>NC_138187.1:155453255-156653255 GCF_964194105.1 Spermophilus citellus
GGGACCCTGGTCTCCACGCACAGTTAGCTCATCAGAGGGCCAGATGTGACAACAAGGGTGTTTGGACTAATATGTCCCCTTCCATATTCATGATAAATGAGGACATTTCTGGAGGCAATGTCCTAACCCCCAGGAATAACCCTAGTGACTGTGATTTCAGACACCATGGCAAGCTGTTCAGGGAAGAGTGATCTGAGGGGCATGTGGGACACTGGTGGCCCCTCAGATTACACTCACCATGTCCTCCTCCTCGCTGAATGAGCATCCAGTGCAGGGCTGCCATTGCTCTCTGGCTCAGCTGTCCCCGTCCTCTGGCAGGCCTTCTTCCCTGAGTGCACCTGGAGGGCCCCATGGCTCCCTCTTCTGTGCCCCTGTGCGCAGGCTGGGGTGTCTTTCCTGGGACATGCCAGGGTTTGGGGCACAAAGGCCAGTGCTTGGTAGGTTTAAGAAGAGGACTCAGGACCTTATTCTCCAGCAAAGAAGGCTGAGGAGGACCTCCTCTCTTAGCCTCTGCCTCCTACTGTCCAGGTGCAGAGCTCTGCTCTGTATCCCAGAGCAGACCTGCAATCTCTTGGAGCCGCCCTGGGATCAGCCCAGGACGAGGCTCTGCCACCAGAGGATGCAGCTGGTTTGGGGTCTACTAGGACTTAGTTCTGTCCTTCACTCCCCAATCTCTTTTATTATTATTCTCTGGTTTTAGCCAAGAGTTTTTGAAATTCGCAACAACCCAGGCTATCCAGAGGACGGAAATCTTCGAGTACTGCCAGATGCTGGGCCGCCCCAAGTCCTTCATCCCTTCTTTTCAGGTAACTGAACCTGGTGGAGGGCACAGCTGAGCTGTGCAGGCTCTGGGCAGCTGGATTTCCAGCTTTGCGTTTGGCACATACTTCCCGGGGCTAAGGCATCGACTGTATTTTCTCCTCATTAGTGTGAGAATGGGGAGGTTAGGATTTCTTTTCATGTCCCCTAAAGGTCTAACATTTTTACAATATGAAAGCGAAACCTGGCAGATGCCTCTCTGCTGGAGGCTCCTGCCCCACTCCAGGCACAAGAGAATCCTGCTTGCAGTTCTGGGCCCCGCCTCCTCCCACATCAGCCCTCTCTCCTCTTCTCTTGCTGCCTCCTCCTCCTCCTCCTCCTCCTCCTCCTCTTTCTCCTCCTCCTCTCCTCCTTCTCCTCCTCCTCCTCCTTCTCCTCCTCTTCTCCTTCTCTTTCTACTCCTCCTCCTCTTTCCCCTCCTCCTTCTCCTCCTCCTCTTTCTCCTCCTCCTCCTCTTTCTCCTCCTCCTCCTCCTCCTCTTTCTTCTTCTCCTCCTCCTCTTTCCCCTCCTCCTCCTCCTCCTCTTTTCTTCTCCTCCTCCTCCTTCCCCTCCTCCTCCTCCTCCTCTTTCTCCTCCCCCTCCCTCTTTCTTCTCCTCCTCCTCCTCCTTCCCTCCTCCTCCTCTTCTCCTCCTCCTCCTCTTTCTTCTCCTCCTCCTCCTCTTTCTTCTCCTCCTTCCCCTCCTCCTCCTCCTCCTCCTCCTCCTCCTTCCTCCTCTTTCTCCTCCTCCTCCTCTTTCTCCTCCTCCTCCTCCTTCTCTTTCTACTCCTCTTCCTCCTTCCCCTCCTCCTCCTCCTTCCCCCCTCCTCCTTCTCCTCTTCCTCCTCCTCCTCATCCTCTTCCTCCTCATCCCCTCCTCCTCCTCTTCCTCCTCCTCCTCCTCTTTCTTCTCCTCCTCCTCCTCTTTCTTCTTCTCCTCCTCCTCCTCTTTCTTCTCCTCCTCCTCTTTCTTCTCCTCCTCCTCTTTCCCCTCCTCCTCCTCCCTCCTCTTTCTCCTCCTCCTCCTCTTTCTTCTCCTCCTCCTCCTTCCCCTCCTCCTCCTTTCTCCTCCTCCTCCTCTTTCTCCTCCTCCTCCTCCTCCTTCCCCTCCTCCTCCTCCTCCTCCTCTTTCTCCTCCTCCTCCTCTTTCTCCTCCTCCTCCTCTTTCTCCTCCTCCTCCTCTTTCTCCCTCCTCCTCCTCTTTCTCCTCCTCCTCCTCCTTCTCTTTCTACTCCTCTTCCTCCTTCCCCTCCTCCTCCTCCTTCCCCCCTCCTCCTTCTCCTCTTCCTCCTCCTCCTCATCCTCTTCCTCCTCATCCCCTCCTCCTCCTCCTCTTCCTCCTTCTCCTCTTTCTCCTCCTCCTCCTTCTCTTCCTCCTTCTCCTTCTCTTTCTACTACTCCTCCTTCCCCTCCTCCTCTTCCTCCCCCCTCCTCTTTCTCCTCCTCCTCCTTCTCCTCCTCCTCCTCCTTCTCTTTCTACTCCTCCTCCTCCTCCTTCCCCTCCTCCTCCTTCTTCTCCTTTTCCTTCTCCTTCTCCTTCTTTTTCTACTCCTCTTCCTCCTTCCCCTCCTCCTCCTCCTTCCTCCCTCCTCCTCCTTCCCCCCTCCTCCTTCTCCTCATCCTCTTCCTCCTCCTCCCCTCTTCCTCCTCCTCCTCCTCTTTCTCCTCCTCCTTCTCCTCCTTCTCTTCCTCCTTCTCCTTCTCTTTCTACTCCTCCTCCTCCTTCCCCTCCTCCTCCTCCTCCTCCTTCTCCTTCTCCTTCTCTTTCTACTCCTCCTCATCCTTCCCCTCCTCCTCCTCCTCCTTCTCACCTCCATAGCAACCTGCCCAGAGGGAGGCCCAGGGAGTTGGATGCCCACCCAGGGCACTTGCCCTTCCCCTCCTTCTGATATTGCCCCTTGGCCCTCCTTCCCCACTGTGTCCTTGGCCCTCAAACTTCTTCTCCCCTCTGAGGTCCATGCTGAGGTTCTGTTCTCTCTTCTCCCCTTCTCTACTTGGTGTCCATTGTCACTTATATTCATGGTGACTAATGGCGATAATCGCATCCTCCTGTGCTCCCAGGTCCATGAAGCTTCCTCTCTTCCTCCTGCTGGTGGACTGTAGTGCAGCCCTCCTTGGCCTTGGCTGTGGCTTGGGTGCGATGGTGCCTGCACTCTGGAGCTGGCCTGAGCTGGAGCTGGTTCATTTCTGTAGTGCACTGGAACGGTGCTGGACCTAGAGTGACTGCTCTCACTGTCCAGACGATGGCAGCCACAGCCAGGGCCCCCTTTGACATTTTTTTAAAAACATTTATTTTTTAGTTGTAGTTGGACACAACACCTTTATTTCACTTATTTATTTTTATGCAGTGCTGAGGATCGAACCCAGGCCTCACCTGTGAGGCAAGGGCTCTGCCCCTGAGCCACACCCCAGCCCCTCCCTTTGACCTTGAACTCACCTTGCCTTCATTTTCTTTCTTTACATGGCAGCTACCTAATTTCCCTGCTGGAATTGTCTTCTTTAGGCAGAGACTATTTCTTTTCTTAATTTTTTAAAATATTTGTTTCAATTAGTTACACATGATAGTAGAATGCACTTTGATACCTCATAAATAATGAAGTATTCATTCTTCTGGTTATACATTATGTAGAATCCCACTGTCACATAGGTATATATGTAGGTAGGGTAATAAGGTCTGATTCATTTTATTATCCTTCCTACCCCTGTCCCCCTCCCCTCGCTTCACTCCCTACTGGTGGGACTGCAAATTGGTGCAACCATTATGCAAAGCGGTATGGAGATTCCTCAGAAAACTTGGAAGGGCACCACCCTTTGACCAGCTATCCCACTTCTCAGTTTATACCCAAAGGACTTAGAATCTGCAAACTACAGTGATGCAGCTACATCAATGTTTATAGGAGCTCAACTCACAATAGCTAAACTATGGAACAACCTAGGTGTCCTCAATAGATGAATGGATAAAAAATGTTTTACACACACACACACACACACACACACACACACACACGATGGACTATTACTCAGCTTTAAAAAAGAATGAAATTATGGTATTTGCTGGTTAATGGATGGAGCTGGAGAATATCATGCTAAGTGAAATAAGCCAATCTCCAAAAAGCAGACGCTGAATGTTTTCTCTGATATGTGGCTGCTAATTCACAGTGGGGGGTGGGTAGGGAAGAACTGAAACCTTTTCTGCTGACTCCTTGTGTCTCCTTCAGTGCTGGGTATTGAGAGTGTGCACAGCAACAATAACAGCACACACACACACAACACAACCTTGCAACAAATGACTGTATTATTATAAAGAAATGATGCTTTGGGTATTGCCTCTTCGTTCAGAGTCTTGCCAGAGACCGACCCCTCCCAGCAGACCTTGCCCGTCAGCTCTTCCCATGGCTCTCCTGTAGGGGGGAGGCGGGGGGAGGGGCACTCTGGCCTCTTTTCTTTCCCTTGTTTATTTGTCCCAGTGCTCAGTGGTTTTGGTGCTGCTCTGGGCTGATAGTGATGAGAGCAGCTGGTTGCCCTGGGTGTCCCAGCTGCCTGGCATCCTGCTACGGTGCTTCTTGTGCGTGATCTCTAACCCTGTGGGGAAGGCAGGATTAACTCCCTCCCACTCCGTTTACAAAAGAGGAAACTGAGGCGCAGAGGGGTTACATGTTATCGATGCTCTTCTCTCACATACCATGTGCTGCAAGTCTGTATATGGGTGATCTCACTGAATTTTCACAACGACCAAAGGGGTAGGTGGCATGACGAACCCCATGCTGCAGTAAGGAAACGGAAGCACACAGAGGTAGGTAACTAGGCCCGAGCTCCACACCTGCGTCAAGCTTGGCTGTGATTGGGTCTTCTAGCACCCAGTCTTTGGGCTTGGTCCTGCTTGGCCCTCGTGCTTGTGTGAGAGCTCACCTGTCTTGTCTGCACTCCCCGTGGGCTCTAAGCCCTTTGTGCTGAGGTCTGTTTTTGCCTCTTCCTGTGTGTCCTGAGCTTGGTGTTAGGCTCTCTGGAATGTGGGCTGCTGGGGAAGAAGTCAGTCCTCCCGTGTCTTTCCCCAGTGACCAGGGCCTGGGAGGATGAGCCGAGATGACCCCATCCCTTGCTCTATAATGTAGGAGCTACTGGCTGGATTTGGAGCTGTGCCCGTGCACAGACAAAATGCCCCGGATGGCACAGGGCCCTTGATATCTGGATGCCAGAGCTAGCAGAACCAGCAATCAGCTGACTTCCAAGAAGTCTTATCTGCGTTTCTCTCTGTCCGTGCCTGGATGGACTCACCCCCATCCCCTTCTCTTCACAGGTATATAAGCTCCTTTATGCTTCTCGTCTGGCAGATTATGGCCTGGCCTCCCAGGCCCTGCATTACTGCGAAGCCATCGGCGCAGCTGTCCTGAGCCAGGGAGAGAGTAGTCACCCTGTGCTATTAGTGGAGCTCATCAAGGTGAGTGTCTCAAAGGGTCCTCTGCAGGAGTTTTATCTTCAGTGTTCAGAGAAAGCTATTGTAGAGCAGCTTAGACTTCACATTTCATCTTCTTTGAACATGCTGCAAAATTGGAACCCACAGCTGTCTTTGACCACATAAGCGTGCCCCGATGTGATAAGCACAGAGAAGGATGTGCTGGGTGGGGGGTGGTGAGATCTGGGGACTGGAAACCAGTCATGTGCTCCTTGAGAAATTCATTCTTGCATCTGCTGTTCTGGTACAGTAAAACCGTGTGCCATTGTGAGTTGTTCTAATCACAAAAGCCAGCATTAGGAAATATATTTTAGTTGATTAAAACAGGAAATGATCCTTATTAAAATGCTTTTAAACGCATGGAATATTTTATCACTTATGGGATATATTTAAAAAGAAAACAAAAAACATATCAACCCTTAGTTCCTGGGGAAGTAAACAACAATCAGGCAAATAGTTGTTCCAATTAATTGAAGAAAAATCCATTAGCTGTAGAGCAAAAAGGCAGCTTGTCCTTAAGGTTTTGCTTTGGCTTAGAGGAGGCCCACGTTTTGGATTCTGTAACCTTGTGGTGCTGACTTCCTGTTCCCTGAAGTTTCTGGCAACAGGTTTATGATTGCAAGGGGCTTCGGGACCCAGGATGGATGATTGGGGTTTGGGGACACGATCATGGAATGAAGCCTCTCAGTGACCTCAGCCACCTGGGAGCTGTTAAAGTGCAGGCCCAGGCCCAGGCCCACCCAGGCGGCTGGAATCAGAATTAGCCTTTGTAACAAGGTCCTGGGTGATTCCTGTGGGCCCTGAAGTTTAGAGGCCCTCTTACAGAGAAACGTCCAGAAACTGTTTCTCATCATATTTTGTGTAGTATCCAACACCAAAATGGGCTACTTGTTTTAAGTGTGCTGCCATTTTGGGAGGGCATCTGCTGGATTTCCTGTTTCTTGTTCTTTCAAACCGAACTTGCAAGTTACTTACGGCTCTTTCTTCTTTCGGCCCCTTTCCCACCCTCTTCCCTGTCTTCTATTTTTCCCTCTCTTCTTGGCCCTTCTGGCCCTCTGGAAACCCGGCACAGCTGGCAGAGAAACTGAAGCTGTCAGATCCTCTGGCTTTAGAAAGATGCCGTGGGGACAGGGACCAGGAGCCAGATTGGCTACTTCAACTGCGGAGGAGGCACAGGGAGCTGGAGGTGAGGAGGAAGGAGCTGCGTTTCCCTCTTCACTCCCCTAGAAATAGAGTAAGCTCACCAAGGGCCTGCGGAGCCTCCCACCGTCCCTGCTGCCCAGGCTGTGTTCTGGGAAGGGTGGGACTCCCAGGGACCTGTGGCTGCTTCTCTTCCTGGTCTGAACTATGCATGTGACACAAGGGGGCGCACTTCCAAACCACTCTTGCCACCCTTCTCTGAGGTCCCAAAGAATGTTTCGTGACCATCAAAGCTTCCCCATCTCTGCTAGGAACAATGGATCACAGTGGACCTGTGTCACTTTCATGTAATGTAGGGCAATTGCTTAAAAGACTTCCGGGCCTTTTCTCTTTGTTCTGACAATTGCAAAAGCTGCTGGCCGTAATCACAACCGTAATTGGAGCAGGGCCTCCCCCATTTTCTTTCTTCCACTCTGCTCTGAAGAAAGGACAAAGTGGATTTTCAAAAGCATGCAGCCTTTTCTCCCTCCTCCTTCTGCTGCGGACTCTGAGGCCTACAATTTAGTTCTTTCGATCTGCCCCTCACTCTGGGGAGAATGGATGTGTTGGTTTGCGGCCATCTCTGCTGCTCTAGCCGCGTTGGGAGACCTGGGAGCGAGTGTCCTGGGCCCTGAGCACGCAGTAGTCCCCTTTCCTTATCACTTCCACTGGAATTTTCTTGTTGACTTAATTTTTCACCTATCTTGTCCCCTGTCCTTGTTGTTCTTAGGCCGCTTAAAAGGATTTTACTTTATTTTGAATAGCAAAAGGCAGCAGGAGACATTGGAGATCCTCCTTCTGCTCGCTCAGATATTTCGGGAGCCAGAGGAAGAATCACAGGTATCCAAAACGGTGCACGGACACTTGATGGGACTGTAGTAGATGAGGTAGCTTAGGAAGTGCTACCCTTGCGTCCCCATGGCTCCAGCTGCTCCCCCATAGGCTTCTGTGGGTCTTATACCCGGACACTTCTAAATCCCTGTGCTGAGAGAATTTCTGTCTCATAGTCAGGCTTCTTTATTCTGGTACCAGGAATTGAACCCAGGGATGCTTCACCCCTGAGCCACATCCCCAGGCCTTTTTATTTTGGGACAAGGCTTCACTAGGTTGTTTAGGGCCTAAGTTGCTGGGGCTGGCTTTGAACTTGTGACCACCTCAGCCTCCTAAGCCTTTGGGATCACGGGCACCTGCCACTGTGCCCAGCCCACAGTCAGGCTTTTAAGTGCCTCTTATGCGTGTTGCTTCACCTATATTAGTGCCTTCTCCCACCTGGGTAAGTTTCTTGGGGCCAGAAATCATAGTTACCTGTGTCGAAGGTGATTGCTGGGACGTTGGACGCTCTGGAGATTTTGGAGCTCTCGGTTGCCATCTCACCATGAAATAAGTGTGTTTCAAAGGACGTCACCCCTGTTCCTCCTTCAGGATGCCTCTGAAGGGCTGGTCAGCAGGCGTTATGCCCTCAGTTACCTCCATATCCTTTTCCCCAGTTACCACCCTGGTGGGGTCAGGCAAGGGCTCTCGTGGCTTCCCTCCTGGCCATGTCCAGCCTTTGGCATTTCCTTCAGGGAAGAGCAGAGGGTGGGGAGAGAGGAAGAGGGAGAGAGGAGGGCCTTGCTTTCTGCTTCTGGGATTTGCCATGAGCCACAGGGCTGCGGAGGAGCAGGCTGGGGAGAGCCAGGCTGGAGTCTCAGGATGGCTGCTTCCTGGCAGCCCTGTCTGCTGATGCCTAGTGGAGCAGTGGGCTAGCAGCCTACCCCAGACCCCGACCTTGGCCCAGTCACTTCCCACATCCACACCTTAGGGGTGTATCTTATCAGCAGGGTCCCTTCCAGGGCAAATGTGCTCTGATTCTTTAAAAGTAAGGTTGGGGTTTCTAAGGTCCAATTTTTTTTTTAAATATTTTTTTATACTTCGTAGATGGACACTATATATATTTATTTTTAAGTGGTGCTGAGGATCAAACTCAGGGCCTCATACGTGCGAGGCAAACTCTCTACCACTGAGCTACAACTTCTGCCCCCAAATTTGGGTTTTTAACTAGAAGTTTCCTGGGTTTCCAAAACCCAAGTCCATTAGGAACTCCTTAGTGGAGAGAGTTTATCCAAAAATGGTAATTTTTTCCTCCTGATCCCTGGGTTAAGGACTCAGAGATCCTTCCAGGAAGTGGGGAGGATAGTCCTTTAAGCAGCACCGAGAGGTGTAACAGTCATTCTGTGCTTTGCTAGTCATCACTGAAGCCACGCCCAGGGCTGGTCCTGGGGACTGCATTCTCAGAGGACAGGGCAGGGAAGTTTCTGATGTGATCAGTCTGCAGATGCCGCTCTCAGGTCTCACCGTTTCTTTGCCTTTCATCCTTAGACACTTCCTGCCAGGATCTTTTGGGACATCAAGGCCACTCAGAAGTCCCTGGGTACCACTCAGCTCTGTGGCCTACACCTGAGCAGACGAGCCTCCCCGAGCCCAGCCCACAGCAGCCCTTCCCCCTGCAGCCGGGCCCCTACCCAGTGGGAGGAGGTTCAGGGCACGTGGAGGCGCCGGTGTCTCTCTACTCGGTTCCTGAGACCCGTCTCCCAGGGCCCAGCAGCGACAGTGGCGGAGACAGTGTGGCAGTGACAGGGGCTCCTGGAGGAAGGGTCTGGGAGGAGGCGCTGCAGATACACCCTCCCTCTGGTAAGGCCTGCTGGCCAGGTGGACACAGCTGTGGTGGGAGGAAGCCGGTGAGGGGGGCGCAGGGCCTGGGAGGAGGTGGAGTTGGAGCTGGGGAAGGCAGGGGCGTGGGCGTGCATGTGTCCTAGGCCGCCTCTCCCCTGGGACAGGTAGAGCAGGACACATAGTCCCTCCTGCCCTCTCCTGGACCACAGAGTCTCCACGGAGCCACTGCAGGGTAGAGAAGTAAGGAAAATGCCACCCATGCCTCCTTCACATGGCACCACAGGGCAGGCCAGGCCGGACCCTCTCCCTGAGTCCTCCTACACCCAAGAGCTCATTGTGAGGGACTGTGGCAGGAACCTGTGCCCTGTCCCAGTTCTGTTTCTTCAGGTCCAGGAGACCTTGGACAGCAGGGGCTGAGTGTGGGGGACTGATGCTGGGTCATGCCCGCACAGTGCTGGGAGCCACGGGGGAGCATTAGATTCTTGAACCTTCTAAAATAAGACCCTGGCCAAGATGGAGATTTCCAAGGAGCGGAGGCTGGGGGATCCCTGTCTCTAGCTCCCCGTTGCTCTGATTTCCCAAATCCCTAAGGAACGGCCTTGGAGTTCAGTGGGGTAGAGTTAGGTTGATCAGCGTGTCCTGGGGTGGCTGGCCACGCAAGTGGGCTTTGCATTTCCTGCGACCTCCTTGTTGCTCTGCTGGGAGAATCATCTCCCTTCTTCAGGATGGGGGTGGGTAGCACTAACGCGGCTCACTCTCCTTGTTTCTGTTTGGTGCCACAGGAGAGAGCGCAGCATCCCAAGACATCTCTTGGCAACTCGATGATCCAAAGGACATTTCCAAACCTCAGGTGAAAGAACGAAGCATGAGCGAGGACGATGCCTACTCAATGGCCCCGGGGGCTTGGCCACACTCCAGCTCCTCCCTGACCAGGGGAACGTTCTCTTCCGCGTCACACCTGGTCTCTTCTGTTTCTTTCCACCCAGTCCTGGCAGTTGGAGGGAGGCTGAGTTCTTGCTTATGCTCAGCCCCACCCACCTGTGCTCTGGAGGAGGGAGCAGCACAGCTGGCTTAGTTCTGGCCCCAGGGACCTCTGTCCCTTTCCTGCCTCATCCTCCCCAAAGCTCTCAGAACCTGCACCCCTGTAGGAGACTTTGATTTCTATTTCCTTATTTTAATTTGTACCCTGCTTTATATCAGAGAAAGACCTATGGCAGCTGTGACGGTGCCCATGATGTCTTTTCTCCTTGGTGGGTCTGGGGGGTGACGGAGGCGGCCATGTCTAATTGATCATCCCATCCAGCTGCTGGTTGAATGTGCCCCTTCACTGGGCATTGGGCAGCTTTGGTACAAACTGCAGATGTTGTGTCAGGAAGTGAGCTCTAAGTGCCTCAGGTTCTCTGGTGGCTACGTTTCTTGGGTTTGGGGGGTCTCTGTGGGTGTTTCCAGGCCCTCTTCGTCTTCAGTAGTAACTTCCCTGGCTCCTGCAGCAGGCCTTGGCGTGGTTCTAGAGCAGAAGCAGAGCAGCCCAGACTCCCAGGGTGGGGGGACACGAAGGCTGGATTTGACACCCGCCTTGCCCCAGACCTTCAGCAAGTCATTTGTATTTTCATGGCTAAGACTTGCTTCCTCCTCAGTAAGATACGACCCCCTGAGACACCGTCCCTTGGTTTTACTGAGTAGGTGGGGCGAGAGAGCGTGTGTGGAAATATGCTGTGTGACCTGCCAAGTGCTTATGCGAAGTCCGGGTCTTTATCAAAATCCAGGCCCCACCGGCCCCCAGAGCGCACAGTTTCTCGGAGAGTTCCACCAACGTGGGCCAGGAAGACCAGGAAGAGTCCTCTGAGGAAGCAGATCAGAAACCTTCCCCAAGTGCTGCAGAGAGAGAGAAGCCGGGGGACGTGAAGGAGAACGCGAAGGTGGAGGGACTCGACCTTCTCTTCCCATCCTTCCCTCCTCTTCTGCTTCCTTCCCAAATCGTGGGCAGAATAGGAGACTGGACTCGGCGGTGTCCCCTTCCTTCCAGCCTTTGTCTCTCACTGGGGGCAGTGAATCTCACAGCCACTGGGGGGAAAGGAATCTACAGGCCATAAAGATCCCTCTTTGCCTTCCAGAGCTCAGGATTTGGCTGGTTCAGCTGGTTTAGGTCGAAGCCCGCGAGCAACGTGTCGCCCTCTGGACAGGAGGACACCTCAGACAGTACTGACTCGGAGGTAGCCTCCGTGGGAGGGGAAGGGAGTCCCCTCCCTGTGGGCCTTCCAGGGGACGTCTCTCCAGCTCTGTGGAGCTGTGGGCTGCATCCGACTCCACCCTGGCCTGAATGAAACAGAGTCTTGGCATTGGGAGGTGATTGTAGGAAAGAAATTGGTTCCGGCAGGGCAAGGGCAGATTTCAAAAAGTCTTAATGATCAGGACAAAGGATTTTAACTTCAAAAGACCAACAGGAGGCAGCTGATCTGAATTACTCTGAGTGGAGTTGCAGGCCCTTTGGGGAGAGCACCCCAGTGGCTGGTGCAGGTGGCGACCACTGTTGCTGGTGTGGGACGCATTGCCTGAATTTGTTAACCACCAGTGTCCTCAGTGCTGCCTTTCTCCACCAAGCAGGAGCCCCCCAGAGCGTCCTCTCCCCACCAGGGACTCTCACCCATGCCTCTTCTTGAGTCTCCACCTCTGCCTGGTGCTGGCGCCTCCTCCAGGGGCACAGGTACCTGGACCTCTGGGCTGCCTGTGGGGTCATGGTGCTCTTGGGGGTGGAGGTGCCTTCAGGGAGTGGGGGCTACCCAGTCCTGAGCAGAGGGAACGGCTTTGCCTCTTTGCCTTCTAGGTGGGGGAGACCTTGGAAGATCCTCGTCCCGTGGGGCAACAGCCGAGGGCACTGGGACTGGAGGGTTCTCGGAGCTTGAGGTGAGCAGCCACCTGGAGCCGTGGCCTCCGCAGGGCTGTGTGTGGGTGTGAGCCTGGGCTTTCAGCGTGGCCTGGAGGTGTGCCGCCTGGTGGGGCTGGCCCGTGGGGAGTGTGGAGAGAGAGTCTGCATTAGTTTCTTGGGTTGATATGACAAAGCCCCACGGACAGGAGGGCTTAAACAGCAGAATCGATTTCTCACAGTTCTGAAGACTAGAAGTACAAGATCAAGGTGTCGGCTCTTGGGCAGCCTTGCTGCTTGGCTTGGTGATGGCCGCCTTCTCCGCGTGTCTTCTCGTGATCTTTCCTGTGTGTGCCTGTGTTTAAAATCCCTTCTTCCTAAGGATACCAGTCATGCTGGGCTAGGCAGCCACATGGCCCCTTTAAAGATGCCTTCTCCAGCACAGTCACATTCTGAGATATCAGGGATAGGGCTATGTCATGACTCTTTGGAGGGACACAATTCAGCTCATGCAGTTTCCTTAGGTGGGTTCTGGAGGACGCCTCTCTCCCTGCCAGGGTGGGGGCTGGAATCCACGGGTGCCCTTGGCTAGGGCTGTGATCAGTTCTTCCTGAGTCCTCCACATCACTAGGGATTTCCTGCCTGTTGCTAGGAAAGCAGTTTTGTTTCTTGAAGCCTGATTAGAGCACTTTGGAGTGTTTTAGGCCTTCTGCAGGATGTGGTGTGCTTTTGACTCTGGCTCTGTCTGCCTGCTCGCTGCAGGTACAGCAGCACCTGAGCCTCTGCATTGCTGGCCGGATCTGGGGGTGGGTTGTGCCCACTTGAGCCATGTTTGTTTGCTGTCAATTTCTTGAGTTTTAGGAGGAACCTTCCTCTCCAGTTGTCTCATGCCAAGTCGATGTTGAGGGAAGGCTTTGGTGTTCTCGACTTGGGCCACTCACTGGGTTTCTATTGTGTTCCTTCCCAGGGTGTCTCTTCTGAGCTCTATTCCAGACCTGGCGTTCTTCCTCCACCTGCCTTGAAAGGGGCTGTTCCGCTCTACAACCCATCTCAGGTTCCCCAGGTAAGGACGCCCTCCGCGGGAGGGTCAGGAGCACAGGTTTTGCATGCAGGAGGCCTGGGTTTCTCATCCGCTGTACCACTTACTGTGGGGACCTACGTCTCAGCTGCTGCGTCTGAGGTATGGGGTTATTAGTAGCTACCTCACAGATGTGAGTGTGAAGTGCTTTGCACCTAGAAGATGCTCAATAAACGAGGGCATTAGAAATACTGCTCTTGACCTTTAATGGGCTTAATTTGTGAGAGCCACAGTTGGTGCTGGTAGCAGTGATGTGCGTATACCATCCCTCCATCCTGGGGTGACAGAAGCCAAGCTCCCTGCTCCTTAGGGACTTGGGATCGACTTAACTCATGCTAATGTGGCATTTGGTCTCCCTCTTTATACAATCAAATTTCTTTTCACTGTATTTGGGAGGTGAGGGTAGTTCATGAGAATACAACCTTAGGAAGCCACCTGCAGCCAGAACGTTCTAGATAGACACGGGGGGTGTGCCTGTGTGTCAGACCTGAGCAGAGTCGTACTGGGAGCTGTGCTCTGGCCTAATGTGTGTTCTTCTTTTTCAGCTCCCCAGGGCTCCCAGCCTGAGTCGGCCGAGCCGCCTAGCTCAGCGCCGCTACCCAACCCAGCCTTGCTGAGAAGGAGCTTCGTCTCCAGCTCTTCTCTCGGGAGCACAGCTTTTCCATTGCTCTGCCTTCCTCAGTCCCCATCCGCTCTGCCACGTCCAGGCCCTCATGATAGCCATGCCAGCCTGTTGCCTCCACTGGCATTTGGTGGCAAGGAACAGGATCCCCAAGGGATGGCTCACTCCAGGCTTAAGTCTAGCTTCAGCACGGTGGAAACTCAGATGGAAAATCTGGGTATAAGAGGAGCCGGGAAGTGAGCAGAGTGTCATGGCAGCTGCTGTTGAGAAGGAGGCTTGGGAACCTCAGGAAAAGTTAGGTCCCCAAGAATCCTGTGGCCCACATTGTTGGTGACCCCTCTGGGTGCTGCAGCAGGGGCTCTGAGCAACATTCCAAGAGCACATTGACCCCTTCCCCAGTCTTAGTTATAGAGGGTGCAGCGTCCAGTTTGCAAAGTTTTTATACTGCAACTTGATCACTGCTGCCCTTCAAGGATTCCCTCTTCAATGACATTTCAGCAATTTTCCTCCTGGTCCTAGTTTTCTGCATATTTTCTCTGTGGTTCAGATTAATTATATTTCCTCTCACTTTCTTAGCTGGTCCTATTTTTTCACATTCTGGCATCTGGCTATCAAGTTAGATTGCTGTAGGCATCATATTGTCATGGTAACTACTGAACCTAATGATGCAGATGGATGGAACATCAGTATAATAAATGATGGAAAACGTTTCCTAAAAATTCATCCTCTCCATGAGAGGGGAGGAATGAGTGTCTGATACTGTTAATTCTCTCTTCCTACCTCAGCCTTTTGCAAATTGATGTTCGGAGGTTCATTGGGGCCAGAGAGTGGGGGGGATATCTTGGAAATTTCCATTTCTCCTTTCAGACCCCAAATAGAAATGATTCTTGCTGTTTGTCAGACTTGCTGACAATTTCTCCTCACAAAGAACAGTTTTTTTTTGTGTGTGTGTAATTGTACATACAGGTTTTGTACTTTAATGTACTACAGTTCTGATGTTGATAGCAATTAAACCCAGATAATTTTATAGAAAATGCTTGTCTCTAGCTGATTTTTGCAGAGGGAGAAAATACATTGATGGGCTCTTCCATGAGTCTTTCTAATAATGGTTTTATTGTGTGCCCAGGTGTGAATAGCTGGAAAGAGCCTTTTGTTAACAAAGAACCCAGGGACTGGTCCTCTTAAACTTCCAAGTCTACTCGAGTATTATTTTTTTTTTCAATTCAAAAAATATGGACAAAAGCTCCTTTGACACAAACCAAGTTACTTCACTAACTAAATGTTGCATGTTCTGCTCCTTAAAAAGTTTGTCACCTCTTAAATTAGAAAATGCATGCCCAAGTGTTTTGCATCTAGAAGGCTCTCAGTAAATGCCTGTGCCTGTTCTTCCTTAAAAGGCTGCAGCTGCTTCTGTTTGGTATCCTGACACCTAGTGGCAGTTCTGTGGCAGTAGCGTGGAGTTTCACAGGAGCCAAACTGCCTAGACTTGAATCCTGTCACATGCAGTTCACTTGTAACCTTGGGCAAGGCTACCTCACTGTCCCATGTTTTACTTGTCTTACCTGTAAAAGAGGATGATAATAGTAATAGTACCTGCCATAGGACATTGCAAGGATTAACCAAATCAAGTCCTACCCACTAGAAAGAGCACTCACGTCAAAGGAGGGGAGTGAAGACCAACAGGGCAAAGCTGTCAGATGCCTGGGAGCTCACTTCCTCCTCCTCAGGAGGACTCATGCAAGGGGCTGCTGTAGTGCTTAGCACAGCAGGCTCTGAGCACGCTCACTTCCCAGGCAAAGAATACCTGGCAGTGAACATGTTTTCCATGAAGGGAAAGGTAGGCTGTTTCTGCGGGAGAGGCAGCAGGTTCCTGGTGTTTATGCTAATCTGTCCTCAGGAGTTTTCACTCTGGCAAAGTCAGAATGTGGCCATTAATTTGTAGATGCTTGGTTAAAACAAATTCCATTGGTCATTGGTCAGGGACGTTAGGTCCGGTAAGGGTCTGATAAAGTTCTTGGCTGTTTATCATCTTTGGCTGGGTGCTGGTGCCTGCATTGCTAAAGGTCATGGTCATTTTACAGCTTCAGCTGGTAAAACCCAGTCATGGTGAAATGAAGCATGTGCAGCTGTCAGAGAAAAGTGCTTCCCCTCCTTGCCTTTGTATGGTGGAAGCTGAGGCAGAGAGAGGGAATGGGAATGTGCTGGGGTTAGAGGCCCCATCTCTGGTCTTCCACATCCTGGGAGAGGCTGCAGGGCTTGGGGAGAAGTTGGTGTTGGCTTTGGGACCTGTCCCATGTGTTCTGAGAGCCACAGCCACTTGGTCTTGGGGGATGGCCAGGTCCACGATCTGAGGCAGAGCCCCAGCTCCCTGCAGACTGGTGTGGTGTGGACTCCAGAAGGGAGTAACCGCACAGTGTCCCAAAAGGCCTGATGGATAAGCAGTGGCACAGAAGGCAACAGGTGAGGTCTGGGCCAGACCAGCCCCAGCCAGGAACAGAGCACACTACTATGGCACCCAGGTCCTCCTTCCCATCACCAAAAGCTATTGCAGGAGGGAATGAATAGAGAATAGAATTCCCTCTCTCTAAACAAAAGGACCACCTAAAACACTGTTTCAAGGGGAAGATAAGATATTACTAGTTGGCAAGTTTGCTTTTTCCTGCGCTTCTCAGTGGAATTTGAACTGGGAGGAAGAATAGACCAGTGATGGGGAATAGAGAAGCCACGTTTTCCTTACAAAACCGAGCACCAGTGTGCGAATTTGCCATTCTGCTATATACATATAACGTAATATATGAAAACATTTAAATTTAATGTTCAATAATTTGAAAGAGAACAAACCGTTAAATTCCATTTAAGTGTCTTTATCACACACCACCATTCCAGCCCTCTGTCTAATCCCTGTGAGTGGCTATAAAACTCTGAATGAGCCTCGATTCTTCTGTCTCCGGCACATGCGCCCCTTTCAGGCCTGACTTGGCTTCAGGTTGCCTAGCGTGGAAGCCGCTGCTAGCCATCCTGTCCCCTCACCCGCCAGGGGCTTTCCTTTTGGTCCTTCCTGTGAGTGACCAAGAAGAAGAGCAAGACACTACATCCACCTCTTCACTAAAGTCAGAATATTTTCTACCCAAGAGGTAATATGCACAATGCTCTTCTGCTTGAAAAGAAGAATAAACATATACTTTGGGTCTCTCCAGTCTCATGAGGCTTTCTGACTCCCCGCCACCCATTCTCACAAGGAGTGGAAGTGACTTTTTCCCTTTTCTGCTTTTCGCTTTAGGCTGGAAATCGCATATCAGGTGGTGTGGTCTGTGAGTGACAGCACTCAGCTGAGGTTGTCCCTAAATGTGGCTTTGAATCCTGCCCGCTCTCATGACACACCTGGCCATCACTCACACAGGCCCCTCAGACATGGCTTCCTAGTGAGACGTACAGTTATTTTCAACGAAGATTAATAGCGTGTTAAAATGCTCTCACTTTGTGGAATCTGCTTTCCACCCTTTCCTCCGCTCGGGTATTTCCGTCTCTAGGTAATAGTGCTTCTCTGGAACAAGGTCACAATTTGATCTGTGAGAACTGCTTGTTATTTTAATGTGAGATGCTTTCCTGGCCCCTGCCCATCTTAGGAAGAGACCACTCAAATTTAACTATTCAAACTTTAAAAGTATCTTGGGAGGGGGTGCCGCGGCTCTCCTGGAGGTTTAGCTGTTGGGTGCCACATCTTGAGACATTAAGGAGCTGTGCCTGATACTTTGTACCCAAATGGCTCATGTGGCTCTTTAAGACTCTCAGCGGCTTCCCACCACCTGTGCCTGGAACTCTGTCACACTTTGGAAGGCCCTTGACTCATGCCTCAGCTCCTAAAGTGAAGTTCTGCCAAGTGGGGTTCTCGGCAGGAGAGTTGGGGACTGAGCTGGATACATTCTTGGAGTCTTTTGGAAGCTGTGGTGATCAGATATTCTGAATTTCCATAAGAGTGGTAATATTTATCCACGGCGTGCATTTTGAGAGGTAAACAGTCTCGTTATTTCAGCATATTACATCTGAGGAATCAGGGTGAAGAGAGAGGGTACCTATCTGGTCCCAGGTTGCTTGGTTGGTAGGGACGGAGCTGGAATTGTAGTCCATGCAGCCTGACTTTAGAATCTGGGCCTTTAGCCATATTGTACCTGGACATATGTTCATTTGTTCACTTATTCATCAAATAATTGAATGGTATGTCAGGCAGTACAGTTTTTTCCTGGACAATCTGATTTAGACTTGCCAAACGGCCATCACAGAATTCCTTCCTGCATTAAACCTGTCCTTTATAGCATTTGGAGGTGGCAAAAAAATCACGAATATAGCCATGGAGCTCCTCCGAAGGGGGGAGGCCAAGATGGGGAGTGATTTTGGTTTTATTCACTTATGTAGTACCATCCCATAAGGCACTCTTCAGATTGTATCTCTTTTCATCTCATCTCCACCCCTGACCTCTTTTATTTCCCTTTCCTCACAATCACTTTTTACTCCCAAGAGAGGAGCATCCAGAGGACATCCTCTCTGTGAGACATCTTCCAAATGGCTATTACTATGAAGACATCTGTATTAGTTTATCTTCTATTGCTATAGCAAAATAGCTGAGGCTGGATAAAGTCTAAAGAGGTTTCCTTATTTCACACTTTTGGAGACCAAAAAATGTAATATCAGATACCCCTATTTGGCTTTTGATGAAGGCCCCATCTGGTGGTTGCATTAACTATGGTGACATAATAAGAAGAGATCACATGGCAATACAGGAAATCAGAGAGGAGGGGCCCATCTTGCTCTTTGTCCATGAGAACCACCTAAATCTGTTCCCAGAGCAGTGCTCCCAATGACTGAACCGTCCCCTATGAGTCTCCACCTTCTAAAGGTTTCATCAACTTCCTCCTTGCCACACAGGGGACCCAGATTCCAACACCCAGACCCTTGGGGACACACTTAAACTCCATGCAAATGATAGTCACACCCATGGAGTCCCCCTTAGCAGAATAGGATGGATCAGATCCTATGTCAATAAATCCAACTTTTGGCTAATTTCCTTTTTTTATATTTTCCCAAACTGAGTTCTTGGAAACCAGCAGCATTGGCTTTTAAAACTGGTGTCTGAATTTTCAGAGCCATTTTGCAATGCAAGAGATAATCATGGCTTCTCTCTTGCTTTTGTGTTCTACAATCATCGTTTGGGATCATGAGAAAACCTCGTTCTATAGGAATAGAAATTATTGGAGTTTGGGGCCTCAAGATTTTATTCTTACTCCTTTGGATATTTTAGATAAATACCCATGACTTAAAAACAACCTGGAGCCTCACAGTCATGGCCTCTTAATTTTTAAACTGCATTTTGCAAATAAGAGCAACAACAAACCCGGCCCACAGATGGCGTTAGACATCCTCAGGATGAACATCAATTAAAACCTCAAGTCAGAATCCAGCTCTGTGCGGCAGATCTATTACTGACAAGTTGCAGATATGTTGAGATTTGCTAAATCAAATTAATTTTTGAATGTACCAGAATAGCTTGCAATTTAAAGGTAATTGATGTGAAGCCCTTAAAACAAAGAATTATTTGAAACACACAGAAAACAATCACTCCCAATTTCTCACTCTGCAGAAGCGGACTACTTGGGAAGAATGGGAAGAACTTCAGTGCCAGACACTCAACTCCTCCTGGTGACTTTAAGTTAATTGACCCTCTTAGTGCCCCTTACTTCCCAGGTAAATTCTGGGGATTCTGTCATCCAACTTTTTTTTTTTTTTTTAAGGACCTCCCAGGGGCTTGATATGTGAGAACAAAGTCCTAGCTCTTTGAGAAAGAGCTCACAGATGAACTGGGAGACTAGTAAGTGACAGAGCCACCAAGTCTGCTGTCCCAGGAGCTGTTGGTGTGTCATGTGCCCCTAACTCTGCCTAACTGGGAGGGAGACTATCTGGAGGATTCTGGACCATGCAAATTTATCAATGAAAAAAAAAATTGGCCTTGAGTGGTTAGTCCATTTTCCTGAGTCTCCTTAATTAAAGTTTTGATTTCCAGGCTGACGGTCTTTTTCTTTGAATGTGAGAACATGATTTATTGTAAAACATTTTTTTTATTATAATGTTGAGAGTGTGTTTGTGGTCATAAAACCATCAGTAACAGTCCCTAAGATTTTGCACCAGGTATTGTTTCCAGAGTTCACAAGTTTACTTGTTCAGTTCTTTTAAAGATTCCGTGAAATGTTTTGAAGACGCATAGGCACAGGGTTCAAATAGCTTTCCCAACGCTGCACGGCGAACCATGGAGCTGGGGGAGCCCATGTGAGGTGATGTGCAGACGTCTTAATCCTGAGAACAACTTGAAGCATTTTAGCCTCAATTAGCAGGTGGGGACATGGAGGCACAGGGATTTAAGGACCTCCCCAAGCTTACACAGGAACTGGAGGACCGGGGTCTGACCTGCCCAATTTGGCCTCTGAGGCTGAACCTTTACCTCCTCAGGTGGGTGCACCTGGTCTGCAGTGGGAGCAGGCCCCTGGCCTTATCCCCATCTCAGGGAGGACTGTTTTCTGTGCCTCTTCTCCTTCTGCTACCGAGGGATGCTGTTCGTCATCTTGAGGGTTTGTGCATATATTTAATATTTTGCCAGACTTGTGACTTCTGGGGAAGATATGACAACTCACTCATCTCGGTGTTTCCAGGACCCCCCCCCTCCCCCCCCCCCCCGCCCACACACACACACACACACACACAGGGCCTGTGCCTCCTGAGGGCTCAGCAGTCAAGACAGTGAATGATTTGGCCAAATGAGAGCCTCACAGCTACTTGCAAGAAAAAGTCTACAGATGACGTCTGGCCTAGAGATGGTCAAGTGGGTTCATCTCGTTATAAGTTGATCTTTCTCTGCGTCTTTAGAAGCTGATATAGGTCTAGGCATATAGTAAGCTCAAACAAAATCCGTGAATGAATGAATGGCTTGGTAAGGGAGGGCAGGGAGAGGGAGAGGATTGAGAAGATTGTAGAAGCTTCTGAGAAAATATCCACAGAGAGTAAGAGGGGTCTTGTGGAGTGGGGGCCCTGTGCTCACCGTAGCAATCCCAGGCCAACAGCCTGTTTAAGGTCAAGGCAAAAGATGTTTGCATTTACAGCCCTCATTTGACCCTCCAGGGTGCTTACTTCTGGCAGAGGCATTTCTTGGTTTTAAAAGGTGCTTCACCCCTTTACAGCCTGTGTAATTGCTATTGGAATGCTTTGTCCCATAGTGTCTTCATTAGGTCACATTTTATACCAGTGGCTTTAACTTAATGCTGTATTTGCAATTTGGAGGCCCCCTACTATCAGCTCTGCCAGGAAACTTCCATATTTCTAAAGGTCAAGACATTGACATCCAGAGCTTGTTTGGACACTCTTTTAGGGGATTGGGTAGGGATGGGGTTCAGCAGAACTGGACCAAAGGAGATTTGTGCACCAGAATAGTCATCGAAAAGCTTCTAGAAGGAAAATCCTACTCTTTTTCAAGCACTGCGTGGATAATTGCAGGATCCAAGTCTCTTCACATTTAAATTATATAGTTTTGCTCTCTCTGTGTTAAAAAAAAAAAAAAAAACAACAACTCCACCTTTCCATTATCTGACTTTTATCTAGCAGAACGTACCCCTAGGGCTACACCCTTCCCTCCCCATCATGCCACCCCAATAACGAGAAGTGAGCCATCTGCCAAGAAAACAAACATAATATAAAAATTACACAAATGCATAATCCCCAACCCAGAAGGAAAGCAGCAGCTGCCACCTGGTCCCCAACAGAAAACATTGGGATATTTGTCTAGCAGAGAAGGTTCCCCAAGAGGTGGCAATGCCTCTCTGTTGGGGGGCCGTCAAGGGGAGGTCAGTGATGGAACCCCCTCCCCAGGCCCAGTCTAACTGGGGACCCAGGGAAATCAATTCAACCAGCTCCATGTTGCTGTCCCCTGTCGCTGACACCCTCAGGAGGCACCTGAGGAGGCCACCCATCTGTCACCAGAAAGGGGAGAGCAGGCAGAGAGGAGGTACTTGGAGCTGAGCTTCAGCTGGGCCTCTCCTCCGGCTGGGGGTGTAGTTGGAGCAACGTGAAGCAGAGCTGTCCCCGGGGCGAGGAAAACCGGGACTTTTGCTCCCAGCGTTGGCGATAGAGCCTGGGAGATCTGAAGACCTGCTCTGGCTGTGACATTCAGACAAATCTCTGTTCTGACTCCAGACCTGGTCTTGGATCAGGATAAAACTTTACTCCCTTCACCCAAGAAATGTACTTCACTGTGCCTCAGCCAAGTCGGGGCTTACGCTGATTTATACATAACTCGTATCTAATTTCTTAATCAAATGCTCTCTGAGTGGGTAGAAATTCGGTGATTAGAACTTGTGCAATGCATGGAAGCCAGTCAATCTTCTGTTTTATTGATAAATTGGAATGTTAGAACAAGGACGCCCGTCGACGTGACAGTTCCTTCTGAGAGAGGCCGTTTACAGTGCTGTGTAAATCAGAAGTGTCCTTAAACTGTGGTTGGGGAGACATGAGATGGCAAAATGTCTACCAATAAAGTAGAGCATTACAGCAAATTACCCAGTTTATACATGCAGGCAAAGCTTCGTTTCTCATGCCATGTTGGAGAGCCAATAAAGCTTGCAAATGCAATGGGAGTCACTATTTCCGCCTCTGTGCAGCTGTTTATCAGCAGCTTTTTAACACATTTTCCCATATTAATGAGGTGGCATAGCAGTTCCAGAATTAGAACAGTGGGATGTATCATTGTCTGCCTTATCTGAAGATATGCCTGCTGTCAACATCGTAAGATGAAGAGCACTTGGGTGGTGCAGCATGTGCGCCCCATCTTCCCCGTGCCCCAACCCCCCTCACTTTCTGGTCATAGCCTGACCCACCCTGGTGCTATCTGCAGTTCTTACTGCAACGTGGACTCCTTGTTTTATAATGAGTGTGTCAGTCGGGCTGGGAAATTTCTTCTTGCTTCTCCATTTTCTAATATAGTCCCTGGTGATCAGTAGGTACTTAAATGCTGTATGAATGAATGAGTAGATAGGCAGATGAGTGAAAGTCTTCCCTGGGGGACTGTCCTCTGCAGGCACAGTCTACCTGGAATGGGGGTGTCAAGGAACAAAACAGGTGCGTGGCCTGGCCTTCCTTGCATGGCCCATAAAGGTAAAATGGCAGGTGGGTTCTTGGCTATTAAGAGCCATCAGGGACTGTATGAAGCGTGTAGCCTGGTGGTTTCCAAAAGGAGGTTTGCAACTGGTGCCAAAACATTGCAGTTTTCTCTAGTCTGCAACCATATGAGAAAATTAAGGACAGTGAGGTGAGTTTGTCATAGAGCTAAATGTGCTTTTAGCTCCTTTCACTTTATTTTATTTTAGAATGCATTTTCTTTAGTAAAATAGTTGTAATAGTAATTGAAACTTTTTCTTTCCCTCAAATGTCTTTAGTTGGCAAAATAATAAATTCCCCAAATTTTGTTGATTCTGTGATCTCCCACATTTTTGGGGAGGGAGGAGAGGAGGGGACATTTAATTGGTTTGTGAAATCCCAAAGAACCACTGATTTAACTTATGTCTAGCTTCAAAATAATCCACTGAAATCACCTGTTGGCCTCAGCTGAGACATGGGGCTGCTTAAAAGAACTGATTGCAGTAAATAAGACGCTTGAGTCTTACAAATGCCCCCCTGTTGGCTCTTCAGAGCAGGGGTCCAGGCTGGGTCCCAGGCTTATAGTAATGACCTAAGACACAGGGTCAGTTGATCAGCAGAGGAGCCCGAGGCCTGGTCCACGCACGTCCAATGTGCTCCCCTCGGCACAGCACGTAGTTGCTTCGTCTATAGTGGAACATCCGTGTGCTCTGGTAGCGCCTGCAAAGTGCTTCTCCCACGGCCCCTTTCTCCAATCACATGTCCTTTCTCTGGATCCCCACAGCTCTCCAGGTCTGCTCTCCCCGGTAGCACTTGACTTTCACATCTTCTGTGCTCTGCGTATTATTCTCAAATCTCATTTTTCTTTAAGAACGGGAACACTTCCCCGGAATCCTGTTATTAATTGATAACTTTTTTCATACACTCAATCTTTCCCAGAGGCCGTGGGTCACACTGGTTCTACCTGTGTTGAAAAGATCTGAGACTCTGTCCACCCGGTTCCCAGACGGATGGCAATTTGTGAGTGAGGGCTGCATCTCGCAGCACCTGGATTCCGGTTGCTAAGCGAGAACAGCGGCACTGACCTGCCTCACCAAAGAAGTCTTTCTGCATTAACTGTCTAATGATGCTAATGCTTTGTGAGAACATAAATGTGAAACATTATCATTATGGTTAATACTAGTCTTCGGTTTAAGATTTTTTTTTTCTCCAAGAGGAGAGGCAGAAAGATTATTTAAAGAAATAATGAATAGAGGGCCATGGTTTGTTCTTAATTCATGACTGACTTTGATCAGAATGGCACAAGCAGTGGGAATGTGGACTTAGAGTCCTGAGGGTAATTATTTCTACTTCAGGGCATGAAGTCTTCTCTTTCTCCTCCTCCCGTTGGGGGAAAAGGAGAAAGAAAGAAAAAGCTAGGAAAGTTAATGCTCTTAAAAAATAAGATGATCTCTATATGTCAGGTCTGAAAATAGTATTTCCTAAAGCTACTGCTACAAAAGAGGCCACGATGAATAAAAGACCTGGCACAGGGCTGGCCTCAGCCTCTGGCATCTTGCCATGGAAGAAGCCAGAAGCAGGGTGGGGTGGCAACTGCAATGATTTTGTGTGTGTGTGTGTGTGTGTGTGTGTGTGTGTGATATTTTTAAAATCAAAGTTCATCTCTTTTTGTTGGAAATTAAGGATTCCTGAAGCCCGGTTAATCCTCCCTACTTGTTGTTTTTACTTGTGCTACATTCCTGTTTCTGCAACTGTATTAGTATCCCCTTGGCTGCTATAACAATCTACTACAACTTAGCTGCTTAAAAAGAGCACACATCTATTATCTTATGGTTCTGGAGGCCAGAGTCGGAAAGCAGCCTCAGGGGGCTAAAATCAAGGTGTCAGAAGGGCTGGTTCCTACCTGAGTCTCCAGAGGGGAATCCATCCTACCTCTTCTACTTTCTGGTCGTTAGTGCACACATCACTCCAATCTCTGCTTCTGTTGGCACAGAGGTGTTGTTTTCGCTCACAAATATGTCTCTGTCTCCTTTATATAATGAGTTTTTTTTTTTTTAATTACAGTTGACCTACCTGGATAATTCAGAATGATCTCCCTCTCTCAAGATCCTTACTTAATATGATTGCAACTGTAAAGTCCCCTGTGCCAAGTAAGGTGACATCTATAGTTTCCCCTCTCAGCCTGTCTCAGGAGGCACCTGCCCTTTCCCCCTTTTCCCTTGGTTTTCTCAAGGCCCTCGCTTCAGGACACAGGGCCTCCCCCCCAGCCCTGGAGTGAGTCTCGATTAACTGGGATTGTGAGAGCTGTTTCTCTTGCAGGCGTGGGTTGGGGTGCAGCAGAGAGCTGGGGAAGACTGCAGGAAGGACAGATTTGGGGAGAAAGCCAAGGCTTTGGTTTGGGCATATTAATCGTGGCATGTGGAGGTATGCCAGGGCCATGCAGCTGGATCTGCTGGCCAAGAATCTAGAGAGAGGTAAGGGAAAGACTTCAGAAAGTAAACGCTAAAAACCTAGGAAAAGTTCCTCGCTTGTTAAAGGATAAAGGCCAAATCATCTAATATGGCATTTCAGGTTTTCTACAGGCTGGTTTCAGACTCATCTCTCCTGAGCCGCTTCTATACCCAATCATTGAAGCACTGATGTTCTTCGTCGACTCCACTTTCATTCTCTTGACCTGGGATTTCTCTCTCTTTTGTCTTTAAAGCCCTGGGAAAGGCTCATCAATCCCTGTGAAATCTTTTCTGAATTCTCTAGGTGAGATCCAGCATGACCTCTGTGTCTCTGGAGCCTGACTCTGGTACCTTATACCTGACTGTGCGTAAGTCTGTGTCGCCGTGATTCTAAGTTTCCTGAAGCCAGAGGGAAGCCATGTTTCATTGATCCAAGGTGGAGACACACATGGCAGGTCCTAACAACCAGAATCCCCTCTCAGTCTCAATCCACCACTCCTGGTTTCGAGGTAGAAATGCTCGGGGACAAGGCACAGTCCTTCTCATGACAGGGAGCTGGTCAACTCCCCATGTGGAACCCAAAGCCCAAGTGAGCTGACTTCACCACGGGAGTCACAGCAACTCTGTCCAGAGGAGCTCTAGGTCTGGAGTAAACGCTGCTTCCTGGGTCCCACCTGAGGCCCATACCTTGGTCTTGGATCACTCTGATGATGGGAAGGGTGAGGACACTGACTCTACAGGGAGGTGGCCCAGGGAAATAGGGCCAAGAGCAGAGACGGCCTGAGTCATGCTCCTGAGGCTCTGGAGGTGGGGTTGGTAAGGAGCCAAGAGCTTGATTCGTCATACTAACCAAGTGTGAGGGCACAGTCCAGAAATAAAGCAGGGACTACATGAGGCCAGGAGAGCAATGAAGGATGTAAGAGGACAGCCTCCTGCTCACAGTTCTTGTCCCAGCCATCTTGGTGCTCAGGGGACCTCCTCCTGGGTGAACTGCAAGGAGGCCAGCCCAGCTCCCACCCTGGGGTGGAGCCTGCCCCTGCTTCTAGTCCTGGTTTTCACCTGGTGGGTGCTGAAGAAGGGTCCACGGGATTTACTGAGTTGGATAAATCCTCGGGAACACACATATCTTCCCTGTGGAAAGTTTGAGAGGTTATTCTGGGTCAGTGACAGCAAATGAGACTAAAAACAACAAACAAACAAAACTAAGAGGGTTTCCTGGAGATCTGGATGCAAGACAAGGTACCATGGAGTGTGTAAGGACGGGAGTTCAGAGCGGTGCAATCCTGATGAGTTAAACTCCTAGGGCCCCAGCTTCCTCATCCATGGGAGTCATACTACTTCCGTACTTTCTAGAATGTTTCGGTATTGATTAAATGAGTTCATGATTGTAAATGCCTCTAACAGTGCTGGGTGAGTAGTGAATGTTGGATAAAGTTGAGCTATTTCATAAAAGTGAGATAGCTTTGGAGTGGCAGAGAGCAGCTCTGTGGGAAGACATCTCTAGGCTTTGTGTCCAACAAGGCTTGACATTCCCGAGGAAGACAAATATAGATTTTAAAATATTCTCAGCTTCTTTTCCAGAATATTCTTTCCTGCCTTGCAGATGGAATCCTGGCAGTGTAGGTGACCCTTCTCATGCAGAGGGGAAATCTTACTGAGCTGGTTCTGGGGCTGCTATTTAGGCAGTTGCTTTCCCTTGGGAAATGTCTGAGCTGGCTCATTCTTTTAGGCTCAGAAGCCACCTGGCAGGTGTGAACTTCTGGGGTCCTGGGATGCTCAGCTGGTATTTCTGGCTTGTGTCACCCTAAGCAGGTGGTTTGGGACCAAAGGACATAGCTGTTGGCAATAATGGTTGTTGGAAGTTTACCATAGTTCTAGAACATTCTCATTAGTTGTATGTTTGTGTGGGTGTGTGTATGGGCCCGCAAGCGTGTGGTCTCTCCAGATGGGTAAATGTCTCCCTGGGAAACTTTGAAGCAGTGTTTCCTTCCCAACTGGCCTGGCCTTTCCTTCTTCAGAATTTCCTTTCTGTGTTGGCAGTTTGAGGGTCTTTGCAACGTAGCCTTCTGCTCTTTCTCAATCCTGTTTGGCCTGGCCCATTAGAGCAGTGACTCCAGAGTCCTGCATGCTTTTCTGATGATGTTAACTCCCATGTTTGTCTTTTCAACTGCGTTTCCCCCCATTTCTATGAGGATCATCCCTGAGAAGTGAAAACGCTTCCTCCTAATAGGCATCTGGCAGAGGCTGAGGGACTCTTGGGTAAATACAGATTTTTGTTTTAACACCTGATTAATTCAACTTCCTCTTCCCCCATATTCCAGAGTCAACAATTCCTGTCACTTTCTGAATTCCAAGAGGGGGATTTACTTTTGGAATTAGAAAAAAAAAATCAATGCTTAAAGCTTTCTCTTCTTTGAACCCTATTTAGTTGGATCAGTTATAATCTTTTATCTCCCCTGATGGATTTCACATAAGAATATTCATTCAACAAATATTTACTAAGTATGTGTTGGGGACAAGGCCCATTTCTAGGTATTGAAGGGGACTATAAAATACACAACACACCTCCAGCTCTATCTACACATAAAATACTCTTGTCAGGGAGGCAGGACATATGCAGAAGGCCACACGGTGTGAGGAGGACACAGGCAGTAGGTGTCCCAGAAGTGATTTAGCCTGACTGTCTTGGGAGGAAGAAGAGTTTGCTTCCAACTCAATGGGGGTGACATTTCAGTGGGAGCTCGAAGGATAAGACTTCTTATAGCTTCTCTTCTTTTTTTTTTCTTCTCCTGAGAATCCAAACAATCTGCCTCAGATATCAATATTCCCCCAGTCGCACCTCAGACGACTGTGGGCACGTTTTGCTCTTTTCAAGCAACACTGAGTACAAGTTTCCGGGATGGATTAAAGTCCCTTGGTGTGTCTGCATGGCTGGGTCTCTGCTCAGTTCCCTCTGGGCCCAGGCATCTTGGCACCACGACTCCAAACCCCTTTGCGGTTGCCACAATGTGCAGGTTTCTGCATGCTACCTGGGTTACCCATGGGCTTCAGCACCTGCTGAGCAGGGCCCTGGGCTTGGACTTCATCTTGATTGGCATCTTTTCCTAAAGGACGTTAGGGTGAGATTTGACCCAGTACCCTAGAAAGGGTATCAGGAAACTTGACTTCTTATCTTTCTGCCACTAATGAGTCCACAATGACCCTGGGTGAGTGGCTTCCCTCTGCTTCTCAGTTTCCTCTTTGTAAAATGAGGTTAGCTAGAAGAGATCAAAGGCCTCCCTGGTCCTAATAGCCTGGGTTTTTTTGACATGAGCATGGAGGCCTCATCATGCTCTTGTGGGTGGACACTCTGGGCGAGCCTTGTGGGGGTCCTGTGCTTCAGGGTAAGAGCCTCGTGGTCCACAGGATGTATAGGTGGGGGTCCTGCTGGCTTGGAAGGGCTCTGATCCAGCTCCAGCTGGATCTTACCCTCTACCCCTAGCAGACCCCATCTCTCCTCTCCCTCTTTCCTAGTTTCCTGTAGTTCTCAACTTCATTAGTTTCCTCTTCTTCAAATGGACAATTTAGAATAAGTCCCATTCTCCTTTCAGGAAGGAAAAGAAGTGTGAGATGTTCTGGTCTGGGGTTCATTTACAGAGCCTTCAGTAAATGTTGTTGAATGACTGAAGGAGTGGCTGGCTCTGACTTGCTCTGGGAAGTGCACAGAACGTCTAAAACGCCCGCATTAGGGGGATGGGGTGAGGAGGGTGAGAAGCACGGCTCCGGAGCCCCGCGAGTGTTTGTCATAGAGATCCCTCTTCTCCTTCTTAGAGGAAGGAATTCTGATGCCCCTGAATGGCACGTGGGCTCCTGCTTCCCAACAGCTGAGCTCCCCCCAGGGCACCATTCTCAGTACCTAGGCATCTTTAGGGATGGACTCCATGGTTGCCGGCCCGGTGCCAGGCTATCTTTGGAGAGGAGGCAGCTAGTAGGAGACAGACCAAGGTTCTGATTCTACTTCCTCTGATTGCTGTGAGCTTTGTCCAATTTCTTTGCATCTCAGTTTTATCAACTGAAAACAGAGATCAGAGATATTTGCACCTACCCCACGATGCAAACATTCACCTGAGCTCACACCTGCACCCCACGTGTAGAAGGTGTGCTGTGTAAAGCTCCTTGTTCTTATCCCAAGGTTTACTTTCTCCCCTTCCCTCCCTTCCCCTCCTCGTTCCTCTTGCAGTGGGGCAAGTACTCAGACTGTTCCACTTGTTCTTGTGGGTTCCAGGCACATCTGAGATGAATTTCAGCCAGAACATGAGTATCGTTGCCAAGTCCCAAGCTCCTTCTGCTGACACACGGGCCACATGAAGGGCCTTTCTCAGTGCTAGGTGATGCTAATTACCATCGGATCTGAAGCCGGAGCTGCTTTCCTTTGTTTAATAATTTACATCTTCTCTGAGAACACTGAGCTGAGGTTTAAAATTACAGAAAGGGATGATGGACCTAAATGGCAGCAAAGCTAACCTGCAGGAAGACCACCCAAACCCCCTTTGTGGGCTGCCACTCACTGGAGCCATGAACGCCATGTGGCCTGAGGGACTGTGCACGGAAGACAGGAGGAGAGTTCCATTCCTGACAGGTTAGGTCTGTGTCAGGCCTGTCTCGGTGGGTGTCCCCAGCTCCTGCTGGCTGAGAAGCATGGCAGGGCTCATGGAAATGAGCGCATTCGAGTTCCGTGCCCCAGCGTGTGGAACTGCACTCCGTTTTCCATTTATTCTCTCATCAAGCATTTATTGAATAGCTACCATGAGTCAGGTGCTCTGCTGGGCAGTGTGCACAGTCCCAAGGCTGGAAATCACTACAACCATGCTGCTCACAGTGAGGTGCAGAAAACCACCATTAATGACCAATTGTCTCCTTCCCCCTCCCCCATCCCTTCCAGCAAGCCCCTCCAGTGTTTTTCCACTTGTCTAGCATTTTGGAAAGGAGGGAGGGAGGGTGAGTATTATGGGTTGGCTATGAAATGTCTGGCAAGGACTCGTGTTGAAGACTTGGTTTCCCAACGCTGCAGTGCTCAGAGGTGGAACTTTCTGGAAATGATTGGGTCATGAGGACTCTGGTCTCTTCCAGTGGAATCATAATTTGAATGAATTATGGGGAGGGAGGGGAAGTTGTAGGAGGTAGGACCTAGTCACAGGAAGTGAGAGGTATGTCCTGGAAGACTGTTTCTCATTAAAAAAAATATTTTTTGTACTAGGGATTGAACCCAAGAGTAGTCAACCACTGAGCTGTGTCCCCAGTTTTTTTGATTTTTTTATCTTAAGACAGCGTCTTAGCCAGGTGTAGTGGCATACACCTGTAGTCCCAGCAGCTCTCAGCTCAGGAGGCTGAGGCAGGAGGATTGCAAGTTGAAAGCTATCCTCAGCAACTTAGAGAGGCCTTGTCTCAAAAGACCAAAAATCAAACAACAAAACAAAACAACAACAACCAAAACCCAGGGTCTCACTGAGCAGCTGTCCTTAAACTTGTGATCTTTCTGTCTTCGCCTCCCGAGTTGTTGGAATCACAGGGGTGCGTCAAGGTGCCTGGCTGGAAGGGTATTTCCTGGGCCTGCCCCCCGCCCCCCTCTCTGCTTCCTGTCCACCATGGGCACAGCAGCCATCTCCCGCCATCACGTTCTGCCTCCCCTCAGGCCCAGAGCAAGAGCTGGCTGACCGTGGACTGCACCTTCTGAAACCCTGAGCCAAGTGAGTCTTCCCTCCTCTGCTCTCATAGCTCACGTGACTGTGTGCAAGAGAAAAGGGGCCTGTGGTGACACAGAGGGTCCAGACGGGTTCCAGGAGTGCCTCCCACTGCAGAGTTTCACTGCACGCCGGCACCCTGGGTCCTCGGGCTGCTGCTGTTGGATCAGGCTTTGGCTTGGTGGACCCCAAGTTGCTCATCACCCTGGGGTTCAAGGAAACCCGTGACGGGCACCTCCCCGGGAGTGGCCCCTCAGGCTACTGAGAAAATAAGGACATCTTGGCATCTTCTGCTCCCCCTGGAAGGCCCTGCCCCCCACAACCCTCTAGTCACCTGCTCCCCCTTTGGGGATTCCTGCTAATGTCCCTCTCCAGCAGGACTTCCCAAGCCCTCTATGCACACCTGAGCACCCGTGCCCCGTCACCCTCACCACTGCACGTTCTCTCCACAGCATGGACCATTAGCCAAGACCACAGAGTTCATTAATTTGTTGTCTCCTCTCCTGAATCCTCAGGAAGGGTAAGCTTCACAAAGCCTGGGACTTTTGTCCTTTCTGTCCCCTGGTGTGTTCCCAGCTTTCAGAACAGTGCCTAGCTCAGAGCAGGTGATCAGTAAGGGTTTGTTGAACGAATTAATGATGCTCTTAGGAAGAAATGATTCTGCATGGCCTGAGGACAGAGGGAGGCCTTTCTGCCCCCGCAGTTTAGGGAATGTTGGTTCATTCATTCATTTGATGTTAATTGTGCAACTACATTGTGTCTGGCCCAGTGCCGGGGTTTGGGGTAACAAATGTCAAGAGACACCATTCTTGCTCTCAGATGCCACAGCCCGGCTGGCTGGGCAAACTAACCAGGGGGTGACAAGGAACTTGTGTAGATTGATACAGCAGGAGTGGGAGCCGTTTATTGTAGGACAGGAGGGGTGTATATATACATTCCACACAGCTTATCTTAATTAACATAAACTAGATACAGCAGTCAACCAATAAGGAATCTCCACACTTAATGGCTCGCTGGTGTTACTTCACAAACCACTCCTTCTGGCAAAATGCCAGGCGCCATCTTGACTTGTTTACAGACCATAACACTCAGAGAACTCAGTCTGTTAAGGAAAGTGACATATTAATAGTTCTACTAGTGTTAAGGATGATAGCTCACCTGTAAAGGTGCATGTCAGGTGCTGTATGAAGCATGTTTATGTATGTGGTCTTCCAACTTTCACAGCCAAATGAGGTCGTACTCTTATGCTCATTTAGCAGATCAGGAGGAAGGTGCAGAGACATCGGGAGGCCACACACCTAATTACAGTGAGAGAATGTTCCAGGAGTTAACCGGGCACTTTATTTTGGGAGCAGGAATTGGGAAGTGGCAGCTTTGACAGCTCTGTTTGACACAGCTCTCCTGCCCCTACCCCCAGAGATAGGTGTTTTGGTTATCACAGAATACCTCCCCCTCTCCCCCTCCCTCCTTATAGCCCTTCTACTCTAGATGCTGTAAACTATCATTCTGATCCAAGTGACTACCTGTTATTTTTAAATATTTTAAATTGACATACAGTAATTGTCCATATTTATGGGGGTACTGTGGTATTTTGGTACATGTATACAACAGGCAATGATCAAATTAGAATAATTAGCATTTCTGTCACCTCAAACGTTTCTCATTTCTTTGTGTTGGGAACATTCAAAATCCTCTCTTCTTGCTACTTTGAAATATACAGTGAATTGTTTGCTGTACCCATCTATCTGTGCTATAAAACACTAGAACTCTACTTTGGTACCCCTTATCCAAACTCTCTCTCTCCCCTGTCCTCCCTACCTCCTCCAGCCGCTGGTGATCTCTGTACTCTGTTCCATTTCTGTGAGATCAACTTTTTTAGCTTCCACATATGCATGAGGTCATTTAATACTTTTCTTTCTGTGCCTGGCTCATTTCCCTCAACATAATGTCTTCCAGTTATGTCCATATCACCATAAATGACTGGAATTCATTCTATTTTATGGCTGAGTAGTAGTGCATGGTGTACACATACTACATTTTCCTTATCCATTCATCTATCAATAGACACCTTGGTTGATTCCTTATCTAGGTTTATTGTGAAAAGCCATGGGAATATAGATGTTTCTTTGGTATACTGACTTCATTTCCTTTGGGTACGTTCCCAGATGTGGGATTGCTGGATCATATGGTAGTTGTATTTTTAGTTGTTTGAGGAACCTCCATACTATTTTCCAGAATGGCGGTGAAAATTTGCATTTCTCCAATAGTGAATGAGAGTTCTCCTTTTTCTACACCCTTGCCAGCCTTTGTTATTATTGTTGTTTTTGTCTGATGTTAGCCTTGCTCTTTTGACACTGAGTCTGCAGGCCCTGATGTTCTGTAGGCAAACAGAGTGGCTCAGTCCAGATTCCCCGATTCCCCACTCTGGGCTTTCCAAGCTGTGATCTCCAACACTGCTTTTGAGTCCTGCTGTCCTTCTCTGTGAGAGGGGAGAGACCAGAGTCCACAACTGCTCACTTTGTAGAGGCTCACAAAGGTCTGCATTGACTGAAAGGGTCTTTTGTGAATCTCCATGAGGAGAAAGTTTAATTCCTACAGCCCTCTCCCCTGGTCTCCTCCTCCCTCAGTCCCTTCTGGGTCTTGGGTGCCCACCCTCTGTGCTTCAAGATTCTAGGAGGTCACTTGTCTTCCTTGCTTAATGATGTGTTACAGAAAACAAGATTCCTTTACTTGCAGAAGTGTGACGGGAACATGAATATTAATAACTCCCACAGGTTCCCTGCAGACATCCATCACCATGGCTTCGAAGGCCTGTTCTGACTTGCTTGGCATGGGGGTAACTGCTCAGCAGAACAATAATAAAGCATTCATGAACCCAGCTTAGGCAGAGCTCTGCCCGCGGCTTTGAACTTCAGTGCTCCTGCAGGGCTGCAGTAGGAATGTGCTCTCCTCCACCTGGGATATCGCGGGAAGATATTCAACTTTGGAGACAGGGCCTGGACCATGTGCCAGGACCCACTGGAGGTGGACCAGGGATTTGTCTTTGTCAGAAAGTTCTCCCTGGGAACAGCATTTGGGTGATCAGCTGTGTTAGGTCTAGCCAAGGCGTGATGGAGTAACGGTGGGATCCTGAGGGGTGGAGCTAGTCCAACTCAGAAACATAGCACCTACGGGCTCTGAGATCATGGTTCTGGGCACTGAGGTCACAGAAGGAGGAGAAGCAGTCCCAAATCAGTGGGAAGACCTGGAGTGGAGGTTCTGGAGATTACTAAGCCCTGCTAAGCCCTAGGGCGAGGGATGTTAGGGTTAGGTTGCCCTTATTCTTTATTCCACCAAAATCTGCTGACATATTCTCAGTGAATGTCCCTTTCTCCTGAAAATCTGCCATATAGACTTTATTTTTTAAAATTTATTTATCTATTTATTTTTTCCACCTGGCTCTCAGCATCTCACAGGCTTGACCCAGCCTCGGATGGAGGTTGAGGGATTCATTAGAGCCTCATTTCAGGCAGAGGAAAAAGTGCTCCCTGAGTCTGAAGGGTGGTTTCTGGAGAACGAGTAGAGCCCCAGGGAATAGAATCCTGGGGTGAGACACATGATGACCTCGTCTTTTGGATTCTTTTAGTTTTTATTATTTTTTTAAAAGTTGTAGATGGACGCAATACTTTTATTTATTTATTTTTATGTGGAACCCAGTGTCTCACACATGCCAAGCAAGTGCCTCTCCACCGAGCTGCAGCCCTCAACCCTCCTCTGGGTTCTTTTGCTCCAGGATCCCCACGTAATCTCTGGAGGTTTAGTTCCCAGTTTGGTGGTTGTTTAAGAATATTCAAGCCTAGGTCCCCTGGCTGAAAAACCACGGTTGATATTTGTTTTAATGTGTAATGTGCATGCTTTTTCTTTTCTTTCTATTTAGGATCTTAAAAACATCCATAACTCTCACTAACATAAAATGAATAATCTTTTGAATTTTCTAGAGGAAAAATATGTTCTCAGTAATTTCAACGTGATTGAGGTAGCATTTGTGTTGCTCTCCTTTAAGTCGTCCATTAAAGCTGCAGTGGGTAATGAAAATGCTCATTTTCTTGGATAGCAGCATGCAAAATGCCTCTGCTCTACAATTAATAGTAGTGGAAGAATCTATCTCATTTGTTCTATCGTCAGGTTTTCTTGTACTAGAGTTGGAATTTCTACATCCTGCATCAAAACAGAATGAAAGTCACGGAAACACTCACGGCTTTCTCCTTACAGGAATTCCTTGCAGGACACGGTTCTCCCAAACCCCGACAGGATTCTGGTGGAGGATGTTCTGCAAGATCTGTAGCTGCTTCTTCATAGTGAATCCTGGCCCTGAAATTTACCAGCTGTGTGATTTCACCCTTTTTTGAGCTTTAGTTTGAGCTCTAAAAAATTAAATAAATAAAAATGATGACTTGTCTTTCTACCACATGGAACTGTCCTGGGGATAAGATGAAGCTCTTTATGGGAAACCATTTTAAAGACTTTGTGAGCTTTTTAAAGGCATGTTGCTTTTTGTTGGATACTGTGTAGAGAGAGAGCTAGTCAAAAAAATTTTAAGGGGTATCCAAAAATGTTCTTTGAAAAATATTCTTTGAAAATATCCCTAACAGTTATTGGTTTGGGGTATGGGCAACAAAGAAAGCCAGGGGGCTCTTTCCAGTTAACATGGGAAAAATTGACATGGTGATTACAACTGATCATGTTGGCTATCTATAAAACATGTGTTCTCCCATCACTCAATGCTTCTTCATAAAAGAACCCTGATTTTGTTTACAGATCACCCCTTATTCTTCATGAGCACATGTTTCAAGGGAATATAGTCTTTAAGTCAGTAACAGATCTCGATGTGTCTAAGCCAGTGGTTCCCCGGCTTTACTATGCATAAGAATCATGGGAAGGTTGTTAAACCACTAGAGTTTCTAATTTAGTGGGTCTGGAAGGGGTCAGAGAATTTGGATTCCTAACTCCCCAGGTGATGCTGATATTGTTGGTCTGAGGACCACTCTGCGTCCCTGGTCTAAGCCAATCATGGTGGTCCCCTTCTCCTTTCTAGTTATTGGTTAGCTATAGGTACATTCTTCAGTTCTGGCAAATGGGATGTGATAAATCTGCTCAGGGTTTACAGGAGAGGTTTTCTCTTCGAAAGAGACACAGGGAAGAGTTAATTCCCTTTCTACCTCTTACATTGTCTCTGCATGGGGCACCTGGAATTATTGCAGATATTTTGGGCCTCTGGAGGGAGCAAGCCTAAGGATCAAGTGGACACACTGAGAATGACCAGGCAAAAATGACGAAAGCATCTGTGCCTTTGACAATGTAGTTGATGACCAGGTAATGGTGGCACTTCCCACTTCCTGTTCATTGACTCAGTGAGAGTTTTCTGTCTCTTTTGGTCCAAGGGACCCGATGGTTAAAGTGATAATGCTAAGGTTTCTTTTCCTCTGTGAGGATGTGGGGGAAGGTTTGTTAACGGACCCCCAAGCCTTTCTAGCCTAGAGTCAGGGGGAGACCGCACTGAGCCACTGAATCATGTCCTAAGTTGAGACAAACACCAAGAGGAAAGCTGGGAGGGGACCCATCTCAGGAACAGCTGGAGGTGGCCAGCAACCTGGGAGATGCAACCTCGCGGGTGCAAGTTAGAACCCCCGGGTGGGAGGGAGGCGGTGTTGAGTGACCCAAGATCACCACACTTTGAGGATGTTATGGTCTGAGTGGGACACGAGGAGTGGGAAGGTGAACTCAGGATTGGAAAGAGCAGCTGAGGAAAGGCAGGCCGAGGGCCTCAGAACCGGAAAGTGGAAAGGAAAAAACAAGGCAAGGTGACTCGGGAGCGCGTGCTCTGATGGAGATTATTATGTCCCCAAACGATGCATTTGATACATCATCTTCTACTGTTTTAACACCAGTGAAGTTTTTCTCAATTAAGAGACAATGGGAAGTCCTGAGGTGGTCTTTAATGATAGCTGCGTGTGACATCAGGGGCTGTCAGGGACTTCCTACAGATCCCAACAGCTCAGCTTTCCCCTAGCTCCAGGACTGGCTGCGGGTGTATTCTTGCATCACCTGATCTGTGACCTTCTGGTGTTTGTCCCACTGCCTTCCTCCCGGGCTCCTGAGCGTCTTTAGTGGGTCAGTGCCTACATCTTATCTATGAGTGACAGCCACCGTGGTTCCGAGTACCCCTCTCCCCGGCACCAGGTCCCAGGGGGCTGTGTGCTCAGCACTGGCAGTGCAGCAGTGAGAAGCCATGCGCCTGGAGCTCACAGCGTAGGGCAGCCCTGTCCAGCAGACCTGGGGTACAAGCCACAAAGGCAAGCCACTTGTGCAATGGTAAGCGATCGGGAGGGTCCCAGTGATTCTCCACTGGGGGACATTTGCTGATATTTAACGATGTCACTTGGCAATGCCATTGGGCAATTTTTAGTTGTCATAACTGGGAGGGTGCTAGTGGCATTTAGTGAGTGGAACCTTAAGGATCCTGCTAACCACCCTGCAATGCACAGGGGGACAGCTCCCACCACAGAGGATTATCAGGCCCCAAATGTCAATAGTGCTGAGGTTGAGAAACACTGATTTAATCCAAAATATTCATGTTATATTTCAGAATGTAATCAAATGTTAGAAATTATTAATCTGATTATTTATTTTTTGTTTTCTAAGTTTCTAATTTGTAGGGCCTCTCAGTTGAGCCTCGGGTCAGCTGCTCATTTGCTTCATGTGGTGAGCACCACTGTGCTAGACACCACAGGTACATGAAGCGCATAAGAGGAAGGTCTTTGTGACCAGAGAATATTTCCTGGGCAGAGCAAATATGGTGAGATGCAAAGTCCCCTGGGTGGGCTGCAAAAGTTCCACTACCCTTGAGAGCCCTGCACACTAAGGATTTGGGTGAAAGCATCGCTTGGGGTTTTTCTGATGACAAAAACTGTAGAGCTACAGAGACACTTAAAAGAACATCTATACAACCTTTGCATTATTTCCCTGCAAAGTGCCATCAAGAGGTTGTACTTTCTTATCCCCCTGAGGCAAAGGTCAAAACACCCCACTGGGAAGATTACTGAGAGGCAGAGTCGGCTTCCCCGGCTTCCCTGTGGCTCTGAGGATTTAGATATTGATCATGGCAGCTTTCATGCAGTTAAAACAAACAACCCAGCAGCACCCTTTGCCTCCTCCGAAACACTCTGTAATTTTTTTTTCTTTTGAAAAATGAAAAATAAAGGGTTTCAGGTTAAAAAGAAGGTGATCCCATAGTAATCAGAGCATTAGAACCATCTCAACAGACCTGGTGCGACATGCAGCAGTTTGTAATCCCTGATTTGAAGGCTCCGCAGCATCTCATCAGTCTGGAGTCTCAGTACAGATAATTCTGTATCGAGTGAGTAATTAAATGTGACATCGAAGCAGGCGAATGGATTAGTGACACCCAGGGGTCTCTGTGAGGGGACCCTTCCTGTCTCTGCCCACTGGGAAGGAGGTGAAAGGCTTAGCAGAGCTCCCAGGAGGCGGAATGCTGTATGGTCGCGGGCAACATGCAGGTGGGACCTTACAGAGGGACGCTGATGGGTTCTGGACCTGTCTATCAAGCAACAGGGTCGCCCCCATGGTGTGTTGATCCTTCCTGCTAATGCTGAGGACCCTGGCTTAGCAGCTTTCCTGTGCAGGCTGCTCCTTGCATCCTCTGTAGGAGGAGAGCCGGTCTGTGTGCACTTAAGCCAGGGTGGAAAATGCTGCCTATTTTTCCAGAGCTTTCTGGAACCTGAGCATATCTGACAAGCTCAGGCGTTGTCTGAAATGAAGGAAGACAAAAAGAGCATGGTCTCATTTTAACAGAGTCAGTAAGACACTTGTTTCTATAGAGTCCGAGGCTTGGACAGGGAATCCTGTAGTTTCCCTTCCTGTTTCTAGAAAGGCGCTCAGCTTTCTGCACACCTGAAATCTATCCTCGCTTTCCAAGTCCACCGGGGAGGGAGTTTATAAAATCTCTTTGGAAACAAATTCAATTTCTCGTCAGCTCTCGGTCGACTTACATTGAACCCTGACTCTGGGCGAGGAATTAGGAGCCTCAGGACTAGCGGAAGGAGGACCCAGCTTTTAAATTTAAGGACCTCATGACAGAGATAAAGAGATGGGGGTCAGAAAGGCTCAGTGATGGCATCGTCATTAAGAAGAGGAAGCCGATTCGGGGAGAGGAAAGATTTCTTATAGTTATGAAGAGAATTGGTCTGGGGTTGGACAGATGGAAGCCTCTCTTGACCTTCTCTTCCCTTTTAAAGTTTAGTGACCACCATATTTTAGCACAGAGAGACACACTACAGCTAGAAGGACAAAGCAGGCTTGGTCCTGGCCTCGGGGAACTCAGGGGGCTAATGTGAATTTCCAGAAACTTGTTCTTCTGCAGAGATGTGGCTTGTGACTCACTGGCTCATTCACGCGCCTATTCATCTGCACCTGCTGCGTGACGGTCCTGCTCTTGATGCTCAGGAAGTGGTGGGAAACAAGACAGAAACGCACATGGTTCCTCATCTAGATAATTACAAGTGAGATAAGAATTATGGGAAGGGAACAAGGGGGTGCTGTGGGGTCTGACTGGGAGAGAGAAGCCTTCCCTTCGGAGGTGATGATGAAGCCAATACTTGAGTGGAGAACTGAGTAAGCCAGGTGAAGGCGGAGGAAGGAGTCTAGGGTCAGAATGTCCCCCCCAGAAGGAAGAGACTGCACAGCGTCCAGTGGCGAGAATGTGGCGTGTTTGAAAAAAGTCCAAGACGGTTGCAGCAAGGATGGAGATGAAGCCCAAGAGTTAGGGCCGACCTTCCTGAGCTGGAAAGTACCCACATGTCCCCTGGGTCCAAGCAAATCAGTGCTAAAACAAGCTTCCTGTCTTCTCTTGCGCTACTAGGTGCAGGAGAGGGGGCTCCTTCCCCTCCTTGGACAGAGGAATAGTAGAGACCAGTGCCTCTTGTCTAGGGGGCTCCTGCTTGGCCCTGTGCCACGGTCTTCCTGCCCACTGGCCACTCAGTGCAGGACTTACCTGCGAGCTCTGCCCCGCCAGTCTCTGGGTTAATTCTGACTGTTGAGAAGGACAGGGGCCCATCTTCTCTGTTTTTGTTTCCCAGCATCAACCCTATTCCTGGCTCCCAGGCTCAGTGAGTGTGTTTCTGCTCGGCCAGGAGAGGCGCCTGCCGATTCATCTTTTTCTCCTAGTTGGCTAAGCCCTGAACAGCCAGAAAGGCTCCAGGTGTCAGTCATTCTGAATGCCTCTGGCTTGGTTCATGATTGGGATTCTGCCTCAGTTTCCCTGCTTAATATTCCGTGACCTGCTGAGGCCTGGAAACTCCAGTGACCAAGTTGATGAATGCCTTCAGAATGAGAGACAGTGTCACACACTGTGAGGACAGGGTACAAAAACACCAGAAGACATGTCACTGGTCACACGTGTGGAGTGTCTGCAATAATTTAATATGCTAGCTTATCATTAATAGTTTAAAAGTGTGAAAATCATCTTGTTGTATTACTTCAAAGGAAAAGATGATACTTATTATAAATGTGACACTTTAGCAATCTCATTCTTTTAAAAACGTGGGTCTTTGTAGTTGCCAAGGATTGCTTCTTCCTTTTCCTAGTTGACAATAGCTGTTTTAACATTCATTACATTTTTATGTTATAAAATCCACATGAGGCAAAACTTGGCACTGGTTAAGGAGATAGTGGGGTCCAGAGTCCCTAATTTGACCCTCAGGGGCTGTCGCCGGCTCACCCCAGCCTCCTCCTCTCTCCCGCTTCACCTTCTCTTCCTAGAGACCTCTTCCCTTCTGTTTCCAGGAGATTTCCACATCCTCCTCCATCTTGGACTTCCTCCCTTGTCCCTGGCTCCTCCTGTCCCCTGTTCTTCTTTCCCATCTTTCACTTGGTCCCCTGCTCACACCCACGTCCTTGTGCATCAGCTGTGTGTGGCTAACAGTGATTTTTGAGAGCTGCCTTAGAAAGCTAGCCACAAACGTCCTCCTGATTGTATGATTGAAACCACTCATTTTCAAATTTGGGAGAGATGGAAAGTAGGACGAATCCGAGGACCACCCCTGACTGTGGAGGAGGGTCCAGATCACAGGCCTCCGACTGCAATGTGGCTGCTTTGCTTAGCCTCTCTGAGCCTTGGCGTTCTCCTGTGTGAAATGGACATGACCATGTGGGCTATGAGCATCTCGCCTATGTTACATGTCAAATGTTTACACACTGTACTTAGTATACGGTGTCTGGCAAGTAATAAGTACACGATACTTGGTAGCTATTTTTATTATGATAACCCTCATAACATGGCAACCGTGATAATAACCGCTGTACCATTTTCAAACTGATGTTTATAATTTCTATTAAAAATGGTTACAAATGCCAGACAACTAACTTTCTTTCTTTCTTTCTTTCTTTCTTTCTTTCTTTCTTTCTTTCTTTCTTTCTTTCTTTCTTCCTTTCTTTCTTTCTGTGGTGCTGGGGATTGAACCAAGGGCCTTGTGCATGCGAGGCAAGCACTCTACCAACTAAGCCATATCCTCTGCCCCCAAACAACATTCTTACAAGAAAAATTTGGATCCTTTCTACTATCAATCTGTGGACTGCTTTTTCTTCCCAGGGCGGACTTGCCTTACCTCCTAGAAGGTCAAAGGAAGCGTCCACAGATGCCACCAGGAAATGGAGCAGACTCCTTTGTCTGTGCCTTGACAGTGTGTTGGGCAGCGGGTCACAATCACTTTGGTGTGAAACCGGCAGAGGTGGGCATGGAGGCAGCAGCAGATGCTGTTTATAACACCCATGCTCTCTGCTGAAGCCTCCTCCTATTTGTGACACGCACGAGCTGAGTGCATGCTACATTGTGTCACAGCGTGACACACGGATGGTAGAACAGTCTTTGGTTTAGATGATGTGATGGAACCCCGTGGGTTGAGTATGGGCTTCTCCTCATCCCATCCAACCTGCCACCCCATGTCACTAAGCTGGTTCACATCCCGTTAGGAGGAATTACCATGATCACTAATGGATAGTTAGGGACAGTTCCAGTTTAAAGGCTTTCCTGGGCTGTGAAAGCTAGTGAGTAAATAACCATTTATCAGCCAGTCACTTAGAGGGCGCTGCACTGAATGATATTCTTGGGCTTCCAAACACAGAGAAGCCATATATCATAATGGAGCATAAAAGTTTTGTGTGAATAGGCTGTAAAACTGAACAACTGTTTGCCTTAGTGGAGGTTTTGTTTACATGCCCTCCAGCAGATACTTCAATGTGCCTGGGTCAGAGGCTGCTCATCACAGCTCAGGCAGGGCTCAGCTGAGAGGGACACACTGGGTAGATGCCAGATGCTGTGTGATTTCAGGGACCTGGGAACGCCCCTCTGGCTCCCTCCAAAACTCATTTTACCTGCTGGTTTCTTAAAGTTTCTTGAATGGAAATTAAAGCTGAATTTCTATAAAAAATAGAGAATTCGATTTGATGGATTCGGCATTGGGTGCAACATGAAATACTGCTTAATGCACAAAGAGCCAACATCGCTAGTGCCCCGGAACACTACCATATGCACAATCTCTTTTATTCTTAAATGTTCCAATAAGTTTAACCACTGCCCCCAATTATGAAGAGGACCTGAGACTTGGAGAAGTTAAATGACTCTTTTGAGGGCATGCTCTGGTCACGGCAGGCTGGTATCCTGCGTCTCAGATGAGCTTCCTGTCTGTTATCATTTTAATTGTGCCGGAGCTGGCCTTGACTACCTGCAGGAGCCAGTATGGAAAAAAAAGGAGAAGGGAACGGCAGGGTGGGCTCTGCAGTCTCCCTGTGCCATGCCCAGCTGGGGAGGCTCTCAGGGCCCTGGAGACTGCAGAACTCCCTGCCCATGCCTGGCCTGATCCTGCCCAAGGCTGCAGTGCCTGAGAGAGAGTGCGTACCTCTGCGAAGCTCCCAGAGCTGCCCCCACCCAGCCCTTGCATTCTCTGCTGGGGTTGGAGTCCTGTTGTGACCCCCAGTCTCCTGGGCTGTAGTCCTGGAAACCTGCTAGCCTTGCGGGTCCTTCCCCAGGAAGCTGAGCTCTTTGTCCTCTGCTCTCCTCCCCAGCTGGGCTGTTATTCCTCTGGAGGGACCTGCCCAAATTGGATGTAGATCATCAGAGGCTCATTATTGTTTCATTTATTGGAAATATTTTTATTGAGAACCTACTATATATATGACACCATCCAGGGTTGATCCCCCATGGCTGTGGAGGTGACCCTAAGGAAACATGGCTGTGTCTCACACCTGCTTTGTGCTGTCCTCTACTTGACAAGATGCTTTAAAACTAGGCCTTGGTTCCCTACAGTTCTCTACCATTGGTCAACCATGGGAACTAATAGCTTAGTCGGGGAACTGAATGGTTGGGAACATGACATGGGGATTTCTGAATAGTACCAAGGTCTGGCTGGCCCTGGCTCCAGGTGAGTCAGTGAGCAAGTGACTCTGCCGAGTGACAGCCCATGAGCCAAGAAGTGGGTTGATTTATAGGAAAGGGTAACAAAGAATGACCTTCAGAGTCATTGCCTAATGACATTACCTCCACAAGCTACCATGCTTAGTTTCACATGTATCAGTGGCAATACCTGAATGGATTTTATTTGAACTTCTACCATATTTATTTCCCTGCAAGCTACATTTCTGAAATCATCCTTTCTGAATGACAACTCAATCAGTTCCATAACGTGCAGTTTTACATAGCAGGAACCTCTTCCCGGGTCCCCCAGAATACTCGTAATTGTTGGCTGCTTTTTGGAACAGCCTGTGTGTTTCAAAGCCAAACTGTTGTGATCTCTGGGCTCCAAGGAGGTTGGACACTGTGAGATGGACATGATCCTGACTTGGGCCTGAGACTCTCCTCTTTGCCTTCGTTCTGCACCCGCATCTCTCGTTTGTCATGCGGACCTGCCAGCCCTCCTTCAATCTCCCATCAGTTCAGCTGTGGTGAGGAATCATCAGCTTGATCAGCTTCATTTTAGATCAGCTTCATTTTTTTTTTTTTTTTACTTTGTTTCTCAGGCTTTTGGAATTCTGCCAAGGTAAATGAAGGTGAAACGAACATGTATATTTTGGTTTTATTTTGCAGGGCTCACTAAAATGATGGACAGGATTGTATTACTAGAAGAATTAAGCGGGGGTGGGGGTGATGGGTTGCACACATTAGTTCATCCACAGAGTCTGTGGGTAATGAACTGGAAAAAAAACCCCTTCTGATTGAAAATTTGAATCATTAAAAGCTTTGAAACCAACAGCTTCTTTTAGAATTTCAATCTTCTATGATTTGCTTAGAGTCAGGGCTGCAGTGGTCTAAGCCACAAGCCAGATTGTCAATCAAAATGAACAGCGTTTGCTGGTGGCCTCGGTTGTTTCAGAGATTCTATTAAACACTTTAAAGAGCTGCGCTAACTCTTTCAGGGCACTGGAGTGGTCATTATGGTACAGTACTCCCCGGACTTTCATTGATTTAGAATTTGCATTTCTCATTATTTGCAAATGACCCTCCAGGTTCAAAGTGTATTATAATTTGTATTTTTACTGAAGCATGAATTAGAATCGTACTTGCCGGCTGGCATGCTGGAGTGTCATGGCGGGTTGGACAGCTAGTGAGGGAGTCTGACACTCTGCCCCCCGATCCCCAAAGAAAAAATGTTTTTACTTGTTGCAAATGAATATTATGGGGGGAAATTATGTGACATAGTGGTTATTTGTGAATTGAGGGGATTCATAAAGGTCGTAGATAGAATTACTCACCAGTTCCAGTCTGTACCCGAGGTATATCTTATTGTAATGAAATCCAGCACAGTGATGCCTTTCTTATCTGAGGATGACTTATCTGACCATTAAGAAATGAGTTATTTTGTAATCAGCATGTAAAGAAAAAGTGCTGCTGGGTAGACAGTGTAGACGCACTCACATTTATCTACCGGCACTCATGCACTTGGCTCAGAGGTGATCCCCTTCAGTGCTCTCCGGAATCACCTTCCCCCCTTTCTTTAGTTGGGACCTGGGGTGCAAGCTGAAGCCATCACCCCAAGGAGCTCACACCTCTGCCTGTTCACGGCTTCTCCCGCGTGCTAGTCTACTTGAGTATTTTCCCTCCTGATGTGCCATCCCTCTGCCTCTTCTCCCCCATGCACTCTAATGTGTTTAGAATTCGCCACCAAAATGTACGGCTTTTAAGTTTATAGGAATGTTAGTTTATTTTTCTTTACTCTTTTCACTTGGCACACTTTTCAGGATCTATCCACCTTGGTGGATGTGTGTCTGGTGACTCCTGCTGAGTTGTGTTCCAGAGTGCTCATCCACAGTTCCCTTATACCCCCAGGTGGGGACACTTGTGGTTTCCAGGCTTTGCTGCCATGAATACTGCTGCAAGGACCATTCTTTCTGTACTCCTCTGGGGTCCTGGTGTGTGTGTCTGGGCATTAGCCCTGGAGTAGGACCACAGGTGGTGGGGTGGCCACGTGCTTGGTCCAGGCTGCTCCCCAGAATGAGCCTTTTTTCTCTTGAGGAGGGTGCTAGGTGTCCCTGTTTCTCTACACTCTTGTCAATGCATTCCCCCCACCCCCATGAATGTAAAGATATGTCTTTGATCTTATTTAGCATATATCTGATTATAAAGGTTATTTTTATTCGTTATTCGGGTTTCTCTCCTGGGACCTGCCTTGTCCACATCACATTTGGGTTTCTTTCTCTTGATTAGAATTTCATGTATATTTGAGACTTTCATTTTTGTTCTTTTTAGTTGACACGAGTTTCTTGTGTCTTTTATTGAAGAGAAAATCTCATGTGACAAATGTCTTACTTGGGTATAATTTTAGTTTACAGGAAATTTCAGATTTACAGAGTTCCCTTCCGCAGGCTTCCCCTAGTGGCTATCATCTTACATAACTGGGTATGTTTGTCGAAACGGATGCACGGACGGGGTAAAACGCCATCAACTAAAGCACAGATGTGCTCAGAACGTGGTAGCGCTCCCCTGGATGTCCTTGTGCTATCCTCGTCCCCATCCGGGATGCTCCCCTGCATTTGGTTGCTGTATCACTTCCGTCTCTTTTGATTATGCCTGTTTCTCAGTCTTTGCTTTTGTTTTATGACCTTCTCAGTTTCTTAAAGTCCTGGTCACACATTTTATAGCATGTCCTTCAATTGTGTTTGTTGAATGTTTTTTTTTCTGCTTAGACTGGGCTTCTGCATGCTTTTGGAAAAAGCCACCAAAGCAAAGGGCGCTTCTCATCAAAGAGTACCTAATAGTAACAAAATTCATCACAGCCGTGCTAACCTTGAACACTCGATTAAGGTGGTATTTGCTAAGCTTCCCCTGCTTAAAGTTCTTTTTTCTTTTTTTCCTTTTCATGCTCTATTTTTTTTATTGGTTGTTCACAACATTACTAAAGCTCTTGACATATCATATTTCATACATTAGAATCAAGTGGGTTATGAACTCCCATTTTTACCCCAAATACAGATTGCAGAATCACATCGGTTACACATCACTCTATTTTTTTTTTTTTAACCACAATCATTAGATTGAGTCCACACTCAAGGGGAGAGGACTTAAGCTTACCTTCTGGACAGACAAATGTCTACATATATTATTTGAAGTTTTATTGGGAAGAAGAAATCCTTAATTTTTATGTAATCAAATGCAATTTTTTATCTTATAGCCTGTGATTTTGATGTCTCATTTTTTTAAAACATAATACCTTTATTTTATTTTTATGTGGTGCTGAGCATCAAACCTAGTGCCTCACATGGGCTAGGCAAGCGCTCTATCACTGAGCTATTACAGCTCTGGGATTTCTTAAGAACACTTTTTCCTCTCTAAAGGTCAAAAAGGTGTTCTCTTTCTATGTTATATACACACACACACACACACACATACACACACACTATCCAACCATTAGTATCTGTTTTTGACTTACTGGAGATTGAACCCAGGTGTACCCTACAACTGAGCTACATCCCCAACGCTTTTTATTTTGAGACAGGGTTTCACTAAGTTGTCTAGGCTAACATTGAACTTGTGATACTCTTGCCTTAGTCTTCTGAGTAGCTGGAATTATAGGCATGCACCACGGTGTCTAGCTCCATTCATCTTTAATTCTTAAGATTCTAAATTACCTGGATTTTACCTTTGTATAAGATGCAGAAGACCCAAATTAAAATTATCTCCAGAATTTTAAAACCCAGTTTCCTAGACTAATCCTGCCCCTCTGATTTATCAGCTATCTCATATACCCAGCTTATAATTTGGAACACTTTCTGATCTCCATTTCTTTTTTCCACTGGTCTTTTACTGTGCTATCATGCAGCACGATAGACCTAGGCTCTGGCTTTCTCGTTTCTGACAGAGTGAGTGAAGTCGGTGAAATGGTGCCCACCTGCTCCAAAGAGCTCCACATCCAAATCTCTAGCACCTATAAATGTTCGCTCACTTGGAAAAGGGGTCTTTATAGATGTAATTAAAGCCCTTGAGATGCAATTATGCTGGATTAACTGGGTGAGCTTTGAGTGAAATGCCAAGTGTCCTTATAGGGAGAAAGAAGAGCAGGCACCACGGACACACAGGAAAGAAGGTTATAGGGAGGCGGAGGCCAAGATCGGAGGGTTTGTAGTCATAACACAAGAAGGTCAGGAAATGCCAGCAGCCCACGGGAGCTGCAAGAGGCAAGACATAACTTCTTCCCCAGAACTTGCAGAGGGAATGTGACTCCTCCCGTGTGCGTGTCTAGCCTCCAGAAGGGTGAGAGTATGAATTTTTGTTGCTTTAGCCACCTAGTTTGTGACAGTTTCTTACAGCAGCCCAAAAACTACGGTCAGTGACTGCTTCTGCTCCTTCTTTTTCAAAATTATCTCTGTTATTCATGGACATTTATTCTTCTCTACTTATTTTAGAAACAGTTTGATGAGATGTTAAAAATTCCTGCTGAAATTTTACTTATAATTTCATTTTAAAAATTTATTTATTTATTATTTATTGGTACTGAGAATTGAACTCAGAGGCACTCAATCGCTGAGCCACACCCCCAGCCCTATTTTGTATTTTATTTAGAGACCAGGGTCTCACTGAGTTGCTTAATGTCTTATTTTTGCTGAGGCTGGCTTTGAACTCTTATCTCAGCTTCCTATTTCAGCCTCCTGAGCCACTGGGATTACAGGTGTGCGCCACCATGCCTGGCTCATTATATTTATAAATTACTTTGGGGGAGAATTTATATCCATACAATGTTAAGCCATCTCATCCATGAGCATTGGGCTTTTACCCATTAATCATAACTTATGTGATTTTTTAGGTTTTAAGATTTTCCCTATAAAATTATCATGCATTCTTTGTGATTTGCAATCAATGACAATAATCTTGCTCTTCTCTTGAAGTATCTGTCTCTCATTGCATTGCCTAAGACATTGAGGACTATGAAAAATGATTGCAGAAGTAGTGAACATTTTTTGTCTTATTTTGGATGCATTAAAATGAGGCTTCTTTTGGGCCTTTCAGTAGATCTCCTTAACTGACTTAGGAAATTTCCTTTTTGTTTCTGGTTTTCTGAATTATGTTTTTAAAGCTGAAAAGAAGACTGAACTTTCTTGTGTGTGTGTGTGTGTGTTTTTTGTACCTCAGCAGGTATACTAAGGTAAATAACATTTTATTTTAAAATTCTTTATTAATGTCTACATTCAGTTCTGATCTAGGGACCAATGACCCCCTTCTATGGTTGTAAACACTATTTTAGAGTCCAAGCCAATTGTCTTAATGTTCCACAATCTGGATTTTTCTGATTGTTTCCTTGTGGTGATCGTCAAAGTTATGTTATTACCAAAGCATCACATGAGGAGGTGCATAATATCAGTTTGTCCCCTTATTAGTAATTTAGGTGGAATGCACTATATCTTTTTGTTATAAAGGTGTATTTTTTTCCCACCTTGAAGTCATTGAGCAATTTCCATTTTTATATCTGCTTGATGTTACTTTAAGACTATAAATATGGTTTCTTTCTCTTGTTATTTATTTATTTCACCTGGTACTGGGGATTGAACCCAGGTGTGCTTCACCCCTGTGCTACGTGTCCAGTCATTTTTTATTTATTTTTTATTTTAAGACAGGGTTTTGCTAAGTTGCTGAGGCTGGCCTTGAACTTTGGTCCTCTTGTCTTAGCTCCCAGAGCTGGTGGGGTTATCGGCATATGTGGGCCACCACCCGGACATAAGTATCCTTTCCTTGTAACTTTTTCCCCAGTGATTTTGTTGTACATTAATGATTCTTTCCTGAAGAATTACACTGTTGGCTTTAGATGGTGATGTTTTTTCTTCTGTTGTATTTACTGCATTTGTTAGTAGTGTTCTATTAATGAGAGCTCTTTCTCTCCTTTTTTGAATGATATAGTGGAGACAAGCATCCTTTTTATATGCTCGAATCAATAGCTTTTGAAAGGTGTAATTAACATTTTTAACTGTAATGGTTGACTTACTTCTCCCTTAGTTTGTTAGTTATTGTCTTATGTTCATTTTAAGCTGTATTTGTATTTATGATCATGACATATTTGTGCCTCAGTGGCCCCATGCATAAAATGGTGATAATAGCAAAACCTATATCATTGCGATGTGAGGATTAAAGGAATGAATAGATGAGAAGGTCTTAGATTAGGACTAGACGGGTGCCTAGCCCTCAGTAAATGTAAATGATTTCTTTTGGTAATACTATTTTCATATATTTTAGAGCCATTACTTTTACCAATATGTAGTATCTCTTTGTCCTTTGTTGTGTCTTGTACTTTGATTTCTAATTGTCTGAGATGCAGATTGCTACTCCAGTTCTCTTTGGTTCATAATTGCCTGGAATATTTTTAAAAATATTTTCTGCTTTCGGAAAACTCATGTTTAAAACATAGCCCTTATAAATTTTTTATTCCTTGGTGATTATATTCTTCAATCTAGAAGTCTCTTCTTTTGTTCACTGAATTTAATCCATTTACATTTTAAATTACCATTACATTAGTATTCATTCTTACCAGTTTAATATATGTTTTCCTTTTACCATAATTTTTGTCACTTACCCCTTCTTACCTTGCTTTGGATACTCACTGAGATCTTTAGTCACTTTTTGCATATTTCATGCCAACCATCTGGACTAAGATCTCTTCTTTTGGAGGTAAGGAATGTTTCAATGATGGATTCTGTGCAGCAAATATTCTCAAGGCTTCTATGCCCATGGATAGCTTTATTTTACCTTCACACTTAAATGATAATTTAGTTAGCTATAAAATTCCAGGTTAAATCAATTTTTCTACAGTTTAGAACATAGTCATCTATGAATTCTTTTTTTTTAAATTTTCTTTTTTAGTTGTAATTGGACACATACCATTATTTTCTTATTTATTTTTATTTGGTGCTGAGGATTGAACCCAGGGCCTCATATGTGCTAGGTGAGTGCTCTACCACTGAGTTACAACCCTAGTCCTATGAGTTCTTATATACATTATTACTGTTGGGAAGTTAGATGTTAATTTCATTTTCATTTCTTTATAGGCCATTTCTTTTTTCCTTTGTGGAAGCTTTTTGAATTTTCTCTTTGATTTTATGAATCATAATTTTACTATAATGTTTAGGTATTTTCTCTTATTGAATTTATTTGCCTTTATGAGGCCTTTAATTTAAGGGCTCATGTCTTTAATTATTGGAAAATTATGGTTATTATTTTACTGAATATCATTACCCCTTTGGAGTTTGTAGTAATGTAGATTCCAGTAATATGGATGTCTATGTTTATTATCCATGTCTCTTATATAAACTAGATATAATACACATATAGTTTATAACTATAAACTATAATAAATTATGTAAATTATAATTATAGTTCTATAATTATAAGTGGATTTTGTGTGTATGTATGTGTGGTATGTATGTATGTGTGTGTGTATGTTTGTGTGTGTGTGTGTATGTATGTTTCCCTGTCTGGCCTTTTAGTCCAGTATTATATGTCATGGGTCAATGATTTTATTTTATTTCTTGAACTTGACATCTTGTTCATTTTTCCTAAAGCTCAAATGCTCTTGGGTTGTTCTCTATCTCAGCTGATAACATGTTTCTAGGGGGAGATAGTAAATCTGTGTTACCTATGTGTGTGTTATCTCAGGGTGAAGTGTTTCTGGTGTTATATTCACTTAGAGTTTCTTTAATTTGGAGGACTTTGAAAAATTACACATATGTTTCTATGGTTATATGGCTTGGTAGCATTGGTAAACTGAAAGAGACAGAGGAGCTTCTGGGGACAAGCTCATGCCACAGTAGCAAGAAATGGTGATGATATCTTAAAAGGCAAGGAGGGGTCCCAACAATATGCATAACCACAGACATGAATATAGAAAGCAAAATGCCCAATATGCTGCAGTTCTCCCTGAGGTCAGTATGACATATACTTTAGGATGGCATTTTTAAAATTAATAATGTCATCAAAGAAGAGTTAAGTATAGCATTCAAAAATTATGCTGGTATATATAGCATAAATGGACATACAGTGTTTAATAAAGATTACCATATAAATAGTTATGTTAAATTAAATACTTATATTTTATCAGGAAAGCATCAATTATCTGAAAATTACTTATATGTTTTAACTTAATCTTGATAATTCTAGACAAATGAATTGAATGAAAAACAACAACAACAACAACAACAACAACAAAACAGATTTTTTAACATTACCTAAAAGGTTTAAATTAGTTTTCTATTGAGTTCAATATGGTTTAAAAGGACCTTTTAAAATCATTTATTGCCACAATAATGTCGTGTAACAAACCATCCCAAACCTAGTGCCTTAAAACAATAACCAAGAGACAGGGTAGTCGGGTAGTTGGGTGACATGGGATGAGTGGAGAACTGTGACCATTTGTAACCTATGTACCATACTCTCAAAGGGTAAGTAACCAGTTCTACTTGGCATAGTAAATTTCTGGTTGGAAATAGATGAAGGAAGTGGCAGGTGTGGAATCAGGGACTCCCTAATCATGAGATAAACATCCATGGCTTAGAGATGGGTGGGGGTGAGAGGAAGCTATTTGTGACAGAGGGCCTCATAGCTTCTGAGGTCTTCAAAGTTGGTAAGGTTTGGTGAGGATTTATTTCAAAGAGTAAACTTTTTGGCAAAGATCACAATTACCAATAGGTACAAGCTGTTATTCCATGGAACTGACCACCAACTTGATCACTAATTCATCAACAAATAGTTGCTAAGCAATTACCGTAGACCAAGTACCAGCTTAAGTGCTGGGGGAGTATCAAGAATAAGACAGTTTGCCTTCAAGACACTTTCCATCTATTAGCAAGATATGCTATTTCCAAAAAAGTGAGCCAGTAATACAAGTCATAAAATATAACAGACATGAAAAAGTGACCCATAAAGTTTGTAATAGAACATTTAGTTCTGTAAGAGAATTTTAAAAAATATGAATATGTCTTAAAATATGAATTTTTAAAAATATGAATATTACAATGAATCCAAAGAAGGAGATTCACTTTTCCTAACTAGGCCACCAAAGTACTTAAATTCCCCAAAGGAAGGGATGTTTCTATTAAAATTTGTTCATAAGGGGCACCCTACTAAGTGAATTTCCAAGAGAATTGAAAGAACTATTATGAATTTGAAAATAACTTCCACAAATCTGACTGTGTGAAACTGTGAGAAATGCTGACAGGTTGCCAGATCTTCTCTCTGTGAGTCTCCCCACTTGCAAGCTCCTAATAACCAAAGTAACTCTGTGCATGTGTTGACATGAGAATCAGCTAATCGAAACCATTGCAGAGCACTGTGAAAATTTCAAGGGCTGTGGAACGAGGTCAGTAACGGACATTGGCTATTTTCCAGTTGCTCCTGAAAGGGAGGAGGAGGTTGATGATGTGGAGTGATCATTTAACCTGCTAATCAGGCAGCTGGCGGGGTGCCTGGTGGAAAACAGAAGAAGAAACATTGTCCGAGACAAAGATAAGGGAAACAGGAGAAAGAGATGCCATGTTTCTCAACAGGGACACTGGTGGCATTTTGGACAGGATTGTCCAGCTCTTGGGATGTTGGCACCACTGGCCCTTGTGGAACTAAATGCTGTACCCTACTTCCCCCAACTTGAGAAAAGAACAACAACCCCTGTAACAAGTGCCAACTCACTTCCATCAACTCACTTCCACATCCTATGTCCCCTCTGGTTGAAAAATTACCGAGAAAGGGAGCCAAGAGCCCTTAGTAGCTGGAGTTGAACGGCACCAGAGGTTGAAGATGCAAAGGGGTAACTGAAGGGTCTAATTGGAAAGACCCTTGAGTAGGTTTCTGCACGTCGATGGGTTTTTCACAGGGGTTTTAGATGATTATTCTGAACGTTTGCTTTCAGTTCATCAGCCTTCAGGGACTCCCTGTGGTTTACAAATGTAATCACTGTTCCTAGGCTTGACACTCACCTGTCTTCCCAAACTCATTTCCAATTCCTCAGTCTTCTTTTTCTTCTGGGGACTTTCCTGGTTCCAGTTGAGAGAGCCAGACCAAAGAAACTGGAATGATCTGGAATGACCAAGATGGGAAATGGAGCTGCAGGTAACTGAGAATTGTCACGGAGACCTTCAGATGGGATGGGCTCCAGCGCATAGCACCCTGGGGATCTGAAGTGGGATGTGTTGGCAGGAGCGTCCCCACGTTGCGGCTGTTCGGTGTCTCTCTGCTGTTTTTGGACTTGAGGTCACCCCTCCAGTGTTCTTTGGATCACCGTTCTCCTATCTGGACAATGGACATTTGTCCAGTACCTGCATCTTTGATTCTGTGTGTATTCCCCACCTCTTCAGCCTGGTTTTCTTAGCAGGTGGTCATTTCTGGGACACAAGACTGCAGTAGTAGATGCTTCAGTGGAGGACAGGGTCTGTCACAATGTGAAAAAATTTCCACACCAAACCTGCCAGAGGGGTCTTTACCTCCTTTCACCAACAAGAAGCAGTCTCAGAAATATTAAATAACTTGCCCACATTATAGCATTAATCAATCTCTGAGCTGGGATTTGAACCCAGTTCTCATGGATTCTAAAGCCTATCTTTTTAACCTGTCCCCAAGGCCTCGCCTATGTAATGCATTTTGCTTTTTTGTCCCCCACTCCCCTCATTTTCTTTCTTTCTTTTTTTGGTAAGCAGCCTCAAGAGGATTGAACCTAGAGGCAGACTACCACTGAGAATCATCCACAGCCTTTTTTATTTTTTATTTTGAGACAGGGTCTTACTAAGCTCTTGAGGTTGGCCTTGACCTTGCCATTTTTCTTCCTCAGCCTGCTGAGTAGCTGGAATTACAGGCTTGTGCTGCCAGGCCTAGCTTTTCTTTTCTAAAAAATAAAACTCCTATCTGAATCACTGGAGAGACTGTGAGCTTATCTAGTGGATTACACAGTGGAAACACTTTTCCACGATCTAGGGGGGACATCAGAATCATATGGATTGTGATATTCCTGGTTAAAAAAAAATTAGTGCAAGTTTACTTGTAATCCCCAGAGGTCTGCACTGGGTCTGTCTCAAATTCTGTCTTTCCTTTCCTAACTTTTTCACATGCCTGGGGAATCATTGTGGGCACAGAGCCCAGAGCACCTGCTGTATGTCTGGAAAGGGCAGTCACGGGGCAGTCCTGGGATGCACCACCAGCTGCTGAGGCTGGACAGTGGGGCCCCTGCAAGTAGTGAGGCCAAGGGTGCCCCTGCAGCCAAGGACACTGTAGAGCACCGCTCCAGCTCACAGAACTCTCTCTCTCCCCATTGCTTCAGTTGGGCAATGATGAAATCCAGACGTATTTTAAGTGGGTTATTCTGGAGCCAGGTACCTAGTGGATGGGGTTGGGAGAGAGACTAAAAGATAAGGCACCGCAGGGATGGAGACAGTGTGACATGGGGCTGAAATTAGACAATGGAGATGGAAGCTAGGAACAGATGGCATAAAGATGCTCCGGAGAGAGTAACAGGACTCACTGGATTGGGAGCTGTGATGGAGGGCGCTGTGAACAGGGAAGTCAGACGTGGAAACTCATTTGGGGAGAAAAAGTTCAATTTAAAACAGTTTTAGCATTTTGGATTTTTTTGAGTATTTTCCCAAGGACCAAGTGGTGAACGTTTCCACTGTGGAGATGATCCCATCTCTTGCCTGCCAGAGACGCTGTCATGTGGGAAAAGTGAATCTCTTACCCCTCTATTCAGGACTCCTGAAGACAAGACAAGCCTTCTGTTCCCAGTGATCTCAGGGCCCCGGGATGAAGCCAGCCTCAGGATAATAAATCAGGTAATTATCTCCATCCTTCCTATGACAATAATGGTGTCGAGGCAGGCAAAAATTCATCAGAGGCAGCTTCACAAGTCCCCAGGGAGACTCTGGATGAAGGAGCCGATTGTCAGAATTGCCTCCGTCACCCGGGCTCTGCGGTGACGGCCGAGGGCCACATTGTGCCTCCAGAGGAGAGGATCGTGGAGATGAAAGGGAGAAAGACACCTCTATCCTAAGCCTGGTACCCCCCAGGTCTGCATGGATGGTCTGGATCAGTAATTAGAAGCATAGTGCAATAAATATTGAAAGAAGCTTCTGTAAACATTCTAGAGAACAATGAAATTAGAAATAATAAGCAGATGGGCTTTTATTCAAAGCAAATCATGCCAGATGGACCCAGTACCTTTTTTTTTTTTTTGATAAAAGTACAAAGTTGGTAGATGAAGGGAAAATGGCATGCTTGATGTCATATGTTTGAAGATTGTTAAAACATTTGAGTCTTCCAAGAAGTCTGATTTTGCAGAATTGGCTCAGAATGCCTGGAATAGAAGCACATACCTGGCCAAAAAAAAAAAAAAAAAAAAAAAAAAAAAAAAAAAAAAAAGTTGGATAAAGTGCTGCTAATTGGGCAAAAAGAAAATGTTCCAGAACCCTGAGCTGTCCCACAGCCTCAGAAGGACTTCCAAGGGGCTATAGAGCTTTGGAGCCTGAAGGGACTTAGAAATCATCAGTTGCAGCCCTCTCATTTAAGGCTGAGCAAACTCAGTCGCCAGAAGACAGTGATTTCACCAAGCCAGGGCTAGGACAAGGGCTACTGGACACTTAGTTATGCAGCACGAGTGCTAGGCCTTCTCTCCAGGGTGTTTCTGTTTTCTGGGAAGGAAAGCAATGTGGTCAGGTCCAACCGGAAAAGGAGCCTAACTCAGGATGCAAACAGAGCCCGAGACACAGATCATGTCTCCTAAGGAGGCCAGCCTCGGACAAAGTGGAGGTAGGGGCTGGGAACGACTGGAAGCTTCGCCCCAGGCCGCACCCCTGAGGTCCCCGTTCAGATTTGGAGCCACTTTCAATGATATGAAGCCATTCTTGCTGTGAAACACACATCACCCCTTTTGTAGGTGTGAAATGGCAAACCGACAGGGATTCGGTGACCTGCTGGTTGAGGTCCTAGATCAAGCATGGCCAGCACAGGCAGGCCTCTGCTCGGGCCTGGGGTCACCTCTACCTCACCTGGTTTTTGCTTTTGATAACTTTCTGGTATAGTACCAGACGTCCCTGGCCTTCCCTCCCTCCCTGGGCTGGACCCAGTCATTGTCCCTGACACTAGGCCTTCCTAATGCCTCAGCCTCCTCCTTGCAGGAACCCTCCTGACTTTCTACCATTCCTTCCACTCTTCCTCAAAGCACATGGCCTCCTGGCCTGTTCCTACCAAGCTCTGTGCTCGCCATTTCACCCTCAAAATCAGCTCATCTCCCAAGGCTGTTTCCTCATTAAAAAAACCCCAAATCAGGCCCCATGCCTGGTCTGTGACATACAGTGACAAATCACATGTTGAACACCAGCTGGTCCGTGCTGAAAGGGAAGTAGATGTTGGGAATGTATTTATGAAAAGGAATTCAGGTTGGGCCCTTTCTTCAAGGCATCTCCCAGTGGTTCTTGCTTCCTTATGCAGAATAATTAATCGCCCCCAGACCCATGCCTGAGCACCCTCACTCAACCCAGAGGACAGTTGGGATCCAGTCTTTTGAATGGGAGCAGGTTGAACTTGAAGGTGGATTGTTAATAAATGACTTTGTTCCTTTCACACATCACTTTCCCCTGTCATCGTGTTAAAGAGTGTTTGCAACAGGCAGGTCTTTTGGAAAGAGAAGTCTTTGAGGTGTAGGAAAATATTAAAGCCCATCTGCCTTTCTTTCTACTGCCAAAAACCAGCACCTCCGTCTCATTGGTTGAGGCTTTCTGCTCTGGGTGACCCATGAAATAACCGGTTAAATAAAACCTGTTTGAATTTATTTTTGCCTCTTTTTTTCTTTCTGTATCAAACCTCAATGCATCCATATTGGGAAACACCCTGTTTTGCCACTCAATGACTATAGTATTGCTTTTTTCTCTTACTTACCTTCCACGGAAGGAGCACAGCCACTAAAGAGATTCTCAATTTTCCTCCCCAGGAAATGTGAGCCATGGGGACGAGCAGCATCTGGAAGTGACCAGATTTGTATTTTTGTCCCCTTTCTGTCTCTTGGGGGCCTCAGGCAAGTGTCTTAACCTCTCTGTGCTCCAGCTGGTCCTGGCTCTGTTAATTCCATACACCAAGACTTCCCCGAAGACAGGAAATATAGCTTATCTTTCTATCACTCGACATAACAGGAACAAATTTTGTAAATATTTGTGAATCATAACTCTAAGTGTTGCTGAAACATTGTCATATACGTATGCACATCTATCACTAAGAAATATTACTTAATAGAGAGCCAAATGTGTGTGCTACATTACTTCACCAAATCAGCATAACTCTGCAATGGCAGCATTATAACAGCTACTTTGTAGACAAGGAAACTGAGGTAAGAAAGATAAGTGATTCAGCTCTCTCTCTCTCTCTCTTTTTTTTTATTGTGGGAGTGGTTTACTAAGGATTGAACTCAGAGCCTCGTGCATGCAAGACAAGTGCTCGACCGCTGAGCTACATCCCCAGCACTTTGTATTATATTTTGAGACAGGGTCTTTCTAAGTTGCTGAGGCTGGCCTTGAACTTGTCATCCTCCTGTCTCAGCTGCCGAGTAGCTGGGATGACGGGGTTGAACCATAGCACTCAGCTGAGTGATTCACCTCTTTGCTAGCTGGTAGCAAAGTCAGGATTTGAACTTCAGCTGACTGTCTCTATTCCATTAATCTGCACTCAGGATCTGTGCTCCTTATGTAATAACAAAACTTGATTGTCGTAAAAGGCTCTCTGACTTTCTAAAGGTATTGCCAAGAGGATTCTTTGTCCTAAGCAGAGTAAGAAGAGGCCACAGATTCCAAGAAGGAAGCTCCAATGAGCGCTGATGGGCAAGGGGCAAAATCTTTTCTGGGACTAACTCTCTGGTGCTCCTTGCTCTCCTAGCCCCTGACCTTGTTGACCTTGGCTGATGGGCTCTTTCGGGGTTTTCTGACTCTTGGGTAGAGAGGCTCCATTTTTTTCTCCACCCAGCTAGAGCCTTCAAGTAGGCACAGATGTTGAATCCCTGAAGTGCCACACATCGTGTTGGCCCTGAGGGTACCCCATCAACAAGGTGAGCCCTTTCCTTTTCTCAGTCTGGCAGGGGAGAGAGCTGCACAAGCCCACACGTCACCTTCCCTGGCCTTAGAAGCTGAGGGACTCGGGCTACAGGGAGTGGCCTGGGAAGGGGACCAGATAAACCAGGCCTCAGAGGCTACAGGGAGCATTTTAGATTTAGAGACTGAATTTCGCAGTTTTCCCTTCTGATCCAGAGCTTGAATGTACCAGAAAAAAATACATCCTCCTCCCATCCCTCTGGTGTCCTTCAATAAGGCCACTCACTGTGCTCATTGTCTGGCTGTAATATCAGGCACGCCAGGTCCTGCCCCGGCCCTACCGGCAGCATTTGCTGGGGTCCAGGCCTCCTGTGGCTGGCTCCTGAATGAGGTCACTGTAGTACTTTAGAAACTGAAGGACTGTGTGCTGCACTTGCTTTATATAGAATTCAGCCTCAAAACAAGCAACGTTGTATCTGGGAGCCACCAGTGTGTTTATCTGCTATATGTTTTTACTTAGTATCAACAGGGCATTTAGACAGTTGGGTAGGCTGTGATGCTCCCTCAGTTTCTGTTGTTTATTCAAATAAGAACACCCCATGTGGCTTTTAGTTACTTAAGTTTCCTGTTAATCTTCCCATGGTTAATAGTGAGCAAATGCTATATATTTTTTTCCTCTTAAATCTTTCATTGCAATCCCCAGTTGAACAACTGATCTCCTCCCTCCTCCCCCCCTTCCTTTTTTGCACTCTCTCTTTCTCCCCCCACCCGCCCTGTCTCATATGCATTTTTGATAGGTTTGATCAATGTCTCTAGAGAAAGAATAGATTACTTTTTTTTTTTTTTACCCCATAATTAGCATTACTGCAGAGGGAGGCAGGAGCCCATGCAAGGGGCCTGAGACACTGGCTTCAGTCTGGTTTGTGGCCCCAGACCTGAGCAGACCAGAAGTTATGGGCAGTCTCACATCAATCCTTAGGTCAGTCCTGTTACTATTTTTGCAGTGAAAGAGAGCAATCCTTCTATTTTCCCCAATGCTAGGAGAGCTCTCTCCAAATGTTCTATCCATTGTCCCCAAAGCAAAACTATTCCTTACATGATGAAATGTGGCATGCACAACCTTTTCTGGCTTTCCTTGTCGTTTTCCCCTCTGGGTTTTGCAAAGTGACTCTGAAACCAGCTTCTGCTGAAGTGCGTCTGCCCAAGGGATACTCTTTTACCCTAAGTAACAACTCCTCTAAGAACCCAACAGCTTCTTTTTGCAGAGCTATGTATTGTTATTTGGGACTGGTGGACCATCAGTCATTTCTACCAGGAACAGAAATGCTCATCAGGGCCCGCAGTGTGATGGGACTGGGGCTTACACTTCCACACTTCACTTAGGCACATGAGGACCTGGTTTTGCTGTCTTGTTTTTGCAGGTCCTCCTGGAGACAACGCTGAAAGAAGGTCTGGCAACGGAGAAAAGCTTGTTCCAATGCAGCCCGTTGTAGGACATTTTCCACCAAATTACATTAGCATATAAAACTTGGATTATTGATTTCTTCTTTACTTGTTGTGGTTTCTGGGCAAAAATCCAGTTTATGGAAACACAGAGAATATATGCACCTTGAAGTGGAGAGTAGTTGATGACTCTCTGGAATTTAGAGGCTGGGGACATGATCCAGGAAGGAAGTATGAGTGGACAGCCGAATTTTCTCCACCCAGCACTCCGGTAGGCTTCACTCAAGCCTCTTATGGTGTAGACCTCCCTTTCCTCACCCTGACTGGAGAGGCAGGCAGGCACAGAGGACCACCCGTGGGGAAAAGAGGGTACCTTGCTGTCAGTAGTGGATGGCACTGTACAGACACTGTTAGAGTCTGTAAACAAGTCTGGATGGCGCCTGGCATTTTGCAGAGGGAGTGGTTTGTGAAGTAACGCCAGTGAGCCATTAAGTGTGGAGATTCCTTATTGGTTCACTGCTGTATCTAGTTTATGTTAATTAAGATAAGCTGTGTGGAATGTATATATACCACTCCTGTCCTACAATAAATGGCTCCTACTCCTGCTGTATCAATCTACACAAGTTGCTCGTCACCCCCTGGTTATTTTGCTGCAGCCGGCCTGTGGCAAGACACAACCTCCCATGGGACATGATGTCCTCATTTTGAGATGAGGAAATTGAGGCTTAGTGAAGCTAAGGGACTTATTCCAGGTCGCCTAGAAGAAAGCACAAGATAAGTGGCTATTTGCTTTGGAAACCAGTTTGACATTTCCTCAAAAGTTTACACACAGAGTTCCATAGGAGCCAGCCATTCTACTCTTAGAGATATATGCACGAGAATTTGCCTACACAAAAATTTGTAGGCAGATGTTTCTAGGAGTATTATTCAGGATGACCCCAAAGCAGAAACAACCCTGTATTCATCATCAAACAAATGGATAAATAAAATTAAGACTGTACACTCAATAGAATTTAGTCATTAGTAAAACAAAAAGAATACTGATACATGCTAAGCCTGGATGGCTTTGAAATCATTATGCTAAGTAAGAAGTGAGTCACAAAGACCACACGTGTTGATTCTGTTATATGAAATGTCCAGAATATATAGAAAATAGATTAGTGGTTGCCAGGGGCTGGGGGCAAATGGATTAACAGATAACAAGGTTTATTTTTTGGGTGATGAAAAACCGCCCAGAATTGATTCCAAGTTTGATTTTAAATTGGTTCTAAAATTGATTGTGATAATAGTTGTCCAACTCCGAATATACTAAGATTTATTGAGCTGTATATTTTAAATGGGGTGCATGGTACAGTCTATGAATTGCATCTAAATAAAGTTATTTTAAAAGTTAGTGGCTGCTGGCCACTGCTCATATGGAGGGAGGTACTGACCACTCAGACTGGGTTAGCAGGCGATATGTTCTTGTTGACAGAAACCCAAATTGCAGCAGCAGAAGCAGCAGCTGCAGCAGCAGCATGTAACTTTTATCAGGTGCTTATTAAATGCCGGGTGCTGTGCTACGTACTTTATGTGCATTATCTAATTTAATCATCACACTAACCCAGGAGCTCAGTGGTGCTGTTAGTCTTATTTTCTAGAAGAGGAAACTGAGATTTAGAGAGCCTTGGTAACCGCAGTGCTATAGCTGCAAAACCTGGGGAGCAGCTGTGTTTATTTGTCTAAGTCCCAGCATTGTATAGTGGAGGCTGGGGAGTAGGACTTTCAGCTAGAAGGCCTGGGTTTGGATCATAATTCTGCTGCATGGGTCTGTGTAAATGCAAGCAAGTTGTCCAAACCCTGTGCCCCAGCTTCCTCATCCGTGTAATGGGCAAGGAGTATCCAACTCCAAGGGTCCAACAAAGATTAGGCATAATTAGCAAAAGCCCCAGAACAATGCATGATGCACTGAGTGCTCACCACAGGTACACTGTTGCTAGGCACCATCTCTGTGGGAGGTGGCAGCGCAGGACCAATTGTGGGCCAGCTACAGCCAGAGGGAGACAGATTACAGACATAACTGAATCAGGGAACATGGTGAATGCAGGCAGGAGGCAGAGCGGAGGCGGAGGGAGCAATATTCCTGAGGCCACTGTGCGGTCCTGGATCTTAGGTCTTGAGGCTCGGGCATGCGGGTGTCCACAGCAGCAGGATTTTCCTCTTTTCCTCAAAGATTCAGGCACACGTAAGAATTATGAAACTGGTTGGAGAGTTTCATGATTGTGTTCTTCCTGACAGCTTGGTAAAAATTAAACACTTGAAAGGGCAGCGCAGAGAGAGTGGAGGAATTCTTTTATTTGAGCATCTTGAATATTTAACAGTAGTTAGGTCCTTAGGCTATTATAACAGAAACTTGATCAAGAGATGAAAAGTCACAAGAGGGGAGTGCAAGGGGCATGCTCACACGCGGGCGGGTGGGGGCTGTGTTCTCCATTCTGGTTACTCTGAACCTCAGAAATACGTCTGTGGTCAGCTAGCTGTCGACGCACATGAACCCACAGGCCAGTGTGTCTGGGTATGTGTGTGACACTTGCAGGTGGATGTTCTGTATGTCATATAGAATATAGAATATATAAAGGTTGAGCAAGGGAGGGAATTCAAAACAGAAACCAGGCCTCCAAGTGTGACAAGCAGAGGGCAGCATGAAATAGATGGCGAAGCTGGCTCCTGTTCCCAGCGTGGTGTCTGTCCCCTATCGGTGTTCAGCAAATATTTGTTCAATTTGACAGTGTTTATTCTAGTTGGTACTTTAAGGATGACCTCTAATGCCCTTCGGATTCTAGATTTCAGTTTACCTTCTTAGAGTTTGATCACGAAAATCACTGAAAAGTGAGACCACCTTTTCCAGGATTTAACTCGGAGCTTTACGTATCCTAGTAGAGAATGACCTGGGGGACGTGGAGTGTGACCCAAGAGCCCACCCTGGCTGCACACAGAATTACCCATGGAGCTTTTGAAACTCACGGTGGCCAGGCTGCAACTCACCCCTGATTGATGAGGCCAGAATCTTGGGGTAGGCCTGCTGGTGACTGTGACAGGATCCAGGAGTGAGACCCACTGGACTAAGGCATTTGTAGATGGGAGGGCTGGTAGCATCTGCCAGAAACTTCAGGATACAATTGCCTGGAGGTAAACCTCAGATGTCACCTGAGCAAGTGCAGAAATGTGTCCTTCATCCTTTTAGATTCCCAAGGCCATTCTCTGAATGGCCTCTCCAGTGCAGGGCTGAAGATGTCCCAGGCCAGGGCAGGGTGGGTAGCTGGCAGGATGGCTGCTGAGCGGGGAGCTGATCCCTCATGTTTGGAACAGGCTTTGCCCTCTCAGATATTTAACTTCTATAATTTAGAAATTTCCCATAGCCTGAGGCGACATATCAGGGCAGGGCATTGGAGCCCCCAGGCCTCACCTCACTGAAGACGCTGGGCCGGGGCCAGCAGAGGACCCTGTGGCCTATTGCACAGGCTGCCAGGTTCTCCTGAGACCGGGCTCCCCTGTGGTGCTGGCCACAGCACACCCCAGGCTCTGTGGCTCCCCAACAGGGCTGTTAAGATGATCAAAGAGTCTCTGGAGAGTTTGTGGAGTGTGACTGTGGCCACGGGAGCATATTTTATTTTCCCTGAACAGAACTGCTGAGGGAAGGAGGACTCTCTTTCCAACAGGAAGAGGGTATCCGTCAGCCAAATAGCTCTGAGCACTCTTCCAGTTAGCGAGCGGCATCCTGCAAAAAACGCACCTCCAGTGTCTAAGCAGCCGTCTCCTTCCAGATCCAAGCTTGCTCTCAGTGAAAGATGTGGGTCCTGTACTGAGTTTGGAAGACCAGGGGAAAAGCATGTCCATCTGCATGCTTCTTGAGTCAGGAGGGTCTGACCATCCACACGGATTCTCCTCTAACAGGCCCAGGCTCCTCCTGCCTCCTGCTGCCTCCTCCCCAGGGAGGGATCGTCTCCCCCAACCCTGACCCCTTCCCCTCCATCTCTTTGTCCTCCCTCCCTCAGTCCCACCTCAGCCCCACACACGTGATAGAATCTTGCACTCAGGCTTATTTATTATTGACCAGCTTCTTTATCTCAGGTAGTATGTCACCGGCAGTCAAGACTGTAGCTCCTGATGGTAGTTTCACAGATTTAAGATGAAGAAACAGGATCCATAGAGTTCCCGAGTCACAGAAGTCTGATAGCTGGGCAGAGAAGAAGGGGAAAAAAAATGCCACAAGACTGTTGGAGAGTGGAATTTTACTCACTGGAGCTGGCTTGGACTTTAGATATGAAACATTTGATTTATAGTTTCTATTTCACTCTGATAGAAAACTCTGCTTACCCTTATTGGAAGGTCGAATGTGTGGAGTTCTTTAGCTAAGGTAGCTGCTAAATTTATTTCACATTCAAGGGAAGGGGCTCTTGTTATTCACCGTGTTCTCATTTTAATTATGATTTTCCTGGCATCATTTTTAACAGGAATAACCTCAGGCCTGTGAGGAATGATCTCCCCCAATCAGTTCTCAACCCCCCTCTCCCCAACGAACTGCTAGAGCTGTGGCCACACAGATGAAATGAAATGGAGAAGTGAGCAATTACAGGTGAATCTGAGCAGTGTGGAGTCAGCAGTCAATTAGAATAGTTCAATTACAAAATCCCTCTTCCTTTCTTCCTTTTTCTCTCTATGATTGCAACCTTAACCCTTCCTGCTCCTTCTGCACTTCATGGAGACTTGCTTTCTTGTCCTTCTGCCCCTGTGGACCCCAGCCTCTGTACAGGGGGTTTATCACTCCTGCTGGCTTGGCCCTCATCACCAGTCCCTTGGGGAAAGGCCTAGATTCCTCCTCCCCCAGCTGTGGGCTTGGGATGTGGTGCCACCTCATGTTGGGCTCACCCCTGGCTCTCATAGTCCTCCTCAGAGCACCTGCACCTGCCCCCATCTCCCTGGTCTTCTAGGCTGGGCTTCAGCTGAGCCTCAATCTGAAGTTCTCTGCACTCACCCTCTGGCTCTCAGGGTCCATATTCCTATGGAGATGCTGTTTACTCTTTCCAGCAACTGATGCCTGATCCCAGGCGAGTTTGGTGAGCCTATTCTAGGTACAGGTCTCACAGAGGGCCAACCAGCCCAACAGGCCTCCAAGCACAGCTGTGGTCCCACCAAGAGGGTCTCTAAGAGCTTCCCCTCCACCACCGTGTCCAGCACTGGTCTGGGTCTTGACTGGGATCTTCAGTCCCATGTTGGGCTGAGTCCCCACTTCCAGCTGTATTGAAGTGCCTGAGAGAGGCCTCAAACTTCTCTCCTCTGGCTGGGAATATGAGCCGCTACACCAGATATTCATTCTTGTATTCATTCACTCAACACTTGTTTATTAAGCACTCACTATGTGCCAGACACTCTGCTAGCTACCAGGGACTTAAACAATATGTACACTTCATACACTTAAGGAAAAGGTGATCATTTGCAAGTGCTGCTGCAACAAGATACCACAGACTTAATGGCTTAACCACAGAAAATTTTCTCACAGTTTTGCAAGGTAGAAGGTCAACATGAAGTTTCTGGCAGGATTGGTTCCTTCTGGTGAAGGATCTGTTGCAGGCTCCTCTCCTAGACTTGTCAATGACCCTTGGTCTCTTCACATCACCTTCTCACTATGTGTGAATATGTCCGAATCCAAGTGTCCCCCTCTTACAGGGACATGAGCTACTGGATCAGGGACCCACCCTCCTCGAGTGTGACCTCATCTAAGTGTGACCTCATCTCATCTTTGCTAATTTTATCTGCCGTGACCTAGTTCCAAATAAGGTCACAACCTAGGTACTGGGGGTTAGAACTTCAGCATTCTGGGGGACACAGTTCAACGCCAGCAGTATGGCCCATGTTAGCGGGGAGTAACATCAGTGAGAGGTGTATGTGGATGCTGGAGACCCAGTGCCAGGCACAGCTCACTTACCTTCACTTTTCAGGGCAGACACAGCCTAAGCTAATATTTTCCAAGCCAGAACTGTGTTCCAGAGACTGTTGACCATCCAGTGATTTATAGGCATCGACACAATCCTGTGTAGAAACTGAGGCACAGAGAGGTTAAATAAATAGCCTGCAGCCATCTGGTAAGGGGCATAGGAGCAGCTCAGGTGCATATTGTGGAAACTGAATTACACCTTCTACTCTCATATCTTTGCAATACTAGGCTTTGGCCATGGAGACCTCCCGAGGCCCAGTTCATGTGGATTACTAGGTGGGGAAGCTCTCTGAGTGGGGCCATGCAGCCATTGGACATCTCTGAGCGTCTTAGTCCCCACTGTTGCCACCTCCACTCCATGCGCCCCTAGGACAGGCGCCGTCTGTGCAGGTTTCTATCGCCTTCATGTGCGGATACACTCGTCTCATTGAGTGGCTAACTTACTTTTTCACTAGAGGGTAAGCCCAGTGGAGGCAGGGCTGGTGTGGTCCTCCTTGGGGCACACTGCCCGCCACCAGCTTCCTGCCTGTCCCACAGAGGTGTTCCAGAAAGACCTCCTGGTAGATAGATTGTGCTACAGATAAAGCAGATTTCTTGGAGGTTTTCTCAGGAGTGAGGTTTTAATTTTTAAAAAAGCCCGAGGCACAAAATGGCTGTAGGGAATCATACATTCCACAGACGAGTGAAGCACGAGGCATTTAAAGCACCGTGGCTGGTCCCCCCACTGCAGAGGACACTGATGACCTAGCTGTGTTCACCGAGGTCGTATTACAGCATTTGTTGGTCATTACCACCCTAAGTGGAGCCCAGAACCCTCGCACAGCTCTAGCAGCAGAGCTCAGGCTTTGGTCTCATTGGCAGCATTGACTCCCCCCCCCCCCAGGGCCATCAGTGTTTCCTTCTGCACCAGCAACCCCCTTCCTCCACCTGGCTGAGGGGCTGGCACTTTTTGGGACTGCTCAGGTGACAGAGGGTGGAGTTGGAGCGGAAGTCCTGTGCTATGTTGATACTGGGCGTCCCGACTGTAGAAAGGGGTGATTCCTGCCCTTTCTGCCTTGGAGACGTGACTTACAGGTCCAGTTAAGATGATTCACAGAGAAGTGCCTCAGACCAGCCTGAGCTAGAACGATCACCTGGAAGCAGCATGGTGGCGCGGGGCAGGAGCGTTGGCATCTCACAGACCTGGGCTCAAGTCCCAATTCTATTTTTTAGCTGTGACTTTAGTTATTTAAAAATTTCTGTGCATCAGCTCTGTCATCTGTGAAATGGAGAGAATAATGCCAACCTTGCACGGCTCTAGGAGTTCAGGGACACTTGGGCCATGTGGCTGCACTAGTAATATTTTTGTCACTCCTTTTACTTTGTCACTTAATTAGATAATATTCTCATATTAGTTTCCTATTACTTCCATAACAACTTCTTGCAAATTCAGTGGCTCAAAACAACACAAATTGATTATCTCATAGGTCCATTGGTCTGCAGTCCAGTGCTTGGCGGGTTCCCCTGCCTGAGTCTCACAAGATTGAAATCAAGCTTCCCAGATTGGCAGGCACCGGGGGATCACCAGCTTCAGGGCTCATTCAGCCTGTGGGTGGAGCTGAGTTCCACATGGTTGCAGCGCTGTAGGTGGAGGCTGGGGGTTGTCCTGAGCATCTGGAGGTCACCCACCTTGCCTGGCTCCTGGTTCCCTTTCTCCATCTTCAAAGCCAGAAATGCCAGTTTGTTTCCTATAAATGTGATATGCTTGGAAGGTCTGCTCTGTCTCTGTCTTGTGCTGCTTCTAGCTCTTTGTCCCCTTTCCTGTTTTTGAGGTCCCCATAATGACTTGGGTGCATGTGGATAATGCAGGGCTGTGTCTCAATATCTGGTACCTTAATTTCATCTGCAACTCCCCTTTGTTATATAGGCATGTTGTATATATAGGAGCCAATGTAACCCACTCACAGGTTCTAGGGATGTAAATGTTGGCATCTTTGGGGTAGCATTACTCTCTCTGCTGTGGCTAAATATCAAAATCCTTCTTTTCTATATGTATTGACCATGTTTCCTCAACACAATCTAATATTCAAAATATTCAGCTTTAAGGCTCAGCATAGGGTAAGCACTCAACCAATATTAATTTTTGTTGTTGATAAGCAGATGACAATAAGTCTCCTGTTTTCTCCACAGGTCCTGGCAAACCACCTGGATGAGGGATTCTTCATTTACTGTTCATTTTAAATTCTGTCCAGCAAGCCTTTCCTATCCCAATCTGTCCTTGACCGGGCTAGGTCAGTGCCAGTCTGCTGTGTTTCTATATTGTAGCACTTATTCATTCAGTTATCCATGTCTATTTTCTTCTAACTCTGCTAACAGGCCCTGAGGTTTTTGAGTATAGAAACTGATGCTTTCTCTGATAGTTTCTGGTATACAGTACATGCCCAATAAATGTTTATTGAAAAAAAAACCAGAAAATCTATTACCCACTTAAAAATAATTGATCAAACAATTGCTGATTGGAGTGAGTCTCTTAGAAAACACGAACACTGGAACAGTTCTCTAGGAAGGAAAGAATAAAAAGCATGTATATCAATGCCATGCTTCTAAGAGGATTGTCTTTACCCAGAGGCTTCTTGAAAAATAAATATCCGTTGAGTCTGTGAGTTGTCCAGGCCCAGATCTTGTGGAGGAAGGCAGGTGTGAAATAGTTTCAGACTCCTCGTAACTATTGTACTTGGAATTCATGAAATGATTTCGTCCCCTTCTTTCTCTGAATGCATCAGGGGAGAAATAAACACTATTGAAATAAAGCTACATCAGCTTGGCTTACTTCTCATTTGCTTATTTACTGGGACTTATTATATCTAACAGCAAAATTGGGCCCCAGTGTTATTCCTCCTGGAAATTCACAAGTAGCTCTTCCTTCTGCTTCTTGGTTGCTGTTGGTGTTATTTCCCTTGCATGGTGAATACTCATTTTCTATTCATTTTGTGAAGCATCCTTAACGACACTGCAAGTAGTTAGTGGTCAATAACGATCAAATAAGAGCAATGTTCACAGGGCATCGAGCATGCCATTGCTGTGTGTGTGTTTTCTGTAATTCTCCAATCTTCTCTCTTTCACTTTGTCACCCTGCCCATGTGACTCCATCAGCCAGGAGGCCAAGCTCCTCTTGCCTGTTCCAGGATCCCTTAACAGCTGTTTTGAGCTTGGCTGGTCCTTTTGCAATAATTGCTCCCACTCAGGGACTTTGGTCTTTTGATATTTATTTTTAGATTCAATATAGGCTCCATTATTTTAAAGGAACAGTTTTATTATCTGAAACAAACAACCACAAATGAAAAATTGAAGCCAAATCACAGGCCTCAGGACCCAGATGAGGAATAAAGAAAAATTGTTTATAGCCATAAATGCTTTCTTTGCAGTTTTCCTTCTGTCCGTTGGGCTGGGACACATTTCCTACCATCCCAGACCATTGATTAGACATCAGATTATGTGGAATGTGATAACTGTGCTGCCCTCTAATGGAAGTCTGGGAATGCCAAATTTCCTTTGGATTTGGTGCTCCATTTTGGAATCATAATCCAGCTCAGGTCTGGGGCTGACGTGTCCCACTGAAGGATTTCCATGCCACCAGTTCTTAAAGGTTACCCCTGATTGATTGGCTTCCCCTGCACAGTCACTTTCAATTCAGCAAATACTTATTGAGCACAGAGCGTGTCAGGCATTGCCCAAAGTGCCTGAGAGATGCAGACATGCCTAAAACAGTTTTTATTTCAAGAACTGTATGACTTAGAACCTGAGACAGACTTACACACAAATAAGTAGAAAGAAAGCTGACTCCATGAAGTGCCGAGGCCCCCAGTGCTGTGTGCACAGGAAAACTCTCAGGAGAATTAGGATTTAGTAATGGACCAATGGTTGGCTCATCGCCTGGCATAAGGTGGCTACTCCATGTGTGCGACAGGCATGATTCGGGGAAGGTGATGTAATTAGAATGGGGTGTCTAGAGGGTTGTTCAAGAAGGGATGAAGCTAAGGTCTCATTGGCACCTTCTGCCTCTACTCACAATCTGAGTGTTCCTGAAACCAAGGGGGTGACCAGCTATGGCATGATCAGGAGCAATGCTCACCGAGCGCCCATCATCAATCAGCAGATGGCTAGGCTGCACTGTAGCAGGGCTGTGTGAGCGTATGCACATGTGGTGGCCCTGCTTGTACACAGGGCAGGCACTAGGGACCCGTTTACAGCAGCCACCTCCACTTCATGCCTATCCTAGTGTTCTTGTTCCATTGTGACCCTCTAAAGAAATTCACTCCTCCACTGAGTGCCAAGCTCAGAGGTGGGTTCTCCAGGATTTCCGATGCCATCCGTGACTACCCCCCTTCTCCTCTCCAAGCACCCTCCTTCCTTTCTCCAACTCAGACAAGCTGCTACTAGATTCTTCTCCCAGCTACCTGCCTTCCCACTGCTTTTCTCTCTGCTTGGCATGACCCTGACAAGCCTGGTTTGCACCTCAGGTTCTTACCCTTTAAGCCTTGGCTCAAAGGTCAATCCCTTGGAAAGCATCCCTGGCCTTTGCAGACTGTGAAGCATTCCGCTGAATCTCCACGACACGGGTCGTTGTGGTCCTAGTACTTAACATTCCCCAACTGTTTGGTTCTACTTCTCTCCCCAGAGGTCAAATTCTGTGTCCTATTAGACACTTTTGCCCCAGCAGCCTAACATACTGCCTGGGACATAGCTAACGTCTAATGAATAATTTTTACATTAAAATAAAATAGTGGATTTTGTAAAGAACTCGAAGGAAGATATAATGGAATATTTTTTATCTGTTACATATAAATTTCTTTTTTTTAAAAAAAAACTTATTTATTTATTTTTAGGTGTAGATGGATACAACACACTGCCTTTATTTTTATGTGGTGCTGAGAATGGAACCTGGGTCCCGCCCTGCTAGGGGAGCGCTCTACTGCTGAGCCACAATCCCAGCCCTTCCCTAGTTTAAACAGGGCGTATTTTACACAACCTGCATTAGTGGATTTTAAGAAGTGGCAAAGGAGAAATGAGGTCCAGCAGACAGAGCAGGGATGGTGGAAACACGTGGTCATAACGGGTCCTGTGAAATGTCCCATGGAAAGAAGTCTGTGCTGAGTAATCTCGGGAAGTGGCTCACTCTTGCTATTCACTTCTTGTTCATTCACCCTTCATCTAACAGTCTATTTTAATGTCATTGTTCCAGGCTCTGGAGCTGCAGCCGTGAGCTACACAGTCACCGTTCCACCTGTGTGGGGCTGACGCTCTCATGTGGAACACAGGAAAGAACCCACATTGGACGGTGTTTTAGCGATGAGGGTTAGTGCTCTGGGGGAAGTTAAAATGGAAAAGTAAGTAGGGAGGCAGTGTGGGAATTTTGAATGGGAGGGCAGGGAGTTCTCACGAAAGCTTTCATTTGAGGGAAGACCTGAAAGTCAGAGAGGGAGGGAGGCAGATCTCTGGCTCAAGCAATACAGAAAGAGGGGTCTGCAAATACACCATGTGTTAGAGGAGCCAAGAACAGGCCAGTGTGTTCGCAGCCCCATGAGGGAGGCCGAGAAGGTGGAAGACGGATGGAGAGCTCTCTCGGAGGGGCAATAGTGAGGCTGCTGGGTCATCGTCAGGACTTTGGCTTCCATTCTGAGCCAACGGGGAAGCCATGGCAGGGTTTTGAAAGGAGGAATGCTGTTGCCTGATAAAGTAAATGAAGCTCTAACCCTAGGTGTTGGGTGCAGAATGGAGTCGGAAGGAGGGCAGAGCAGAGACGCAGCTAGAGGGCTCTTTGAACAGTCCCAGCAAGGGGTAGAAGCAGCTGAGACTAGGGTGGGAGAGTGGGGTTGGCAGAAAGGGTCAACTTCTGGATATATTTGAGTGTCAAGCTGATAGGATTTGCTGATGGATTAAACAGGAGGTGTAGGGAAAACTATAGAAGAATCAAGACCAGCTTAAAGATTTTTGGCCTGGGTAACTGGAAGGAAGAAGTTGCCACTAATTAAGAAGGAGAGCCAGGCATGGAGGGGCTGGCGGGATGTCCAGTTAAGTTTCCCGGGTTTGTTAGCCTTCTGGTGGAGATTGTGCACAGGCAGTCAGGTGACCTAAGGAGAGGTGTGGGCTGGAGACATAGACCCAGGAGCTGTTGGTTTAGAAACTGTATTCAAAGCCAGAGATGGGTGAGCTGACCCAGAGTTCAAGTGTAGGCAAGGAAGAGACAAGAGCTAGGACTGAGCCTGAGATTCATTTAGTTTCGTTCTCAAATTCTCAGTTCTGACCATCCCTGAAGAATAGACACAGGCATAAGGTGGCTTTCCCCCGGTTTATTGGTCTATGGAACTCATGTCTCTCCACCTAACTGTGGAACTGATGTCCCACTGAACAGTTTGGAGAAGGCCCCTCAAAGTCTTTGGAGGTGGATGAAGGGAGAAAGCTTCTCATTCTTTGCCCAAATTTTATCCTCCAGGTGATGAGAGGTCCTTGACGGATGTTAAGAGAAGTGACAGGATTGTATGCTTTGGTGTTGGTGTGTGTGTGTGTGTGTGTGTGTGTGTGTGTGTGTGTGTGTGTGTGTGTAGGGGGTGGGAGGGTGTTGAAGGAATAATACAAGGGAGGGGTGCTTGCAGTAGCCCAGGTAGGTGATGATGAAACCCTAAACAGTCACTGAGACCAGAGAGAGAAGATCAGGTCAAATGAATATTTAGGAGGTTTAGAATCTAAGATCTGATGACCAGTTACATACAGTGGGTGATTAAAAAAGTTCTCTGATGACCTGGGGTTCTGGCTGGGTCAGATTTTTTTCTGTAATTACCTGCGTCCCTTGGAGAGGTTTGTCAGCACAAGCCACAAACCAACATTCCGTGTCATTAGCTTTTATTTTAACTCTGTTCAATTTATATTTTAACAAATACATGAATTGATTTAATGCTCAGACTATGTTGTCTTCCATTTTTGTTATCCGTAATTATATTAGTTTTTTATCAATACAAAAATATTTTAAAATGGTGCTTACTAGAGTGAGCTTAATGAACTGCTTGTATAGGGAGTTAGGGTGGTATTTTCTTTAACATTAATAGTCATGTCGGAATTGGTATGGTCTAAGCATTTATGTGCAGAGTACCAGATTTAAAAAGAAAACAATTATGCTGGCTACAAAATTTTCCCTAGTGGGTGCTTTCAGGACCTTGGATACATGCTTGGGCCTTTTCTTCAACAAGGAGAAGAGATGGGAGAAATTTCCAACATTATTTGTTTTTTCTGTTTTGAATGCTGGTTGAGAAATTCTAGAATTCTTCTGGATTTGTCAGGGAGCCTGAGAAGAGAGCTTATTTCTTTAGTGTAGCTATGGTAGTCACTCAGGTTTTTACCTTTTCAAATAACTTCTTGTCTGCATTAGTGGTGTCTGCAGAATAGCTGGTTCCACACACAGAATTGAGAAGCAGAACCAAGTTGTTTAGGGTTTCGGGATGATGCGTGATATCATTTCTTTACTGCTAATGTAGCCCAGAGGAAAGACCTTCAGTATGACATCTAATGAATTCTTAAGAAAAAAATCAACATTGTTTTGATAGTAAATATTATGGCTCTGTTTACAGATATCTCGTTCTCCTTGCTAGATGCACAGTAAGATTGCACTTCTTTATCTGCATTATGTGAAGTTGGACAGGTGACTGACTTTGAGCAATGAACTGATAGTATAAATGCCATGTGTCACCTCTGGATGAGGGTCATGAGAAGCCAGGATATAATTTCCCATGTTTTCTGTCCCTGTCATGGTGATGAGTGACACTGTGTTAGTTTTTGTTGCCTGGTGAGCTGATGTGGGCCTGAGTCCCTGCTGGCTTCCAGTGGACCTGCAGAATGAGTAGGAGATAAGCCTTTATTGTTTTAAGCCACCTAAGCTTTGAGATTTGTTAGAAATCCATTCTGATTAAAATACCTTTAATCTTTTATTTACATATTTTAAAAACACTGCTTATGTTTTCTATAATATGTTCATTGTGGAGAATTTTGGAAAATATGAAAAAAAAATCCATTGAAATCACCTACGTAGAAATAATCTGTTCAGGGCTGGGTTGTAGCTCAGTGGTAGAGTGCTTGCCTGGCATATATGAGGCACTGGGTTCAATTCTCAGCACTACATATAAATGAATAAATAAAAAATAAAGGTCCATCAACAACTAAAGAAAGAAAAAAAAAAGAAACAATCTGTTCAAGTTTTGATGTGTCACTCTTTTTCTCCCAATTTAAAAAATTGGGATCACATTACACATATGATACTACTTTTTTCACTTCCTATTACAACAAAAATCTTAAAATATATAAACTCACTGTATAATATGACTTGGTAAGGGAATGTTGAAATTCATTTTTTATAATTATATTATATTATTTATAACAAAGTCTTTAAAAAAAAATTTATACTTTCCTGTGTTGTAAATAACATCCCAGTGAAACCTTTGCACCCAAGTCTTTGTTAGAATTGCTGCTCTTGACCTCCAGGGAGCTCCCTAGAAAGGGAGCTGGGCCATGGGTATGCATGTTTGTAAGACTTTTGCTATGTGCTGCCAAGAGAAAGCTTCTACCAGCTGGCATTGCTGCCCTGAGAGGTGGGTCATCTCACCACCCTGATAAGTTTAAGAATTCCTTTTAATCCCCAGTAACTTGATAGGTGAAATGCTGTCTTGTTTTGTATTTGCATTTCTTTGATTACAAGGATGTCGAGCATTTATTTCATATGTTTATGAGTCATTTGCATTTTTTCTTCTGGGAGTTGTCTAAATGGATTCTCAAACCCCCCAAACACCAACTGTTAAACAGAAAGCAACACAGCAAGCGGCTGGGTGGTGCTGTTGCCGTGGAGCCCGCATGGGGCTGCGAAGTGTGAGGGGGTGCAGGCCCCTCTTTCCCTCTCATCCTCCTTGTTTTGATTATTTTCTCTCCAGTCACTCCAGCCACAGCCCACATCTCTTCTGAGCCTTGGTCTCCCTCTAGGCATTTTCTTGCTCGGCCTGTAGTCACAGCTAAACCTAAAATTGAGAGAGAAAGACCCAAATGTGATCAAAGTCAGTTTTGCATGCAGGGCATCGTTGCACAAAAAAACATGAAGCGTCTCCCCCGCGGGCCCCTCACACTCAGGGATGCTCCCATGGCGGCTGTGGAGGGGCCCCAGTGTCCTCTCCTCGGGGTCCACTCTGGCCTCAGGCTGGAACCAGCCTTCCTTCTCTTGCTCCTGGAAGCCTTCTTGTTTATTTCACAGACATGGCGTTACCCTCAGTTGTCTGCTTGGTGTTTCTAAGAGAGGAGAAGAAAGAATCTAAATTTCCCCAAAGTAAGCATGACTTTTAGCTCGTATAAGATAAAAGACAGATTGAAATGGAGCCAGAGGGACCTGCACTTCACCCTCCATCTTCGTCGGAGCTGGAACTCACATTGGCATGTCAGGCAGCAGCTGGCGGGCTCTTTTATCATCATTAATTGTCCGTGGAGTTGTTACAAGGAGAGACCGGAATTCAGGTTTAATTACATCTGTATCATCTCGGATGAAGTTCAGGAGAGTCTGGTGGTGCAAAACAGGAGTGGGCTGGAGAAGTGCCAAGGATATTCTGTGAAGCAGAACCCCTGTGTGTCCCTGGGGGGAAGAGGGAACTCACTGGATCCCCAGGGAAGGAAGGCTCCTCAAGCCTCCTGGGATTGGATGATGGGCAAGGAGGCTGCAGGAGGCACCACAGCTGGGTGAGGGCCATGGGGTTTCTGTGGGGCAGGTGTAGCACACCTTAGCAGGAAATGCGTGAAGATTCATCCTGGGGAAACTTTTTTTTTTTCCCACCGTGAACAGTAACCTACTGCCAGACAGGGAGCAAGGAAATGTCTAATCTTAGATCAGCAATAGCACTCCTACCCCTGCTTTCTTTATGAAATACGTCTCTTTCGGTGGTCTCTGATTTAGATCTGGTACAGAGTGAGGCTTAAGTGATAATAAGGCTGGCTTTGGTTAAAACTAGAACTTAAATACAGCTTAATAGAAAGGCAAGGGGCAGGTGGCAGGGGAGCTGGCGGTTCAATAGCTCATTGTTTCATGAAAATCAGCCAATAAGTGCTAAGTGCCATCACCACACTCATGACAATGACCCTCTGCTCAGCTGAGCCCACAGGTCTCCTTCTGGTCTCTTATCAGGCCTCAGGGACCTCCCTATCTGCTTCCTGTCCTTTTGTTATCGACCAACACCTGAACTTGGCACTTCAGAAGAGGCTTTGGCCCCACGCTCCATTTCCCCATTAGGGCATGGATCGGGTGCTTAAGATTGTTAACCACTGGCTTCATCTTAACTCACTTCCTAAAAGAAAATCTGAAACCATTCCATGAGCATCTCTTGTGGAATTAAGTGTTTTAAAAGAAGCCTATAGATTGGCTGTCTGGCTCTGTGCTTTTCAAAAGGGTAATTTCAATGCTACTCCTATATCTCAGGAAGAGCAATTTATTTTAGTCCTTAGGTCCTCTTTCAGCCTTTAAAAAAAAAGTACAAAATCCTAAGTCATATGAATGCAAACTGGAAATCCTAAAAATAAGTGTATGGTGTGTGTATGTGTCTCTGTGTGTATTATGCACAATAAAAGAGGTTTGCACGCATTCTAAATCTCCAGTAAAACTTTTCTCAATCTGAAGTTTGTGGCCTTTGGTATTAGGCCTCTCATTCAAACCACAAAACTAATCTTTGCTCTGATTTTTATGGCCAGGAACAAAACTCACAGGGGTAAGTTTGGGAAAAAAAGAGGAAATCAAATTCAGAGCTCTCAGAATTTATAATATAGGCCAACTCAAAATAGATATATAAGAGGATTAAAATGCAGTACAAGAAGATTGGTATCCCAAAGCTCACATGTGGTTCTAAGTTTCTTGAAGCCAGAGCCTCTATCTTTGCACTTCTGTCCAACAATACTAGGAACAGGGAAGATGCTCAGTAAACATGTACTCAATGTGTGAAGCACTCACTGAGTGTGTTAAAGAGCTTTCAAGTTTCCATATGCCCTGATGGGCTAAGCATGTTCGCTGAAGTGTGAGCAGAGGAGGAAGGGGTTGCTGTCTGCCAACGTGCTGAGCTATGTGTGAGCTCATTCCAGCTGAGGGAGCCCATCAGAGCTGCCCTGAGCTGCAGTCAATCCAGGCTCAGCCCTGAGCCTCAGGCAGGGGCTGGCTGCTGGCATAGCTTTGCAGGTCTCTACGTGGAGAGTCAGGGAGGAGCTTCTTCATCCTGCCTCTCCCTGACTTCCTAAGTCCACTCTGTGGGGCTAGTGAAGTCCTTCTGTCCCCAGATGAAGCACAGACATGCCCTGTGAATTTTCTGTCTGATACCAACACTGGTCACTCCAATGCACACACCACCATCTAAGAATGCTAATGAAGATATCTAGCTTCATGTTCTAGCTAAAACTGGCTTTGTGTTAAAATAAAAAAAAATTGCTCCTTTCTCCTGTTTTGGTTTATTCTAGGCTGGATACCGTGGTCAGGGAAAGGGTGTTCAGCCTCTCCTCTGTGTTCACCAGCCCTCTAGCCCTCCTTCCACATCCTCCCCACTCCTGGGTCTGACTGGGGAGGATACACATCCTGGTTTCCTTAGGAAGCTCCCACCTGCTGGTTGCCAGGGCCTGGTTGTTAATAGTTTCACTTTGTATCAGTCAGGGTTCTCACATTTTATATATGTGCAATATACAGTAACATAATATATGTTACATAATTTATATTACGTATGTATGAGAGAGAGAGAGAGAGAGAGAGAGAGAGAGAGAGAGAGAGAGAGGGAGATCGAAGTTGATTCATTTTAAGAAATTGTTGTTATTTGTAGGATCTGGCAAATCTGAATATGTAGGTCTGACTGGCAGATAAAAACTCAGGCAGGGTTTGTGTGCTAACGTCTTAAGGCAGAAGTTCTTACCTGGGAAGCCTTGGTTTCAGCTTCTAAGATTGTCAACTAATTGGACGAGGCCTAACCACATCATTCTGGTTAATCATCTTTTCTCAAAGTTGACTGCTGGTAAATGTGAGTCACATCTGCAGAATACCTTCATGGCAACGTCTAGGTGAATGTTTGACCAAACAGCAGCCCTGTAGCCTAGCCAAGTGACCTGCAAGATGACCCATCAAGCCTTTTCCCTCCTGAAAGTATCCATGAAAATCAATGAGGTGGCTACCCCCAGCCAGTTCTAACCCCTTGCTAGGGGGCACAGGACAGAGTTGAGGTGGGGAGAGTGGAGACTGGCATCTAGAGGGCACTTCAGGACACCTGGCACTGTGCTTGCAGGTGTCAAATCTGTCCTTGCTCTGAGAGGCATGCTTTGGTTCTGAGGAGATGTCACCCCCTCCTGTAACACTGAGGATCTTTGATTTTTGTTCCCAACAGGTCCAGTGCATTTCTGTTCTGGTGGTGCAGAGACGTACCTGAGAGTAAGAATTCGCTTTCATTCTGCCACCAGCCCAGCTGGGAAGCCCATATCTCCTGCCTTTTAGATTTTCCATATGGGAGTCAGGTGTGTGCACAAGAATCATAAATTAGGCCCCAGACCTGCTGAGGAGTTCTTTTGAAATCTCTTCCCTGAGGTGTGAGGTGAGGGCAAAATCCCACCTTTATACTGACTTTGGAGGGAGGTAGGGCAGGCTCAGAATGCAGACAAGTCTTACCACAGGCTCTTTCCAACAAAAGAAAAAAACCCCACATAAAACACCAGCCCCAAATTGCCTAATTCACATCCTGGATGTGAACAGGTCTTTTTTTGTTCAACCTCATCTGAGATTTTGCACCACAGAAACTATCTGGATTTCAGCCTAAATTCCATCTTAATATTCTGTGCTTTCACCCAGATATCCATATTGGTGTTACTTACCATCATTATTCCATTCATCTGTAAATATCAGTCCCAGAAACAAAGAAAAAGTGAATTGGGGGGTTATGCCTCATATTGACCCTGTGTGCCTCCTTTTTCAATTCAGTACCATCCTGGGTGCTCATTATTACCTCATTTTGTGAGAAAGCGACAGGGTGGGGGTATCTGCTTGGAGGTGGTGAGGAGAGGGGCACAGTATTATTCTTCTAGAGTGTGCTTCAGATGGGCCCACATATTCCTCTGAGTTCGACCCTGGGTCTCATATCCATCGGGCTCTCTGGATGCTCTTTAAATGAAGCAGGAGAATGAACACTACTGTTGGCATCACCCTTTGCTACAAAGGCATTTAAAATAAGGCCCGAGGAAATTAGAACGTCAAATAATCCTATTGCTCTTATAATACCTGGATATTGAATATGTATTAAAAGGTAAGCAGGCTTGAAATTTGAAATAGAAAGAAAATGTCCCTTTAAGTCACTAAGGAGTGTTAGGAGCTCTAAGCCTTTGAAAAAAAGTTAGAAGTTTGAAGCATTTATAACCCAGAGGAACTTGGGTTGCATTTATAAATATGTCAAGCTTAGGGGAATAACATTAATAAGGGTCTATTCAGAGGTCCCTTTGCGGAGGTGACCAGAGTATAATTAAAGTATCTGCGTTCATGGCAAATCTGGAATTCTGTCTCTAGGAAAATGGTTACCACAGACCATGTTCACAGACAACCAAGAGGAAAATGAGCATAAAAAACTGAATAGAAGAGGAAAGAACTCACAAAATAGATGTGAAATGGTGAAGAGAGCAGATTCGAGGGTGGGAGAGAAGGACTACGTCTTAATCCTGGTGACGTAATGGCCCGGGTGCCCTTTGGATGCATGCAGAACTTTTTACTACCTTAATTTCCTCTCCTGTGAATTGGTAGCTATCACACAGAGTAGTTGTAGAATGCCAGCTGTCCTTGACATAGAGTATGTGCTCGATAAATATTAGCTATCATTATTAAATTTAGCTACTTCCCCTTAGAAGTCTGATAAGAAGATGAACATTTCAAACAAAGAGTTGTGAGTCACAACCAATGGATTCAAGGTATCTCAGAGGAAGAGAGTCATTCAGATTTTATATTGATGTGGATTTGATTAAGTAGGCACAAAGACAAAGAATTGACTGTTTTAGACATAAAAGGGACAAATGTTCTAAGAAAGTGTTTAAATCCACAGAGGGGGTGATTTCTAGTTTGATTTTTTTTTTTTTTGGTTAGTGTTTTTGTTTCAATCTATCTCTCTCTCTGTCTCTCCAATCTCTCTCTCTCTCTCTCTCTCTCTCTCTCTCTCTCTCTCTCTCTCTCTCTCTCTCCAGATTAGAGAAAAAAATCCCACAAAGGCTATTTCACCTTCTGATCATTTGGTTTCATATTGGTTTTTAGATATGCATATTATGAATTTGATTCTTTAGTCATGACGACATGGCTCATATTCATTAGGCTAACTGTATGCTGTAATCAACAGCCCAAGTCTCAATAGTTTAACTGGAGAGAAGTCCACTTCCTGCAGAGGCCAGGGCCTCTCCTCCAGGGGTGATATGGAGACATAGGCCCGTTTTACCATGTTTACCTGGGCCCCTTTGGTTGACAATTTTCCCATGATGAGCTAAGATACAGAATGGATAAGTACACAGGGTGTTTTATACTTGACTTGGAAGTGACAATTATCATTTCTTCTTTTACTTTTTTGGCTAGAACCAAACTGTAAGGATAGATAGGAAGTGTAGTGTTCCTGTATCCCTGAGATGGGAAAAAAGGACTGGAGGGTGTCTTCTCAGGCTGGCAGATGACTGGTGTTGATGGGGAATTCAAGGACAGTTTTCATATCAGGAATAGATAGAATGGTTGCAATAAGGCATATTGGGATACCTTGGCCAGTAGATCTAGGCAAACACTTACTTCAAAGTATGAGTCTCTGCTCATCTGCACAGCAGTGAGAAACTCTGGTGGCTCCTGACCTACTGGTAGGCAGAACTCAGTTTTGTTCCCTTAGGTCAAGAAGCTCAGGCAGTGGTAATGACGTTCTGCTTGCTTGATATTCCCACAACATCAGACCCGTCCCGGTAAATCCCAGGGGCCATTAAAACCCCTTTCCTCTGGCTGATCTCATTTAACTTGATGTTAACTTGAAGTAATTTCCCTTAACATGTTTCGATTTTCACATTTAAGTCTGGATCATCAAAAGAGGCCCTGCCCTATCCTCACTCATGGATTCAGACACCAATTCTCAACCATCTATTATGAAAACACAGTAAAAATAGGTTTTGGCAATGTCTTCAGATAGTAAGGTGGCTTTACAAAGAGAGAGAAACTGTTAGTTCATGAAAAATGCATTCAACAATAACAATTTGTAGAAGCATAAAGCAGTGTCCTAAAGCAATAATCACCCTAGATGCCTGCCAGCTTCTCCTGTGAGTAATCGGCCCCATGGAAGGATGGACGCATAGGGTAGAGGGCTCAAGTCTACTCTCTCAAAGTTTTTGGGTGCTAATTGGGCGGTGTTGTATGATTCCACTCAAGACTGGGTTGTCGATGACCCGTAACTCCTTGTTGTGCTCTTTCTCCATCTCGGGCAGCAAGTAAGTTGGACCAGGTGGACAGGAGCGTTCATTTCTGCTCCTTCACCCCCAGCTTAAGGAATGGCTTTGCCTGTTTCTTCTTCCTCTCTCCTCCCCTTGTTGTGGGCCCAACAAGAAAGAAAAGCTATTTAATTTTAATGTTATCTGAAGTCAGATGTGATTATGAAGACAAATCTTCTGGAAAAAAAAAGAGTCTGCCTGCCAAAGCCAAATCCTGTCAGGCTGGCAGTCAGCTCAAGCACCAAGCTGATATATTAGTTGTGCTCCTGGAGGCTTTCATAAAGCTAATAGTTATGTTTCAAGAGGGCACGATGTGACCTGGGTTGTTTCCAAATGCTTGAGAGTAACAAGCCGTAAGAAAACAGGAGTTATTTGAATGCATGAGTTTTAAAAGTCATCTTCTGGTTTTTGCATGTGAGGATGAATATCAGACGGGTCAATGCTATCAGAGGGTCATCTAGCAGATTGTTAAAAGTACAGATTTCTGGACTTCACCTCAGACTTTCTAAGTTCAAATTCCTGAGTAGAATCCAATACTCTCAATTTCTGACTACCTCTCCAGTTTGAGAGCTCATGAAAAGTCTGGCTACTATTAGATAAATTAGTCAAATCACAGAGGTTTCTTTATTTGTAGAAGGAGACTATCCACACTTGCTCTGTTTGCCACACAGAGCTGTTGTACAAATAGAAGGAAATAATTTGCCACCAAGCCCTTTGCTGAATGAAAACACCTCTGCAAACATAAGCTTATGTAGTTATTGTCAGGGGCAACTAAGGCACAGACAGAAGCAGAGGTTTGCTTTTGAATTTTCTTGAAAATGGTTCAGGTCCCCTTTCTCTTGGGAGGGGAGCATGGGCATAGAGTATTTGAGTGTGATGTGTTTATTCTGGACTCCCTACTTTAGTTGAGCTTATGTCAGCTGCAGCTCCAAAGTGCATGTGGAGTTAACTAGAAGCAAGTTGCTATTTGTGCACTTACAGATTTTAAAGGAGACAAGCCTAGTGTTCTCTGCTGTTGATCAGGGACACAAACAAAGCTATTAGCTCTAGGTCCAGGGAAAGGGGAAAAAAATCACTTTTCATATTGTGCAACCAACCCTAAATCAGGTCAATCTCTCCTTCATTGCTGGCTAATATCTAAGTCACAGTGAAAAGCTGTTGTTTTTGTTTAGAATGGATTTTTGCAGAGTTTATAAACCAACTCTCCTTGAAATTTTCATTAGGAGCATCATACAGTTCACCTCTTGTCCTGCCCTTTATCCTTCTGCTGGAAGAGTTGAGTGACTTTGAAAATTCTCACTAGTTTAATTGATTAGTAAGGAGAGTTATTTTTGAAAGTCACCTTCTGAGAGGCAGAAATGAGACTGACATCCAGTCAAGACTCTGTGACCTTGGTTTATGCAGCACAGGGAATGATGAGAACGTGACCTTCATTACAGCTTTGAGGGAGGGGAGGGAACGGTCATTTGGTAACTCAGTAATGACACTTTACTGGGCACACAAGACCTTGATGTCACTTTATTTATAGGTGAGGAAACTGAGGCTCAGAGTTTTCCATGATAGTAATGGGCAATGGAGCCAGGACCATTTCTGTTTAACAAACACTTTACGATGGAAACCGTCTATGACTGCTCAGATGTCTACAGGCAGCATCAGTTGGCAGGTTAGGGGGGGAGCTCTGCATACCCTTGGCAAATTTTGGTTAAACTTGCTCATGCATCTGCAGTCAGTTGGCTGTTGGTTGCTTTGTGTGAGTGTGAATGTGTGTGTAGTGTGTGCATGACCGACTGGTTCAGGAGAGCCCCACTCATGCGTTTGACAGTTGGTGGATTGCTGGCTAGAATGATGGGGTGTGGCAGGTTGTGTTTCCCAAAGATAACTATCATGGTTTATTTATTGCACATGTTCTTTTTACAATGTGACTCTGACAGATTTCATCTATATGTCCCTTTCCTTGAATCTGGGAAGGTCTTGGTGACTTCTGTGACTAGTAGAAAATGGTGGAAGTAATGCTGGGCCAATCTCCAGACTGAGCCTAGAGAACCTGGCAGCCCCTTTTTCTTCCTTATCTGTTGGTATGGACCACAGGGCTGTGTGGAAGCTGAGATACCACGTGGAGAAGCCATATACAGATGTCCAGCCAATGTCCTAGCTGAGGTCCGACTGTTCACCATATGCTTGAGTAGGTGGCGGGGGGGGGGGTCTTCAGATGACTCCACCTGTAAGATTCAAGTTGTTCCCAGATGTTGAGTCACCCCCAGCCTTTGAGTTTTCTCAGCAGGGGCCAGGTGAGCAGAGAGGAGCTGTCCCTGCCAGGCCCTGCCCAAATTGCTGATTTGTAGGCAGAATAAATGATAATTTGAGGTGGTTTGTATATAACAATAGGTAACTGGGATCGAGGATTATTGAGCCATAAGTCTCACATCGTTCATCAGGCTAGACTGGACTGGGCTCATTTGTATGGTAGTTAGCAGTGTTGAGAGAGAGAGAGAGAGAGAGAGAGAGAGAGAGAGAGAGGGGCATAGGCTCAAAACTGGCATACTGTCATTTCGACTCAATTCTGTTGTGCTCCTGTGCAGATAACTCACAAGGCCAGCCCCATTTCAAGAGGAGGGGAAAGAGACTCCCTTTGGATGGAGGGAGCTGAAAGGCACTTTGAAAAGAGCTTGGATAAAGGCAGAAATGAAGCCTTGGGGTCTTCGTTGTAACCTGCTGCCACCTTCTAAGGGTTATAGACAATTCAGGTCCGTAAGAAAGGTGAAGAGACACTTTAAAAACCCGAGAAAACTGAAGGCCTCTGTTTCATATGTGCCGCGTCCGGCTAACAGAAGCCGAGTCCGGCGAGGGACGGTGGGGTTAAGAAATACACAGGACACCAAGGTTCTTCATCCAGGAGGAGGCGTGTGTGTGCTTTATTGCCAAATTTGTTCCCCTTATATATCTTTTGTAACAGCTGCGGGAAATTACTCAAAAGCAAGGAGGGAAGAGTAATAACTGCATCCTTGGGTTACTGCCACCGTCACCGTTCCCTATCAGGAGGCTGGAACAGGTCAAGATGTTCCTGAGAGACACGTATGCTGAGGCAGATAAACAGGAAACTGCAAGCCCGTGTCACGGCCTTGTGAGCTGGCTGCATTGACATGCAGAACAAAGAACTGGGGGTTGAGTCCCCAGGGGCCAGGGTGGGCCTGCTACCAGCACATATGCCAACACACAGAAGGTCATACCTGATGGCCGACAAGCACAAGCACAGAGGATGTCACTGTGTAAGGGTTTTCCACTGTCCCAGGACTGCCGCTAAGGCCTGTGCTAGACCCCAGATCGTGACCTCCACCTCCGAAGACGGGTCATGCAGGGAGGCGCAGGAACAGCTTCACTCTGGGGCAAACAGCGTATTTGGTAATGGCTTGACTGTGGAGATGATTCAGTCACCACCTTGCTGGGCTGACAGAAGTGTCCTCTGGGCTGGGGTGGATAGGGTGAAGGTTCTTTGGACCTCTAGATTAGACTAGCCGAACCAGATTCACGCCAGAGCTAGTCACATCAACACGTAGGCCTCAAGTACCTCCTAAGTGCCAGTCACTGTTGAGGCAGCAGGAAGCTTGGAGCAGCTGTCGGGCTGGGCCTTTCTTCAGAGAGGCTCTTGTAAGTCAGCAGACCAGTGCTGTCCAGCGTGCTAAGTACTGTACTATCATATCAAGGGGACATGCTCAGGAAGCATTGGAGAGGGCCACTGGGCAGAGCTGTGGGTTTAGGGAAGTCTCCTGGAAGGAATTACCTAAGAGAAGAGGACAGGCATCAGACAGGGAACAGCACTCACAAAGAGCTGCCAGCCTGCAGGACACCAGAGCCAGGTCTGTGTAGGAGAAAAAGCAGGGAATGAACCACAAGGAAGAGAGGAGCCCGGGGGAGAGGTGTTAGAAACCAGGAGCATGGAGAGAGGACTACAGGGAAGACGGACAGGGAGCTACAAAGAAGGGGTTGTGATGATCAGGCAGCAGTGATGAGGACCCAGGCCCAGACAGAAGTCGTGGACGGGATTGGAGGACATTTGAAGGATGTCCTGTCTTCTGGACTAGAATCAGTGGTGGAGGAGTCCAGGGTGACCCCTAGAGTCTGAACAGTGGGTGGCTGGGGCTGCCACTGTCTGCTAGAAGGATCAAAGGAAGACGAGCAGGCTGGGGTTGGGATGGCTTCGGATGTGCAGTATTGGAGGGGTCCATGAGACTGTAGTCTGACAACGCATACCCTGAAGTCTTCAGGCCGTTCCCTGGGTCGTTACAGGTCCCCCTTTCTCCCTGTCTTTGCCTGTTTTCTTCCCTGCCTCCCATATCCCTGTAAACACCAAACTCCCAAACCAAAGTAGTGAGGGATGCATCTGATGAGGTTTCTGTGTCCAGATGGAGCGTTGCTCCTGTCTGTCATCTCCGAGGTTACTCTGGATCCTCCTTTCAAGGATCTGCACCATGTGTGTGCTGTGGGACCTGTTTTCACAAACATCATAGCCCAGGAAGTGAGCCCACCCCACGCTCCTGTCACACACATCCTAGAGAGTGGAACATGAGTTGTCGCTGCCGGTGTCTGTCCCCAGACCTAAAAGCTATCGTACAGTTCTCCAATTGCAATGAAGGAATGTTCCTTCTTATGGCTTTACACAGGTTTATAATTTACAAATTAAAACTCTAATCTGAATTTTGCAACCATCCTCCAAGGTCTGTGGGAAAGATACTACGAATTCCATTTTATTGATAGAGGAATTGAGACTCAGAAAGTGCCTGACATATTTACCATAGTGGACATGGAACGTGAGCCCAGGTCCCCAAGTCCAGTGTTCCCCTGTTCCAACATCTTGGCCTCCTTGGGCAGGAATAGCCAAGAAACAGGCACACTTCACACTTCCTCTAAGCAAGCACGATAGGATCGTGCAGAGGCACACCAGGCACGATATGATCTGGTGAGGGTGATATCAGCGTCCCTGAGAGATGAGTCTTTGCCATTTGTATCCTGGTTGATTTTCAGGTCAGAGGCTTTGTGTGGCTGTCACATTTGTCTGCTGTGCCCTTCACTGAGGCCTGGTGACGGTGGAATTGCTACTGTTCTTTCAGGAGCCCTAATTTTTATATGATAGTTTTCTACTTCTATGCCTAAGTATTTTTCCTGTGCCTTCACATTTATTTTGTTTGTGGGAGGACTTGGTAGTTCACCTGCCTGGTAGGTAGTAAGCACTCACCCAAGTCATGTTTTGGAGGGTATGTTTTAAAAGGCATCTTACAAACATTTGCTGACCACCTCAATGTCCCCAGGGATAAGATGGGAATGATATTACTCAATGATCAGCTCCTTTTGGAAGCAAGAGTACATTGTGTTCTCTCTTTATTAGATCCCCTGGAGCTGATGGAAAAATAATTATAAATGACTTTAGAAGGTATAAATAAAGAATGTTCAATATAAAAAAAGAAAAATAACATATATAGGTAAAAGTTTTAGAAAAATGGTTCCCAAGAGGGGTTCTTTGAATAAGTGCTAGGCCATATACAAATCATCTGAAAGATATAACACCATGTTCCCATGAGTGAGTGGACACATCCTCCTGGGAATGAGTGGCATTGGTTTTATTCATTCTGGGGAGAGATCCTCTGCCTTTTAGGAAATAGTCAGGTGACAGGCTTCCTGGGCTCCTTGTCCTGCCCAGGATTCCCTCAGAGCCTTGGAGGTTGAGTGCCACTGAGCAGATGGTGGTAGGACATGATTGCTGAGCCAGGAGTCAGAGAGCCAAGACCTGGGTCTTCTTCAGCCATGGGCTTGTTTTATGATCTCCTCCCAATGTTTCCTCTTTTGAGTAGGGCTGATCAGGATCCCTGAGAGCAGCCTGATGAGGGAGGGTCCTCTTGGATACCTGGAGGAGGGATGCAGAGAGAGGCAGGGCGACTTGGAAGCCTTAGCAGCTGCTGTGCACAGGACCCTCAGGGATGGAGGCACCTGGAGGTGGTTCCCAGCCACCTCCCCTGAAGTGCCTTCAGGTTGACATGGAGCTGGGAAGCAGTAGAGGGCAGGACTGTGGCTCCTCAGAGTCCAAGGCCCCTGACAGCATGGGCTCTGGCCTTTAGAAGTCCCAAGCCACGTACTCTCCAAGAGAGTGGTTGGTGTTTCTGTGCTGTGGGCTCCATTTTAGCTTGATCTGAATCAGTTTAGAAACTCCTGGTTTGTGGGGAGGCGGGAGAGCTGCAAAAACAGCTTCCAAACTGTGGCAGGAGAAGTCTGTAGGTTTGGGTCCCATTGTGGACCGAGTGACACGGGACCAGCCAGTTCGCTGCCCAGAGGTAGTTTCTACATCTGCAAGGCTGGACTTAATTAATGGTACATGTAAAATTCCCACCTTCATGTTTGGCTGCAGTCAGAATCACAGCAGCAGTTATAATATTATTATCATGGTTGTCTAATCCATAGCATCCCACGAACTGAGGTGAATTTGAGGCAAAATACCTGCCCCGCCACCTCCAGGCTCCAAAACAGAACTGGCTTTCTGACTTTCCCTAATGCGCACCCGCCCCCCACCCCTACCCCCACCCCCTGTCCCCACTGCACACTCTCACTACTGGATGCCACTTGACAGTTCCTTGAGGGTGCTGCCAATTCTTATCACCTTGATAAATACACTCCCCTGGCTCTGGTTGCGCCCTGCTGGCCTGTCCACAATGCTCCCAAACGTAGCTATTGTCACTCATCCCTTCTAAATCCTTCCCTAGGCTCAAAGGTAAAAGCAATACAGATAGTGGAATGGCCGATACACAGACAGAAGCCTTTTGTGCCAGTTGTAGATGGTTTTAATAACAACAGCATAACACTTACCCATTAGAGTATCTGGTATGGAGTTGGGTAATTCCCCTTATCATTTCATTTAATCCTTATTGTAATTCTTTTGAATCTGAGGCCATGTTCATTTACCAAACCTTGACCAGGCACAGAGGTTGATCATCCTGCCCTTCCCATGCACCATTCGTTCTGGAGAATTCCTAAGGCCCAACGTTTCAGAGTCATTTCAACATTTAGAGTCATCCCAAACAGTATGTCTCATTATCTGATAATCTCCCTTGGTTACCTTTTTATATCAGTCAACATCCCACAGAGTATTTGACAATTTATGAATATTTTATGAATAACAACACGAGTCCCCACAGCTGCCTAGTGGTTCTCCGTTCCCTGAGTTCCTCTCTGATCTTCAGTAGCCACAGTCAGGCCTAGCAGCAGGGACTGCAGAGAAGGTCAGCTGGGAGAAAGAGGTTCCCTTGGGTACAGACCCCAAGACCTGCCTGGGCCTGGCCTCCTGGGCCTTAGGCTCCTTCCTTAAAGCTCAAGCAGTGGGGGACCCTCTGACCTGGCCATGCTCATGTACAGTACCCACGAGAATGGTCAAAAAGGAGGTGTTTACGTGGGTGTTTGTGGGAATTGGCAAGTTGTGCTACAGGTAGATGACCCATCATCCCAGTTTACCTGGGCCAAAGGGGTTTCCTGGGACACAGGAATGTTGGTGCTAACACCAGGACGGTCCCAGGCAAAGCAGGATGGTTGGCCACCTTGGTTGTGGGAGGGGGTCACACTTATTCAGTCATCGTTTTGGGAGGCGATGGTTAATAGCTTTGGTTAATAGTTTCGGGGTTGGAGTCTGAGCTGGTTCGAAGTCCAGGTCCACCATGTTCTATGAGACCTGGGGCTAGACAGATGCTGCACCTTGGTTTCCTCATCTATAAATTGGCGAGGTTACTCCATAGGGTTGCTGTAGGGTTGTTTGCGGAGATTAAAGGACACACCAAATGTAAAGACCCTGACGTGTAGCCTCTGATAGCCATTGTGCTATTTTTCTCCCCTGGGAGCAGAGCCCCATCCCCGGGCACACAGTCTTAAATCTGTTCTACCCAGGATGCCCTGGTGTCAGCGTTTGGTACAGAGTGCCATCTGCATGGCTGTATGACCCCTTCCTTTGGAGTGTTTGTTAACTGGCTGGAGGGTGTTGTGCCAGACTAAGAGCCTGAGGGTGGGGCAGGGCTGCCCAGATCCACATCTTTCCCATGGACAGAGTCTGTATTCTGAGCACCAACCGTGATCAATATCACAGCCGGAGAGCAGAGTTTGAGATGTCACCAGGCAGAGGACCCAGGTCTCCATGAATTCCCTCCTTGCAGAAGGAGTGTGCAGGGAGAAGACGAGGTGGGCAGTGTGACTCTGGCAGCTGGCAAACATTAGGGCCAGTCCCCCCCAGGCCAGTTTTGTTATGTGATAGTCCCACTGCTTATGTAAGGTACCCCCACCCCCACATGCACCGTCTGCCGGTCCAGCCATCTTCTAGAAAGCAAGGGTAGGGCTTGCTTTCCCAATTCCTGGTCTCCCTCCTCATCTTCATGAGATGGTGCGAAGTTGTAGACCTCCTTCAGTTTCCCCTGTGCCTATCTCGGTCTCAGTTCTGGGCCATGCCTGGCTTTTCTTTCCTTCGCTTGGAGGAGTGGGGACCCTGCTTTGTAGGATAACAAATAGAACTGTCAAACCCATCAGTGCTGCCGCCTGCAAAGATAAATGGGGCGACACGTGGAGCAACCTCCGTGGATCCCGGGGCCCCAGCAGGAACTGACATTGTGACAGATGGGGGACAAGTGACGCTGACACAATCAGGTCGTGTGAATGTCGAGAGGGTGAGGATGGTGTCTGCTCCCTGTTGGCTTCCTCCTCCCTCTCTGCCGTGGACACACTGTTGTTGCTGGGGATCTTGAAGAGAGAGCAGGCGGGTCTCTGTTCCTCCCCAGACCATGTGAATCCTCCTGTCAGTGGCACAGGGCGAGGAAGCAGGCTTCCTGCAGAGTGCCCTGCTGTCTTGGGTGACAGCTGAGTTAATTTGCAAAGAAAGCTCTTCCAGGGCAAAGAACCAGAGCAAAATATGTCTTTACCTTGCCCCTCGCCTTCCCCAGGCCTGCACTCCTTGCACTTGGTGAGTCTTCCCATGTACCCAGTAGGCTCACCCCATCTCAGGCTCCCACCAGAACCCCTCTCAGGCCTTGTCTACCAGCACCGCGCTAGATCTTTCCTCTTCTTCCTTCTATACCATAATGCACCCATTTCCATGGGGGATCTGTAGGGCATCCTATCAATGGACCCCAATTTCTCCCTCTTGCTGAACAGTGCCATCCTGACCCCATTCCCTAGCATGGACGAGGCAGGGCATGTTGGAGCCCCTGACTGAGATGTCCTGCAAGATTGGAATCTCCACTCCAATTGGATCCAAATGCTTTGGAGTATTTAAGGGCACACATTCTGGGTGGTAACAGTTCACTTTCAATTTCCTTTTCATTCTGCCTGAAGTGAAGCTTTCATTTGAACAGATGCAGTTCTGAGCTGGAGCTTCACTGGGTCCATGCCTTCAATAGCCCAATGTTGCTAATGGGCTGCTAGGGATCCAAACAGTCAGTCCACTTCATTAAACATGCAGCAAGGATGCACTCTCTCTAAAGCAATGTGCTGACCTCTAGGAGTTAGACAAAGCCAGGGAGTGGCTGCAAAGACAAATCAGACGTGGTCTGTTGCATTTGGGAACTCACAACTTAGAGAGGCATGTGAATGAGTGACTTTAAGAGCAGGTCAACCACGAGAAAGAATTAAAGCAGCAGTGTAAGAACAGGAGGAGGAAGACTAATCCTCAATTGAGAGGAACAAGGGCTTCCTTTAGGAAGAGATGGAATTCAGCAGGTCCTTGAAGGAGGCATGGGGCTTTAGTCAGATTAGAATTGTGGGGGAATTGTAGAGGAAGAAGAGTGTACAAATTCAGACAGATGGGAGGTGCAGTGGGTATTCGAGTCTGGCCTTAGATATGACTAGGGCACATGGGGAATGTGCGAGAGAGGGTGGGGGAGAGAGAGAGAGGGAGAGACAGAGAGAACATTATATGGTTGGGAGAAAAGGCTGGGCGCAGACTTTGGAGTTTAAATTTCCTTTTGGGTTCAGCTCTTGGTGAGGGGACAGAATGGCTCTTCACCAGCCATTTCATCTTTCATTTCAGAACTCTCAATATAATTGGATTCTGCCCTCTAAGATGAATAAGGAACTACATAATCAATCACACAGTGCTCTTTGATTTCTCAAAAAACCCGGGGGTGATAGGCAACCAGGGAAGAAAGCCCAGGAAGGAGGAGCCAGCATAGCTGTCTTTGAGAAGAATGAGTGGTTGGTGTCAATTATTTAACCCCTTTTAGCCTCCACCTCCCTGTCTTTAATAGGAATGACATATGATACCTGGCCTAGAATGGAGCTGAGGTTACTCCCCCTGTTGGTCGTTGAGAGAAAATACATGGAAAGTGTTTAGCATAAACCTCTCACACCTGCTGGCTATTATCATGATTATCCCCTAACTCCTGATCCATTTTAGCAGACAAACACTCTCAGACAGTATTAATGGGTAACTGTATGAAAGGAACACGTGGTTTGTCCGCAGGAATGATGCAGCCAGAGGATGCTCAAAGTCTGGATGATGAGGGGACTTAACAAGATCAATACTACTTTTGGAAAAGATTATATGGCATACTAGGCAGCAAATAGACCATTGAAACTGGATTTGGAAAGCACTTATGGAGTCTATTAGAGATGGTTAAACACATGAACACAGAGAAAAATAAATAGCGCATTACACACACACAGCTCACTAGCACTGGTTTTCTTTGCATGTGTCTCTCCTTCTTCCTGTTCCATTCCCATTTTCAGGATAAGGTAAGTAGGACTGACCTGATAACTCTTTCGGGAAAACTCTACCCAGTATTATGTGTTGCTGTGTAGATCTGGCCTATTTGGAGAAAATGAGATTTCAGGAGTTGAAGAGGCAGAGAGATGCCTCCATCTATAGCAGGCAGTAGTTGAGTTTTCTCTGATTAACAAACTGATAGGTTTCTGCAAATAACCCAAACATTTTGGTTAGTTTCTTTTTTTTAAGGTTACTAGCGAGCAATTTAGTGCACTGGAGCAGTAATTCTGTGATCCCTAGTGGCTTGAAATAATTAGATTATTTTGTGTAATGAATAAATGAGAAGTTAACTCACTGGCATGGATCAATGTGGTAACATGATTTATTTCTCGTAAAGGTGATTGCTCCAGAGTCTCGACCCTACAAATAATTGTTCTGACTTCCTCCCCTTTCTCATTTATAATATGTTTTGGGTCATTTTGTGAGAGAGTCTGCCTAGTGGGGTGGGAAGAGCATATGGGCTTTGGGATCAGCCAAATCTTGATTCAATTTTTACTAGGGATGTGACCTTGGGCAAATCACTTAACACGCCAGATCCTGCTTCCTCACCAGGAAAGGGTGGAAATATCACTTTCCTTTTATGGGAGGCACATGAATTAAATCAGTTATGGACAGGAGAGGACCTAACACAGCTCCTAGCCATCTCGGAAACCCAGATAAACAGGGAGGTTCCTCCTCTGTCTCCTTCCGCCATAGCCATATTATTTTAAAATGATGAATGTTCATAGCAAGGAAAAATAGCACACTCATTAGTTCTGGTTTTACTTACTTGTTGGGTTAAAAAGAAACTCTGCCTTGATGAAGTGCTTTAATGAAAATGTTTACCGAGGATAGGTTTTTGGGTGTCGTGAATGATGCTTGAAATCTAAATATTGTTGTGGAGATCTATCTCAGCATCGTGCTGTAAGTTGTGTGATGTTTAAGGCAAAACCTTTCTCTTCAAACACAGCAATGATTATCTTCATATGTAAAGTTCAAACAGAATCTCGATTGGGAAATTGGCTTGGCTTTCTCTTCCTTCATTAGTAGTTTGTACAGTGGACATTTTGCCACACTTAGGTCAAGTGCAAGTGTGAAAAGGAAATCAATAGCCCCCAGCATTTGAAAGCTGGAGGATCATTACATCTTGGTCAGTTGGTGATTGAAGCAGATTTTACTTTTCTTAAGTTTGCTGGTTTGGGATCTAGCCAATTGCCCAGCACACAGTGGGTCCAAATTAATTCAGCAGGGTGGGATAGGCATGTGTGCCCTTGGTTCCTACAGGAATATTATAGCATTGGAGTTCTTGTGACGATTTGTTCCAAGCCTCAAATCTGTATATCACTTATCCACTGAATTGAACAAATTGAAAGTGATCACATTTAGGGACTATTTAGGCAGGAGGTTGGTGCTTCCTCCTCCTTAATAACATCCTGAGAGTTAACGGGGTTCGCTGATGTTCCTCAAATCCATCCTAGCTCCCTTTGCACAAATGAACTCAGTTGGAGCTCGGGTTTATTGACATTTAAATGAGTATATTTGGCTCACTGTGGTGTCTATCTAAATGAACACTGCTTTGACGCATTGAAACTTAATGATTTACTCTGCATCCAGGTGAGAGAAGGGACTGTTGTGGCATGTGGGTGAGGAGGAGGACATATGGAACACATGTCTTCCAGCCCAAACTCGAGCGAACTGAATTAATTTCTTGAATATATCATAGAAGGTTATCCTGACCTTGGGAACTTGAGGAATGTTGTACTGAACAAAGAGAAGTACAGAGATAGCTGGTGGTGGGGGTGGGGGAATCAGGAAGAATGGCCAGAAGAGGTTACTGACGTGGCCCTATCAGGGTTTTCCTACAATTTCAGCTTCTTTTAGGAGACAAAAGACAAAACTCATTTTGGCTTTGAGGATCAAGCTTAGAATTTCCAAGGTAAGATCATGGAACCCAATGTTCCTTCTTTAACTCCCACGACCATCATGGCAAACTCCTTCCTTGACCCCATGTCTTCCCCAGTCACTGTCTCATTTCTCACTTCAAAAGAGCTGTCTAGACACATTATTTCCAGGTCTTTACTTCTCAATCTCTCCTCAAGCTCTTCATGTCAAGCCTCTGACCCTATCAATTGATTGAGTTCCATTTTGTCAGGATTACCAATGACATGTTTCTAAATCCAATGGCCAGTTCTCTATTCTTATGTTGTTTGAACTCTCAACAACTTGGGGCAATGTTGACTATTTCCTCCTCCTTGAAGTAGTTTTTTTCTTGTTTTCCATAACATTTTTCTTTTCTCTTTCTTCTTGGACCTCATTGATTGTACCTCTCCAGTCTCCTTGGTTCTTTCCTTCTACTCAACCTCTAATTCTTCTTGGACTCACTACTTATATTTTTGTCTCTCCAAAGTCTCCTCTTGGCCAATCTACATAAGTTCCATATATTTAAACATATCTCACTCACTGATGCTTCCAATATAATATCTTCAATCTCATCCTGAGTTCTATATTTGTAAGTCTAATTGCTGTTTGATGTTGCTACTTGCAGACATTTCAAAGCAAGGGGGCAAGGTAGTCTGGGTGCCTTTTTCCACCTCCTCTTCCACCCCTCAGCATCATCTCCATCAGCAGATCCTGCTAACTCAGATTTGACAATACACTTCACTATCCTTAGTCCTTTGACATATTCCATCTGGAAGTAAAACCACCTCCTGATTGGTCTTTTTCTTTTGTTTTTACCATACAATACTGTTATAGTACATGGAGCAGTAACTTTCTTGCATGAACCCTCTCCAGTTTTTCAAAATTGGTGCATATCAATGATAAAGAATGGTAGGTTTCATTGGGGCATATTTACACATATATAAAAACACAGTTGGTTAATTTCATTTTTAGTACCACCCTTTCTTTCCTCCCTCCCCCAACCCCCTTTCTCTAAAGTCATGGTTATCTTGCTGATTTTTTGGCATTCCTTTCTCCTCTGTTTTATCCCTCTACTACCACATGGAGAAAACATGATCGTTTTCAATCTGAGTCTGACTTACTTTGCTCAAAATTATGATCTCCAGTTCTATCCATTTTCCTGCAGATGACATAATTTTATTCTACTTTATTGCTGAATAAAACTATATTATGTACATATACCATATTTTCCCTCTTTCTTTCTTTTGTGGGGCTGAGGACCAAGCCTTCCACATGCTAGGTAAGTGTTCTGCCACTGATCTATATCCCCAGTTTCCCCATTTTCTTTATCCACTCATCTGTCAGTAGATACCTAGGTTATGACTTTGCTATGGTGAATTGTGCTGTGATAAACATGAGCATACATGTTATCTCTAAAGTATGCTAATTTAAATTCTTTTAGGTAAATACCGAGGAGTGGTATTACTGGATCATGTGGTGGTTCCATTTTTAGCATAAAGAGGAAACTCTTTACTGATTTTTCATAGTAACTGCACTAATTTACATTCCCATTTACAGTGGATAAGACACCCCTCCAATCCTCACCAACACTTATTGTTATTTGTATTTTTGATGACTATCATTCTAACTGGAGGGAGAGAATCTCAGTGTAGTTTTGATTTGCATTGTCCTGATGACTAAAGATGTTGAACATATTTTTTTCATATGGTTGTTGGTAATTTTCTTTTGAGAAGTATCTGTTCAGTTTATTTGCCCATTTATTGAATTGGGTTATTTGGTTTCATAATGTTGAATTTTTGAGTTCTTTATGCATTCTGGATATTAATCCTCTGTCAGAAGAGTAACTGGCAAAGACCCTCTCCCTTTGTGTCAGTTGTCTCTGAAATTGGTTTCTTGTGCTGTGCAGAGGCTTTTTAATTTGATGCCATCCCACTTATTGATCCTTTTTCTTATTTCCTGAGCTATAGGGGTCTATTCAGGAAGTTTTTGCCTGTGCCTGTAAGTTTAAGTTTATTCCCTATTTTTTTTTTTTACAAGTTTCTGGTCTTATACTTAGGTCTTTCATTCATTTTGAGTTGACTTTTGTATAGAGTGAGGAATAGGGATCAAGTTTCATTCTTCTATATATAGCTATGCAATTTTCCCAGCAGTACTTGATAAAGAGGCTGTCTTTTTTCCAATGTGTGTTTTTGGCACTTTTGTCAAGAATCAGATGATTGTAGGCATGTGGTTTTTTTCTGTGTCTTCTCTTCTGTTCCATAGGTCTACATTATTGTTATTATTATTTTTTTTAATGCCTGTACCATGCTCTTCTATTACTATGACTCTGTAGTAAAATTTGAAATCAGGTATTGAGGTGCCTTCAGCATTGCTCAGGATGGCTTTGGCTATTTTTGGATCTGTTGTTCTTCCATCTGAATGTTAGTATTGTTTTTTTCTGGGTCTGTGGAGAATGTCACTGGTATTTTGGTAGAGGTGTCTTTGAATCTGTAGATCCCTTTTTGGTAATCTGCCCGTTCTAACACTAACATGAATCCTGCCTGTCCATGAACATGGGAGACCTTCCAACTGTTCACCTGGAGTAAAGTCCAAGCGCTTACCGTGCTTCCCTGGACTTACTTACTCTGGGCCTTCTTCCTGCCCCACCTTTTCTGAACACACTTCCCTCCTCTTTCTCCGTGTTCTGGTCAGGCCAGTCTTCTTTCCATCCTTTGACCATGCTGTGCTTCCTTGCATACCCAGGGGTTTTCATGTGTGTCCCTTTTGCCTGGACTGGTCATTTCATCTCCAACTTAATGTCACTCTCCCAGCCCCCACCATGAACAAATCCTGTCAATTCAAACCCCACAACATCCCTTGCTGTGTCCATTACCAGGGGCTAGGCCAGCACCATGTGCTTTCCGTGGATCAACAGATGAAGTTCTCACATCACCTATACAAGACAGGAGCTGTAAGACCACAGTTTAACAGAGGAGAAAACCGACAATCTGCTCATTCCCCTTTTACACGATAACTTCCTTTTTTTTTTTTTTTTTTTTTTTTTTAGGTTTTTACTTCTGTATAACTCTTCACAGATGCTCTCCTTGACTCCTCAACCTCTAACATGTTCATTTCATCCTCATCCTCTTGTTAACACGTTCATAACTGTATAGCTTGTAATTTCTTTGTTCACTTGTGTTTTTGTCACTGTGGATTGGGATCAGGTCTCTCTCATTCACTGCTGTAACCCCCATGACTCTTCACAGCACCTTACCCTTAAACCCCTGTTGAACGAGGGAATGGGGGAATGAATGGAACCTTCCATAGAACTTAGGGAGAGGGAGGGGAAGGGGTGAGAGGGTAATGGGGACACTCAGTGAATAGTAGATGGGGTGTCCACATCCACACCACTTGCTCCACCCCATTCTAGTCCTTCTGAAACAACAGAATAATCATAAAAAGTTAAATAAAAAAGAGTGTGAAATTGCTTAAGATGAAGACTGTTTACTTGTATTTATTTCTGTGACCATAACCTGGGCCCCCACATAACAAATACCCCTGGGGCACCTACTGAATGGCAGAAATGGTCTAGACCAACTGAGGAGGCAGAGTCAGGGTTGAGCGGGTGGAGGGGGGATCACCTTACCTGCACCAGCCTCTCTGGATGGGATTTGGGGAGCCACTGCAGTGGACGGTCACTCCAGGAGTCAGGCTGGGCCCTGAAGGCCAACCTGGGGAGTATACATGTGTATCATGGAGAGAGAAATTCCACCAAAAATCTTTGCACAAGTAGTTTGGGGATTACTGAGAATCATAAACCCTCAATATAGGACAACTGTTAAATCTGTGGTTTAAGGGCTTTCCTATGATGCCCTCAGCTTGCTTTAAGGGAAGTCACATGAAATGTAGCTTCTCTGTGCCACTACCCTCCATGAGGACCCACAGTTTCAGCATCAGTTAAGTTATGCTAGATAAAGCTAGTGTATGATTACCTTGTAGCTAATTGCATTTTTACCTTTAGATAGGTCCAAAAGGAATCTGGACATCGCATTTAAGCTACTTATATAATTGTTCAAGTCTTTTCATCTTGCATTTCTCTATTTTATTACTTCTGAACTTCCTATTACTCTTAGATGTTGAGTTTTTCTTTATTTTAATGTTTTTCTTTTTATTTTTAGTATTCTATATTTTAGGGATTTTATAATTTCCCCCTAAGTACTTTTTGATATTTTTCCCCTAAATACTTTTGATTATGCACACAAGAAAGGTTTCATAGACTTAGAAATATCTTTAGGTGTTCTATTTTTTGTTTTTTCTAGTGAGAAGGTGACAGTCTTTTTTCTTTTTTTTTTTTTTTGACGTGGAATTGGTATTGGTGTATGGATAGTAGGTTGTACATTTTTCTCTAAGCCAACTCCCTTTATCTTTGAGAGTCATTTGGTTCTCAGAAGGACTAAGTCAGGTTAATGGAGGGGAAAGACTGGTATAGCAATGATCCTGCCTCAAATTTCACGAGGCCTAATGTGAAGAGTATTAAGAGTTCCTGGAGAGTTGCCGTCCAACCTTAAAAAATCATTAAGTGACTATAGGGGGAGGCTACATCTCCGCATGCTGAATGGGCACCTGCTCAGAGGCTGACACACCTGGGTGTGAGCACTTCATTTTCTTTGATCATTTCCCACCCCTACCTTTTCCCATTTCAAGGGAAGATTAAGTTATATGCAGAGTGGTGGTTCTCAAATGTAGTCTAGTGATTGTTGGGGGTGTTTTAAGACCTCTCAGGGGCCCATGAGATCAAAACTAGTCTCAAAACTAATGCTAAGCAAGGCACAGTGGTGCACACCTATCAGCCAGCAACCAGGTAGGTTGGGGCAGGATTGCAAGTTCCAGGCCAACCTGACAAAACCACATCTCAAAATAAAATAAAAAGGGCTGGGGACACAACCCAGTGGTAAAGTGCTTGCTTAGCATGCGTGAGACACTGGGTTCATTTACCAGTGCTACAAAAAACAAAAACACTAAGATGTTCTTTGCTTTATTCACTCCTATGTCTCCTGGTATACAGAGGAGCTTTCCAGAGGCTACACAATGTGTGCTACCACAGAGTGAATATGAAGCAGATATTTTAAAAATGTTAGAAATGACATTCTTTTTTTTATCAAAATTACTTTTATTTTGAAAAAATATGCTTTAAAAAGTAAAAAAAATTGATTATTTATTTAACATGTGGTGGGATGATAAAAGTTATATTTGAATAAATATATATTTTAAATAGTCCTCATTTGAAATTTTCATCAGGATGGATATTGTTAGTATTGCCAGTTCTTATGGAAAATGAAAAAGAGATGGGATTAAATGACCCTTTTGTAATGTTTAAGAACATGAAGAGGTCCTGAGAACCAACTGCTTGACCAACCTCTTTTGCTTTGTGCAGGGGCGGTCACTGAATTAAAGGTACTGCCTACCAGGTGCTATTGGAAGAGAAGGTGGAGTTGTGTGGGGTCAGTTCACCCTGGACTGAAGGCTCTCCGAGGGCAGAAGCTGTTACTTACCTCAGCCAGCGTCATCTCCCCCAGTGTCCAGCATTATATTCAACACTTGAGAATAACTTGGTAAAATTTGGGAATTGAATAAACTGATATTCAAAATACAACCTACTTTGGTGGACAGAGCATTGACATGGCATAGAGGGCCTCATTAGGGGCACTCCTACCATCTGCGGTCTGGGCCAGCTTTCATCTGCTCAGTTTTCAGCCCATTCATTTATTCGCAGATATTTATTGAGTGCCTATTATGTACCAGGTGCTATGTCAGGCCTGACTCAAAGTCATATTCCTTCTGCCGTTGTCTCATCTCTGAAAAAGAAGCTTGATAACCCATGAATGCCCTTCCAGAAGAGTCGTCTTCTGGGTAACTCAAAACCTCCTCTCTGTCTCTTTTGGATGCACTCACATAAGAAGAAAGATAGCTTTCCTCGGGCAAGAAGCATGGCTGCTGTAAGTGCTCCTGCACACCCTTAAGTGGCAGATGGCCGACTGCCTCGGCATTTTACAGATTGAAATGGTCAAGTTCATAAATGAAAAACGTCTAAAGCACGCAATCAGCTAGCTCAATCATATTTCTTGGGTTTATTCAGTAATAGACTTCAACTGAATAATCTCAACAAAGGGAACTGGGAACCCTACCAGTGTCTCTCCCCTCAGAGAAAGATGAGGCTGAAAGGGCTTCGGCGAGACATCTGAGAGATTCCATGCAGTGTATGCAAGTTAGGAAACTATCCACTGCTCTAAATGGGCCACAGCTCTGAAAGAATGAATCTCCTTCTCCTGTAGTCGTTTGTCTGCAGCTTCCATTCTGGTTGGTGAAATCTGAACACTAAAGCTCCATGTGCCTGCATCCTGGAGGCCTGTGTGGCTAAATGCCCACCAGGATTAGTTTTCTGTAGCTTAGGTTGCAGTATCAAGCAACCCCCGAAGCTCAGTGGCTTACAACAAAAAGTTAATTTCTTACAACAAAAGTTAGTTTCTTGATCACATTTTGGATTGGTAGTGGGTTACGAGGACACCTTTCCTGCACACATATCTTTTTTTCCTTTAAGAATCAAAGTGGAAAAAGCAGCCAACATCTGGGATAATGAAAACGAAAGAGATACATTTTCGAACAATACCAATACCGTGACTTTTATGCATAATGCGACCTATTGTCCCTTTGGTTCACATTCAGTTGGCCAAAGCAAGTCACATGCAGTCCAAGGTCAACAGGGAAGGGACAATACTCCCTTCACAAGGAGGTTTTGTAAATGGCCTGCCAATGGTCAGGGATGTCTATTTCTCTTACAGGGAGAGTAAACAGTTGGGAACAAGAATGCCATCTATCTCACTGTTCTTTCTTTGCAAGATGTTATATAAATGGATAGCTTTTCTTTTTTTACCCGTTTCATTTTACTCTATGATAGCTAAGAAGGAAAGGGGCTCTTCCTTGACTTCATGAACTTAAAGGAGATGCTTATGGCTGGCTAGAGCACAGTTCTGGGCCGTTTCTCAGCATCAAAGATCTGTTTTGGTCTTTTCTGCAATGGAATTAGAAAAATGTAGGAAAATGAAAGAAAACAACTCTTTTCAGACACGTACCCTCCCTGAAGACGGTTTTCCTCCTTGTCCCTGACATCTCATAAAAAGGAGGCAGCGAGCAAAAGGTCTGGTGAATAAGAACTCTCTCCTTCATCTGGGTGCATTCCTGGGAGCCTCCCCTGTCCTATCTCTGAGCTTAGAGGACAGTGCCCTGCCATTGAACTCTAGAAACAAAGATTGGAGGAAATGGCCCAGAAATGCAAAATGTACTCATTATCCCCCACCCCCAACTCTCTCATCTCTCTGCTTCTGCTGTAATTCAGGCCATTAACACTTTGCACCTGGACTGTTACAATAGTTTTCTAATTGGTTTCTCTGCTTTCATATTTAAACCCCGATAATCTATTCTCCACTTGAGGAATTCCTTCTAAAGCATAAACTAAATCATGTTACCATTCTGTAAAAAATTATCCCCCATTCCCTACCTCTTTGAGCCACAGTTTAATTACCTGAAAAGTGGGATAATATCTGCTTGGTGGGCGTGGGTATGAGGATCAAAGGAATGGCAGATCCGAAGTGCCTGAGGCAATATCTCAATAAACGGCAGCTAATAATTATCTTGATGAAATTCAGAGTCCTTTCTCAGGACCTCCTAGGCCCTCCAGATCTGGTGGCCAATGTCATCAGCTACATTTGCTACCTGTCCCCACTGCTATAGCTTTGCCAAGCCGCACTCAGCCCCCTGACTAGCCACCTCCTCTGCAGCTCCAAGCACGGCCTGTGTGCTCATGTATGGATGCTTTTCCTTGCTCACTCCACCTGGCTTCCCTGCTTAGAATGAAGAAGTGATTCAAAAGTCGCACCGTGTTGCTGCTCCCGACCCCTCGGGGAGAATTACTGCTGAGTCAGGCCACTTCTGCTTCTGTATGGCCCTGTCTTGATTTTGTTTATCTTTTCTGCTGGTCTGTGATGCCCTTGAGTGGGGAAAAGACTGTCTTAATGATCTCTCCATATGGACCACAGTGCCTGGCAGGTAATAGGTGCTCAACGAAGCTTTTTGAATGAGAAAAATGAATGAATGAATGAATGAATATGCTCAATAGTTAAAAAAATGAGAGACTGTAGGAAAGAACTGAATAAAAGAGAGATTATGATTAAACAAAGGACACTCTAATATATGAGGATTTGAGGCTTGGACTGAGGAAAAAAAAAAAGAGAGCAGGTCCATATCTTGTGTTGTGAGGGGTCTACACAGCCTCGGGTAAAAGTGACTGTAGTACATATGTCCTTAGGAAGGTAAATTCATCATGAAAGAAGTTCTGAGTTAAAAAGTTAAAAAGCTACACATGGGCTTTTTCTTGACGTAGTAAGTAGGTCCTCTGTAGATGGGCTCCTTAGTATCCTAAATCTTGAGGTGTCCCGTTGTTCCTGGGGTTAACCAGCCTCCTTGGGCTGAGTAGGGAAGCAAGGGTAAGATTAAACAAGTAATCCCATTTGCTTGCCGTACACACCACTGTTTAGCTAGAAAAAATTAAATTCCTATTCAACCTCTCAGCGTGTTGAATAAATGCTTTGGGGCCATAGAACCATGTATGAGGCAGCACAGAGCAAAGCCCTTTCGGGGAGTGACATATTTATTAACCTCACTGAGTCAGCAAGCTCTGCTGTACCCGGGGTGCTGGTCGGGGACCAGGCGGGTGGCAGCACAGAGAACCTGGTAAGCAGGCTCACCTCTCCTCCCGTGACACAGGACACAGTGCCACGCAGAGGATGCTGCTCCGGTGTCACTCTCAGGCAGGCCGGGGTTCGAATGCTGCTTCTGTCACTCTGAAGGCTTGTTAAGATGGAATTGTCACTCATTACCAAAGCTTGCATTCCTGTTTTCCCCACAGCTGCCACTTATGGAGAACCTTTTCTGTACTGGGCAATGTGGTGTGTCTGCTTGAACCAGGCTCTTCATTACATTACTTTTATTGTGGCAAAATACACAATAAGGTGCAATTTACTCTTTCAACGGTTTTAAGTGTCCAATTCAGTGCTGCTACATAGTCTCACTCTGATCTTGTCACATCTTATTTAATTTTACATCATCCCTTTGAGGATGGCGTTATCATCTGCCTTTCACAGCTAGGTAAACTGAGGCTCTGGGAAGTAAGTTCTGATGACTCTTTTAAGTGAGACCCCAGGACACGTTGGGTACTAAGTACAGGGGTGCTGTGGTTATTAGTTCTCTTCAGGCTTTAGGCCAGGAGGTCTTATCAGTGTTGTGTAGGTCTTATTAGACCTTAGGAAGGGAAAGGAGGGTTGGAGCTCTGGAGCAGGGATCCCTGCACCAGGCCAGGGAGGCAGGGAGAGTTCCCTAGACTGGCCCCTGGGCACAGGCCCTGGCCTTAGCATTCATGGCTCAGGGCTGACCCTTTCCAACCAGAGCCCCGGGCAAGGAAATGAGTTAAGCCTGTCTTCAGACACGTTTGTATTGATTCTGTCAGTTTCTTGCTGCTTGCTGACAGGAGATAGATGGCTCATAACGCAGCTGGGCACAGCACATTACGTCCCCGTCTCGGGGCTCTTAAATCATTTCGAAATTTTAAATTCCCTAATCAATATTTTATCCAGAGCCCAAGACAGTGAATGGGCCGGCTTATCTCAGGGGTGTGTGCTCATGCCCTGGGACCTCAAGGCCAGCCCAATCTGGAGGGGACAGCAGGCTGTGTCCTCCCTGGGGTCTGTCATTTACGTTTGGCCAGGACCAGAATGGGCCTTGGGAGTCACATGGTCCCAGTGTACCCCTTTCAGATCTCAGCCTAAAATATCTCTTGTTCAGAGAGGCCTTCCCTGCCTGCCCCCCCCCCCCCAGACAGTCTACACTGCCCATCAGGATGGAAGCTCCTTTTGAGCCAGGACCTTCATCCCAAGTGGACAGTTAAGTGATGAACAAATATCGGCTGAATGAGAGAAGGGAATTAGGGGGTTTTGAGAAGAGGACTGCATCTAGGAGAGTGGAGAGGAAGAGGAAATGATAGATTAGCTCCACCAAAGGGCCAGTGGCCCTTGGGTTAGTGGGTCCTGGGCTAACTCCCTACCCACTAGAGTCGTGGCCCCCTGTCTGGGCAGCTCTGACGGCTGCACTGAACTTCCCTGTTTGGAGATGAAATCTGACCCCTTGTAGCTTCTACCCTTTGGTCTTCAAATCCTGTGGCCCCCTGGAAGCCATGCTCCATCAGCAGGAAGGCCTGGAGGCACAGGAGCTCCCACGTCCCCCCTCCTGGGCCAAATGCACTGCAGAAACCAGAGGGAAGAGCTGTGGGGATCTAACGGTATACCGCGTGGCGAGTTTTGCTGTCGGAGTTAGCTTGCTTTTCTAAGGAAACATGCAGGGAATTCTGGGTCAGCATTCTTGAAATCTTCCCAGAGAGAAAGGAGGTTTTGCCAAGAGCAGAGCAGAGAAGCCAAGGACTTGGCTGTTTCCCATTTTGAGGGCTGTGTTATAGACGCAGGGGCGACGATAATGCTCTCTTACGCATCCTCACTGCTTTGCACATTGCAGAGCATCTAAGCGATGCTCACCTCACTCTTGTATCTAGGTTAGCTGTTACTACCCCCCGGAGAATAAGGGACTTGCCTAAGACCACTCTGCTTGCAAGAGCTCAACACCCTTGTTCCTCCTCAAATGCTGTGTTCACACACCATGGGTGACTTCAGGCTTATCTGTGATTATATAGAGCAGTGCTTCTCAAACCTGTGTGTGCATAAAAACCATCTGGAACTTTGTTAAGACACAGATTCTCAGAGATTGTCATCCCCCAGTTCTGAGGCAGGAGTCCCTAAAACTTGCAGATCTAACAAGCTTTTGGGTGATGCTAATGCTGTTTCTCATGGGTCCTGATGGGGGCCGAGGCTGGTGGTAGAACACTGGCTGTCTCTGAACTCTGGTAGGTAGCAGGACAAGCATGTGGTGAAGCTGTTGCAGGCAGTGTCTTATTTGGTCTTGACACCCATCATGAGATGACTACATCTATTTTTCCGTTTTAGGTTCAGAGGTATTAAGTGGTTTGCCCAAAGTCCCTCATTTGGAAAGTGGTGAGTCTGACTTTAGCTGGACTTCAGCAACAGATTTAACCCCAAGGACACGTGGTTTGTATAAGGGAGAGAGATTGCTGGCTAACAGGGTCTTCTGTGCTCACTTCCTACTGGGCACTGTGATGAAATCTGATGTCCCCTGAATTTGGAAAGAGCCTCCACCTCTGTCTAGGAGTCATTGGGATCCTGGAAGCTGGGTGCACCCTCTACTGCCTAGTTCATGAGGCATCAGAGCCCACCCACAGGATCACTGAAACTTCGGCTGGCTTTCAAATGCCCTGGCCCAGGCCAGAGCAGCCCGGGGAAAATTGCAGATCGGTCAGGTTCACCAAGGGACCCAACTAGAGCATTTGTTGGGTGCTCTTCAAGTTTTCCTGCTTTTTCATGTTTGAAGAGGATAAGAGGTATTAAACTCCCCCAATTAATATACTAGCCACTTCATGAACTCCTCCCACAGGTCTTTGCATCTAGAAAAGGATTAAGAGCGAAGACAACTATGAAGCAACGGACTTCATTTCAAAATGCTGAATATGTGGCAGGTGTCGGCAGGCAGGAGAGAGGGTTTGGGATGGGGGCCTTCCTGTCTCTCCCCTCACAGCCCTGCATACAGCCTAAGTAAAGACCGGCTTCCCCTGGGCGCCAGGCTTCATGGAGGGCGGAGACTGCATCTGTTCTCTCTTAGAGTTGCACCAAATCAAGGCAGGCAGTGGCTTTTCACTTAGGTACATCTCAGATGTGCAGGCACATGACATCGTTTTTCTAGAATCATGACTAGTGCCATGTTTGCTGTTGTAGAAAGACTTAATCTTGACATTTAAAGGCAGCTCAGTGAAATTTGGGCCTAATTTGCAGTCTTTCTTCCATAATACTTAAACAACTAAAACTCGGTCATTTTAAAATTCAAACTTCCTATCAGGACCATTGTCTCCTGGCGTGTGATGGTCTGTGCCTGGCTGACCTCTGGCGTGCAAAGGCTCCTCTCTGTCCCTGCTTCTCATTGCAATGGTTGCCAAGTGTGTGCTGTGAGTGTAGCATGTGGTCTGTCCTCTGGGGTCTGTCCCTGCAACTTTGCCCACTGCCCAGCCAGCTTATGCACTGACTCAGTTCTTGCTTCCCCCAGTGCTCCCCTGAAATGTCTAGAGTGAAACCTGTGTGTGTGTTGGGTGGTGCACCCCCTCCCTAGAGTTGAGGATCACCTGAGGAGAGAAGGGTCCTTTCTCCCCACTTGGTGTCCTGGAAGGAGACCCCTGGATAGGCACTGGGAAGGGGCAGGCTGGGTCCTTTTAGGACACTTGGTCCCTGGAACCCTCTTCTCTGCCATTCCCTGAGCTTCTCCTCCTCCAGTAGAAATATGCTGCTCCCCCGCCATGTCTTCTGCTCTGCCCACCCTGTGGGGTTTAGAAAGACTCTCTTTTTCTCAGATGCCTGGCACTTGCACTGAAAAGCCAGGGCTTTCAAAATTATTGTTTTTCCTGTGAATTTAAAAAGTCAAACTTGAATGTCAAACCCATTGCTTCTTAGAAAACTAATTCCTGTTTTCCTCCCGCCCCACCACCCCAAAGCTGTGGATAACTTGGAGGATGAAGGGCTGGTGGCAAACAGGCTACTGAATTGCCAGGGATGGAAATGACAGTCCTGCTTCATTTCTAAGTATTTTTTCTTACAGACTATTTTATTTTATGGTTTATTCTTCATTTTATTAAGCAATTACATTGTTCAAGGCAAAGTATTAGAACATGTTTCCTGTGCAAGGGAGCAATATTTATTAAATCAAGGATGCTTACAAATTTCCCTTTTCCCATTAAAAATAATCTTGTCATCTAGCTCAATTTTGTTTCTCCTTTTCCTTCCAGAGAAAAAGAATTCTTATTTGTTATTGTTATTTGTTGAGGGGTTAAGCTAATCTGTATCATAAACTGTTGAGAAAGGGAGCAGGAGGATTTTGGAGCAAAGAAACTGTCCCCCCTCCACTTCTCCCCCTTCCCCACCTTTCCCTTCCTTTCCTCCTCTTCCCCCCTCTCCTCCCCTCCTCGGCCTTCTCTTCCCTGTCTTCTCTTTCCTAAGGATTTTCATCAAGATTTTGGGTTCTTTTCTTCATGCCCTGCTGTGGGGGACACTGGGCACTGGCCCAGCTGATAGCATCATGGTTCCTCTGTCCCACTGGGCCATCATTCCGCTCACTCACAGCTCCTTCTAGAATGTCCTGGGTAACGAGCAACAGTCAGGCTGGAATTTAGGCTGCCATATATTAAGCACTGAGGTCCAAGGTGATCACGGCAATGGACCCAAACCTCAGGGAGGTGGAGAGGAACAGGAGCCCAGGCAGTCAGGGCTGAGTGGTGAGTGGTGTCACGTGGCAGGTGCTCGAGGCCCTGGCTGCCCTGGAGGCTGCCCGCAGGAGGAGCCATGGGAGCAGCACTGAAGCCGGGGCGCTGGTGTGTGCGGTGGTCTGAGGAGGACGCTGTTCAGGGGCGAGGTGAATAGAACTGACAGACGGTTTTCAACAAGGGAACTCGGGTCCGGAGCCAGGAAAAGGAATCAGGATCAGGTCGAGATGGGGGCCTTGTTCCTGGAGGGACACTGGAGGTGGGGAGGGAAGGGAGGCCGGGCTGGGAGAGGGGAAGCAGAGCACCAGGCTCCATCTGGGTTCTGAGGGGGACTCTGCGTTTTCCTGAGGACACCCCAGCCTGCCTGGGAGTTGAGACGCTCTGCTGAGGTGACGCCCGTCCCTGCCTTCTCGCCCCGCCGGCTGTCCACTCTTCCCTCCTCTCCTCGGTCCTTCTCTGGCAGCCGGACACCGCAGGCTTTGTCTTGTGGCGCAAGCGAGCTGCTCTGTGAGGACAGGAGGCGGGCGCTCAGAAGTCTCATTAGCTTTGCTTCGCACGTCGGTGTGGCACTTGAAGTTTTTCAAAGGAATGGCTGATGAGGGGAGGGTTGCTGTGAAGGAGCCAGGCAGCCTTTCCTTGGTGACACTCTGTCCCCAAAGATCTGGCACTGGGTTCTGTATCTGCCGCTCCCCAACTGTGCCCATTGGATTCAGATCACTGTGAGCCTGTCATTCTCCCTGAGCACACACAGAGCCCAGCGCAGCACCCCCCCACACACACACACACAAGGGGAGGTGATTATTCCCCTTGCCTGCATGTTCCTCAGCGTCCACGAGATGGGAATGGGAGAGAAAGGTACTCGGTGGCTGTTGAGTGTTATGGCTGGTTGCTGATTGACAGGAGCATTGTTCCAACAGTTGCTTTTTATTTAGCACCTTCTATAAGCCAGGCACTGTGCCAGCTTTCATGATTTTGGGGAAACAAATGACTTGCTCAAAGCCACATGGTTAGTAAGTGGCTGAGCTGGGATATAATTCCACATGATTACATGTTTCCGGAGAAAGGGCCAAAGGGCCATAAGTCAGCCTGCTTCCCGCTAAAGTTGATACTTTTCCCACATTGCCTCCTATTCAGACTCGGGGTTCCTAATTTCTCTTGGTCAGAGGGTCAGATTTGCCCAGTTTCCAATCTTTTGCAAAGTTCTAGTGTAGTGGCTCTTAAATTTTGGCACACAGCAGAATCAACGGGAGGTCTTGTTAAAATACAGATCCGCTGAACCTGATTAATATGTTCAATTAATGCACATTAATAAAACAAAACTCAAAAAACACCCCAAAAGCTACCCATCTGGCAGTGCTGGAGTGGGGCCGGAGCATTTACACTACTCGCAAGTTTCCAGCTGCTGCTGGCCCAGGCTGCACACCGAGGACCACTGCCCAGTGAGGCAGGGGCGGGTCGGCAACAAGTTCCTGTGGCTCCATCCCCTCAGCCCCATGACTGCTGCCGGGCAGTGCTGCTGTCACACCTGTGCTCATTGATCACTCCCTGGACATTGTTTCTCAGGCTACTTGTACCTGTTCCAGTTCATCGTCTCCCTTTCTCTAGGCAATGTTTAGGGGAGGTCCCCTCTAAACTCACAAGGGTCACCTGTTACTCAGTAACACAGGTCAAGCCTGGAATTGGAATGCATGTTTATTTGTGGCCATTTTCCAGGAACCAGTAATCTAGTTTAGACCATTAAAAAGCTCGGGGCATCCTCGATGGCTCATCTGAAGTTTGAGATTGGCAAAAATCTCATACATGGATGAACTTTGCATCTCCACCCGGGACATCCAAGGTAAATGGGAGGATTGTGAGGGGTCCTATCTGCATAGAAACCCACTGGGCACCCATTTGGCACATGAGCTCTGGTGTTAAGAGCATGGGCTATGAGGGTGGGTAGAGCTGGTTACGAATCCTGGCCCTGTTCTTTGATGGCTGAGGGTCTGTGTGCATATTATTTAACCTTGTCCTGAGCCTCATTTTCTCCCAGAATAAGGGGGATGTAAAAAATATTTAACCAACAGATATGGCCTGAGCATCTAGTCATCATAATGGAGAGAGGCCAAATCAGAAGGAAGGCCAGCTGTAAGCAAGCCAGAATCGCTGTGGACTGCTGGCTGGCGTCTCCAAGTATGTCAAGGTCGCATCTGTGGTTTGTCTCTGTGCAGGGGAAATGTGTTTTCCAAGTAAGGTGGAGGGGTGAGTGTGTGTGTGTGTGTGTGTGTGTGTGTGTGTGTGTGTGTACTTAGAACAGCTGAAAGCTTTCCTGGGATGGAGCCACACATCCGGGGTCAGGAGGGAAGCCTGGGAAGGAAGCCTTCCATCACGGCCGGTTTAGCCTGCCACACCCCCTCTGACAGCCTGGACGCCGCTGGATGTGGAATCAAGACTGAAGAGAGAAGGACTCGTTGGTTGGCTTTTCCTGCTTTCTATCTTTGGGGAGAAACGAGACCAGAAGCCTATGGTTGCCTGAAACCTCCAAAAGTACAGAAGATTGTGCAAAGTCCTTTCAACTCACACAGCAGGGAGGACCTGAACACCCGGTGCACACTTTACAACTTTTGGCCACCCGAGTTAGTCCTGATAGGAAGTTTGCATTGAACTCCAAGACAGACGAGTTACGTGTCATTCTGGAAAAGTTAGTCAAAGAAAAGTATCGCCATGCCAGGCAAGTTCTGTCTGGGGCCTCACAAGAGAGATCCAGGCTTGTGGGGAGGAGTGTACCCTCAGTGCAGGCAGACAGCCTAGGTGGCTACAGAGCCTGGTCCAGGGCTAGTAACCTGGAGGGTGAGATGGTCAGAGTCTGGGAGGGTGAAACAGGGTGGCTATGGGCAGATGCACATCCCAACATTCTCTCCAAGGTCAAGTGTGACTTTCAACACCTCCTTCAGGAAAGCATGGCTGCCATGAAAGAGTATGTGAAAGTGTGTCTTAGACCACTTTGGCTGCTATAACAAAAATGTCATTCTGGGTGTCTGATAAACAGAAGTAAGTTCTCTCATAGTTTTGGCATGATGTCTAAGACTGAGGCTCAGGCAGATTTGGTGTCTGGTGAGTGCCTGTTGCCTATAAATGGCCCCTTCTCGTGTATCTTCACATGTGGAAGGGGTGAGCTCATTCTCTGGGGTCTTTTTTTATAAGGACATTAATTTAATTCACTGGGAGGAGCCTCCCATGAGAAAGCCTCCCCTCCTGAGTAACTGCCCAAAGTCCCTACCTCTAACACCATCACCTTGGGGGTGAGGATTTCAGACTCTGAATTATGGGGGGAAACATGCATTCAGATGGACAGGGAGCTTCTTTACTTCAGCTCTAGGGAAAGCCAGTGATTCAGGCTCTGTACCCCCTGGAGGACCTGGGGGTGGTGCAGGGACCAGCCTTGGGGCAGGTTTGGAGGCAGAGCCTTCTGTCCTGGTGCACTTCTGAGCTGCCAGAGCCCAGACACCATCACTGACACACTGGTGGACTCTCTGGTGCCTCCCTTGGTTACTGCAGACACTACAGTCCTCATCTCACTGGTCTATTTTACAAGGTGGCTGTCCTTTCCTTCCCTCCACCCTCTTGGCTTTTGAATAACGTGATGCTGTCCTTTGATGGTCCTCTTTCCCCAAACGTGTCTCCTTTGCAGTTCTTTGCTCCACCTGCATCTTTACCTTTGGTTCCCACTCTCATTCTCACCCCAGGTAACCAGACACTTTGATTCAGTAGCTCCAGGTCTCTACTGCCAGCCAAGAACTCTTTCCTAAATATTTGGATGGCCTCTGGATATTTTCATTTCAATTTCTGCCTGGACTATTGCACTGACCTCCTAACTTGGGTCTAGCTCCAGGCTCACATTTCCTCGCTGCCCAGATTTCTTTTCTAAATGACCCTTTAGCTCATATCACATCCCTGGGCAGCTTCTGCAACTCGCTTACATCCGCCCGACACCACCTAGTGGGGTTTGGAAGAGCCTTGCTCCTGGGCCCTGATTCCTCTCCGGGTGGGTTTCTGGCTCCTCTTTTACCCTGATCTCACCCCCCTGGCCTCTCTGGACTTGTGTCAATGTCCCAGATACACGGCGTACTGTCACTTACTTTAGAAAGACCCTTTCCTGGAGTGCTCTTCCTCTGCTCTCTGCTGGCCACTCCTCAGCTTTTCTGACCTGGCTATGGCAGCACCCCCTCTGGGGAATGGTGTCTGACACCGGGCGTGGGCTTCGCCTGTGCAGCCTCCCTCTGCTCAGAAGGGCTCTGCATTGGGCTTCATGTTCTGCTGTCGCGGTTTAAAAGCTCTTCATCATTTTTGAACAAGGTGCCCTGCATTTTCTTTTGCACCGGGGTCCACAGACCAGGTGTCTGGTCCTGGTTCTCCCCCCACGGCAGCATGCGCATAGCAGGTGTGACGCTCACCACATTGCGTGCCACTTGTTATTCTGTCTGTGGACTCCCTGAGGGCGGGGATGGTGTCCTGTTCAGCTGTATCCCCGATGGGTGCTTACAGATAGAATGAATCACGTCTGGGGACCCTTTCCCTCAGTGTGTGGGAATCTCCTTTTTTTCTTTAAGGTGATCGTAGTCCAAAGAACTTCAATCCAGGCACCAGAAACTTGGAGCTCTGGTTACACTGACTGTGTTAAGCTTGGCACTGGGATCCAACCTGACTGTGTTCACCTCTCAGGGCCTTAGTTGCCTTCTCTGTGAAACGAGGGCATGACCACCACTGTGGGGCTTTCCCTCCCACCCCTCCACCTCCGTCTCCTTCCCTAAATTCCGGATCCTTCCTTCAGGATGGCCTTAAGCACCCTCAGCCTTGATCCTGCTTTTCTTATCTCCTCTCTCACATTACCTTTCTTTATTTCACCAGCAAAGGCAAGGCCACACTCTTCACTCAGCAAAAGCAGTATTTGTTGACATTTGGTGGAAAAAAAATGAAGAGAAAAGTCAAAGATCCTTCAACATCTTGGTGTTTGAATATTTAAAGACTGCGAATGTTAGAAATGCTGACAGGTGCCTTGTCAGGCTTCATTCTGATCCCTAGGCCTATTATTTACTCTCTAAAAGAGAAAGTAGCTCACTTCAAGGGGCCTTCTACAGAACAGATTTGTGATTCAACTCTCCTGCTGCCCTCTCTTCCTCCTTGACAAGTGTTTTCAGACCAGGGCCTCAGGGCCTGGGAGAGGGGTGGGAAGAGAATGAGTTGGGACAATGACCAAGGAGAAGGGCCCGGGGCTCTGGGACCCCTCTGGTTTTTTATCTTGGGATTCTGCATAAGATTTCACTGGAAAAAAAAAATCAGTCAGCAATGCTAACAAATGCATGAAAGCATCTGTCTGCTGGCCTGGAGTTAGAGCTTGTCTTGGTGTGCAGCCCTGGTGGGTTGTACTCACTCTGTGGCTGGAGTTTTGTCAATAAAAAGAATAGAAATTATTAATGCTTCCTGTCCTTACTCTCAGCCAAATTATTTTTGAGGAGCAGGGTTCCTGAACTGGCCTCCTTCCCATTTCTCCCTGGCCACAGGCTGGGTCTTGGCGGGGTGTCAAATGCCTTGGCAAAGGCTGGGGCACAGCTGTCAGTGGCATTGCCACAGATGTGACATGGCTGTGGAACCTACTTCTTTGTCTCAGGGCCTGGGCACTTGCTATGAGGCCATGCCTAGCAGGCAGGGGTGGTGTCTCTGCTGGCTCTGAACACCCCTGCCCTCCCACCCCCAGACCCACCAGATTCTCACTGTTTTCCCAGAGGCCCTGCTGGTCAGCGCCTTGGAAACAGGACACTCTCTGCTGGGAGGCTGCAGAACAGAGGAAGGCTGAGCACAGAGCAGAGGTGGGGGAAGCCTGCAGGGTCGCAGCCCCAGGTCTCGGTCCTGGCTGTGTGGCTCGGCCAGCTCTTAGGGAACTCTGTGTGCCTGGCCCCGTGTAAGTCCCAAGGCAGGGAAAAAGGAACTTGTGTTCTTGTTGGGGAGAAAAAAAAATAACTTGTTTGGGTAGCAAAATAGTTCTCGTACTCCAAAACAAGACCGGGAGGGACCCAGGATTGGCAAGGACATGGGACAGGGTATCCTTTACCCTCCAGGAAGAGTAGGAGGGCACAAAGACCTCTGGAAGAGTACTTAGCTCACCATTAGAGTAACAGGAGAAATCTGGGTCTTTTTGATTGCCCTGGTGATGGGTTTTGGCAGGAAACTAACCCTTGCTGTTTGGGATGTGTCCGTCATGTTTAGTATTTGGGGAAAGAGTGACTGCAAACTGGAATGTGGAACTTGAAGTCCTTCTTCCTCCACATGGACCCTCAGACCCCAGGTACATCCCCAACAGCAGAGATCGGGGGTGGAGTAGACCCACCTTGACCTATCACCGGCGGCAGAGTCTGAGCAAGTTACAAGACCCCAGGTGGAAATGGTGAAGGGGGTGGGTTCCGAGATGAGAGGCGTGGGGGCCAAGAGCAACGGGAACCTCAGGGAGGGATTCAGAGAGATGGATCTGGAGGAAAAGCAGCTTTGTGGAAGAGTGCGGAGTCCCCCAGGAGACCCCAGGGAGCATCCACGGGCAAACAGCTGGCGTCTTGGAGGTCCAACCTCAGAGAAGCGAGGGGATCTTGAGGCGATTGGGAATGCCTCATGGACAGGCAGGGTTTGAGCCATGCCTTGAAGGACCAGAAGGTTTCCGGGGACAGGTGCAGGAGACTGGTGAGGACATTTCCTGTTGAGACGGATGGGCCGGTTTTCACGTCCAGCCTCCCCGCAGCCTCCTGTCTTGTGGATGACCCCCTTCTCCAATTGGGGCTGCTAAGCCCATAAATTTCACTGTGAACCACAGGGACCAGGGACCCTCTTCCCACCAGCAGGACTGGGGCATTTATTCAAAATCGGAACTGGCCTTTTCTGGGGTTTGGCGGCCACAGCGGGCCTCACTCAGCCTCGAGAGCTGAAGCAGCGGAAGGCATATTTCACATTTCCAATTATGACACAATCTGGTCTGTGTGGAAGTAGGAGCCTGTTGACTTTAACAGCCCAGCTGTTCCTGTCTTCCGGACAGCAGTCGAAATATCTTCCGAGCAGGGGGACGAACAGTCTGAAGTTCTCATGGGAGCGCTGGGGGACGCCGCAGCAGAGCAGTGTGTTATGGTAATGTGGCTCTGGGGACCTGCGTGTTCCCTCCCCACCCGTTGCAGACGGGAACCGCTGAGCACGCTTGTGTCGGGAAGGATGTCCTAAATGTCACTGTTCTGTGACACGAGTAAGTCCGTATCTCTTAAGTTGTCTTAAGGCCTATGTGACAGGAGTGTCATTTATCTGGTGTCCCACTGCCTCCCTCCCCTTTCCCTTCCCACTCTTAGCCTCCTGATGAGGACAAATATGCAGGACTTTTCCTGATCATCGCAGCCTTCGCTCAGCCTGCTCTCCCCAGACCCGCAGCCCTTGTCATGGTTGGGATGGGGATTGTTCCCCAAAGTCTCCTGTGTTGAGGGTACGGTTCCCCCAACAGAGGTGGGGAGGGGTTGGATCACGAGGGCTCTGGGCTGGTCAGTGGTTAATCCACTGATAGCTGCGTGGACTACTGGGAGGTGGTGGAAACTCAGGCCGGTGGGGCATGGTTAGAGGAAGTAGGCCACTGGGGGCATCTTGGCCTTTGGAATTACACCTTGTCTCTAGCCCTTTCCTCTCTTTCTCCTTCCCAGTTGCATGAACTGAGCAGCTTCCCTCTGCCACTCCCTTCTGCCATGGTGTTTCTGCTTTGGAACTGGCCAACTGTGGACTGAAATCTCTGAAACCATAAGCCCAAATCAAGTCTTCCTTTTTAAAGTTGTTTTTCTAAGGTATTTGTTGTAATGACAAGAGCTGACCACACAGTCCCTTCCCCTGTCTCCCTCTGATTCCCTGTGAGGGGCTTTGTCTTCCACCAGGAAGGGGCAGGGCCTTCTAACCACCAAGGTTTTAAGATGTGGTTCCTGAGCCCACTTTCGGCTCCTGGGTTTCTAACTGCTGCTTACATTGTAATGCTTCACCTTTTCCTCCCCACCTTTCAAATCCCATTACTACTTCCCAGCCTTGTGGAAGAGATGGTTTCACAGAGCAGTGGATAAAATGGAAATGCAGTAGAAAATCTGATGCACCCTCTTCTAAAACTACTGTGTGGTCAAAACGGCTCACTCAGTTGAGGCCCAGTCCTTTCTCTGGTTAACACCTCAGCTGGTAGAGCAACTCTGGCTTCCCCGCCAGAGTCAAACCAGTAGTCAAACCTCACATTTGATGTTTTGCCATGGTTCAGTCCCCATAAACAGACACAAACAGAATTTTGAGAAATGAAAACCAGCCTCTTCCAAGCCGTCAACTTTCAAGTACTTTGCGCATGGCAGTTGTGTGTCTAGGATTGTGGATGCAAAGGTTCTCCATCGAAATTTCAAAGTTTTTATTCTTGTGCCAGAAAGCCCGCCATTTTAGCAACTTCATTATATTTGCAATATAGCCTCTTTTACTTGGAAGTGGTTTAAAAAGACATTGTCAGCTTATGTGTCCCAATTTTTAGCATCAGAAGATATCACCACAGTAATCATACCTGCATTCCCAGGATGCTGCCATTTGGTAAAACTATTGATCAAACTTCCAGACAAATTACACACAGGGAGATCATGCCATTTCTCCACTGTAACCCACATATTGGCCTAAATGGCTTCTACCTCCTTTGCCCCAAGGATTCTTGACTATTTCATGCTTGGAAATGAACCTTTGCTGTAATTGAAGGTATTCAAAGAATTAGCTGCAGAGAGGAGCTCAAAAGTGCTCTGAATGGGGGCAGCATTGCAAAAGGAGACTATGTCCCAAAGGGTCCACTTGAAGGACATGGTCATTAGGTTGGGGGCAGAGGAGGCACCTTCCCCTGGCTTTACCCACATGTGTGGAGGGCCGTGCTTTAGAATAACAGGGCTGGCTATTCTCTATCCTCTCCTTTACTCGGAGGGCAATAGTAACTGAACCCTGAAAGGCCTGGGCACAGGTGGCTCAGCCCCTCCTTGGCTCTACTTATCCACTAACCAGCCTGCAGATCTCCTGGCATGAACATTGGGAAGGTCTGTGCTGGGGGGTCTGATTAATTTTAAGATAATGCATTAGTGAATCCTCCTGGTCACAGATTTCAAACCTCATGGCTATGACATCGGTGATATTTTCAATTCTATCTATATGGGTCCTCAAGTGTCTCATTTGATTTTAATCTCCAGTTGAAGAATAAAGAGGTGCTATTTATTAGCCCTCTGGAACTCCATCAACTATGCTCATTTGGATGTATAAATTTCTGTTCTCTTTACTATGCGGCCAGCTTCCTTGCTTTACAGTGGTGCCTGATTGAGTAAAACATAAGGAGACACAAGAGAGGAAATCTTTCTTGGTCCCATCCCTTTACTTGATTAACTTTAAAAATTCCTCTAGAAAATATGGGAAAAAATAGTTAAAAGGCCCATTTCCTGTGTGTAGAACGGGCCCTTTGCAAATGAGGGAGATTTTTTCATGATGGGTTATTTGTAGATAGGATGAAAACAATTTTGATGCAGTTCTTATTTCTCCCTAGATTTTAAACTCCACAAGGGCAGGACCAATGTGACTTCTTCTTTCGCTGTGGGGTATGTTGCAGTTTCTCTTTGTCCTCTCGTTGGGCTCAGGCATGGTTGTATTCTGAAGACAGATCCCAGAGTCTGCCAGTCAGCTGGGCCAGTGTCCCTGCTGAACTCTGAGAGGAGCCTCTTGTCTTCCTGGTCTCCATGGGTCCTGCTCACCCCAGGAGGAGAGGGGACTCAGCTGACTTTTTCTTGGGGGTTGAGGAGAGCAGGACCCTTACTTAGGACCAACAGAGGTCTCCTCTCACTGGGATGTGCGGCTTGGGGAGAGGGTGTCCATCAAGCTTTGCTAGATTCTATAGGATCTGACCCAGGCTTCCTGCAGCCCCCAGGATGTCCCACCTGCTGCTTCCACAGAGTCCCAAGTTCTTCCCCCAGATTCACCATGGGGTCTAGAGGTGTCAACAGCGACTTTGTTCAGAAAATCAAGATACATATGGAAGTAAAAGGGAGAATTTTGTGGTCAAGCCATCATTTTTTCAAGAATCCTCTTGACTATAGACTATCCCAACCAGGTGTCAGGTCCTTGTCTGCCCCTAAGAAACAAGCGTCATCATGGTTTAGAGATCACCTTGTAATCCCCAGGATGCTGGAGAACATCATACCCTTAGTGGGGTACAGAAAAATTCTGGCCCTCAGCCAGGGCTGATTTGAGTCCATAGATAGTAGAATCGGGCCTCATCTTAACCTGGTAACTGATCCAGGCTTCTTCCTTGAAGTGGCCTCGGCAATCCCGTCTTACCTAGTCCAGTTGCATTTCTCTGTGGACTTTCTCAAAGCTCTGTGTTTCTCATTTCCCAACCTCTGAGCCATCTGGTCTCTGGACTTGGGTTTGAATCTCATGTCTTCCTGGTCCCTGTGATTTTTGTCCCTCTAGATCTTATCTCTACAGAACCCAAACCCAGCCAGGGGGCCTGGGCTGGGGACCTAGATTGGGTCCAGCTGTGCCCTCTCTGGATGATAGAATTCGAACAGTGGCTTTGATGTCTAATGTGACAGAACCTGGGAGTTTTGCCTAAATAATTAGTAGTCCTTGGGGCTGGGATTGTGGCTCAGCAGTAGAGCGCTCGCCTAGCATGTGCGAGGTGCTGGGTTTGAGCCTAAGCATCACATAAAAATAAATAAAATCAAGTACTGTGTCCAACTACAACTAAAAAATAAATAAATTAGCAGTCCTTTCTTATTAGCAGGCCTGGAACTGAGGGGCTACATCCAGTGACCACATTTCCAGGGTGGGTTTGGAGATAATGGTCTTTGGAAACCCCTGGGCATCTCCAGCATGTTGGCAGCTTTCATGAAGTTCACATAGACTTCTCAAAACTAAGTTCATTTTATTTTTATTTTGAGAACAGAAAAATAAGCCATAAAACATGATGTGCGGAAAAAGAAGTAGGATTGTCAAACAAATTGGAGACAACTTCTGTAAGATTCCTTTCTGACCTACTGTCCTTGTGTATATTCATGCAAAAATTAGGCCAAAAGAGGCTTAAATAGGGGAAAGGATCTTAGTAGTAGAGAAGGATTCCTCTTGATGTTTAATATTCTCCCTCCTCAAATACGAAAACCAGACCCCTTGGTCTAGGGGTTTAATTCCTGTTTCTAGGACACAGAAGGAAATCCAGAGTTTTACAGCTACAAGAAAATTAGAAGGGATTTGATTAAAAAACTCATTTTATACCCAGGTAACTAATCAGTGAGGTCAGATGGTGGCAGGGAAAGGAGGCTGGAGGAGTGGGAGAAATGGGTCCCCCTGTTCCTGCTCTCTGGTTGATACCCAGGAGGGTGCTTGTGGAGGCTGAGAGGAGGGGAATTCTGGGAATTTGTTAAAGCATGGTGTGGCGCTTTGAAATGTCAAGCTTAGGTCAGCTCGCTGAGCAGAATTCACACCTAGGTGTTCACTCGTTTCCTCCGGATTCTGCAATATAAGGTGTGTAAGTTATGTATTTAAAATAGTATCCAAAAACCTCACAGAAGCAGTTATGAAATATTTTGTTTTACTGGCAATGGGACAAAAAATAATTGGGCATTAAATCAAGGAAATGGGGAAAGGGAGCAGCAAATCACAGGAAATGGTGGAAAATTAGGTCTTAGTGGAGAGAAATATGTAGATATGAACTGCCTGATGTTTCAGGGAAAGAATTATGGTCCATTAAATCTCCTCTTTAACCCTTTCAACACAAGTGGTGCTTGTGCGGCTGCCAGTTGGGGGAAGACGGCCACTCTTCAGGGGGCCTTGGCTTTTCCCTGTCCCCTATGGTCAGAACTGGGTGTGATGCACCACACCCAGTTCTGACAATATGGGACAGATCCATGCTCTGCCCAAATGGAAATGCAACTGGACTAGGTAAGAGGGGATTGTGAGGCCTCCTCAAGGAAGAAGCCTGGATAAGTTACCAGGTTAAGATGAGGCCCGATTCTACTATCTATGGATTCAAATTCTGGAGGGCCAGATTTTTTTTTTTTTTTTACTCCCATGAAGGGTGGAAATATTTTCCAGCATCCTGGGGATTGCAAGGTGATCTCCAAATCATGGAGTCACATCTTCCTTCCTCCTGTCTCCAGCTGGGCAGAGGGTGACAGAGGGTGTCAGCTTAGACCAAGGGAAAAACAGAAGAACCCTTCTCTGGAGGCCACCGAGGCCCTGCTGACGTGCCACCTGGCTTCATTAAATCATGCTGAAAGCGCCCATTGTTATCTGTCTGCAAGATACATAATTCCTATAAATTATAAATTAAAAAATAAATAATAAACACCTTTTTAATTGCCTCTCCTCTTTTTCCCTTGTCAATTAAAGTGAACTTGCAAAGCTGCTTAACACAGAAAAGCTACACAGGCATCAACTCTTGTTAGATGTGGCACAAGCCTTTACACTGACTTTCCCAGAGCTGCGAGGATTAATCACAGATAATCATCACAAAAAGGATCACACCCATATAAATAATATAAAAATAGCAAAATGCCCAAAACTGAACTACAGAGAATGAAGAAAAACCACTTAAAAATGAATAGCTCTGAGTTACTCTGAGGGAGTATGGGGGAGGGAGAGGAGAAGAATAGATTCTTGATTTTGAAAGAGCCTAGAGGTTTGGGACCAGAGAAGCAGTCACCTGACTGGCGCTGGGTGTAGGTGGTCTTTCAATCCCCATCCTCCATATTTGTTGGAAACAGCCTTTACCTCTTATTGACCTGTGAATTAGGTTATTAAATCTTAGTGGAGACAGGTAATATGTACAGCTTCTGGGAATGGTGCTAGGAGAAAGGACTCAAAGCTTTAAGAGTTCAAGTTAGACACAAGAAAGAATTTTTTTTTTTTTTAAGCAAAGGCCAAATTGGACTGAGGAAATCATGGATCTGTTTGCACAGAAATCTTTAAAAGGAAAATCAGTTCTCTTCCATGACTTAGGTGGGGTCTGGGGTGGTGGGAGGGACAAGAGAGCATCTCTGATGTCCCCATGTCCTGGATTCTGTTATGTCTTGTTCCGGGGTCACATGGTAGCACTTAGGTCGTTATGGAACAGCTGTGGAATACTGCCTGTGAGAATCTTTGGGCAGAGCATGGTGAGTAAAACCCACATGGTGATCTGGGCTGTCACAGTTGGGAGGAGAGGAGGTAGCACCAGGGGGCTGCAGGAAGAGAGCCGAGCAAGTGGGGTAGGCCACCTGAGAGCAAGGATGTCACGTTCCCTGTTGCTGTTGCTGGGAAGCAGCGGGGCCTGACTAGGGGCTGGGTCCTACGGGGCCAGAAGCTCCATGAAGTGCCAGGGAGGGTCTTCATTCACCTGTCTTGAGGCTGTGCCCCCCTCTTGCTGAGGTTTCACTTCACAGGCTCCAGCTTTAAGCTCGACTCATGCAGGACTGCCCTTCTTGAAGAAAAAGTATTTGTCTTTCCACCATGACCTCAAGGATTCAAAAAAGAGGTGGGACCTGGGGCCACCGGGTTCGCCACCTCTGAAGCGTCAAAGTACTGACCTCATTGTGCTTAGAACCAGGTTCACAGGGGGACACCCTTTGAATATTTCTCTCAATTATTTGAGGCTATCATTCTTATTTCCCCATGTAGCAAATGCAACGAAGTCGGGGTGCAATCTCAGCAGGCTAAATATCCCTCCCTAGGTCTGGAACTCTTCCCTCCAGGCCACGGATGGGAATCATGCTTCTACTCTGAAGGAACCCACTCAGCGTGTGAGTTTGCAGGGCTGTGGAATCATCGTCTTCCCTTGGCCCTTGAAAGTTGAAATTGACAAAGGAGAAGGCTTTGCCCCTGCATCCTGCTTCCACACACCTGCAAGGTTGGTGGTCGCCCTGTGGGTACAGAGTTTCAGAGCTTCCCTGCAGCACAGATTGGGGAGTAGCTGCTGTGCCCATGGAGCTGAGCCCCAGCAGAGCTCACAGTGGGTTCTGTGATCACCCTGTGCTCTGAGCAGCACAGAGGGTGCATCTCCAGCTCTTCTGCGGGTGGTTTTCCATTTTAACCTTCAGGTAGTTCTTCTCTTCCTCCTTCAAGTCTCCTGCTTTGCTGTGCTTTGGAGCTGTGCGGCTGTCAGCACTGAAGACGGTAAGGCGAGGCGTCTGTGGGCTAATGAACAGCTGCAGGGAGATGATTAATGCTCTCTCACCTTCCTCAGCCTCCACCGCCTCTCCACGGCAGCGGTAACACCTGCGCTCCCAGCAGCCGAGCTGTAAACCCCCCTTCCCTGGGCTTTGCCAAACAACTGTCAGATGAGCCGGCGCCCACGTTAAGGGCAAAACCTACAAAATGCTACAAAAGACTGGCTGTGTTATTCCCAGGTCCCAGATGTTGAGTGTTCCCAGGAAAGGACCTTAAAGAACTAGGTGGGGGACGCACCTAGTCCTGCGGGTTTGGAGGGAGGTGAGGGGACACTAGGAGCAGTGAGAGATGCTGTTGAACCCATGCATTTGAACCAGCTCAGACTGCTTTGTCAATCACCAGAGGGATGCGGGACAATCTCAGATTTCTTGGTTTCACAGGGGCAATATTCAGAAGAATGACTTGAATAGCGTGGCATCATTCAGAGGGGCCAACACTTGGTTTAGTCTTTCTACCTTGGACTGGCTGCTACCCTACCCATCCTCATATTCCCTCATGATCCTGCTCCAACTACCAACCTGATATTTATTAAGTTCCTGCCTTAGGTCCTAGGTGCTTTTGATAATTTTGCACAGGAAGGGTGTTTGAGGTGTCTGTTTTCTGTTATGATAACAGAATACCTGAAACTGGGCAATTCACAAAGAATAGAGGTTGATTTTGTGGATGCTTCTGGAGGCTGAGAAGTTCAGAGCATCTGCTGGGCTTCCGGTGTGGGCAGCTGGCCGTCTCAACTCCTGGCAGAGTACGGAAGGGCAAGTGGGCGCCTGCAGAAGAGGCAGAATACCAGTGGGCCTCACTGGATAAGACCTGCGCTTGAGGCAACGAACTTAGAATTGTGAGAAGGAGAACTTGCTCCCCCGGAAAGGCCGTCGCTCCTCTTAACAACCTCATCCCCTTTCAAAGCCCCGCACCTCCCATTGCTGTCACTCAAATTTCAAAATGACTTTCAGAGCGGGCAAACCACAGCCAAGGGGGTGGCTCACATGGCCTCAATAACCATGTTCATTTTTCCTCGTTTGTGAATGCTAATTCGTGTGTGTAAGACTTTAGCCCCAACTGTATTCGTAAGATCTCGGCCTCTTTGAAGTCTTGCCCTGGTTGCCCCACCATTCAGATATTTCTGGCTACTCCAAGGGGGTTTTATCATCAATGATCAAGAACGGCCCTTTCATCTGTGTCCTCCAGGGCCGGCCTCCTGTTGATGTCTTTTACTCACAGACCCTGGAGGGAGGGTGCTGGCTCCTGATGAGGTGCTGTCTTCTGAGGCTCCCCATGCAAACCCTCCAGACAGCGCATCAGATCCTACTTTGTCCTCATGTTCCTGTGAAAACAGCTCCTTCACTTCTGCTGAGGCCCCTGCTGGTATGTGCCAAAGCCCAGCTGGAAATCTGGCTCCTGGGCTCCTCCCTATTCCCTTGCTTCCCTGTTTCTGTCCTTCTGGGGCTCAGCCTCTGTACAGGTGCATGGCTTCCTTCTCAGGCATGTTCACCATAGAACTGTCTGGAAGGTATGGTGGGCGTGCCGGGAATCCCACACAGGCCCCTTTGGCCTTAGCCAAGGTCACCAGCATCAGGTAATAAAACTAATGTCAAGTCTCAAATTGCCTTGCCCAGGGGACATTTACTGGTGTCCTGTAGGAGATAATGTGTCATTATGCAAATGTGGTCCAATAAGTTTGAATCAGAGCAGGAAAAGACTCTTTTACCAAATAGTTTCTAAAACTTTCTTTTCCCAGAGGAAAACTGAGCCTTCTCAGGCAATCTGCTGGGTGGAAGAATCAGAGACATTGAGGTCAGGATGGGGTTTGGCGTCCCATGGTAATAGAGGCATGGAGCACAATTTGCAGAGCAAACAGAGTACTGTCTTCCTAGAAATTGAGAGTGAGATCTTAAAGACCACCTCCATTCCAGCCCCGACCAAACCACAAAGGCCCACCCCTTGGGACCTATAGAAGAAGGTCCAACCACTGACTCTCATAAAGGAGGCACAGAGGGTCATCAGAATCCATTGCCTCTCCAAGAATGTGTCTTCAGTTATCACTAATCCTTTCTTCAAACCTCCATAAATTCCTAAATTAAAAATCTCTTTAAATATTGCAAAAAATATGGTCACATGGCCAGAGGGGATACAGCCTGACATAGAATAGCCTCCGGTGCCTAGAGGCTAAACCATTACCTAGTAAAGAAGTTTCATTGGTTTTGAATGTAACAAGTTTTCTCCTTTCATGATCTGATTTTATTTTCTTCCTTCATCTATGGATTCCATGCAACTTGAGGAGGCATGAGAGCTCCTCATGATAACTGGCCCTGGGAAAATGGGCCAGTGTAATATGAGACCACAGAAGAGATCACAAAGCCGGACTTGTCAGGACTCTGTGAGGGATGGGAATAAGGAGGGCTTCTGAGTGGAGGTGGGTCTTAAACACTCAGGGCATGTTAATGGGGGAAAGGGATTCTCAGCACAACTTGTATAAAAATGTGGCAGCTCAGAGAGAGTGGTGTGTCTGAAGAACTGTGGGTCATTGACTAGGGCACAAGCATTTAATGTGAGTGTATCAGGGCTGATTTATGAATCTAAGAAAGAAGGAAGACAGATCATGCAGGTCCTTGTTGGTTAAGGAGACCAGAGCTTGCCTGGAAAGCCATGGGAAACCACCGATAGATTTTAGGCCTGGGATTGGCAGGATCAGAGTCGCTTCTGAGCATGCTCACTTGAGCTCCAAGTTTAATAGCAGCTGTATCATTGAATGTTAGAGCTAAGGTAGGACTCTGTCAGTACTGGAGACTCAGATGAGGGTATTTATTTCCTGGTTTCATCCTAGTTTTCCAAGGAGCACAGAAGAAGAGCAATACTGTCCCACTCATTGCAGGCCGTGAGTGGACTCCCACACCATCTTGCAGGATTGGTATCTGAGAGTGACCGAGTCTCAGGTCACATGCTCAGACCTGTTCAAACATGGAGAGCTTTGGCTATGCTCATTTGTGGCTGAGTGGATAAAGTCAAGAGTTGTTTTCATCTTGGCAGAAGACGATGTGTTGACTGAAGTCACCACTATGGGTGAGAAGATCAGGTGGCTGCAGGTTGGCTAAGCAACTTTCCTGGTTGGCCAAGTAATAACTGTTCTTGGCCTTATGATTCCAAGAGCTTTTATTACCTAGCACACCATTATTTGGACAGAAATCATACTTTTTCCACACTGTTATTTTAGAAGTTGATGTATTCTTCTTTTGCTCTACTTGCCCCGGAGATGTTTTTCTAAAGTCAAGCAGAAGAAAACCTACCCTGGCTGCTGAAAAGCAGATGCCTGCTATTCACAATGCAATTACCATGACAAGTATTTCTAATTGCCACTTCCCTTTCTCCCAGCCCTCCTTTTCTCCAGACACTGTGAATTTCTGGTAATCTTGGGTTATTATCACACTGAGCTGCTAACCTGAGTCTTGACACTCTTCCTGGAGACCCATGTCAGAGATAATTACAGCTGAAGGGAGGTGATTCTTTCTCCGTTGTTAGCGGTTGCTGGTGTTGGTACCTGGCATTGATTAGCAATTTGGAACAAGGCAGGCCTTGGGCTCTGGAGCAAAAAGTTTAGTTTCTTGTGTGCCTTGGAGGATACCACACATTGTTCTTCTCCACTCCCTGCCTCCTCTGCCCTGGTGTCTGTCTGTGTGTTGTGAAAGTTTCCTTTCACACACCAGTGATTTATTTACTTCTAATGTTATTTCTCTACAAACCATTTGTGGTTCCTCTGGACGAGGTAGAGAGAATCCTCTCCCTGGAGTTGGATGCTGGTGTGGTTGTGGGAATGCTGAAAGTGGAGACAGGACCAGCCAGCACCGAGTGACCTGGTCTTTGCCAACTGAAGTAGAAGGGGACAGGAGGAGACCAGGCTGCGTCCAGCAGGAAGGAGAGCAAGGCCAAGCTTGCTGCTTCCAGCAAACCTGCTTTGTTTTCTTTCGGAGATCCCTGACCCTGCTCTTTAGCCACACAGCCTGGGCTTGCTGTGCAGGGGTTGGGGGGGAGTGACGGGGATCTGGAGGGGACCCACTCAGCTGCTGCCGACACCTGCCCTGGAGGGTGGGTGTGATGGCACGTGCTCTGCTCAGCAGTTCCTCATGAAATGTCAGCCCTCCTCTGAGGAGGATCTCTTGCCTGTGACTGTGTCAAGTCACAAGAACTCCGGGAAAGCAGTGTGAACGCCGAGAAGCTCCTCATCAGAGCGCCCAGTTTCGCTGTCTTATTTCTATATTGGGTGAGTGGAGCAGGAGAATGTTGGTGAATTAGTTCCTTTCTCTCCTGGTCTGTTTACTCATTCTGAGGCTCGGTTAAAGCCGGGATCTCAGTGCCCAAGTGTACGTTAGGCACTCCCGTGCTGCATTGTGGGTGGCCTTATTCAGACTCTCCATGCTCCTTTCCCGGGGCGGACGTGTCCCCCTCCACTCTGACTCCAGACTCTGAAGGCACCTGCCCTAGAGTCCCCTCAGGAATTATATTTACTGTCCTAGGGGCTGGGAGGCCCTTGGAAGTCTATGCCCTCAACCTTACGTGATGCATAGTTCATTATTCAATGAACATGTGTTAGAATACTTGTTGGGTGTGGTGGCACAGCCTGTAATCCCAGAGGCTTGGGAGGCTGAGTCAAGAGGATCCTGAGTTCAAAGCCAGCCTCAGCAATGGTGAGGCACTAAGCAACTCAGTGAGACCCCATCTCTAAATAAAATACAAAATAGGGCTGGGGATGTGGCTCAGCGGTTGAGTGCCCTGGAGTTCAATCCTGGTACCACCCCCCTCCAAAAATAAATACCATGCGGGCGGATTGTCCAGGCATCAGGGTATTTATTGAGAATCTATTATATTCCAGGAGCTCACACTATATTATCGGAGTGACTTTGTTGTGCAGAGTTATTAATATGGGCTTTGCATGGGAGCAGGTCTGTTTGGAGTCTCAGTTCTGACAACTGGCACATGTGTGACTCTAGGCATGTCCACCAACTTCTCCAAGCCTTGATGGACTTCCCTGTGAACTGGGATCACAGTGATTTCCATTCAGCCAGATTGTTGATAGAAACAAATGACTCAATGCAGATTAAGTGCTTGTGCTGCCACATCATAAAATTTCTGTTGTCAGTTTTCATTTCCTCTTCACGAGGGCCCTGAAAAATAGGTTTGATTATCTCACCATTCTGTGTAGAGAATCCCAAATGGTACAGATTTTGGAGAATTTATATCCTAGATTTTAGAACTTTAAATCAATACGTGCAAGTTACTGTTTCACAGTTGAGGCGACTGAGGGTTGGAGAAGTTCTGGAGTCAGGACCCCAGCCCATGCTGCTGGTGCCCAGCCAGGTCTCCCGTGTCACTTCACGGGCCCCTTCACCTGCACTGCATCTTCATGGCGGTGAAAGAGAAAACACTCCTGGACCTGTCTGTCACCGTCTGCGGGCTACTGAGGTCAGGACCAGCCCTCCCTGACGTGAAGGTCGACTGTACGGTACAGTTCCTATTTTCCGGACCATTTTCATCTCTCTCTCTCTCTCTCTGCACTTCGGGTCTTTTCATCCTCATTAACACCTTGATCAGAAGGGAAATGGAAAGGAAAAGATGATTTAAGCCACTTACGCTTTCTCCTTATTAGTAGCTCTTTTAAAAGATTTGGTGGATGGGAAGACTGGCTTTTAGCTACAGTGGGATTTTTTTATTATAGCCACGGATTTAAACTAGCTGCATTTTTTTTGTTACTGTGGATAAATTTGTCAATTGTTTGAGCACAGTGGGCTTGTGGCCCCAGAGACCCTCTGTCCCCCCACCCAGCCACCACAGCCCCTGTGACTCTGCACCCTCCCACTTGTCCCCCCAGTGCCCCATTACCGACCTTCCATGGGGCTTCTCACAGCACATCCGAGCAGAGAGCATGCTCTCTCCCAGTGCACCGAGCCCTGGGCACGTTGGTTAAGGCCATCACCCTGCAGTGTGACAGGAGCCCCTGGGTGGTGGCTGTGAGCTGACTTCAACTGGAAAAATACAAAGTTGGAGATGAAAACATGTCAGGTAGTCCCTTTTGTTCTTGTGTTTTGGAGCCTCGTTCTCTTTCTGGCTGGAGAGTGCAGGCTTTCCCCTGCCTAAGCTCCTCTGCGGTTTCCTGGCTGCTTGTGGTCTCACCTGCATTCAGCCATGGCCCTGGCTGCTCTTGGCAGAGGTGGCCTCCGAGCCAAGCTACTATTAACCTTGTCAAGGGGACCTCCTCCTCCTGGTTTTTAATCTTGGAAGTGTCAGCAGAATACAGTCCTCGTACCGCAGTGCCCTTGTGGCCTATTTTACTTCTTAAGCACTCTGCCCAGCTTATCAGGGACCCTGGACACCTTCTTCTGTCTGTTGTTACCTAAAGGCTTTCTCCTGCGGCCTGACTCCTGGCCACCCAGGAAGGGGCTGAAGTTGGACGGTGGATGTGATAGTGGGCAGCTACTTGGGAAGTGGGGAGGGCAGCTCCCCTGAATGGCCTCGATATTCTTATCTGTAAAAGCTTGGGGCTGTCCTAAATGACATTTATGGCTCCTTTGGGCAATAACTTTCTATGATTTCATAAATACTTGTTTTAGGAAGTTCCTCTTTAGGTTCATAAAACCAAATGACTATGCAGGAAAATTGGAAAATTTCATCAATCATGATTTCAAATTCTCTATCCCATTTCCCCCCAATACAGCCTTCTATTAAAAGTCCTAGCAGTATTGTGAGAAGAAATGGGAGACCATCAGTGGAAGCTCTAGGGAAAAAAAAAGAAAAGAAAAGAAAAAAGAAAAGAAAACTGTTTATTACAAACCCAAGGCATCCCTTCCTGTCTGATGTATCAAAATGTAGCTTATTTATATTTAGAAGCTCAAGGCAATGCTCCCCTCTTGCTTGTGTTCTGTGCAGGTGGTGGAAATGGGGTTCCCTTTGGTGGAATATGCTAAGAAATAAAAGTTAAGAAAAATAGAACAATGAAAAAACCATAGGTCACAGAAAATATTTTCAGAAAGTGGGGGCTGCATGGTCTAGCGGATTGAGCTTCTATACTAAAAAGCAAAATGGATCCTGTGCTGCTTTATTTATATTGGGGAACATCAAAGGCTTTCCATAGAATGTTCTTCACCAAAAAAAGGTTATAGTGGGCTGTCCAGTTCCCAGTGGGTTACGCCCATCTCTGGAGCTACTGTGAAGGATCTTCCTAGAGCAGAGATAAAGGTCATGTGCCCTAGGCAATCGACTCTGGGAGAGCCACGGATAGTTCCCAAGGTGAAACCTAAAATCTTCCTGGCTGCAGTACTGAGAGAAGACCCTCAAGTAACTCATGGTGGCTTCCTGCACTCCCCCAGAATCTAGGGATACTCTTGGCATGCTGTCTGCTTGGAGTTGTAAGCAATTGTTTTTGTAGTTAGAATTGTTAAATTCTGACTCAGAGCCTGCTGGGTCTCACTGTACTGTTTGAAGGGTTTTGGTAAAATTGGAATTATTTTTTCATAAGGAAGATCAAACTGAGAAGATGTTATGGGCTGGAGAAGAAAGTGTCCTAGACAGTGTTAGGGGCCCTGGGTTTGAGTCCCGGCTCTGTTGTACCTGACAATCAGCACCTTAGGGTGGAGTTCTGTCCCTGACACTCAGGGTAGCACCTGGACTGAATCCCTGGGGCTGAGATAACTAATGCATAAGTATTTAAAAATATGTAAAATGATTAAACTAACTGGATGACTTTGGGTACCTTGTTTAACTTCTCCATATTTTTTTCATTAACTCAGAAAATTTAGGGATTGGCTCTGGGTGAGATGCAGGACAGAAGTGTCCCTGCTTTGAGGGGTGGGTAGTATGGAAGGGGAACTGGACCTTACTGTTTGCATCCCTAAGGATATGGAGAAACTCTCAGGAGTGGCCAGGGAAAGACTTCCCAATAGGGGAACTTCCTGTAGGGACCCCCTCTTCCTCTCTGTTTATTTCTGCAACACCACTCTCAACTCCCAACAGGTGGAATTCATTCTGCTGAGAAAGCCTGAGCCTTCATTTCTTTGGAAATCCTCTGCAAACAACAATTTGAGACTGGACAGGGCTCTGCACTTAAAGGAATATTTAAGAAACTTCTGTGAACACAGTGGACCCAAGCTGGGGTATTACAACCTGTGGGTTCTGAAGGTAGCCCCCTTCCCTCCTGCCTCACTCCTTCTTCTTTAAGGAAATTAAAGTCTTTTTATTTTATTCTGTCTCCCACTCCCACAAGGATCACATTTTCAACAATCTGAGAAAGAACATTTACAAGCAGGGAGATGAGGGAGGTGGGTTGGTAGCCAGAACTGGAGCTTTTCTAGTTGAGCCTTGGGGAAGAGAAAAAGGGGGAGACAGTGCTGTCCTTCAGGAGGCAGGGAGGGAGATGTGCTGATCAGCGGGGGAGCCTGGGCCTCAGAGCTGCTGGGTCTCACTGTGTGCAGGGTCTCCTGGGAGCAGGGACCGGAGGCCAGTGCCCTCTCTATTGGGGAAGGAGTGGAGAACACTCTCTGGTGAGCAGGGACAGTCCTTCTACACAATGTGGGACCATGCATAGTATAAATGCATCCACAGCTTCCCCCTCAGAACCATTTAAGTTACTCTGTATGTCGAGAACCATAAATGCACTGGAAAGAAGAAGTTAACAAACAGACCCCTCTTCAATTCCGGGAGACAGCCATGCTATATAAGCTGCACAAATATATTTTAAACTCTGCTGGGTTTCTGATTGCAAAAGTCATGCTTGTTCATGGTGGAAAATACAAAGGAGTGTGTAGAAGGAAATAAACTGGAGACCTCAGAGATGGCGCCTGAGCCCGCTGTTAGGCCTGTAGGTCCCACACACGTTTCTAACAGACAGGATTACAATACCTACGTGGTTTCTTAACTCGCTTTTTTGCTTAACAATAAATTCTGAACATTTCTGTATGTCTTTAAACATTTGCCTTCGACCTGGGCTTTGATGCTTGCTGTTCACCCTTGGCTTCTTCGTGGCCACTGATACCACGGGGAAGCTTGGGCAGAAGTTTGCTCTTCTTCATCTGGAAGGTACCTCTGGTTGCTGCGTGCAGCTGCTTCACCCCATCCCAGATGCAGCTGATGCTCTTGATCACAGTCATTTCAAGACTTTGCTTGCATTTGCATCCCCCCACCCCACGATTTTTAGTTTTGTTTTTTTTTTAAATTTTTTTGTGTGCCAGAGCTTGAACCCAAGGATATTTACCATGGAGCCACACCCCCAGTCAATTTTTATTTTTTATTTTGAGACAAGGTCTCACTGAGTTGCTTAGGGCCTTGCTAAGTGGCTGACGCTGGCTTTGAACTTGTGATCCTCCCTAACTGCTGGGATTACAGGGTGCACTACAACGCCCAGCTTACCACCCAGCTTTTCACGCTCCTGTTCACATCCCTTGTTCAAGGAATTCTTTCCCCTTGGTGGACTCTGATAAGACCATCCTTTCTGAATTCTCCCCTCCTGTCTCTCACCAATGTTTTACACATTGCTGGCATATTAATGGTAAGGTACAGCCACAATCATCTCCCTTCCTTTTTAAAAACACTTTGTTTCTCCCCCGATGTCCACCATGCATGTCCAGGCCTACAGGGACTTTGTCATATGACATCATTTCCCATATAGTGGAGAAGATTGAACCCTTTTCTATCTGTTTTTCCACCAAATGCAATAGATCACAATCTTCTATTGACCCTGCCTCTCTGTTCTCTCCCAGCTCCTCCTGCCCTCTGACTCTTGGCCCCTGACTTAGCTCACATCCTCTTGTTTAATTCTGTGTCTGAATTACTACAAGGGTCTTGTCCCAGGCTTTCCCCAGGTTCAGTTCTCCACATTCTACATTGCTGTTCATGCTCCCTACAGAATGATCTTCTAAAATGAAATAGGACTGTGTTTCCCTAGAGCTCTGGGGGAGTCTTAATTTCTTAGTGTAGCTCAGAGGCTCTTCCTGGTGCAGGCCTGCCTCGGTCTGCTTCCCACCTACTGGTGTGGAGCTTGAGTGGCACGAAGTGCCTCATTCCTCCTGGTGCCCACGAGGGCTCCCCAGTCTCCTACACGTCGCATCTCCATCTTTTACTTCTTCCCCGCCTCCCTCCCTGAGCCTCTGCCCCTGTCCTGGTTTCAAAGCCCATCAAACCCTTCAACAGCTCCTCCTTCTCCCCTGTATCCTGCGTCCAATCACACTGCATTATGATTGCTCTTTCTCTCATCTGTATGGTGAGGACCCTGGAGGTCCTGTGAAGCCAATGCTCAGTACAGGGGGTATGATGGGTTTATTCAATAATTTTTTTGTAAAATATGATGAATGATTAAGTGTGTTAATATTATGTAATAATGTATCAGAGATTCAGACACTGGAAGAAGGGGCCAGAGGATGCTTACGGTCCCTCATTAGCATCACAGGCAGAAGAAGTTTGATCAGTAGTTAGCTGTGTCTAACGAGCAGTTCCCATGATGCTCTGCCTTCGTGCTCTGCATGTGCCCGGGGCGGTGGGGTGGGCGTATTGTACACCCCCTGTTTCTTAGAAGCCTCTAATCAGGGCTTCTTCAGGCACCCGTGTTTGCATTGTGGCTGAGGCACTGTGCTATCCATCTCATGGTAGATCCTAGAGAGGTGACCCTTTGCCTGGGAGCCCAAATAAGAGTTGTGACTATCTCAGAGCCACTTTGACCTTGGCCCAAGATCTGACAGTGATGATACTGGCAATGATGATAATGATGATATTGGAAAAAACAAGAGTTTTTGGTTTGTCAAGTCTTGGCTGGGGATGTGGGTGAGGCCTTTATTCCGTAATGGTTACAGGGTATATCCCTTGTCCATGAGAAGCTTGGCACGTGTCTGGTCTGAGTTACCGCTGAGGGCCTCCCTACTCTCCTTCAAGGCTCACTCCTTGCAGACATTAGATCAGGCTGCCCTTCTTTGCAGTCCTCCTGTGGCTTCCTGTTTAGATCTGAGGTCTCCTGAGGTCCACCAGGGCCTGGCTCTGCCTCACTTCACACTCCTCCCCCTCTCTCCCTAGTACTGGCCTCATTCCAGCTGCCCCAGACTCTCTTGGTTCCTGAGCACCCCGATGGCTTCCTCACTGCAGCGCTGTCCCTGTGCTGTCCTTGCTGCCTGGGACTCTGCCCTGACTCTTTGCATGATTGACGGCTTCTTTTGCCCAAGCCTTGTGTGGGGAGGGTTAGGCTTCCCTTGGCAGAGAGACCTCCGCTGTGGGCCGCCACTGCCCGCTTCTCATTTTCTTCATGGTGTTTCTCACCAGCCCTAGTTATGAATTTGTCTTTTGGCTTATGCGTTTATTGCTACTCTTCAGCTCTAAGCTCTTGATACCAAAAGCTTGGTCCTTGTCCCCAGTGCCAATCCAATAATGAGTTCAAGGTGTTGAGAAAAGGGAAAAAGAAGTTTTATTGCTTTGCTATCAGAGGAAGATGGCAACAGACTCGTGTCACAGAGGCTGCCATTCTAACTGCCAGGGGACAGAGGGCCTTATAAGGAGGACTACAAGGGCCGTTGTCCGGACATTATACGTAGATATAATTAATGTCCAACTTCACCCTTTAGAGAGCTGTTTTCCTGTTACCAGGTTGGGGATTTCTTGGATGAGCAATAAGAGGAGGACAGAGAACTCAGCCTGAGGTGGGAGGAATGGCAATCTTGTTTTCCCTAGAGTTAGGGAGGGAAAGAGGGCAAAGAAAGAAAGAAAAATGTCAATTTTAAAATAGGCTTCCAGGGGTTGAGCATCAAGGTTCACATTCAAATTATAAAGTGGACCCTGTTCCATGAAAGGGTCCCGTTATCCTCTGGCTGAATGACCTTGGGCAAATGATGTAAGCACTTCACCCCGAGGCCTCACCTGAGAATGGGAACGCTGAGAGGGTTGGAGGACAGCAACCCGGGGTGAGTGCTAGAGCTGCGCCTGGTGCTTAGTGAATGACCTGCCTCATCATTGCCATCCGTATTCTCTGAGAGCAGGGTCCTGTGCCTACCATACTGCATGTACTCACCAACCAGCTGCTTTCTTGAGAGCTATCATTATGTGCCAGGTACTGTGCTGATCACTCACCATGGACTAATTTATCTAGGCCTCCTGGCAGAGAGGTACAGAGAGTACCCAACTCACTCAAGGTCCCACAGCTAGTTAATGATGCAGTTTGGATCCAACCCATTCAGCCTGGCTTCAGAGTCCATGGTCTTTGCTACTTTGCGAGGTTAAGAGCAACTGTTCACGGAAATGTAAGTGAGAAGGTTCCTCTGGAGCCCTCCTGATGGACCTTTCTGGAAAGAATCCTCTGTGTAGCATTATCAACTCTCTGGATCCATCTAGAGGGGATGGATGTCCTCTCTACATCCATCTTGGATGTCCCCCACGTATCCTCTTTGGAAGGAAAGTGGCTTCTCTGCCCCACTGAAGGCAGGAGGACAAGCCCCAGCCCCCAGGATGGCCTGATGCTCTGGAGGCAGGGTCCTCTGGAGGCAGGCTGTATCAGGAGCAGGTTTAGACAAATCATCTGTGTGTGCAGGGCTGCACCTGCTGCCTACCAACATCCTGCTATAAGGAATTCACTCTGGGTTGATTCTTCCTTTCTTTTCCTTGACAAAAGGCAAGAACCATGTGGGGAGGAAACCTTTACTCTGAAAGGAATTGTTACGTGCAAAGCCGGTCTTACTGTTCCACTGATCGATTCAGAGGGCCTAGAGCCTGGAAGCAGGGGTGGGGTCTCTGAAGTCCCAGGTTCCCTAGTGGTCCTGCTCGGAGCCTTTGATCTGAGGTGTGGGAGGTTCTGAAGAGATAGTGTGCAGGACAGATGCAGAGCACACCCAGGGCCATATTTCCATTTCCAGCCCCTGCTTCTGTTTTGTGAACAGAGTGCATTGAGGGCCCGTGGGACTTCCTTTGAGCATCCCTCCATATGAGCCCTGTGTTTGACGCTTTGCCTGCAGGAGCTGATCCCCTTCTCTCCTGCGTCATCCCTCTAGATAAATCTGCACGTATCAGGTACATAGGCAGAGACTCCTGAATGAGGCCCTCAGTGCCTCTGAGATGATCCTGAGCAAGTCTCCACTGCAGGTAAGGATGTTAGAAAGAGAGGAGGTGACATGAACCAGGGCACAGGATCAGGGGGTTGTGTGTGTAATCAGGAAAAGTGAGCTTTTGCATTTGACTGGTGCTAGGATACCATATTGAGATGTGCAGGTGATTATCCTGGTGTTCCATGTCTATATTTTGTTAATTCTTTGCCTCTCTCGTCCTTGCTCTCTGCCCCAGAGGCTGACTTCTATGGATGGATCACAGGCTCTTGCCCTGAGGTTTCCTGATGGAGGCCCAGCACCTACCTGAGTAAGGAGAGTTGAATGGTTTATTCCTTGTGCTCTCCATGCCCCTCCATCCCCAGCTGGCTAAGGCTCTGGCAGAGGCCACAGTCCTTTAGTCACACGGCTGCCAGAGGCTCATCTTCTTCCAGCTCCTGTTCTCATATAGATCTAATCCCTGCTCCTTCAGGCCTGGGAGCAGTTAGTTGGAGCTTCTCATTGGTTTTTGGTACCCGTGAGATTTGCTTTCCATTACTGACTTTCTGAACCTTACTTCCACTCCTATAAATAGTCCTCTGGGTGAGTTCTGTGCACTTGAACCCTGTGGTGTGGGTGTATCACTTCCTGCTGGAACCCTCACCAATATAAACCAGGGAGACTAGAATAGAAAGTTCAGACACACCTAGATTTTGGAGAAAATGGAGGATTATGCTCAAGTATTGATATACTCTCTAAATAAAGAAACTTGGAAATCATTAAATCTTTTTGAATACAATAAGGACTTGAGCAGAGGTATTGGCCATGGTCCAGACAGGGCAGTGCGTGCAGAAGATGGTGGAGAACAGATGGAATGGCAACTTCCTGGATGAGCAAGATGGGAGAAAGAGCCTTTGGGTCTACACTTCCAGAACCTCTCCAGAACCAGCTTCACTGAGAGCATAAGGGGCCAGAGCAGATATGGGAAGGGTGGGGAGTGGCTATTACATTTGGCTTCATGGTAAGTTGAACGTATCTCCATCTTTCCTCTATAAATTGTGGCCTTGGCTGTGTGCCTCGGAGGGGCTGCTGTAGTATCGCACAGTTCATCCATCAGCCCCAAGCCCGTCATAGCCCAGGAAACCTTGCGTGGAGAAGCTGCCCTCGGTGGGGTGGGCCTCCTAGCATCATCCAGTGGAGTGCTGGCACCTTGGAGAGCTCCCCCACAGGCACCATCTAGGTTCAGGGATAACAATGAGATCTCAGATCTTTTTTATAGATGTGCTTTTTATTTAGAAATGGGTGGAGGCAGCACAACACACCTTGTGAGGAGAACTTGAGGAAGAGAGGGCTACTTGATCCCGAGAAGAAAACTGGAGGGAGAGAGAGGTCCATTCCACATGGTGCAGGAGGGAGGGTGGACCTGGGAGCGCTGGGTGGAGGCGTCAGGGAGGCAGAAAGGAGAAGACCCTGGAGGACTCATGCGCCCCTTGGAGGGATGAGCCCCTTCCAGAAAGGTGGGTGGGGTGCCTGGTCCTGAAGGGAACAGAGCCGAAGCCAAGTGCTCGCTGGTCACCTACTCTGCCCAATAGACGTTCTCTATTGTACTGTAGATTTCCTCAGTTCCAGCCCAGTGATTCTGTGCTCTTCCTACCCCCTAAGCACAGAGGCTGAAAGCAGCAGCTGACCATTTGTGGCTTTTCATTACAGGTGTGTTCTGGAGGACTGGACAGGGCAGAGAGCAAACAAAAACTCTTTGTGGGTCAGAAGTTGAATAACCTTATTTGCTCCTGTTCGTCCACTCTGGTTATCTTTGTCTCCTTTAAATAATGGCCCAGTTCCTTTCAATTCAGATTAACAGTGTGAGTTTGATTGGTCAGCCATGTGGGGAATATGTAGAAGAGAGAACAAATGTGCTTTGCACTAGCTGGGAAGTTTCAAAGGCTTCTTTTTAAATCTCAATTGAAGATGGGATAAAGGCTGTGTGCTGCGATGAAAGTGTGTCTGGAACGCAGAGAAGGGACAGGTGAGGAATTCCTTAGGTGGGGCCAGAGAAGATTCTCTCTTTGGGGCAAAGTGTGTGAGAAGGATACAGGCCTACCTAGAACCCCAGTGTCCTTCCTAGAACCCCAGGAGGTCAGAGGTTTTCTCACCACCATCTTCCACTACTAAGTCCTTTAAAATATTTATAAACTGGTGTCTAGTGTATGAAGGGACTTTGGTGCATTATCTCAGGTGGCAACTAACATGCTTCCCATTGATCAGATGAGGAAACTGAGCCCGAGGGAGGGCGAGTTTCCCACTGAAGGCCATGCAGATGATAGACCTAGTCCCAAAGTCTTTCTGGCTCAACTCATTATGCTGAGAGACTAAGTTTCAGTCTAACTCTCACTGTGTTCTTGTCATAGGGCAGACACTGGGCTAAGCACCATCCAAGAGTTAGCTCATTCAAATCGTGCAGCAATTTCCACTTTCCAGGTGTGGAAACAGGTTACTCCCTTCTGGCTCTACCAAAGCAGAGAGTGCAGTTTTAGCCTCCAGGTTGTCACAGGCTTACCTTATCCCTAACACCAGCATGAAGAAAATGTCAGCATTATCCAGCTCAGGTGGATGCAACACATCTGAGGTCCACACTCTGCTTGCCAAGCATCTCCACTTGGAGAAACTGGAGGTTCCATTTCTCAAGCTAAGCTCACCATCTTCTTCCTCAAACCGCTCCTCCTCCTGCATTCTGTGTCCTGGCCAGTGACATCGATCAGGCCTGACCCACACACCTGGCGCTGAAGACTTCTAGGTTCAACTTGGCAACAATCGTGTGTAATTGGGTTACACTACTGTGCTTGGGTTCAAACCCATATTAACTAGGCTCTGGCAGTAAATATCCACCAACCCTTTCCTTTCCTACAGATTGTCTCTAGTTGTATATTTCAAAATGTAAATCTTATCCAATTATTCTCTTTCTCCAAAAGTTTCATGGGCTTCTCATCATAGTCATTCAATATACACTGACTGAATAACTACTAAGAGCTCCAGACTCTTCTAGGTGCTAAGCATCCCAGAGTGGACTAGGCAGTTCAAAGCCCTCTCCATTTGCATCTTGGAAAGTCCTTCAGCCTTGCAGAGCCATCCACAATTAGACAGACAATCCTTCTGGCCTTTATTTTTCCTTTTCCACCTCCTGCAGGTAATGTTGACATTCCATGTCATCCAGTCATGCTGAGCAATTCCTGGTCCTTTCAGACTTGTGCCTAGTTTGGTGGTTGCTAAACTCTGGGATTCCTGTGGCCCAGCTCAGTTCCGTCACTCTCTGGCTCCTTTCTAGACCCCACCCCTCCTCTGCTCCCTCTTTTTAGAATGAATCTCCCCGTTGCCTACACTGTGGGTGCTGTGCTTTTTCCATGTGTGCTGATCCTCATAGTTTGTGTTATTTATATAATGGGACCACTTCCTCCCTAGACTAAGATCCTTGAGCAGAGAAACCGTAGTTATCTGGGTTTGGACTCACAGCACTTTGCTCACCCCTGGCACCGAGTAGGAGCCCAATACGTATCAGCCATGTTGAAATGGCTAGATGTGAAAGTTCTACTGTCAGAGTTCCTTACAGAGCTCACCTACCCAGATAAACAAGCCTTGCCCACTGGTGTCCAGGATCAGGAAAGCACTTTTAAGCCTCTAGGTGGCAATGTTACTGTGCTCAAAGTGAGGGAATCCTGAGGCAAACTGGGAAATTGTATCAAGCCCTTAAGGCACCTGCCTCCTGTCTTCTCCCTCCCTCCCTCCCTCCCTCCCGCACTTCCTTCTTCCTTTCTTATCTCCCTCCCCTTATCCCACTCTCTTTCTCCTTCCATCTTGGCTTCAGTTCCTCCATTAAATCTCTTCACTGATTTTTTCAAAACCCAGGGGTCGTTGAGGTTTGAGGAAAACGTGCAGGCCTCCTGGAGACCTGCCTCCTCCCTGCCCTGCCCTGTAGAACTTCACATTTTAATATTCCTGTTACATGCCATTCACATTTTGGAGGTCTGGGTGGATCTGCTCGTCAGGGATGGGGATGTGGGAAGCATCTGTTTTGGAAGCAGCTGAGGAAATCATTCACACTTGCCACACACTTCCGACTGGTCTGCGCCCCTACCCCTGCGTCCCTGTCCTGGGCCACCCATCATGGTGTCAGGGGCAGAGCTGAAGAGCTCTTGTCAACTAGGTTTCGGGAGGGCCTGAGGCTGTCTCAACACAAGATGTTCCAGTTCAACTTGGGGCTGAGGAGGACCAGCAGCATTTCCAGGGAGCCCAAGTCAGAGGTGGAGTCAGATGGCAGGAGGGAGGTGGCCTTGGGAGCCGGCAGAGCTCCAGAGGGTGGAGGAATTCAACTGCTTTGCTCCTTCCACCAATTCCAAACCTCCATCTGCCTGTTTTCCCATAATGCCTCAGGCTCTAGCAATCCAGCACTTCAAGGGTGGGGGTGGGACACGGAGAGGGAATGGGCAATTTAAGCATGAAAAATGTCATTTTGCCTCAGAGCAAACTGCCTTTCTGCGGCCTGGCTCCTTTTGTGTGGTTTGGATTTAGGCAGATCTGGAAGATCATTTGCCCAGTACTAATAGGAAGGCTCACTGTGCTCATTTGTGAGGAGACGTAATGGGACTTCCTCTTGCTGCGAGAACAGCAGCTCCCCAGTGCCACCAATTTCTATTTTTCTGTCACCAAGAAGAACTCTCTCCCTTTCTCTCTCAGACACAACGTGCAAGTGCGTGCGCGCGTGCGCGCGCGCGCGCGCGCGCGCGCACACACACACACACACACACACACACACACACACACACGAGCTCATAGATTTCCACTTGTAAATTTTTCTTTGAGACAATCAAAATCTGCTCCCTTTCCTGGAAATCCCCTCCTTTCTTCTCTTCCTGCCTTCGGTGCACGGTCCTTTGGTCTGGAAGAGAGGCCTTACACTGGTGTAAGCATTCTCCCTGCTCTTTCCTGGTGCCAAATTCCTCAATATCTCTTCTCCCCCAGCATGAGGCTGCCTCTTCCTCTCCTTTCCCCTTCAGAGAGCGTGGGTTTATTGCTTGTAACTTTTGGGGACCGTCCATTTATTGTTCAGTATTTGATTTCCACTATTGTTTATTGCTTTGAAAAAAAAAAAACCTCAGGTACAAGTTTAAAAGAGGTTTGCAGTTTTACTTGATTTTTCTGTCTCCTTTCAAAATTGTGTCTGTTCCTTTTCTAAAAAAAATATTTTTTGATTCTATCTCAAATTCTTTGGTGGGTGCCACAATCTCTGCCCTCCCTTGGGTGTTTGGAGGCCCATGCATGAGGTACCAAAGTCTCCAGAAATGGTGGCTTTCCTGCCTTTTGGTGAGTGGGCCTCTTCTCTCTGCGTCCCTGAAGTCCAGGGAGAAGGAATGGGGGGCCTGTCCAATGGGTCTGCCATGTGGCCTAAGTTGCCGTAGCTCCCTTAAGCTCCTTGGACCACAGAATGTTTTTCTTTCTTTTTCTTGCCTTCTCAGATGGTTTCTCAAATTTGTTTCAAACTACCATGTTCCTAGGGTGTGGCTGGCACCCTTTGTAACTTCTTCCTTTGTTTCCCTCCTTCTGGTAGGATTTGCTGCAGTTTGAGCAGGTGTTAGGGCCTCAGGCCCTCTGGGGGGTGGGGGACAACTCATGGCTGCCCCTTGTGAAGGAACCCGGGCCTGCCTGCGCGGTGCTTCCCTCTGCCCAAGGCATTTTTAGCAATTTTCTAAGAAATTGGCTACCATGGCTAAAGAAACTGTTCAGGAGAAGAGGTGAGGGCACCCGACAGCCTTGAGGTGTGGCTGTGGAAATATGTACGCCGTAGTGATGGAGAGCGTGGGTTTCTAAGCTGGTCACACTTGGGTTCCGGTCCCCAGGCAGCACTGTGTGGTATTGGGAAGTTGCTTCTTTACAAGGAGGCCTCTTTTCTTTGTATAAGGTAGGGCTTTTCATAGCACCTCAAAGAATTACTCTGAGGCTCACATGAGATAATGCAGGCAAAGTTGTTAACATGGTGCCTGGAACATGCAGGGTGCTCAGGGAAGGTCATGGGTGATGATGATGATGACGTGGCCTGGCTGGTAGGAGCGTGGAGCCCATCAGCATACTCCGTCATCTGCCACTCAGGCAGCCGTCCACGGCCACTCAGCTGTGAACAGCAGCAGGCTGGGTTGGAAGGTGGGGCTTCCTGAACCTGACCAAGTGTTCATTCCCCCACATCTGCAAGCCTCAGCTTCCATCCTGGTCCCCCGCGGGCGCTGGGGGCCATGGACTGCTCAGGACAGCCTAGCCTGTCATGCAAGAAGACCTTATTGATCCGCAGATCCTAGACTCAGTGATCCTATGTGTCAGAGGGGAACTTTGATGATGGTTCTTGCCCAGCCTGGCTGCTCTGTTAGAAAGCCAGCTGAGAGGTTTCTGGTGGGGTCTGTTGCTTGCTGAAGGAGTGGGAGGAAATGTGTGGGTAGAATTATTTCTCAAATAATCCTCCCCAGAAACCTGTGTTGGCTGTCTTTGTAGAACAAATGGATCCTGTCAGTGTTATTGACTTGACCTTTTCCCCCTCTCCCGGTGGTGGACGGTGTCCAGTGTCCCTGCCGCCCACACTCGTGGGTGTAGGGAGATAATTTAGAGCCATTTCTAGGAAACCTGTGCTCTTTCCTTTGGCATTTGCAGAAAGAAAAACATTTTGACAAGAACACAAAATAACCAGGTCGTAACACCCTAGATTCTGGGCCTGTGGCACACAGGAGCACGTGGAGAACAGTTTGGGGACACAGTTCTGAATGGAAAGTGCTCCTGGAGGATTCCTCTTTGCTGGGAATCCAGTTGACTGGTTAGGTTTCCAGGGGTTTTTGTTTGGTATAGAAAGGAGAACATTCTGATTTGTCCTCTTTCTGTAATGAGGGAAGAGTGGGGACTCAGAGAACCTCTCTTTCTGTCTGATAGGTAGGTTGCTATGATCCGAGTTACCATGGAGGGGAGGGGAGAGGAAGGGAGGAGGACCCAGGAGTAAAGGCCTGAGAGCAGAGTCAATTTGCAAAAGAATAACCTTTTTATTGTTTTACTTTCTTATTATAAAATTACACATGCTAATTGGAGAAAGATCAGGAAATCAGATAAACAAAATCAAGAGGGACTAAACCACTACAATGCGGAGAGCTTACAGATATTTTATCTTTTCAGACCTTGCGTGGCCACGTTTTGGAGTCAGAGGACAGAAGTGGTACAAGTCCCTCTCCACCACCAATTAACAATGAAATGAGGCAGCATTGTGTCAATAGAAGTGCAATAATGGGAATATGTTGTATATATAGACTTTGTTCTATTTACAAAACATGTTTAAATACATTAACTAATTTAATCTTACAATGACTTTCTGATTTGGGTTTCTACTGTCCTCATTTCATATTTAAATAATCCCTAGTAGCTCTGAGAGGTATAGTATAGTGACTTCCTCCATTTAAGTAACAGGCAAGTGGCAGGGTACTTGGATGGAAATCTTTGATTTCTGAACTAAAATGACGTCTCCTAGACTCCAGTTACCTCATCCATATTTGGAAGCCCTGTGTATCCACCAGTTGGTAAAATCATGCATTCCTAGCCTCAGTGGCTCAGGGCGCCTGTGCTTTCCAGGATGGGTCTGCAGACTGCAGTTAGAGGATCCAGTCTGGGCTCACCGGGGAGGCCCTGCTTCAGGCTTCAGACTCCCTGGACGTGGTCTAAGCTGCATCTTCATTTCAGGCCTGGTCCACATGTTTATTTTGAGGATTAGATTGAAGGAATGCTCCGCTCATGACAGATCACAGGAATACAAGACCCAAGATAAACTGCCTAAACACATCCAAAGCCCTTGTTCCTTCTATCCCTGGTGACATTCCTTTGGCCAAAGGAAGTCACCTGGACAATCCCATGTAATTAGGAAGGATCATCTGGCCTCTGAGTCACTTTTATCCTACCTGAAAAATATATTTTATCACAACCAGGTGTCTTTGTGGTAACTTTGTGTTTTCTATTGTACAACTTTGAAGACCTTTGAACGTGGCATCAATCTACATCAAATTTAAAGTGTAGGATCTTGAAATCATCTCAAATTCTAATATGGCTTTATTGACAATTCACCTATTTAATTAAAGAGACAAGTGATTTGCTTTTCAACCTCCTAACACAGAATGTTGAACAGAGGAAGAGTAATTGCCATGAATCTTCCTCTTTGAAGAAGGAAGGAAGGGTGGGCACATGGTGGTCACTACAGTACTTCAGAAATCCTGCTGTGCAACTACAGCCAGGTGTATTTATGCTGAGGGTATACAGATTCTTTTACTAACTGGCACCTATTATGGGTCAGAAAGCAATTATTTTAGCTTTTGTAGGCTGTCTTGTTACAACTTTTCAACAATCATGTGCAAAGGTGAGGTGCTGGCTGTGTGCTGATGTAACTTTACTTACTAAAAAGGTGTCAACAAGGTGTGACTGTGGGCTGCAGTCTGCTGACCTCTGGATGAGGCCCTCATTCTGCTCCTGGGAGTGACTCTTCAGTCCAGTGTTCACTGTGTCTTTCGACTGCAATCTCCAGGGGGTCCTTCCTTTTCCATCTTCCACCATGTTCCATGCTTGGTCACCTCTGACAAGGACATTAGAGAATGAGTAAATTACAAGCCTGTTTTCTGATTTTAGAAATTTTCTGCTTTTAGAAATCAGCCCAGCCGATCCACATAACAATCAAAGCTTTGGCTGGTGTCCTGTTCACTCACATTCCACAGGCCCAAGTGCTTTTATACCTCAAACAATTACAGTCTCAGGTTGTTAGCATTTTACTAATATAGGTGCTTCAAAAGGTTTCACTGATTTCAGTGAATTCCATGCACCAGAAGGTACATCTGTGAAACATTTTGAGATCTCTCTCTCTCTCTCTCTCTCTCTCTCTCAACTTAATATTGGCTGCTCTGGGTAGCTCGGGCCTCTGCAGTCCTACATGCATTTTGTGTTTTTAGGAGCATTTGTTCAGTTGAAAAGAATGGCTAGGTATCACATCAGTCCTTTGTGAAATTGTAACAAAGGATGTGACAGCCACACCCTTGATATAATCCTTGTCTTGAGACTGAAAAAATAAGGTGAAAAATAGATTCACTTTTCAGACATGCAAGACCTGGAATTTTGGGGCTTTCTATATTTGCTCTCATTCTGCTGGCAAATTGGTCAGCTCTTTTTTAAACTCCACTTTGCCTTGTAATACCTTATTCTGCTAGTTACCACTAGATTACACAATCAATATTCTGCCTTGACACTTTCTTGTCGGATGCTTCAGAGTTCATTAGGCATATTTTCTGTCTTCCAAATCATTACGGATGAGTTTTGCCAAGTACTTCTTCTTGCAATAACTCAGGATGACGTGGTTCCAGCCTTCCTTTACCGTTTCCTTACCATGTGCTGCCTGCTCCCAAACCACAGTCACATGTATTAGATTTTCATGATGGCAGAACCCCACTTCTGATACCAGTTTCTGTGTTCAGCTAACAATTGCTTCAATAATACTATATAATAAATAGAAATGTCCCCAAACTCAGTGACTCAGAAGAAGAAACCCTTTGCTGACATCCCCAGGTGTGCTGGTGTGTCTTTGCCATGGATTCCGCAAATGGCCCAGTTTTAGGTAGTGCAGTGACTAGGTTAGCTTCAGGCTGGGCTCCATATGGGTTTGCTTGCAGCCTCGGCTGAAAAGTCCAGAAGCTACGTGGGGATAAGCTCTTCTTGTTTTGCATCACCTAGCACAAGGAGCCCAGCTGATCCACATAACAGTCAAAGCTTTGGCTGGTGTCCTGTCCACTCACATTCCACTGGGCAATGCAGATTACATGACTGAGCTCAACATCCCTGGAGCAGGGGAGTATGCACTGTCCACAGTCGTCCAGGGGAAGGGGAGGTAATTTTTGATGAGTAAGAATTCAAATAATCATACTGGGATTCATTTTCAAGATATCAATGTCAAAAAGAGAGGGAAAAGAGATGAACATTTACCAGATGCCTTGCTCAAGCTGTCTGGTTACTGGTTAATTCCTCATGGCAATTCTGTGACCAGGTTTCTGCCAGAGCGGTCCAGGAGATGTGTGCTCTTTCTGGACTGTGCCTTAAAAGACATGGGCGTGTTCTCTAATTGCTCTCTCCCCTCTTGCTGGCTGGGATGGGACTGTGGGAGCTGAGTCACTTGGATCCCCTAAATGGAAGCCACATTTTGGTGAGGGTAGGCTACCTACACAGTCAGCCCCTATCATGGGAGGAAAAACTTTTATCTTGTTTAAGTCTGTTTTTTCTTAGCCTCCTTGTTATAGCAGCTAAGACTACATGTAATGTTGATTCTAGGTTATTACACAGTGGAGGAAAAATGTTCTTGTTGAAACCATTGCATTTTTGTTGTGTCTGAATTAAAACAATTTAGTTTGCTCCATAACAAATAGGGATTGTAGTACTGCTATTCATGGTTATTATAGGAGTTAAATAAAGTAATGTGAAAAAACCCAGAACCTGGTAAATGTTCTTACTAAGTGGCAGTTTTAATAAAAAATAATGTTATATTATTAATATGACTGATATATAAAATATACTTAGACCATATATTTACATATACAGTGTATTAAATAAAGAAAATACAAGATATGAAATACAATTTATATTCAGTACAGAAAAGCCAGTCTACTGAACTGTCAATCTGAGTCCCTCAGGACTCTCCTCTTTCTTCTGACTCTGTCTCCCTCGGTGTCACGGTTACCTGTGTCATCTTCTTTTTCAGTTGTGGCCCCTTTAGTGTCCCTCAATTTGTGCACAAATAGCCTTGAGAAGAGTGAAGAGTTCAGGTGTGGGTGAGCATCGTCGGGTCTTCAGGGAGATCTGCTGGGTGTGGTTGGGGTGTCCTTGGTTTCCAAAGATAAAGAGCAGGAGCGCTGTATATTTTGTCCCCTTAGCATCATGTAATTCTGGACTTTAAAAATGTAGCACAAAGTCTGCCAGATCCCTTTCAAGTGCATGCATTTGGGTTAAGGGGAAGAGGAACAGGGTAGAGTTTCAAAGAAAATTCACCATTTCTGGAAAAAAAACAGCCTTACATTTAATAACTTATGGACAGAAGATCAATAATATTCTCTATGCATAGAAAGAATAGTGTGTTTTCATTACATATTCAGGGTTTATAGAGGTGCCATGAGACCGGCAAAAAGAATAGCTCTAGTGCCTCAAAGAGGATCTGCCCTCTTCATTCCTACACTGAGCATTCACTGAGCAGCCTCTCAGGCCACACATCTTGCCATAGCACACAAATAAATGGGACGCGGTTTCTCCCACGGAAACTCCCTGTCTAGGAGCTCCGGGAAGGCAGTGTGTGGACTGTTCCAGGGGGTGGACTCCAGAGTCAGTCTAAGGGGATTCAATCCCTGGCTTTGATACTTAGAGCTTTGGGACCTTGGGCCATTTACTTAACTGCTTTGTGCCTCAGTCACACTTTCTGTCCTATGCAGATAACAACAGTAGTGTGCCTCACGGGGAGTCATAAGCATTAAGTTTGTTAAAACAGATAAAGACCCACAACACTGCCTGGCACCTAGTAAATACTGACTCTATCGGTATACATGGACCACCTCTATTAGTGAGGGAAGGACAACCTGTCTGCTTCGCTCACGGCTGCATCTTCAGCAGATGGACTCTAACCTGGAACCAGCAGGCATGCAACAGATATTTGCTGGATGAATGGATCATTGAATCCCATGACATTCAAGTTCAGTTCCTTAGACTCCCCCAAGGGTAATTTTTACTGAGTACTTACTATGCTCCAGACTCAATAGTAAGTGTTTTCATGCAATCTTTCATCTATTCTTCCACAGAATTTATGGATTTATGTATAATCATCATCACATTTTACATATGCAGTAACTGAGGCTCGGAGAGGTAAAGTAAGTGGGCTAAGGTCACACAGATGTTAACTGGCAGATTCAGGTTTGGACACAGAGCCTTCTTAGTCAGGTGCTTGTGCTTTTGAACCAGAGCCCTCTCCTGCCTCCTGAAGTCCCTGTAGATGACCATGTTGATGGCACCATGTGTACACTGAGACATACCACCTTGCATTTCCTTGCACGGGTGAAATCTGCAGCACGCACAGGGAGCTGGGCACCGTGGGAAAGAAAACACACAGAGACCTGCACTTGGAGCCCTGGCTGCACGCTTCCCGCGGTGCATCAGCTGGGAAGTGGAGAGCAGCTTTGGCTCCGAGCTGAACGGCTCCTTGTGTCCTCTGCTCTCGTCTTCCTTCCTGTTCAGGAAGCAGAAGGTGCATGGGTCTGTTCCATCCATTGTTTACCCAGGGTGGTGTTTCATCTCAGGGCCTCCTAAGTATTTGACAGAGAAAACATCTCATTAGTGCCTGGGAGGTTACGGGGTGGGCGAATGGTGCTGTTTTCTTCTCTTCCTGGATAGAAACATGCAGGTCTCAGACAGAGTGCAGAAGCTTTCATCCTGAGGACTCCAGCAAGCAAGTCTGATGTCTCTCCCTGCTTCCTCCTTTAGTCTTTGTTAAATGTAGAAAAAATCTTCTCTAGCCTCCCGTGGGCATGCAGGAGCTGTGAAGTCACTATTTACATTCAGAACAGCCCTAAAGGGACAAGAGAGAGAAGGTTCCTAGTACCCTGCAGCAGCCCTCAGTCCTGGATGCAAAGCGTGTGTGTGTGTGTGTGTGTGTGTGTGTGTGTGTGTGTGTGTGTGTGATAGGGTCTGCAGGTGACCCAGCTGCTTTGGTCCGAAGCACATGTCATGCAGCGTCAGAGGCTAGTTCAACCTACATCTTCCCTCCTGGAGAACCAGCAGTTAAAAGAACCATCACCCTGTTGGTTAATATGCCTCATGTTGGATGGAAAATAATGATAATCACAGTAATATCAGTGGTTGTGAAAACAATAGATGATATTTCCTGGACGCCCCTGTACGTCTGCCTTTGGATAAGTCCTTATCCAGAGGTGCCTCATCTCCTTCAGTCGTGAGAACAATTTTATGAGGTTTTCATGTAACAAAAATTAAGCACCTGCTTTCTGCTTCATTGTTTGAGGTGCTCGGGATAGATCTGTGAGACAGATCTCAGCAGAACAATGGGAAACACACAGGTGACATAGTGAACGAATCCTGTAGAATGCTCGAGGGAGATGAGTGCCGTGGAGAAAGGAGAGTGGGGACAGGGGACACGGAGCAAGCAGAGGAAACTGGGTGGTCACCAAGGAGGTGATGTTGGGTCAAAGGCTTGGCAGGGAGAGGTGTGGAGAGCTGAGGCAAGGCCAGGCAGGAAGGCCTGAAGTGGGAGCATCCAGCTGGGTGGAGCGCCAGGGGTGAGAGGTAGCAGAGGGAATTGGGGAAGGGGACTAGAAGAAGAGTCAGAGAGGTGATGGACAGGGCGGATCACAAACAGGCATGTACCAAGGCACCACTGAAGGGTTCTGAGCAAAAGAACTGATAAGATCTGACTCATGCTGTGCACGGTGGTGCACGCCTGTAATCCTAGTGGCTCAGGAGGCTGGGGCAGGAGGATTACAAGTTCAAGACCAGTCTCAGCAAGTTAGTGAGGCCCTAAGCAACTTAGCCAGAGCCTGTCTTAAAATGAAAAAATAAAAAAAGCTGGGGATATGGCCCAGTGGTTAACTCTGGGGGTTCAACCCCTGTTACCCCCTACCAAAGAAAAAAAACAATCTGGCTCACTCTGACTGCTGTAGTAGGGTAGTAGCATTTATTCTATTTTATAGCTGAGGAAATGGATTTTGAAGGGGTTGGTAATTGTCCAAGGTGACAGAGCTTGTTTGGCGGATAGAGCAGGGCTATCTCTCATGTCCACCTAACTTCAAATCCCAGGTCTGTAATGACTGTACAATATCGTCTACATTTTATGCTCAAAGCCACGCTTCCCACAAACAGGTCATTGTCATCTGTTCCTCATGCGTCTTGCCTCTGCTCATCTGCTTCTCCTCTCCCTGCTCCACCATGCTGGGATGTGGTGATTTTTGTTCAATTTTGTAGAAAGCTTTAATCTCCTGCTATCAACACATCCCCTTGCCTGGTTGCTTGTTTGAGGAGAGAATTCCTTGAGAGTCTGTGTCCTCGGTCACCACACAGGAGTGGTGCCTGGAGATGGTGTTTCAGTTCTGTGTCCACTTGGGGACCGCAAGAACGGTCTCAGGCTTTGGACATCCTTCACTTCCTCCTCAGTGGCCCGGGGAGTCGATGGCAGAGGGATCATCGCCACTCAGTGGGAAATTGGGAGTTTATTTCATTCCTTTTCCTGGAACTAGCACTTGTGCCTCAGTAGGGGCCCCTTTAATGAATCAATTAGGGAGGGTATTATTATGGGAAGCTGTTTTCAGCCCAATTAAGACCTTTCGACGTGTCAGTTTCTATAATAAAAGTGAGTTAAGCCTCAATTTTTCTTTATTAGGGTGTTTATTAGAAGATTGAAATGTTCATTAGACGGAGTGAGGTGATGCATTCATCTTTTGCTCATCAGAAGCACAGTGGAACCTCTGTCGTACCCAGGTTTAATGTGGTGGCTTTTCTTTCTTTTTTATTTTGTACACAGAGTTGAGTTCTAACTCTGCTTTGGCTGCAGGTAAAAAATACATTTGGCTTTTCTTTCTTTTTTATTTTGTACACAGAGTTGAGTTCTAACTCTGCTTTGGCTGCAGGTAAAAAATACATTTGTGGGGCCACAACTCAGGGTAGGAAATTTTCTTTTGCATCAGGAGACCAATGAAGAGTTGGCTGTGTCTCTTGCTTTGGAGTGAGAGAGGGTGTCAATGATGCTCAGAACTTTGCTGAAGCAAATTATGAAGGCTGGGGAGATGGAAGCTTATGGCCGACCCCATGGTTAGCCCAGGGATTCAAATCACTGATTTTTGAAAATTGTAATTTTTTTCTTTACCATGAAAGTATGTATAGATATATAGAAAAGTATAAGTAGTAAATTATTAACACCTGTATCTTCTTTTCCCAGCCTTATCAAATTTTAACATTCCCCCCATATTTACTTCCATGCTTTTTATTAATACAACATTATGGATCTAGTTGAAGCCTCTCATTACCTGACTTCATTACCAAGTCCTCCCTACTCCCATTCCCAAAAGTTTATGACCTTTATAAATTTGATATTTATCATGTTTATCACCCCCTTACATCTCTTATGACATTAATCTACATATTGTGTGGGTGTGTATGCATGACAACATACTCTTTTTCTTTCTTCCAAACTCTATATAAATATTTGTGTCTTGTTTTTATTTTTCTGCATCTTGCTTTTATTCATGCCATATTGTGTTTTGTAAATTTATTCCTCTTGGCATACTTAGGTTCAATACTTTTTCCTTGTTGTGTGGTATTTCATTCTATTCATATTTACCTTAATTAATTTATCCATTATCCCCTTGATGAACATGTTTCCATTTGTTTTCCTGATCACAAACAATTCTGCAGTGCACATTCCTGTATATCTCTCCTGGTGTGCAATTGCCAGGATTTCTCTAAGTTAGGATTTCTCACACTTAAAAAAAATTAGAAATGCATTTTACATTGCAACTTCTGCATGTATGTGAGCAGTGCCCCACACATATACCCAAATCCCATAAATAAAAGTTTCATGAAATGATACTCCTATGTCCATGGAGCACTGATTTATATTCTGATAACCTTACTTATTCTGTTCTTTTCTATTCTATTATTTTTATTTCTTTTAATATTCTATTTTTTTTAACTTAAAAATTCTGGTTGTGGCTCACTAAATTGATTCTTATGACCAAAGAAAGGGTCACAACATGCAGTTTGAAAAACATCGTTCTGTGGCATATTACTAAAAAATGAGAATTTGGGTCATTTTGAAATTTGTTGGAAATTGACAAATGGCTTCTAAGTACTTTACCCTTTATTTTTAGTGTTTTATTTGGGGGTGTGGACAATGGGATATTTTATTCTTGGTTTGTCTATTTTAAGAAATAATGGGTTATTCAAGACAAATTCCAGTATGATATATTTTGACTTATTTTGTATTTTTATCATCCTTTTTTCTTGATTCTTTTTTACCCTTTTGCTTTCTGTTGATGGATAAATTTTCTATAGTCTCTCCATTAATTTCTTAAAATTTCTCTGCTGGTTTGGAAGATAAAGACCATAGAGCTGTTTCCCCTGTGGATTAACTTTTCTTGCTGAAGCTACATCCCTTTTGCATCTTTGGGTAAGGATATAAAGGTGATATACTCTTTGTCTTTTTGTGATGGAAAATTATCTTTGTTTGGTACAATTCTAGGTTGGCATTTATTTTTCTTTAGCATTTTAAAGACATAACTCCATTGTCACCTGTCTTCTATATTTCTGGTGAGAAGTCTGCTGTCATTCTAAGTTTCATTCCTTTGTAGATAATTTGGTTTTCTTTCTGGTAGCTCTTAAGTTTATTTCTTCTTGATGTTATGAAGATTTACTGTGAGGTTAAGATGTGGATTTGTCTTTATTTTCCTGCTTAGTAGTCATAGGGTGGTCTTGATTTGATGACTATTGTATTATTACATTTTGTGAAATTCTTAGTTTTTATATCTTCTTTTATTCATTTATTTTTCCTGGAACATCTGTCATTCTGTTCAAAACCTCTATGTTTGTTAGCTGTTTTTAAATTTATGTTCTCTATGTTTATTAGCTGTTTTTTAAATTAATTCTAAAAGAATCTCAGTATAATTTTTTAAATGTTCATTGTAGATTTATTCAGCTAGTTGAGATTTAAATTCAATGATAGCTCTTATTTGTAATGTTTTGAATGGTAATTTTTCATTTCCATGTGATTTCTGTAGTCTCATAAATTTTGTATTTTTTTAAATGGAAGTTTTGGCTTTATTAGCCTCTCTGTATTTTCTAAATATTATTCTCTTATAGTCTGGGATTTTGTTGAACATTTTTCTTAGCAGAAATATTTCTTTGTGTGCTATGGAATTTTGGTGTGCTGGCTAAATATTGTTATTTTTATATTTATCTCTCCCTCCCCTCCTCCTTTTACACTTTTTTTTTGTGTCTAATGGTTTTGTTCTTTTCTCCAAGTTGCCCCTGGTACCCTAGATTTCAACTATTTGTATTACTTGTTCCTAAGAGACCTAGTGATAGCACTGATGGAGTCTCCAAACCATGAACTTCTGAATTCAGTTTCTGAGCATGTGTCTTGGGTCTTCTAGCTACTTGGCCTACGGCCTGCTAAAAGTTATGGCCCAGGAAGGTTGCAGATCAGGGAAGTCTCCAGACTAAAGGCAATAAGCACTCCTCTGTTCCTTGCTCTAGATGGCCAACTTCCTAAACAGAATTTATTTATTTATTATTATTTTTTATTTAGATCCAGAATCCAGTAAGCTGCAGCTCCAGCCCCACTTACCATTTTGTAATTTATTGTATTTCTGGTCTGTAAAAAACTTTATGTTGTTGTGAGCCTTACTTCTGACTTTTTTTTTTACACTTTATGTTTTATCTCTTATTGCTAAGTTCTTGGAGCAGAGAGTGCTACAGGTGTAAATTCCCTGTGCACTCTTTACCAGGAGTGATTTGCTTTTAATGTCTCTCTCTCTTCTCTCTTTTCCTGAGTCAGTTTTCCAGAAAAGCTTCTGATGTCCATTTCTTCTTCTCTCATCAAATATAAGAGCCAGATCTATTTTTACATTAGTCTCAATGCTTTAATCCAATGCTCATTCTCTTTTGTGGAACTCTGGTGTGGGCCATATGCCACTTCTGAAAGTTCTGGCCTGAGAACTTTCGGGTTGTACTGAGTTGTCTAGATTGGTTTCAGCATATGAGTTCTGGGCTTTCACCTAGGTCTGAATCTCCAGAAGTTCTATAACTGGCTCTGAGATCTTGGGTAAGTTACATGAGTTGTATGCCTTAGTTTCCTCATGGGTAAAATAGAGATGCTAATTGAACTGATCTTGAAAAGTTTATTATAAGGATTAAATGAAATAATGCCTATGAAGTGGTTAGTTGTTTCTTGACATGATAATCACTTAATAAATTGTGAATATAATAATTATTCTTACATTTACAGATAACCCTGGACATAATCCATCAGGATGAAAAGGTTGCTAGGGAATTAACATGAATAAAAGGCAGGGGAGAGCAAGAGCTCCAACAGAGTGAGGAAAATTTAAGAAAAAGACTAGAAAGGAATGAAGAATGTCCTCTGATGCATTTGTCTCCTAAATCTATTATGGCTTTAATAACTGCCCTACAGTGAATGGCTTTTGCATATTCTAAGAATTAATGGCAAAAAAATGACCTTCTAGTTTTAGTGGACCAAACCCTGAAGCTTCAATGCAATGGCTGCAGGGGTGCAGCGGAAAGAACACTGTTCTTGGTAAGAGAAGAACAGGGTTTGGTCTTGGCTCTGCCTCCTTGGGTTACTCGCACCACATTTTTGAACTTCTGATTTCCTCCTGTGTAAAATGTGAGTGGTAACCCTGCCGCCCAGGTGAGGTGAAGCGAGGTAATGTGTATGCAAATGCACGACATGTAACAGATGTTGAGTTTTTTAAAAAGAGAAAATCAGAGGGATTTGATGACAAATGCCCAAAACACTGTCTCCTTGGATCTTCAGTCAACCCCCTCACGTGTAACCTGGCCGGCTGGCTCCCAGGCGCTTCCCAGCCTTCAGGATTTCTCAGGCAGGAAGCCATAAGGGACAGATTGTGACGTGGTAAAGGACTTCTGTGGCAAAGGTGGCAGAGCCCATCGCACACCAGCGCGGTATCTACTGCTCTCAGGAAAAAGGACTTTCTGAAGGGCCCAAGGGTTTTGTGTTTTTGAACAGGGGCATGCTAGCTGCTTGAGACTTGGGCTCTGAGTGCTTGGTGGTGGGGCCTGTGGCCAATCTTACTTTTCTTTTCTTCCTTGATGCCAAACTGTCCTTGGAGACTTTTCAGTCCTGTTCCTTACCAAAGTCTTTTCCATTCCCTCTCATAGTCTCTTCCACCCTGGCTCCCTCCAGGCTTTTCTCTCAAGGCTCCTCTTATTTACCTTGCACTGGACACGTGGCCTGAGGAGAAGGATGGAGTTGGGTTGTTTCTCTTCAGCACCCAGTAAGGGGACCCTTATGTGGCCATTGAGTATGAAGAGCATCAAGTCCTTATTGTAATCTTTTCCCCTTTCCACTTACCTCCTGATCCAAGTGTATACCCACTGGGATCTGCCTGTCTGGCTTTTAAAAAACCTGTTCTTTCCAATGAGGGTTTTATGGTCCTAACTAAACTCTAATTCTTGCTCTATCTTAAAACATTTCAACACAAGCTCTAACTGTATAAAGGATATGCTATATCACATTTTTTTTTTTAAGGAGGGCTACATAGTATCAACGCAACTCAAACTTTGGGCACAAAGTGTGGACAGGGTGTTTTAAGGGAGGAGGGTTGAAGACATTACTGCAGAGATGTGTCACCATTTGAGAGAGAAATTGTCTGAGTGGTTTCCAAACTGCGTGCATGTCAGAATGTTCTAGGCCATGTGTTTCAGCTTCAGCTTCTTGGTCTCCACCCCAGACTTGATGAACTAGTATTTCTAGGGATGAAATCTGGTCACCTGGGTTAATAATGTGGGACACTGAGCAGGACACAAGTGATTCTGGTGCAGCCTGTGGGTGGGGGATGCTGGATTCCGTGTACCTCGTGTCTATTGTGGAATTGCTCCACGTGGAGAATGTCTCAGGACCTTAGATTCCAGTGAATATTTGAAACCTGGTAGTTTTTGCCCTCTTCTATTTCTGCTGAGTGGGGGATGAGTTGATTCTTGTAAAGTCTTGCTATCTCTCTGAAAGAGAAAGATTTTAATTCCCTAATTCATTAAAAACTATCCCAAAGCCAAATAAACAAAGGCAAAGGTAGACGGCTCATGAGCGTAACTGGGCTCTCGCCTCAGCAGAAATGGGGGGAGAAGGTTATTTGTTGAGGAGAAGGGAAATGGATGATTAACTCATTTCCCACGTTTGAGCAGTTTTTCTCAACCTGGCTGAATATTAGAACCACTTACCAGAGCAACTAGGTCAAGTATCTGGAGGTGGGGCTCAGGCGCTGGCATTTTTTAAAAAAGTGCACCCGGGTGATTCCCATATGTGACTGGACGGAGAGCTACTGTTCTAGAAGGAACTGTCTCAGGGGGAGGCAGAGAGGCAGGCTGTCTGAGCCACCGGGAACTTCCTGGCTAAGAATAGCAGGTCCTTTCTCAATGAAACAATCCAGAGGTTGCTTGTTCTCTGCGCCTTTGAGGAGCCTGGGCAGCACTGAGGAGGAGAGGGAGCGAGGGAGGACATGATCTGCACTTTAATTTGGAAGAAAGCTAGAAATGCCAGGAGAGCTCTTTCTGGTGTCCTAAAGTGTGTTCCTGTCCTCCTTCCCACCCTGCCCCCAAACTACTAGGTTGATATCCCTTTAGTTTAACCTTAACCTCAAAGAAGCCAAAATACAGCAAAAATATTTATAAAAATAACACTGTGGAGTGAAGCAGGCAGACAGTAGGGGATCTTATCCTTTTCAGGGAAAACAAAAAAAAGGAAAATTTTAAAAAGTGTGGGAGGCGGGGCTAAGGATAGGGCGGGGCTCCCTGCATCCTCACCGGGTCCTCAAACTCCCACAGCATCTCTGGCTGGCATCTGTGAAGCCAAGCATTTAGAGCATGAAGACCCTAATTTAACATCAGAATTTTTACCCTCTTTTTTGTCTTAAAATGCCTAAGTCTTTTAAAATATACTATATGTCTAAAATATACTAGATGTTTGTGCAAAACAGATTTATCGTTCAGAGGCCCTTTTAAATAAGCCCAAGCATTTGGGGCCCTCCCTCCCTGCCCCTCCCTGCCACCTTCCTTTCCTTGGTTTTTGGAGTGTCATCCTAGTTAGCAGTGGCACTGTGCAGAGTAGAGGGCTCTAAGCCGAAGGAGTCTGGATCCAGAAGATGCCCCTCAGAAAGCCACGTTGTCATGCTGAGGAAGAGTCTCCAAACCTCCCCCTGGGGTCAGGCCATATCTCTGTTTGGAACTATAATTTCTATAAATGTCCTCTTCCATAGGGACTGAAGTTGAGAATCCGACTTCAGGTCCTTAGTTCCAAGTCTCTGCCTCCGCTCCTAAAGTACTTCTCATCTGATTCCACTACACTCACCTATTGGAGCTGCTGACCCCATTTCTTCAAAAGGAAGCAGAGGGGCTGGGGATGTGGCTCAAGCGGTAGCCCGCTCGCCTGGCATGCGTGCGGCCCGGGTTCGATCCCCAGCACCACATACCAACAAAGATGTTGTGTCCGCCGAGAACTAAAAAAATAAACATTAAAAAATTATTTCTCTCTCTCTCTTTAAAAAAAAATACAAAAGGAAGCAGAAAGGGCTGTCTAGCTTCACTTCCTGGCCCAGCACAAGTCTCCACTCCTGGGATTTTATGAGTCTCCATGACAGTAGTGGCACCAGGGGCAGCTCGTAGGACCCTCTTCCCCATGAACTCCAGCTAAGCCACAGCAATGTGAAGCAGTTGCGCGTTCTGCCGGGGCGGCTTGGGCACGAGCCTTCCAGCTTAGATGTCTAAGTTGAAAGAAGCCAGTCGTCCAACCCCACGCTCCTGCCATGTAGACACTCTGGAGTTTCTTCGTCCCCCTCCATCCTCTCTCCCCACGAACTCCATGGTATGGAGTCTCAGGCAGGCAGTTGGTCCTGGTTCAATGCTGCCTGCTGTCGTGGTACGTCTTTTGCACATGGAGGGCAGAGGGTTGAACTCACCACTTCTGTTTCAGGCCAAGTGCCAGGAGTCCTGGCCACGTGTGCCAGGTGGACCCCCACAGCTCTGCCTCCTTTGCTCCTCCTTTCTATTTGTCCTGCTCCACCAGAGCATCCTGCTGTGAGACACTCAATGCTACCAATGCTATTTCCACTCCAGTTTGAGCTGAGGAACGTAAGACCTAACTGAGGAGAAGATGTTAAGTTCCTCCGAGTCACTGTCTCACGTCCAACACTGTGACATCAGGAGGGCTCCTGCTGGGTTGTTCTTTCTTGAAGACGCTGTGGGATGGAGGGTGAGTGTGCTCACGAGGTTCCATGGGTTTGGGGCAAGCTTTAAAGACCAATCAGAAATCACAGAAGGCCAAGCAGAAGTGCCCAGAAACACTGAAGGCGGCAACGGAAGCCTCCCCTCTGAACTGGAGTCCCCGAGTGTGTCTGGGCGAGAGGGCTGCTCTGGCAGGTGGGGAGAAGGAGCCGTGATGCTAATGAAGTGTGAACTGCTGCCTGGAGCAGAGCCTTCCGGCACCACGCCACCATCTCGCTGTCTTTCCTACCCATTTATTTATTTATATTGTTAATTAATGGAAATTTCAACCCCCATTAGATCAGGAGGAGTCGGTAATAAACAGCCGGAGCCTTGGGCCTTCAGGGCCACTGGAGAAGGGCAGAGCTCCTCTCTCCACTTGTGGATTCTAGTCAATGACCTGGACAGAGGGAGGGAAAAGCCAAAGAGAGCTGGGGCACTTGGTCGCTGAGCCACTGACCTCCCGGGCGCCTTTGGGTTTCTTCCTCTGGGTATCTTGGAGAAAGTCCTTCTTGGGATTGGGCAGCCCGGGTTTGAATCCTCTCTGCATATGCAAACTTGGGCATGCTTACTAAGCTTCCTGTGTCTTGGGCTCCTCTGTTGAAGAAGGCAGTCGATCCTACTTCAGAGGGAGTCGGGGGTCTTAATGAGGTGACAGTGAAGCACTGTGGGCGGGGCAGGGCCTGGGCTCAGTGAGTGCTCCCTGGACGTCAGCTGCCCCCATCAGCACTAGGAGCCCCCAGTGCCCACATGGTGCTGCTGCTCTCAGGTGTCTTAAGCAGCCCCATGGGAGCTCCTTCTGGGGGACAGGCTGCTCAGCACCCTCCTTCAGAAATGTCCAGACTCTCCCCTGTGCTGAGTTCTGGCACCTGGGCTGTGCATGGATCTCACGTGGGAGTTTGAATGCACAGTCTCCAGTCGGAAATTGATTGCCCTCACTTATGAAGCCTGAGAAGCTCTTCGTGGTTAGAGCCCAGGACTCCGATGTTGACATGGAATTTAGGTACAGCCAAAGGTCCCCCATGCACTGCGGTGTGGTAGAGCCATGCTCTGAGGGAGGCTGCAGAGGGCCCCCAGGGCCTGAGCCCCAGGGACTGGAGCTTCACTCAGCTCCTGATCTCTGGGTGTGACTCCCAGCTCTACAGCTTATTGGCCGTGGGACCAGGAGTGAGTGTGTAACCTTCCTAGGCCTCAGTTTCTTCACTAAACATGTGGCTGGCAATGACAGTGCTCGGCCAGACTGAGGAGAGGATGGCAGGAGACAACATGGAGTGATCACAGTGCCTGGCAGGTTCTCAGGAGTGTGGCTGCTATCGTTATCTCTGCTTTATTCATCCTTGTGTTTTCTGTACCCACCACCAGGTCTGCTCACAGGAAGGGCTCAATAAATACTTGTTAAATAATCAAAAGAATATGAGGCTTGGATAACCACTTACTTTTTGGGGCCTGGCATTCCTAATGGAGGGGGTTCTACTAGGTGGCTTTGAATGCCACTTCCAGATCAAAACACAGGGATTTAGTGCCAGGCTCCTAATGCCTGTGGGGACTGGGCCCTCTGGGTCCCTTGGGTTTACTGTTTCACCTGAAGCAACTTCCCTCTTCTTTCTTGGGAGGATAACAACATGATGCTAGAGAACAAAGTAACGAAGGTCCTGGTACCAGGGATTGAACTCAGGGGCACTAGACCACTGAGCCACATCCCCAGCCCTAGTTTGTATTTTATTTAGAGACAGGGTCTCACTGAGTTGCTTAGCACCTTGCCATAGCTGAGACTGGCTTTGAACTTGTGATCCTCCTGTCTCAGGCTCTTGAGCTGCTGGGATTACAGGCGTGCACCACTGTGCCTGGCTCAAGAGAAAAATTTAAACTGCTACGTTTGGGTATTAAATTACCAGCACCTTTCTGAGAAAGAAGAATCTACTAGTTATCTTGGATATGCTTCTAAAGAGAAGGGGTAATTCAAAAGATGAGCAGGGCAGGAATCTGTATTAAGAAAGAGCTGGAACGCAATTGGAAAGTATTGTTATTCTTCTAATAAGTCTGTGCTCCCACCTCACCTTGACTGCCTCATTTACCTTGCGGCTCACCTAATCTCAGATAGGACACGGCAGAAATAGGAAAGGTCCCTGCGAGGGCAAAGCAGATGGATATGGGGGGAGGGGTGACTCCAGCACCAAGAAAAATGAAATCTTTCTTCCCAAAAGGAGTGAAGGAAAAGGGTGAGCGCTGTCCAAGGTGGCGAGGGTAATGAATGGGGAGCAGCGAGCGATTGCAGGCTCCCTCTTGCCCTTTCCCCGAATGGGAGAAAGAGGCAGCACTTGACAAAATTAAAAGGGAACAAATTTAGAACTGATGAAAGGAAATGCTTTCCGCACAATGTATAATTAACCTAAGAAGGAACCTAACCTTCTCGCTATTAACTGAGGCAAGCGGTTAGCTGGGCTTTCAGATGGTTGCAAGAATAACAGCCACTTGGGCAGTTACCCTGATGAAGGCTGCAGTTCCCGAGGAGATTCATCCTCTACTGTAAGACATCAAGTGGTCGTCAGCTTGAGAAAAGGCACATCCCCTGGGATCTGCAAAAAAAAAGTGGAAGTGAGATTGGGCATTTAGACAGGACGTTAGCCCTGTACAAGGCCATAGGAATGATCCAGGCACACTCGGAGACTTGGCTGTGGTAGCACAACCACTCAGTGGAAGAGCCCAGCAGCTCTCAGATACTGCCCTTCCCTTCCAACAGGAGGCCCTCTGGAAAGTTTAGGGGGTTCAAAGGGGCTGCTGCCTCTTGCATCTGCCTAGGTTTCCATCCCCTTCTGTGGTCACAGCAGGGTCCCTGGGCAGTTGCTTCCCCTGCAGGGTATGGTGGTAGCCCAAGTGTGGAGGGTGGTTTGGGGAGCTGCTGGTGTGTGTGGTCTGGGCAGGAATTCTGGCCACTTTATGTCCATGTGATCTCAAGTCTCCCCCAAAGAGCAATGCTAGAGCACAGAAGAGAGTCAAAGAAGCTTGTTTGAGAAAAGGAGGTCTGTATTGCTGGGTTAATTGCCATCTTCATTATATTTGAGGTGTATGACCTTGAGCACCTTATTTAACCTCTTTGAATATCACTTTCATTTTCTCACTTCTACCTTCTTTAAGGACATGGGAACATTAAATGAGAATACTGAAAAGTATCTAGCATGCAACAGTGCACAGTAACCACTCAAAAACTAGGACCTAAAAATTATTATTAAAACCGGAATTAGCATGAGAAGACCTATTAGAGGAAAACCTGGCTTTAATCTTTTAGATTTATTATCTATTATTCTTTCATTCTCTTGACAAATACATTTTGAAAGCATAATATATACCACATCAGGTCTAGAATACATGGTAATGAATGAAATATGGCCCTTGTTCTCCTGAATTTTACAATTAAATGAAAAGAGGCAATCATGCAAAAAAGGGGGAAAAGAACCATCCAGCAACCCAGCAGTGCACGTGACACATTTTGTATCCGAGGGGGTGTCTCTAAAGTATGGCGGACTCTTAGAAGGAGTGTTGGTTTATTTAGCAAATATTTAATAAGAAACACATATATACTAAGGCAACCAGCGGCCACCATCTTGGAGAGCTGAAGTATCCACCGCCACTCTCAGACAGATTGCAACAACAAAACAGGTGTGTGTCACTCAGTTCAGCCCCCATACATAGGGGGATTTCGCATAAAATCTCTCCTAGACTTTCAGGGGAAGGGAGTATCACAGTGAGCTTGCATAAAGACTAAAGGAGAACTAGAGGCACCTGACCTTCAACCCCCCCTCCCATCAGCAGCCAAAACAAAACCTGTCTAGCCAGCGCTGGGGGAGGGGCAAGCAGAAAAAATCAAAACCATAGAGTGCCGGGGATCCCAAAAGCCAACGGTGTGACCCCGGAGATCCAGGCTGTCTGATTCTCGCGGCCTGCCCCGCAGCTACAGAAGGCATGGCGCCGCAGAGAAGGGATTAACTGGTAAGCAGGGAGATAAGTGGCTTCGACACGGTGGTATCCCACCAGCCAAGCCCGCACTGACCCCCGGGCTGAGTTCAGGATTGCAGACGGGGAAGGAAGCAGTACAGCCCCATCCCCCACAAGGGACACTCCACTAAGGCAACCAGCGGCCACCATCTTGGAGAGCTGAAGTATCCACCGCCACTCTCCGACAGATTGCAACAACAAAACAGGAGAAACCAAGACTAGCAGGAGAAACCAGGAGACTAGAGGCAAGGCCCTCGCGACTGGGCAGCTGTAAACTGCAGGCCTGCCGGCGACAGTTCACCCACTGCCCGCGTAACTGGGCGGTAGGAGAACGCCCACCCGCTGGCGACTGATCACCTGCCCGCGGCCTGTGATACTGGGTGGCTGGAGACTGCCTGCCTGTCATGACCGGGAGCTGAAACCAAACAGAGACAGTCCAGTCACACCCCCCCATTAGGGCACCCCGGCAAGGAGACTGGGGCCCGTCATAGCAGAGTAGTGTCGTCACTGGAGCTCGGACGTTGGAATTCCTTCCCAGCAGAATCCACGTTAGCAGGCATAGTTCAACAACACAAAGGAGAGACATCAGAGTAATACAGAAACAAAACAAATCTATAGAAGAGAGCAGAAACACGACAATCAAAAAGAGCTGGAAAGTAACGTGGACAACATGAGAAAACAAGGGAAAAAAGGATTAAAAACAATGCAAGACAACTCAATTCTACAGGAGGACATAGAAACATCAGAAACAGCGATAGGGAAAGAACTCAAGGCATACCTAACTCAAATGGAAAGGAATATTAGAGAAGACATGAGACAGCAAGTCCAAGAAATAAAAGTATATTTTGAAAATGAATTAAACAAACAAATTCTAATGGCAAAGAACGAGCTCTACCAGGAGATAGAGATCTTAAAAAAAAATCAAACAATAATCCTAGAATTGCAGGAAACTATAAACCAAATTAAAAACTCAAACGAGAATATTATAAATAGACTTGATCAAGTAGAAGTCAGAACATCAGATAATGAAGACAAGGTTTATCAACTTGAAAAGAATATAGTCAACACAGAAAAGATGCTTAAATCCCACGAGCAATCTATTCAAGAGATATGGGATGTCATAAAAAAACCAAATCTGAGAGTCATAGGGATAGAAGAAGGCACAGAGATTGAAACCAAAGGAATGGACAGCATATTAAATGAAATAATTCTAGAAAACTTCCCAGAGATGAAAGATGGAATGGATTGCCAAATCCTGGAAGCCTACAGGACCCCAAACATTCAAAACCATAATAGACCAACTCCAAGACATATAATTATGAAGATAGCCAACGTACAGAACAAGGAGAGAATACTAAAAGCTATGAGAGAAAAGAGGCAGATTACATTCAGGGGTAAACTAATTAGGTTAATGACCGATTTCTCATCACAAACTTTGAAAGCGAGAAGATCCTGGAATAATGTATTTCAAACGCTGAAAAATAATGGATTCCAACCAAGAATACTATATCCAGCAAAATTGAGCTTCAAATTTGACAATGAAATTAAAATCTTTCACGATAAACAAAAGCTAAAAGAATTTGCAGCAAGAATTTGAACAAAACACTACAAGAAGAGGAATTGAAAAATAGTGCCCAAAACTAACAGCAGGAGGTATCTCAGTAAAGGGGGAGGAAAATAACCAAAAAGCAAAACTAGCCAAACTAAAATAAATAAAGAAAGAAGCATGACTGGAAGTACAAATCATATCTCAATTGTAACCTTAAATGTTAATGGCCTAAACTCACCAATCAAGAGACATAGGCTAGTAACCTGGATCAAAAAAACAAATCCAACAATATGCTGCCTTCAGGAGACTCATATGATAGGAAAAGACATACACAGGCTGAAGGTAAAAGGTTGGGAAAAATCATACCACTCACATGGCCCTCGGAAGCAAGCAGGAGTGGCCATACTCATATCGAATAAAATCAACTTCAAACCTAAGTTAATCAAGAAGGATAAAGAAGGTCACTATATACTGTTAAAAGGAACCATCCACCAACAAGACATAACAATCATCAATTTGTATGCACCAAACAATGGAGCTGCAACGTTCATAAAACAAACTCTCCTCAAGTTCAAGAGTCAAATAGACCACAACACAATAATTATGGGTGACTTCAACACACCGCTCTTGCCATTAGACAGATCCTCTAGACAAAAGCTGAATAAAGAAACTATAGAACTCAACAGCACAATCTATAACCTAGACTTAACCGACATATATAGAATATATCAACCATCATCAAGTGGATACACGTTCTTCTCAGCAGCACATGGATCCTACTCAAAGATAGACCATATATTATGCCATAAGGCAACTCTTAGTAAATATAAAGGCGTGGAGATAATACCATGCACCATATCTGATCATAATGGAATGAAATTGGAAATCAATGATAAAAGAAGGAAGGAAAAATCCTACATCACATGGAAAATGAACAATATGTTATTGAATGATCAATGGGTTATAGAAGACATAAAGGAGGAGATGAAAAAATTCTTAGAATCAAATGATAACACAGACACAACATACCGGAATCTATGGGACACAATGAAAGCAGTTTTAAGAGGGAAATTCATTTCTTGGAGTTCTTACCTCAAAAAAAGAAAAAACCAACAAATAAATGAACTCACGCAACACCTCAAAAACCTAGAAAAGGAAGAGCAAAACAACAGCAAATGTAGTAGAAGACAAGAAATAATTAAAATTAGAGCAGAAATCAATGAAATTGAAACAAAAGAAACCATTGAAAAAATTGATAAAACTAAAAGTTGGTTCTTTGAAAAAATAAATAAGATAGACAAGCCCTTAGCCATGCTAACGAAAAGAAGAAGAGAGAGAACTCAAATTACTAACATACGGGATGAAAAAGGCAATATCACAACAGACACTACAGAAATACAGAAGATGATTAGAAAGTATTTTGAAACCCTATATTCCAATAAAATAGAAGATAATGAAGATATTGATAAATTTCTTAAGGCATATGATTTGCCCAGATTGAGACAGGAAGACACACACAATTTAAACAGACCAATAACAAAGGAAGAAATAGAAGAAGCCATCAAAAGACTACCAACCAAGAAAAGCCCTGGACCGGATGGGTATACAGCGGAGTTCTACAAAACCTTCAAAGAAGAATTAATACCAATACTTTTCAAGCTATTTCAAGAAATAGAAAAAGAAGGAGCTCTTCCAAATTCATTCTATGAGGCCAACATCACTTTGATCTCAAAGCCAGACAAAGATACTTCAAAGAAAGAAAACTACAGACCAATATCTCTAATGAACTTGGATGCAAAAATTCTCAATAAAATTCTGGCGAATTGAATACAAAAACATATCAGAAAACTTGTGCACCATGATCAAGTAGGATTCATTCCTGGGATGCAAGGATGGTTCAATATACGGAAATCAATAAATGCTATTCACCACATCAATAGACTTAAAGACAAGAACCACATGATCATCTCGATGGATGCAGAAAAAGCATTTGACAAAGTACAGCATCCCTTTATGTTCAAAACACTAGAAAAACTAGGGATAACAGGAACTTACCTCAACATTGTAAAAGCTATATATGCTAAACCTCAGGCTAGCATCATCCTAAACGGAGAAAAACTGAAGGCATTTCCTCTAAAATCTGGAACAAGACAGGGATGCCCTCTATCACCACTTCTATTCAATTTAGTTCTCGAAGTACTAGCCAGAGCAATTAGACAGACAAAAGAAATTAAAGGCATAAAAATAGGAAAAGAAGAAATTAAACTATCGCTATTTGCGGATGACATGATAATATACTTAACAGACCCAAAAGAGTCTACAAAGAAGCTGCTAGAGTTAATAAATGAATTCAGCAAAGTGGCAGATTATAAAATCAACACGCATATATCAAAGGCATTCCTGTATATCAGCAACAAAACCTCTGAAATGGAAATAAGGAAAACCACTCCATTCACAATATCCTCAAAGAAAATAAGATACTTGGGAATCAACCTAACAAAAGAGGTGAAAGATTTATACAATGAAAACTACAGAACCCTAAAGAGAGAGATAGAAGAAGATCTCAGAAGATGGAAAAATGTACCCTGTTCATGGATAGGCAGAACTAACATCATCAAAATGGCGATATTACCCAAAGTTCTCTACAGGTTTAATGCGATGCCAATCAAAATCCCAACGGCATTTCTTGTAGAAATAGACAAAGCAATCATGAAATTCATATGGAAAAACAAAAGACCCAGAATAGCAAAAGCAATTCTAAGCAGGAAGTGTGAATCTGGAGGTATAGCGATACCAGAGGTCAAACTGTACTACAAAGCAATAGTAACAAAAACAGCATGGTACTGGTACCAAAACAGGCAGGTGGACCAATGGTACAGAATAGAAGACACAGAGACTAATCCACAAAGTTACAACTATCTTATATTTGATAAAGGGGCTAAAAGCATGCAATGGAGGAAGGATAGCATCTTCAACAAATGGTGTTGGGAAAACTGGAAATCCATATGCAACAAAATGAAATTGAATCCCTTTCTCTCGCCATCCACAAAAATTAACTCCAAATGGATCAGGGAGCTAGATATCAAATCAGAGACACTGCGTCTGATAGAAGAAAAAGTCGGCTACGATCTACATATTGTGGGGTCGGGCTCCAAATTCCTTAATAGGACACCCATATCCCAAGAGTTAACAACAAGAATAAACAAATGGGACTTACTTAAACTAAAAAGTTTTTTTCTCAGCAAGAGAAACAATAAAAGAGGTAAATAGAGAGCCTACATCCTGGGAACAAATTTTTACCCCCCACGCCTCCGATAGAGCCCTAATATCCAGAATGTACAAAGAACTCAAAAAATTAAACAATAAGATAACAAATAACCCAATTAACAAATGGGCCAAGGACCTGAACAGACACTTCTCAGAGGAGGACATACAATCAATCAACAAGTACATGAAAAAATGCTCACCATCTCTAGCAATCAGAGAAATGCAAATCAAAACCACCCTAAGATACCATCTCACTCCAGTAAGATTGGCAGCCATTATGAAGTCAAACAACAATAAGTGTTGGCGGGGATGTGGGGAAAAGGGTACACTTGTACACTGCTGGTGGGGCTGCAAAATGGTCAGGCCAATTTGGAAAGCAGTATGGAGATTCCTGGGAAAGCTGGGAATGGATCCACCATTTGACCCAGCTATCGCACTTCTAGGACTATTCCCTGAGGACCTTAAAAAAGCGCTCTATAGGGATACGGCTGCATCAATGATTATAGCGGCACAATTCACAATAGCTAGACTGTGGGACCAATCTAGATGCCCCTCAATAGATGAATGGATAAAAAAAATGTGGCATCTATACACAATGGACTATTATGCAGCACTAAGAAATGACAAAATCATAGAATTTGCAGGGAAATGGATGGCATTAGAGCAGATTATGCTAAGCGAAGCTAGCCAAGCCCTAAAAAACAAATGCCAAATGTCTGCTTTGATATAAAGAGAACAACTAAGAACAGAACAGGAAGGAAGAGCATGAGGAAAAGACTACAGTAAACAAAGACGAATGGAGGGAGAGAAACGGAGAGAGAAGGGAAAGCACATGGAAATAGTAGGAGACCTTCAATGATACATAAAATTATAAGAGGTTATGAGGGGCAAGGGGGAGGGAAAAAAAGGGAGAGAATTGAACAACAGCAGGGGAGGTAGAGAGGGAAGATGGGAGGGGAGGGGAGGGGAGGGGCGATAGTAGGGGATAGGAAAGGTAGCAGAATACAACAGTCACTAATATGGCATTATGTAAAAATGTGAATATGTAACAGATGTGATTCTGCAATCTGTATTTGGGGTGAAAATGGGAGTTCAAAACACAATTTGAGTCAAATGTATGAAAGATGATATATCATGAGCTATGTAATGCTTTAAATAATCAATAAAAAAAAGAAAAAAAAAGAAACACATATATGTTAAGCTCTGTAATGTGCATTCATAAGTTATTTCCTTGTCAAGTAAATCCCATTCTTAGGAAAAGTGACATGTTGGAAAGGCATTTTGTAATACAGGGTATCCCAGAGAATATTCCAAGAATCTGAGCTTGCACTGACAGTGTAATCAAACATAGTTCCAAGTGAACACTATTTACTACCAGGGAATATTTTGAATCACTCAAAAGCAGTTAAACATATTTCTTATTTTCTTGTGAAATATGCTGGTCAAGAAGCTCTAGAAAATGATCAAGAAAGACTATGGAAGAAATCCAGGAATCTTTGGAAATGTTGTAGGACTCTGGCTCTTTCTCCTTTGAGGCGGAACCCAGACCCGACCAAACACACCAAGCATGTGGCATGCTGTCAAATACTTCCTGTTTCCCAGAAAATTTATTTATTTTACTGTACTTATTTTTTTATATAAAAGTTGAAGTCATTTTCTAGTTTTATCTATAATGGCCGATTTTGGGGCAGACATATCTATACTCAGGGATGCTCATGAGTTGAAAAAATCTTAAATTTTTTTTAATAAATATTAAACTGAACAATTAAGGAGGTCGACATTATGTTGCATCTTGTAGGCATCCAATTAAGTACTTAACGAATTCAATTTGACTCTTCTCCTACTTGGAGTCAGGTTTTGGAGGCATTTTGGAGCTCTAAGACATCTCTGTAGGCCTTTGAAAGCTCCTGGGCTGGAGGCCTCTTTCTTCAGGACATAAGGGCCCTGAAAAGCAGCAAGCTTCTCCTCTGACATGAGTCCCCAACCTCTGAGACTCCCAGAGGCTGACCTGATGAGGTGTCCCCTGAAGAGACTTTTAGTAATGTCCACTTCAGAGAAGGTCGGTGCCAGGGCTGGGTGTCAGCTGAGTAGACCATGGGAATTGTTGGTGGGACCGTCCCCAGCCCTCAAAGGAAACTTGGTTCTCTACTCTCATCTCACCTGCCTTTCTTCTGGTCTTCTGCCTTTTTACTTCTTGTCATCTGCTTTTTGTCTTCTCTCCAGCCTGTGGCTTTGTCCATCAGTGGCAGCCATGAGAAGTCAATGGCTCCTCTAGCCCTGGCCCATTCTGTGGTACCGCTGAGGACATTTCTGACCTCAGTGAAAGTTCAAGGAAAGAGGGTTGGACACACACTTAGCACTTGCGTGAATCAAGACCGTTGTGTAGGCATTTTGATGAGAACTTGAAACACAAAGCGCTGGGCACTTAGGTGTTTCTTTACAGAACGAATGTCCTAGGGTTTTAGAGCTGCCAATGTGAAATGAGCTGCTGAACTTTTGGCTTTGGTTACTAAGTACTGGGCGGAGAGAGTGCTGGAATCTTCTTGTTAGGCATGCTGTGCTCTCTTGTAATTGCTTCTGTGCAGAGCACCCTCCTTCCCCTGTCTGCCAGGTGACTGCAGTCTTCACATCTCAGCTGCAAGTCACCCCCTCTAAGTCTCCCTTGACCTCCCTGGGGTGATCTGAATGCACCTTTTGGGCTTCCACTGATCTTAATAGAGCTCACATTTGCATCAAAGCCATGTCCATCTTTGGGTGGAGGGTTTTAGGGGCACATCTGATTTCCACTGTGAGCATGTTGTAGGCAAAGGCCCTGCCCACCTTCATCTCCATTTCCTTATCTCTGAGAATAGCCCAGGGCACTCGGTAGTGTCTAAAGGAATGAGATAACTGGTTGGAAACCGAACGAAGATCCTTCATTATGCACTGATTTTGGGTCCTTTTCATCTTTGGCCAAGACCACTAAGTCTGCATGCTCAGTCCATTTCTAAGAAATCATGATGAACAGTGGTGACATGCCCTGTAACATCTTTTCCTCCAAATGTCCCCAAATCACAAGTCATGAGCTTCAGGATCTACCACCACAGATATTATAAAAACTGGGATAAAGAAGCAAATAGAAATAAATACCTATTATGGCAAAAGTGAAACAAATCAATATCACTTCTAAGTGGCCAGAGAAGTTTAATAGGCTTAGATTACTGCCAGATTGTTAAAAAAAATGTGTTTAGTAGGCAGTGAGGGGAAATTTTAGCTGCAGGAGTGAAGAGCCTCACAGTTCTTCTCATCTTAGAATGAAAGACATTTTCTTTGGCATTAGAGGTTGAAATACAAGTCCGCAAGCATGGGATTCAATTCTGAAGTTGGTGGCTTTGCTTCCTAGGCCTAGACAGTGAGAGCTGCTCACAGTCGCTGGCTACCTTCACCTGAGGTTGGAGAGGCCTCTTCAGCTCTCATGCTGTGTGGTTGGCCCAGAAGTCCGAGTCCTTCAATGCATCATCTTATTACCATCGTTGGATTGGAACATGACTGAGGCCTTCTGACATCCTTGCATACCTTTCCACTCTCCATTTCAGACTCCTTTTGAGCTCCTGGCATTTCCTGACAAGTTTTCTGCTCAGACTTCACTCTGTTATTTGGACTGTCCCAGGATGCACCCTGTGTGCTCCGCCCATGACCCTCTGTATATGTCTGTCAGAAGTTTCCTCTCTTCTGCTTTGTACACATGACTGTTCTTCAAGGCCCAACTCGATAGTCACTTGAACCTTAATTGCCTGAAGGAACTTATTTATCCTTAATGTTTTCCCCCTTGACTATCAACATTTAAAAATTAGCACATGTTGTACATATTAATAGAGTTCAGTGTGATGTTTCCATACATGTATACAGCAAGCACTGATCATATCTAATCATCCTCCCCTCCCCTTGCATCCTCCCTGGGCCCTCATGGGCTGGCAGCCTGAGACACAGGAAAGTTGATAGTGCAGAGCATGTCTTAGGCAGTTTGCTGGCTCCAGGAAGCTCCCCCCACCCTATTAAGGCTTTCAACTGACTGGTTGAATCCTACCCATGGATTATGGAAAGCAATCTACTTATTCAAAGTTCACCAATTTAAATGTTATTCTCACCCAAAACACCTTCCAAATTGATGTATAAAATTAACCATTCCACCCTCTGCCAAATCAGAACCCATGCTCATTTTCTTAAATGGTATATAACCTACAAATACAGAGAATAACAAAGTCGTACTTCTGCCTAACACTAAACAACTATTCTGCATATAAGTGTAAACACACCAACTCTTTTCCGAGGAGAGGGTGCGGTGTCCTTGGATGGGTCCTTAGGGAATATCCTGTACTGAAATATGGACAGGTGAAGTGACTTGTCCAGGTCACTCTGTATGTGAGTGCAAGGGTCATATTTCAGCCCTGAGAGTCTCTCTCCATGGACCAACCTCTAAATGTGTCTCTTCCCTGACTCAATTGTGATCTTTGTAAGGATGGTGACTATGATTTGTCATCGTCACCCCCCCCCCCCGCAGCTTCTTGTACAATGTTGCTATTAAATAAATTTTTATGACTAGAATGAACACCAGCTCATTCATCTTCCAGGCTCTATCATGGTGACTGGCCCTGAGGGCTCAGAGCTCAGGACTCCTGGAGTTGACATTACTTCTAACCTCTCAGTGCAGAGGATGGGAGGAAAGAACCTGGATTTTGCCATGAAACAAACTCATATCCTTTACTTCTGTCTGTGTGACCTTGGGCCTCAAACTTTCCATCTGAAAAGGGGGAATCATGCTGATATCTTCTTCCAATGATTATTATTAAGGTCAACAGAATAATGTGTATACATCATTGAGCTCTGAGCCTGGCATACTCCAATTGTTCAAAATAGACTGTTTATTGTTATTTGATGCTCTCCTTCTGAACGTTGGCAGCACAACATCTCTTTTTATTTGCATTAGGTAGGTATCACTCCCCAAATATCACAGTACATCATTTACCTTCTGATGACCCTCTGGAGTAGGGGGACTTCACGTGTCTTCTACTTCTGAATTCCTATGCAGGGCTGAGAATGATTGTTCATCATGGTTGTTCAACGCTTAAATGAATCGATATTAGCTGAACCAAGAGAGATCTGTGCTCTCAGATCACCTTCATGACACCATGAAAGTCTGAGGCAGGTTTCAGCTAATGGCATGGGAAATTCTATCTACACCACTGTTCTAGGGAGTCTTGGGTTGGGTGACCATGGTTTAGGTGAATAAAGCAGAATAAAAATATATCCCTTAGCACCTGAACCTTTAATTATATGCCTTTGAACTTCTGCCATCCATTTCTTTTTTCTCATAAGATGAATCATAGTAGCATAAATGCCAAACAAAAACACTTAAAAATCCTGTTTGGACCTTAATTCTCAAAGACTAAAAGTCCAAGATGGAGCAACCAGAGTTCCAAAGGAATGTAGACCATAACACAAAGAGAACAGTCTGGGTGAGGGCAGAGGGAGTAATGGGGGAAAACCTTCAGTAAGAATGGTCAGGAAGGAGACATTTGGGCAGAGACCTGGACCATGTGAAAACTGAGCCACGCAAATCCAGAGGGAGGATTAGCAAAGGCGAAGTTCCTGAGGAGCAGCAGAGGACAGCGTGACAGGAGTCCAGCAAGGAAAGGGAGGAGGGTTGGCAGGAGGAGGCCAGGAGCTGGGTTGGCAGATCATTAGAGCTCCCCAGGCTCTGGAAGGACCATGGACTGTATCACAAATAAGATGGAGAGCTACTGGGGAGTTTGAGCAGAAGGAAGGCATGATATGGTTTATATGGAAATATGTATCATACTCTTCTGGAATATCTCTTGGGCTGCTTTGTGACATGTAGTAGGATCTGCATGAAAATAGTAAATATGAAGTTGTTCAGATGAGAGTATGGTAGCTTGGAAGAGGTGGAGGTGATGAGAGGTTGTTTATTTTGAAATTAAGATAGATGCCATGGGAGTTTGGATGGGTTCTAAGTGTTTGGAGTGGGTTACAGGATAAAAACAGAAGACTTTATTTTATATTTTTTCCTGGAGCAACTGATTGAATGATTCAACTCAATGAATGGAAAGGATTTGGAGAGGAAAAATGTTTGGCGAGAAATTGTGTAAATCAATCAACTTTTGATATGTTAAATTTAGATAACCCAGTGGAGATACTGAGTAGGAAGTTGGATAGAGCAGCCTAAAGTTTCTGGGCAGAGCTACCAATATACATTGTTTTGCAATTATCAGAAAAAAAGTGTTTAAAGCCATAGGAGTAGATGAAATTATCTAGGGAGTGAGAAAGAAAAGAGAGGAGAGACTAAACCTCAGACCAGGGACACCCAAATATTTAGAAGTTGGGAAGAGGAGGAGCCAGCAAAGGAAACTGAGAAGTGGCAATGACATTGGGAGAAAGCAAGAATGGGGCCCCCCTGAAGTCAAGTTCAAAGTCCAAGTTCAGGAAGGAGTGATCTGAGAAGCATGTCTCTAGGAGGTCAGTAAGGTGAGCACCAAGAATCAACTATGGGGATATAAACAAGAATGCTCACAAGAGCTCTGCTTATTTTTAGAAAAATATTGGAAGCATCCCCAAGTGATCTCTATCAGCAGGAGGACAGGTAAATTGTAGTGTGTTTGTACAATGCAGTCTATTCATCTGAAAAAAATGAAGGAGATACAGCTAGGGCCACATGGAAGAGTCCCATAAACATGATAGTGAGTGAAACCGTTGAAGAAGAATATGCACAATTGAACACCATTTGCAGAGCTTTAAAGCATGCAAAATAAACCTTTATTGGTGAGAGGAATCTGCATAATAAAAATGTAAAGAAACACATGAAAATGAAAAAAATGCTAAATTCAGCATACCAGTTACTTTAAGAATAGGAGGAGAGGAAGCAATTTGGGAGGGGAACAGGAGGCATTCGATGGTACTGGTAATATTTCGCTTTTTAAACATGATGGTCGTGTACACAGATCATCCCTGAATTATTTGTACTTTAAGTGATCTAAATATAGCCTAAGAAATTCTAAATGAAAAGAAAGACAATAACTTAGCCATCAAGTTTGTCAGTGTGGAAGTCATTTGTGACTTTGACAAAAGCAGTTTCAGTGAAGTACATGCTGGGAAAGAATATTGAGGTGGGTTGGAGAGAGAGGGAGGAGGAAGGTGAAAAAGATGGATCAAGACAACTCTAGAGAAGTTCAGGGATAAATGGCTCAGCAGCATGCAGAGGAGGCTGGAGAGCAATGAGGGGTGGGGGAGGACTTGATTGACAGAGTGACTCCAAATGTAAAGCTCACCAAGGCCCGGTAATGTACAAAATTAAAATATAGTTTGTGTTTAATGATTTATCTTCAGCAGAGAGTCCAAAGCCCCTAATTTCCCTTCAGTGCCTTGGTGTTTGACTCTTGGTATTCATTAGCATCTTCACCAGAGGAGGAAGGGCTCAAATCAGGCCCTTTGGACGCTGGTAAAAGTAATTTAGCAAAAGCTTCAGTTGGGGAGGAGCTGGAAACAACTCATTTAAATGAGGTTTGGGATTTCTTCTGGATTAATAAAGATAGGGCTTTGAATAAAAACACCACGCAGAATCCGTAAATCATTTCAGGTGTTTTAGAGTGTACGGCCTCTGGAATCAGGGAAGTAGTTTAAATGATGTGCAAAAGCCATTTATATCCATAACGTTCAAGAAAACTTTTTGAAGAAAGTAGAATTGGGGAAGCTTTCCATGTAATTGTTGTTCTGCGCATGAGATCCATTACTATTAGGGAATTGGCACTGGGTTTTGTGGTTTTCCTAGTAGCTGATGTGGATTTCTAAGGATTCCTTCACTCTTTTTCCTGAAGCCCATTTAGACCAAGGATATCCATTAGCAAGGTAATAATTAAAATATATAAACATACTATATACAATAATCAGAGGCTCTGCTTGTTCTATGCCCTGATCTGGGTCTTAGGGAACATTTCTTCAAATTCTTGCAATGTCCATGTGAAGTAGGCTTTATTACTTTCATGTTACCGATGAGGAAGTTGAAGTCGAAAAAGAACTGCAGAGAAAGTAAGTTCTAGAACTGGGTCTGGAACACAGATGTCTAATTTCAAAACTTGGGCTCTCTCCACTTTTTGGTTCAGCCCTAGGAGTGCTTTATAGCCCTGAGCACAGAGTCACTTTAAATCCCATCCATGCAACTGTAATTTCTGACAAAAAAAAAAAAGTCCACCTCCTCCTTGCTTTCTGTTTGTGTTGCTGCTGCCCCAGGAGACGAGATGGTTAGGAGAGGCCATCGTGGGCAATATGGCGGGATGCCAGTTGTAAGTTTTGAAGATCTGCAGTGAATTGGGAATAAAATGGTGGTGGCACGTTTTGAGGCCTTTTACTTTGTAGAAGACCCTGTGTTTTAAAAACATCCAGTGACTGCTGTTGTTCTATATTATTTAAATGAGCAAGTGTCCTAGTTTCAGGAGGAAGAAAATTTTTTTTTTATCAAATTTACTGCACATCTGTTTAAAGAATGTGGCAGCAATGTGCATAAATCTCCAATCAAAATATTACAGAACAAGCCAATTTTATGATATTAAAAATGTATGGTCAGACACAATGTGCTGAAAATGTAAAATGGACATGTGGTGCCTTTTCTGTTCAGCTTATATTGGACTGTTTAGCCCCAAATTAAATCTCATGCAAAAATATATCAGACAGAAATGGAGTTAAACTTGGATTGAAACAATTAAACTGATGTTATAAAAGTGTGTCTGTATAATATGCCAACATTGCAAATATATTTTTATAGCAATAGAATTTTTGTAGTGTCTTAAATAGATTTTGAAATGTTCAAATTATATATGCCACCACATGTGATGATGTTTTATGGATACTGGATAATATCCTAATATAGAAAAATTTAAAAACTCCTGTAGTAGAAAATATTCAAATGTTTTGTAAGCAACAAGGAATCTTGCTTTGGAGGCTTTCTAGTGTGAACTGGTACTTTTTTTTTTCTTTTGGGCAAATCAGCATGTCAACAAAAGTCCAGCCAGACTTTTATATCAGCAGGCTGATGTTTTTAGGTTTTGGAAGAGATCACCGTTATTCACTTTCCTGGGATGTCACCCTTACCATCACCATGACACCTGCACTGGGATTCGTGACTACTTTCTGGTTACAAGTGCACTATGAGGAATCTTCCTTACCTAATTTGTTTCTTGAAGGGTCCCTATGAGATGATTGTTATTAGTCCCATTTCATAGATGGAGTCTCTTTCCCTTGAGCAGCCTGCACAGCGTAGCACTTGACAGTTTCTAGTCTTATCCCAGCTGTACCATGTTGGAGAATTCTCACAGCAGCTCTGCCATAAATGAGTCAGATGAGCTATGGCATTCAGAAAAGCACATGGCTCTCTCAAGGTCATGGTGGTGGAACTGGGCTTTGGATTTCTGATGGGTTTTTCATCAAACTGTACCGAAAACTTCACTGGGAAGCAAAATGCATTCATTGCTTGGGCCTGAGACTCCAGCGGGGCTATGGGTAACGGAGAGTGAGAGTGAAAAGGAATTCACAAACACCTTATTTTTTTGAGGTTTTCTTTGCCAGCCAATTTCTATGGCCTTACATTTGGTTCTGGGGAAGAAAGAGACTGCGGGCAGAAACTCAAGCTACAGATTTCACATAACCTTTGTGAGATGTTGGGACATTGGGAATGTCCAGAAGCTCTCTTTGAGGATCATAAATTTGGATCATGGTCCCAGGGGCTGTGTGGATGAAGGGAAGTCCGTCCTCTTGAGTGACTTGTCTTCAGCTCTGCATGGCATCAGCAGAGGGAGTCTTGGGGTGAGCCTATGCATGAGAAATGGCTTTATTACCAGTACAAGGTGTCTGGCATCTTCTGGGTACATTGTGGGGGACACTGCTGACAGGACTGGAGCAGGAGAAGGGGACAGAACACTGGCTGCAGTAAGGAGGGAGAAATTCCCTGGATTCTTCCAGAAAGAACTGGAAAGGCACTGGGAGGCCTGGTCCTAAGCTAGAGATAGTAGGTGTTATAACTCTAATTCAAGGTCAAATCTCTGATACATTTCACAATGGAGATACAAATACACACACACACACACACACACACACACACTTACCTTTGGAGTGTAGAGACTAGGATGGATATTGGAGGTGGAAGGAATGAAGGAAAAGTATGGGGTGTTGCTTAATGGTTGGGAAGTGAGATCAAGGAGACTAGAGGACCCTAAAAATTGACAAGAACAGAGTGCGATCAGTACAGAGAGATGAGCTGAAGGAGGCTCTGGAATGTATGTCTTGGTGGGTGAAGTTGCTTCAAAAGGCAAGAAACATTACTTGAAGATTAGAGACTAGTGTGGTAGGGTGACCAGAGGCCAACTTTAAGAAAAATGGTTAGAAAGTGAGGCACTTGAACTTTTAGGGTGGAAGGAAATTTGGAATATAAAGAGACAGACCAGGAGTTTTTGACAACTCAGGGATACCCCATTTAGACCAGGATAGAGGTTTCTGAAAATAAAGGGCTGACTGATTGGTCAAGACTCATATAGCATACCAGCCAAAGAGAATTAAACAAGGGCTGGTGGCATATGGAATAGATATGGAGCTGGGCGAGGGAGTGGGACGGGTTGGAGAGGACCATGGCCTGGAAATCCCAGTGAAGACAGAGAAGTGGGAGAATGGGTGGGACTGGAGGGGAGACTGGAAGGACGGGGTGTTGTGTGACTAGACAGCTCGCTCTTGGACATGAAACGGTTCTGGTGAACACCAGGTATCTGGGCAGAGAAGCCCTTTGGAGTTGAGAAAGCCTTGGGATGGTGGCAGAATGACGTCCATGAGGACAGGGGATGACGCAGCCAAGGGCGGCTGAGCATGCCACAGGGAAGGGACCTGGTGTGGCAATGGAAGGGATGGACAGATGGTCCGAGCTGGAGGCAAGGAGGTTATGGGACTGACTTCTAGTTCTGAAGGACACAAGTTGACGTGACCTTTCCCTCGAGATGGCTGCAGGGGAGGCACATTCTCAGGAGAAGCACATGGAGACGCAGTGAAGAAGGGGATGGTGGAAGTACGGAATGGAGACTTTGCAGAGCAAAGGGAAAGGATTTAGTAGAAGAGTGAGTCCCAGAAAGTGGAGAAGAGACACCAAGTGTTTGGGAATAAAGAAAAAGAAGGAGGAGCCACAGTAGGGCCTCAACTCAGGAAGGTGGAGTTACGTGGCTTCATACTTGCCACGCTAAGAGGTCCTGACAGATTTCTTAAGGGGATCTGCGGCTTGGCCCCATGGGACTCAACTGCAGGCAGAAAGTGAGGCTGGGTCTTTGGGTGGCAATGGCAGGCGAGGCTCCTGTGTGCTGCTGAGCTCTGGGTGTTCAAAGCTGGGTGGCCGCAGGCTCTGAGCTTTTGAGGCTGGGTAACAGGCTTTGAGAGGTGTGTATGTGGGTGGGCTCTGTGGGATGATTTTGCTAAAGCCTGTGTCATCTCTGCTCCTGAAGCTCTTCCCATGATTCCACATCCCTCTTATTCCTCAATGGAAGCTCTTTAACACAGTTCACAGGACCCTCCAACATGGGGCTCCGTCTCCCTCCTCAGGCTTCTCTCCTGGTACTTTCTGAGAAGCCTATAATTTCCTAAAAAGATTTCTGCAGCTTCTGACCAGAATATTTCTTTTTCTATACACCTTCCTCTCTCCTCCACTTAGCAATGGCTGTACAGCCTGAGCTTTGAAGGTTTGTCTCAGTAAACCCCTCTACCAGGAGATCTCTTTGGATCCCCTGATGTTGGACTAGACATGCCACATCCCTCAGGAAACCTGATCAGTATCGATACCCTCTTCTGTCAATATTCTTATTACCTCTGTCATTCAACTTGCCATATAATGCAGTGTTTTTTTTTTTAAATTTTTAATAGTAGTAGATGGACAGCATGCCCTTTATTTGTCTAGTTTTTTGTGCGGTGCTGAGGATTGAACCCAATGCTTCACACATGGCCGGCAAGCACTCTGCCACTGAGCTACGGCCCCATCCCATGCAGTGTTGTTTTTATAGAAAGTCAGCAATGGTCCTCGATTCTGAGAAGCTTTGGGGCAGGACTCATGTCTTATTCACCATAACGTCCTCAGCCTCGTTCATAATGTGGGCACTCAAAGAACTCTCGATAAGTATTCAGAGAATGATGGAGATAACAGGAACTGAATTAGTTCAGCGCTGTAGGGGAGTGGAATGAAGGAAGAGATTCCAGGGGCCTGATGGTAGAGAATTGACAAGAGAGAGCAAGTTTATTAATGCGTTGTGCCTGGTGCACGGGAATGCGCACATTTGTGAGTTTAGTGGTAGAGAAGAGAAAGACTCAAAGCCTGCCTTAGGGTTTGAACCCAGGTCACTGGTAAGATTGTGGTATCATTAGCAGAAACAGGGAAGATACATGGAGTTATAACATTGGAAGCTAAAAGGATGATTCAGGATTGAGGCTCAGGTAAGACACGTAGATGTCAAAGAAGCAATTGAAAATGGTAGCCTAGGGTGGAAGGTGGTAAGTTAAAAGAAATGAAAATCAAGGGAGAGAGAAGCAAAAGAACGTGCTCCAAAATTGTAATGGAAGAACAATTACTGGAGAGTTGGTCCCTTTCCTACAGGCGTTTAGTAGAAGAGAATTATTATTGTTATTATCATTTTTATTCTTCTTAATACAGGAACACCACAGATTTGTTAAGGCTTAATTTTTTTTTAAACATTAAAGCACAGTAATCTCTATTATCTCCACTCAGCCTCCCAGTACTTCTAGGAAGTAGGAAGAGTAAATGTTATTTCCATTTTGCAGATGAGAATGAGGCCCAGCCTGCTTCCAACCTCAGCAGGGGCCGGGCAGACACAGGAGTGGTTCTTGCAACAGCCAGATGTTACTCTTTACACAGCATCCCTCTACCTCTGGGACGGTGAGGGACACACCCTGCTCACTGTGTGTGGAAGGTTTCCCTTTTACTATGGTTTTCACAATATACCCAGTTGTAAGTTCAGCCCACGTTGTCTGTGGTTCTCAGTCTCTGCAGCCCTTGACACGGAGAGAAGTCACTCTGGCAATCTGCCACTCCAGTGGCATGTGGCCATTTATAACTGCAAGGTTACAATTTGGCCAACAGCTTCACAATTTCATCCTTGAGTTCCTTCAGACCCTTGGGCGGGTGCCATCTACTCCCGGTGATTTATTTGTTTCTAAAATTGTCAATTAGGTCTAAAGCATCTAGTGTTTTCCCACATTTTCTTTTCCCCTTAATTCCTGTTCCAAAAGACAATTGGATGCTAGGAAAGTCTTCAGTGTATTTCTGAGTAAGCACTTCGTGTGGAGTTGGGGTTTATGTAGGATCCAGATGGAATTTATATCAGCTAAAGACTCAGGAAATTTGTCTGCTATAGTTTATACCCAGATAGGAAGTGGGGTGAAATATTTCTCTGCTCTGATTAAGAGTGTGGTCGAGGTTGTGGAGTGAATAGAAATAACAGTGTCTCACTTATGGGCAATATTTACTCCTCTCGACTTCTGGGCCCTGGAAATTGTGACAGTTATCCCCATCTTTTACTGAAACTATTAGGGAAAAAAATCAAAAATTGATCTCCAAAATATTAAACCCGAATGGCTGGCATCTTTTTACTCCTGTGGAAATTTCCTATGACATCTGTAACAATTTTAGGCCCCAATCCTAGGATTCCATCTTGATTCTTTTTTTCTTCCACTTTCCCTTATGTCGATGATGACCATGTGATTTTTCTGTTTTAGTTTTTTAACATGATGAGTCGCATTGATTTTTTTTTTTAAAGTTAAGCTAATGTGGCATTTCAGAGAAAAATTCTATTTGGTCATGATATATTATCTTTTCTATATTTTGTTGATTTGTTAAAATGTTGTTTAGAAATTCAGCATCTAGCTTAATGAGGAGTATTGGTCTATAGTTTTGTTTCCTAGGAATATCTTTGACTGCTTTCACTACAAGGATGGTCTTGGCTCACAGCCTCTGGTGAGCAGTATTTCCTCTGTAATTTTTTTTGGAGGAGTTTGTTTAGAATTGGCATTCTTTCTTTCTTTTCGTTTGTTAGACTCTACCTGTGGAACTATTTGGGTCTGGAATTTTCTTTGAGGAAAGATTTTGAAGTATAAAAGCTTATTCAGGTTATAGATTTATTGTTAAGTGAGATTGATTTGGCTTTCAACAAATTCATCCATTTCATCTATCCCAACTCTTAGGATAGAGTTGCTCATAATATTTCCTTATCATATTCTCAATTACTGTATAATCTGTAATGATGTCACCTCTCATACTTAGGGTTGGCAATTAGTGTTTTATCTCTTTTTTTTCCTGCCCCCCTGATCAATCTTGCTAGAGGTTTATCAATTTTACTGATCTTTTCAAAGAAGCTTTGGTTTCCTTGCTTATATCTATTGTTTTCTATTATTGACTCCCATTCTGATATTTATAATTTCCTTTCTTCGGCTGATCTTGGGCTTAATTAAGTTTGAAAGTGAGGTCATTGATTTGAGACTTTTTTCCTAATATAGTTGTTTAGTGCTATATTTATCCTCTTAGTATTGTTTTAACAGCATTACACAAATTTGACTTTTTTTCATTTTTGATCAGTCCAAAACTCTTTCTAATTTCCCATTGATTTCTTATTTGCCCCATGAGTTCTTTAGGATGGTATTTCTTAGTATCCAAATGTTTGGAAATACTTCCCATATATCTTCCTGTTATTGGTTTGTAATTTAATTTTATTGTGGTCAGAGAACATATTTAGTATGACTTGAATCATATAAAATTTGGTGAGATTTTTTTTTAATAGGCCAAAATACTTTTTTCAATTCAGAGGGATTCATCTTTGGAGATCACATCTGGAATGGTCGGCCTGCCCTTGCTAGCAATTACCTGCTTTCTGGTGGGCAACATCCAAATAGGCTGCCCCTCATAACCCCCGCCCCCCCGCCTCCTGCCTTCATCTTCCCAACCTCTATGTCCCTCCACACACAGGGGACTCTGGAGAGCAAGCATGAAATTCACTTGCTTTATTTGATAGAGTGGGAGGGAGGAGCGTGGAGTAGGCTCAATGAAGTCAGAAGAGAGAGAGAAGGAGTGCAAATAAAGTAGTAATCCAAGGAAGGCTGAGATGGGGCTATAAAGAGATATTTTATTTTGTGGCTCATAAATGGACTGTGAAGGCAATTGTGAGAATGTTTTGAGCAATGGAAGCATTCCTGGATGGAGAGTGTGGCCCTGGAGATTACTTTGAGTGACAACACTCATTTGGATGTATGAGCCCCAGAGTGCTTCAGAAAAAAATTAATCATTATTTTTAGTTGGATATGTGACCATTTTTGTGAACATTCCAAACTCAGTGCAGGACAAGCAGGAAGTGATTTTTCTTTTTCTGATCACTGCCTTGGACCATATTTTGTCAAAATAACTTTCCTGTCTTATGGTCTCATGGGACATTTTCTCAGAGCTTTCTGATCACCTTCAGTTATTGAAAGTCCAGGGCAATCTTATTTAATTTCTAGTCCCAGTCCTGGGATGGCTATGATCCATATGGAGGATCCTCAAAAAATTATGGCTGTCTGCAGCAGGAGAGGGCAGTCCCTCCTTTCTCGTTTGCATGTTGGAAAGAGGGACAGAGATGAACAGATGGACAAGTATCTCAAATTCAGCTGCCACTTACCATCCTGCTCTGCCAGGAGAGGTACCTGTGGCGAGGTCAGGGTCCCCAGGGCTCCTTTGGCCAAGAGCCTTGCATAAAGGGATGATGAGCACCACGTTTCCCAGGGGACATTTGCTTTTGCAGTTTTGATGATCTGCCCTTTGCTAGAAGTAAAGGGAACTTTCAAGATTTTTCCTTCCAATCCACAGGGACCTCTCACATTCTCAATATGAAAAACAAGGGGATGTTCTTCAATCAACTGAACTGTTACCCCCTCTCTGCCTTGCTCTCTCTCTCTCTCCCATTCATTTTTCACTCAAACAGGCATCACATCTGTTACCTAAGCAGATATTTAACAGGGAAGGGAGATCATTCTGAGTACTTTTCTGGCATCTTCAGTCTATAAGGAGAATTCTCTTTGAGCCCCCACATTTGGCTTGAAGGATGACAAGGATCTCTACGGAGGGAAGGAGAAAATCGCTCTACTCTGTCCTTTAAGGAGGCAGTCAGGAAGCATTGGGTCTTGTTGTGGTAACAAAAGGCCCCTAAATCTCAGGGGCTAAAACAATGAAGAAAAAGTTCGTTGTTGTTATTTGTATATTGCTAGTTGGTAGGAGGCTCTGCTCACTGTTGTCAGCATGGAAGTCAGTCTTGGAACGGGCCAGACATGACTGACAGAAGAGCTGTCACTATCTGAGTGACAGCACCAATGATCACCAGGCTTAGTCTCCATCCCGTGTCTCCAGGGGTCTCCCTCTGGCCTGCTCCCTCATGGCCCTGTCTTCTGCCCACAGGGACAGTCCCAAGGGGGGTGAAACATGAGGTTAGAGGAGGCAGTGGCTAGGAGAGGCAGAATCATTTCTTTTCCATTTTTTTTATTTTTGTGCACTTAAAATATGCAGAATAATGCAGACTAATGAGCTGGGTTTATGGTGGCACATTCATACATGCAAATAACATACTTTGATCCTATGTACCCCCTGCTTATCCTTCCTTACTCCCTCCTTTGAACCCCAGAGGGGAATTCCTCTTTTCTAACAGCCTCCCTGCTACTTTCATGTGTTCTTTTCTTCCCTCCTAGATTTCAAATGAGAGAAAACGGGTGATGCCTACCTTTCTGAATTTGGCTTATTTTCCTTAACATTGCGATCTCTTTTATTTATTCATTTATTTATTTTTAAAAATTAGTTACACATGTCAGTACAATGACCTTGACATATCATACATTGGAATCAGATGGGATATAATTTCTCATTTTTCTGAGTGTACAGGTTGCAGAATCACATTGGTCATATAGTCACATATTTACACCCACAGTAATAATAATGTCTGTTTCATTCTACACTGTGATCTCCATTTCCATCCTTTTTCCTTCAAAGGACACGATTTCTCTTTATGGCTTAATAATAATCCATTATATACCACATTTTCTTTATCCATTAATTTGTTGACAGCACCTATGTTGACTCTATAACTATTGTGAATTGTGCCACAATAAACATGGATATACAGGTACCTTTATATTATGCTGACTTTGATTCCTTCAGGTATATACCCAGGAGTGATATACCTGCATCATATGGTAGATCTAGTTTAATTTTGGGGGGATCCTCCATATTGATGCCCATAGTGGCTGTACTAATTTTCATTCCCACCAACAGTATTTAGGGGGCCCTCCCCCTGCCCACATCCTCACTAGCACTTATTGTTTTTGTATTCCTGATAGCAATTCCTATTGGGGAGACATGGAACAAGGAAGGCAGAATCTTACCCCACCCACTGTTACAGTCATCCATGCCACACACATTCGCATACATAGGAATGACTCCTGTTCCTGCAGAGTAAAGTTCAAGACCAGTGGTAGGGATGGAAAACCCAGAGTCCAACTCCATCCTGTGCATATTTGAATACAGGCTCCATTATACATCACAGTTATTTTAAGAAAAGTTTTATGAAAAATAATATGGCAGAAGATAAAAAGTTGAACTTTGGTATAAGTAAGATTAATGTACACATGTTAAGACTCTGGTATGTTCCATGTAGTATAAGGGTCAATGTGAGTCCAAGGGCTGAGGTGAAACTGTACAACTAGATGAAATGACAGTTTAAGAAAACGGAAATCATTTTGCTTTAAAAATAAAATACCTGAACAGCAAATACTATGACCGAAACATCAATACTTGTGGTGGGGAAATTTCTATTGAGATGAGTTAGTAAGCAGCTGGTAAGCAATCCTTGAGTCTTTTAAAATTCCACCACCTCAATGAGGGTGCTTTTCCACTAATTTGTTGTTGTTAAAATAAAGCCATTAAGCTATTTCTCCCTGCGGGATGTCTCCTCCTCTTTGATATTTTTGTTCCTGGAAGTTCTGAATATTCCCAGACCACTGCAGCCACACCTCCCTCCTCCCCCTTGGAATCAGTGCATACAGGGTCCTGGCCAGGCATTCTGTCCGTCCCTGAATCTCAGCAGCTGAGCTGGATGGAGCCTTGGAGGCTGGAGCCTCTCTGTGCCTCATACTCTGCAGATATCTTCGTACATCTTGCAGATATGAAAGCCAGTGAAGGACAAGAGGGGTCTACTGGGGGGTATAGGATTGTAATAAAAGACCTTTGATTTTACTCACTGATGCAGACTTAGAAGTGAGATATTTCAGTGGTATTGTCCAATTTGGTGGGGGAGGGCAGCATTATGGTGGCTTTGGAATCTGGGTCTCAGCCGCATGGATTTAAGCTCCCGGGCTGCACAAGTTAGTTTAGATAGATGGATGCAGAGAGGAGAAACGGAACAAACCTCAGTCCTTTCCAATTCCTACATTACAGTGTTTCAGCAAATATTTTGCAAAAGGATTTTCTGGATGAACCTCAAACTGCAGGAGGTTCAGTTTGGTGGCTTGAAGAGCAAATTCTTTTCTTTCTTCTTCTTCTTCTTCTTTTTTTTTTTTTTTTTAGAAATGAACCTTGCTTCAGTTGACATTTAAACCTGTCACCTTGCCCCATCTGTTTTGGTCAGACACACTTCCCAGAAGAAGAAAAAGGATATTTATGGAATCCTGGCATTTGTCATTTTTTTGCTTATATAAAAATTCTATTAATATAACCCCGAGCCCTGACCAGCTTTTGCCTCTCCTGTGGATCTGGCAGGTCTTATAGAAGCAGCAATTAGATACTAGAAGAGTTTAAACAAGAATGACTCTGTCTGAGGTTTTTTTCCTGCTCTGTCCTCTTTTTTTTTTTTTTCCCTTGGGAGTTTATTTTATTGTTTATCAGGTCAGGTCTTTTTTTTTTTATTGTTGGTTGTTCAAAACATTACATAGTTCTTAATATATCATATTTCACAGTTTGATTCAAGTGGGTTATGAACTCCCATTTTTACCCCGTATACAGATTGTGTATCACATCAGTTACACTTCCATTGATTTACATATTGCCATTCTTCTTGACTGGAGTCTGTATCCCACAAGCCCAAGGATTGTGTCAGCGCGTTTGATCCTTTATTCCTTTCATTGTTCACAAAAGCACCTTTGACTTTTTCAGCCTGTCTCTTTGGATCTGTGAACACAGTCTGCATGACAGACTCTTAGTGCCCTCCCTTGGTCATCTCTGGGGTCTGGGCCAGGGGTCAGCCACTCCCTCCTTTGGCCTATGACCTGTTTGGCAAGTGGAGTTGGCTGGAACCCAGATATGGTCATCCTTCCACCTTGTCTATGGCTCCCTGTTACAGTGAGGAGGAAGCCTAGGCATTTACTAACTGGCCCTCCAAAGAAAAAGTTTGCCAGCCCCCAGCCGGGTGCTGAGAGGATAATGAAAACAGTTGCAAGAGCACCTTCTTGGAACCTTTTTCTTGCTTCTCTCTCTTCCTCCTCCTCTGCTCCATCTCCTTTTCTGTCCTTCCCACCCCCATGGCTGGGGGTTTTCAGGAGGAAGGTGTGGAGGTCATCATGCTCCTTATTCATGAATATTATTATCATGAGTCTGAGAAGAGCTTCCTTATTTTCTCACTGATCTCCATATCCAATCTCCACTCTCCCCCTCCCCACAGGTAATCACCTACTTTAAAGACGTCTATCCTTTTTATACATTTTTAAAACAAAATGTATGTTTTTGCTTTGTGTTCATGTAGTTTGAGTTTTTGAAAGACTGTATTTTACATCTCATAAAATACAGTCTTTGTATAATGTATAATAATGACTTTTTCCACTAACAACTGCGCTCTAAGATGTCTTCCTGTCGGGGTGTGTGCTATCTATTATCTGTATGCTGCATCCTCCACATTTGCTTATTCACTGACCAAGACCAGGCCACCGGTACAGCCTCCTGGGCTTTCACCTGCCTGAGTCCAGGAGCTGCACTGGCAGAGGCTTCAGATACCTATCGGCAGTGCACATCTTGAATGTGGCCAGTTTGGGAACTGGGTGGAAATTTCTTTAAGATATTTAATCTAGAAACCAACTTTCTGAGTGTGCATGTAGTTTGTGTCACTCAATTCCCCAGCCACATTGGTCTATAGCCCACCCGTGGGGAATATGGTCCCTGTCCCAATTCACGGCATTATCCAGTTTTCAAATTCTTGCCAGTCTAATTAATGTAGAGTGAAATCTCAATGTTATTTTAATTTGCATTTTTTCTGACTGCTGATGAGGTGAGTGTCTCTTGATAAGCTCCTCAGGGCTTGGATTTCCTTTTTTAGGAACTGTTTATATTAGTTGCCCACTTTTCTAATGGAGAGGCTCTCTTCTTGATGTTAATTTGTACTTTTATGGTCTAGTTATTAATTTCTTGTATTTTGAAACATTGAAAAGATCTTTCTTTTAATTAAAATAGTCCATAGTGTTGTTCAATGCACAGAAATGCTAACTTTTGTTGTCATATTTGCCATTGAGTCAATGTTTTAGGATTAATGTTTAAAATTGTTACTGGGGAAGTTCAAAATCTCTACTCCACAAACAGAATCTATGTTTCTTCTATGTGGTGGTAATTAGGGATTCAGTTATTTTTCTCTACTGAGTCAATTTCTGCCCAAATGACTAAATTATCCTCTTTCCTCATTGATTTATAGTACTACTTTATTGTCTTTTAGGTTCTTATAATATCTTAGATCTTTAATAATCCCTTAGGTCTATTTATTGGTTTTTCTGTTAATTCCATGGGGGACTTAAAAAAACAACAACAACAAGAAAACAAACTTCCACCTTACAAAAATGTTTTGCAGGGTAAATTCCTTTTTTAAAATCTTCTTTTCTAGTGAGAAATTATTTGTTGGTAGAGATAGTTTTTATGTGCATGTTGGAGTACATTTATCATGTTTCACAGAAATTTGACTTAAATTTTTAATTCAGTTGCTTTAATTTAAATATTAATTAGAAGATAATCAACATCTTCAGATGATTAAATCATCTCATCCAAGAGCATAGAATTTCTTCGTTTATTAATTACATCTGTTTTTCTATGTTCTTTATTAGAGTCTTACATTTTCCTTGGAGAGGTCTTGTGAACTTTTGGTGACATCAACTTCTAGAAACTTTGGTGTTTGTTGACATTGTAGTTGGTATTTTCCTCTCTTTAATGACATTTCTTCTTAGGTTTTGATAACATAGATATTTTAATTTTTTTAGGTTGATCTCATGTATAGGAATTGTCTTAGTTCTTCTACATAGAATATCACATTCTCCTAGAAGATAATTTAATAATCTTTCCTTCAACCCACGTTTCTCCTTCAGTTTACTTTCCTTGTAACACTGGCCTCTTGTACTAAGTTGATATAAAAGTGATGAGTGAATGCTTCATCCATCCTGGTGTTAAAACTCATCAATTGCCCTTTCTATACCAATCGATATTGTTCAATATTTTACTTTTAATAATTTATACATAATTATCATATAAGTTTTCTTCATCCTGAATGTGTGAAATTATGCTGTTGGGGTTTTTGTTTTGTTTCATGGTATTGGGGATGGAACTCAGGGGTACATGCCATTTCAACTACATCCCCATCCCTTTAAAAAAATTTGTTTTTTTGAGATGGTTTCTCAGGCTGTTCTTGAACTTGTGATCCTCCTGCCTCAGCTCTTGAGTCACTGGGATTAGAGGTGTGTGCCACTGTGCCTGGCTGCTGCTGGGTAACTTGAGCTTGGAGACACACACACACACACACACACACACACACACACACACACCTGTTTTTGAGGCTGTTATCTATGGTTGTGTGTAGTATCTTTGGCTCTAAGTCAATAAGTGGAATGGCTACAGGCTTTTCTTATGCTGTATTTATCTGATTTCAAACTCAAGATTGTATTTTTCTCCTAAAATGACCTGGGTGGCTTTCCCTTTATTTATTTATTTATTTAAGAACAAAGTTTAAAAATTGGAATTCACCATTTCCTGAAAATTTCAAATTTATCCCATAAACAACCTGGCTAGTTTGCGGGGAGGCAGTCAGGAAAGTCATTGAATGTTCTTCTTAGCTCTTTAAAATATTTGATTAGCCACTTTAAGCTTCTCAGATCCTTTTAATTTTGGCATTTTAAATTTTGTTTTCGGTTCTTGTTCATTTGTTTCAAAAGCTGTTACTTCTCTTAATTCATTCATTTCTCCTTCCCTCCCATTCTCCCTTTCTGGGAAGGGCACCCAGTTTTTCTCTGTTTTTCCTGATGAGTCTTTTCGGAGGTCTTTGTATTTTATTTTTATTAGAAAACAAACACAACGTCTCTTCCGTGTGTTCATCTATGTGAATATTCTTGCCGGTGTTCTCTATTTCCTTATTTTCTGCTCTTACTAATGTTTTTCTCTTAATTTCTTTGGGTTTGCTCCAAGGCTCTTTTTTTTTTTTCTAATTCTTTAGGGGCATGCTTAGTTAATATGTTTCTAACTTTTCATGATAATTTATTTAAAACTATAAATTTTTCTCTAGGCACAGCTTTACTAATGTCCCACAGATTTTGACAGGTGGTGTTTTAATTACCATTCAGCCCTAAATGTTTCTAAATTTCCTCTATTTCGTGTTTAATCCAAGATCTGTTTAATAAAATGTAATTTCATTTCCAAATATGTTATTGATGCCATCCTTTTTAAAAGATAATTTATAATTCTATCTGGTTATTGTTGGAGAACATGTTCTGCTTGATATTGTTCTTTGGTTACTTATGGAGATTGCTTTAATGACCTGATATGTGGTTTGTTTTTGTAATAAGGTTGAACTAAAAACTGTGTTCTCTTTTTACTGGGTACAGAATTCCCCCACATTTATATACTTGCTTAAAGCTTCCTGAGTATGTTATGTAGGTTTTGATATCTATGTTTTCTTCTGCTTGATATACTAGTTTCTAATGAATTCCCTATAATTACAATTGTTCATTAATCTCTTTTGTCCTGCAGTTTCGATCACTGTTGCTTCTGGGCTGGAGGCAGTACCAGAACCCTATGTTGTAGGCTGGACCATCTTTGTTTATTTGCCCCTACTATGAATAATTGACCTTCTCCTTTGTTTCTTTTCAAGAATTTTAGCTTAAATTATTCTTACCTGGATAATTAAGATTCAGTACCACAATTTTTTGTCCATATTTTATTAATACATTGTTTCCTTTTAAAAAAATATTTTTAGTTGTAGATGGACACAATACCTTTATTTATATATTTTTATGTGGTGCTGAGGATCGAACCCAGTGCCTCACACGTGGGAGGCAAGTGCTCTACCATTGAGCTACAGCCCACCAACACCTCTTTTCTATGCTCATATGTCTAATACATATTTTACTAATAAACCTGTTCTCTCCTTTTATTTCTAACAATCCTCTGTGGGTTTTCTTTTCTTTGTGGTACTGGGATCAAATATGTTTTTAAGCATGTATCTCATAGTCCATATGGTTGGAATAGAATAATCAATTCTGCCTTTAATGAGTTGGATTAATTTATTTTTATTCTAATTTCTGTTGTTAGAACTCAGCTCTCTTATCTGATTAATTTTCCCCCCATATTCTGTTTGTTCCCCCTCCATTCCTGCTTTTCCTTGTCTATGGTGATATTCCCCTAATTTTGATTTTGGGATGCTGCCCTTCAGACACAGAGTTGTATTTATTTAACCCAACTGAGTTTCAGATCAGCTGGTCTTCCTTCCTTCTTTCCCTTCCTCTGTCCTTCCCTCCTCTCTTTCTCTTTGTTTTCTTCCTAAGAAGACAAATATATTGGCACACTCTCATTTCTTAGTCACCTCCTCTGGTTGTATTAATTTTTTCTTGGAATTTTAGTTTTTGATAACTACAAATACTTTTTCCTTTCTTTTTTTTTTTATCTTAGCTCTCTCTTTTTACAAGAAAGCCAAAAAATAAAAAAAACAAAATACCTGACCAACTTTAATTTCAGTATCCCTTGCAGTATTTGGTGGATTTATTTTCCTTTTCCAGTCCTTGCTGTGGGTCTTTGATGGGAATCTTGTACAGTCCAGTATGCCTAAGAATCTTTAATGATCCCCTCAAAATTACAAGTGACAATATGATATATTTAATTCTAGGTTTAAAGTTCTTTCAATTCTTCAAAAGTATCATTTCTACTACTTTTCCCTGTTGTTACCGAGAAGTCTCATATTAATCTGATTCTTGTTTCTTGTTCTTTGTAAATGATTTCTTCTTTCTCTCTGGAAGCCTTAAAATTCATTTTTGTCTCCCACACACCTGCAGTCTCTGAAGCAACAAGATGTGTGTGGTGTGTGGACTTCTTTTTGATGCACTGGGTCCTTCTGATCTAAGTCAGGCTGATGAATCACTCTGGTAAGTTTCTCCTCCGTCTTCACCTCCTTCTCCACCCATTCTTGTCACCACTTTCGGGGATTCCTCTCATCTGGTGGTGGGACTGCTACTTTTGCTCTCCTTACTCAGGGTCCTGATCTCAGGCTCTCTATCTCTTTATTTTTTCCTGCAGTGTTTCCACTCTGATCTCTCATCTCGCTGACTATTTTGTATCCTTCCTACGATGGACCCTATCTTTTCAAATTTTAATTATTAAACTTTCTTCTATGATTTTCTTATATATTTCTTTAAATTTGTTCTTGTTCTCATTTTATACTGAAACATTGATCTTCAAAAGTATATTCATCACAATTTCAACTCTTGGCCTTTCTCTTGGAATTTCTTTCCTTTTCAAATTCTGTTTGAGGTAGCAGAATGGTGTGCTTTGGATCTCGGGATCAGCCAATAAATAAATAAATAAATAAGCAAGCAAGCAAATAAATAAATAAATAAATAAAAGCAGCCACCCCCCCAACAAACAACAACAATTATAACAAAAAACCCAATCTAGGGAGAAAAACAACAACACATTTAGCACCTCAGTGCCTTTGTGTGTTAAAAATTATGCATTCATTTTTACTTAATGAAAAAGCTTAGAGCAGTTAAGCAAAACATCAAATAGAAAGTAAAAGATACATTTTTTAGTGCTGCGTAATACTCCATGGTGTATAAATGCCACATTTTTTGATGGGGTAGAGAGAGAAGATGGGAGGGGAGGGGAGGGGGGATAGTAGAGGATAGGAAAGGTAGCAGAATACAACAGTCACTAATATGGCAGTATGTAAAAATGTGATGTGTAACCGATGTGATTCTGCAATCTGTATTTGGGGTAAAAATGGGAGTTCATAACCCACTTGATTCTAATGTATGAAATATGATTTGTCAAGAGCTTTGTAATGTTGTGAACAACCAATAAAAAAAAGAAAGTAAAAGATACACAAAACTTAACTTCAAAACATAAAATAAGGTTGCCAGATAAAATACAACATGTTCAGTTAAATTTGAATTTCAGATAACATTTTTTTTTTCTGAGTGCAATTATGTCCTAAGCACTATCTTCCCTTTCCTCCAGGGTTCATGGGCTCTCTTTAGCTTTTCCCTGGAGTAAGCACGCCTCAGGGCCCATCACCATGTCTCACTGAGTGACCTGAGCAGCTAATCTAAAGCTCAGTTTGCTTATCGGTGAAAAGGGAATAATAATAGTACCCACCTCATAGCTTGTTAAGATCATTTGCAATAAGGTGCATAAAACACCTAGCACAATGCTGGCTTCAATAACGGGTGCCGGATGACATCAGTTCTCTTGCCCCTTTCAAAACAGTTACTTTGCTATCTCCTGAAAACTAATGTCAAGAACTGAAAGGTTTTCTGGTAAGAGAATCACTACCAATCAATGTTTTTTTTGAAACTTCTACAAGGTGTCACAGCACAAAGAAAACAGAAAATGGCACATGTATATGACATGGGAAGAACAAACGTTTATGTGATTATTTAAGAATTGTGGGTAACCATTTTGGGGCAACTCAGGCGACTGGACACACTTCAAGCACACATGTGAAGAGGGACAGGGATCTCTAAGTTCTGTTTCTCTTGGCCTCTGGTTCTTCCTTCATGCACTCACCAATGGTAAGGTAAGATGTCCTCTTCTAAAATCCCTCATAATTTCATCTAGTGCTGGTGTAGATGCATCAACTAACAGAGTTCCATGTTATCTCTTTGGATAATTAATTGTCAATGGAGGTTGACTAGAATAATATTTTTCCATGTGTATCCAGAAGATTCTAATTGGTGCAGACATTCTGGTTCTGGCATATTAACTGGGTTTTGCAGCACAAGCTGTTTGGGGGTTTTATCACACAAGTTAGCATCCTTACTCATACTCATTATAATAGCTCCACAGAGCTTCTCCAGTACCAAAGCCCTAATTTAGTAGTAACCAGGACCATTTCTTTAATGTTAGCCCTGTTACTGATGTTTTATAAAAAAATCAATCATTTCATCCTTTATGGGAACCATGAAAGATAGATACATAATCCCAATAATTCAGGTGGAGAAACTGAGGCTCAGAGAGGCTAATTTTCTGAGCCAAAGTCAGGTAAGTAGTACACAGCAGAGCTAGAATTTGAACCTTTCTACGCTGATGCTGGTACTTTCCTGCTTTCTGCCACACCACAGCTGTTCCTACATGGCTCTAACAAAGTTACAGGAGGAGAAAGCCCTATGTGTCCTAAATCTCTCCTTTATTTTAACCATTGTAAAGGGCTCACTTATACAAGTTATCAAGGACATGGGTATGGCTAAGAGGTCAGCATCAACCTAACTCATTTCACTTGTGTTCCAAAAATCATACTGAAAATCTGTTCTCCTGAGAGATGGAAAGCTGGTGGACTATTGCATTTTTTGGTTTCTTTCTGAGAAATAATTAAATTTGTCCAAAGCTCCTTAACAGTTTCTCTTGCCCTGGTGCTGATGCTGTGAGCTGGGGCAGGGTCTAGCCAGGGGAAGCAGGTCTGTCTATGCTTTTTTATTGTTTTAAGTTGTTCTGTTAGTTATATATGCCAGCAGAATGCATTTTGACACATTGTACACAAGTGGAGCACAACTTCTTATTCCTCTGGCTGTACATGGTGCAGAATCACACCAGTGGTTCAATCATACATGCACATAGGGTAATAATCATACATGTACATTGGGTAATTAGCAGTGAAAGCAGTTGTTAGCTTGGGACAGTAGGCTCCTTGCTGAACATCACTGCCAGTATTGCCTCCGGGGAGTAGATAGGTGGCATGGGGTGCTGGCTCAGGCCATCCCTTGGTTGGAGGGTGCTGGTACAAATGATGACAAGGGCTTTTCTATTTCTTATTACCGATAGTTTTAAAAAGATAAGGGCAGGAGAGAGAGGGAGTGGGGGGAGAGAGAGGGAGAGAAGGAGGGAGGGAGGGAGGGAGAGGGAGACACCCCATAAATGAGAGAATTGGACAATATAGGCTGGTGGTTCCAGGGAGGCTGGTACCCTCTGTGCCTGCCTTTTGCCTCTGGAGGAAGTCACTCTCTTGTGAGGTTCAGAACCTCCCTAGGACTGAGGAGTGCAGTACATATGCCTGAAAGTCACAGTGACGGGTGGAATGCTGCCAAATGTCCCACACCACTCATCCATCATCCTGTGTAACAGGCTGGTGCTGTGCGAGGTTCCCATGGGCCAGCTTGTGCCAGGCAGCTCCTCGGCATCTCTGGCTTCCTTCAGGGAGCTGGTTCTTTTTCCTTGACTGACCTTGGGACAGTGTGGTGGAAGGTTTTGGAGAAGTGGATCAGCTTCCTCAGATGGACCTGCCTAGTGTTTTATTTTCTGCTCCATATCCAGTAAGCTCATTTCAGTTACCTAATAACTCTTTAAGGTAGGCACGATTTCTCCAATTTTATGGAAAACACAAGCCGCACCCAGGGAGTTATATCAATTCCCTAAGACCTCAGAACCTGTGAGTGGTGGGGGTTCTCATCTTGGACTCCTTGCTGACCTTTCAGTGACATTGATTCCCTTCAGCTGTGCTGTTCACCCCAGTTGAGAGGACAGCCCCTCCCTAACCTTTTAGAAATTCGAACAATCATAATGATGAACAAGGATGAGGATCATCCCGGGAAGAATGAATAAACCTTCCCCTGGAAGCTCTTGGATTTTGTTTGAATTTCATCTTGTCTGATTTACAGAAATTAATGAGCTACTAGATCTGGACCTGGTGTGCCTTGATAAAAAGACTTATTTTTAGTGCCTTAGCATTTAAAAGGATCTGTTATAATTTCATGCTTAAATAACACTAAATAAGGGCCTATGTTTGTCTAGCATAATTGGAAGAAGCAAAGGAAAAAGGGAAGCGGTTACTTCCAAACGAATGGCATGAATGCATCTTGGGAGCAATTTGAGGATAGAGAACCCCCCACAAAACAAACGCCCAGAGACTCATTATCCTTGGAGAGCATCTCCCACAGGCCACAGATGGCTTCCGAGGACACAAAGACACATGCAGCCAGGCTGGAGATGAGTGGGTGGCCCTTGGGGTTAGAAGCCAGGGGCAGGGTGGCGCATTTAGCAAGGGCAGATATCCACCACGTGGCCAGCTTGCCTGGGGAAGGGGAGAAGACATAGAAGTGAATGTTCCTCTCTTCTTGGACTCCAGCAGAGATGATTTGTTGACAAGTCCCTTTGCCTTTAACGTCTCCATTTGTATGGCTTCTGAGACCACCTGTCACTCTACCCAAGGCAATGGGGAAAGTCTGGCTGAAATAAAGAAGAGTGGGGGAGGCAACAGACTAAGAAATGGTAAAAGGAGCCATCACCCGGGACCTCAGGCTCACTCCAGACCCATTAAGTCTCTTTCTGATCCAACTCTCTAGGCCACGCCCCTTCAGTGACCACGCCCCCAGTGACCACGCCCCTCTCCCCCTCTCAACCTGCCACTGGCCCCAGCTCCAGCCGGCCGCTTTCTCCTATGATAAAATTTTGCTCTCTGTGCATTTGCATTTCTGCTGACTGCAAGGATCAGTTTAATTTCATGGGTGTCATTTCCTTCAAGAAATCTCTGTCTGAGCAGCGGCCCATCGAATCCCCGATAAAACATATTTTCCTACGGTAATGATTTTATGGGCCCATAAGTCATGAATTTATTATGATCTCAGCCCCTGCTGCTGATTGCTGTAAAATGCAAAGTAATTAACAGCGAGCAGTAGCAGTTATTCCCACCTGGTAACGTGTTCCTTCGTTCGTTGATGGGTTTGATTAAAGTAATGACTAAAGAGTGAAGCCCGGCTGTAAAATATTAGCATGATTAATGCTGTATCCTAAATAAGAAACAAAACTAACAGGTACGGTCTGAGAAATTAACACACACGCACACACACACACACACACACACAACAACAACAACCCATACGCAATCCTTCCTCTCCCCTCACTCCTACCTCCCTTAAGCAATTGTTCTGGCTCTTTTCGGGCATGTCTTCCTTCCCATTAAATAATATATGGATTCCAAGGCCAGCGGCTGGCAAGCAGAGCGCATCACGCAGTTCTCGTAACATCTGAAGTGTTGGGGTTATTTTTTCCTTGCCTCTTGGATTTTCTGAAGGGAGTTGGGTGTGGGTATACTTTAAAACAGAGCCTGCACAGCTACTGAAGGGCTGCCTCCTACCTCTATCCCCCCAGGTCCTTGTGGTACCACCAACTAAGGGGAAGATGGACAAGGGTGAGGGGGATTGGCCACTTTGCTGCCCTTTGACCAGCTTGAGCCGGGAGAAAGCTGTGAGGTTAGGTAAAGGGTTCCTAGGGCTACACCAACCAGAGGGACAGGAATGAAGTTGACGACTCTCAACTTTACCTTTTCAACATTAGGAATAGCTCTGCCCCCTTATCGCACTGGCCTGGGGTAGATAAGAACCCAACAAATGCCTACTGAGGTGCCTAAACAGCCTTCCTGATGCTGTGAAGAGTCTGAGCTTCTGGAAGCCCCATCTTCCCTGGAAGACCAGGTAGGAGGCTCATGGCAGAGCAGGCTTGGAGGCAGGTCTGTGTGGAGCCGTGGAATGCCAGAGTCATGCCGTCTCAGCTCTGAGAGCACCCCAACCTAATTTCCAAAGGGCCACGCCCCTGTATTAGCTCAGTTCTCCTGCAGCAGCAGATAGCGGGCAGCATTGAGCTGGAGAAGTGTCCAGCTGAGGGGGTCCTGGAAAGGTAGTGGGTGTATTGTTGGTGAAGTTAAATTCACAATTACTTTTGTAGGTTGGGACAGAAAGAGCCAGAGGACAGTCAGGATATACAGAGGCTGTTTGTGAAAGAGAATCCTCTAGTGGTTGGGCTCTGAAAAGATAGGAGGGCCTTCCCGACGGACAGGTTTGGCCAAGCACCATAAGACTGGAGCTACAGGAATCCAAGAGTCCATTTCATGAACTCAACATTGGATGACTACTGTATGCCAGGTGCAGGAATACAGTCTCTGCCCTTAAGAATTCTCAGAGTAGAAACTCGGCTAAAGGCAAAGGAGACAAAGAAGACCTCATTGGCAAAGGGCAGGAGTAAAAGGAGAAATGAGCATTTAGACGGGGTCTATTGGCCACAGTGGCCTTGGGGTGTGAGGGAGGCGCTAGAGAGAGAGTGCCACAGGGTCCCCGTGGGAGGCAGAGGTCATGTCCAGTTCTTCCTGCATGCCCTTGAATGTGGAAGGGGAGACCATTTCCTTTGGCGACAGCTGGGCATCATGGTCCGGGTTATAGTTGTGGATAGCAGGGAGAGCAGTCCTCTGAAGTCTCGACTCTTTTTGCTCAAGGAGAGCTCAAAGCATTTAGGAAATGTAAGATCCCTACAAGGCCGAGGTGAGGAGCAGGCCTGGAGGGCCTTGTTTTTAAAGATTCGAGGACCTGAGTCTGGAGAAAGAAATGACTGCTCTGAGCCTGCTGTCAGTAAATGGTAGAGGTGAGGTCGGACCCGAGTCTTCCCCATTAGCCAGCCAGTGCCCATTGGCTTAATGGATTGTGCTTCACACGCCAAGTTCCTGGAGGCCAGGCTTCCAAACCCATGGGCCACCTGCTGTGTTTGGGTAGACCACAAACGTGCCCGTACCATGACTGCTACCTGTCCAGGAAAGCTACTTGCGCCATCCTGGGAAAGCACGCGGTGGAAAGGCATTGGTTTTTCTCCTACAGCAAAGAGACAGCTGCTTCCCCAGTGGAAGGTCTTCCTGGGCTTCTTGATTGAGGATGCAGCAGGTGAGGCTGTGGGTCAGGTGAGAGGAGAAAGACCTATAAATATACATTTTAATCTCCTCTTCTCCTCCGTTCTTAATCACTTAAAAAGAATCACCCTCGTTGCCTGATGCTTCAGAAAAACCAGAATAAGCCTGCGCCTGCCCTCTCTACTCCCGCAGGGCTTGCCCCTCACGGTGGATGAAGGCAAGGGGATTGGGATGGAGGTTCTGGCGCCAGCAAGATAAACTCGGAGTGGTCCCTCTCCCCAAGGCTGAGCAGGTCAAGAAATGATTGCGCTGGGCGTGAAGGATTTATGTCTGCCGTGAGTCAGTCAGAGTGTCGGGGTAAATCAAGGCTGACGTTTTTAGCATCTGGGAAAAAAAAAGCAATTGCATTTTATGTCTACATTTTGCTCAGCTAATCAAGGTGCGGAAGAGGCAGTCTGCCTGGGGAAACTTCTCACTGCTTGTTATTTAGGTGGGGCTTGGCTTTCCCCATAGAAACATGGAGTGAGCCTGTAAAGGATTCAGTTTAGAGTCAAGAAGAAAGCAGAAGGCCCTGGCTGTCACACTCGATTTGGGGGATGCGTTGGCAGAATATCCCCATCGCTGAAGAGGGCTTCCTGGGGACAAGCCTCATCTGAGCAGTCTAAGGACGGCTGGTAGGGGAGGCTTCGCCAGCCGTCTGTGTCAGAGAATTTCTTCTCTCCACCAACCTCCAGCAGAGCCCAGGATATACAAAACCACCTGGGAAAAACTAGTTTGATGTTGCTCTTGACTAAATTGGCCTGCTACTAATTGTCTACCCATTGGTCCTTAGTGAAATAACTAAGTAGATTCCTTAAAACTGTTGAACCAGTAGATGAATATTGACATAGTTCAAGATCAAGCCACAGTTAATGTGTGCAAGGGGAAAAGGAAAATGAATAAATTAGTAATATTTCTTTTTTGCTTTCTATTTCCAAGGCTAATTATTGGTTTATCTAAATGCTTTGCTTTAGTAAATGAGAATGTATTTAGATTTCCAAAGTCATCCTTGGCACCAGGGACTAGGTTCAGCAAATAATACTTTTCTTGTGTTAACGGGTAGTAATCATGATAGCTAATTTGAGGAGGGGAGAAGATTTACTGCATAATGTGCTTTATGTACTCAGCTCATAAATCTCCAGTGCCCTGGGAGCTAGTTATGATCCCTGTTTTATTGACAGGGAAACTGAGGCTTCTCCAGGTTGACTAATAAACCTGAGGTTCCATTCAGCTCTTCCTGGCTGGTGAGGGCTGGAGAAGCTCTTTGAACTGAGGCAGTTCTGCCTCCACAGCCTTCATCCCTAACTTCTATGCAGGCTGCTTCAGATTTGATCAAAGCAGAGAAGCACAGTTTTTCTAGTAACATTGGGAATAAGAGATCTAAAAAAAAACCCAGAATTTTATGAATGTCTAAATTTTCCTTTTTATGGCCTGAAAAAAGTTTGGGAACTAGCTTCAGTTCCTGAAAGTGTGTGCTTATGATAATAGCAAAAAATAGCTGAAACACATATTTGCCATGTGCCAGGCCATGTGCTAAGCTCTTTCTGTTTACTCATAGACTTCCCATAGCCCTAAAAAAGTGGTCTTGTTATGATCCCACGTTCCAGGTGAAGAAACTGAGGCCTTGAGACATGTAGGAACTTTCGTGTGTGCTAAGAACTGACATCCAGGTTTGGAAGCCAGGCACATGGACATCAGAGCCCACAGGTGTAGGCACTCTGCCAGACACCAATAGTAATGGCTTTGCCTGCTCCTCAAAACCCATTTTTGGTGAGATAATAGGATTGGCCTGGTTAGTTCTTCACCTGCCTTGGTGCATGCCCTCAAATTATTGCTTTGTGATGTTTGACTTAAGAAACTTCCAAGTTTTCTTTCAAGAAATTTAAACATTCTTCCTTTTGTAGTGCACATTTCGTTGAAAAGGAATGGGGAAGATGAAAATGCTATGTAAGATTTATTTCAATCCACACTTCCCTGTCCAGGGCCTTGAGTTCCCTAGAATTCTTTAAGGTGGTAGTGGGTCCTTACAGTTATGGTCAGTATATCAAAAAAGCCAAACTAAAGTTGATTTACTGATAATAAGGCATCAGAGGGTAACTCCAATACCAAGTTCATGGAATTATATTAGCTCAGTGAGGTAATGCAGATTATTGCATACTGATTGTTCTTTTATGAATAAAGAGAGGGGAATGGAATATTCCTAATACAGATTGTCAATTAGGCAAAACATATCTTAAAAAAATGAAATCTTACAATGAAAAGAATAAAGGGGGTCCTTGGGTACAAGAGTATCTAGGAGCCCCTGACATAAACGTTTTTTTTTCTTTTTGCTTCTGTTACTTGGTTATTTGTTGGAAATGTTAGCAAAATATCTTTCAAAGCCCAATGATATAATTTATGTAAAGTGTTATGCAAATACTAGTTTTTGTTATTAATATTAACAGCAATAGTTATGGTAATGATCTTGCCAAGCTGAGCCTGTGATATCAGGTAGCAATTGTATCAAGAACTTGAATTTTAAACCTTTATTTCCTGAGGTTTATCTCCCAGATTTGTCCTCTTGGCCAAGCCCCGCAGTCACACAGGTGTGCCGTGAAACACCGCGTCGCCATGACTGTACAGTAAGTGTGTCACACATGTGTGTGCGTGCGGTGTACCCTCATGCCATGGTTTGGTGGGTGTTAAGTCGCCCCCCCCCCACCTTGTACAGCTGCATATTACAAAACCCTTTGTTCAGAAAACTTGTTTGAAAGGGTGATGAAGCATTTGGGTTGAGGTGTGGGTTTTTACTCCCACACTTTTTGCTATTAATTAGACAAACCTCACCACCAAATCCTCCTCTCTTGCTTCTGTGAAAGATGAAGGGTCTGTGAGAAGCCAGATTTGAAAATCTGGCTGTCACTGTTTTGGGCCTGTGCCTACCCACACAAGGTGGTTTGAAGGTCGTGCAGGGGTTGTGAAATGGATGCTTCCAGGCACCCCCAACGAGTACACCGAACATCAAAAGTGGATTTGACTTCATTCTTCCCTCCTTTGTAACCAGCTTTCTGGATGCACTTTGGAGGCAGTCTGAGTAACACTATTAATTGGACAGAGATTAGCACATAATCAAATCACACCTGTCTAAAAAAAAAAATCAGAGCCCTCTTGATTAAAATAGCATAAAGTGTAAATTGATCCATAGCAACCCTACTCTCCTGGTTTAAAAAAATATCAAGTAGAGTGAGATGGGCACCCTCTCTAATCTTTAATTGTTATCAATCACTTCTTATTCTGCTTCAATATTTCCTTTATCTCATTTCAAAGAGATCCTTCACTCTCCTGGCTCTCTGGGGTTTACAAAGCACCTCCTGCTTCCTTCCTTCCTGTCCTGCTGCTGCTTTCCCAGGTCTCCATCCGTAGCTCACACGTATCACGAGGAACCCTGAGGCCTCCGGAGGTCCCTCTCAGGGCCATTTCTCACTCCAGAGCTCTCCTCTGCTTCTCTTTTACATAAAGCTATCTTTCTTCTCAGGTGAGCCTTGGATTCTGTTGTTCTCTTCCCAGCATCGGAGGGGGCAGGGCATCCCTCCCCACCACCTGTGTGCACACCTGAGCAGGCATGCTCTAACCCATGATGGCCCCTCTCCAATCTTTGTTGTGTCATTGCTTCCTTGCTCGGAAGATTATTGTTTATTATTCAGGTTGACAGACTAGGCCTCTTCTGCCACATTAGTTTTCATAGACTGCTTAAGAATTTGCCAGCGAGTTAAAAACATTTCCACCCCTCCTCTTTTTTCTGTTGCTTAAGTCATGAAAATTGCAGTGTGCAGGGGTTTTCTCAGAAGGGGGAAGCGCAACCGTGGCCCTCTGGGGGCCATGGGAGGTTGCTTACTGGGTCAGGTATCAGTTGGGTGAGGACATGAATTGATATGAGTTAGCCGAGTTAGCATATTTCCCCCAAGGCCTTCTCTGCAGATTTGGGGATCTAGAAATTAATCGGGGTACAAGGACAAGCAAGGATGTGCTAAGGGAGCTACCTGCCCACTTCCTGTCTGGCCAAAGGAGTCTGGTTAGGCTCTGCGGTTTGACCCCAGGCAATTTTGGGCTTCCTAATTTATTACCTGTGTGATTTCTGAGTCTCAGTTTCCAAATCTTTAAAAGGGAAATGATGCTACCTACCTCAATGGGATATGCTGAAAAGGAAGAGATTATGTGTTTCAAACGGCCTGCAGAGCCCACGGTAGGTCCATGTGCTATGATAGAGCCAAAGAACGGTGGATATCCTATGTAAACCTGAAATTGTCCACACAGTCACGCCTCAACTGAATTCTGAACATGGATGGAAATAGAAGTGCTAAGACTGCTAGAAACGAACTTCTAATGAAACAGTCTTTACCATAAGCTAAGCCTCACACTTAAGGCCATGGGCAGTAGACGCCCAGGGGACTTTGCCCATCAGGTGGCAGTGTGACCGGAGGGATGGAGTCATCTCAGATTAGCTTTATAGCCTTTAGGCTGTGCCTCTGGTGAGAAAAGGACACCACTCAAATCCTTAGAAGCTGGGAGAAGGGAATAGAGAAGAAGTCTCTAGAAAGAGCTGAGAATCAGAAAAAGATTTGAAAAAAAATCAAAACAAACCCAGAAGGGCAACTTCAAAGGATATCAAAGTTCAAAGGTCTAAAGATTTAAACCTGGGAATAAAAGAAAGATGCAAACTTAGGGAGAACAGAAGTAAGAATCAAAAATGGCTACCTGTTGGAACTTGAGTTAAAATCAAGATGGTAACAGGAATACATGGAAAGCCCAAGGTTAGCATGTGCTACCAGATGCAGATGTGTAGGGGTGTGTCTGTGCACACGTCGGGGTACATGTGACATCTGTCCTCTAAACAAAGATGTTTCCCCCAAACGTGCTCTGGGTCCTGTGCTTTCTGACCACAGCAAGGTCTTCCATTTTTTTCTCTTCAGCCTCATTGATCTCCCCTTTCCCACTGCATTATTCCTGGCCTTTTGAACACATGTGTTTTCCAAATTAAAATTAAGTGAAAATAGCCCTGTTTTGACCCCTTGTCCCCCTCCTTTGCCCTGAGTTGACTTGAGGTCACTGACAACCTCTCCCTGGCCCCATCCAGGGACAACTTGCAGCCTTCATCTTTATCCGCCTCCCAGCCTCCCAGGCTGATTCCCGTTCTTCGCCACCTGGTTCTCTCCTGGCTCCTGTGACTTCTCCCATTTCTTGGCCAGCCTCTTCCCCACGGGCTGCCCCCCTTAGGCTCCTTGCCAAGGTCTGAGTGTAGCTTTGCTCCAGGGCTTAGCTCTGGGACTTCCTTCTCTCCCTGCACCTACTCAGTGATCTCCTCTATCCCCGTGGCTTTCAGTACCCTCTTTATGCTGATGGCTTGCAGATTTGTGTCATGAGCTCCAGAGATTTCCCTTGAGACTCAGGTTCGCATACTCAACCGGCTGCTGACATCATCTCAGGAGAAACACCTGCAAACAGCATTTCCCATCTTCCTCTCAAACCTGTTCCTTTCCAGAATATCCCATCTTCCTAACTGACGTCACCATGAATGCAGGGGTCAAGCCCCCAGCCCTCAATTCATGAACAAGTCCTGCCATATGTATCACATCCATTTATTCATTTTTTTTTTTTTTTAGTGAACGGTTACAGTGGATTCTTCTTTGTGGTAATTATGTTCTATAACGTTTCTGGGAACACTGATTTAGTGAATACTGAACCACCGCTCTTAGGGAAAATACAAGTTAATTTCCTGCCAGCCTCTGTTCACAACACTTCTGTCAACGAATCAATACCTTTTACATGTGTTTCTGTTGAAAGGACATCTTCTTTAATAAATGTTGTGGATTATTAACGGGGAGCTCGCAGCCAGCAGCGTGAGAGCTCATGCCTGGGTGATTCTGACCTAACGCTGTGTTCTCTCCGTCAGACCTTCCACAACCTCCCTGCACTTGGCAATCCTACACAGCACGTTGGCACTGTGCATGGGGCTGTATTAGAGAGCAAAAGTGCACACACACAGAAGCCTGGAAATGTGGGGAAGGTGGCACCAAGTACAGCATGACAAGGACGCCTGTTTACAGGGTGACACCTGTTTACCCGAAGGCAGAGCACGCTCTGGGACTGTCATCAACGTTTCCACCAGGTGGTGAAAGTGCCCCAAACATTGATCTTTTCAGGTAACAAATAAATTTTAGTGAGTAAGTGAATTCACAAATACAGAGACTGTGAATAATGAGAAGCAAATGTATTAAAGTTTACATACAGACCCTGCCTGCGTGGGGACCAGGCGGACACCACTCAGCAAAGCACACAGGTCCCCTCCCCCCCAGGACATGCTCTGTGTCACACCTGGGGGTTTCTCAAATCCATCTGCCTTTCTCAGATCCTTCCACCAATACCCTACTTCTTACCGCTGGTGGTAGTTACTTTTGGGTGTCAACTAGACAGGATTAAGGAATGCCTGGAACATGGTAAAGAAGGACTCTGGGCATGTGTGGGGGTGTTTCCAGAATTCCCAGTTATCAGTTGGAGGACTGAGAAGACAAGGTTCCTCTTCAGTGGGGGCAGGTGCCATCCCCTTGCTGAGGCCTTGGATGGCATACAAAAGGCAGAGGAAAGGCGATGTGTTCTCTGTCCTCACTGGGAAGCCTCCCTTCTCCCGCTTGTGAACTCCAGGACTTAACCAGTGGTCAGGCCTTTGGCCTCAAGCTAAGAACTACACTGTTGGCTTCCCTGGTTCCGAGGTTTTCGAACTTGAACTCAGTGACACTATGGACCTCCCAGGTCTCTAGCCTGAAGATGGCGAGTGGTGGGCCATCTCTGCCTTTATGACTGCATAAGCCAGTTTCCCCCCAGTATCCCCTCTCCTGTGTCTGTTGACCTGTCTCTCTGTCCTACTAGTTCTGTCTCTCTAGGGAACTCTTGGTGTGTTCATGTCACCTGCTCCCTATTACTATCCTCTGGAGTCCCCTACTTCCAATCTTGCCTTCTTCCAATCCGTTCTCCTCATATGACCAGATTAGTTCCTTCAAATAGAGAATGAATCATGGCACTTTCTGCTGTTTGTTCTTCAATGACTTCCCACTCAAACATTTATGGTGGCTTCAGTCTCGTAGGCCTCTGCAACCTGGTCTTGAACCACTGTCCACTCTGCTCCCTCTACACTTGTGTCCTTTCACTTTTGCATGTGCTCTCCCACTGCCCAGAGCTCTTGGGAACCAGCTGTGAATCCTCAGCTCTGACATAAAACTGACCTCTCGAGAAAACCTCCCCTGAACACCAAGCACTGCTTTAATCCCTATAAAAAAGCTACCTTGTTTGTTTCTATCTTATAGATCTATTTATAATACTTATAGTTTAAATATTAGGTGTCCCCCAAAAGCTCATGTGAGAGACAATGCAAGAGCTTTGAGAGGTGAAATGATTGGCTCATGAGAGCCTTAACCTAATTATTGGATTAATCCACTGAAATGGATTATATGGGAGGTAACTGTAGGCAGGTAGGATGTGGCAGGAAAAAGTGGGTCACTGAGGTATCACTTTGGGGCTTGTAGTTTGCCCCCGGTGGGCAGAGCTCTCGCTGCTTCCCCTCCTTGCCCTTCCCCCATGATGGTCTTCCTCACCTGGGGCCCACAGCTATGGCGTGAGCCCACATCTATGCACCAAGACCTCTGAACCATGAGTCAGAGTGAACTTATCCTCCTCTATGTTGCTCTTGTCAGGTCTTTTAGTCACATCTATGCAAAAGCTGACTTATGAAATCAGAGGACTTATGAAATGGCATTATTTTTGCATTTTTAGTGGTTGTTATAAGGTCTATACTACACTTCCTTAACTTTTCACGCTCAACCACAAATTAGTTTTAAACCACTTCATTTAAAACGTAGCCGCCTTTTGTGCGTATAGCTTTATTTACTCCCCCAACTCCAGTTAGGCCGTTTGAGCTATGGTTGTCATATATATAAAATCTGCATAAACCTTATGATACAATGTTATAATTTTCCTTTAAGTAGTAATATATATTTTATAGAAATTAAAGATATTTTATATTTACTCACAGATTTGCTATTTCCAATGTTCTTCACTCTTATGAAATATGAATTTTCATCTGATATCATTTTCTTTAAGGCACATTTGTTAGTTGTGTAAACCTGACAATTCACATTTTTAAGAAAGCCTAATTTGGCATCATTTTTGAAAGATCATTTTTCTGGATATAGAATCTGAATTAATATTTTTTGGAGCATTTTAAAGATTAATGTTCCTCAATCTTTTGACTTTCAAGTTCTCTGACATTAAGAAGTTCACATGTATGGTAATTCTTACATTTTGTTCCCATGTAGCTAGTGTGTTGTTTTCATCTTTACAAACCAGAGTTGTGTTCATAATTGTTTTAATTTGGGCTGCCTGAGACTCTTGATGTTAATTATGTTAATTATCACATTTGGGAAATTTTGGGTCATTATTATTTTTCAAATATCTTTGCTCTTCACTCTTCTTCTCTTATTCTGGTGCTCTAATTGTGTTTATGTTATGTCTTTTGATATTGTCCCATAGCTCTGAAGTCCTACAACTTTTACAAAATTTCCTTGCAATATTTAGATTCAATAATCCCTGCTGACCTATCCTCAAGTTTTCTTGGCCCTCTGCCTGTCATCTCTATTCTCCTGTTAAAACTATTACTTAAGTTATAAGTGTCAGATATTGTACTTTTTATTTCTAGAATTTCATTTCTAGAATTTTTTATTTCTAGAATTATTTTCTAGAATAAAAACTTTAAAAAAGTTTTTCTGCTAAGATTTCCTTTTATTCACTTTGCGTGTATTGTACTCTCTTGTCAAAGAACATTGTTGTCTTAATAAACACATCAAAATGTTTTCTGCCAAATCCAACATCTGGGTCCATTTGTTGTTTGTCTTTGTTGTTGATTATCTGTTCTCTTGGGACTTCAAATTTTTGCTTCTTTGAATGTCAAATAATTTTGAATTTATTTTCAGTGTTACGGCTTTTTTCTTTTTGATACACTGGATTCAGTTATTTATCTCTGAAGAATGTTGACTTTTTATTTTACTAGATAATTACTTTGGTTGGATTTATTTATTTAGTTTTTTAGTTGTGGGTGGACATATTGCTTTTATTTTTATTTATTTATGTTTATGTGGAGCTGAGGATGGAACCCAGTGCCTCACCCGTGCTAGGAGTGCGCTCTACCACTGAGCCACAACCCCCGCCCCATTTTGGTTGGATTTAAACTTCAAATCCTGTCTTGGTTTAAAGCTGAAATCCCAGTGTAGTTCTTTTATCCTTAACACCTTTAGAGTCTCTTTGGTACTGCTCGAGGGTGAGCCAAAGCCGGAGAAATGGGTAGGAGGCATAGGACAGAGTTTATACACAGAATTTGGAGCTGCATCTCTCTCCCCACCTCAACCCCTTTCTTTTCTTTCTCCCTTTAATCCTATTTCCAGTGACTGTTGATGCACCAGGCTCTGGTGTCCTCTGGTCCTTTGGGCCAAGAAGACTAGGGGTTTCTTCCTTCTCTTTTGGGCTCATTTTAATTTAAACCATCCTATAAAATTCTTCTAATTGATTCTTAAAGTTATAAAAATGGACAAATCATTCTGCAATTTCCTTCTATGAAGTTTTGAATCTTCCTGCTTTTGCTTTTCGCCCTTTGGAGACTTTAGTTTTTGTTCTCTTCCTTTTTGGATTTTGTGGAGAGTTTATAGTTGTAATTTAGGGGAGGTTTAATACAACAGGAACATGCCATTTACTGGGTCGTGTTGGAAGTGACATTCTAAGCCTACCTGTACTTGTGGACAAGATCCTCATGCAACATGTGTCTCTTGGAACAGATGGAAATGAAGGACAAAACCAGGAGTTGAGTTTTGGCAGGATTACCCCCGAGGGACAGAAGAAGGTTTGCCTGGTACTACATTACCAGCCTTCAAGCTGGGCATTTTATAGAGATTAATGAAGAGGAACATGCCTCTGATATCTAGGTCTGGTGACCACTGGAATTGAAAGATAGAAAATGTTTGGGCTTAGAAGTGAAGCAGGTCAGCTCCGTGCTACAACTTACTAGGTCTCTAGCAATTGCTATAAGCTATCTAAATCTCCCCACTGGACAAATTAATGTAAGGAACTACCATTCAAGGTGTGGTGAAGATTCAATAGGATGAAGTGCTGAGAGGCCCTGGCAACTGCAAGGTGCTCAGCTTGTTTTCACCCTCTTCTTTGTTCTTTGGGAAATGACCCACTCTGTCTTGCAGTAGCCATGTGAGCTTGGGGAGGCTGAAGGTAAGCCAGGACCACGTGTGCTGTTTTAAAGGGGGTCTTGTGATTTCACAGAATTCTAGAGTAAATTTTAATGATATTTATTTATTTATTTATTTATTTAAATAAAAGATCTACTATAGTACAGTAGATAAGCATAAACTTTGGGCTCAGAGAGACCTGAATTTAGGACCCAGGTTTTCCAATTACACACACTGTAACTTGGGTCAGTCATTCTCACTGAGCCTCAGTTTTCTATTTATGAATCACGAACAATGAAACCTGCCTCCTTGGGTTTTATGAAGTTGACCTGAGATCACACACATACAGCTCCTAAAGCATCCAGTAGGGTCTAGAACACAGGAGACCTTCAGCACTGTCAATTGTCATTATTGTTATTTACTTAATAAGAAGGGGGTCTAACAAGACCACGGAAGGAAAGTTTCCCAGGAAGGAGATGGAGCCAGATGAAGGGGTAGGTGGGGTAGGAGCAAGTCTGTTTTCCTGGGTGGGGAGGAAAGGAGAGTGGGCATATATTGGTAGTGGAGATAAACCCCCCATGGGAGAGAAATTGCCATGGGAAACCCTGGTGGAGTTTTGCCAGTGGAGTGAGTGGACGTCCTGAGTTCTTGAGGAAAATCAGCCCCCTTTCATGCCATGCCCCTGCTTCTCTGTTTTATAACATCTTCCTGGCACCCCTGGCCTCACAGGCGAGGATGAGCACAGAGGGCTTGAAGGCCAGTCTGACCTCCCACCTTCCTGTGTTCCCACCAGCTCCTTTACCAGCTGACCACAGAAAAATTCAGCCCCCACCATGGATCTCTGTCTCCTCTTTCTTTCTTACCACTGACATCCCTCAGTGACAGCATCTTGCTGAACTCTTCCCTCTCCCTCAGATACCTGCTCCCTTAGTCAGTCCTTCTTGGTGATTCCACTGTCACCGGTCACTTGATTCAGAGCACAGTGGTTCTGTGCCTCAGTGACAGTAGCTTCCCCACTGTTTCCTCATCTCCAACCTTCCTTGATACCTTCCCTTCCAGCTCCCGCTCACTCCAATCGCAGGGATCTTTCCAAGATGCAGATCTGATTCTGATGGCCCCAGGTGAAAACTCACACTCCTCTCTTGGGCAACAAAACTCTTGGCTCTGGCCTGGATAAGCCTCAGGACTCCCTTCTCATCAGGCCATCCTTCACTTGAAGACCCAACCGAAAAGCAGTCGCAGAGCTTGTCCTTGTCCCTGATGGTCCATTGTCTGGAACACTCTTCCTGCCTCTCTCACCCCACTTGGCCTGTCTTTCCCCTGACCTTGCAAGTTTTTAACATGGGCATGACTTCCACAGGGAACTCTCGGGCCTTTCAAAACCTGGACACAGTGTCCCTGGGTGTACACTCACATCTCGAGTGGCTCCTGTCATGGAGTCCTTGGTCACCATCACAGTGCTTTGTCTCATCTGGAACATTTGGTATGCTCTGAGCTCTGTGAAGGCTGGGTCAGGTCTGCCTCATGCACTCCTACACGTGTGCCCAACTCCTAGCAACAAACACGGGACTGATACGGACGTGGGAAACAGGTGAGTTTAAAGAGTTACTCAAAAGTAAGTCATGCTTTTCTTTTTGAGTAAAAATTTGTTGATCATTTAAAGAAGAACCAGTGAGGTTGCTTTGTCCTGGAAGGTCACGGACATTCCTCCAACACCCTGTGTGCTTTTGTAGGGGCAAGGTGAAGATGACAAGGGTTACTCACTGTTAAGGTTTAAATGTGGTGTCCCCCAAAAGCTGACGTGTGAGACAATGAGAGACTTTGCAGGAGAAATGAGTGGGTTCTAGCCTTAACCTAATCAGTGAATTGATCCCTGGTGGGATTCACTGAGTGGTAACTGGAGGCAGGTGGGGTGTGGCTGGAGGAGGTGGGTCACTGGGAGCATGGAATAGGGTATATATTTGGTGTCTGGAGAGCAGTGTCTCTCTCTCTCTGCTTCCTGATTATCATGTGAGCTGGGTCCTCTGCCACAGTCTTCTGCCATGACGTTCAGTCTCGCCTTGACCCCTGAGGAATGGAACTGGCCTTTTATGGACTAAGACTTCTGAAACCATGAGCCCTCAAACTTTTCCTGCTCTATAATTGTTCTGGTTGGGTCATTTAGTCAGAGCAGCGAAATAACCGAGTAAAACACTCAACCGGGAAAAAATGGTTGTGGGGAAGGACCGCCTTGTAAGATTAGCTCTGCTAGTCCGTGAGGGTCCAACCTTGCAGACCAAAGATGATTTTTGAGGAAATGAGAGGCCCAGCAGCTCCTCATGGGCTTATCTGATGGGCCTGAGGGAGACAGTCTGAGAGAAGCGGGCTCTTGGTGGACAGGGTGACCCTTCTCTGTCTCTGGGTCACTGAGCCAGGAGTGTGTTGTTAAGCCTGGGAACAAGCCGGCAGCCCGCTCCTCTGTTCCTGTGTGACGAGCTGGGCCCTCGGGCTCCTGACAGGCTGCCAGCGTGGGCTTCATCACTAGTGTCTGAAAGCCGCCCTGCTCTGGGAGAAGAGAAAGCAGCAGCCCATCTGCATGGAGGACAGGCCCAGTGGGAAGATAGGAGTTGGGACAGAAAACTTTGTTCTGTCACCTGGTGTAAAATCACAGGAACTGGATGAAAGCAAATGTCTCTGGTTCTCCTGTGCTCTATAGAGCTGGCCTAACCGTGGCAACAAAATCATGGGTTTTTACAGCACCTTTCTTCCCCAGGGCACAGGGCTCTATTAACAGGCTTTCATTCTGGTCTCACTTACAGATTTTGTAGCACTAGGGTCTTTTTTATTATTATGGTACATGAAAAAATAGGTTAGAAAATGTTCTTGGCATGCACAGATGGGGCATGTGTGTGTCCATTAAATTCAACCATTAAACATTAGGTGGACTGGGAGGTCTTGTCCTGAAAAGAAGGGAGCTATAGAAATGAGAGAAAACCTGCACAAATCATTACAATTCAGGTAGGAATGGAAGGGAAATGAGGGCCAGTCAGTGCATTGGAAAGGGTGAATAACTGGGAGAGAGTATTTCTTTCTTGCCCCCAAAGGAAACCCTTCTCTCCTTGAAAGTCGTCACCAAATAAGTAAGCCTGAAACATGAAAAACGGACTCAGAACGGGGCTGTCAAACTGACGGGACCTTTTCTCTGGGGTCCTTGAAACTGAAACTAGGCCAACAATGATGAGCTTGTTTCCATTTGGACTTCTGTGGCAGTGCTATTTACAAATAGTGGGAAGCAAGACAGAATGACAGCAATGAACATTCATAATGTTTCAAGGAAACTCTTCACTGAAGAGAGAAAAACATATCAACATACCAGTAAATGCAAATATATATTTAGGCACAGAGCTAAGGAGGATTGTTGGGAATGACTTGAAGTTATGGTATTGGAATTCAGATGGTCATTAAATTCTTTGAGGAATATTCATCCAGATGAGAGTTCTATTGCAGTCTAAGTCAGGGTGGATGACTTTGGCGTTTAGCCAAATGGAGTAACATTTGCCCTCTCTGACAACACAATGAAAAAACTGGTTCCCTTATGTGGACCATTGGTTTATTAAGACCTTAGTTATCAGAGAAAGGGTCATCATCCCTGAGAGATGGAAAACAAAAGGTACGATTCCCATGATTTCCCTGCTGTGCTACCAAGAGAGAGGGTCCAGACCATGACCCAGGCAGAGGAACCCAGGAAAACATTAGTGACCTCCCTCATTTGAGGACACAGAGCCATGAGGCCAACATGGCTGGTGTTTGCAGAGGAGCGTTCTGAGGAGAGAGCTGCATGAGGAGAGAACTCTGGAGACTGAGAGAGTCCCTGGGAGTCTCCACCTGGGTACTGATCCCCCGCCCATGCCTGCCAGGAAACTACCTAGGATGGGCCAAGAATCACTGAAAGGATAAAAGGGAACAATCTCCAATGCTAACACAAAACTGTGAGTGTTTTCTGTTCCCACTCCGTCAGAGTGGAAAACATCACAACTCACGAGACATCAAGGGTGAGTGTTTACAAGAGTCCTGCCTCAGTAATGGGTTGAAAATGGCCCCAGAATGAGCACCATTGTGACTCTGTCTAGAAACAGTTTCCAAGTAAATTATGGTAAAGCAAATCAAAACTCAAAAATATTGATAAAAACACAAAGTTATCCTGCACTCAGTATGACAAAATTCACAGTATCTGGCATCCAATAACAAATTGCCATGCATGGAAAGAAACAAGAAGGTTTATGATCCATGATAAGAAAAATCAACCAGGAGTGGTACAGGTGACAACACTGTTTGACAGGGATATCCCATAAGTTCAAGAACCTAGAGAAAAAGTTGAGCATATTAAGGAAAATATAAAAAGGAACTTATGTAAATGAAAACTAATTTCTAAGATGGAAATCATATTGGAAAAATTAGACATATTCGACAATGCAGAATAAAGAGTTATAGAACATGAAGATAGAGTAGAAATTATCTAAAATGAAATGCAGAAGTTCCCCAAATAAGAATTCTCAGATTCCAACATGGCGGCGGGCGCAGAGAGATCAAGTCCCTGACCTCTTCAGCTGTGCAGGCATAGGGAGTCGTAAACAACCTAAATCTGTTTGCTCAGGATCACTAGGCAATGCTGAGTTGACGTGGATCTGGGGCGAACAGTCTGGGCCTCTCAGAACACACACTGAGCCCGGATTGGCTGAATTCAAGCTCCCGTTCGCCTGCTTCCCGCAGACAAACAGCTGTGACTCAGCACTAATCCATCCGGCTGAAACAACTGGTCAGCCCTTCTGACCCTACAGAGGTAAATGCCTACCGAGCCTTCATAGGTAGTGGCCACAGGTTTGAAACGGGGCTTGGGAGAGACAGTAAGGACCCACCCATTGCATTGGTCGCCCGGCAAAGGGAAACGAACCGTCGCCATTTGCAAGAGACACCACCATGGCAGAGAACTGATGTCATCAGACTGCGGCGGAGGAGATAACTTCATTGAAACCTGCGGCTACAGGTGTGTAATTCCCTAGCCTTCCCTCTCCACACATTGGGGAAACCTTAAGGGCCCCTGCCAGCTCTCCCGTAAGGGACCCTCCCAGCTCTCCTGTGAGCGCAATAGCCAGCCCGAGGGAATCAGAGGTGGCGCGGGACCCGCGGCGCGGAACTACCACTCCCACCAGGGCTGACAGCTGAGGTCTCTTGCACCAGCTACCGGGGCCGTGGCTACCGGAGGGCAAGTAAAATTCGCTGAGGATTCTCAGCCCCAAGCTCTACAAACTTAGGGTCTGAGGCAATGGCAAACTGGAAGAGTGTGCCCAGTCGTTCATGAAAACAGGGCTCCCGGGAGCAACAGACCTGGCGTGTAGCCAGTATTGTGGTGAGCGGCACCCGTGAGAGGGGCCTGGCTAGAGGAAAAGTGGGAAGTGACTAGACACAAGAGGAGGCCCTAGGCACTCAGGATTGGACACTCGCCCAGTCTGGGAGGAAGAGCTGCTGCACAGTGATTGGTTCCCGTGTATTGACAGGAGAAACTTGGCCTGGTGGGCACAGTGCCACTCTGGAAGAGAAGTTAATCAAACTCTAAGACTGCATTTATTAGTTTTTTTTTCTTTTCTTTTCTTTTTTTTTTTTGATTTGGGATTTCTTTCGTTTTCATTTTTCTTTCTTGTTGTTTTTTTAATTTTTTTTGTACAATTTTTTAAAATTTTTTTTCTTCTAATTTTAATTTTAATTTTTTAAATTATTTTTTTAAAAAAATTTTTTTAATTTTTATTTCCTATTTTTTTCTTCTTTTGTCTTTTCATTTCTTTTCAATTATCTTATCCCCCCTTCCTTGAATTCTACCTGCTTACTCTCATTCTCTTTAGTGACTTCTTCCCTTCCCTTCTAATACCTTTCCTCCCAAGAATCAAATAAATTTATAGGAGTAAACAGTAACTCAGCAGTCAAACAGAACAAGAAGTAACATGAGCAGCTTCAAAAAGCAAGGAAGAAAAGGAGTACAAACAATGCAGGACAGCCTAAATATTCAGGAGGACCTAGAGTCATCAGAAAAATGGTCATATAAAGAACTCAAGGAACACCTTAGACAGATGGAATGGAACCTTAAAGAGGATACAAGACAGCAAATTCAAGCAGCGAAAGAACACATTGAGAATGAATTACATAAACAGATAAAAGAAGAAGTTAAGCATCTTTATCAGGAGATAGAGATTATAAAAAAGAATCAAACAATAATTCTAGAAATGAAGGAAACGATAAACCAAATTAAAAACTCAATTGAGAGTATCACTAACAGAGTGGAGCAAGTAGAAGCCAGAACATCAGATAATGAAGACAAAATATATCATCTTGAAAAGAGTCTAGCCAACTCAGAAAGGCTGGTAAAAAATCACGAGAAAAACATCCAAGAGTTATGGGATAACATAAAAAAACCAAACTTACGAGTCATCGGGATAGAAGAAGGTACAGAGATTCAAACCAAAGGAATGAGTAACCTGCTGAATGAAATAATTACAGAAAAGTTTCCAGAAATAAAAAAGGAAACAGATATACAAATTGAAGATGCATACAGGACACCGAGCATACAAAATCACAGTAGACCAACGCCAAGACACATTGTTATGAAGATATCCAATATACAGAACAAAGAGAAAATATTAAAAGCTACAAGAGAAAGGAGACAGATTACATTCAGGGGTAAACCAATAAGGTTAACAACGGATTTTTCATCACAGACACTGAAAGCAAGAAGGTCATGGAACAATGTATTTCAAACACTGAAAGACAATGGATGCCAACCAAGAATTCTGTATCCAGCAAAATTAAGCTTCAGGTATGACAATGAAATAAAAATCTTTCATGATAAACAAAAGTTAAAAGAATTTGCAGCCAGAAAACCAGCATTGCAAAGCATTTTGAGCAAAACACTACACGAGGAAGAAATGAAAAACAATAAACAAAACCATCAGTGGGAAGTGCCTCAGTAAAGACAGAGGGAAAGGGGAAAGATAATCATGGAGAAACAAACTAAATTTTTTTAAAAAAAGGATAAATAATCAAACATGGATGGAAGTACAAACCATATATCAATAGTAACTCTGAATGTTAATGGCTTAAACTCTCCAATAAAGCGACATAGGCTGGTATCATGGATTAAAAAAACAAATCCAACAATATGCTGCCTCCAGGAGACACATCTGGTTGGAAAAGACATACACAGGCTGAAGGTGAAAGGATGGGAAAAAATATACTACGCACACGGTCCTCGTAAGCAAGCAGGGGTGGCCATCCTCATATCGAATAAAATCGACTTCAAGACTAAGTTAATCAAAAGGGATAAAGAAGGTTATTATATACTGTTAAAAGGAACCATTCACCAACAAGACATAACAATTATCAATATTTATGCACCAAATAATGGTGCTGCGACATTCATAAAACAAATTCTCCTCAAGTTCAAGAATCAAATAGACCACAACACAATAATTATGGGTGACTTCAACACACCTCTCTCACCATTGGACAGATCCTCCAAACAAAAGTTGAATAAAGAAACTATAGAACTCAATATCACAATCAATAACCTAGACTTAACTGACATATATAGAATATATCAACCATCATCAAATGGATATACTTTTTTCTCAGCAGCACATGGATCCTTCTCAAAAATAGACCATATATTATGCCATAGGGCAACCCTCAGTAAATATAAAGGGGTGGAGATAATACCATGCATTTAATCTGATCACAATGGAATGAAACTGGAAATCAATGATAAAAGAAGGAAGGAAAAATCCTACATCACATGGAAAATGAACAATATGTTACTGAATGATCAATGGGTTACAGAAGACATAAAGGAGGAAATCAAAAAATTCTTAGAGATAAATGAAAATATAGACACAACATATCGGAATCTATGGGACACAATGAAAGCAGTTTTAAGAGGAAAATTCATCGCCTGGTGGTCATTCCTCAAAAAAAGAAAAAAAAAAACAAATAAATGAGCTCACACTTCATCTCAAAGCCTTAGAAAAGGAAGAGCAAAACAACACCAAATGTAGCAGAAGGCAAGAAATAATTAAAATCAGAGCGGAAATCAATGAAATTGAAACAAAAGAAACTATTGAAAAAATTAACAAAACTAAAAGTTGGTTCTTCGAAAAAATAAATAAGATCGACAGACCCTTAGCCATGCTAATGAAGAGAAGAAGAGAGAGAACTCAAATTACTAACATACGGGATGAAAAAGGCAATATCACAACAGATGCTACAGAAATACAGAAGACGATTAGAAATTATTTTCAAAACCTATATTCCAATAAAATAGAAGATAGTGAAGACATCGATAAATTTCTTAAGTCATATGATTTGCCCAGACTGAGTCAGGAGGATACACACAATTTGAACAGACCAATATCAATGGATGAAATTGAAGAAGCCATCAAAAGACTACCAACCAAGAAAAGCCCAGGACCGGATGGGTATACAGCGGAGTTTTACAAAACCTTTAAAGAAGAATTAATACCAATACTTTTCAAGTTATTTCAGGAAATAGAAAAAGAGGGAGATCTTCCAAATTCATTCTATGAGGCCAACATCACCCTGATTCCGAAACCAGACAAAGACACCTCAAAGAAAGAAAACTACAGACCAATATCTCTAATGAACCTAGATGCAAAAATCCTCAATAAAATTCTGGTGAATCGAATACAAAAACACATCAAAAAAATTGTGCACCATGATCAAGTAGGATTCATCCCTGGGATGCAAGGATGGTTCAATATACGGAAATCAATAAATGTTATTCACCACATCAATAGACTTAAAGATAAGAACCATATGATCATCTTGATAGATGCAGAGAAAGCATTCGACAAAGTACAGCATCCCTTTATGTTCAAAACATTAGAAAAACTAGGGATAACAGGAACTTACCTTGACATTGTAAAAGCTATCTATGCTAAGCCTCAGGCTAGCATCATTCTGAATGGACAAAAGTTAAAGGCATTCCCTCTAAAATCCAGAACAAGACAGGGATGCCCTCTATCACCACTTCTATTCAATATAGTTCTCGAAACACTGGCCAGAGCAATTAGACGAAAGAAATTAAAGGCATAAAAATAGGAAAAGAAGAACTTAAATTATCACTATTTGCAGATGACATGATTCTATACCTAGAAGACTCAAAAGGGTCTACAAAGAAACTACTAGAACTAATAAATGAATTCAGCAAAGTGGCAGGATATAAAATCAACACGCATAAATCAAAGGCATTTCGGTATATCAGCGACAAAACTTCTGAAACGGAAATGAGGAAAAACACTCCATTCACAATATCCTCAAAAAAAATAAAATACTTGGGAATCAACCCAACAAAAGAGGTGAAAGATTTATACAATGAAAACTACAGAACCCTAAAGAGAGAAGTAGAAGAAGATCTTAGAAGATGGAAAAATATACCCTGCTCATGGATAGGCAGAACTAACATTATTAAAATGGCGATATCACCAAAACTTCTCTATAGGTTTAATGCAATGCTAATCAAAATCCCAACGGCATTTCTTGTAGAAATAGATAAAGCAATCATGAAATTCATATGGAAAAATAAAAGACCCAGAATAGCAAAAGCAATTCTAAGCAGGAAGTGTGAATCAGGCGGTATAGCGATACCAGATTTCAAACTATATTACAGAGCAATAGTGACAAAAACAGCATGGTACTGGTACCAAAACAGGCGGGTGGACCAATGGTATAGAATAGAGGACACAGAGACTAATCCACAAAGTTACAACTATCTTATATTTGATAAAGGGGCTAAAAGCATGCAATGGAGGAAGGATAGCATCTTCAACAAATGGTGTTGGGAAAACTGGAAATCCATATGCAACAAAATGAAACTGAATCCCTTTCTCTCGCCATGCACAACAGTTAACTCAAAATGGATCAAGGAGCTTGATATCAAATCAGAGACTCTGCGCCTGATAGAAGAAAAAGTTGGCTCCAATCTACATATTGTGGGGTCGGGCTCCAAATTCCTTAATAGGACACCCATAGCACAAGAGTTAATAACAAGAATCAACAAATTGGACTTAATTAAACTTAAAAGTTTTTTCTCAGCAAAAGAAACAATAAGAGAGGTAAATAGGGAGCCTACATCCTGGGAACAAATTTTTACGAATCACACTTCAGATAGAGCCCTAATATCCAGAGTATACAAAGAACTCAAAAAATTAGACAATAAGATAACAAATAACCCAATCAACAAATGGGCCAAGGACCTGAACAGACACTTCTCAGAGGAGGACATACAATCAATCAACAAGTACATGAAAAAATGCTCACCATCTCTAGCAGTCAGAGAAATGCAAATCAAAACCACCCTAAGATACCATTTCACTCCAGTAAGATTGGCAGCCACTATGAAGTCAAACAACAACAAGTGCTGGCGAGGATGTGGAGAAAAGGGTACACTTGTACATTGCTGGTGGGACTGCAAATTGGTGCGGCCAATTTGGAAAGCAGTTTGGAGATGCCTGGGAAAGCTGGCAATGGAACCACCATTTGACCCTGCTATTGCCCTTCTCGGACTATTCCCTGAAGACCTTAAAAGAGCATGCTACAGGGATACTGCCACATCGATGTTCATAGCAGCACAATTCACAATAGCTAGACTGTGGAACCAACCCAGATGCCCTTCAATAGATGAATGGATAAAAAAAAATGTGGCATCTATACACAATGGAGTACTATGCAGGAATAAAAAATGGCAAAATCATAGAATTTGCAGGGAAATGGATGGCACTAGAGCAGATTATTCTTAGTGAAGCTAGCCAATCCCTAAAAAAACAAATACCAAATGTCTTCTTTGATATAATGAGAGCAACTATGAACAGAGCAGGGAGGAAGAGTAGGAAGAAAAGATTAACATTAAACAGAGACATGAGATGGGAGGGAAAGGGAGAGAAAAGGGAAATTGCATGGAAATGAAGGGAGACCCTCATTGCTATACAAAATGACATATAAGAGGTTGTGAGGGGAATGGGAAAATAAACAAGGAGAGAAATGAATTACAGTAGATGGGGTAGAGAGAGAAGATGGGAGGGGAGGGCAGGGGGGATAGTAGGGGATAGGAAAGGTAGCAGAATATAACAATTACTAATAGGGCATTATGTAAAATTGTGGATGTGTAACCGACGTGATTCTGCAATCTGCATTTGGGGTAAAATTGGGGGTTCATAACCCACTTCAATCTAATGTATGAAATATGATATGTCAAGAGCTTTGTAATGTTGTGAACAACCAATAAAAAAAAGAATAAAAGAAGACCCAAATAAATAAACCTAGAGGTGAAAAAAGGAGATGTTACAATTGATATCATGGAAATGCAAATGATCATTTGAGACTTATGAGCAGCTATGTGCCAACAAAGTGAAAATCAATAAGAAATGGAAAAATTCCTGGCTATATATAACCTACCAATATTGAATCATGAAGAAATGAAATCCTAAATAGATTAATCATGAATAATAAAATGAATCAATAATAAAATGTCTACTATAGATGTAAGGCCTAGAATGGCTGGTTTTATTCTACCAATATTTTAAAGAAAAACTAAAAACAATTCTTTGCAACCATTAAAAAAACTGGGGTGGTGCACACCTATAATCCCAGTGGTTTGGGAGGTTAAAGCAGAAGGATTGCAAGTTTGAGACTAGCCATAGTAATATAGTGAGACTCTGTCTCAAAATAAAAATAAAAAATAGAGCTGAGATGTGGTAGATAACCCCTGAATTCAATCCCCAGTACCAATAAAAAAAAGTGGGGGAAAGGGAAGGAGTTTACCCAAATGCATTCTATAATGTTTGGTATACTCTGATACCAAACCAGACAAGGACACAACAAAAAATATCATAAACCAACAGCCCTGATGAAGATAGATGTCAAAATTCTCAACAAACCAAAATCCAATAGCACAACAAAAAGTGTATACACCATCATCAAGTGGGATTCTTCCCAGTGATGTGAGGATGGTTCAAATCACTAAATGTGATACATTCATCAGAATAAAGACAAAACCAAGTCATCATCTCACTAGATGAAGAAAAGTATTTAATAAAATCCATCATCCCTTCATGATACAAATTCTTGACAAGTTACATACAGAAGAAATCTACCTCAATACATTTAAGGTCATATATGAAAACCGTAACCAATATCACACTGAATGGGGAAAATTAGAAATGTTTCTTCTAAGATTTGAAGCAGGCCAAGATGATGCTTTCGTCACTCTTATTCAATAGTCCTGGAAGTCCTAGCCAGAATGATTGGACAACAAAAGAAAGTAAGGGCATCCAAACGGTCAAGGAGAAAGTCAAACTATCCTTGTGTACACACATGATCTTATACACAGAAAACTAAAAACCAAAAAACTGTTAGAACTCATAAATGAGCTCAATAAAGTTGCAATATACAAGATCAACATACAAAAATCCATAGCATTCTTATACATTAATAACACACTAGTTGAAAAAGAAATCAAAAAGCAATTCCATTAACAACAGATTCAGAAAAACAAACAAAGAAACAACAACATGTCTAGGAATAGATTTAACCATGGAAGTGAAAGAACTCTACAATGAAAACTGTAAAACACTGATAAAAGAAACTTAAAACACACATACACACACCCCATATTCATGGACTGAAAGAATAGGTATTACTAAGATGTCCATACCACCAAAGGATTGAGAGAGTCAATTCAATCAAAAATGCAATAGAAATAGAAATAGAGTAAACAATCCTAAAATTTGTATGGAATCACAAAAAGACTTCGAATAGTCAAAGCAACAATTAACAAAAAATCAGAGACATCCCAAAACCTGACTTCAAAATAAACTACAGAGCTACAGTAACCAAATCAGCATGGGACTGGCATAAAAACATACATATAGATCAAAGAAATGGAGAACTCAGAAATAAATCCTCATGTCCACAGCCAGTCGATTTAGATAAAAGCACCAAGAACATACATTGGAGAAAAGATAGTTTTTTTCAAAAGATGATACAGAGGAATGGAATGAGACTCTTATCTCTTACCATTAACAAAAATCAACTCAAAATGGATTAAAGACATACATATAAGACCTGAAACTATGCAACTACTGGAAAAGATAGGGGAAATGCTTCAGGACATTGGTCTGGGTAAAGGTGTTTTGGATATGATCCCCAAAGCCTAGGCAACAAAAGCAAAAAATGATAAATCGGGACTGTATCAGACTAAAAAGTTTTTGCACTGCAAAGAAAAACATCAACAGAGTTAATATACAAACTACATAAAGGGAGAAAACATTTGCAAACTATTCACCTAATAAGGGATTAATATTTCCCAAATACATAAAGAACACAAAGGCAAAAACCTAAATCATCTGATTAGAAAATGGGCAGATGATCTGAACGAATGGCCCTCAAAAGAGCATAAAGAGAAAAGAATGATTTAAAATGTTCATCAGAGGCCAGGCACGGTGGTGCACACCTGTAATCCCAGCAGCTTGGGAGGCTGAGACAGGAGGATTGAGAGTTCAAAGCCAGCCTCAGCAATGGCGAGGCACTAAGCAACACAGTGAGACCCTGTCTCTAAATAAAATACAAACTAGGGCTGGGGATGTGTCTCAGGGGTCGAGTGTCCCTGGGTTCAATCCCTGGTACCCACCCCCCAAAAAAATGTTCATCAGAGAAATGTATATCAAAATCACAAAGATATCATTTCACCGACCAGAATGACTACATTAAGAAGGAAAAAATAATAGATGCTGGCAAGAATGTGGAGAAAGGGAACTCACAGCCATTATGGAAGACAATGTGGAGATTCCTCAAAAAAGTAGAAATGCAACTACTTCACGGTCCAGCAACTCCACTGCTGGACTTGTATCCAAAGGAAATGAAGTGGGTACGTTAGAGACAGTGGCACTCCCCTGTGCCAAGAGAAGGAACCAAGTTGTCCATTAATGGAAGAATGGATAAAGAAAATGTGGTATATACAAAATGGGATATTATTCAGCCCTTCAAAATGAAATCTTGTCATGAGAAGCAACACGGATAGGCCTGAAGGATAGCATTTAAGTGAAATAAGTTAGGCACAGAAAGACAAGTGCCACATGTTTTCACGTATCTGCGGAGGTTGAAAACATTGATCTCAGAAGCAGAAAACAGAATAGTGGTTACCACGTGGTGGGGGGGATGGGGATGGATGGAGAGAGGATGGTTGACTGGTACAGGGTACAAATGGATAGAGGAATAGCTTGTGATGCTCTATAGCCCAGTAGGGCTAGTTGACAATTCACTGAATACTTCAAAATAGCTAGTAGAGAGGAGTTTGAATGTTCCCAGCACAAAGATGATAAATCTTTGAGGTGACAGATATGCCAGTTACTCTGATCTGATCCTTACCCATTCCATACATAAAATAAGATACTACACAGGCTCCATAAATATGTGCAATTATTATGTCAATTAAAATTAAAATAGGCAAAAAAGTCATTTCTCAATTGTTTATTTTTCTGTGAAACTTCCTGGGTGCAGATGGAAATGGGTTGTTGGTACAACCATGTCCTTCTCAGTGAGTCCCCAGAGAGTGACAGGATGGTGTCTAGACTGAGAATCTGGAAAATGGAGCAGAGTGGAATGGTACTAGAGCATCTAGGAATGGCGATGGCTGAATCACGGGGTTAATCCCTGGCAGCCTCCTTGTTACTGGTGATCATGATCATCTTGAATGCTTTAAGTAAGCTGTGGCTTCAAAGACCTAGGGTGTTAAACTTCAAAAATAAAAAAAGCACATTTGGGGGAATTAATCAATCTAATAAATATGGTGCAGAGGGAAGAAGTATTAAAATCTATAACTGGATGGAATTTTGAACATCTGAATAGACACTATAATTAAAGCACAGTGGATTACAATTGCTCTGGAAAAGAAGATTGGAGATTGCTTGCTCTTTGCAAAGTGGATTTACAAAGGGTGGCTTAAAAACCTCTGTGTAAAGAAGAATCTGACTTGGAAAGGAAAGGGACAGGCAGACTCGGATGAGAATGTGAAGCTCAAGGTAGGGCAGCTGAAGAGCAGAGTGAACTAGTGGGAGCCAATGAGAACGAGAAAGGGCTTCCTGAAGAGTCCAAAAACGTGGAGACAAGGGGAAAGGGAGGCCGGACGTGGAGACAAGGGGAAAGGGAGGCCGGCTGGTGGGTGAAGATGATTACAAGATTAAAGTTGGCTTTGAAGGTTGCTGAGGTACAGCTACAGTCCCTCTTGCCCTCTCTGCCAGCTCTGCTTTAATAAGAGAAATGAAGAAAATAAACTCAGACAATTAAAAGGCAACAAAGACTCCTCCAAAGGAGCTTTTGATAAAAAAAAAAAGGAAGGAAACATGTTTCAACTGTAACTTTCGACTAAGAAAATAGCGCTGCTAATCACGGCTGTAAGGCCGCGAGGGATGGAGCTTGCCTTGGGTTTTGCTGTTTTTGTGGAATTTAGGGAAATAAACTAGGTAAAAGATCAGCCTTTGGAAAAGCTAAAAACACCTAATAAAGGTCTGATGTCAATATTTAGCAGAATAATGTCATGGTTTTAGACAGAAAAAAATCTATATGTAGAATAAACATTACTAACCTGAATGTGTAGGTATTCAAACTGAATTATTCAGGTCATGCTTTAATTCTTTTGAACCATTTTTTTTAAATGGATTCTATGGCATGAGCAGGGGAAGTAAAGTGATCTGTCAAAATGTCCTTTTATAATAAAGCTATGGAAATAAATCCTGGTTGTTATTTTCCAGGTTAGGATTAGGAACTCTAAGGCATTTGGACACTAAGCCCCAAACTATCTGCACATGTTAGGCATCTACCGTCCTTATTGTTAGGGCTCGGTGAATCTCACCTGCCCCAAAGCTCCCTCACTGTCTTCTAGGAAGCTTGACGCTCTCCTCACGTGCCCCTCTGTCACATGAAACTTCCTCCCTGCTCGCACGCAGCTGTATCACCTGTGAGGGGTGAGATACATTACCCTTAAATACAACTTAATAGAGGGATTGATTTAGATTGATTTTTGTAAAGAATGAGATAGAAAGGCTTACGGAAATAATAAGACCTAACATTTATTGAGTGTCAGTGATTCACATAAGATTCCCTCATTGATCCTCTGGACCATCCTTTGAAAAAAGGTACTAATGTCATGCAGTTTTGATGATGAGTAAACACAGCCCCAAAGTTAGACAGTCATCCATGACCGATTAGCTAGTGAAGAGTGGGGCTGGTGTTTAGAAGATTCAGGGGGACGGAGGTTATAGAAAGGGAGGGACACTAAAGACCAAACCAACCAACTGAAGGAAAGCCACCCACCTCTTAGAGAAGCGTCCTCTGCTTCCCTGGGCTGGGGTAGAGATCTTTATGTTCCCATTTTATGGGAAGATCATGGATGTCTAAGATTCTGTGATTCTACATTCTAGAAAAAGCAGGGTTCTAGGGAAATGAATCAGAAGATGTCTATATTTTGATTGGGACAGTGAGTTAAGAGGCTAGGGTGAGGTCCCTCCCTTCAGAAAGCCTGGGAAGCCCAGGGCAGCTCCAAGCTCCACTTGGAGGCCTGGTTCCTGTTATCCATTCTGAATTCTCTGTCTTGTTCTAAATGAAACCTGCTCCCATAGGCCAGTGTGTATGTGGTCATCATCCACTTGACCTAGAGCACACGAAGGCTGTGTTTGTTTGTCACCTGTCATCTTGCTGGCCCAGAGATGAAGCAGGTCATGGATATTTGTGTAAGGGTTAAGAATAGACTTGTGTACACAAGACTGGGGATGGCAGCTTGTGGCAGTCTGTCTGGGCACCAAATAACCAAGCCGCCACAAAGCCTCGTGGATTCAAACAGCAACTCTTTTTTTTTTTTTCCAGTTTCTTTCCTTCTTTTCTTTTCTTTTTTTTTTTATTGGTTGTTCACAACATTACAAAGCTCTTGACATATCATATTTCATACATTAGATTGATGTGGGTTATGAACTCCCAATTTTTACCCCAAATGCAGATTGCAGAATCACATCGGTTACACATCCACAATTTTACATAATGCCCTAATAGTAATTGTTGTATTCTGCTACCTTTCCTATCCCCTACTATCCCCCCTCCCCTCCCCTCCCAACTTCTCTCTCTACCCCATCTACTGTAATTCATTTCTCTCCTTGTTTATTTTCCCATTCCCCTCACAACCTCTTATATGTCATTTTGTATAGCAATGAGGGTCTCCCTTCATTTCCATGCAGTTTCCCTTTTCTCTCCTTTTCCCTCCCATCTCAAGTCTCTGTTTAATGTTAATCTTTTCTTCTTACTCTTCCTCCCTGCTCTGTTCATAGTTGCTCTCATTATATCAAAGAAGACATTTGGTATTTGTTTTTTAGGGTTTGGCTAGCTTCACTAAGCATAATCTGCTCTAGTGCCATCCATTTCCCTGCAAATTCTATGATTTTACCATTTTTATTGCTGCATAGTACTCCATTGTGTATAGATGCCACATTTTTTAATCCATTCATCTATTGAAGGGCATCTGGGTTGGTTCCACAGTCTAGCTATTGTGAATTGTGCTGCTATGAACATCGATGTGGCAGTGTCCCTGTAGCATGCTCTTTTAAGGTCTTCAGGGAATAGTCCGAGAAGGGCAATAGCAGGGTCAAATGGTGGTTCCATTCCCAGCTTTCCCAGGAATCTCCAAACTGCTTTCCAAATTGGCCGCACCAATTTGCAGTCCCACCAGCAATGTACAAGTGTACCCTTTTCTCCACATCCTCGCCAGCACTTGTTGTTGTTTGACTTCATAGTGGCTGCCAATCTTACTGGAGTGAGATGGTATCTTAGGGTGGTTTTGATTTGCATTTCTCTGACTGCCAGAGATGGAGAGCATTTTTTCATGTACTTGTTGATTGATTGTATATCCTCCTCTGAGAAGTGTCTGTTCAGGTCCTTGGCCCATTTGTTGATTGGGTTATTTGTTATCTTATTGTCTAATTTTTTGAGTTCTTTGTATACTCTGGATATTAGGGCTCTATCTGAAGTGTGAGGCGTAAAAATTTGTTCCCAGGATGTAGGCTCCCTATTTACCTCTCTTATTGTTTCTTTTGCTGAGAAAAAACTTTTAAGTTTAATTAAGTCCCATTTGTTGATTCTAGTTGTTAACTCTTGTGCTATGGGTGTCCTATTAAGGAATTTGGAGCCCAGCCCCACAATATGTAGATCAGAGCCAACTTTTTCTTCTATCAGACGCAGAGTCTCTGATTTGATATCAAGCTCCTTGATCCATTTTGAGTTAACTTTTGTGCATGGCGAGAGAAAGGGATTCAGTTTCATTTTGTTGCATATGGATTTCCAGTTTTCCCAACACCATTTGTTGAAGATGCTATCCTTCCTCCATTGCATGCTTTTAGCCCCTTTATCAAATATAAGATAGTTGTAACTTTGTGGATTAGTCTCTGTATCCTCTATTTTATACCATTGGTCCACCCGCCTGTTTTGGTACCAGTACCATGCTGTTTTTGTCACTATTGCTCTGTAATATAGTTTGAAATCTCAAACAGCAACTCTTTATTCCCGAACTCTCACCGGCATTCTACACACAATTCCCAGGAATACACTCCCTCCACTGGGCTCCGTGCATCAATTCTCTCTCAACCTCTGCGAGAACTCAACGGGAACACCAAAGTAGCAGGCACCAGAGGCAGCAGAATCTGCCCTAATCCCGGAGCCACCCTATTCCCAGCAGGCTCCGCCCTAATCCCTGGAACCGCCCTATTCCCAGAGCAGGGTCACCTTTCAACTATTCCCTCTAGCAAAATGCCAGGCGTCATTCCGACTAAACTGTGGCTCTCAACAGCAGCTGGTGGTAAGTGGGTATGAAGAGGGGGCTTGAGGGAACACATCACTGTCACCTCAAGGCTCACGTCCTCTGCTTGTGGTAGCCTAGCAAGAAGCTGGATCAGCTGAGTTGGCCACTGGGAGGGCGGGTTGACAGCATCAGCTCTCTCTGTGGTCGTGTGGTCAATTAGAGGTTCCTCAGCTCATTTTTCCATAAATATTTAGAACATCAGGGAGCAGGTTCTTTCTACTGCCTTTCTGTGGTGTACCCAGCGGTGCCCAACCCAGGCACTCTCCCCAGGAGGGCGAAAGATGGGAACCTGTGCGCTCTGCCACTCTGCCCATCAGCTCCTTATTTTATATTTGCCCCTTATCCATAGGTCCTCTTTGTAGGCTGCAAAGTCGTGAACCAGGCGAATGGTGCTGGGAAGGGACTGAATCCAGAGAGGCAGCCTGGAAACATGATCAGAGAGTAATCAGAAGGCAGACCCTAAGTCACCTCTAGGAAAACAGGAGTGCAGGAACTTAGATTGAAGCATGAGAGCAACAGTAGTTTGGAAAGACGTGAGCAGGTGGTGATTTGAGGGTAAGAAGGACCTAGAACAGCAAGCAATCCCTTAGTCTCTGGTATGCATGCACTGACCCATCAGGAAGGCCTGGCCTTGTCCAGGGCTGGTTCAGACATGGGCAGGCAGGGCACTTTGGCCACAGCTGAGTGTATTTACTAAGTATGGGGCAGAGGATGGGGAAGTGCATGTCTGCACAAGGTCCCAGAATGAGGCCAAACCAGGGTTAATCAAGCTGAAGCTGCCAGGAAATCCAGAAGAGGTCAGCCTTGATGGTGGGCTGGGAAGGGCCTACACAGGGTAAACAGGACTCTGCGATCCATTTCAGAAGGTCAGAGACAGAGAATAGGAGGTCAGCTAGTGAAAGATTAAAAGTTCAGCAAATTTCTGAGGTTCAAGCCACATGAGTCGTAAGACACTGAGGAGAGATGAATTAGATAAGGGTCCCTTGCTGGATGCGGCGGATTCTGGGTACCTCCTGAAAACCCAGTTGTTGTTGAGTCAGTGTTTAGGGAAACTCTCTGTGTCTGGAGACAGGAAGGGGAGACACCACCCTCATTCACCTTGACAAACTGGGGTCTAGGTTTTAGGGAGGGCTTAGCCTTTCTGTGGGGTTCCGTTAGGGTATGTATTTCTGGGGCCCATTGGGGGCCAGATGCTGGGGGAGTGGTGTTAGTCATCCCGTAGGAACTCATCTCAGCTTCAGCCTTCCCCTAAATACCTACAGATAGATACCTTCAAGGACCATGTCACACAAGCCCCAAGAAAAGTAATAACGTGGATTATTGATTCATTCATTTATTGAGTCAATAAATGTTTATTAAAATCCTCAAGGCTCTGGATACAATGGTGAGCTAGGTAGGTGCAATCCCTGCCCTCCAAGTACGTTATAGGGAAGTAGCAAGTCAGGAAATTAGCAGTTGTAGTACCCTGTGATCAGTAGGACAGGGGTGTTTATGGGTGCTGTGGGACCTTAGGCAAGAGGTGTCTAACACCTACCTGGGAGGGCCAGGGGAGGCTCTAGGACAGGGTCAGTCTTGCCTTTTGGAAGTCGTCTTAGTGGCCTCTGTCCCTCACTCATTCTGGCTCTGGATCCTCTACCACTTTCTAAATGAAACTTCCTTCCATAAACACAGGGAAGTCTGTTCTCATACAACATTTACCTGAAACACACTAATGTGTTATTGCCAAGGCTTAATGCATTTGCAACCCTTTTATCTCTAATTGTGGAAAGCAAGATTATTTCCTGTTCAAAGGAATTTTAGGCTTCAGAAAATGGATATAATGGGTACTTTCCCTATTACTTTTTTTTTTTTTTAAATTGCAAACTGGCGAGTGTTCTGCATGGAAAGTGAGCACAGGAGGCGTGATTAGGAAGGACTTATGCAGACCAATTTCTCAATACAGCCTAACACATCATCAAAATTAAAAGACAAATCCCAAACTGGAAGAAATAGTTGCAGCACATGTAACAGTTAGAAGGATTTTCTCCTCATTACATAAAGACCATTTAAAAATCATTAAGGGGAGGGGGGATAGTAGAGGATAGGAAAGGTAGCAGAATACAACAGACATGAGTATGTCAATATGTAAATCAGTGGAAGTGTAACTGATGTGACTCTGCAATCTGTATACGGGGTAAAAATGGGAGTTCATAACCCACTTGAATCAAAGTGTGAAATATGATATATCAAGAACTATGTAATGTTTTGAACAACCAATAAAAAAAGAAATTACAAAAAAATTAAAAAAAATAAAAATCATTAATAAAAAGATCAACAACATACAGAAATATGGACAAAGGACTTGAAATGACAATGTAGTCTTATTAGAGTCTGTTTACTTGCACAACATGTACATGAAAAAAGTTCAGAATTGTTATGGAAAATTTACAAGAAAGTTAATCTGACACATTGTAGTGATAGACATATTATTATTGTGTTGCGTGATAATTAGACTTAATTTGCATAAAGCCTGTAATTAGTATTACTTTTAGCTAGCCAAAGTTTCAGTTCTTTTTCTCACTTTTAAAGTTTCTTGGTAACTATAATTATTGTCAAAGATGTCAGTTTCCTCTCGACATGTGCTGTTGCACATGCGCACAGGCACACTCCTGCATGCAGGGGAGTCAAAAACGTCCTCCATCAGGTTCCTACAACTGTGTGGTCACCACCCTCTGGCCTGTCTTGTGACTGAGGCTCCCTCCGTGATAACTTGATCTCTTCCTGCCTCTGCAGCTCATGTGTTGTTGAGCAATGGGAGGCTTTGATCCCTTTCTGTCCTGTCACGTTCACAGAGGTCCCTCTGCAAACATCTTCTGTGCTTTGAGGGATGGGACAGTCTTCCAAGGGAGAAAGTGGTGGCTGTGTGTGAGGCTCTAGGTGAAGGGCACAAACGCATCAGTGATGTGGCTCAGGGGAAGAGAGGATGAGGCAGAAGATTGTGTAGCACCAGTCTAGGGATGGGGAAGGATCCCAGAAGCCCAAGAGCAGGTGGAAGGCTCCGTTCCTCTGCTCCAAGCCCAGGCACCTCCACGCAAGAAGCCAGGACTTCCTCTCCTACAACTAGTGCAGAATGATCATCTGAAGAAGAGCCCAGCGCTTTCCCCTGAGTTAGCCCAGTGAGCAAAAGATGGGAACAATCCCAGTCCACAGTCATCTCGGATTCACATCTTCTCCTCTGACCCCTGTCTCTCTCACCTTCTTGAAGCAGCATCCCCTGGACTCACCGTGACTCAGTGTGGTTTGTAGGGACGCTGGGAAGCTCCTTCCCACCTCTACCCTGCACCTTGCTTAGCTGATGAATGAAATTCCTTTCATGGGAGATAAAATCCTTAATTCCACAATTAAAGATAAGAGGCTTAAAAATTGTCTGGGGGAACTAATGCATTATTACGAAGGTGTTTTTCGTCCAATTGTAACAGTCTTGACATTATGGGATTCTCTTCTGTTTGATGGAATTGAGAGAAGCCATGAGAAAGCAGAGGGACCTCAGGACCACCACCAGGTGGGCCTCACTGGAAAGCTACTCTCCAGGGAGGCTGAGTGACTTTTCAAGGGCCTGGAAGAAGTGGAAATGTTGAGGCCCAGGGTTCCTCTGGCTGAGCCGAGCCTGAGCTGCAGCAGTGATGGTACACCACACTTCCCAAGAAGCCGCTGTCCCCTGAGCCTCCCCAGAACCTCAGAACCATTTAATCCTTCCGGGGACACCTGGGATCTCCTCCTGTCAAGAAGTCACAGGTTGTCAGAATCTAGTTCTGCTTTTTGGTTCTTCTCAGCTGAATTCCAGGCTCCTGCTTTGTCTTCTGTAGCCGGCTGTGAGGGTGTGAGCATAGAGATCTTGAGAGTGGAACCAGCTGTTCTACATAACCACCAAGACCAGCTTTTTCTATGACTGATGTTGTCATCCATACAGCTCCCTCTTTATTTTATGGCCCACTCAATGTTTTATAGTCCTGTAATTAATGGGGGCTGACACACACACTGTTTGGGTACGTGTGAGGACATGCCCATTCTCTTATTGTCGTCTGTGCAATCGTTTGTACCAACATTATTAAATAGAAGTGACCGGACCTAAGATCCAGGAATTGGAGAGTTGAAAAGGTTAATGAGAGGGTCATAAAGAAGCTGCTAGACTGTTTGCAAACATTGCTTCACACTGATGTTATTTGGATATTTGGAACCTACATGAGTCTCTGGAGAGAAAAGAGGATATTACATGCACAGATAGTTAATTTATTGTTTTTCTCTCCAAGGAGTAAGTAATATACACACAAAACCACAAGGTTATAGGATTGTATTACCTTTTAGCTTTGGCCAGGGAAAATTTTAATTTTCTAACTAGATATAACAGACACTATTACTTTGAGGTTGGGGAAGGACTACTGTAAAAATCTTCACATAGGGGATTTGTTCTGGGCTTTAATGGCTCCTGGAGAAGCAATGCACAGGGGGCTGGATGATCTGACTGGGGGGGCTGCTGTGGATGAAGGATGAGCTCCTCTCAGAAGCAGACAGTCAGATTTACAGTGATACCTGACAGTGAACTTTCTACCTTCCAGTAGTAGATCCTGGCTTACTTCCCCCTCTAGCTTTTCATGCCCAGACCCTTACCTCACATTTACTGTTCCAAAGGCCTATAGATGAATGCTTGATTTCTTCCTGGCACCCATGTTCTGCAGGGCCCAGGTCAGCTGGCCCTAGCTATAAGGGTGATGGTGCTAATGACTATTGTATGTGTATAAAGCTGGTTAGACTAAACCATGCTGCAGCAAAAAATCATCTCAGGAACTCAGGGACTTAACGAATGTTTATTTCTCATTTCTGCAAATGTCCAGGAAGTTGTCCACCAAACATGGGCTCATCACTTTGGGCTGCTCAGCCTTTTGGCCCTTGCACCTCAACTCACAGCCAGCAAACTCTTCACCAAAGGGAAAGTGGGAAGCTGGAGATCTCACTGCGACGTTTTAGACTCAGTTGGAAAGATTATGTTATTTCATTTCACGTATCGGTGACCAGAACTAGTCACAAGGTTCTGCTGACTTCCTAGTGGTTATTATCGTAATCTTCCATGTGCCCTGAAATGGAAAGATAACTCTTTCCATCTGCTATAATTTTGAAAACAAATGAGATGTGCTATTTATATTATTATCAATCCCTATTTTGCCCATTAGGACACTGGGATTCAGGCTTAAGGAAGTTGAGCCACTGGGTCAATATTCAAAACCAGTCTGTTGAACTCCCACACATGTGCTATTTGATTTTTACTCAGTTTTAAAGGGTTGAGTTAAGCATGACATTAGCACTATAACTTCAAAACAAATCCATTCTTTTTGATTTTACTTATTTCTTCCCTCTGTCTCCATTACTCAGGCTCAGCCATCCTCCCCATCCCTCCTTCATGAACTACTCAAATCTGCTCAATACCTGAATTTTTTGTTTCTCTTGTTCTTGTAAAATGTGTGTTCATTTGAATGGTCAATGCTATTTCAACCATGCTGTGCTCTCTCTCTCAAATGGCACTGATGGTGTCTGGCAAAGCCTCGTGAAGAAGTGAAGGAGCAAGAGACACAATAATTGAGTATCTGATCACTTTATGCTGCTCAGGGAGGATCCTCATTCCAAGGTTCCTTGCAATAGGGGTGTGTGTGTGTGTGTGTGTGTGTGTGTGTGTGTGTGTCCCTTTTAATAATGTGCCCAATTGCCTCAACCCCCTGCTTTGCCTCTGCCAGCCACGGTTTACCCTTGGGGCAGTTAGTGAACATACCAGGGCCTCAGTTTTACTATCTATGAAGCCATGGAGCGCTTCCTTGTGTCACCAGGGTATGTCCTGATGTTTAATTACTTTAAAAGTCAACCTGAAAAGAGGCCCATGATTTCCTTGGAGGCTAGGGCTTCGCAGACATAAACTCTTATCATCCTTATTTTCTTTGTGACATGTTTATAGCCTGCGGGACTCACTGGGTACCTGTCACTTACCTTCCTCTTGATGGTTCTCACAGCACTTTATGTCATTGCCTCTCACCATGGAAAGAGGATATGAAATCACGGTCCTGAGGGATAGGGCCGCCAAGTTCTTCCTCCAGGATGCCATAGGTGGGGGGCTATGTCTGCAGGCCCAGGCATGGTCTCCTTGTGGTCATCTGGTCTCCATTCTTTAATTAGCACCTGCTGTGGACCACTGTATTATGATGTGAATGCCTTCCTTGGTAAGGAAGATAAGGGGCTCATTCCCCCTTCTCCCTCTTTACCACCGGGGGTATCTGTTGCCCTCTCTCACCCACTCCACAGCATGGATGGCTGGATGGTAAGCGTCCTGCGAGCAGGGCTCTGTGGGATTCATTGTCCACTTCTCAGTGCTGCCTGGCTGGCGGCTGGGAGATGCTCCTGATCTCTGCCTCTTATGTGTGTCTGTACCATGAATGTGTCTCTGAGCTCTGCACGCACTGAGTAGAGGGTGTGTTGAAAAGTAGCACCCACTTCTCACCTTTGAGGACTCCTGTAGTTAGGGAGGCGAGGCCACTGCCGGAGATGGAACTTGGCCGTGTCCCACCCTCCCCAGTGCTTCTCTTATAGTCATTGTGCTGTGCCTTCTGAAATCCCCTGAGCACTCTGTGTAGGCAGGCTATTTTTCTTTATTCTCTTTCTTAAATTGAGACTCTGCTCTAGCAGTTAACGGCTGTGGTATTTCACCTGAGTTGTCTGGCACCCAGTGGTGTGGTGAAGTGGTCCCTGTGTTGAGCTTATCGATATCCATTTGGTCCATTTTGTCCCCTGGACTGGCTCTTTGTCAGCCTGCCCCAACTCTTCTTTAACCCTGTAAGTCATTTTAATCGGAGGTGCTCTGCAGATGAGCGGCCTACAGCGCATGCCATATAAATTAATATGAGGATGCTAAGACTGTTCCATTTGGGGATTTGCCATGATTTACTTTTTATGGGTAAAGTTTTATTCAACTCTTAACAGTGAAACATAAAACTGTTGCAATTTTAATAAAATCTATAAAAGCACAGAGGGTAGTCTCGGGTAAAATGTTCCCTTGGGGGATGGTGACACCTCTGGGAACAAATTGAGGAAAGCTGTAGTAAATCATGCTCGAAGGTCCTTCTAGGATTTTGAGGGGTCCCAGGCCAGGTCCTTGAGCCAGCAGAGTGTAGAACTTTGGTTCCTGATCTCCAATCAACCTGAAAATGTGAAACTGAGTATTTACTAAGGGCCAAAAAGAGAAAAAGGAAGTTGTTTCTAGCCCTCTCCCAAATATGAAGCAGGTTGGGTACATCAGCGAAGATGTACAGTAGGACACAGCAAACTTAGATTAGGATAATTTGAGGACATTATTATTAAAAGTACTATTTTAAAAGATATGGGCATATGTCACACCATATGTCACAATGCAGGGTACTGATCATCTGATGCAGGGACAGAAAGGCTTCTTTAAGTGGGAGGAGACAGCCGAAGATGGGTCAGTGCCAGGATCTCAGCCATGCAGAAGGGCACATGACACCCCTTCAAGCTTCTGTATGGCGCTAGCGATGCCCAGGGCCACTGGAAGCTCTTGATATACAAAATCAGTTATACAATTTTTGCCTCCTGCCTGACTTTCTGAATGAGTCAGGGCAGGGGAAAGAAACAAGAATCCTGAGACAGACTCCAAACCTAAGGGTAAGAATCCTTTGATATTGCAATAGTCATTAGTCATTAGTATCACAAACTTGACCATTAATTGAAGGTCTTACCTTTTTACTTAGTTTAGAATTTAGGATTCTAAAACTATCTTATATGATTTTTTTTAAAAAAAATTTTTGTTTTGTTACCAGAGATTGAACTGAGCCAGTTCAATCCAGCTAGTCCTTTTTAAGTATTTTATTAGAGACATAGTCTTGCTAAGTTGCTGAGGCAACTTCAAATTCACGTCTCAGATTCCCAAACTGCTGGAATTCTGATTTAGAGTTAGGGTTAGGGATGTTTTGGGGGACATAGAAGGTATTTATGATGTTATTTCTTATATGAATCATATTTTTTTTTGAGAAAGTCCATGATGCTATCAGGAGTAGTGGAACATTTAAGATGTAGGATCTACATGGAGGAGGTTAGGTCATTGGGTATGTGCCCTTGAAAGTTATATTGGAAACCTGACCCCTTTTCTCTGTTTTTTTTTCCCCCCTTTCCATGACCTGAGCAGCTTCCTCTGCCATGTATTTCCTCCACAGGCCCCAAAGCAGTGAGGCCAGGCCAATTGACCATGGACTGAAACATTTAAAACCTGAGTCAAAGGAGAAACCTTTCTTCTTTTGAACTTGGTTATCTCAGGCATTTTGTTTCATAACAGAAAGCTGATGTTAATGTCAGATGACACATGTACACAAGCCATTCTTATTTATTTATTTATGAAGTCTGTTGGTGAGTGTTAAGTTAATCATGCCCCTCAGATCGTGGTCCATTCTTATCACTGGTTCATATGAGGTTACTAACTCATTCATTCATTTCTTTTTACCCTTTTTCTTTCTGTTTCAGTGGACAACTCCTCCTCTCATTCTTAATATATATCCTCTTGTTTGAATGTATTATCTTAAAATGTAAGTTATTATTTTATATTTTCAACCAATGTAAAATATATTCTATATGCTTACCAACACTGCATTTTTGATCCATCCAGTTAGTCTATGTACATATAGACTGTGCTTCTAAATTATCCCATGAAATGTATTCACTTAGGGAAGAAAATCATATTGATGATAATAATTACTTAATGAATATTATAGGAATGGCTTTTGCTACTTTTGGACTATCCAAACTTTCATTGATGGGCAATGACCTTTCCCTGCTCACCATCTCAATCCACACTTTAGTAGTGGATATCCTTGCCCAGTGCCAAGGTTGTTAGAGTCCCACAACTTCTCAAACACCTGACATTAACCAATTTCCTAATTCTTTCCACTTTAATTGGTGTAAAGTGACATCTCATTGTTGTTTTAATTTGCAGTCCTGTGATTACTAATTTTGAGTGTTTCATCACATACTTCACAGCCAATTGATTTTTTTTTCTTCTGAGAATTGTATGTTTCTATCCTTTGCCCATCTTCAAAGTTGTGTTTCTGTTTAATTTTTTGAAATATTGACTTGTAGGAATTCCTTGTATATTTCATATATTTCAGATGGAATTTTTTGGGGGGTGGGGGAAAGGGGGACTAGACATTGTAAATACATTCCCCTATTCTGTTTTTTACTTTATTAACTTTGTGATGTACTTTGGGGAATGGAACATATTTAATTTATATGTACACCTTTTTAGTTTTTGGTTTTATGATTTCTGCTCTGAAAGTTTTGGTGTTCTTCATGTGGAAGCCACATAGATATCCTCCTGCGGTTTCACTTGCCTTTACCTTAGGCCTTTACTCTGCATTTTCCAGCTCTGTGCGAGGTGGTAAGTGGACACCCAGCTTTATTTTTCTCCATGTAATGGGCAGGTTTCCCCTCCATACTCATAGACCCCATTCTTTCACTTTGACTCGGGGGCCACCTCTGTCTGCACCCCTCTCATGCCCACCGGCTCTCCCTCTGGACTCCCGCTGTCCTCAGAAGCAGTACTGTCCTGTGGTGCACTTAGTCCTCATCCTTGTCCTCACTGTCACTCCTGTGCTGCCCTTTCCCACTCTGACCCGTGTCACGGCACATACTTTAACGTATATTCTCCCACCTGTCCCTCCATTTCAAAGTAAAATGAAAACATCGTGCTTTCCCCACGGACACCAGGCTGCGTATTACTGACTCCAGTGCAATATTGATTTATAGTTTTTCTTTTCATGAAACACATAAGTGTTAGGCAAACATTTCGACAAATGCCTCTTCTGTGTAATGCAGACCCTTCTCAAGAGAGAACACATCCCCACCACCTCGGATGCATTTTATCATCTTTCCCAGGCAATTCTTTTTTTTTATTTTTTAAATTTATTTTTGATATTAATAGGAAAACTCCCTGATTCTATCTTTGAAACTTATTTTTCAAGGTTGACTTAAGTATTTGTGGATCTTTACTTTTCCATATAAAATTTCAAATGACTTTACTAAATTCCTCTCAATTCTAACTGATATTTTGAGTGAGATTACATTGAATTTATAGATCAATTTGGGGGAACATCTGATGCCTTTATGATATTAAAATCCTATCGATTTTTATAAACCAATATTGTCCTTGCCTGACTTGCTGAATTTTCTTTTTCATCTGTCTGTAAATAATAAGTTTTCTCTCTTTCTTGGAAAATTTTAATTCTCTTATTTTTTCTTTTCCTGGAGCATTAACCAGTACTATATTTAAATAGTGGTAGAGCTAATGATACTTCCTATTTTTGTTTCCAATTTTATAGGGAAAGCATTAGCATCCTTTGTTAAATATAATATTGCTAAAGGTTTTTGTGATATTGCCTTATGAAAAGTTAAGGAAGTTAACTGTGTTCCTGGCTGGATAAGAATGATTTTTTAAAAATAACAACTAAGGGGGCTGAGGATGTGGCTCAAGCGGTAGCGCGCTCGCCTGGCATGCGTGCGGCCCGGGTTCGATCCTTAGCACCTCATACCAACAAAGATGTGCCCGCCGAAAACTAAAAAATAAATATTAAAAAAAAATTTCTCTCACTCTCTCTCACTCTCACTCTCTCTTAAAAAAACAACAACTAGGTAGGTGTTGAATCTTATCAAACAGTATTTCTGCATCAACAGCAAGGATCATATTTTTATCCTTAAGTCCAATACTATTGAAAATTTCATTTTATGGATTTATCTGATTTTTGAAACTACTGTTTTAATACTGGAATAGCTTACACAAGGTCATTTTTTGTTTGCAAAAATAAAAATTAAAAAAATTACAGGGAACCATTACACAACCATCTCTTGTGTACCCACCATCTCACTTTAATGATGGTCCATTGTGTATCACTCACTGCTCCCTCTTCACAACCCCACACTGGATCATGGGCAGCAAACTCCAGATATTTTTCACTTCATCACAAACATACATCACTATCTCTCCAAGATAAAATATTTAAAACCACAGGATCACCATACCATTATGATACATTTATGTTTAATTATGTCAACAAAATTTTATTTAGAAGTTTCAATTTATAACATGATGTGGGCCTATCATTTTAACTTCTTGTATTATATATATATCTAGTTTTAAAGTAAAATGATTATCTTTGTCCTGGTTTGACTTTCCTTTTCTCTTGGAAAATGGATGTAGTTTAGGAAATGGAAAATCTGAAATTTCAATTCACCTCTAAATCAATTCGAACTTAATCCTTTTAAATTTTTTTGAAGGGAGGGCTGTAATTCAGATTCCATACCTAAAAGAGTCATTGATCCACTCATTTCCTATACTTCGTTTTGCATTAATTTTGACCTTCATATTTTCTATTTCTTCTTAGGTCTTAAGTCACAATATTCTCTTTTGAATCTTTGTTCTATTTATAGCTGCTTGCTGTCTTTCCCCTATATTTCATTTATTTGTACATTTCCTTTGTCTTTTGAGGTGAGTTTTTTCCAGGGTTTTTTTTCAAACCTATTCAAAAGAATCGGACTGAAGGATGAATAATACACTTCACCAAGGCATTTATCTACTTTAGCTTTTCCCCCGACTTGCAGCATCTGTGCTTTTTTTTTTTCTTATTTGAATTTATTATGAGAGAATGAATTTAGGGTGAATTTTCGCACATCAAATCTCTTGAAAGCTTTTATGTTTTTATCATGCCCTCATATTTGAAAAATAATAAAATTCTAGGCCTGAAATTATTTTTCCTTCAATAATTCAAAATTACTCTGTCCTATCTTTTTAAAAGAAATTGCCATTATCATCTTGCTCTCATTGTTCTTGAATATTTTGGAATTACCCTGATACATGCTACTTCATAGATCTTTTTCCCTCCCAGTTTTGAAGTTCTAATATTTTTTTCTGAGGTTTATAGTATTTTAAAATTTTATTACAAATTAATAGGTGTGACATTCTCCGTATCCCTCTTATGTCCTCTGAGAGCTTTTCATTCTGAAAAATAAGTCTATTTTCATTAGTTTTGGAAAAATCTATCTTCATTATTGCTTTAAATAGTTTCTCCTTTCCATTTCCTATCCTATTTCTTCTGGAATCCTATGATCTGGATGCCAGTGCTTCTATTTTTGTCTTCCAAGTCTGTTAACAGTAAATTCTTCTTTAATTTACTTTCTCTTTATTCTTTTCTGATGCTTTTAGCAAAAGTTTCTTAATCTGATCATCCAATTCATGAAGTTTTTCTTTAGCTCTATTCCATCCTATTATTCATGCTATGTATTGTGTTCTTCATTTCAACTATGCATTTTTTTTAAATCTGTCACTTGGTTCTTTTTAAGATTTATTATTCCTGCTTTACTTTACTGATATTTTTCCTGCATCTCCTTAAAGCAAAGTTGTTACACCAGTATTATATATTTTATTTCCATTTGATTGAACGGTGCTGGTTGAAGTAGTAGATGATTCTGGGTTTCTGGCTGTCTTTATTAGACCTTATCTGGACTTGTATGTGCACACTCTTCTGTAGATATCAATTTCTCTTCTTGATAATATTTGTTGAGGAAGGCCAAATGTAAGATTTTTAATCTACTGAGAGATTAAAAAGATAAGGAGAAGTGCTGAGCCCCAGAGTACAAACCCATATACATCACAAAAATATTTTGTATAGTTCCCTGAACTGCCTCTTGCCAGGCAACATCCCTGGTCAGAGTTTCTACTTTCAATTAAATTCTTCAGGAGAAGCAGCAGAGGGCTGAGTCAGTCTTCACAGACAGCGATTCTGTTAGGAGTGGGACTTCAGAGGATTCAGTGGCAGGAAGAAAGCGCCAGGGAACCCACTCCAAATTGGGCAGGTGGTCCTTACTCTTGGGATGAGGGGAGCAGACACTGCCATCCTCCTCCACCCCCAAGCTGTGCACCCAGGTGTGAGGCTCTGCCTGTCTGAGGCAGGGTGCCTTTCCTGATGTACTGTGTGGCCGTACGTTCAGTGATGGCCTTCCAAGGGCACCTGGTCACCTGCACCTGCATTCAGCATCTCCTCACCCCAGCATGCATCTGTACGCCTTTGATTTTATTTTGCCGGCCCCAGTGGTCAGGACTAGAAGGACTTCTGTGGGGGAAGAGGCTGGTGACTTTGTCTCAAAACAATGAGTGGAAAGCCTGGAGGAGCCGTGGAGAGCTTTCCTCTGCTCGACCTTCCCACTGCTGCCTCTCAGAGCTTTGTCTCAGGATGAGCAGTTCAAGAAATCATCCAGTCTCCCCAAGAGATTCACATGCATTTTTATTAGCTCCTCCCCAGATCCATATTTCTTTTCTCTCTCTTCATATTCTTTAGGGTGAAATTTGAGAAAAAGGTCAGCAGGTTATCATCTTCACAGGACCAGAAGCCTAAATTATAACATTACTTTATGTGACTATTATTTTGAAAAATTTTTACAGTTTCCTTAAGATTTTAAGGCAACTGAAAGAGAACAAAGATGTCTCCAAATGTGGGCTGGTTGGGCATCGTGCAGGAAGAGGTGGAGTGGGGTAAGATAAAAGGACACCACCTGCCCAGATGATAGGTCTCAGAAGACCATGACTCCACCCCTGTCTAATCAATTATCCACTCTAACATCAGGTTTCCTTGCCTGCGAATTGGGAATAATGACACTCTCTCTTACATGGCTGTTGTGCTGATCAAATGAGATAATATCTACGGAAGGCTCTCTGTACACCACTACACACCAGAGGAGAGAAGCAGCAATATTTAACATGAACCAAAGAGCATTTGAAATGATGTTAACTCTCCTGAGACAGGATGTTCTTTGGCTGGGAAAGCAGTAATCCCTCCCCTCGGTGACCTCAGTGAATTTCAGACAGATCTTCAAAGCCGATCAGGTGTCTGCAGGGTAGAGTGGTGAAAATGTTCCAAGTTCTCTGACCTCCCTCTGCTGGAGAGAAGGTTGGCATCAAGGACAGAAGCTTTCAATTGCATTGAACATGGCCTGGACAGGTTCCAAGTGGGTAATTACTTTATGCTCACTTACAATTTCCCCTTCAGCTTCGTAGGGATAGAGCATCCCTCACTTCCTGGACTAACGGGGCTCTTCGGTGTTGCTAGGCATATGTTGAACAGCTGCCCCAGTCACCCACCTCCGCAGACGCCGCGTTTTAGTAATGAAGTCAGGGCTCACATTGGGCAAGGTGGTAACACATTCCTTTGATTAGTGTGCAGGACAAATGTGCCTCTCTTGGAATGGAAGGGAGGACATTCAACATGTTTTTCCTTGTTCCCATCAGAGAGGGCTGGCTTTGAGGGGTGCTCTGATGGGAATCTAATTGAGAAAAATATGTTAATTTTATCAGATCAATAATCACAGCAGTTATTGTTTGTTTATGAAAAATACATACTCTTAAAAAGTGAAATAGAAAACAAAGTCTGGTCAATGAATTGTGTCTGAATTGTGTCCTTTGCAGAATGCTATAAGCTGAGTATGTGTATTTGTAGGAAAATAACCTCCAACAAGGTGGGGCCTGGGAATGAGGGGTTTCCCATAACTTCAGATCAGAAATTTATTTCAGGGTCTCAGATGTACTGGTCTATCTGCCCCTCTCCCACTCTCTGTCCCACTAGATAAGGGAGGGATTTTGCTCTAGGTGCTGAATTTTGCTGAGTATTAGTTCCTTTCATTTGTAAAGCCGTGATGATATTGGTGTCTTACCTCATAGGACTCCTGTGAGGAATAAAGGAGATAATATTCCTGGCATATGGAAAGGGATTCATAAATATGATAATTATCACTGTTGTTATTACTTATCTTTCAGGTCCCAACTTTAAAATCACTGTCTTCCAGTTGCTTCTGCCCTATTCCAACATCAGGTTGGGTGGATGACTTTTGTTTTCACACAGCCCTCTAGGGTCTCTGTAAAAGAACTATTTTGGGGGAAATATTTGCCATATTTTCTACATTATTTTAATTGTTCTTCATGGGCAAATTATTTTCCCATTTTACTAATATAGGAACTTAGGTACAGAGAATTCACATAACTCTTGTGTTTGGATTTTGAATGTAGATAATTTTACTCCAAAGTTCATATTTTTTAACTGTAACACTTATCTTGTTTAATGGTAATCATTTATGCAGTTGTCTCCTCTCTGCTACACGGTAAGATCCTCCTGGCACCAGCTCTTCTCCTTTCTAAAATCACCACCAAAATTACATTGTGGTCTCCCTCCGTATGATGCCCACAAATTTCCTATCTTTGGACTTGCCAGTTTCATCCTAACCAGGAGCGTCTTTCTCTGTGTTCTTGACCTCTAGCTTAATCTCTATTTCAAGACCTGTTTGCATCAACATTGCCCTTGCTGACAACCTAAATTTACTCTCATCCTCTGACTGTCTGCCATACCATGTGCATCCGTCAAAAATTTTGATTACAAGCAATAGAGACAGTCTTTGACAATTTGAAGCAGAAAGGGCAAACATGAGTAGGATCTGAAGGGCTCTCTTATTTAATGAAAACATCAGGATCAGGCTTAGGAAAGGAGAAGGAACCAAGGCTTCTACTGCAAACTCTATCAACCCCCAATGCCTTGTCTTGGGTTCAGAATTTAAAGCCTGGAGCCTGAATGACTTAGCAGAGATCTTAATGCCTGCTTCCTGGGTTGGGGGTAAGGGAAGAGCTGGGGTCAGTCTCCCTTCCCTTCTGTAATGGAGGATGGTAGTGGAAGGCAGACATTAGGAACCACCATGTTCCAGGCCACATGCACACAGGTGGAAGGATATGTCTGTTTTCACAGGGAGAGAGACTGGCGGCTGGACAGACGCAGATTCACACTTGCCACCACGTGCATTCCAGTTGCCAACTCTGGATCACCCTCAGTCTGTGGAATGCTCTAGTCCCCAAGTTCTCAAAGTCAGAAACTCTCTCAAAATACTCTCCCAGACTACTAAAAGACCACACAGCTTTCCTTGTGTCTTTGTGTCCTTTTTATTTCTGCACCACAGCCCCCTTTTAAGGCTTGTCTGCTCTGAGCTGAGCACAGGCCTTAAAAATTAGGGGCAAAGAGCTGGGCATGGTAATGCATGCCTGTAATCCCAGCTAGTCAGGAGGCTGAGGCAGGAGGATTGCAATTCCAGTCCAGCCTGGGTAATTTATCAAGAACCTGTCTCAGGAAAGAAAAAAAAAAAAAAGGCTGAGGCTGAGGCTGGGTCTTGGTGGTTGAACATGCTTAGCTATATGCACCAGGCCATGAGGCCGTGGGTTCAACCCCTGGCACTCCAGATGAAGTGGGGTCAGAGAATGCCTATGAACAGTCACAGTGATCCACCTTGTTTGTAGCATGCTCTCTGGGCTCTAGGCAAGTGCACCACCCTGGGTTTGCTCATCTAAAGACATTTTTTCCAAGCGTGCCCCGCCCCCCCATTTCTTGGATCCCCGAGATATTCACCTCCTCCTCTGCTCCTCCCACTGGGAGGACTACTTTTACTTCCCTTAAGGCATTTGCCTCTTTTTCTACTCCCTCTGACTCCTCCCGTTTTTAAAAATTTGTCCCCCCCCCCCCCCCCCCCGTTCCTTTCCAACACCTCTCTTTTCAGGTTTTCAGGAATGCCTGGGCAACAACCTATTTCTGGCCGGTGGCCTTTACCTCTGCATGTGGCTCTGTGGACCCAGGCCCATTCCGGAGTCTTATGTGGCTTCTGGCCAACAGCTGTCCTGAGGTTCCTCATCCAAATCCATTTGGATTGTACCCTGAGCCCAGACATTGCCACTATTGATTCAGTCATTTTAGAGTTTTCAGAATTCATGCTGATTGTGACAGAAGCGATTAATGTAACATGGCCTCTGTGCCTAATTAGAGCCAGAGATCCAAGATTTGTCATATTCTTAAATCACAGTCACTTCTCTGTCCTCAGTTCTAAAAAGTGGCCTACTCTGTCTCTTCCATAAAACCTATCTTCGGGCTGCACCTTGATTCTGGTGGAAGACTTTTGACTTATTCCTTCAGTGCCAGTCCTGCTTTGGTAATACCCTTTCAGGATTAGAAGCTTATCTTTTGTTTGAGTTCTGACATTGACCTTGAGCCCAGCTGGCTGTGACACAATTTTCTGGTGCTGCCTCTGTGTCTGTTGATGACAAAGACCAAACAGACATTTAAGATGCTCGAAGGAGTGACAGTGCTGATGAGAACATAACCAAACAGGCTTCAATGTTGGGTAATGATTCCCAACTGCACCAAGTTAGACTCGGAGACCTCTCTGCGTGGCGGTGTTTTCTCCCCAGCTCTGGTTACAGGCCTCCTTACTCAGCCTGGTCTGGGCCTTGTGCACAAGGGCTCAACATTTCTTCCGTGTCCCCCGAGGTCTAACCCAAAACTCCATGGGATCCCATTTCTCTTTCTCGCCCTACTGCTCTACCACAGGAAGCTCCTGAACACGCCTTTGCCTTCATTGTAAGTGTTCTTCTTTAGCCTCCCTGGGAGACACGAGCTGCCTCCCAGTGGCAGGTTTAGTCTGGTGCCCTAGATATCTGCCTTGTCATGCAGATGACAAGGTCATCTGACAGGGACCATATTCCAAGAGAGGTCACTTACACATATTTGCTCTTCTAAACCTGCTCCACTCTCAGGTCCCCTCCTGGGGTAGTCACCCTCTTTTCTCAGCAAACGGTCTTGCTTTGTGCTTTGCTGAGACCATAGGAGCCATGGTCAGTTTTTCCTTCCCTACCTGTTCCTCAAAGTCTCTGCCTTCGTTCTCCTGCTATCTGAGAGGAGGGGAGCAGTCCCCATTCCCTGGGCTCATTCTTGGCCTGAATAAGCAGTGCTGGTCCCCAGCTCCTCTTTCAGAATGACATTCTATCAGGTGTTCTGCTTTTCCTGGGCATTTTTTAATCTCTTTCTCCCTCTCTGTGGTATCCTTCCCATCTGCAGTTTGATCTATTGCCTCCAAAGGAATGGTCCTCTGTTTTCTTCTTGCCAAACGTCTTGAGTGTGTGGGCCCCACCCACATGCTCTGCTGCCTTCCCACTATTTCACTCCAAATGCCCCGAAGTCTGGATTCTATTGTTACCAGATTCTGAAGTGTCTTTCTCAAAGTTAACTTGGTAATTGCCAAACATAGAGTTTTGTTCTCAGATTTTGTATTCTTTGTCCTGTCAACAACATTGATCCTGTTAAAATAGTTGATCCTCTCTTTCTTGGTTGAAATTATTTTCATTTTTTATGATCATCTCACTTTTTATTGAACATTTGAAGTACCTTTTATCTTTTCCTGTTTCCATATTCTCTCTGGCTCATTAGAAGTTCCTTGAGGCCAGCAGCTGTATGTCATAGATAGATATGCATTATCATTCCAAGAGCAAATTGCATAAGCTATGTACTTAATAGATGTATAACAAATATTTTCTAAATGAAGAAGTAACACTATTTAGAGTGATTCACTTATTTAGTCAGAGTCCTTCTTGTGCCCAGTCTATAGATTCCGTTAAATGCTGTGATGCAAAGATTAACAAGATCTGCATAATTCCTGCTTCCAGAGAACTTACAGTCAGTGGGGAATATACACAAGCAAATATGCAATTATATCACAAAATGATAAGTGCTGTGACGGGAAAGCACTTCACTGGAGGGTGGGGTCAGGAAAGGGTTTCTGGAATCAAAACAAAGGGAAGAAAGAAGAAGCAAGTGTTATTGCAAAGGGAGCATCATGTTCAAAGGTCAGAGAACATGATGCTCTTGGGGGGCTGATGGAAAGAAAATCAGAGCCTCCAACTCCAGAGAGTGAAGGAGATGAAGCAGACAGTTAGGTGGACTGTGTCCAGATTAAAACAGACATCTGACTCCTTCCCCATCTTGAAGTAGTTTGCTACTGTTTACTCTTTAATCTGTACAACGTTTTGTGGGAAGATGGCAACTGTGTAACAGACAGGGAAACTGAGGTCTGCAGAATGGAACTGCACTAAGCGGATAGCAAACTGGAGACGGATCACCTCCCAGTGCCCGTTCCTTTCTAATTTACTGTCTTAGCAACAAGAACAAACTGGGCAAGATATAAAACCATAATTAAACCATTAGGGAGTTAAAGATGCAGAGAACCCTGAATGAGTTATATTCAAGGAAGAAGGGAGCGTTTGGCTGTGTGCATCATTGGAGCAAGAGTGGGAGGGAAGAATCCATCATGAAGGAGGGTAGAGGGTCAAGGAGCTCATTTTCCATGAATTTGATGACTGCGTAGGTTCTCTTGATGGCATGCCTAGCTACAGGAAATGTCAGTACTTCCTGTCACTCTACCTCAAGTCTCTAGTACATACACAGGGAGAGAATGTTAAAACTGGACAAAAACTAAGAGGAAATTAAAAGTAGTGTTTTCCCTAAGTGAAAGGCAGGGGTCTTCTGCAGTGTGGCGGCTGGAGATGAGCAGAGCTAAACAGCCCTCAGCTGGATGTGCAGGACCTTCCTCAGTACAAGGCAATGTCCCACTGGAGGTGGCATTACACCAGGAGGATCTACAGAAACCCAAGGCAAGGTGACTCTTCAACACATGCACTAAAGGCGTTTCCTGCTGGCTGGGGCAAGAGCAGTGAAGGTAGGCTAGTTCCTCTACACATCTCAGGACCATACCAAATCCATTGCGGCAAGCCCTCCCCAAACTGGAGAGGAGACAGTGGGGTGAGGAGACTCTCCTAAGATACAGATAGTTAAGGCTACAGGGAAGAGAAAACTCCTCCATGGCTCCCAAACCCGTGGCCAGGATACAGAGCAGAGACTCATGGTTCAGAAAGTTGGTGACTGAGATATAAAGCGTAAAACGATTTCCAGAGCATCCTTCATGCTTACAGCCCCCAAAGAGATGCTCTAATCCCATCCTCAAAATATTTAAATCCAATTGCAAACTGGATCTAATTAAAGCTGCAACAATGTCTGGTGCCATATAGATTTAATGGAAACAACCTCTTATAACAGAGGTCTGACAGAAGAGATGCACTATGTACCAGAAGTACATATTAAAGTCCCATTTTTTTTCCACATGTGTCCGGCACAGTGAAGAATTATGGGACATGTGAAGAGGCAAGAACACATAGCAGGTAATCACGAGAAAAAGAGTCCATAGAAATAGACCCTCATGTGGCAATATGTTGAAATCATAAAAAAAAAAATCATCAAAAACACTTCAAAAGGATTATGAAAACTTATCAATGGGTCTAGTACAAAAGGTGAACAGCATGCAGGAATATGTGGGGAATTGCAGAGCTTTTTCTTCTGGAATGTAGGCTGTGTTCTCTGAGGCGTCCCTTTTACTCCCCAGGAAATGGTGTGATTTTTCATGAGTAGCTTTCTAAGCCTTCTTTATGTTCATAGAAGTTTTATGTACTTGTTCTGTGAATTTTAATATAAATGGGTGGTGATTTTATTAGTAAAATGTATTTTTAAAATTTCATGAGTTTTTTATGAATCTCATTGGCAATGCACTCCATGACACTTCTGCAAAGTTCTTTGAGACAGATTTTTTCCCAGTTTGAGTGCTGCCAAGTCATGGTGCTTTGCAACAATGCCTATAAGGTCCTATGAAGATTTTTGTTTGTTTATCTCAAAAAACATATGAGATGTGATAAATATTTCTCAAGTCTTAATAAGAGCTCTTATAGCTACAACATAATTTGATCTTTACCTAGAGGCCACATCGTACTGGCAATGCCCTGAATTTGGCTTTCACCTTTAGTCCATTCTTAGCAAAAGAACCTCTAGCCAATTAGAAAAAACTGGGAATTAAAAGGTATCAGAAGAAGTACCTCTGGTCATTGAATGGCCCAGAAGCAACAACAATCTAGTATCTGTAAGCTAGTATCTGGTATGGGTCCTGCAAACACTATTCACAACTCAAAGGAACCAGGGCTACTTGGTGAAGTTGATTCCAAGCTTAGATCAACAAATGCACAAGATGATTTTGAGCATCATGTTGTCAGTAAACTGGCAAATTATCAAATATCAAAGAGACTAATGGGTCACATTGTCAAGAATGTGGAGAACTTAGAGTCCTTGCACATAGCTGGTGGGAATGTAAACGTTTCAACTGCTGTGAGAAACAGTTTGGCAATCCTTCAAAAAGTTAAATGTAGAATTGATATATGACCCAGCAATTCTGCTCCTAAGTACTTATACAAAAGAGTCTAAAATAGGAAATGAAACAGATACGTGTATGAGAATGTTCACTGCAGTACTAACCAAAAGTACTGACTGTCCATGGACAGATGAATGTACAGGCAAAATGTGGTATACACAGACAATGAAACATTATTCTGTGCAAAAGGAGTAAACATAGATGGTTCATGAAATAATAAAGATGAACTTTGAAAACATTATGCTATGTGAATTGCAACTACAAAAGAAGACTAATATTATATGGTTACACTGATATGAAATATCTAGAACAGATAAATTTATAAAAATATAATGTAGATTAGGAGTTATCCAGAGGTTGGGGAAGGGATGAAGAATTATTATTTAATGGGTATGGGATGATGTTTGGAGTGATAAAAAAGCTTTGGAAATAGATAATGGTGATCGTTGCCCAATATTTATGAACATAATTGATACCATTGAATTATGTACCTTAATGGCTAAAATGGCAAATTTTACATTTATGCATTTTATCATAATACAAAATATTTAAAAAAACTAACGGGTCATGTCAAATAATAATTTAGGAACTCTCACTTGCTTACCTTGGGAAAAATTGATTATTAGAAACAATATCTTTACACACACGTGCGCGCGCACACACACACACACACAGAGAGAGAGAGAGAGAGAGAGAGAGAGAGATTAACAACTATATTTAGCAGAAACACATCAAATATGAAAAAAAAGATTGATCTCCACTGGGCATTTCTAGGGCATGACTTATTATTCTGAATATTGAGAAATAATGGGAAAGAATTAATGAACTATCTTTCCTTTTGTGTAGTAACTACATTTAAGAAAATAAATGGTTGATAAGGCTTAGTCCTTCTTTTCAGAATTGCCATTCAAAGCTGCAAATGTAATAGATTTAGAAGACAAACACTTGCAACTCCCATTGAGATAATGGGTCAACAGTAGATGAACAATTTATTAGGTGAATGGTTAATGAGAAGAGTCATAATGAAAGGATCTATTTATTATGGTTTGGATCTAGAATGTTCTCTCAAGTCTCGGGTGTTGAAGGCTTGTTCCCCAAGGCAGCAATGTTCAGGGGTAGAGCTTTCGGAAAGTGATTGGATCATGAGAGTTCAGACCTCACCAGTAGATTAATCCACTGATAGCTGGATGCAGTAATGGGAAGTGGTGGAAACTGTCGTCTGGTGGGCATGGTTGGAGGAAGTAGGTCACGCGGAGTATACCCTCAGGCCCATCTCCTCCTCTCTCTGCTTCCTGTTCTAGGTAGAGCAGTTTTTCTCAGCCACACCCCCCACCATGATGTTCTGATTTCCCTTGGGCTCAGAGCAATGGAGCTCATTGAACATGGACTAAAACCTCCACAATCATGAGAAAAAATAAATCTTTCCTCCTCTGAGTTGTTTTTCTCAGGCATTTTGGTCACAGTGGCAAAAAGCTGACTGACACACTGCTTAATACTATTGATCCCATTGACCAATCTTAGCATCACTAGAAACAGGACACCCAAACATCGCGTTTATCGGATATTATGCAGTTAAGAAATGCATAGAATGGTTAAGAATGGCTTTCACTTTAAGAATAACTTCCACTTAAACAATTTAACTTGAACCTAATCAAACCTCCGGTTTTAGCTTCCAGTTTATAGGAAACATAGAGGACAGAAGAACAGTTAAATCACACCATGAGGAAGCAGTCAGCCAAGTTCAGAGTACAGGACATCTCAGAGAACAAACGACCCAATCTTCTCATTGGCCTGGAAAGTAGGTTAGAAGAGGAAACAGGAGGGAAGAGTATCACAAAATAAAACAGAAACCAAATGCAACGTTTAGATCCTGAATAGAACAACCAATTGTAAACTGGCATACTTGAGCTAATCAGGGAAATTTGAAAGTGTTTTCATTATTCAATGGAATTAATAAACACTGATTTTTGTTTGGTTTAATAATGGCATGGTAGTTACCGATGTATAGAAAAATAGGTAAGATAATGTTCTTATTAAAGATGAGTATAAGAGAATTTGGGGGCAGACTGGTCTGATGGCTTGGTTTTACTTTAAAATATTCCAGGAAAAACAAACTGCAAATTTGGGGAGACAGAGGAAATAAGATTGGTAAAATATTGATGATAGTTGAGAAAGAATGATGCATTTGTTGGAATTCATTACCTTATTCTACCTGTGAGTGTTTAAACATAAGAAAATTTTTTTCCACATGCCTTTCTTGAAAAAGAAAATACAACCTGCAAGTAAGACACAGGTAATTTGTAGAGGTCTCAGCACAAGGCACAGCAGGAAGGAATAGCAACACAGAAAAGCTCTGCTTTCGAACACAGAAATATTTTGAGCAGTGGCTTTGAGGAGTTGAGATCAGGTAGGATTAAAAGACACGGCCTGCCTGCAGACAGTTGGATCCTATCAGCGAGGGACTTCATGTTCCCTTTGTGCTCTGGCCTGCCAGTTCCTTCTTTGTGCCAACATCTTCGTCTCTCCCAAGATGGAGGCCGATTCTTCATTCAGTGAGTTAATTTTAAATGAAATGAAAACCCAACTCATAATGTTTAGTTCACTTCACAGGCAACAGGCGCTGTCTGCCTCATTAATGATTAACATGGCAGCTGGTAATGTCTTGCAGCTGGTTGACCAGTTTAATGATGCCAAAATTTGGCTATATCCTCCTCCTGCTCTGACCAATGAAGGCATCAGTTTTGCTCACAGTGCCTTGAGCTTGGTGCTTAGTGAATAAGAACAGAGATTATCAGGAAGAAGGAATAATCTTAACTTGTACTGGTGCCAACTCAAGTGCAAAGGCTATAATTATTTTGTTGGGTCTGACTCAGAGACTGCAAGACACAGGATGCATTTACCTGATGTTCAAAAAGAATGTTAGGAACCCTATGTGGTAAGACTAAGACTCAGAAAGAGTTAAGGGGCCGCTGCACTAGAGACTTCTCTGAAAGAAGATCTCAGAGGTGCTAGGTAGCCAGGAAAAGAATTTAGAATGTTTTTCTTTCCTAGAGATACATACAGGACCCAGAATTGAAGGTTAAAAGTAAAATAGTTTTGAAATCCAATCATCAAAATGCTTGAAACCTCCATGATGCTGTGGTATTAATATGAAACTTAAGATCTGGGAAGACTTGAACTCAGCAGGATGAATAAGGAATCCCTCTTTTTTTTTTTTTTTAACCATGGCCAATCATGGCATTGAAGGGCAGGGAGAATGGAATGAAGATGAATGAACAGATAGGCTATGAAGTCAGTGTGATAGTAGAAGCAAATGTGAGTCCATTTTGTTTTGTGACTCTATTCTGTAAAACAACCATGCCAAGTAGAAGGGTCATGATTGGGGCAAGATGTTCTTTTTCTTTTGCTATAGAAACCTTTAAGAACATGGAACTACCTAATGGGACATTGTTTCTGTAATTAGGGTAATGGGGCTCTGTTTCTGTAACTGGGGTGACTGGGCTAACTGTGATTGGTTAGGCTTCCTGCCGCTTGACTGCACTCTCTTGCTTCTGTAACCTGGCTTGCTTGCATTGGCTAGACCCCGGAACATCCCTTTTGCGGTTTTAAGGCTTATAAGGAGCGCCCTTGCAATTGTTTAGGGCTGATCAGGGGAACAGCTTTATGTTCTGGTCAGCCACCACCGGTGTGCTTCAATTAAACGTGAATGGTCTGGAAGTCAGTTTATGAAACCCTGGGATGAATCTTTAACTATAACATCAGCACCCTGAGTTGAGATGTTAGCTCCTCTGTGTGATTCTGGACAAGTTTCTTAACCTCTTGACATTAAATTTTCTCATGTATAAAATATAGCATAAAAAGATCAAATAATTATTCTAAAAATGGTAGCTATTGTAGCAGGGAGCGAGGAACCAGAGACAGAGACCAGGGAGAGATACATGCGAGAGTTTATTTGTCAGAGCTGACAACTCAAGGCCATCTCTCTATAGGAGAGAGAGGAAAAACAGGCTTGAGTTCTGGGACTTTGACAGGGGCAGCTCAGGAAGCACAGTGAGCCCAGTCCTAATGTAGCGGTTAAGGGTTGGGTTGCTATGAGGGAGTGGTGAGCCTTTCTCAGAAAGGCCCTTGGGTGGAAAGTGAAAACTTTTCCTCAAAATGGCCATCCAGATGCTAAGCAAGGACCTTATAATTATTATTTGGGAAGTCTCAGATATCAGCTTTGATTTTTCTTGTTGGTTATAAAGAGTTTATGCATATCTCATCTGTTATTTATTTGGGAAAAATCCTCTGTGATATTGATATTGCCATTTTGCTATTATAGGTAAGGAAACCAAGGCTCAGAATCTGCCTGGGTTATTGCCAAGAAATGGCAGAGTTGGGACCAAGTCAGTTCTTCTGACATCTGTCTACTGAACCTCAGTGTCCCAGGTCACCAATTCCCGGGCCTCGACTGCTCTCAGTTTTCTCTTTGCCCTGTAGCATCCCCGAGGTTCCTGCCCAGCTCTCCTGGATAACTTTGCAGAGTAGTGTAATTGACCGCAGTATGGACTGGCTTGCCAACAGAAGGTACCTCAAAAAGTAAGAACAGAGCTGCAACATGGGACCCTGTCTGTCCTGGCAGCTCGACTTCCCTGAGGTCCCAATTAAGAAGACACTGTTGATATTCTAGGCTGTGAAGGCTGATTTTCAGTTGGTACTTGTACTTCATTTGCTTTTACCTGATGCAGGCTGTGCCTGGTCTGTGACCCGAGTTATTCATTTTTTAGCACCAGAGGCTGCAAGGACAGCAGAGGAGAGAAGATTGTTAGGAATTATGCACCTCCCCCCCCCAGCCTCCGTTCACAGGGACACAGAGACACGTGCACAGGCACATATGTGAGCTTCAGCACCCCCTCCTGTTGGAATAAGCCTCTGCGGTGCCAGAACAGACACTATTTCACTTGGAAGAAGTGTTCCATTTCTACCCTTCTAAAACCTTGTCAGAGTAAGAAAAACAGAAGCTGTGACTTTTCAATGCCATCTGGTAAGTTAGATTGAGCATCGGCACCGCGGCGCGTGTCTGTTGTGCGGAAACAGGATGCTCTAGGATGGAAGAGCTGGCACTCCCGGAGGGCTCGCAGGAAAGGAGGCGTTCCCGAGGTCTGCCTTGCTGGGAGGGATGCCAGCAATTAGCCACCCTTCCCTCCACCATGTCCTTCCCTTTCCGATGCCCTCCTCCCATGTGAGACATCCACATGCCACAGTCTCAAGCCACCCGCCCCAGGGCCTGGCAGAGCTGGAGCTGGGTTGATGAGGAGTTTAGCCATCTCCGCCCATGACAGTGTGGGGTCATAAAGGCTAACTCCTCTCTCCAACCTCGGACAATTTCCCTTTGTTTTCGCAGCACAGTGGAGCCCAGCTAGCTGCCAGGAGACAGGTTATCCAGGTGAAAACTAAGGAAGCGGTGGCCTCCCAGGCTGCTTTCCACAGCAGGCAGGGCTGAGTGGAGAAGGAGCAGGTCCCCAGCCTAGGAGGAGGCAGCAACATCTGCCAGGAGCAGTTGAGAAGGTGACAGTGGGTGTTTACTTCACTTGGTGCTGGGGAGAGGAGACCTTGGTGCTGGGGAAGAAGAGAGGAGTTTGATTCTGGCCAGGGCTCCCTCTCCATGCCTGGCCCACAGTGTGTCTGTGTCCCTTCTCTGGCTTGATCGTGGGTGGGCCAGTGCTGTAATTCTAGAGCACTGTTTTATGACACCCTGACACCTAGCCTGAGAGCTGCGGCTGAACCACAGGACCTAATCCATCTCTGCCAAGAGAGTGGCAGTGTAGTGGCTTAGTTATGTGTGGACTCAGGCAGTGGACTACATTTCCCAGAACTCCCCTCCCCATGAGTTTCCTGTTAGGGTAAGCACAAGCAAGATTCTTGTGTGAGATTTGGAGGGTGACAGTGAAGCTGCAGCCGTTGAGTAGCTCACAGATGTTGTTGCTGATCTGCTGATCACCTTGTCAGCTCGAAGCAGCTGCTGGGTCTGCATTCCCTCTACCTTCCACTGGTTCTTCCATCTTCTCTGTTAGGCCACTGTGTTTGTTGCCATGTGGCTTCTAGAGGAAAGCCACCAAGGGTAGAGGCAACATGGATTGCCAGACTATTGTGGTGGGCTGTGGGTTCTCCCTTAGATATTAGATATCCCCCCAAAACTCATATGTGAGTCAATGCAAGAAGGTTTAGAGGTGAAATGATTGGGCCATGAGACTCTTAACCTGATCAGTGCATTAGTCCCCCAGTAGGGATTAACTGAGTGGTGGCTATAGGCGGGTAGGGTGTAGCTGGAGGAGGTGCCTCACCGGGGCCTACCTTTGGGGTATATATTTGGTGAGCTAAGCTTAGTCTCTCTGCTTCCTGATTGTCATGTTCCCAGCTGCTTCCCTCTGTCACACACTTCCACCATGATGTTCTGCCTCATGTCAGGCCCCGGGGAATGAAGTTGGCCATCTTTGGATTGAGACCTCTCAAACTGTGAGCTCCAGAATAAACGTTTCCTCCTTAAAATCGTTCTTGTCAGCTCTTTTGGTTGCAGCAGCAGCAAAGCTGACTAAAACTCCCTTCTTTCTTCACCTTTCTGATGATCTGGCCCATAGCCTTCAAGCTCTATTATTGGTGCAAAGGCTGTTTAGCCAGGTCTCACAACTGCAGAAAGTCAAACCCTTGTCACAAAGTTACTCATCTGTGTGTCTGTCTATCTACCTCTCCACCAGCCTTCCTGTCTGTGTATCTGTCTACCAAAATCGCCTGCTGGTTCTGCTCTTCTTGCTGAGCTCTGACTGATACAGATTGAGATAGAGTTGTGAGCCCTTGGAGTCCCAGAGGGCTGAATCCCCTTAAGACCACTGCCTGGGGACTCAGGATGGAGCACTCAAGACCAGATTCACTCAAACATTTCCTAAGTTCAGTTCTGGGAAATGATCTCCGTCTTTCCACATTTCCCACACATAGGAAGTCACGTTTCTTCTCAGGTAAATGTATTAGCATTGCAAAGTCCTTTTGCAGCTACCATCAAGTGTCCCCCTACGGTATACATTTTCTTCCTTCTCATCCATGCTTTTCCTTTTGCACTCAAATCCTTGGGAAATTTGAACCTGACAGGTCCTGCATCATCCTGAGCCTCACAGACCAGCTTCTCTGTGGGAGCCAGGTAGTGGGAGACTTCAAGGGCCCAGATGGGGAGGCAGTGCACAGTCCTTGAGAGCCACCCCTCCAGTGTGGGACAGATAAGGGGGTAGCATAATTTCCTTTCTCTTATTGCCATGTGGGAGCATCACAGAGCTGTCACTCAGTCAAGATCAGAGAAAATTCCAAACAAGAAGCCTGCTTGGGGTTCCATACCTTCCACATGGTTGCTGTATTATGAAAACTGTTGGTTTCTACACACGTACTCTCTATACCATCTCAATTTTTAGACTCTCAATTATATGCTTATAATTTCTGGAATAATAATTTTGCCTCTTTCTAATTTTTTGACTTTGTAATTTTTCTTTTTCTTTTTTAATTGTGCTAACACTTTCCATACAATAAATTATATAAGAAAGGTTTAAAAAAAAAAAAGGTGCCAGCTCAGTCTAGCTGCTCCTCTCTGCCCAGTTGGCTGCTGGGAGCTCACTGGGAGATTGAGGTTGACACTCCCTTCTCCTGTTCCAGGGAGATAGCAACTGGGTGCCTCCTACTCGCATCATAAATGATAGAGCCTGGAAACACTAGCGCTTCTGACTAATTTGCCCCAAGTCCCTTGTCATAGGTTGTATAGTGGGTTTTACATTTCGAAGTTTGATGTGAAACTGGATGCCTCCTGGTAATTTCTCAGCACAAAATAATGACAGCTTGAATGAAATTCAGTGGTTACTATTTTTTTTAAACCAACCCTTAGTTATTGTTTTGCACCAGCTCATTACTTCCCCTAGTTGGAACTGGTAGCAGAAACAGAAGGGGTGAAATACCACCAAGGGGACCATTCTTTCAGTGTTCATAGCAGGTATCTCCATTAGGTTTTTCCTGAGAGCCACATCCAGGTGTATCAAATTAGTTAAGAGGGCCATGGGTTCATTTGCATGTGATACGCACATCGTTTCTGAGTACTTAGATAAACAGTGCTGGCACTTTTCAGGAGATTCCTGGTTTAAATTTTGTTACTTCACACCAGAATCTCTGCGATTGCACACCTGGAAGACATTTCTTAAGTGAGGAAAAAAGAAGAGAGGTACGTGCAAGATTCCATGCTGTTGTGCTCTGGGGTCTGTTAAAGTAGAGGGCTTAGGGTGGGAAGGGAAGCTGTGAGTATTGGGAACCTAACAGATGAATAAAGATGAAAGTGCTGCTGCTGCTGTTGGTGACATTGATGACAGTAATAACCATTTGGGTCTGACATACGGTGAAGCCCCTCTGTGACCTCCCAGGTCCAAATGCACTCAGGATTCATCCATTCAATCTCTACATAAATGTAAATGCTGGTTTAATTCCCTGTTCTACAATCTAGGTGGGGAAAGAAGTAAAGACTGTTCATGCCAAGTATTGCAGAGTAAAATAACACTCTGTATTCAAAGGATACTTCTAGTATCCTTTAGGGAAAATGCAATCATTCCGCCCCCAGCCCCCAAGGAAAAAACAAAACCCACTCACCTGTCCTCATTCTTCCCACCATTCCTCTTTGCTGCCATTGGCTCCTGAGCTGTTAGGAGGTTTATTTTCCTTGCCAACAGCCTGCAGGCTTAAAAACACAAGCGCGCTCTTTCCTTTGGCTGAGTTAAAAGAACATCTCCATCTGATTTCCTTAGGGACTTGATACAGTTTTCTCTGACTTTTTCTTCTCCTCTCCCCACCTCTGCCTCTGTCTTCTCTCTGCATCTGTCTTCCCTTTCCTTGGATTCCCCTCCCTTCTCCCTCCTGCATTCTGCACAAGATGACAGGGAACTCAACCGGAGCAGAGAGGTGGTGGGGTAGCAGCCGCAGAGGGACAGCAAGGCTGAGGGAGATCCCGGATGCATAGGGTGGCAGGAGGTGGTGTATGTCATGCTAAGGAAGCTGGAGGCCTGTAACGATGGCCACAAAATCCTGTGATTACACAGTCCATAAAACCTGCCCTGCTGCAGCTGGATCCCATGCCAGAAGGATTAAGTGAGTTTTGTTAAGACCCTTAAAGGAACAGTGAGTGGCAGCAGCTCCTGGGGCGGTAGGATTAATTGGCTGGTCTTTCGGTTTCAGAGTGAAGCAGGCTTTGTAGCAGACCCTAGGGAGCCTACAAAACAACCGTTTATATTTTTCTGTTTGACTTGCATTTATTGTTCTTGCTCTAAGGAGCTCAAAGTGCTTTCTATACCCCACAGTACTCACTTCTCTGGTGTTTTTTCCTACCCTGGAGCTGAGGATAGGCGTGGTGCATGCCAGGCGTTCTGGATGAGCCTTTAAGAACTGGTGTTCAGTCCCTGTGAATTCATCTCTAATCCAGGGCATCCTTATATCTTTGCAGAGGGTAGATTGGTGAACTCATTTTATTGATGGGCAAAATCACCAAGAGCAAAAGGGACGTTTGTACCTCCTCACTAGTACTGGTCCCTTTCAAGATCTGGAAGGGCACCTAGTGACATATTCATATGATTATGAATTTTGGATATTTTAAAATTTTCTTCAGCAGTTGGTTGAGATCGCTGTCTCTTTCAATTAAAACAGCTCCTCACTATCTCATTGGCATGTTCATGGGCAATTTGGACTCTAGCTGAGGGAAACCAAAGTGACTTCTATTTAGTTTGGGCTGCGTGGATGTGTTCATGGTGGTCACCGCCACTGCTAAGCACAGTTGTCACTGCTGACTTCCCCAATATAGGAAGCACTTCCAGGAATATTTCTGCCACCCAGTTTGCTGACTCATCCATCTCCAAAGTTTAGGGCTGGAAATCATATCATGACACATGGCGTCCTGTGGCACGTGGCACTAGATTGCTGTGGTTAGTAGAGAAGAAGCGTGGCTTGGAATATACAGTGAGAAGCTGGTCTATGGGAGAGTCTTTTAAACCTAGAAAGAAACTTGTCAACAGTCCTAAAAGTTTGCATGACATTGCTATTACAAATTACAGAGCTGAACATTTTTAAAATTATCAATAACAAAAGTGAATACTCATCAGGTATGCTGGAGGAAACACTAGATTATCTTTCTATTCTCTCCATAGAAATTGCTATAAAATCATCGCCATAGAAAGAGGTGATTATATGTTAGTAGTGTATGAAAAAAGAAGCCCAGTAGGGTTGCGCCAGGCAAGCAGTAAAGGGGTTAGGTTATTTAACATAGTTTTGATGTGTTGGATTTAAAATGTATGGTTCATTGTGATTTGTTTTCTCATTCTAAACAAACATTTGCTTTTATATCTAATTTTGATTAGCTTTGTGTTCTCTTCTAAGGGGAATTCTGGGTTGTATAAGCATCAGACTCCATACTTCTAAATCTGCCCCATGTGTTCAGGTTGTCCCTGGGGATCCTGGCTCCTGGTGGCTCTCTCATGTCCCAGAGCAGGCTTTGTCTGCCCGACTGAAAGTCTGGTGCTCAGGCCACAGGCAGATCCCACGGATCACCCTGTAGCTCACTCGCCAGCTCTTCATGCACAGAACTGAATCCCCGACACTAGCTGGTCTTCCTCAGGCTTCCCCTACTCCCCATTAAAAGTTCAACCATGTGAGATTTAATGGAGAGGTCCTTGGGATAATTGTATTGTAGTTAAAAATTGGATACTACCTAATTGTGTGAATTTAACCAAGTCAGTGTATCTTTTTTGACCCCAATTTATTCATCTCTCATCTGGGCATAATTATGACTGTCCATTCTCTCTTATAGGGTTATCGTGGGTACTAGTGGGATTAAAGGAGAGGTTAAAGTTCTGTGAGAAGTACAGAGTACTTTGCTAATAGACGGGATTATGTTTTAGTTATAAAGTCAAAGCACCTGTCTTTCAAACCTGAGATTCTAGGTACTTAGACTAGAATTCCAAGGGAGGTAATATTTTCTGCATTTGTCCTTCTGACAATCAGAGCCACTTTGTGCACAAGGCATGGCACCTTGACTGTGGCATGTGTGATGGGGCAAGCAACCGTATCTCTTAGATGTTGGAGGTTATTAGAGGATTTGGTGTATAAGAAGAGGCTTAATTCAATTCCTATCCTTAGGGGCTGCTCCTTAGAGATGACTTCCTCCCTGTGCATGGAATCCTCTGATGTTTCTAATTGACTTGAAAGTATCTTGTCTCTCCTTGGAAATGTCACTAGCCCTTTTCAAGTGCACTTCCAGGCAATCAGGATCAATACATCGCTAGGTTAAGCATATTATATCATGATTGACAGCTCAAATGAGTGTATGCCTCAGCTGCTGTAGCCTTAGTTCCTAGCTGAGGACCTGCTGAAGCCCATCATACCTATGAGCAGGTATCAGTGACCTAGAAAGCAAGGCCTTGAGATAGAAACAGTGACTATCAAAGCTGGTCTCCAGTTTAACTTGGTGATAGGGGTTGAAGTTCAAGGTCATTTCCAATTAAACTGCTATTTGCTGGGTGCCTATTTTGTTCCAGAAGTTGTTGCACCAGGTGGGATATACTGAAGTCAAGCATGCCCTTCCCTGAAACGAGCATACAGAATAGTAGGGGTTAAACACGCATGCGACTTACTCATGTCAACTGGGCTGTGGCTGTGACATCAGTAGAAAAAGCTCCTAAAAGCTAAGGAGGGAGACTTGGGGTCCTATCTATTTGGTCTTTGGTTTTCCTTATTTGAACAGAGAGAAAATCTTTATTGAAAACAGTCTTACCTTTAGAAAAGTTAACCCTGACTGCATCTCTGTCTATAAACGACTCCCTGTTTCTTTTCTTTAATCATGGGGTACTCATTTCCCATAATGTGTTGGCACCACACTTGCCCTTGCCCAGAGAGAGAAGTGGTTACTCCCTGACTTCAAGGACAGCAGGTCTGGTATTTGGGTCTTCACTTTGGCAGCAACACTCCTGGCTCTCTGAGGTAGGGGGCACTCCAGAGGGCAGGGTTTGCGGCTCATCTATAGCCCCCTTTCCACTCAGCTCTAATGAGGCCACTTATTACAGTCAATGTTAAGGGCTGTGTCTATGGACATGGGCCACCATGGCCTGACCCACGTGGGTACACAACCTAGGCTTCCTCTGCTGTGGCCCAATCACGGGGCAAACTGGAGCCTCCTGCAGTATCCTGCTGTTTATGGGGCTTTTGTCCTTAGGAATTAAGGGGCAGTAGGTGCATGAGCGGAGACAAGAAGACGCCATCCTGTGGAGAGGAGACAGGGTGGAGTGGCGCTTCACCTAGATTCTGGTCCCATCTCAGCCACAGCGAACAGTCTGTTTCCTCTAGTCTAATCCAGGTCAATCCTGGGCTACGCCCTCCCGGGTTCTTCCCTCACATTTTCAGCGGCTTGTGGGATTTGTGTGTGTGTTTTGGGACAGTGTCGTGTTTGGCTGCAGGTCACAGCCTGGACTCTTCCTGGATGGATCAGGAGCTAAGTGGGTAACAACAGTGAGCCTGAGACAGGCTCCCCCTGCTTGTCCCCAGTGCCTACCTTCCTGCCTCTCCTTCCTTCCTGCCTCCGCACTCCATTCTGATTCCTCCAGTCTCCCCTTGGCCGGCTGTGGGTCCGGCCTGCTCCAGCAGCTCTACCCATTACTACCTGTAGGAACTCTGTGTCCTACGAGGCCTCTAGTTTCTCTGATGTCTGAATTGTCTGTGGGTTTATGCCCCCAAAGTTAATCTTTCCATGTGGAGTATGAACAGGGGACATCTAGAGATGGGAGATCCTGAATATCATGTAGAAAAAGGGACACTTGAATAGGTACTAAAGGAACTAATTTAATGTGCACCCTTAGGCATGGTCCTTTCACGCAGCACACTCCCAATAAATCCTGTTACTAGTATTGGTGGTAGTAGTAATGATATTGTCATTGTTGTTTATTATTTCATTTTCATTATTTAACACCAATTATCCTATCTTTGTAAGAGAAATGGACCAAGAGCAGTGCTTCTTGAATTTTAATATGCGTATGGATCATGCTAAAATGAAGATTTTTTTTGTCCAGAAGCTCTGAACTTCTGAATTTAAATAAAAACTTTCAAATGTTGCTGATGTTCATGATCCATGGAGCACAGTTTGAGTAATGAAGGCCTCAAGGAGACCTCTAAAAAGTCCTCTAGGGGACCTCCAAGAGGGTGGCAGACTAGACCTAGAGTCTAGAGGGAAAAGAATCGGATGGGAATGTTTGGATTCCAGGCACCTCTGGAGTCAGGAACACAGACCGGGAACAATGCTACTGGGGACCTTGTAAAGTGCCTAAGATGAACACCTGATTTCTAGGGAGGTAGCAGAAAAACTGACCACAGGGAAAGGTCGGAAAGATTGTTTTGCATCAGTATTAGAAAAGAGGAAACTTTGTCATCTTCTGGGTGGGTCACAGCAGGTCTAGCGAGGACCTGAATCTGCGAGTTTATAGAAAGAAAGGGGAAGGTCCTGGGAGTGGGTGAGAGGAGCGTCCTTCCCAGCCCACATTTGGTGTGATCTTTTTGGTCTCTTTGAGCTCCTGTTGTCAGAGGTGATGGGCTCCAGCAGAAATGTCCTCGTGGGAGCTTCCTAACAACAGTGCCAGGAGCAATGGGGAGCTTCCTTAGGCACAGACGTCATCTCACTTAATCTGCACAAGGATTCTAAGTAGGCATTGCTCTATGGCAAGACCCTTCTCACCACCTAACATTCTTATGTTTTGCCTGTTTATTTTGTTCTTTTGTCTCTCCAAAGAACTGCAGGCTTCAGGCACATTTGTTCATCTGTCCCCACCCTCTAGAATGGCACCTCATCTGTAGTAGTTGTTCCATATGGACTTGTCAAACAAGTGCATGGATGGAGGAGAAAAAGAAAAAAGGGTTGAGTAACTTGCCCTGGGTTATCCAGATAGTGAGCGCTATAGTCAAAACCTGAGTCCCGTGTACTTCGCTTGCAAGATTTTATCCATTCTGTGTGCGGTGTTCTGCATCCTGCTGCTTATGTCACAGCTTCATTGCTGTAGTGTTAATTTGCAAAACTCTAGGTGTGGAGTCGTTGGTTGGCTGGTAAATCCCAGAGTCGTTGGCCTGTGGGTACTACCTGGGTAATTGGGCTTTAGTTGTCAATGACCTCAGGGAGATCACAATAGAGCTGGCTGAGAAAACAGTCCCAGGCATCCCAGGTTGTTTGTGCTTCTGGATAAGGGGAAGGAAGATGCTTCTAGAGAGTAAACATCCTGCTACACCAGGCTCGAGGTTAGCAGGCCAGCTCAGAGGGAGGTTTTCTGTATAATGCCACATCATCTTTTCGTCAGTGATGATTGTTACTTGCTGAGCCCCAGTAGAGAATCTACTCATCCATTGTTCTTTTGGGGATCCCAAAGAAAGCCCTATTAGACACATTGGTGCTGGTAGAGCAGGAGTCTCCAGGGGGAGTCACAAGCAGAAAATATCCTGGTTTCTGTACATGAGACCACAGCTGGGCACTAAAGGTGGTCCTTCTGCTGACCAATATATACATCTTTAGATATCATAAGAGCCTCAGGATAGGAACTTTGACAGACCACTAGAAAACAAAATCAACAATTTGCCAAAACTGAGCTCTTGATGCAGATTGAACTTCTTGGCATCTCCTGACACCGATGAGATACACACACAGTGCTGGGTAACCTCTATTAAGCAAGGTGGTCAAATCCTGCTGTATCACTAGGCCAAGGAGCCACAGGACTGCAGCTGTACATCCCCTCTCACCCAAGCTCACAGGTATAAAGTTGCAAGTGACTACCCCTTGCCATTGGACACATTCCCAAATGCCCTTGGGAATAACCAGGCCCAGTGGGCATGAAGCCATAAATGAGATCATGATTGATGAAAATAAATTGTGCTATGCCTCGAGATAGTTATTACTGGGAAAGGAAGGAGGAAAGCGATGCTATTTTGTGCCAGCAAACTGGAACTTTCTATTTTGTTTTTTTTTTAAAAAAATAGCTTATTGTGAGATGGAAGTCTCAACTAATGAAAAGTCAACATCAGAGGATCACCTAGACTTTCATCATATAATCAAGACAGGACATCTTCTAATTGGGTTCAGCGTGTATCTACTGTGGCCCCAAATGAAATGCTCAATTTTTAATGGTTTTATCCAGTGAAAAGTAAGACCTGTTATTACTATAATGTCCCTTAAACTAAAAGCCCTTCAAATTATCCTTTGTGAAACATTTTTTTTTTTTTTTTTGCATCGAATGGATTTTGTAAGTTGAGAGGAAGGACTTTGCAATTCACATAACCCCGTCTAACACAGAGTTTCCTAAGACTTCATGTATGAATGAAGGGGTTAATTTTTAGGACCCTTTTCCAAAGTGTTGTAAATGAGGAAATAAGAGCAAGGAAAGCAACCTCTTCCAAATTCAGCATGATGGGTAGCTCATACCTTACCTTCAGCTCATGAGTTCATTTTTGTAACAAAGGGCTGAGGAATTTTCTACCAGAGGTCCATACATCACAACAATCTCCAAACCCAAATGAGGACCCAGCTCCATCAGGAATAACGAATGTCCAAGCTGTTGCAGACCATAATTTATTCCTGTTCCCAGAGTTCATCACATGATCCGCTACCACTGCTCATATTCTGAAAATAATTTCTCTAGATGTCCATGGGCTTCCAGCTCTCATCACCCAGAACAGTAAAGAATAGTCACATCCCCTCACATAATTCATTCCGCTGTCCACAAATCTCTCCAGGTCTCCACAAACAAAGCAGAAGGCAAAATGCAGAATACAATTGTTCATCAGTGCATGGGCATGTCTCCAAGAGCATAATAGAAAATGTGAATAAAGGAGAAAATTGTGGGCTTGGGACTTTTAGCCAGTGGCTTTGATTTTACTCTTGCCTCACTTAAAAAAAAAGTGGGCTTTTGGCTGCAGATAGATTCCCCTGGTTCCCAATGTGAAATCCCCATTGTAGCTCGTCAAACTCAGACTGCTCAGACTTTGGTATGTATCAGTTGTCTTGGGAAACATCACAAGAGGACATAAAGGAGACCTAGTATCATGTGTCAGGCCAGAAACAGGATGGACAGTTGAGACGCTGTAAGACGAGCCTATCTAACAATCAGATCCAGGCACGGCTGCCTGAGAGTCACTGGTGTTTGTGTTCAGTGCCAAAATGATAGGAAAGAGTCGAGAGGCCCAGCGATGGAACCTCACAGCCTGAATCAAGGCGATGGCATATTTCCTTGCAATGACTCTCAGATAAATACTGTGTTAGGAAAAAAACTAGACAGGGAAATTGGTAGTGAAACATTTGCCACAAGTCTCATTAAACTCAATAAAGCAGGTTCCATGGAGGAAACCAGCTGATGTGCTCTTCTTTTGGGGAAGTCAATCAAATGCAGCCAGAGGATGTCAGAGAAATACAGTCATGGTTTGGGCACTTGTTCAGCACCGTTCACTCACTCACTGAGTTCCTGCCTATCCAATCCCTCCTATCACTTGAAGACAGTTATGTGTCATGACTAAGAAGTGACCATTGACTTTTACCTCCCCACCCTTCCTTCACAACTCCATCTTTCCAGGGCTCCCTCCTCATCCTTTTCTTCAGTGATTCTGTCTTGTGCTAGCATCTTCCAAGTATCATTTTGTAATTATTTACCCACTTTTTCCTCCCATATTTGACTATAACATAGTTATCTTTTTAAAAAATACATTTATTTTACTTATTTATTTTTATATGGTGCTGAGGATTGAACTCGGTGCCTCACATGTGCTAGGCAAGCACTTTACCACAGAGCCACAGCCCCAGTCCAGCATAGTCATCTTTGCAACTATGTTCAATACACTGGTGACCATGTAGCGGGGCTTCATGTAAATTTATTGAATGAATATATTTGTAATCGAGAGAAAATCCATTTTCAAATATTCTGTGAAAAACATGTAACACACATTTAGTTAGTCTTTAAGGTATCTTTTATAAATTGAAATCTACATGTGACTCATTATCCCTTGGTTTGTTTTTGATTATAAACTTGCTGATTTTAGGCATAGTTTTAAATATTGTTTTCTTCCATTCATATTTCTAGTGGAGTACTAACAATATGTTGAATTTGAATTGAATTAAATTTAATTAAGAACAATTCTCCCCTTGGAGACAAACGTTTTTCTCCCTCTGAGTTTCACTCATTCTTTTTTTCTTTCTTTTTTTTTTTTTGGTACTGGGGATTGAACTCAGGTGTGCTTAACCACTGAGCCATAGCCCCAGCCCTTTAGAGTATTTTATTTAGAGACAGGTCTCGCTGAGTTGCTTAGCGCCTTGCTATGCTGAGGCTGGCTTTGCACTCATTCTTTTTATGGTGTTTGGAATACTCCCATGTCCCCTGAAATGGACTGTTTGCTAAATTATGCTCTTTGCTGAACAATCATAACTTATTCTTACTAAAGTATTGCATTTCCCTTTGGTAAGGTGCTTCCATGAAATTCTAAAGTTCTGCAGGCATTCCAGGTTGGACATGTCTTGACTGAGGAATGTCAGCAAATGAGGCACTATGCGTACGACTTGAATAGTTAACGTGTACAACCAACCGAGGTGGAGGATTTGTTTTGTACCCAGTTATCTGCTGGCCTGCCCCATGCTTGACTTTCTTGCATGAAGCCCCGTGCTGGGTGGTCTAGAGGCAGTGAGGCCTGGGCTCAGGAAGACCATGCATCTTCCTCAGCCAAGGTCAGTGGACTCTTCATCATCCTGCTCCGATGTGTCCTAAGGCTTCTTTCTTCTTCTTTTACTTCAGATGCCCTAAAAGAAATGAGAAAAAAAATTAAAAAGTCTTCGTCTCCCTTCTCTGTGATGGAGTGGTCCTTCTGCATGCTCTCTGAAATTAAGGGGCTCTCGATGCACCTCAAAGCAGTGGCTGCTGTGTTTTTATGATGGGGGGGATTAATTTCTTATCTGTGGTATTGGACCATACATTTCCCCAGAAGCCGGCCTCAGAGAGAGCCTGTCATTCTCCCGACTCTGTGCTCCTGGTTACCTTCTCCTTTTCCTTTCTCTTTTTATATCTTTCTCTCCCTTTCTCTTTGCCTTTGTGGTCAGCTGGGCAGAAAATGCTTTCTCGGTGGTGTCCTAGGGCTCACATGGTTGGCCAGTGGTAGTAATGTGAGAACCTCATGTCTTACTCCAGGATTCCCAGCTCTGTCTCCTCCCCAATCTCTGAAATATCATTTTGGATTTTATTTTCCAACAGATGGGGGTGGATGGTGTTTTGAGGATGGGAGGAGACGCCCAAGGTTAGCTTTTGGGAAAGTGCTTGGTTTTGCCAGTATTACTGGTCCTCCCTGCTATTGTGACCTTGGGGCCCTGGTGTGTAAGGGCTTTCCAGCACTGAAGCCTTAGCTGTGGAGTAGGAGAAGGAGGTGCAGGGTAGGGACAAACAGCCACACAGCTGTATCCAGTGTTGTATTCCGCTCATTTCCCATGGGATATTCCAAGGTAATATAACATGATTATTTTATTCAACTTTTATGTCTTTCATGGTGTATTCAGATCTCACTTCTTTTTTGCCTAAAAAGAACCAAATAATAACCAGCATTGGTGTGATGCTTGCACTGCTCAGAACACTTCCATATATTCTATTTCAAAACAGCCTGTAAGGTAGGAAGGGCTGAGAAAATTTATTAGCACTGTCTGCACACTTCCTTCATCCTGTGTCCACTTTCTATAGCTATATATAACACAGAACATCAAAATTAAGTGAACTTTTGGGCTAGTTTTTGCCATTCTGTTCCACAGGTAGGAAAACTGACACCCATGGAGTTGAAATACCTTGTTTTAAGTTCCTGGATAAAAGTGGAAGAATTCAATTCTCAAGATTATACTCCCTACCCATATCCTTTTTTTAAAAAAAAAATTAACCTCTTTATTTTGAGACAAATGTACATTCTCATGTACTTGTAAGAAAACAATACAGAGAGATTTACTGTACCCTTTACCTTGTTTTCTGAAACTATAGTGCAACGACTCAACTAGGGTATTGACCTTGATGCAGTCAAGATGCGGAGCACCCCATCAACCTAAGGATTCCACTAATCCCAACCAAAGGAATCCACTAATCTGTTCTTTCCAGTCCTATAATTCTGTCATTTTAAGAATGTTATAGCTAGACCCAGTGGTGCATGCATGAGATCCCAGCCACTTGGGAGGCTGAGGCAGGAGGATCACAAGTTCTGAGACCAGCCTCAGAAGCTTATTGAGGTCCTGTCTCAAAATAAAAAATAGGGCTAAGGGCAGAGTGCCCCTGGGGTCTGAAGTACTGGGGGGAAAAAAAAATAAGACAAGCCTTCAGGATGGTTCCCTGAAGGTCCACACATTCGGGTTGCGGCACCATGGCCGGCTTGTTCCCTTATTGCTGAGAGGTGCTCCGTGGTGTGGCTGTATCTCCCCAGTTTGTCTAGCCATTCACCCACTGAAGGACATTTGGGTTGTTTCGGGTTTATTTATATTACAAATAAAGCTGTTATAAACATTTATGTAGGTTTTCATGTGAGCATATGTTGTCGTTTCTCTGGGATAAATGCCCAGGAGTGCAATTTCTGGGTTGAGTGTGAGTTGCATGTTGAGTTTTTTAAGGAAGTACCAAGCCGTTTCCCAGAGCGCCTGCACCATCTTGCATTCCAGCCAGCCACGCTCCATGATCAGTTCCTTTCCTCGCCAGCCTTTGGTGTTGTCACTGTTTTTAATGTTAGTCACGCTGAGACGTGTGGAAGGAGCTCCTTGTGGTTTTCATATGCATTTCTCTTGTGGCCAATGATGTTGAACATCTCAGGAGCATATTTATCATGTTTTTCCTCTGTAATAAAATGCCTCTTATGTCTTTTCCCTATTACTTAACTTCTTATTTTATTTATTTATTTTACTCTTGAATTAAGAGTTCTTTGCATATTCTAGATAGAATATGCTCTTCGTACTGGATAGGTGGTGTGCACGTGTTTTCTCCCAGTACGATTTGTCATTTTATTTTCTTAACAGGGAATTTCAAAGAGGATAAACTTTTCATTTTGATGATGTCCAATTTATCAAGCTTTCCTTGCACATATTGTGTTTGGCTGTCCAGTCTAAGAATTCTTCACCTAACCCTACATTCTGAAGATACCCCTATATTATTTTGTAAAGTTTTGTGTGAAGACTTTATAGTTTGTCATTTTACATTTAAGTCTATGAATTAAATACTTTGAGTATTTACCTATGACCTAAGTATTTTGATTAAATTTTGTATAAGTTACAAGATTCTTTTGTTGTTTTTTTTTATGCCAATGGATGCTCAATCGATCTAGCAAAGTTTGTTAAAAAGATTGATTCTTCTTTTTAACAAACATTGGATTAATTTTGCACTTTTGTCAAATTGTCAAAAATAAGTTGGACATGTTTGTGTGGGCATGTATCTGGGTCTTCTATTATGTTCATTGACCTATTTGTTTCTGTTCTGCACTGACTGCACAGTCTTGATAGTATAGTTGGAAACTGAGTCTTAGAATGAGTTAGAATGATTCCTTTCATTTTATTCTTATTCAGAAAATTTTTTAGCTATTCTTATTCCTTCACCTTTTCACATAAATTTTACAATAAACTTGTCTATAAGTAAAAAAAATTGCTGAGAGTTTAATAGATGCAAGAGTAATAATGGAATTTAAAAATTCTAATTTTACAACCCCTAATGAGGTAATGATTGTCAATCAATGCACCATCTGTGACTTGAAAGATTAATATTAATGTTAAAATGCAGGGATCCATTTTATACCACCAATCCCATTCAACCTGTATATCTATTTAGGAAAGATAGTCCATCTTTTCTAAGTCTAGTCTTTTAATCCATGAGCACAGTATATCTTTCCATTTACTTAGATCTTTGATTTCTTTTATCAATATTTTTCAGTTTTTATTATATAAATCTAATACATGTTTTGTTAAGTTTTTGAGTGGCTATACATAGTATTGTGTTCTTAATTTTTATGTATACATGTTAAATGTTAGTATATAGAAATATAATTTATATTTTTGTGTTTATCTGTATTTTCTAATCTTGCTGAACTCATTTATTAGTTCTATGAGTTAAAAAAATTTTTAATACTTCTTGGGATTTTTATTTGTAGACAGTCCTATCATTTACAAGTAGAGATGGTTTTGTTTCATTTTTTTTTTACTAATCTGATTTAAGTTCAATTTTTTAAAAGTAAAAATCATTCATAGATTATACTATATATGCTTTTTTATTGTATCATATAATCAGGCAAATGTCTGGGATCTCATATTTAGTGGTGTTAAAGCTGATCAATGGGATCAGTGGAATAAAATGAATTCCTGCATTATAAAATTCCCCATTAATCTTTCATGTCATAGATTGTGCATTGATTGACAATTCATTATCTCATTCGGGATTGCAAAATTAGAATTTTTAAAATTTCATCACTACCTTGCATCTATTAACACATTCTGTAAGGAGGGGGCAATCCTTGTCAACCACGAGTTTCCCTGAGTGTAGTTCATACAGGAAGGGAAGGATAATTTCTTAATTCTGTTGTGCTCTTGAAATGTCCAATAGTGACCAATGTTTTTTTAGTATTGGTTTGAAGCCACAAGTTTCTATATTGTATGTGTTGGAATTAAATATGGTTTTATTCTTTTCATAATGGTAATTTTTTTTTCAATATAACCAGTGGAAGTTGCTTTAGGTTGGTTTTGCTGTTCTTTGTCAAAACTCATTAGTTTTTAAAAATTATTTCTATTGAGGTAAAATATATGTAATATAAATTTTGCTATTTTAAACTATTTTAAGTGTACAATTCAGTGGCATTAGTTACATATGAAATATTGTGCAACCATTATCACTATGTTTCAAAAAATGTTTGTCACCCCACATAGTCAGTAACTCCCCATCTTCCTCTGACCCCCACCTCTGCTGTCCTCTAACATACTTCTGTTTATCAATTTGTGTAGTGTAGATACTTCATACAGGGGAATAACAACCGTATTTATCCTTTTATATCTGTTTAGTTCACTTTGCATGTTTTCAAGGTTCATCAATGTTATATTGTGAGTTCATTCTTTGTTTCTGGCTGAATGATATTCCACTGTATATGTGTATTACATTTCGTTTATCTGTTGTTGGACACTTTGGGACACTGCTATGAGTAATGTTGCTGTAAATATTGATACTCACATATCTGTTTGAGTCCCTACTTTTAATTACTTTGGGTACATACCTAGGAATGGAATTGCTGAGCCAAATGATAATTCTACAACATTTTAGGGACCACCAAACTGTTTTCCATGGTTGCCTCAATATTTTACATTCCCACAGGAAATTCCAAAGACTCCTATTTTTACACCCTCTCACCAACACTTGTTGGTTTTCACTTTTCAAAAATTATAGTAATGCTAATACATATAAAGTAGTATATTTTTGTGGCTTGATTTGAATTTCCCTAATGAATAGTGATGTTGAGCATCCTTTTATTTGCTTATTTGCCATTTTTACATATTTTTAGAGACATGTCAAGTGTCTCAAATTCTTTGACCATTTTTAAACAGGATTGAATTATCTTTTTGATGATGAGTTGCAGGAGTTGTTAATATATTCTGGACCTTGACCCTTGTCAGATACATGACTTGGCAAAATAGTCTTACACTCTGTGAAAGGTTGCTTTCAGAAACTTTCTTCATAATGTCCTTTGATGCTGGGCATGGTGGTACATGCCTGTAATCTCCTCTGTTCAGAAGACGGATGTGGGAGGATGGTAAGTTCGAGGCCAGTGACTTAGTGAGGCCCTGTCTCAAAATAAAAAACAAATAGGACTGGGGATGTGGCTTAGTGGTAGAGCACCTTTGGGTTCGATCTCAAGTGCCAAAAAAATAATAATGTTCTTTGATGCATATAATTTGTAAAATTTTTCATGAAGGCCAACTTACCTACATTTTTTGCTCCTCATACTTTTAGTGTCATACCTAGGAGTCCTTGATTAATCTATGTTCATGAAGAATTTCCCTGTTTCTTCTAAGGACTTAAGATTTTAATTCTGATATTTCATACATTCATCAATTTTGAGTCAATTTTTGTATATGGTATGAGATAATATGTCAAGATTCATGCATTGCCTTTTAGAGGTCACCATCACTTGAAGAGATTTTTTTCCCTTATTGGATGGTTTGGGCAGTCTTGCCAAAATATATTGTTTATAGATTATAGGTTTATTTCTGGACTCTCAGTTCTATTCTATTGCTTTATAGGTCTTTCCATATGCCAGAACAACACTGTTTGGATTACTGTAGCTTTGCAATGAATTTTAAAATCAGAAGTATGAGTATTCTTAACTTTGTTCTTCTCTTTCAAGATTGTTTGACCCTCTGCAATTCCTTGTAATTTTGTATGAATTTGAATACAGGGTTTTTCCATTTCTACAAAACATCTGTTGCTGTTTTGACAAGGATGTGTTGAACAATATTAAATATTCTAATAAATGACCTTGAGAGAGATTTTTCTAATAATTTGGGTTTTCTTTAAATTCTGACAGCAATGCTTTGTAGCTTTCAGTGTACCAATCTTTCACTGTCCTGAAATTTATTCCTAGGTATTTTATTCTTTTGGATACTCTTGCAGTATGATTCATTTTTAAGTTTCTTTTTTGGATGGTTTAATTGCTTGTGTATAAAAACACAAGAGATTTTTCTGTGTTGATTTTGAAACAAATGAGAATAGGAAGTGTATTTTTTGCATTGATAATAGCATCTTAATTGAGGAATCCAGGATTCATTGGGTGCTCTCTAAATGTTCCTGAATGAATTGGATTAAAACATTCCATCATAGGCATTTTGTGTTTGTTTGTATCCTGCAATTTTTCTGAATTATTTTATTGGCTCTAGTAGCTTTGTTTTTGACTCTTTGGAATGTTCTGTATGTAAGATCATGAATTATAATATATAGGAAATACCATTTATTTTTACTTTCCAATTTGGGTACCCTTTGCTTGCTTTTCTTACCTATTTGTTCTGGCTAGAACTTCTGTATAATATTGAATAGACATGGTGAAACTGGCCACTCTTTGCTGTGCAGAAAAGTTTCTTAATAATAACCCAATTAATAAATGGGCAAATAACTGAACAGATACTTCTTAAAAGAAGTATAAATGGCCAACAACTATATTAAAAAATATTCAACATGTTTAGCTATCAAGGAAATGCAAATTAAAACTACACTGAGAGTCTATCTTATGCAGCCATCAAGAATACAAATAATAAATGCTGTCAAGGACGCTGGGAAAGAAAAGGACCTTCTACAATGTTGTTAGGAATGTGAATTTGTACAGCCACTATGGTGATCAGTAGGGAGTTTCCTCAAAAAGCTAAAAATAGAACTACCATATGATCCAGCTCTACCACTCCTTGATATTTATCCAGAGGAACTAAAGCCAGCATATTTTAGAGAGAACATGCATACCCATGTTTATCCCAGCACAATTCACCATAGCCAAGTGATGGAATCAGCCTAGGTGTCCGTCATCAGATGAGCAGATAAAGAAAGTGTGATACATATACATGACAGAGTTTTATTCAGTCATAAAGTCGAATGAAATTGTGTCATTTGCAGGAAAAAGGGATGGAACTGGAGACCATAATATTGAGTGAAATAAGCCAGACTCAGGGAGAAAAATATATTTCTCTTCATATGTGGAAGCCAGAGGGGGAAAAGGCAGGACAAAAAGGGACATTATGAAAGTAGAAGGGTGATCCTTAAGATAGAGGGGATGAGGGGGGAGGAAGGTAAGCAGGGGAGTAGTGGGGAGTGAAATTGATCAAATTATGTTTTTACCTAAGTGTGAAATCGCCACGATGAAACTCACTGTTCCCTATAGTCGAGATGCACCAATCAGAAAGAAAGAAGGAAAAAAGGGGGGGAGGAGGGGACATCCTGAACTTAGGGGCAAAGCTTTGCCTTTTCTTATTGAATATGACATTAGCTGCAGGGTTCCCCCCGCCCAATCCCTATGTTTCACTGGGGGAATTTCTTTTTATTGCTAGTTTCTGAATATTTTTATCATGAAAGAGTGAATTGTGTCAAATGCTTTTTATGCATCTATTGAAATTACGTGTTTCCTCACCCTGTTTTCTGAATGTGGAGCTCTACAGTGCTTGATTTCCTGTGTTGAACCACTGTTGCATCCTGTGATAAACACACTTGTAATTCAGCTAAGTTAGGATGTATTGTTTAGCTTCTTAAATATGCAGCTTTCTCTCTTTTGCCTAATTTGTAAAGTTTTTGGTTATTATTTCTCTATGTATTTCTCAGTCCTTCCCTCGTTCGCCTCTTCTTCTGGGGCTCCAATCACATGGATTCTAGGTATCTTGTTATAGTGGACAGTTCCCTTAGTCTCTATTCTTTCTTCTTTTCAGTCTTATTTTCTCTCTGCTTGTATGACATAATTTCTTTTTTTCTACTTTCCATTTCATTGATTCTTTCCTCTGCCCCATCCATTATGTGGTTGAAATTTTAAACTTAACTACGTTCTCAAACTTTCTGTTGGTTCTTCTTTGTATCTTCTATTTATTTATTTACATTTCCCATTTCTTTTAAGCATGTTTGTAATTTCCCACTGAAGCACTTTTATGATGATGACTTTAAGATCTTTAAGAGGCGCTGGGGCTGGGGCTGGGGCTGGGGCTCACGGGTAGAGTACTTGCCGGCACACCCAAGGCCCTGGGTTCAATTCCCAGGACTGCAATAAATAAATAAATATTTTTAGCCAGATAATTCTAACATCTCTGTTATCTCAATGGTGGCATCTATTAATTACCCTTTTCATTTATTCAGCTTGAGATCTTTCTGTTTCCTGGTATGTGAGTTTTTTTAATTTAAACCTGGACCTTTGGGGCCTCATGCTTTGTGACTCTAGATCTCATTTAAATCCTGGTTTTAATTGATTTCCTGCCATGCCCTTGTGGAGGAGGAAGGGGGTTCATTAACTCATGACTGCCACGTGCTCCTCATTCAGTCTCCAGGGACCCCTGATGAGGAGGCCCCTTGTCAAAGCCGGGGTGGGAAGGGCGTTCTGGCTCACTTCTGAACCTCCTCAGCAGTGAAAAACAGGAGCCCTGGCCTCTACTTCTTGTGGGGCCTCTGATACCACGTGTGGCCTTGTAACCCCTGGGCGGTGGCGAAGGTCTTGAGTCTCCACAAGGCGTCCCCTGACACCGCTCCAGTAGGGAAGGGCAGGGCTTTTTGGGTGCCCTTGGGTGGCTCTGTAAGCCCAGGCTCCTCACAACATCTCCATGGACACTGTAGACCAACCGGTGGTGGGGGGAGGGGGAGACTCTACCAACCAATCAGGAGGGATGGACATCCGGCCCTGCCCACTCTGGCTCCCTGCCCCAGGTGAGGCAAGCCTCTGCAGCCCGCCCTGGCTTTGCACTTGGCCTTCGCTGGCATGTGGGGCCACAGCTTGAGCTGCTGTAGGTGGCATGGAACTGTGATTGTCTAAGTTCCCCTCCTCGGTAGGCTCCCCTCTTCTTGGTCTTTTAGAGCTGATTTTCTCTGTGCTTGGGGGCATTTCCAGGTGGCCATGTTCTTCTGCTCCACGTCTGGCACACGTGGGGCCCAAAGAAAACCCAGTAACTCACCAGCATCTCCTTCCTTCATCCCCGAGTTCCCTCACCAGGCTGCTTTCTTTTCTGTACCTTTTGGAGTTTTCGTATGTTTATTTTATATGCGATTTCTAGGATGTTTAGATGTATTTATTAGGAGGGATAAGTTAAAGCACATTTATCTTCTAAGAACTTTTCATATAATTGTAGCAAAACTGAAATCTTCCGAGTTCTTTAAAGTATGATCCTCATTTACTTCTTTTCCAGGCTAGTAGCTCCTTATTAAATACCTGGATCAGTGTTTTTAAAACTACAGGCTGTGACCCATTAGTGAGTCATAAAATCAATGTGATAGGTCATGACCAACATTAAAAATGAAATAGAATGTAATAGACTAGAAAATAAAATAAAGTATATTGTATATAGTAAAGGTAAGAATTGTCGCATTTCATTTTTGATTGTGTGTGTGTGAGAGAGGGGGGAGGGAGGGCGGGAGAGAGAGAAAGAGAGAATGAGAATGAATTCTGGTTGCAAGGTAAAAGCGTTAACTGTGGGTTACAGCTGACACAGTTTGAAACCCACTCGCCTTGATGGTGGAGAATAGTGAGAAGGAGAGGCGATGAGTTATTTAAACTGGTTTTGATGGGAGTCATTGCTGCCCCATTTCCCACCCCACAAGTTATGAGGGAAATGGGGCACCCATTTCGTTTAGTTGGGCGAGGGGAATGTGTGTCAGCTAGGAGTGTGTTATACCTAGGTGTGTGTTATGCTAAGTGCTTTCCCCAGCTAGACTGGCTTTCCTCCCTGAGTTGGGGGGTTCTTGCCTGTGGGTTTAGCGGGGAGGGCTCAGTGTTATTTGTGGCTGAACCTTGACACCCTGAATCTGAGGGATCTCTTCCAGTCCCTGACCTTGGCACCCAATGGGTTCTTACAGGGAATGTTTGGAGGACACTCCTTTGCCCCACAGACATTTTTTTTTCCCCAAGTAAATTGTCTCAGGATGAGTAAGTGGATCCATGCCATCCTCACTTCAGTCCCAAATGCTGTCACCTGAGTTAAAATGGAGGTCTTTCTTTGTACCTTTGGCCACTGAGTGAGGAAGAGAGGGAGCTGGTGGAGCAGCACACAGCTCCGAGGGGGAGTCCATGGTGGTTTTCTTTGGTGGGGAGGAACATAAGGTGCTCCCAGCAGAACAGCAGCAAGTTGAACATCAGGACCTGATTACAGGGAAGTGAGCCCTGGAGGGGTGGTGGGCATGACCGCATACACCAGGCAAATCTGAAATGGCCAGAACCTCTGCCAACCTGTTAGGACTTCTCCACATCACTGCCCCTTAGGGACTTCATGTAACTCATTATCTCATGCCAGATGGGTTGTATATATCCTGGAGATTATATATATTTTTATGTGTGTGTGTTTACCTCTTTGGGCCCAGGCTCAGTGCTAGGCACTTTTGCATGGGTACTGTATTGACTCTTTAGAATAACTTGGTGAACAAGTATTGCTGGCCCCATTTCACAGATGAGAAAGATGAGGTTCAGAGAAGTCAAAGGGATTTGTCCAAACCTCTTAGTGTGCAAGGGACAGAGTCAGGGTTTACATGGAGATAAACTGAGGCCATGTCAAACATACCTCCCATCCTGCTACAGTTGCTTTGTGAAATGAGACCATGAGAGAGTGAGAACAACCTCTCGGAGAATAAGAGGCCCAACTTCTTTTTAAAGGTCTGCAGGACCCACTGTTGACTTATAGTCCTAGAAAAAGGTTTTATGACATAGAATTCTTTCTCTGCAGTCTATTTAGAAAGAATGTGTTTTCTTCCCTAAAACAAATTTTATTGGTTAAAAGAGATCGCTATGAAATCTACCAAAGCATAAAACAAAATGTGAAATACGACAGGGGGCATAAGCTGCTTCATCTAACACTGAGGGGTGCTCTTTCAGGAACTGCTGTAGATTAAATAAAGGAGCATGCATTTGAAACTGTTTAAGCCTTTAACAAATATTTGGGACAGTGATGCCATTATGGAAACTTACTGCTAGTGATAAAAGAACCAGTAGAGATAAATTCTGGCTAATGAAATCCTGTCATGTTATCAATGAAGTAGAACATACTTTGAATAAGAGGTTCATGATGCAGGATGCATTCCAGCAACCTCTTCTTCAACATCTGGGCGAGGTGGCTTGGTCTAAACCCAAACACTGCCTGCTGCCATCATTTCTCTTCTCCCTCAGTGTTAAGCCACCAAATAAAACCCAACAGACACCTCAACAGTCCTACCCCAGCATCAAAAATAGCAAAGTGATTACTGAGCAGATAAATAGGGGCAGAGCCGGGGTGGAAAGTGCATACCGAGCAGCACAGGTAGAAACCTCAATAATTGACTGTGTGCTGGCTCTGAGAGGGTATAAAGGAGTCTTTGGGGACAGTATTTTATAAGGCAACACAATTACCTGAATCAGCTGGACTGGCTTTCTTAGCTGAGTTGGGGGTTCTGGAAAGATCTGAACTTCTAAATAAGGTGCACTATTCACTGTGCAGTGGTTTAATTAAAAATGAAAAAAAAAAAACGTATACTGTAACCTTATAGGAAAAAAAAATGCTTTAAAAATTCTAATGCCACCTGGATCATTACTGCAAAGAAGAACGCAGAATCTAATTACCGGCAGGGTGTTTACATACGTTATCACAGGAACTTGGAGAGCAAATGGAGATAGACCTAGGCACTTTTTATTTAACCTGCAGTCAGTCTTGTCGTTCCGGTTTCTCAGATGCAAATACAATATCATTATAGAGGTAACTCAATTTACACAGATGTATTCCTGAAAACCAGATGTGCTGTATGAAAACCAAATTGTTGTGGATCAAATTATGTTTATATCCTAAGGGAACTTGTTATTTAAGCATCTGTGGAGCTGGTGATGACTGAAAAGATTGGCATTTATAGGCCAGCCTGTTACCTCCACTCAGTTAGCCTGTCTGCGTTGCCAGGGTCACGTCAAGCTATGCTGTTGGGAGAAAACAAGTCAGTGACTTAATATAACCAAGATATTTCATTTCTTGTCCTTATCAGCACCTGATGCTTGTCAGCCTGCCCTCCTATGTGAATGTCTGCCAGGAACCCGGGGACTCAGAGACCCAGTGTCCTTCTTGCAACTCCAACACATTCTGCGTCACATGACCTCAAATAGATCTACAGAGGCAGGAAAGGCAAGAAGGTGAGTGCCTGGAAAATTGAGAACCATTTGGTGAACACAGTCTGCCACACTACCCTTCATCACGGTGTAGTTTCATTTGTGGGTTTTAGAAGCATCAATGAGACTTAATGGGAGATGAACTTAATTTCAGAGGTCTTGGTATATCACATATTCAGTAGGGCTTTTTTTGTGCACAAATATAAAGGTAATTTCTAAAAAGATGTATTGGCCATCAGATTAGGAACTAGAAGAAGAAAATCTGTTGATAGGATTGCAGGCCCTCAAAAGGAATCTTGGCCCAACAGAGAGGTCTCTGTGCCATATCATTGGTCCAATATCCAATGCTTGTTTTCTGGTTTCCTTGGCTTTGACTACCTAGTAATTGTGATGGTTGATTTTAAATGTCAATTCAACTGGGTTAATGAACAGATAGCAGTAAAACATCATTTCTAGGTGTGTCTGTTAGAGTGTTTCTGGAAAAGATTAGCATTCAAATCAGTTGACCCAGTAAAGAAGACCTGGCTCTGGGACTTTGACCAGCTGCTTCCTAGCCTCTCAGGTCTTTGGCTCAGATTGACCTCCTCCCAGCTTCCCTGGTCCTCCAGCCTTTGGATGTTTCATGGTTGGATTCCTCTGCCTCCATCATTGTTTGAGCCAAGTCCCATTATAAATTCCTTCTTGCATGTCTCTATGCAGTCATGCAGCCCTTGAGAATTGGATTTTATCTGAGAAATGTGTCATTAGGCAATTGTGTCTTGCAAGTGTCACAGAGTATATTTAAGTGAAGAGGGCTGTGCTATCACTAGACCATATAATGTTATGGGACCTCCATTTTATATGCATTGTATATGCCGTCTCTTGTTGACTAAAACATTGTGACTGTGGATTTATTGGTTCTGTTTCTTGGGAGATTCCTGATCAATGTGATACCTCCCGGATGTGGTCTCAAGTTAGTCCTCTCACTCTGGTCCTCTTATTTGTGTTTGGCCTGTGTATGTTTGAATTTGTCTTTGTCCTCCAACCAGCCCTGACCCTTGCTTCATTACACATCTTTCCTTCAGTAACTTGCTCATGTGACCTTCTAGTGTCTGGCCATTGTCTGTATTCTGTCCATATCATGACTCCTGGGTGGCCTATGCTGCCACATTTCCTAAAGCTTGCTCCACGACACTTTAGCAACTCCCCCCTTTCTCCCCCATGATCTGTCTTCTCTGTCTACTGATTATCTCTGTAAGTACACAGATATTCCATTGTTTATTTCAGCTTGGAATGAAGAAAGAAAACCTCTCTTGGCCCCAATTCTCATTATAGTTAACTCTCTATTACCTCCTTCTCATTACACAAAATGTTTTAATTCTTTAACCACTTTAATTTCTCTCCTCCTAGCCTTACCTGAATGTACTCTGATCAGGTCTTTAGTCCTTCTGTTCTGCTGAAACTGTGCCTTCCAAGGTCACCCTTGATTTTCGTGTTGCTTAGTAATGGTTATTCTCAGTCTTCATCTTGCAATCTTGAAGCAGTCTTTGACGCAGAGTTGATGATTTTCTTCTCTCAAGTTTTTTCCTCTTGGTTTCCAAGACACCATACCTAGCTGGGTTTCCTCCTACCTTTCCAAGTGCTGCTTCTCAATCTCCCTCTTTGCCCCCACACTTTCTGGCTTCTCCAATTTTTTTTTCTCCCTCATTCATATCTGAGTACCCAGAACTTAGCCCTTGTACCTCTTTATTTCTACTTATAGTTAGTTACTCAATATTGAATCTAGTCTAGAGTCAAGGCTTCAAATAACACCTCTCTGCTGAGATCATCCAGAGTCATTTCTCCAACCTGGTTGTCTTCCCTGACCCAGACAAGCATATACGATGGCTTCCCTAAGGTCTCCACTTGGAGGTCTGATGGGGATTGTGAACTATATCTCCAAAATTAGGCTCTAGATCTCTCCCCAAATCAGCTTCTCTTATACCTTGCTTCATTTCAGTTAATGCAACTTCATTCTCTAAATTTCTAGGATAATTCAAAAACAAAAAAAAAGAAACTTTTGATATAACCTTAATTTCTCTTTCTCTTCTGACCCTCATCTGATCCATCAGCAAATCTTGAAAAATTCTTCAAATGTTTGACCACGTCTCACCATCCTCATTGGGTCTTATGTGTGTTATTCTACTAACTTCCTAACTTTGTCTTGTCTGTATCCATCCCTACCCCAGCCTATTCTTACCAGAGCCACCAGAGGAAACTGTGAAAGTGTACAACAGATCCTGCTGCTCCTCTGCCTCTCCTACTCACTGGCCTTCTTCTCCTCCGGCTGAACCCCAAAGCCGACATGCTCACCTACAGGGCTCTAGGTGACCTGGCTCTTTGGTTACTTCTCTTCCCACCCTGTTCTTCTCACTCTGGCCACATTGCACACTGATGTTCTGTAACATACCAGGCCGTCTTCCTCTACTAGGTGTGGGTCTCCTTTCCTCTGCCAGGCCCAGCTGGTTACATGGAACCATTCTTCATTTCCTTCAGAACTTTGGTCTAAAGGACCACCTCAGTGGGGCCTTCCCTGATCATCTCACGTAAAATTGCAGCTTTCCTTCTGATATTTCTTTTCCTTTAGCATGATTTTTTTCCTCCTTACCATGATCATTTTAAAACATATCTTATTATTAAACACACCTTAACTATTTTATTTTCCTCACCAGAATAGAAGGTCCACAAGGGTAAAATATTGGAATAATTTGCTTACAAGTGTATCTCGTATGGATAGACGAATGCCTAACGTACAATAAGAGCTCAACAAACATTTGCTGAATGAAAAAAAAGGGCGGGGGTCACCCCCAAAGTTAACTTGAAATTCTGTAATTTAGCACAGTGTTCACATTTTTTTCCCACAGAAACAATGCTATTGGAGGTAGGTAAGACCTAGAACATTCTCTACAATTTTATGAAAGTTATAGAGTATGTCTGAAATGGAGGGGATCAGTTTGGTATCATACAATGTCTCCTAGGTTGCTGTGGCTTGTGAGAGACACTTGGAAATGATGGAAAACAATAATAAATTATGAGGGTTGAAAAGAGGAAATACAGAATCCAATGGAAATATAGAGAAAGGAACAGTGAGTTGGTGATCAGAGTAAATTTTACAGAAGTAATACTGCAACTGGGTCCCCGAGAAAGGCATGTATGTCCTGGAGAGGAAGGGGACATGTCAACAGGCAGAAAGAACAGCAAGTCAGAGGGCACAGGAAGGGACATTCAGGGTATTTTCTGGGAAGGAGGGCAACAGTCGTGAAAGAGGCAGGTGGGTCAAAGTTGTGCAAAATGCTGTGAACCATGTTAGGAGCTGGGATTTATCTCTTTGGTACAAAGAAAGGGTTTTTTTAATTGAATCAACCCCGAAGTCTGGTAAAGAAACAAAAGCTCATTTCTACTCAGAAATTTTCTGAATGTTTTCTGACTTATCAATCGGGGTTTTCAAATTTTGTTTTCTGTGCAATTCCAAAATCGACTGAGCAGCTTCAAAGTTCAAGTTGTCCCTAGTCTCTGAAATCTGGCATGCTTCTAATTCACTGGGATAAACAATATGCTCCCTTCTTCTTTTATCTTCAGATTGTGTGACTTCTGAAGGTCCAAATTGAAATTTACTATGTTTTAACAAATTACCTTTATGATTTCCGTATACAATGGGGCCAAGTACTGCTGTGTTATCTTTGGAGCCATGGCCACTTAATAAAGTGAAATCTGACCTTTGGGAAGAGACTGGTGACCTGGTTGAAAGCCCAGAGGGTTTACTTACCAAGAATGCAGGTGTCCCAGTCCTGGGAGAGACAGGTAATGGAAAAGATGAGGGAATCAAATTCAAAGTTATCTTGAGCCTGAAACCTGACTGCTGGGTCCTTGCCAGGCATAAAAAAGGTTATATTTAGAAAAGATTAATGTCATGAGTTTACATTCAGAAATTTAATTTGGTGAGTCAAGATGGAGGAGGCCTGAGCTGGCAGCTAATGTGAGGCTTACTGAGCACCAGGTACTGTTCTTACGGCTCCCTCTGTGTTGAATCATCTCATTCTCACAATGCTCATGGGAGGTAAGGACAATTATTTTTCTGACCTGAAGATGAGGAAACAGCACCAAAATTTTCCCCAATGTTGCACATGCATGAAGTGGTAGAGCTGGGGCTGGAACTGTCCTTGGTTACATTTGTGTTATACTCCATGGCAACAATTCATGTGAAAAATATATATTTTTTCCTTAAGAATTTTAGAGCTTGTAGGAAACTGAGAGACCATGCTGTCCAGTGATTTTAATATGTGCTTCAAGGTTTCTTAGGGCATTATGTCCTCCTCAAAGAACAGTGAGGTGGGCAGTAAGTGGGCAGGGATCAAATGGGGAAGGACGCAGTCAGCACACTTCCAGGGGTTCCATTTTCCTTGCTAGGGATCCGTATAAGGTATAAGGTCTCATTTGAAAACAGATCCCATATGATTTTTTTTTTTTTAGTACTAGGGACTGAACCCATGACTGTTCTACCTCTGAGCTATATCCCCAGCTCTTTTTATTTGAGACAGGGCCTCACTAAGTTGCTGAGGCTGGCCTTGAACTTGCAATCCTTCTGCCTCTGCTTCCTGAGTTTCTGGGATTACAGGTGTGTGCTACCACATACTGGTGAATTCACATCATTTAAAAGTGTGAACACCATTGCTCCTGTGGCCTATGTGCTTGTAGTGCAGATGCTGATGTCACAGTTTATGGAATGAGTGGGATTTGAGTGGCCCCAAGGAAGGGAGTCAGGATGCTGTGGGGTCTGCAAACTGTTTCTTTGGAGAATAACTGAATTGGTTAAGAATATATAGCTCAGAAGGGAGATTTCAGGCAGAAACTTTTTTTTTAAATTTTTTTTTAAAGAGAGGGTGAGAGAGGAGAGAGAGTGAGAGAGAAAGAGAGAATTTTTTAATCTTTATTTTTTAGTTTTCAGCAGACACAACATCTTTGTTGGTATGTGGTGCTGAGGATCGAACCCGGGCCGCACGCATGCCAGGCGAGCGTGCTACCACTTGAGCCACATCCCCAGCCCTCAGGCAGAAACTTAATACTTACATTCAAATAGGAAGGGCTGTTATATCCAGGAAGGAAAATGCTTTGGTCTAATGATAAACAGAAGAGGGGCCTACCAAGGGAATTTCAAAAATGGAAAAGGCATCTTGTGTGGCAGTGAGGTCACTGTCACCAGATATATTCAAGTCAGCTGTGAGCATTGCGGGGTACTATAGAAGGGGCCTTTCCACTGGCTGAAAGATCTGGAATTGGCTTCTGAGACCCCTTCAAGCTCTAATAATGTATGATTCTAAGGCATTTTCAGTCTAAAGGATAAGCCATTAAATCTTTTTACTCCATTTGGTGTTACAAATACCATTTTAGATTATATTCTTTATCCAAGGTCATTTACTGTCACCCTTTATATATATCAATAGATGAGATGATTTTAGCTATTCCCGGATGATCCAACAATATATCAATTCTAAACGTAGAGCACACATTGGATTTGGTTCACAGATCAGAGTTTGAGGACCGAGAGCTATGAGGTCCATAGAGATTTTGTCATACAGATGACAAAAGGCACCATGTCTGCTCTGCCTTGCCTACCCCTTATAGGGACTTAGGGGATATCTTTCCCCTGTGGGCTCATCCCTGTTTCCAAATCCAATATGAACAAGGGCAGGGCACCTAAAATAGTTTTGACTCATCTGGTGAGGCTTCAAATTTATCCAGTAGTGTGAAGAATAACTCATGAAGCACCAATTCTGTACTAAGCACCATGGGAGTTTTACAAACAGAACAAAACTAAGTCATGTGAGCAAGATGATTGTATTCATCTTTCAGATGAGGGAGGGGAGCTTAGGGAAGTCATGTGATGGACCCCAGGTCACACAGCTGGTGAAGGGGGCAGTCTTCAGATTCAAACTCAAAAATGCCTGACCCCAAAGCCTGTACTTTCCATTGCCATCAGGCCCCGCCTTTACCTGCCAGCCTCCCCTGCAGCACTTGGCCTGCCCACCAGGTGGACTCTTCTTGGAATGGGTGTCTCCTGTATCATGCCCCATCTCACAACTTCCTGTGGATCCTGGCTATGGAACACCTGACCTGCTCCTGGGCCAGTCTTGGCAGCCAGGCCGTTGGCATACTGTTGTGGTTGTGATTTACACAGGGTTTCCACTTTGAGCTAGAACAGGTGATGGAACTTGCTCAAGGACGCAATAAAGGAGAGAGCTGGAACCAGGCTCATGAGTTGTAAGCCCCACATGGTGCACTTCCCTCCCTCCATCATTCCTTGTCTCTACAGAGCTGCACAGGGGACACACATTTACTTTAAAACTCGGAGTCACAGACTAGCAGAAGGTAAAGAAGCCAGTAGATGCAGTTTGCTGGCACTGACTATTGCTTCCATGACATCCGAGCATATTCTGAGCTCAAGGTTCTGTGGTAAATCACAGTATTTTCCACTTTGTATGATCTCAGACTCTAGGGTCAAGCATTCCTCATTCATGAAAGATTTTGAAAAGTATCCTGGATCATTTGGTGTATTCTATTGTTATTATGTATTAGAACTCTCTTGTCTAATTAAGAAAAACATTTTTTTTCTTGTTTTGATGCCCCTAGGGACTGAATCCAAGGCTCTGAACAGGCTAGGCAAGTGCTCTACCACTGAGCTACTCCCAGCCCTTTTTATTTTATTTTGGGAAAGGATCTTGCTAAGTTACCCAGGCTGGCGTTGAACTTGTAAACTTGTGATCCTCCTGCATCAGCCTCCTGACTAGCTGGGATTCCATTCATGCCCACCATATCTCATGGTTTATTGTTTGTTAAATACCATCAAGGATATTCTCTCACTTTCAAATTACCTATGTTTCTATGTTTAAAGTGAGTTAATTCTAGAAGTGTGTAGGTGGGTAATATTGTTTTAATCTACTTTGCAAATCTCTGTCTTTTAATTGGTATATTTTAGAACTTTTATGTTTTAAGGAAATTCTTTGTGAAGTCCTATATTTGTTCTTTTGTTGCTATATATATTTTTGTTTCCTCCATTTTTGTTATTGGAGTATTCTGTAGCTGTCAATTAGGTCACGGTGGTTGACACTGCAATTCAATTCTTCCTTAGGTTTTCATTTTGGGCTTTCTTCTTCATTTTTCTTTGCATTTCCATGTGAATTTTGGAATTCATAAAAGTCTGACAAACTGATATTTTAATTGAGATTGCATGAATCTACGTGTAAATAGGGACCAACAGATATTTTCATCATAAGGAGTATTCTTACCAATGTTTATGGTCTAATTTTTTAATATAGTTCTTTTTATTATCTTTTATTTTTGTTTTCTCATTGCTCTGTGAAAGCATCATTCATGTTTTGATAGATTTATTTCTAGATACCTTGCATATTTTATGGTATTTAAAATAAGATATTTAAAACTATTTTCTTTTTATTGCTGTTATATGGAAGTGTAATATTTGTATGTTGATTTTTAGAGTAGCCATTGTGAATTTTTATTAATTCTAGTCTGTGAATTCATTTGGGTTTTTTTAATGTATAAATTGTGTCATTGGGGATAATGACAGTTTTGTTTCTACCATTCCAATCTTTATGGCTTTTATTTTCTTTTATACTATCATACTGTGTAGGCTTTCCTCTTATTCTGAATAGGAGGTTTTTTTTTTTTAATTAGGAAAACTTTTCCTGATTTTTAGAAAATTATTCTAACACAATCCCATTGAGGCAATGTTTCTAGAAGAATTCTGGTTAGAGATTGGTCAAATCCTTTAGGGTACAGATGACCAAGTTGAAGTTTAGAGGTACTATGTTTGTCTGGCCTTGTTAATTCCTAATGAGAGTGTAAGGCATATTTTTCCCTGTGGGATCAACCCTGTTTCCAAATCCAATATGAGCAAGGGCAGGACATCTAATAACAGTTTTTGACTCATCTGGTGAGGCTTAAAATTTATTGAGTACAATTTATTAACTACCAACTCTGTACCAAGCACTGCTATGGGTATTTTACAAACAACATGAAAGTTGTGTGGGCAATATTAATTGATTAGGAAGTCTTCTATTTCTACTCTAAGATTTTTATAGTGTATGCTGAATGTTGAATTTTGTTAAAAGCTTTTGTGTGTTTATTGAGATGATCAGATGGCTTTTCTCTTATAAGCTGTTAATGTGGTGGTTACATTAAAACACAATATAATGTTAGGACTATTGTTGTAATCTTAAAATAAACACAATCATTTGGTAAATATATGTATTATTAAAAATGCACAGGTGGTTTTAATATTCAGTATCTATACTTTCTCTACTATTTTTGGAAATATATTTATCAATGAAATTGATCTCAATTTCCTTTTCTCATATTGTTCATGTCTATTTTCAGAATTAAATTCACACTTATCTACCAAAATGAACTCTGAGAGTCTACTATATGTTAGAATTTGTAGGATCAGGGATATAGTACAGAATGAAACAAATAAAAATCATTGACCTTATGCACCTTACATTTTATTGTTCCTTGTATATTAGAATTTGTCTATAAAACAGTTTGGGACTAGAGTTTTTGTTGTGAAATATTTAAAACTTGTGAGTCCAATACTTTTTATGGTAATTATTTTTCTGTTTTTTTGAGCCAGTTTTCATGAGTTCTGTTTATCCAGAAATTTGTTAATTTTCTCAACATTTTAAAATAGTTGGTATCAACCAGTTAATAATAATTTATATATTTTATTCCATTGCTCTGTTAGGACCTGTGTCTCTTTTCTTTTCAATACTAATTTGTATCTTGTGTTTTATCATTTTTCTATCACTTGGACAAAATATCTGAGATAAATAACTTAAAGTAGGAAAGATTTATTTTGGCTCACAGTTTCTGAGGTTTTCGTCCATGGTCAATTGGCCCCCTTGTTTCTGGGCCTGTGGTGAAGCAGAACATCATGATGGTGGGTGGGGTGGGGTGGGGCGTGACAGAGCAAGTGGATTACCTTCTGGTTGTCAGGAAGGAGGGGGTGGGGGTGGTGGGAGAGGCCAGGGAAGACAAGGAGAACATGATATACTCTTCAGGACATGCCTCCTTTGACCTACTCCTTCAAACTAGGCCTCACCTCCCACAGTATCCACCAATTTCAAACAGTCCATTCAATTATGAACCCATTGATGGTTTAATTCATTGATAATATTAAATCCCTTATGATTCAATCACATCTCAAAACCTCTGCCTCTGAACATTGCTGCATCGGGACCCACACATTCAATACATAGGCCTTTGGGGAACCTTCCTGATCCAAACTGTAATATTGCACCACTTGCCCAAAGGCTCATGCCCTTCTCACAATGCAAAATGCAATCAGTTCATTTTCAAAAAGTCCCCGTAGTCTTAACAGTTCTAGAATTGCTCTGAAGTCCAAGTCTAATGTCTTTTCTGACTCAAGGCAAACTATTAGCTGTAAGTCCCTGCAGAAATAAAATACCAAGTTATATACTTTTAATATATAACAGCACAGGTTAAATGTTCCCATCCAAAAAGGAAGAAATAGGTTAATACCAAAAAAGAATCTGACCAAAGAGTACTGAAAACAGGGCCAACACTGAATTCTGTAGTTCTGCTTTCAGAATCCAGGACATGCAGCAGTAGGGTAGAAGTTCCAAAGGTCTTAGATAATCCTGATCCTGTAGTCTTGTCAGCAGTAGCCCACATGGTCATTTCTTGGGCTGGCCCTGCCCATTGCCTATGGCTTTCTTCAGAGATGTTACATATTCCTAGCATTTCTAATTTCATGCAGTCTCCATTGCATTTGAGCCTCATTCTCAGTTTCACATCTTGTATTCTTAGGGGCTGCCTTCAGGAAATACAATATTTCCACACATTGCCTAAGCTCTTGAAATCTTGGTGTAGGCTTCCATGATCCTGTAACTTCTGCACTCTTCATTCATACAAGACCAACATCAAGTGGATGATCCCAAAGTCCACTGCTGGCCTGATCAGTAGCGGGGCCCATTTGGACTGAGGCTGCAGTGGCTTGTGAGTTTCTCAGTGTCTGTGCATGGTGAAATGAATCTGAGGAAATTTCATAGGCAGCCTTGTGTGAGTAGAGCACCCCAGCACTCTATATCAAAACAAAGTCTTTCCAATAAGTTTATACTTTTATAGCCTTAAGTCTGTGAGAGGTGAGGTCTGGCCAATTCCTGAGATTTCCTCAAGGTAGCTTTCTTATTGCCACAGTGCAGAGTACTTGACTTCTTTATAATGATACTAATCTCTTTAGCAACCATACCTTTTTCAGCTCCAACTTTACACAGGCTTCTTTTCTGGCCAAACTGTAATTTTTATAAAATCTTTCTGCTCTGCTCTTTGCTCTGATATTCACGGTAAATCTGGCTAATAGAAACCAGCCATACCTATGCCACTTCCTGTATGATGTGCTGCCTTGAAATTTCCTCTACCAGATAAATCAGTCCATTACCTTTAAATTCAGCCTCACACAAATTCTCAGGGCATGGAGGAAATATAGATCAGTTCTTTGCCAGTATGTAACATGAATGTCCTCTGCTCCAATTCCCCATAGAATCCTCATTCCCATATGAAATTTTGTTAGCACAGTCTTTACTGTCTGCATTCCTATTAGTATTCTGGTCTTCTGAGCTCACACCACAATCATCCATTAAGTTCCACTTACGATGTCCTAAGCCTTCTCTAGCCTGCTTCTTCAAATATTTCCAAACTCCTTCTGCAAACCAATTCCAAAGGTTTCATCAGATATAGTCACAGCAATGACCTCATTTCTTTTTTTTTACACATATAATTTTTTGTTTGTTTTTTAGTTATAGATGAACTGTTGACAGCCACAGCCGAAGGGGCCCCAGCAAACTTCCAGCTGCCAGCAAACTTTCGGACTGCCAGCTGATGATTGGCTCACAGCTGCCCCAGCAACATCTAGCTGATTGGCTCCTCTGCGGTGATGCTCATTGGGGGACTTCTTTGGCTCCGCCCACGCAACCCAGCCAATCGGCCTCAAGAGCAGGAGGATTGTGGGAGGTGGAGAGGCTTCTGGTGGAGAGAGAGGCTTGTGGGAAGCCGGTGGTGGCAGTTGGGCTCTGAGGGTATTTCCTGAGGAGCTGTTTTGTTTGGCCTGTGTGGTTCTAAAAATAAAGTTCGTTTCTTTTGACAAGTGGCTCCTGAATTGTGCCCAGCCAGACTGTGGCATTTGGTGGCCTGCACGGGGAGCGACTGAGGGTAAGTGATAAGGTAAACTGCTCGCCCCTGAGGGCAGGGCTAAGAGGATGGGTAGCCATTTTAAGATTCCTCTTTTGTTTTGCTTCACTTTTGTTTTAAGTTGCCTGTCCCTGGAGATGAGTGAGACGGAAGAAAAACCACTCACATCTGAGGAAAAACTATTTACGTCTGAGGAACAGATAGGGAGAAAGGATGGATGCACATGTCAGGAGGATAGAAAGGCTATAATGATTTTGTGTTGTTCCATTTTTATTTCATTCTGTCTCGGTTTTGTTTGGCGTCATCTTGTTGGGTTGTATTATAGTAGAAATATGGGATCAGAAATTAGTAAAAAACAAACCGAAAGAGTGTTAAGTAAATTGTTAGAGGAAGGAGGCATCCCAGTAAAATCAAGAGCAGTCAGGGCATACGTTGATACAATACAAAAATGTAGCCCATGGCTTTTTGAGGAGGAGTTGTTGAATATATCACAATGGAACCATCATGGTGAAGATTTAAAAAGAATAGAAAAGAACAGCCCAGGGACTCTGCCAGTTGGCACATTGCCATTGTGGACATTCGTATCTGGTTTGCTTAGTCCAAAGCCTTCAGTTCAGACAAAGATAGAGGAACAAAGCTTAGAGCAGAAAAAGCCATCAGGGGAAAAGTTACAACAGGAGACTGCTACTAACAACTTTCTATCACCAGAGGGCGTAAGTGTCCAACCAACAGCGCCACCTCTACAGGAGACTGTTACTAACACCTTTCTATCACCAGAGGATGTAAATGTCCAACTAACAAGGCCACCTCCATATGCTGGGAGGCCCCCAACCCCCGCAGTTGATAGTTCGGATCCTGAGACAGGATCTCAAGTATTAACATGCCCTGTATTTGAGGTAGGAGGGCAGCGAATTCACCATGCTTTAAATTTCAAAACAGTGAAGCAGCTAAAAGAGGCTGTAACAACCTATGGTCCTCAAGCCCCTTCACTGTAAGCTTGGTCGAATCCATTAACAACTTGAACATGACGCCAGCAGATTGGGCTAATATGTGTAAAGATGTGCTAAATGGAGGTCAATACCTGTTATGGAAGGTTGCCAATGAGGAATTTTGCAAGGAGACGGCTAGGCGAAATGCAGCAGCTGGTTATCCTCAGAGAAATCTAGATATGTTGTTAGGAAAGGGACCTTATGAGGATCATCAGCAACAAATTGCATATGATCCTGGCGTATATGCACAAATTGCTGCAGAGGCGGTTAGGGCATGGAAGACTTCACAAGGACATGGAGGTTTACAAGGTCAATTATCTAAGATAATACAAGGAGCTAATGAATCCTATGCTGAATTTGTAGATAGGCTTATTCAAACAGCTACCAGAGTTTTTGGGAATACAGAACAAGCAATGCCATTAATAAAACAACTGGCTTATGACCAAGCAAATTGTTGGTGCAGAGATATCATTAGACCATGGAAACATGAAGATTTAAACACATATATTGAATTATGTAGAGACATTAATGAACAAGAGCAAATTGTGGCAGCTGCAGTAAAACAGGCTTTAGATGCCAGGCCAAGAACATGCTACAATTGTGAACAAACAGGACATTTTAAAAGGAATTGCTCCATTTTAAAAGGAGGGTTTAACAAAACTAGGTATCAAAGGAGTAGAATACCGGGTATTTGCCCATGATGCCGTAGAGAGAGACATTGGGCTAATGAATGCTGTTCTCAAACCACCATAGAGGGTACTCCATTATCAAAAAATGAACAAGGACCAGGTGTTTATCCATGATATCATGGAGAAAGGCATCGGGCTCCATTGCCAAAAAATGGACAGGGGGGCCCAATGCTCCAGGGCCCAAAACCACAAATATACGGAGCACTGGAGGAACCCAGCAACCCCATCAGGGTAGTGCCCAGGACACATTGTCCATCAGATCCCTCATCAGACAAACCAGAGGGAGCGCAGGGTTGGACATCTGTGCCTCCGCCAGATCAGTACTAACTCCAGAGATGGGAGTTCAAATCATTCCCACAGGGGTAAAAGGACCTCTTCCCAAAGGAACAGTAGGCTTATTATTGGGACGCAGCTCTTCTACTCTAAAAGGACTTAAGATAAGTCCTGGGGTAATTGATCCCGATTATGAAGGTGAAATACATTTCTCCAAAGGGTATATCAGTAATTTCACCAGGAGATAGACTAGCACAGTTACTAATAATACCAAGCCTACATGATAAATTTTCCAGTCGTGCTGTAGAAAGAGGTTCCAAGGGATTAGGCTCCACAGGTGTAGATTGGGCTATGCTTTCTTTAAATTTAGATTCTTGCCCCATGCTAAAACTAAATATTCAAGGACATGAATTTAATGGGCTACTGGATACAGGTGCAGACCTTAGCATCATCTCTTGTCAAGAATGGCCAAAACATTGGCCATTACAACAAGCCACTCAAACGCTTCGAGGCCTAGGAGTGGCAACTAATCCCCATAGAAGTGCAATGATATTAGATTGGAAGGATCCTGAAGGTTGTGAAGGAACTATACAGCCATATGTATTGGATCATCTTCCCATAAATTTATGGGGACAAGATGTCCTAGATCAATTAGGTTTGACATTAACAAATAACATCAATCAAAATGCATCCACTATTATGACTAGACAAGGTTTTAGGAAAGGAAAAAGATTAGGATAACAAGAACAAGGTATAGCAGCACCAAAACAAATAGATCAAGGAACAGACAGACATGGGTAGGATTTTCAGAAAGGGCCACTAAGACAATCAAAATTACATGGAAATCAGAAAGACCAGTATGGGTTCCTCAGTGGCCCCTGACTAAAGAAAAGATACAAGCAGCCCATGATCTGGTCAAACAACAATTAGTGGAAGGACATATACAACCTTCTGTGTCTCCCCATAATACTCCCATTTTTGTCATCAAAAAGAAATCTGTTAAATGAAGATTATTGCAAGATTTAAGAGCCATTAATAATGAGATGGTTATTATGGGACCTGCTCAATCGGGGATTCCTCAATTGTCTGCTTTGCCAAAAACTTGGTATGTATTAGTTATAGATATTCAAGATTGTTTTTTTCAATTCCAATTCATCCTGAGGATAGTCCATGTTTTGCATTTACTATCCCTGCACTGAATCATGAAGGTCCTGATCAGAGATATGAATGGAAAGTACTCCCTAAAGGGATGGCTAACAGCCCAACTAGTGTCAAATTTATGTTAACAAAGTAATCCAGCCACTTAGAAATCAAAATCCTGAACTACAAATATTTCACTATATGGATGATGTATTATTAGCACACAAAACTAAAAACACATTGCTAGAATGTTATGCCACACTTACGAACGTATTAAAAAATTATAATCTAGAGATAGCAATAGATAAAGTACAATTAAATTTTCCAATTCATTATTTAGGAGTTCTATTATCCTCAACCATGGTCTGTCCACCAAAAATTCAAATACGAGTAGATCAACTCAAATCACTTAACAACTTTCAAAAGTTATTAGGAGACATAAATTGGATAAGGCCTTATCTAGGTATACCAACAGGAGAGTTGGGACCTTTATTTGATATCCTAAAAGGTCCATCAGATCCAAATTCACCCCGAATGTTAACGCCTGAATCAAGAAAGGCATTAAAAATCATTGAAACATATATGGAAAATATGCATTTGGATAGAATTGATATAAGTTTGCCTTTATTATTTATTGTACTACCAACAAAAAATATTCCTACAGGATTATTTTGGCAAGAAGGTCCATTATTATGGATACATTTATCTTATTCTCCTAACACTATTCTTACTAGGTATCCTGAGGCTGTAGGACAATTAATACTCAAAGGAATAAAAGCAGCAAAGGGAGTGTTTGGAATTTCTCCCAATAAAATTATTACTCCATATACTATGAATCAAATTGATGAGTTAGCTAATGAGTTAAATACTTGGGCAATAATCATGTGCAAATCTAATGTTTCATTTGATAACCACTTACCATCATCCTTTATTGTCTTTTTGGTCATTGCATCCTGTAATTTTTCCAAAAATGACAAGAAAAACACCTATTATGAATGCTCCAAATATATTAACTGATGGGTCAAATAATGGTACAGCAGCAATAGTTACCCCTGATCAAACTTTTACATTTTTAGTACCCAAACAATCAGCTCAAAAGGTAGAGCTTAATGCAGTATTACAAGCTTTTGTGATGTTTAAAGATTCTGTATTTAATTTATTTTCTGATGGTCAGTATATAGTTAATGCTATAGTATCCCTTGAAGATGCTGGTAGGATTTCCCCTTCCTCTACTGTTTTCTCTTTGCTTTCCACTATACAAAGTCTAATCTGGGACAGAAAAGATCATTCTTTATAGGACATATCAGGGCACATACAGGATTGCCCGGAGCCCTTAGTTTGGGCAATGATTTAGCAGATAAAACTACACATGACATACATATTTTCTCTACACTAGAAGAAGCTATAAATTTTTATAGAAGGTTCCATGTCAATGCTAATACTTTACAAAATTGTTTTAAAATAACTAAGGAACAAGCTAGACAAATAATAAAACAATGTCAAAATTGTGTGACCTTTTTACCACATGTTAATCTTGGAGTCAATCCTAGAGGATTGATACCTAACCATATTTGGCAGATGGACGTCACACACTTGCCAGAATTTGGAAAATTAAAATATTTGCATGTTACAGTTGATACTTCTTCTGGATTTTTGATGGGCTCCCTTCATGCCGGAGAAAAAACTAAAGATGTTATAGCTCATACTTACAAAATTTTGCCACTGCGGGTGTTCCAAAACAGTTAAAAACAGATAATGCCCCTGGCTATACTTTACCTCTTTTAAACAATTTTGCTCATCATTTGGCATTATTCATATAACAGGAATCCCATACAATCCACAGGGACAAGGCATAGTTGAAAGAGCTCATCAAACTATTAAAATGTACTTATTAAAGCAAAAAGACGGAATTGGGAAGGGGTATATATTCCCCAAAGGTAAACTTAAAATAACCCTTTTCACTCTAAACTTTTTAAATTTGGATTCATCAGGACTTAGTGCTGCGGAAAGGCATATGTGTCCAAAAAAATGTACATAAGCCCAAGGTACTTTGGAAAGATATTCTAACAGGACAATGGAAAGGTCCTGACCCAGTAATTGTCTGGAGTTGGTGTTCTGTTTGTGTGTTTCCACAGGAAGAACAGCAGCCGATTTGGATTCCGGAGAGATTAACTAAAGTCCTGACCCAGTGATTGTCTGGAGTCAGGGGCCTGTTTGTGTGTTTCCACAGGGAGAACAGCAGCCGATTTGGATTCCAGAGAGATTAACTAAAGCAATTTCTACAGACCAAAAAGAAGATGATTTGGCTCAAATCCATAACAGCTGATATCCAAAACTCCAGTTTGGCTATCGTTACATCTGTGACAGAACCAGGATGCTTTGTTCAATATCTATTTTATTATTGCCCTTTCCCACATCATAAAGTTCTATTTTGTTTTTTGAGCTCATACAGACCTAGGTTAATGTTTTGCTGATCAGTTCTATTTTTTGACTATAGAGTTTTTAAACATTGCAATGGAGATTTCACCTGTAAAAAGTTATAAGGCCTTTACTATTATGTTATGTGTTGTATGTATTATATTATGTGTGCACCCTTGTATTTTGTGTTATATGTTTGAATGTACGTATGTCCATATATCATATATGATGAGCGCTCATGAAAAAATGGATCCAAATATTTTTTTTTATTCATGTGATTTAAATCATTTAATTTAAATTGGGTAAACAACTGTTGAGGATTGTTTTAATATGTGAACAAAAAAGGAGGTTAACGGATCTTTTTGTTTACTTTCACCTTTCCTTTTCATTATATTTAATAATTCCCTTCAAGATAATGTAAATTGTTAAGAAAATTATTTTCTTTTAGTGCCTTCTGGAATGTTACATAATTTTTTCTTTAGCCATTATTGCCAGAATTCCTATCTTCATCCCAGTGCCGGTGAAGACAAAGATAAAACCAATCTACAGCTTCTGCAATAGCCATCACTGAACTGCTTGCAGAACTTGCGTGGACTATGTATCACTTGTATGCATTGTGAATTCACCTGTATGCCTTGTGAACTATCTGTTGGTGCAGCGACTTGTGGTAGTGTTGTGGTATTTTTGCTGATAATGTCATCGGTGGTACAATTTTTCCAAAATGAGCCGTCAATTGGCTTGGTGTATCTTCCTCCCTTCTGCTTGTCATGATCGTTAAGCTAAAATTTGGGGGCCAACAGAGGTGAGGCAAAGAACCTCACCCCCCTGCTGGTACAAAGACCTCTCCACAGGTGTGGCTGTATACTGGACCGGTAGTCAGTGACGGGTAAGATCCAATTGCAGTGGTACCAACCTAAGACAGGAGGCTGACGCCTTGAGGTCAGCTCATCCGATAATGGGTAAGAACCATATGTACTATTGGACAATCTAAGGCAGGCACGGTCCCTAAGCCACATGCTTGTTGTTTAAACAGAGGGGGAGATGTTGAGAGCCACAGCCGAAGGGGCCCCAGCAAACTTCCAGCTGCCAGCAAACTTCCAGCTGCCGGCTGATGATTGGCTCACAGCGGCCCCAGCAACATCTAGCTGATTGGCTCCTCTGCGGTGATGCTCATTGGGGGACTTCTTTGGCTCCGCCCATGCGACCCAGCCAATCGGCCTCAAGAGCAGGAGGATTGTGGGAGGTGGTGAGGCTTGTGTTTGTGTGAGAGGCTTGTGGGAAGCCGGTGGTGGCAGTTGGGCTCTGAGGGTATTTCCTGAGGAGCTGTTTTGTTTGGCCTGTGTGGTTCTAAAAATAAAGTTCGTTTCTTTTGACAAGTGGCTCCTGAATTGTGCCCAGCCAGACTGCGGCAATGAACATGATTCCTATATTTTAATTATTTGTATGTGGTGCTGAGGATTGAACACAGGGCCTCACACGTGCCAGGCAAGTACTCCACCGATGAGCTACATCCCCAGCCCTGACCTTATTTCTTAACACCAATCTTCTGTTGTCAGATTTTTGTTGCTGTGACAAAATATCTGAGGCAAACAGCTTACAGGAGGAAGGATTTATTTGGGATCATTTTAGAGGTTTCAGTCCATGGCCAGTTGACCATTGTTTCTTGGCCTGTGATGATGCAGAACACCATGAGAAGGAGAAAAGCTGCTCACCTGTGGTGACCAGAAAGAGTCAATAGGGAGAGGGGCTGGGACAAGGGACAAGATACATCCTTCCAGGGTATAACCCCAGTGTCCTATTTCTTATCTATAGCTTCTTCCTTGTCTTGAACTTTGAACTTTTATTTTGATGCCATGGTTTAGGGAATATATTTTATACCTGCAATATATTTATATAGTTAAGATTTAGAAAATACAAAAGGATCTACAGTAAAAAAAACTGTCTTATTTTTGTCTTCTTACTATTGTGTTATCCTCTAATAACTATTGTTGTCAATTTTCTTTATCTTTCTAGATAACTATGTACAATATTTAAGTAAACATAAGTATATATAAGTAAGTCATTAAAAATTGGTAGAATAATATACAGGCCTTAATTCTCCTATTTTCTTGCACTTATTAGTATATGAAGATTATCCCATATTTGTAAATAATAAATTTCTTCATTCTATTTTATAGATGCAAAATATAATCCCACATGGATGCATATAATTTATTTTACCAGTATTTTGTTGAAGGACATAAGATTATATCCATTTTGCTACTACAAACAACACTGAAATAAATAACTTTGTACATGAATCATTCTGCACATGTACAGAGGTTTCTTAGAATAAATTCCTAAGAACAAAATTATTTGATGCCATGGTTTAGAGAATATATTTTATTTTGTTCATTTGAGGTAGGCTATATGTCATCTGATATAAAATTCAAAAGAAACAAGGGAGTAATTGGGAAAGGGAAAGATAATTCTTTTTTATTGCCCTTTTACTGAGTTTCTCTTCCCAGAGGCAACCAATTCTGTTTCCAGAGATTCTGTGCATGTACAAGTATAGATGCATAGACAGGATAATTTCTCTTTTGTTTCAGATTGAGTTCCAGTCTTTGGTTATCAGAAAGTTTCTGCTCATAGTTTGGTTAAAAGAGAATCACCAGGCTTAGCAAATCCATTTATTTTAGTATATATTCTTTCTTGTCTTTGTTTCCAGGCTCAGCCTTACATAACATCCTTGCAGACATCATCAGCGCAGTGAGCTCTCACCATTGACTTGACTGTGCCCCTCTGTACACTTCAGGGAGAAGTAGAGGTATTTTTATGGAATCTTGTACCTTCCTTGTCCTAACACTTTAAACATGGTCCTATTTGAATTGCCGGACGTTACACAGATGCAGAGGAACCATTCTGGGGCATTTCATACCTAACTATCGATATCCATTTCTGAGGTGACTATATTAAAATTTCCCAATAACAGTAAATTTTCTTTCTTCTGGTTCTTCTTTCTCTTTCTTTCTCCCTCCCCCTCTTCCTCCTTTCTTTCCTTCTTTTTCTTTTTCTTTGTATATTTTAAACAATTTAATTGGGTATATTCAAATAACAATTATTATGTGTTTCTGGAGAAGTTATCATTGCCCATTAAGCAATCATTCTCTTTACCTTTAATAATGTTTTCACTTTAAAGTCTTTATTTACTTGATAATGAACATAGTTATAATATTCTTCTGTTGGTTAATATTTGCTTCTTTTACAGCTTTTCTACATTTTTACATTCAACCTTTTCTTGTCCTCATGTTTCAGGTATATATCTTACAAACACCAGACAGCTTTTTAAAAAGTTCTGACAATCTTTGCCTTTTAAATAGTCTTCTTTTTACCTTTCTAATTACTGATATATTTAAATTTATTTTGACTCTTTTGTCTTATGATTTTTCTTTGTTTTGATTTTGCTGTTTTCTTTTTCCCTTTTATTTTTATTTGAATTAGCTGAAGTATTTTTTTCCTTTCTACTAATTTGGAAGATATTTATTCCTGTTTTCTTATCTTGTGTTTGGTTTGGTTTGGTGGATAACTTTGAAAAATTTAAAATGTGTATTTAACTCTGTATAAATTTAATATTTTTTCTTCCTTCCAAATCATGTGGGACCTTAGAATGGTTTAATTCCAGTCACCTCGGACCACCTTCTCCATGTTCCCCCTGTAGCTCTTCCCTATCAGTATCATAAACAAGGCACTTGATAATTATTTTATAGAGTTAGCTTTAGTTTCAATTTATCCATTTGCTCATATTTTATTTCATCCATCCCTTCCTGTATGGAAGAGTTTAATTTTGCCATTTTCTTCCTTCTAAAAATAAATCCTTAAAAGTTTTCTTTGTAAGAGTCTGTTTCTCCACAGTTGTTTTAGAAATAACTTTCTCTAGTTCTTTAAACTACCATATAGGTCATTCCACATGACACACGTCTGATAACGATACCTGGCATCTGTTTTGTCATTGTCTTCACTGTTGTTCCTAGTGACTCTCACTATGGTGGCTTTTTAGAGTTTCATGATGTGTGTTGTGAATGCATATTTATGGAATACCCTCTGTGGGGGTTTTATGGAGCCTGAAGGCGAGGCTCGCCCACTCCCAGGAGAGTTTGTGTTTGCTTTAATTGTTTTACAATATATATTTTTATCTTGATTTTCTCTTTTGAACTTACTTACCTTTTTTTGTTGTTATTGCTGTAATGCGTTGCTTAACAAAGGATGTGTTCTGAGATATGTCCTGTCAGGTGACTTTGTCCCTGTGAATGTCGCACAGTGTACCTACGAGGACCTGGATGGTACCGGTCATTCACTGGATGTGGTGGTTGATGGAATCAGGAGACACAGCAAACCCATATCTATGCAGCTCCTGCCAGGGTAGCACAGCCTCCTGCTTTCGAGTTAACTTTGTTTTTTCAGTAAATAGTGAAACCGGTCTTGAAAATCAGGATCAGGTCCTGTCCCTTGGTGTTGAAGATGAAAACCCTGAGAAATGCCAAGGCTAGTGCCAAAAGTTTTATTTAAAGGATAAAACAGAGAGAGTGAGAGAGACTCCTCCAGAGAGGAGGGGGCCCAGAGCTGGTTCCCAAGGGAATGGGGGTGTCTTTCCCCTTTTATAGATTCTAGGTTTCCTTCTTCTCATGTCCCATCCTCCTCTTATCTTGCCCATGTGACCAAAAGGGCAGGAAGAGAGGGATTCAGGGGGTACCTCTCCCTATTTTCCATATCTGCCCAGAAAGGCAGGAAGAGAGCCACCCAGGGGTACTCATGACTCCTTGGCAACAGGTGAGAAAGAAGGGGAAGTGTTCTAGAGGCATTAGCATTCCATTTCCTTTTGAACTAGCCCCCATCTTGCTGACCCAATCATTCATTGTCTACACTGACTGTCCTTTTACCCTGTTCTCAATAGAAGTACACTCTAAAGTAATAAGGGTACATATAGTCATACAAAAACCAGTACCACAGTAGTTTATCATCATCATCAAGAAGTATGTCCTATACACAACTGAAGATGCTATACTTCTACGTGACTGGCCCTGCAGTGAGTGTATCACAGCATCACCACAGATGTATAAGCGACATCCCTAGGTGATAGAAAGTTTTCAGTTCCATTATAATCTATGGGACCACCATTGTATATGCAACTCATTTTTGACTAAAACATCATTTTGTGTGTGTGACCATATTTGTTGAGAAAAAGAGAAGTGAGCAGCTGTTTGTAAGTCCTTGAGGCCCTTGAGAAGGTTCAGGTATGGAACGTTTCCTCTCCCAGGGTGCACAGGGTAGATCTTCAGGTGCTTTTGGCTCCTGTGCCTTCACCTGCTCCTCTCCTCTGCTCCCACTGTTTGCATTGTTTCAGAGGTTGGTTTGGCTTCTGGGGTGAGGTCTCAGGCACTCTGGGACTTCTGCCTTGCGGTCTGGTGACCACAGAGCTTCCTTTCCCTGTCTCATCATCAGTCATGTCTGTGGTGAGGGCTTAAGGTGAGAGATGGTCAAGATGGGCTGTCCACATTGTTTTTATTTTTAATTAAAATTCTCCTCCCCCAAGTATTGCAGTGTTCCGATGCTTCTCCCAAACATTTCTGACCAGTGGTTTATTAACCAGCATTTTCTGGATAATTGCTTTTAAGGATCTTATTCAAGAACTGAAAAGCTGTGTCACTTCCTTGAATTTCATTCATCCCATTCCAAATTTCTTATTAATTAACACACACATAAGCTTGATTGTTTATAGCTGTTTGATTTTTTTTGTGTGTGTGTGTGTGTATGTGTGTGTGTGGTATCAGTGATTGAACCCAGGCCTATCTAACCACTTAGCCACATCCCCAGCCCTTTAAAAAAAGTTTTTTATTTAGACACAGGGTCTCTCCAAGTTGCTGAGGCTGGCTTTGAACTTGCGATCTTCATGCCTCAGCCCCCACAAGCAGCTGGGATTATAGGTGTGTACTACGCCACATGGCAGCTTATTTCTTTGTTTGTTTGTTTTGAGGGTAAATGAGTAGAATTTATTCAAGTGCAAAGAAAAGGGAGGGTTCTTACAGGGCAAGAGAAGACCCAATAGCAGGTTTGCTTATTTGACAATGAAAGATTAAAAAAAAATTTTAAGGAATTATTATTGTGAGTTTGGAAAGAGACTTATGGAGTAAAAAATTCCCTTTGCCATATTTACAAGGAAATCAAATCCCCTTGCAATATTTAAAATCGGTCAAAAATGAAGTAATCAGTTTGGAAACAAGAACTAGTGCAGAAAGCAAAGAATCAAAATTTGTTGGATATTTCTTATTTTAATGTCTGTTTTCCCTCTTCCTGGGAGCCATCTTCCTCCTTTCCACTAACTACACAAAGTTGACAGTGGGCTGACCAATATCAGAGCATCCTGTTTTGTTTTGGCATGTATCTCTGAGGCAGAGATGACAGGATTTAACCCCGAATTCATACTTGTGTCCTTTTACATTGTGGAGTTGTCACGATAGAAGAGATTTCCTTCTGATTTTATTTCTCTGCTTTGCAGCACCTGGAGAGGCCATGTGACAAGACCAGAGGAATAAAAACCAAGGAATGATGTTATTTCAAAGCTAGGGATACTAAGAAAGTGTGGGACTCTTATTTTTCCATTTGATAGGGTAGTACAAAAAGCCCTTGGACTCCATGGGAATGACAAAGCCACAAAATTCAAGGAACTTGGATGTTTCAATCACCAAATAGAGAAAGCAGCTCACCTACAAGGCTTGCCTGCATTGGAATCTACCTAAGTGGGAAAGCCAGTTTGAAAGGTTGTTGAAATTTTGGGATTGACTTGTTGTAGCTGCTGGCATTACCCTACTTTACATAATCTAGGTGTTCATTCTGAAAAGATTCGATCCTTTTTTTTTTTTTTTTTAATTCTCTGGTTAGAAACACCAGGGGCTGATTCTAGATGGTTCGTGCTGCATGATTCTAAGAGCAAGGCTTCCTGTCATCTTTAGTGCTCATCTAATTCTGAATTATTGAATGCAGTTTCTTTGTGACATGTGGCTTTATATTGTGACATATACCTTTTTAAGGTTTTGTTTATTTTTTATCTGTTTCTTGGAAGATGGTTCACTAATATAATAATTGAGAAGGTGAATTTCTGTGTAATCTACAACATTTCTGTGTAACAGCATACTATTTTCTTCTCTTGCTCTTAAGACATTTTACAAAGTGCTTTTTAAAAAACCCAGAACTTCTAGATGTTTTATGTCTGTTATATTTTTCTTTCCTTAAAGTTCCTTTTATTTAACTTTTCCTGCAGATGTGAAACATTGTCCGGTGCTGCATTTTGAATCCTGCAGTGTTTCCCTCCAAGGATTCTGATAAAGTGTGATGTTCTTCTTACTTTCCTCCCCGTTCTGAAAAGCAAGCACGGTGGACCTCGAGCAGAGATCTCTCCATTCAGCAGCAGTTTGTCATGTCAGTGTTAGGACTGGGTAATCTATTAGTCATGTGTGGACTTTAGCTGGAATTGGATATAAGCAAAAAAAGTTTCATAGAACTTAATAGACTCCAGGTTTGAAAGTCAGAACGAGTCCGGAGGAAGAGGAACTGGGAACCTCACACCATTGTGTGTGGCAAATGTCGAGGGCCATTGGATTCTTTCTGCCATTCAGAACTCTGCAGCAGGCACTGCCCACATCAGGGGGAGTGTCCTAGAAGATGAACGGGAGAACAGATTAGGTAACAGCAGCCAGAAAATTTCTTTTATGCCTTTCCCCAGTGGCTGAGTAGGCTTGGGTTATTGTTCCAGGCACTGAGACTTAGCAGGTGCCAGCAGAGGAGAGTGAGAGACTCATCCCGAGAATGACAGGGCACTGGTGGGACTCGGCACACAGAGATTTAGAAGGCCAGTGGCTCTGCTGTGCCTTGGCAGTTGGTCTTGGCAGGTCTCCCTGGAGCAGCTGAAATGACCTGCGCATTCCCTAGAACAGGTGTAGTGGGGATCTGTGTTCTCCTGTGTCTCCAGGTTTCTGAAGGGTCCCCCGCTCTTCCATTTTAAAGGCCCGATGTTTGACTCATGAGTCTCTCCCATGGCTGCATTTCTCACTGGTTTGACCATTCACGGGGTTAATTAAAGCTGCAGAAACAGGTAGTCCTGTTTGTTCTTCCTTACCGCTGGGCTAGGAGGCCACAGGCCAGTTTGAACACAAGCTTGGAGGCCCTGCCAGATGGAATGGAATCAAAGACTTCCGTGGCTTAGGTGTGTTTACTTTTGGCCCAGTCCAAGGTTTCCTGGCCCTCTGCTTGTAGGAAAGGCAAGAGGTTCTGAGTGGCCCTGACCCAGAGTCAGGTCCAGTCCTAGGAGGAATGAAGTACAAAGGATCAGCGACATCCTGATTGTTTTCTCTGAAACACGCTGGGGTGAAGGAGGGGCCAGCTGTCTCACATCTCCCCTGAAGCCCCCAGTGCAGCTGGATTTCCCCCTCCTCTGTAGCAATGGAGCCTATTATTATTAGATCATACTGCTCCAGGCCATGTGACAAGCTGCTGTGGGCCAAATAATACAGTAAAGAAGAATGGAGAAGGAACTGCAGTTTCTTTTCTTTCATTCTCTTTGCAGAAAGGCTGCAAGTGTTATGTTAAAATCTGCCTATTAATTTGGGTATAAATAGCCCCTTTTCTCTAATCCAGATGCAGCCATGTGCCCCTCTGAACAGGGCTGGTGATTCTCTGTTGTGTCTTGGGAGTAATAAGAAGATTCTACTTGAAAGAATGCAGGCAAATCAGCCCAGCTGAGATTACATAAAAGGAGAAAGAAAATTGGAGAAAGAATGTAATAAACCTCGATATCTAGTTGAGTGTGATTTTTTAACAAAAGGCTCTTGCATTTAGCTCAATGACTTAAGATCTTCAGATAGTAGCTAAATGCATTTTATTCAAACTTTTCCAGCCCTGGGCAGAAGCCATTTCAGTAAGCAAGGCAATTCTTCTGGAAAGGCATAAGCTGTTAAAATCTTAGGCTTACTGGTGGATTTCAGCTCCTTGGTATTTTACAGCAAGAACTTCAGAGGCTTGGGCCCTGCTAATGAGTGGCTGGCATCTTGTGGGAAGTTCCACTTCCCAGATCTAGGAGAGAAGCCACTCATCTAGAAAGATCTGGTGAATTTTTTATTTATTCTTTTATTTTGACTATGCCACAGCTTCACTGTTCATGGATTCCGAAGCCTGTCAATTTATTTCGTGTTTATCTCAGCCCCTGCTTTGCTTCTCCAGTGGTACCCATAGCTCTTTGCCTTCTGCCCTTTGCTATTTTGACCTTGGAGAGGAGCGTTTCCCAAACATGGTCTCATGGAAGTATAAGATGCTGCACAATGAAAGGCTTCATTGTCTACTTAGATTAAGAATCAGTGCACAGCACACACCTCTCTTGAAAATCTGCAATGCACTTTTTAATAGGCACTGAAGGAAAGTCATTTACATTTATTTAAATGAATACATGTATAGTTATTCATTTAATATCAAAGTTTCTATTAGATTCCTAGGTATGACTAGGATTTAGAATTTGCTTTGGGAATTTCTACTATAATGTCACAAGCTGCAAAATTTATTTAGGCCACTTGACAGGCAAGTTATGGAGAAATGGCCATGGACCGTCAAATCCTCTGAAAATGCTTCCTTTTGAAGGTAAATGATGATTACTGGCTAATCACGTATGTAGCAATGAAAGGAATCAAACATTCCCTAAAGCAGACTGATTAGAATAAGCTGGACTGGCTGCTGTCCACCGTGAAGAGGTGCTGAAAAGGGATACACTTGGCAGTATTAAAAATGGATCCCTGACAGAGCCCTTCAAAAGGCACTGCTAGAGCTTGCTGCTGGGATGCCTACATACAAATCTGTCCAGTGCAACTGCACCAGAGACAATATGAGGAAAAGGCACACACTGGACAGGGAATTGACAGACATAGGGTTTGATGTCACTGCTCCCAGTAATTGGATCTGGAGCCTGGGAAGCCATTTAATCTCTCTACGCCTTATTTGTCAAATAAGATGACTGAATGAGATGCAAGTGCATTCCAAGATCTAAAAATCATAATCCATAATCACTCTCTAAGTAGGTCTTTATGTGAGCAGAGGCGAAATCAAACTGATGCTATTTGCCCTAGACCCCAGGAATTCTCTGGTTCCCTTTTAATACTTAAGAGATATGTTTCAGAACCATATGTGTTACACGAGTTGGCAAAAGTATTATATCCTGTGTTAGTAACAGACTACAAGTTTGGGGAAGGAGAGAGTCCTGGAGACAGCACTGGTATAGTTTGGAAATTTCAATTACTTCTTTTAAGATTCTTCTTCTTTCTTCTTCTCCTTCCTCGTTCTGCCTCCTCTTCCCCCTCTCCTCCTTCTTTTCCTTCACCTTCTCTGTCTTCTTTTTCTTCTCCTCCTCCTTCCTCTTCTCCTCCTCCTCTTTTTAAACTGTTCTTTTTTTAGTTTTAGGTAGACACAATCCCTTTATTTTATTTTTATGTGGACCTGAGGATGGAACACAGTGCTCATGCATGTTAGGCAAGCGCTCTACCACTGAGCCACAACCCCAGCCCCACTCCTTTTTTTTTTTTTTTTTTTGTACCAGGGATGGAACCCAGGGACACTTAACACCTGAGTCACATCCCCAGCCCTTTTTATTTCTAATTTTGGAACAGAGTCTCACTAAGTTGCTGGGGCTGGCTTTGAACTCATGATCTTTCTGCCTCAATCTCCCAAACTGCTAGGATTACAGGTGTGTGCCAGCGTGCCCAGCAAGAAGTTTTTCCTTATAAGGAGACAGCTTACCAAACCTTAATAAATACCTATTTTCTAGGTTCTTTCCTAGGCATTTGGAGAGATCTGTTGTGGAGGGGAGGCAAAAGAGACGAGAATTCCCATCCTACTTTCCCAGAATTCATATTTTAGTGGAAAAGACAGATAAAATATGTTAGAAGCTGATCAGTACTCTGGATAATGACAAGGGTTGGTGCATGGGGAATAGTAACAATAAATACGGTAGCATAAGCCTCCTGAGAAAGGGACTTTGGGGCAAAGATCTGAAGGAAATGAAGGAGTGAATCTCCTGCTTATCTGGGAGAGAAAATGATGCAGGCAGAGGACACATCCAGGGCAGAGGAAGTGTGTGCCTGGCAGGTTCCAGGAAGAGCAAGGAACCTGTGACTCTGCAGTGGGTGGGTGAGCAGGAGCGGTGCAGAAGGGGGAGTCTGGGCTGTTGTGTCAGCCAGAAGAAGAGCATTGCACCCACTTAGAGCAACACGGACGGCCAACAGCAGCATAGCTGGGCCCAGACTTCTCCTTGTAGGAAACCTCCTACGAGACTCCCTGCCTGGCCTGAGATGTGCAGTTAGCACCTGCAAGTCAGAATACCCTCTCCCCACAAGAAAGCATCCAGCTTTTGCATCTGTAACAGCTTCCCCTGTAATTTATGCAATCTATGGTGAGTTTAAATGCTGACTCTATCATTATATGAGTTTATTACCACTGCCATTTGCATATGTTTGATGGGGTGAGGGGATGAGGCAGGAAACCTTTGGACAGATTCCAGCTTGAAAGTCTGCGCGGCTCTCCTTACCCTCACTTCTCCCCAACCTTCTGCCTTCCTTAGGGCCTGGCCCAAGGTCAGCTGCACATAAAACTATGAAATAGGTAGTGTTCTCATAGCCCTTTTGCCTGTCCTGTGTCTGCTCACTTCCTCGTCCCTACCATGTATCTCACAGCATTCCTGACCTACAAGTACCCAGGACAGTACAATGAACCTGCCTCCCTCCTCTCGCCCATGAACCAACACGATAAATTTGCTCATATCAGCACAAGCCTGGTGGTTACCTCTTGCAGGATTGAGTTCTGCTGTTTTGATTTGGGGTATGGGAGTGTTGGGGAGAATTCTCAGTATTCCAAAATCCTAACAATTATTAAATGTGAGAGTCAGTTACTCAGAGGGTCAACCCTGCCCCCTGCTGTCCCCTACGCTCCAGCTCAGCCCCACCTGGTTTCTCTGGCTCACCTGTCTGCACAGCGGTTTGCTGCCTTTTATTGGTGGGGGGTAGTGTTAGAAATTTTCCTTTGATAGTAAATATATAGTGAAATGCTTGTGTGGACCTCTGAATTGCTACTGGGACCCAGAAAGCAGCCCAGGCCAAAGGGAGGGTGTAAAGAAATGTTGCCCAGTGGCCAACAACTTGGTTTATTTCACAAGTTTGTGTTTTCCACGTTGCTTGCATTTTGAAATAGTGTGCACAGGTGCCCCCATTTGATTCAATTTCAGCCCTCATCATGATTTATTGTCCCATCTGATCACATCCACATCACTTTGCTATTTGCCCTTGTCTGCTGAGCTGCAGTCTATGATTGGGGAGTCAGAGCCAGACATTTTAAGAATTCAGTATGAACAAACATGTCTCTCTCTCTCTCTTTCTCCCCCAAATCTAATGCAATCAACAATGAGCCTAATCTATATTTCTTTGAAAAGAGATGCTTCTAACCTACAGAGAATATTAAACTCAATGGAGAGATGGCAATTATTACATGGGCAGAATCCTTGAAGGAGCTCAATTGAGGGAGAGGGAATTTTATGACCCACTTATGATCCTGTGTCCCCATGTTCTTGCCATCACTGTCACCAGCGCCATCATCAGCATCAGCGTAACTTAACAAAACAACCGCCAGTTACTGAATATTTACTATTCAGTCCATTATTCTGACATATTTAGTGAGAGTAGACTCTTTAACTTATCTCAACCACCTTCGGAATACAGATGCTATCTTCTTTTTAAAGATTTTAGAACCACAGATTTTGAGAGGCTTAGAAACATGCCCAAGGTCCAAGCCCACCAAATAGCCAAAGTCTACATGATCAAAAATGGTAGATAGCTAAAATGCATATGCACAGGTAAAGATAGATGTCTAGGCAGTAATTTACCTGAGGCAGGATGTGCAGGCCCCTTGTCTAGCAGAATACTGCACCAGGTTAACCAATGCCGGGGTGGGGGGTGCCCACTGCTGGAGGATAGCCACGGTGGTCTCACTGGAGGCCCAGGAATGGAAGTTCAAATACTGTTGCCCACTGCAACTTGGTAGTGCAGTTGCCAAAAAAAACATAACACAGTTAAGCACAGAAGAGACCAAAATTTCACTGACACGGATCCAGTAGAGCCTGGCTAGCAGGTCCCCCAGGCAGCTGGCACAGGGCAACACGTGGGTGTACACTTGTCTCAGGCTGCAGTAAAAGGACCCAGTCCCTCTCCTGTACAGTCTGAAACACTGAGAGGGGGTGAGCCTTAGGGCCACTGACTTACCTGCTGAAGCAGAACAAAGAAACATATGTTGAACTTGAAGCTGGGAGAGATACCCCCATACAAGGCGATAAGCTTCGCACAGGCTGTGTGAGCTCTTTATCTCCCAGAGAGGAGGGACGCCAGCCCAAGGCCATTCTTACTCAGCTGACAGGGGGCTAAGGACCGCCTGTAGGAGCCAGTTTTTTCCAGCACTTGTTTTGGTGGCAATATCTCCTGCTGCCTTCAGATGGGTTTCTGCCACCTGTTAACCCTTCGGGAACATACCTGTGCTCTAACGAGACACCTCTAGGTCACCCTTAGCCTGTCTCTCCTCTCTCTTTGTTGGGGTCCTTTTCTCTGTCTTTGGTACCCAATAGTGACTTTTGACTGGCTGTTGGGGGTTGCAAAGACTTCTTTGTTCATGAGTCTAAACTCCACCTCCTCTGGGAAGCTTCCCTCCCAGCAAGCACAGCGCTTCCTCCTCGGTGTCTGTAATCACATGGTTTCTAGTTTCATTAATGGTTTTGTTAATATTACTGATAGTAGGTGCGATGTGTTTGCATAGACCTAACAGCTCTTAGTCCTTTGTTTCTAAGCCTTTAATATTTACTGAGCCTGTTTCCTTCCCAGTGGCCCTACATGGTAGTTACTATTACTATACCTATTATTCAGAGGAGGAACTGAGGCACAGAGAGATCAGGAACCTGCTCAGGGTCATCCAGCTGGTAAGAGGCAGAGCCAAGATGATGGACTTGGACAGTCTGGTGCCAGAATCTGGGCCTTAGTCACACCCCCTCTCGTGACTGTCCTTTGTTCAGAGAGTTGTAACCTCAGAGGCAGGGTGTGAATCTTGCATGTGTCTTTGTCCTCAGCTCTGCATACTACCTGGCACACAACAGGCACTCAGCAATTATCTGGCAAGGCAGTGAGTAAAAGATGCATGATCACCACGGAGTGACCAAGGGGCAGCTAGGGAACCCCAGGTTGTCCTCTTTAAGGCCCTTAATTGATGCCTGAAGCCTCATCTCAGGACAGAGGTGGTGGGGAGGTGGAGGGGAAGGGTTGCAGAAGAGGCCATGTCTGACTCATTTTACCCTAATAACTTAGTGTGCATCTTCTTTGACACTTTCCTGCTTCTAGAAGAGGAAGAGAATTAGTGGAGGCTGACATCTATCCTGTAGGCTTCTAGAAACCCACCTGTTTTTGCCTCCATATGGTTACATTGACCACCTCTGTTCTCTTAGTGTCTCCATTGTGGCACCTGTCACCCCTGTCATGACAGTCTGTGTGTCTGTCTCCTTCCCTCTCTGCTGCCCTGAGAGTTTTTTTTTTAATTTAATTTATTGTGTGTGTGTGTGTGTGTGTGTGTGTGTGTGTGTGTGGAAATGACCTTGTTTGATCAACTTGTACCTGAAATGGAGCTCAGGGCCTGGACGGCCACAGGTCCTCATGCCATGCTTCTGACCTGAAGGATGTGTGACCATTGACAGACCTGAGGTGCACATGGACCAAGAAGGCACAGGAAGGAAGTCACAGCCTTTGAAACAAAACAAGAGATGAATCTCTGGCTCCAGGAACCAAGAATCCTTTAGAAACTGGTTTCTCATCCTCTTCTCTCTCTTCCCCTCCAGCCCTTGTCACTTGATAAGTGGTGCAGACAGACTCCCCTCTCAGGGTCGGTTAAGAGAGGCTGAAAACGTGGTTGGCCTGGGTGGGGGCAGGGAGTTGGAGGAAACATAAAACAATAAAGATGATTTAATTTATATCTGATTGCAGCAACCAGCTGGCTGTGCCATCAATTATTGTACCCTCCAAGTTATTAAAGAGCACCTCTGTCATAGGCACCTTATTAGCTAGGGATTTATGGAGCAAGAGCCTCCGAGGGAATGTTGATATTTCACTCACAGCCTCGCCCGTGGATGTCTGGCTTGTCTGTCTCTCAGCCCCATTTCCTCTTATCTTTCCTCATTCTAGGCCTTGAAGCTTCAGATTCAACTTTAAGGACATTGTGCTCCTACACTATGCATGATGGCCAATAATTTTGCTCATCTGTGCTTCGATCCATTGGTGTCTGTTTCAACACCCATGGCTGTAAGACCTCTGCTTTCCAGGCAGAAAGTATCCTGAACTGATTCAAATATTTCTAGAGCTTTCTGTGTTATAAATCACCTCCTTTGATGGGGCCTCTGGCTTCAGTTGGCTTTTGAAGGGAGAAAGCTTGTCATTGGATGTCCTTTTAGCTAACTGTCACATTGCAGCCAGCCCCGGAATCTGGCTTCTTGGTTTCCTTGGCTTCTGATCCATCTTCCCCCCCTGTTCCATCTCCCAGCCTCCCTTAGGAAGAAGACCTCCAGTTTCCTTACCCCAGTCTCCGTGCTTAATTCAAATGAGTGAGATTCTCTGGGATGCCTTGACATTAAAGGCACATTTCTTTCTAACACAATTGAACGCTTTACTCATTCCTCGAAGCAATTTATTCCTAATTAGAACCAATTATTATGTGTGATGCCAGGAAATAAAAAACAAATTGCATTTTTAAATTTAAAACCTGTATAGGGCAAAGCAACGATATGGAGCCATCATGTCAATTTTTCCTTTGAAGATAACGTTTTTAAAGAACGAAAAGAGTTTCCACATGTTGATCCCTTGAAGTACCAAAGTGACAACACAGGCAGGAAGAGATGACACGAGAAAAGTGGCAATTTAGTTATTTACCCAGAAATGCAGAGTTAGGTGTTATTAATGAGCGGCGAGATCACACTTGACATTTTACAAAGTGACTTACAATCGTACCTGCACGTGCGTGAGCACACACATGACCTGCTTGGAGCCGCAGTGACGGAAGAGACAGAACTGGGTCTCTTCCTCAGGGGCAGAATCTACTGGAACTAGTGCCTCAGAGAGGATGGAGTAGAAAAGTACAGGTATGAAGTGGCCCTCAGTTATGGCCGGAAGTGCCCTGGGGTTGAAATTAACATCCCTACTCAGTTCCTCTGTTGCAGAGAAATCACGTGCACTGCCGCTCTCGAAGAGATCTGGAGCGGTGTAGCCTGCACCTCCACTGTAGAGCTTCCAAAGTGGAGGTCCTGTTCATTCAGGAAATACTCACTGCCTCCTCTGTGCCAGGCCCTCTGCATGCACTGGAAATGCAACAGGGAATGAGACCAAGTCCCCACCCTCGTGGGTCTTGTTTCTTTGTCAGGGAGACGGAATCCACGGCAACCACTGGCTGGAAATGAGGAGCAGCTGCTCTGTGTGGGAGGTGTTGGTCCCTGTGGTCCCCGCAGCTCCTGGCACTCCCTCCAGCTGTCCTGAGCCTATGCACTCCTCTTATTTCAGTTCCATGCCTGGCATCTGTGAGATTTTGAGTCTGTGCCTCCCGTGCCACAGCTTTACCATGGAAAACTACGAACCTGCTGGCTCTCAATAGTGGGAGCAAGCCTGATTGCAGGCTTCCGAGCCCCATGCAGCCAACTAGGGTTGCCGGTGCTTGGAGGATAAAATAAATGAGGTTTCACCATCAGGACAGACTAAGCAGGGAAGAGTGCAGGTCACAACTGAGGGATGTCAGAGGTGCGGAAGTTGGGGGAGGAGGAAGGGCAACTTTAATCGGAGAGAGTGATTATGGAATCTAATTAGCTTCTCATTTTCATTTGCAGAAGGAACATTCAATTCACTTAAAGGCACTCTACAGGTCCTTCTGCTCTCATCTGTACCCAGGGGAAAACAAATCCTGGTGTTATAGGGCATTTGGACAGCAGCACATCACAGCTGAGAGAGCACTAGGCTTACAGAGAGGAGCCCTGGGTCCCAGGCTCGGCTCTGCCTCTCAGAGCTTGTGACCCTGGCACATTGCCCTGCCCCTTGGGGACCCCTGGCTCATCTGCTAAATATGAAAATAAAATTAAATAATTTAAAAGATCTTTTGAACTCCATATACTGTATTTATTTTTTAAATCATATCTACACTCCGGCTTAATAAGGTATGCAGTTACCATTTTAGAATTACTCACCATAGCTCTGCAGAGGAGCGTGCGAGCTTTGCAGTCAGACAAACATGAATTCTAGTGGTGACTGTACCCACTTACCTCTGGGTCACTTACTTAATAATCCCACTTTCTGATCTTCAATTTATAAAACCGAGTTAATAATAGGAGTATTTGCTTTATAGAATTGCTCGTGGATTAAATAGGCTAATGTATTCAAAGTCCACTGCATAGCATTTGGGACATGGAAAGATTCAATAAATATTTAGCTGTTATTAGGCAGTAGTCTTGTTTACTATAGAGTTTTAGATTAGGTTGGCTCTTTTCTCTCTGTTTTGAAAATAGATGGTGGGGGGTGTCTCTTTTTTTTTTTTAAACAACAAAAATGCCTGTGTGACATGCCTGGAGAAGTTTAATGGTGGGGAGCTAAGTAATGGAGTGAGACTGAGATAGCTCCACGGAAATAAAGCATTTAATGTGGGAATAAATGAAGTTGCCACCCAGAACTAACAGCCGGAGTCCTGGCTGGGCTGTAATTAATAAATACGAAGGCCAAGATTTATAAGGATATTTTAAGGAGTAACTGTGCTGCTTGGAGCTCTGGGTTTTACGCCTGGGCTGCAGTAAGATCAATGGGAAATCCATTAGGCCAAGATTTAATGGGTGGGAATGAGGCTTCCTCAGCCTTGGGTCTTGTGCATGGTGCCACCAGGGATGGCTGGGGCAAAGGCCATGGGATAAGTTGTTGAGCACTTGGAGACAGAGTACAAGGAATGATGGGAAACATCTCTTTCTCTGTGTTAGAAAATGCAGAAAAGAAACAGTGATTCCCAAATGTCTCAGGAGACCTTCTGTGAGCACTGGCTGGCAGGTCAGAGAAGTTTCCTTGTTTAAGAAGACTTTAGGGGATGGGCATAATGGCAGGTGCCTGAATCCCATCAGTTCAGGAGGCTGAGGCAGGAGGATTGCAAGTTCAAAGCTAACCTCAGCAACTTAGCAAGGCCCTAAGCAACTGAGTGAGACCCTGTCTCCAAATAAAATAAGAAAGGGCTGGGGTTGTGGGTCAGTGATTAAGTGCCCTTAGGTTCAATCCCTGGTACCAAAAAAAAAAAAAAAAAAAAAGACCTAGGGGGCAGAACTTCACTGAGTGTTGCACATCCCATGCCAGGAGCTTGGTCTTCCTGCTTGTTTGGGCACCTGAGAAGGTGTATCAGCAAACTGCAGACCTCTGCTGGTGGTTTTGGCCATCAACAGTGGTATCTAGCACTGATCCAAAGTACATTCCACAGGGACCTGATATGGTAGAATTTGCTCTGTGACTTTCCTTATTTTCATCATCATCAGAGGTGGCTCAGGCTGTGGTGGGATTTGGTGATTAAAGGCCCAGGTGTGCATTCCGTTCCTCCTTTGTACTGAAGGAGAACTGAAGGACCAGCTCATGGATGGCTGAGACCCCCTGTCCTGGCCTTCTTTATAATAGGCCAGGGAGATGTCTAACTGAGGCTCACCCCAGAGAAGTTGATTTTTCCCTCTCCCCTTGGTCCACATTTAATGTTTTCATGCCATACTAGCTTTGTTCATGTTGTCCCTTATGCCTGAGGGTCCACTCCTGGTCCAACGCTAACTCTAGCTGCATAGAAACCTGGCACAGGGTATTCTCCTCGTCCACAGATTGAATACCCCAATGACTCCATTTTCCTTGCTGGTACTATTTGTAGATGCCCAACCCTTTCCATGTCTTAGTTTACCCATCCTTTAATCCTGTTCTTTTCAAAACCTTCTTTGTGAAATATTTATCAGATATTTCTGAGTGTCAACTACAGATCTTTAGCTTTGTTTTCTGGATGTGATCGTGTCTTTCCTTCCTCATTGATGGTTTACTCTGTGTGCACAGTACCTGGTGTTGGTTCCTATCTTTCCATCGATCTGAAGAATATGCCCCATGTTTTTATGTGGAATTTTATATTTTATTAATAACTGTAGAACGAGATGGTTTTCTCATTATTTGGGTGCTACTGGGTATCAGGTACTATACCAAACACTGGGTACTTTATCTATGTCACGCTAACTTAAGCCCTTAACAGGTAAACTGAGGTTCAGAGAGTTTTAGTGGGCTGCCCAAGGTCACACAGTTACTAGGCATCATCGTGTGGACCAGGCTCCAGAGCTCATCTTTTCACTATCACACAACATTTCATAGTCAAGATCACGTTTGATCCCTATCAATGATCGATCCCAAGATAGCTGTCATTATCCCTATTTTACAGATGAAGGAAAACAACCACCAAGGAAGGGTAGGTGACTTGTCTAGTTCAATTAGAAAGCAGAAAGGAAAGCCTTGCATGCAGGTGTTTGCTTCAGTGTGCGGTTCCCAGTCCTCTGAGTCATGGACACAGGATGTTTGAGGCTCCTGGGTGGTTTTCCCGTGTTCTGTGACCTGCAGTCTCCGGCACCATGTGAGTTTCAGTTCCGTTTCCTCCACCTGTTTTCCTCTTGTGGAGACTCTGCAGGTTCGGGCTACAGAGCTTTGCCTTCCCAGGAAGAGTCATGAAGAAAGCATGTCTTGGGCTAGAGAGAGAGCATCCAAACAGATTCCACCTCAGCCAGTTCTCTGTGTGAGGCCAAGAAGGCAAGTGAGAGGACTTGTTTTGCCAATAAGTGCATAGAACAGCTAATCCTATTACACGACTTGTAAAATCAAGTTATCATCTGTCTGAGAATTTAGGGAATTAATTACACAATGATCCAGCCATGTACTTTGATAAACAGGTACCTATTACCCACCCACTAAACACCTAAGTAATTTTAGGTGCCACAGAGCAGGGGCACCAAGAAATGACCAGACGACGATAAATAGTTGCTGAGGATCCAGGAATAACCGAGACACAGGCCTGGTTTATCAACTCATCATCTGTGAATGGTGGAGGGGCGCTGAGGGAGATGGATATGCCAAATGTTCTTGCATAATCTGAGCACTATCAAGTACCCAAAGTGCAAGTCAGCCTTTTACTCACTCTTCTTTCCCCAGTGCCTGGAAGAGGACATGACACCACAGGCACTGTCCCCAAAGATGATGAAAGTGAATGAACAAAACAATAAAATAGAGAAGGTGAAAGATATCCTAGGGTAGGTGTGGAAAAGGGGGGTCAGGAAAAGCTCATGAAGATGAGGTGATATTTAAGCTGAGTCTCTAAAAATGAAGGGTAATTTATCTGGGGGAGAAGGTTGAGGACAGGGAGACTATTTAAACAGAACGTGTGGTTCTGAAAGAATGAGGTGCATGGGAACTGTACTGCACAGGGAGCCGGGACTAGCTTAAGAGCTCAGGTGTTACACTGCAGAGCTGAGTAAGTGCATGTTGGGTCATGGGAGCCAGAGACTGTGCTACGTGGAGGAGTGGCCTGGAGGTAGGTGTCCATGGGGTCACGGGGCCAGGTGTACCTCACTGCAGGTACCTGCAAAGAGTGAGGTGGGGGGACACCTTGGTGCATGAAGCGTGATTGATGAAGACGCTGTTTACTGAGATGGCAAATTTGGAATGAAGAGGAATTGGGAGGATGGGACTAAGGGAAAAGTAGAATATGGAGATCATGAATTTCAAATGTATCATCTTCAATTTGAGAAGCCTTTGGGATATCCAGGTGGATGCATTCAGGAGACAAATAAAGGACTGGATTTTGGGAGAGAAGTGTGATTTAGGACTTTATATGTAGAAGTTAACAGCATCGAAGAATCATGCACTGTATGAATGAAGTCACTTTTGCAGAGTATTAAGAGGACTTAGACAGTGTCTTCCTGGAGCTAACCATCTCACAGACTGATAAAGCAGCCTAGATAATAAGTCCCCCTTGTATAGAAGCATCTTTTCTGGGAATACTGAAAGATCCATTTTTATCTCTTGACTCATTGGGGTGGAAACTCTTGAGAGTGTTTTTCACATTAAAGGGAGCCTCTGATTCCTTCCCTTATTCTCACGAATATCCCTTACATCAACCCAACACCCTGGCAGGCACCTAGTACATCAGATACTGCTGGGTTTACAAAAGGTCTGACCTCTCTCTTCGGGGAACTTCCAACATCTTAGAGAACCGTCATCAAGAGTGTGAATGACTACAGTGCTAGGTAGAATACAGGGCCATTTACACCAGCAAATTAAACATTGTAAGGGCGCAAAACATGGGACCATTAGTATGTTTGCAGAGGTCAGGAAATGCTCCATTGAAAAGGTAGTCTTGATTTATGATCAGCCAAGATCGTAGAGATTAGTGATAAAGGCAATAATACAATCAAAGTGACAGAGGGGATCAGGTTGGGCTGGTTTGTGGGGCAACGCTGGGCGACTCACCTGCAAAGATGGATTAAGGCCTTGAGTGCCAGGGCGGAGAGATCGTATTTGATTTCATAGTTCAGACGGCTCGAGCTCTCTTTCAACCATATTTCAGAGGTCAATACTAGGCCTTCCCCAATTTCAGAATAAATGAGTCTTAGAAGGGACTGTGATCCTCTTTCAAGGAGAAAGTTAATTGATTGGTATTACAGAGTCATCATAGATGGCCAACCCAAAATTGAAAATCTACTTCTGAAGACAGATACTGTTTGTTTAGAACAAAACTGCAGCCCAGATTCCCATTTCTTAGATCCAGGTCTGTATTTTCTTAGTACATGATTCCCTCGAGGGGACTGCTCTTGTTTTTCTCGGGAGTCATTTGTTATCTTAAATATTGGCATCTTCGAGATAAGGGTTTTCTAAATCACATTTACAGAATGCTTGTAAACACTCCTCATGGTTAGAACAGCTCTCTTCATTGACCTTGTGCCATTGATGTGCTCCAAGCTACTTCGGGGCATAAAATTCCCTGAAGCTTTGCCATGGAAACCCACTCCCGAGTCATAATTCTTCCCTCCGCCTGGGCGTGGGCCTCCGACGTTTATGTGGCGGCTGGCATAACTAGTCCGACAGGATTTTCAGTAAAACCCGAGCTGCCATGGGGATACGATATTTCTTTTCCTAATTGCTCATAATTTCATCCTATTTCTTCTAACAGCAATTGAAGATGACATTACACTCCCTTTTATGTCAGTTGATGATGCATAATTCTCTCCTGGAACAGCCAACGACTGTATTTACTAACACATTAAAAAACATCGGCCAGAGCTGTTTTTACACCAGTATTTTATGTGTGCATCAAATGGCGCAATGTCTGAAGGGGTTTCATTCTTAGGAAAAGCACCCCCTCCACACACACACACAGATAGAATGCATGCCTGAAAGCACGCGGATAGCCGGGCACATTGGTTACCCTCTGTGCATACCCAGGAGCCACTCCCTGGCCCTAGGTCCATTTTTTGTCCTTCCCTGCCTTGCTTTGTTCTTGGAGACTGTCCACTGTAGGCTGCATTCTCTGGGTCCCTTGGCCTCTGGCCCTGGGTTGGGAGGCACCAGCAAGAGACTGGAAATAGGAGGAAAGGCGAATTGTGGGCTTCCTTGCTCCCCCCTTGCTTTAGTGTGATGTTTCTGAGACTAGCCACAGCCCGCGGTGAACATGGCTCTCGCTGGGTTCTGGTGACACCATTTCCTCTACCGTCCCTTCTGCTCTGGGATTGTAATGGCTTTCAAATTGGCCAAGTTCTGGGTCCTCAGCACCCTAGCCCATCCTTCTGTAGGTAACCCATTCACATCCGCTCACACTTGAACCACGTGGATGAATCCATTTCCGATTGGGATTCTGATGGGAACACCAGATATTGCAGTTTCCGGAGAACTGATTTGGCAAATGAGCTCTCTGTTCACCTTGGCCATAACCAACCTGGACCTTTGTTTCATGGCCATCAAGGGACCCACTATGGAAATATCACCAGAAATAATTAATCAGAGAAAAATTGAAGCTTACCTCTTTTTTTTAAATGAGGCCAGAATATTTTAGTTTAAATGGAGAGATTATATATTGTAGGTTTTATATGCATAGCTTATGGGAATACGGAGGACGATAGAGTCTCCAAGTGAGTAATGTCTTCACCAATGGAAGAAAGGTCAGGGGAAGAAGCGGAGGGGATCAGTCCATGGGATTCAGAAGGCTTATAGTGACTGGGAGAAAAGAGAGAGCAGGGCAGGTGGAAGGTTGAACACTGAATGCTTGTCCTACATACCCTGGTTCCTCCTAAAGGATTGCTGCCACTGGTCTCTAGGATTAGGATGGATGGAATGTTGGAAAATTACAGAAGGTCACAATACCAAGTGACCTTCTGTAAGAAATGCAAAGCTTGCTCAGCATGAGGATTCCAGCAAGACCCAACTGCATCTCTCATTGCGAGGCCTTGGCCAAGTTATTGTGCCTCAATTTTACCATAGGTACATGGGGATAACTGTAGGTATCTTAACTATTTCACAGCATTGCTGTGATTATAAAATTTAATTACATGGGTGAAAATACCAAAATAAGGTCTTTGCTGATGTATTTTCTCATTAGTAGAAGTGAAGATTAAATGATTTTTTTCTTTATTGTGAAAAATATATGATTTTGAGGACAACTAAGCTTTTGCCTGAGGTTATCTGATGGGGCTCACTGGAACTCAGAACTCAGATATAATTTATCAAAACATTTTGCTTGTTCAGTGTCCTGTATAGAGAGGGATCAGATGTATTTGTAGACTGGATTTATTCTATTTAGATTGGTTTGGATTCGATTAACATTTTAGCGATGTGATGAGATTAGACTAAAACATGTAGGTGACTTTTTCTCTAGCACCTGAGTTTCAGTTGGATCACAGCTAACTTAGTGGGTAGGTTCTCATGTTTAGAATAAAGACTGAGAGAGATGATTCCCGTGGGATGCCATAAAGATTAATGATACAAGGTATGTTGGAACTTTTGTTGTGTCCAATGACTCTAGAACAAATAATGGGGCAGTATGTAGAAAATTCTGAGTTTGGTAGAAATAGCAAGAGATGTTTAATAAAGAAAAATGATGATAAGGGAGTCATCTCTTCCTGCCACACAAGAGTAGAGGGGTCTTCAACCACAAGAGAGACGCTTTACAGTCTTTGAGACACATGAATTCTGGCAACAGAAAAATCATCACTAATTGCATGACTTTGGAAACCCTTTTTAAATTATTTGTTCTTTTTAGATATGCATGACAGTAAAGTGTATTTTGGCATACTGTACATACATTGAGTATAACTAACTGCATGACTTTGGAAAGCCTTTTTAAATTATTTGTTCTTTTTAGATATACATGACAGTAAAGTGTATTTTGGCATACTGTACATACATGGAGTATAACTTATTCTAATTAGGATTCTATTCTTGTGGTTGCACATGATGTGGAGTTACCCTGGGTGTGTATTCATACATGAACGTAGGAAATTTATGTCCAATTTATTCTACACTCTTTCATATTCCCCTTCCCCTTCCCTTCATTCCCCTTTGTCTAATCCAATAGACTTCTATTTTTCCCCTCCCCATCCTCCCTTGTGGGATAGCATCCACATACCAGAGAGAACATTTGGCCTTTGGGTTTTGGGGACTGGCATATTTCACTTGCCATAATAGTCTCCAGTTCTATCCATTTACTGGCAAATGCCAGAATTTCATTCTTCTTTATAGCTGAGTAATATTCCATTGTGTGTAGGTACCACATTTTCTTTATCCATTCATCTGTTGAAGGGAACAGATGGTTCCATAGCTTGGCTGTTGTGAATTGAGTTGCTATAAACATTGATGTGGCTGTGTCACTGTAGTATGCTGATTTTAAGTCCTTTGGGTATAAACCAAGGAGTAGGACAACTGGATCAAATGGTGGTTCCATTCCAAGAATTCTAAGGAATCTCCAGACTGCTATTAAGCCTTATTGTAAAGCTCTCCAAGGCTCACTTCTCCCATTTGCAAAATGGGTGTAAGGTCCCAAGGGGGCTGTTATACATGTGAAGTGCCGAGCATCCTGCGTGGCATAGAAAAATTGCTTAATAGCAATTACTAATGAATAAACCAACTTCAAGTCACCACCCTCTCCCAGAGTGTGTTTTTTAAAAATTTGTTTTAATTTGTTTTAATTAGTTATACGTGACAGTAGATCAGGCTAGGCCACACGATGCTAAAGTGACAAACCCTGGAGAATCTGTGGCTGGACATGACCGAGGTTTGTTCCTTGCCATGACATGGTCTGACACCGACTAGGCAGCTGTCCCTCAGGAGGACACTGAAGCATCAGAGGTTCCCTGTCACATAGTCATGCCAGTGGGAACTCGTGGTGTCAAAGGGAAGAGAAGGACGGGCTGGAGATGCTGGCGTGACATTCTCAGGGGCCAGGACTAGGAGTGGCTTCTCTGTCTTCCATCTGCTTTTCATGGGTCCAAACCTAGTTGCATGACCTTTGACCTAACACCAACGGAGGCAGGAAAATTCAGCTTTCTTCTGTCCCCAGTATTGATAAAATACTTCATTTTTATGTTGGAGAGATTCTTGATTTTTTTTTATATTACAGCACGTGAGGACCTTGGTTTGTACACCCTTCGGCCTTTGGAAAGCATCAAGCATGTTCTGACCTTCAGTGAGTGGTGACACTTAATGGGGCCGAGGCTTCCGGCTCTTTCTGCCCTGGCCCGGGACAATCAGCAGTAGCAGGATGGCTCTGGACCCGGAGCACACGGGGTGTTGTGAGCAGGTGCTTGAACTACAGGAACCTGCCGGGAAGAGCAGGGATGTAAAGCTGCTCTGGACTTTAGCCGGGGAAACCAGAGGCCCAGGAGACCCTCAGCGATAAAGGGGAAGGGCCATAGTGACCTGGGGTTACCTCACTGTTATGAGAAGGGAAGTGACGTGTGACTGCACAAATGGTGCGACTCCACATCATGCACAACCAGAGAAATGAAAAGCTGGGCTTCATTTGTGTACAAAGAATTCAAATGCATTCTGCTGTCATGTGTGACTAATTAGGGCAAATTTTAAAAAAGGGAGCTGTCATCCTGTCTCCTGAAGAGGGAGGCTGAAGGGCAACATGCCCTCGGATTCATGACAGGGAAGGGAACTTCAGAGATGGTTCTTACAAAATCCAGGCGGAGCCTTCAACTTGACAAAAAGTTTGAAATTGTTCTGTCTTTTTAAAAGTATGTTGGTCCAACTATCTTTTGTTAAGTTTTTAAAACCACTAATAACATTTATGTTTGAGATATTACAAGTGATAGATCCTAGATTTTGTTTGACCTTATGTTGATATGTTTTTTTTTAAAAAGCGTGGGACATTTGGGTCCCCAGTCACCACTTCTATCTATGTTTATGCTGATCCTCTTTTTTTATACTGTGTCTCTTGTATTCCTTGATCTCTCAAGCCCCTAACTCAAGCATTTTCTCTTCCATGGCACCTTCCCTGGTGGTCACTCCACGTGGCATGAGTGGACATTTAATCCACATCACCTCGTAACACTTCTGGGTTTCTTTCTTGTTGTCATTATCAAACTTCTGCAGGGCTCACGTCTGGTCCTCCAGCCTGAGGTCTAGTGGGGGAAGAGAGGGCAGGAGGAAGCACACTCCAGAGACAAGTGCAATTGTTGTTACTGTTCTGGACTCACTGAAAATAGAAGTAGACCTGCACTCCTACAGGAAGGAAGGTTTTCTCCCCAGAAATTGGAGAGAGAGCTCGTAGGGCAGTGCCAACCGTCTGCCTAAGTCCAATGTCTGTAGCACCCGTGAGGCGCTGAATCCTATAGCTGGCTCTGGTCACTCCTCGGACAGCAGCTCCCTTTAGACTCTGAACAGCAGCAGAGGAAACAACTGATCCATCACCCACAAGTTCAGACTCATCTACTTTCACTTGGATTGAATAAAAACACATGGAACACCTGCTGCGTACCAGAAATGAGGCCACGGGAGCTGCCTTGGGCCCTAGAGAAAGGCATGTTGGGAAACATTAGTAAAATCTCAGCGCACACAGTCAGGGGTGAGGCTCTGCATGCCAGGGCTTCAGGTTCTATTTGGATTATTCACTCCTCAGAAGTCATGCTGAGTCTGTACATGTGTTATCTCAAACTGTACAATATCCCTACCCTTCTCCTTCATTCACTCAACAAATATGTATTAAGCACCTACTATGTGCCTAAGTTCTGAGCCCAGAGAGTTTAACAATGTCTATTATGGACCAAACTCTACCTCAAATAGACCTCACAACCTGTAGCTGAGGTAGATAATAAGTGAAATAAATGAGTAAACTAAGCCGTGTGCTAGATGATGATAAGGTGAAGGAAACAGTAAGGCAGGGGAGAAGGACGTGGCGGGAAGCCTCAGAAAGAAGGTGGACTTTGAGTCAAGACTGGTGGAGGCAGAGGAGTGGGCCATCTGAGTCTTGAGGAAAAGAGCACCGCAGAGTGAGGGGCAGAGGTGCCCAGAACTGGGACACGGGAGGGTCACGTGGCCATGGCGGAGGGGTGGAGAGCAGTGCTCAGGGCTGCAGGACCAGGAAGGCCAGTGCACCCCGCGAGGAAGCTGGTTTTGGTGAGAGTGAGATGGGAGGTCCTTAGAGTGATCAGATGGAGGCTTGGGCTGGCTCACTCTGGCTAGTGGCTGGACTGTTGGACAGACAGGAAGTCCATGCAGTGACCTGCCCGGGATCTGTGGTTTGACTAGGTGCTAGTGGTGGGCGTGGTGAAGAGGGGCCAGATGCAGGGTGTGTTTTAGAGGGAAAGCCAACAGGAATTCCTTGCAGATTGGAAGCAGTATATACAAAAAAGATAAAATAAGGGCACTGTTCAGATCAATTGGAAAAACGGGATGTCAGTGAATGAGATTAGGAAGAGGAAGGGAGGGATAGTAAACTCAGGGAGTCCTTTCTTAACGTGTTCCATTTTAGATGCTGGTGGATATCCAAGGGCAGATGTGCAATGGGGGAGGTACACAACGGAGCTCACAGAAGAGGCTCTCACTACGTATGTAAATTTTAGCATCTTCAGCATGTGGATGGTCTTTAAAGCCATGAGCCTAGAAAAGATCCCAGGGGAGATAGAAAGTGAGACTTAGGTTGGTTAAACAACTTACCCAAGATCATGTAGTGAGCCCGTAACAAGAGCAGGGACTCAGATCCTGGTCCAGCTGACCACCAGGCCTGTGCTCCCCACCAACACGGCACCCTGTCTTCTCTGATGGGGATGGTGAACAATCTCCCTGCATTTGACTGACTGGAGGGTGGGGGCTACGACAGAAGAGAACCATCCCCTGCTGTCCGGAGGAAGCCAGCCTTGAGAAGCCAGGATTTCCACTCATTGTTTGACAACACTGAGTGCATTCGAAGACCATCTTGCATTTTTTTAAAGTTTTAAAATAGATTACAACCCAAACTCTTCATCCCTCCCTGCATCCACGCACTCTGCCGTGTACCAGTCCAGCTTTGTCCACTACAGTTTCACCCGTGAGACTTTTAACCAACGTGACTTGCTTGGCCAATGGGACCCTAGCAGGCATGGTATAAGGGAAGGATTGAGAAGCTCTTGAGTGAGTGGGGCTGCTCTCTGGTGCCTGTACCATTGTCATGAAAAAATAAAAACAAAAACAAAATCCCCGCAAGCCTGGGCTAGCCTGCTGACTCAGAAGGAGATGAGCACCATGCAGACCAGAGCCGATCTGTGTCACGGAGCCCTGCGTAGGTCTGTGCACCCCATGTGGCCATGGGAATAAAACCAGCTGAGATGAGGAGAACTACCCAGTCCAGTGGAGCTCAGCCCGCATCAGACAACCTGCAGCTCAGTGAGGACAGGCTACTGCCTTTAGCCACTGCCACTGGGGTGCTTTGTTAGCAGCCTCCGTTCTGAACCTCAGAGAATCCCCCACAGACGCATGCCATGTGCGCCTCAGCAATTCTGTGAGGTGGAAATTAGCATGCTCTCTCATCCTCTGCCTAGAGCGGCCTCCTGACTTGATCTAAGGTGCATATCCAGGAGGTGAGAGCAAGAATGCAGGCAAAGAGCGGCTTCTGATGAAGTTTCCTGTCCCTCCTGGGTCCACCGAGTGCCTTCTCTGCCAAACAAAGAGCTGGAAGCCAGCTATTTGGGGAAGCAGTTTGCCCTCGTGTGTCTCTGCCAGCAACAGTTCTCTTGTCAGTCTAGAGCTCCTGATTTGCATAACTAATTCTTGATATATTTTAGGGACTTTGTAAATACACACAAGCACATGCACACACCCCCTCACTGGGTGATCTGAATCCTGCTTTTCTCTCATGGCGCAGGTGAACCTGCTCAGGATAATGGCAGGATTGAGACACCATCTCCGCTCTACCTCAAGGAGCAACCCACCTGGTTTTTGAAACCCTCTCCTTCAGCTTTGCTTGGCCTTTGCCTACCCTTCCCACAAACTCTGAATCCAAGTCCAAAGAGATCTGTTTCCCAGAGCAGAGCACCCGAGTTCCAAGGAGACACTATGTACAAAAACACAGCAATTGTCTTCTTCGTGATCCACCATCTCTGAACATTAAAGCCATCTTTGAACTTCTTGCTATGCAAAATGACTGACTCGTCACCCAGGGTAGCCTTTATTTTTGTGTTTACAGGATGCTTCATATCATAATATGATCCAGCCAAGGTTTTAGACAAATGAAAAGTAGCTCCTCCTGACAAAAGACTAGTTTTAAAAATATATTTTAAAAAATTATTTGTGGTACTGGGGGATTGAACCCAAGGGCACTCTACTACTGAGCTACATCCCCAGCCCTTTCTATTTTTAGACTGGGTCTTGTTAGGTTGCCCAGGTTGACCTCATAATTGGGATCCTCCTGCCTCAGCCTCCCAAGTGGCTGGGATTATAGGCATGTGCCTGCTCCTGACCAAGCCTGGCCTTTTTAATAGTAAGAGAGGCTGTCGCCCTCTGTGGCCACAGCAGTGCTAATGAGGGGCATCTCCGGGGTCTGGAAGCAGCAGCCTGGCCCCCACCTCTTCAGCCTCGGTCCCCTCTTTCCTCCAGGACAGAACTCTACCCCTGCCAACCAATCTCGGTCTCCCGGACAACACACCTGCTGTCTTTTCCTTTCAGTGTTCTTTCTTGTTCACCTCAATTAAACACCACTATGTGCCCACACTGTTCTGGGTAATGTGTAAAAATAAGATAAATCATCATAGATCTCTTCCTTTAGCAACTGGGTTTAAGTAAATAGGGCATGATGATACACAGGTAACACATCATTGGCATCAGACATTAACAAGGGTGACAGAGACAGATAAACATACAGGTTATTGTTTAGGGGGCCAGAGCAGGGCAGGGGTGCCATGTTAAATAGGGCAGCCAGGACTGCCCTCAGAAGATGTCACTTGAGCCCTGACCTGAAGGAGGCAAAGACAGCCATGCAGGTCTCTCAGTGAATGCCAGGAAGTCACCTGCCATGTCTGGGGCCCTCAAGAGGCTCGTCGAGATCCATCCAGAGTGAATGGGGCTTGGAGGGAAGCAGGAGAAGATGAGGTGGGAGAATCAATGGAGGGAGAAGCTGGAGAAGCGAGGTGATCTGACTTATCCTGACTGCTGTGTGGGCAGGAGTGTGGATGGGGCAAGCTCAAAGGCAAAGAAGCCAAAGCGAAGGCAGGTACAGTTATCCCGGTGGGGGTGATGGGATTTGGCCAGGAGGTAGTGATGGAGCTAGGGAGAGGTCCTCCAACTCTGGAGGGGGTGGGAGAGAATGAAGAGCCAGGGACCACCCAGAATGTATAGACCTGCCAATGACATCTTTCCATAGAAGGGAGACCAGTAGAGGAAGGGGACTCTCAGGAGAGACAGGGGAGGTATGGGATGAAGTATTTTATGTGCTTGTGTGACTATGTCACAATGAATCCTGCTGTTATAATGCACCAATAATCATATTTAAAACAAGGGCACCTTTCCTTCTCTAAGGCCTAACTGCAGTGACTGCCACTCTTTCAAAACCTTTGTTGGGCACTCTAGAAATTTCCCAGGCTCTCTGCTAAACAGATATCATTTATGGGCCATGTATCTAATACTGATGTGGAGAGTTTTCCTTTTATGCTTCTACATCTAATCTTCCTGAGAAGTCTGCAAACTGTGAACAGCTGAGACTGATATTTCTCAGTAGCTCCTGAAGTTCAACCAACAGTATCTAGTACAAAGGGAACAGAAATCATCTTCTAATTATGAACTGTCCTGTGGTTGTAGAGGCGCCCTAGGATCCTGCAGGCTTGGTTGCTAGGCTTATCTCCAAGGGCACGGGGGCATCCTGGGAGGCCAGGCCACTTCCTACCTGCACTCTGGTGTGGCTCACACAGTATTAAAGAGGGAATGTTCCAACTGTGGCAAAGAAAAGTGAAGACGAAACAAAAAGTCGACTCCAAGCAAGGCTGCAGTGATTTTTACCTTCTGTTGGTTTTAGTACTCAGAATATTTAAACTCTGTTTACCTCAAAAGGGCTCCCTAACACTTAGGGACTCCCCACCACCACCCTGAAAATTGTGGAGAGGGAGGGGGGTGGGGAGAGAGAGAGAGAGAGAGATCTACCACCAGGTCTAAATAGATACCAAGGTGGATGGGCAAAGCTCCACTGGACATGTGACTGCTCAGGAAGATTTGGTGATTAGTTGGTAAGTGGCCCTCAGGACTGCTGAGTCAGATCCTAGTCTCAAATTAGTGGCAAGTCTTAGGAGGAAAAATGGGATCAGCTTGTGAACTATATGGACAGCATTTTTCCAGACCCCAGATTGAGATCCATTAGTAGGTTGTAGGATACACTTAGTGGGGTGCTGCAGCATTGAAGAGTGGAATAAAATAGAACATAAAGTATCAAATGCCCGCATGCAGTAATCATGGGGCTATTTTGTAGATGTTTTGTTTCACTTTGTATGTTTATGGGTGTGTGTTTGTGTGTTTCCTTTTGCCTTTCAAAAAAAAAAAAAATCAAGATTATTTGAAGAGAGGTTAAGGTCTAATTTAAGGGAGGCACGAGTCCTGAGACTTCTGAGAGGTGGCAGGGCTCGGGGCCACACTTGTCCCTAAGACTCTCGCAGGGAATGGCTTCTGTGGAGCGCACACACTCATAGCACACGCATGACAGCAAATACGCACACCTTCCCTTGGAAAGCACCTCTTGCTCCCGCCACCCTCCGAGAGACCCCCCTAAGCTCCAGTGGGGTCTGGGAGCTCAGTGAATCCAAGGGTGAAATCCAAGAAAGGGTGTCCCTCACTTTCTCGGCCCGTCTCCCCGGAAGCTGCCTGCGGGCCTTCATGGAGGCCTTCCCCTTCCGCCCCTCTAGGCCCTGCCATTTGCTGGAGCCACCAGGAGCCCTTGGCGAGCATGCGCCTCGAAGCCTGACGCACTGACTTCCCTTTAATTGAGGCATAATAATTAGAGCATTAGCACATTAGGAGGGTGAGACGGCGTGTTTGGCTTCTGTGATTAATTATCTGAGGATTGTAATAAGTTGTCAAGACATTAATTACGCGGCATGTTTACCGCTCCAGGTTGCACTGCCAGCACTGTGTCGCGGCAAGTTGTGACGGGTCTCAGGTCTCGGGCGCAGCAAGCCGAGGACGTAGGCTCCACGGAGGCGCGGGCAGCGGGCCGTGGGCAAGGCACTGGAGCGTCCAGCCCCGCGCCAGGGCGGCTGAGTCCACCCTCTTCCCCCGGTCACCTGTGGGCTCAGGATGTAGAAGAAGGAAATGTCCTTTTAATATAGATTAAGTGACACCGCAACGCCCAGCTCCGCAAGTTCAGTGCTTTGCCAACACCTTAGACGATGCTGCTGCCCTACAAGGGCAAGTCTGCGGTGCAGGCAGGAGAGCTGCTGCAGGAGGGGAGAGAGGAGAAGGGGGCCAAGCCTGGGCGGGGGCCAAGCCTGGGCAGGGGCCGGGAGGGAGGGAGGAAGTGTCGGCTCAGAAACCTGGAGGGAGGGGGACCTGACTCTGAGCTCTGTGGGCAGAGCTCATCTGATCATTGTTTCAGGCTTTTTTTTTTTTTTTTTTTTTTAGTTATAATTCATTTATTTCTAGGGATTGCCAAACATTTTCTTTTTAGTTATTACTATGATCATTGTTCTTTTTAGATATACATACAGTAGCGTGCATTTTGGCGTATTGTACGTACATGGAACATAACGTATTCTTGGGTCCTATTCCTGTGGTTGGACATGATGTGGAGTGACCCAGTTGTGTGTTCATATACAAAGATAGGAAAGCAATATCTGATTCATTCTACTATCTTTCCTATTCCTCTCCCCACCTTTTGTTCCTCTTTGTGGACTTCCATTTCCCCCCTCCCCAGCCTCCCTTGTTGTGGGTTAGCCTCCACATGTAGAGAACATTTGGCCTTTGATATCTTGAGACTGGCTTATTTCGATTAGCATGATAGTCTCCAGTTCCATACATTTACTAGCAAATGCCATAATTTCATTTTCTTTATGACTGAGTAATATTCCATCGAGTATATTTACTTCAGTTTCTTTATCCATTCATCTGTTGAAGGACACCTAGATTGTTTCCATAGCTCAGCTATTGTGAATTGAGCTGCTATAAACATTGATTGCATCACTGTAGAATGCTAATTTTAAGGCCTTTGGGCATGAACCGAGGAGTGAGATAACTGGTTCAAATTAGCCTTCCTTGGGCTGTATTTATTTGATCCTGCTAAGAGGGGAGACCAGGGAGAGAAGCCAAAGAGCTGAGGGAATACCATTTTGGCCTACTGTTGAATCAACAAGGGTTAAAAATCAACCTTTGCTAAAGCCAAACATTACAATTAGAATGACCTTCTGGGTTATAATAACAAATGATAATTTTTATTTTAAAAATTTGTTTATTCCAAAAGTATTCTTATTGCAAATCTTAGCAGTCAGATTTTAAAACTTTTACGAGCACCAGGTGTGGTGGTGCATGTCTGTAACTCCAGTGACATGGAAGGCTTTGGCAGTAGGATGGTAAGGTTGAGGCCAGCCTGGGCAATTTAGCAAGACCCTGTCTCAAAGTAAAAAATAAAAAGGACCGGGAATGTAGCTCAGTGGTAGAATACCCTTAGATTCAATCCCTAGTACAAAAAGAAAACAAAAAGAAAAAATGACATTATGGGGCAGGAGCAATAAAGTCTCTGCCGGCCCCTCGCTCAGCTGCGAGCTCACCAGGTTTTACAACCATGCTCAGTCAAGGTGGGCAGAGGAGCAGGAGTCTTGGCCTGGAAGAAGGTAAGTAACTAAACAGCCAGTGCATTTCTTCAAGATTATTCTGTTCAAAGTTATAAATGCCAGATTTTTTTAAAAGATCAGTAAAGATCAGAAATATGATTTGTCCCTTCTCAATAACTCTGCCTCAATTGTCGTTTACATTGTAATAGACGTTTGTGGTTGCCGAAAGGGCACGTTACTTTCCCCCACATTGTCTAGGTGACATTTCCCCATCAACTCCCCCATTCACTTTCCTGTTTCCCCGCGTTTAGCAATTTGGAAGTTCTAATAGTTTTGCTCATAGAATTAACAGCTCGCTTTCATGATCACCATTAAGTTTTGTAGCATTTCGCTCTTGTGGTAACAAATGTAGATGTAAACTAACGGAGGGATAGAATTTCAACACATAAAGCACATAAGACTTTCACTCCAAGGTCCACATGGAATGCCTTTTTATATGTAAAAATAATCAGAAGTCAGTAATAATGCAAACGACCTGTTTATCTTACCCATGGGGTGGTACTGATAGATAAAATAGTGACCCAGATGAGACCACCATCATTGATGGCACAGAGGGTCAGGGACCCGGAAATGATATTGAAATTGACCTTCGAGATTTCACCTTCTAATGGCAGCGCAAATGGAAAAGCAGATTTGGGGCAAACAGCAAGGCTGAAGGCTGACAGAGGTGCGGCCCGATCTCACGTGTAAAACTGCAGCCTCACAGGGGGATTGCCAACACCAGGAGCTGGGAGCCAGGTTCCTCTAGGCCGGGTAGTGAAGGCCTCATTTAAACAGAGAGAGCTGGTATCCAAGGCAACACAGGGAGTCAGGGAAGAATCCATCCCCAAGGTGCTCACTGTGGCCAACATCCTGCTGCATCCACAGGGGAGGAGTGGGGACTGGTGGGACTCAGGAAAGGCTGCAGGGCTGCAGAGGTGGGGGGAGGGAGGAGGGAGGAAGGGCCTTCTTCCTTTTTACCTCCTCCTGCCTCACTCCAGGAAGTTTTTTTCTCTGCTCCCTCTGAGAATCTTCCTTGTAAACCAGGGGTGAGTCTCTCTGTTTCTGTTGACATCAGAGTTTATTGGGGTCTGCCCTGCCAGGCTGGATTAGAGACCTTCCAGGCTGCAGAGCACACTGGGACGTCCAGGCGAAGGCCCTAAGGGCCTCAGGTCCTCTGCAGCACACGCTCCTTCTCGGCTCAGAGCTTGCCCCTGGCTTTCCTGTGCTCGCTGGCTACCTTCTTCTGCTCAGAGCACTAAGTGAAGTGCGGTTGGTTGTATCCCGCAAGACCACCACTGGAGCTCACAGGGTGGAAGTTAGCCTTATTAAATACATTTCAAGTCTTCCACACACATCTGAATACAGCAAACATGAAAAATTAATGCCTTTAATAATGGAACCCAGAATAACTATGCTGTTATGACTAATTATAATTTATTGCAAACTGGTGGTGTGTTAAGTGCTCTGAAGAACATAATGGTAAGAAACAGACTTCTTGGAGTGGGTGAGTGGGGTGAATGACCCCTCCTCCTGATAGGACCTGCACACTGATGCTGGGTTACAGAGCTGTCAGCAGGACTGTGTCCTCCTGGTTTCAGGCTAATCTGCCCCTTTCACAGAGGGGGAAGAAGAAGGAAGTCTTGGAACATTTAAAGGGGTGCTGATAACCAATCCCTTCACCCAGCTGTGAGGTCATAATTCTCATGGCTGGTAACAAATGGCATTCAATACTATTATTAGTTATATTTTCAGGTATGCATCAGTCTCTATACCCTAGGCAATAAGCCCACGAAATTTAGACTATTTTATGTCTCCTGGTGACTGTCACAGTCCCTTAATTTGCTTTATGGTTAGAGCTCTTAAAATGGAATTGTGGGGGCTGGGGTTGTAGCTCAGTGGTAGAGCGCTTGCCTGGCATGTGTGAGGCACTGGTTTCAATTCTCAGCATCACATATAAATAAATGAATAAAATAAAGGTCCATTAACATCTAAAAATTTTAAAAAATAGAATTGTGTTTGTGTGTGTCTCTTAGCCCCTACCAAATTGTATACGCTTTGAAGTTCTAGACAATATCTTATCTTTGTAGCCACTGTTCTTCGCAGTGTCCTGTCCTCCCTAGCTATACAAATGTTACTTAATTTATTAGACTTTAAGCTACTTTAGCTTTTCTCATGACTCTGACAGTCTTACATATTAACTAGCTTTGTGGTTCTCTATTCACTCATTCATTCACTCATTCATCCAACACTGGCTTTTCTTCAAGTGCCAGGGACACAGACGATCAAGTTCTGTGCCCTCTGGGATGTGCCCTCTGATGGGGTGGACCAATAATCAGGCACATGTGTGAACAGGCAGGACAACTTCAGGTCACCATAAGGGCTGGTAGGTGCATTCAAAGGAAAGGGTGAGTAGAGGGAGAGAAGCCAGGAAATTCTCTGATGCGGGGAGAGGCCTGCCCATTGCCTTTAGGTGCTCTGGGTGTGGGGGGGGGGGACACTTGAGCCTGCTACATTTGATTTAATTTATTTATTCATCCATTTTATAGAGCGTGGGGCTCTCATTTGAAGATTCAAAGATGGATATGGCATAATCTGTGCCCTTGAGGAATTTGTCACCTAGTGATAGAGTGTGAGAGGGAGACACATAATCACAGTGGATTCCAATGAGCTGCAGGTCAAGGATCCAGGATTAGGGCTGGCTTCCTATCTGCCCAGCTCCTGGCTCCTGGCCTTGGGCCCTCAGTCACCATTTGTGGAACTACACTGAATGGAAAGAGTCAAATAGAAGTCATAGACAGGAAGGGGGAAGTAGGCTGTGGGGAGGGGCAGAAGTCACCGCACAGAGGGAACAGATTCATGCTTTAAATAGGGCTCTGGTCAGGGGACAGACCCAGCCTCGCTGTCCATTTGAATCTGCTCCCTGCAGAATTAATCCCTGAAGTCTCTCAGGAAGCAGCAGGGAAGGATTACTTGCCTAAGAGACTTTCTGTTTCAGTGAGGTTTGTGCTTATGGCATATTTCTGAAAGGAAGAGCCAGGTTTTAGATCCTTCCTATTTCCCATAGAACCTGTTAGACACACACACACATGCATACACACATACACACACGCATACACACACACACACACACACATGCATACACACATACACACACGCATACACACACACACATGCATACACACATACACACACGCATACACACACACACACATGCATGCACACATACACACACGCATACACACACACACACATGCATGCACACATACACACACGCATACACACACACACACACACGCTGTATATTAGCATATGTATTTGGTTGGTTGTCTTGAGATCTAGAACCAGAGAAGAAAAAGGACTTGGGATTTCTAAAAGGCTGTGCTCTCTGTCCCCTAAAAGAAGAAGTGCCACAGAATGTCAAAAGACAGTTTAAAAGGAGAAATGCCGGGCTCTGCGTTCCTTCTGGTTATTGCATATAAATTGCTTCCCTGTCTGCGAGCTCAGGGTCCACGGGGATCACAAGTGACTGGCTTAATGCTGTTGGTCCCCGTGCCATGGCCTGCATTGAGTTCTGCCCCAGAGGTGGGGGATTGTGTCTAGAGTACCGGGCGCAGGAGGTGGGCATTAATTAGGGCTAACAGCCTGTAATTGGAGCTGCCTTTGTCCCTCCCTCCATTCTCTGAGCCCGAGACTGTCAGAAGGCTCGTTTTCACTGAAGCGTCATAATTAACGCCAAGCCTAATGTGAAAGGCAGATGAGGTTGGAACCCAAAATAGCTCGAGCTACCCAAGGGTGTGTGTGTGTGCAGAGCCGTGGGGAGCAGGCGGGGAAAGAGGAGGCTGGCGGTCAACTTGACCTCCAACTTGACCTCTTCCTTTCCTAGAGGGAGTCTGGGGTCAACACCGGGATTCCCCCCTCCACTTCCAGGAGCGAGTTGTCTAAAATGCTGAAATATTCCTTGAGGGACTGGGATTTCAGAATCTGGGGCTCTGGAAGTTGCAGGAACCACATATGGCAAGTCTCAGAGTGCCTGCCTTTGCTTTTTCTTGTTCGGAAGAGAAGATTTTCTTCCTCAGGAGGCTGATATCTTTTTGGAGTGGAAGCTCGGGACCTGGGAGGGTTGGTAAATGTAATAATGCCTGCAAAGCCCTCAGAGTACCTTGGAAGAAAATTCAAGGTATTTCTCTTATTACTGCTGGTCTTCCAATTCCCCTGAACTCTGAGAACCCATTTAAGTGATTACTTCATGAGGAGCCTAGTAGAAAAGCAAGACTAATATATTTCTCCACTTGGCAGCTCCCACACAGCCAAAGACCCTGGGTGCACTTACGATCACCATCATAATCTCACTCTTTCCCCCTCTGTTCTGCTTAGTACACAGCCAGCTAAACACCTGCGATTTATCTCCTAAGGAGACCGGATTCAGTGAACCTCGCAGCAGGGAGCTCGCAGCACCCCAGCACGTGTGCACAAATATGTGCTCAATTCTGTAACACCAGAGAACTGGGAGGGAGGAAGGATGTGGGTGCATCTGCCACATCTCAACTGCAGGTCCCCATTTCAGAGAGAAGAACAACAGGGAAAGAAAACCGAGCTATGGAATCAGCTCTTGGTTCTCTGAGGCTGGCTTCTTTGAGCACAGTTATGTGGAGTATTAAGACAGAAAGTCATTGGCTTAATTTCCATCCTGAGCCATTTATTGAAAGAGGGTCCTTATATGTATGCAATTTTCCTCTTCCCAACAAGGGGAGGCCCCAGAGGAGTGTCGCATGGTGCTAGATGTAAAGAGAAAAAGGAGAGATTGCTAGCGGGACTGGGGATGATTGACGTGTTGGGGATACTGTGCAGGGTGCTCCTTGCCGTGGTGACCTGCAGCCATTCAGCCTTCTCTGGTGAACATGGGGCGCAGCATCTTGGTATTCACAGTCAGTTGCAGATTCCTGAACACTGGAGGCGCCCACATGCACGAAACAGCTGCTTTGTCTCTGTAGATTGTTCTTACGCCCTCGTGTTTTGTTTTGCCATCTCCTCATTTTGAGCAGTCACCTACGGAGTCATTAAGTTGCTTCCTCACAAATTTTTCTGGATCATTTGGATTTTTGTTCTGATGCTTGGCCATATTGGCATTTACAGCCCTGTTAGAATGAGTCTGAATTATTATAGAGCCATGGCTTTCTGATTGTCAAAGTCCCACTGACATTGAGTAATTTATCTGAGCTGAAACATTTGTGAGTGCAAATAGTCTGAGCCAAAGATGAGGCAACCATCTGAGGGTTTTGTGGGGAAGAGTCTGTGGGTAGCCAGGAGCAGGACTGACCCTGGGTAACCTGGGCTGAGGGGATAAGGCCTCAGAGTGGGTGAGGCTTGCTGGCCCACACAGGCTGGCATGGCCTGGCTGACCTGTCATGCATGGGGACCTGGTGAGCTAGTGTTTCTTTGTTTGAATGTCATATCTGCTTGCTGCCTAGTGTTATGGTTTTGAAGGTAACACCAAGGTTTTGAAGAAAAGATGATATTACTCTGTAGACACTGAACCCCAAAAGGCTGAAGATAAAACTCCACGTTTTTGTACTTTGTTCATGACAAGTGAACAAAATAGTGGGCCAGTACTCTCCACTATTTTTTTTTAACCAGCTTTCCTAAAATGTTTGAAGTTAGAGAAAACTGACTCCTTTTACAGAAACCTCAAATTCCAAGTAACCAGACACCAGGAAAGACAGGTGGAAGCGATTAGCAGGTTTCTTTATCAACAGGCTAGTTGTGAAGACTGTGCTGGGTTGTATGGGATAGAACACTGAAGGCTTGTGTTAAAATCTCAGTTCCACCCACTTATCAGAGAGAACATTCGACTTTTGGTTTGGGGGACTGACCAACTTTACTTAGCATGATATTTTTCAACTCCATTCATTTGCCTGCAAATGCCATGATTTTATTCTCTTTTCATGCTGAGTAATATTCCATTGTGTATAGACGCACAGTTTCTTTATCCATTCATCTACTGACGGGCATCTAGGTTGGTTCCACCATTTAGTTATTGTGAATTGAGCTGCTATGAACATTGATGTGGCTGCGTCACTATAGTATTGTGATTTTAAGTCCTTTGAGTATAGACTGAGGAGTGGGATAGCTGGGTCAAATGGTAGTTCCATTCCAGGTTTTCTATACTGCTTTCTGATTGGTTGCAGCAATTTTCAGGCCAAATGTTCTCTCTGATAAGTCGAGGCTGATCCATAAAAGGGAGAGAAAAAAAATGGAGAAACTTTGGGCAAAGGGGAGGGAGGGAAGGGAGGGTACATGGGGGCAGGAAGGATGGTGGAATGAAATGGATATCATTACCCTAGGTACATGTATGACTGCATATATGGTGCGATGCTACACCGTGTACAACCATAGAAATGTAAAGTTGTGCTATAATTGTGTACAATGAACCAAAATGCATTCTGCTGTCATACCTAATTACAATAAATAAATTAATTTCAAAAAATCTCAACTCCATGGTTGAACTACCTGTGTGTCCCTGGAAAAGACATATCTGCTCTCTATCCAGTTTCTTAATCTGTCAGGTAGGGAGAAGTCTTCACTAAGAAATTCTAGTTAATTTTGTATTGTTATCGTCAAGCTATTCAGATAGCTTCTCTCACGGTTTCAAGAGGGCTGCTGCAGCTCTTACCATCACCATATCACACACTGACTTCTAAAGGCAAACAGAGGACCAAGTATTTCAAATATTTTAAGATGTCATTGACTGTAAGATGTACTGTTATTTTATCACCATGAGAGAAAGAGATTGTGGCTCAGTATTGATCATAAAATGCATCCTGAGTTATCTGAACAATGAAACACCATATACAATGTCTGTACTTAGTGTCTCTGGAAATGTCTCTAAGAACTTTTACCATACTGTTCCTCTGCCAGGAGACTTTCCATGTGCCAGCCCTGGAAACGGCCCCGGAAAGTACTGCTGCACCTGCCCTGTCTTGCAGAGTCCCCTGTTCTCCCGGCCGGGGGGCCTTGGGTGTCTCCCAGTGCAGCTCCCTGTCTCGTCTGCAGTCTTCTCACCACCTCTGCAGCCAGGAGAGGCACAGGCCCTGGTCACTCCGACTGGGAAACTTACCAAGGGGAGGCTGCCTGTGGGAAGAAATGGGACAGGTTCCTTTTCTGCTTCCCCTGTGGTGGCCTGATGTGACACATTGGTCTCTGACATAGCTCGTCTGGGGACATCTCAGGTGGCTGAGTGACTTCTGTATCTGGAAATGGTGGGCAATCTGGAAGAGCGTCTCTGTCTCTCTTTTTAAGTTTCCGTTATTACTGTCTCACTTCCTTCTCCCCCCACTCTCTGGGCCAGGGCATCACACCTCCCAATGACATATTTACACGGAACCCCTGCCTCAGACCCTGCACTCCAAGACGCAGGCTGAAACCAACACCACCATCTCCACCCAGCCAGTCAACGTGATTCTAGTTATTCAGGGGACAGGTGGATCTCAGAAGAAAACCAGATCTCTGCCAATGTGGGAGAGAACTGACCTGGCTATTGAGTGGACAATCAACCATGTTTGATGAATACCTGTCCTGCTTCACTGGGCTGTCAGAAGAGTTCCTTTTTATTCGTTATATTTCATTTTGAGTTTTTCTTAATATCCTTCATCATGTAGGACTTCGGGAGTGTTGCAGATGTCCCCAAGTGGAACTTGAGGGTGAGGAAGGGGAGATGGAGATCTCTGGGGCCTTCACTCTGTGCGGTCCTCCTCCATCTGTGGCTCTCCTGCCCCTTTGCCTGTGCCGTCAGCTCTGACTAGGCGCTGGGTGCCAGGGAATGCTGGAATGGTCGTCTGACCCCCAGGGGAGCCACTTACCTGCAGGGGGAATGCGGACCCCCCTCTGTATCTGGCTGCTCACCTGTACCAGGTGCTTTGGGCACAACCCTAGGTCCACTTCCTCGTTAGGTTTCGATTGATTCATTTGTTCCTTTTCAGTTTTGTCAGTTCCCATTTCTACAACAAAACACCAGTGACTTCCTTCCTACTTTCCTCAAGGGCAGCCTTGCCCCAGAGGTGTGGGCAGGTCACCCTGGCCTGGGGAACCAGAGAGGTGGCCGCCGTCATTGAAACCAGGGAAGGACCTGGCCTGCGGTGGGCATGGAGAACCTGGTGGTCTCCAAGTCTTTGGGGTCTGTCTTCCTTTTCCTTACACAATCGGACCTGGCCACAGAACCAAAGGTCCAGCTGTCTTCCTTATGACACTCTGCTTTCTCTGTCCCCTGTAGGTGAGCCTGGCAGGATCTTGGCTGGTGTGACTCACCTCTACCTCTGGCTTCCAGGGGTCACTGCTGTTCCCGTCACACGGTTCAGGTGTATTCCGTGTTCTCCCAGGTCAAGGTTCCTCAGTGCCGGCAACGTGGACAGGCTGGGGCTTCATGCACGCCCACTCGGGTTCTGCTCAACGCATCCTCACTCTCCTTTAGCTCCTTTAGCGCTTTGCTTAGTAAGCCTCGGCTAAATACCCAGCTTCATTTTTTGCAAGTTCTACCTTCCCCCAAACAGAGGACAGCCAGGTTCTGTCCCACTTTGTCACAGGGTCACCCTCTGGAGTTCCCTGTAACATGCTGCTCATTTCTGAGACGACGCCAGAGACGCCTTGAGCACTCCTATTGTGGATGTGCTCGCAGTGATGCTCGTCTTGGCCAGGGGACGATCAGTGGCGGCCGGGACGTTACCTAGACATGGAGAAGGAGAGCAAAACCACTGGGGTTGGGAGAAAGTCAATATGAACATACACAGTGTTCACCGAAGATGCTCACCAAAATCAAGACTATCAACTCTTCTAAAATGATGCCACATACTAGGTTTGAGGAAGGAGCTCAACAACCTCTGACAAAGAGAACATGGCTTGTCACAGCAGATGGTGGCAAATATCATGAGGTCAAAAACTATGAGCACTTGTGATGGAATATTTTTAAAATGTTTCCTCTGACCTTCAGTGAGAAACCAGGAGTCAGTGGGAGTCTCATCAGACTTTCTAAATTTTCCCGAGGACTTTCCATTTTGTATTTATAAGATTAACTCAAAGGGTCTTTTTATTTTCCAAGTGGCCATTTATTCATGGGTAGGTAAAATTCTAATGAATGACATTTCCTCTCCTCTTGCTCAGGAAAAAAGCATGCGGCTCCTCCCCCTCTCCTCCTCCCAGAATAGAGGAAGGACATTTAATTTGCATGTCACTTTCTTTTGCCAGAAGTCAGTAACCCCCAGTATTTTTAGCTCCTTTTGAAAGTCCATTAGTAACGTGGCTTTTTCCCGAGACCTCTCCTGCTTTGTGCGCTGCCATCTGCATATTTCTGGCTTCTGTAAGATCCTCTTCCCTTCACCTTCCCTGTGCCTGCGCTCTTCCTAGATTTCCTTGAGCTCTTCCCATATTTTTTACTTTTTATTCAGCTCTTATTCTCACTTTTATCCTTTCTAAATATTAGAGTTCTTAAAACATATGTTGATTCCAAATCGCCACCCCACAGTCCGGCAGGTTCGGGGGCTCATACGTGTGTTCTTGTCACTGGTGGTTGTGCGACCACCTCTGAGATGCAGGAGACAGCCTTGTAGGACATGCAGACTCTGTGGGCACATAAGGATGAAGGCTGTATTCAGAGGAGTTACAATTCTAGTTGACCGAGTAGGATTGCCTGATTTTTAAACCCAGGCATATTACACGGTAGAAACAACTTCTGTTGGAAATATCTTAATAGTTTATTTGTTGAACACTTAAGGGGAATTTTTAAACTTGCTGAATGAAAGAATTGGTGATGTCAATTCTGTTGGCTTCATCACTTACAGGATAGGCTCACTGTGGTGTGTGGTCCTAGAAAAGAAAAGAAACAGAATGATTCCTACCTTTCTAATTGTGACACTTCCTGTATTTTCTGCCCGGGTAGGTGATATCTATTAGGCCCAAGTATAACACATGTTTACAGTCATTAAGAAGTTAGGGAGAAAGTCCTGGGTTACATATTGAGAAATTGAAATAAGACTAGATTTCATCACACAGAACAGGGTTTAACTTTGATGTTTTAGCTGAAAACATTTACTACATAAGCTGGAAAATCCACAGATGATTAGGCATTCAAGTAATGAGGGAAGGTCTTCCAGGCAGTCTTGGAAAATATTTATTTCTCCTCTGCAATCATGCAACACTTAAAACAAAGTGAAACAAGATGAAATACTCTCTTGTGGAGCAGGAGTATGCAATTTGATGAATTATACAGTCACATGACCAGTTAGCCTGCATTGCAAATATTTGTGCAGCAGCAATTAAGAGGTAGACGTAGAAATAAAAAAGCAACGGAAGTAGAAAGATCTTGAACTTCAGCATCACCTGCTGGTGTAGACGCCTCGCAGGTTAGTGGCTGGAAAGAGGGAGTTATCAATCCGTCCAGTCTCAGTAATCTAGGAATTTTCTTTGCAAGATGGTCTTTATTATTATATTCCAAGTATATGATGAATTTCCAGATTCATTGGCATGCAAATACGATGATGAAAACTTTTCCCCCAAGAAATGTTAATTTTAAAGAATTATTTGCTTTGTATTTTTGTGGCTGTATTTCATCACTCTGTTCCCTTTTTGCAAAGTAAAATTTGCATGTGAGATTTATAAAACTGGAGCCTTAATTTCACTGAATTTGGCAAATGTACAACATCACAGTCAAGACAGAGAATATTTCCGTCAGCGGGAAAGTTCTCTCGTGCCAATTCTGGTCAATTTCCACATCTGGCTGGTAACCAGAAATCTGACTTCTATCACCATAGCATGGTCTCACCTGTTCTTGAACATCACAGAAGTGGAACTGCATACCAGGGGCTATTTTTGTCTTAAGGCAGTGTTTTAAGACTTGTCCACATTGGTCTATGTTACAGCACATCATTTGTTGCTGAAGGAGTGCTCCATTCTATGAATAAATGTCAATGTGTCTATTTACTCTCTTGCTCTAAACATTCATGTATTTTCTAATTTTCTGGTGTTATGAGCAAAGTACTATAAGTATTCTTGTACCACTCTTGTGTGTGTGTGTTTTCATTGAATTTACATAGGTGGGAGTGGAAATGCTGGACATGGGGTGGGTGTGAGTTGCAACTGTAAGGAACCCTCACCCCTATTTTCAAAGTGACTATTTTACACTCCTAACAGCCCCAATGAATCCAAATTCCAGTGGCTCCACATTCTCAGTAACATTTGGTGGTATCTGTCTTTTAAATTTCTGCTCTTTCAGTTGGTTTGAAATGGAAAATGTCATCTTGTCATACTTATAACTAGCATTTCACTGACAAATAATGATTCCAAACATCTATTTATGTGCTCTGTGCTAGTTGTCTTATCTTGTATGCTTATATATATATATATATATATATATATATCAAAATGTCTGTTTATATCTGTCATCCTCTTTGCAATTGGGTTAATGCCATTTTATTATTAGTTTATAGAAGTTATTTATATATTCTGGATACAAATTCTTTGTACCATAAATATTTCAGGTATAATAGGTTGTGACATGTATTTTCAAATACTTCAAATATGTCAGATCATGACATGTGTTTTCATTCTCTTAGCATTCCTTACATGATTCTTAGTAAGTACTTGTGATTTATTTTATCTTCTCTAAGAGCGCTTTGACAACTCTAAGTTTGGGAAGACATTCTACTATGCTTAGCTCTACAAGTAATTTAGGTTTTATATTTATATGTAGGATCATTCTTGAATTATATTTTTAGGTATATGTAAAGTAGGGGTTGAAACATAGATTTTCTACATGAGCCAGTTGGTCCAGTTGTGACTGTTGAAAATTTTCCTTTCCCCATTGGAATTATCTTGGCATCGTTGTCAAAATCAATTGATCTTGCATAGGTGGGTCTGTTTCTGAAATATGTTTCATGTCTATTCTGAACCCAACACATGAGACTGTCTTGTTTTCTACAACCTCATGAATAATTGTAAAATCAGTTGGTGCAAGTCCTTTCTTATAAAACCCACTAGTATATTGAATAAGATGTGTGAGAGTGGACACCCTTATCTTGTTAGAGAAATAGTTGGCAAATATTTGCTCATATTCCATAGGTTTTCCTTTCTCCGTTGATTCTTTCCTTTGCTGTGGGGAAGCTTCTTAATTTGCTATAATCTCATTTATCACTTTTTGCTTTTGAGTTCTTTTCCAGAAAATCATTGTACATATGTCTTGATGAAATCCCCCGATGTTTTCCTCTAGCAGTTTGGGTGTTTTGGGTTGTAGATGGAGATCTTTGATACATCCTGAGTAGATATGCTTACAGGGTGAGAGACAGGGGTCCACTTTTAGTCTTTTGTGCATGAATGCCCAATTTTCTCTTCACCACTTATTGAAGAGGCTGTCCTTTTCCCAGCGTGCAGTGTTGCCTTTGTTATAATAAGTTGGCAATAGATGCATGGGTGTATTTATAGGGTTTTTGTTCTGCCCTGTTGGTCTTGTGTCTGTTTTTATGCCAACACCATGCTTTTTTGTTCACTGTGACTCTGTAGTATGTCTTGAAATTAGGTATTGTGATGCCCCTTGCTTTGGTCTTCTGTTGAAGGTGATTCAAAATGGTTGTAGTATGTCTTGTTCAAGATGGTTCAGGATGTTGTCTAGTCTTAAAATGTTTAAGAGAGTCTTGGCTATTGGGATGTTTTGTGCTTCCTTTGAATTTTAGAATTTTTATTCTGGTTCTGAAAAGAAAATCAGTGGTGTTTTGTTGGGGATTGCATTCAATCTGCAGATTGAATTGGGTAGCATGGGCATTTAACATGTTAATTCTTCCAATCCACAAGATTGGAGTTTGTCTTTTACAATTTCTGTCATCAGTGTCTTATAATTTTCATTGCAGAGGTCATTCATCTCCTTGGTTAAGTTTATTCCTAGATTTTTTTGTAGCTATTGTGAATGGAATTACTTTCATGATTTCTTCTCAGCAAATTGGTTATTGTATATAGAAAAGCTACTGATTTTGTGTATTGATTTTATATCCTGTTGCTTTACTGAATTTGTTTATCATTTCAATAGTCTTTTGGTACAATCTAGTTTTTTTTTGAAAACATAGAATCACATCATCTATGAACAGGAATATTTTTACTTCTTATCTTCAATTTGTATGCCTTTTATTTCTTCTCTTGCCTGATTGCTTTGGCTAAAACTTCTAGTAGTATATTGAATAAGATGTACATATATCTTGATGAAATCCCCCGATGTTTTCCTCTAGCAGTTTGGGTGTTTTGGGTTGTTCCTAATCTTAGAGGAAATTCTTTCATCTTTTCCCTAGTCAGCATGATATTGGCTATGTGTTTATGATATATAGGCTTTCTTAATTGAGATAAGATACTTCTTTTTCTAATTCGTTCAAGGCTTTTATTGTGAAGGGGCATTGGATTTTATCAAATCTTTTTCTGAATCTATTGAGATGATCATATGATTTTTATCCTTCATTCTGTTAATATCATACATCTTTTTTCTTTAAATTTTTTTTACTAATACATATTATTTATGCAGAATAGTGGATTTTACTGTGGCATATTTGTACATACATATACCTATTTGATCAATTTAATTTCTTAGTACCTTTCATTGCCTACCCTTTCTCCTTCCCCCATCCCTTTCTGATACCGTAATGGTCTCCTTTCTATTTTCATAAGATCTCCCTTCTATACCCCACCCCTGTATAACTATTTTGTTTAACATAGTACTCCCAAGTTCCATCTGTTTTCCTGCAAATGATATAATTTTATTCTCCTTTATGGCTGAATAACACTCTTCTGTGTTTAGATACTACATTTTCTTTGTCCATTCATACTCCAATGGATATCTAAGCCAGTTCCATAATTTGGCTATTGTGATGTGTGCTGCTATAAACTTGGGAATGAATATATCTTCAAAGTATGCTGACTTTAATTCTTTTGGATAGACACCAAGGAGTTGTGTGGCTGGATAAGGTGGTAGCTCCATTTTTAGCTTCTTGAAGGAACCACAGTGACTGTATTAATAATTCACATTACCACCAACAGATGTCTAAGGGTTATCTTTTCCCTGTATCTTCACAAGTATTTATTGTTATTTGTATTCTTGAAGGTTGCCATTCTTAATGGAGTAAAATAGTATCTCAATGTAGTTTAGATTTACATTTCCATGATGACTAGAGATGTCGAAACTGTTTTCATGTAACTGTTGGCTCCTTTGAGAACTGTTTAGTTCACTTGCCAATTTATTGAATAGGTTTTTTGGGGGGTGGTGTTGAGTTTATAGATTTTAGATAATAATCCTCTGCCGGGAGAGTAGCTGAAAAGGTTTTTCTCCCACTTTGTAAGTTCTGTCTCACACTTTGCAGCACAGAAGCCCTTTAGTTTGATGCCATTTCACTTATTGACTGAGGTGTAGGAGTCCTTCTGAGGAAGTCACTGCCTGTGCCTATGTATGTTGAAGGTTTCCCTGTGTTGTCTTCAAGCAAAGTTTCTGGGCTTATTCCTTGATTTTCCTGATTAATTATTGGTATGTAGGATGATATTGATTTTTTATGTTGATCTTGTGTTCTGCTACTTTGCTGAATTTACTGATCATCTCTAAAAAGTCTTGTGGTAGAACTTTAGGCTCTTAGGATCATAGAATCTGCAATTGAACAATTTGACTTTTTTATTTCCGATTTGTATCCCTTTTATTTCCTTCTTTTGCCTAATTGCTCTGGCTAAATCTTTCTAGGACGATATTGAAAAGGAGCAGTGAGAGTGGACATTGGCCTTGTTCCTGATTTTGGAAGAAATGCTTTCGGTTTTTCCCCATTGACAATGACGTTGGCTTGGGTTTGTCATCTGTAGCTTTTATGACATTGAGGTAAATTCCTTCTATCCCTAGTTTCTTCAGAGTTTTTCATCTTGAATGGGTGTTGAATGTTGTTGAAGGCTTGAAGGCTTTTTTGTATCTATTGAGATGGTGATTTGATTTTTGCCTTTGATTCTATTTAGGTCGTCTAATATGTTTATTGATTTGCATATGTTGAACCATCTTTCATTCCTGGAATGAAACCTAAACTTGATCAAGGCACATAATCTCTTTAATGTGTTATTGAATCCAATTTGCTAATAGTTTATTAAGGATTTTTGCATGTGTGTTCTTCAAGGATCTTGGTCTGTAATTTTCTTTCCTTGAATTGTCCTTGTCTGGTTTTGGTGTCTAGGTAATACGGCTTCATAGAATGAGTTTGGAAGTTTTCCCTTGTTATGGATTGGATCTTTAACATCTCCCCCAGAAGCTCGTGTGTTAGCCAATATGGGAACGTTCAGAGGTAAAATGATCAGGTTATAAGAGCTGTATACTCAATGGTGAATGAACACCTGGGTGGTAACTCTAGAAAGGATACCTACTTTTCCTAGTAGGTCACTGGAGGCATGGCCTAAAATAAATTATATATATCCATAAACTGCTTCTTCTTCTTCTTCACCTCTCTCTCTCTTTCTCTGCTTTTTGGCTGCCATGAGTTGAGTCATTTCCCCCACCATGATGTTTTCCGTCTACCATGATGTTCCGCTTCACGTCATGCCCAAAGCAATGGAGTTGGCTGAACCTCTGAAACCAAAAGTCCAAATAAACTTCCTCCTCTAAGTTGTTATTGTCAGGCATATGCAACACAAAGCAACACAAAGCAACACAAAGGTGACTAAAGCATCTCTCCCTTTCTATTTCAGTCAAAAACTTGAGGAGCATTGGCATTAGTTCCATTAATTCTTCTCTAAAGTTCTGGCAGAATTCAGCTGTGAATCCATCTGGTCCATCTGGGATTTTCTTTGTTGGAAGGCTTTTTATTACTGCTTCAATCTCCTTGCTTATTATTAGTCTGTTTACATTTTCTGTGTCCTTTAGTTAAATTTGGTATGTTGTATGTGTCTAGCAATGTATCCATTCTTCTAGATTTTCAATTTTTTGTAAATTTTCCTTAATGATTCTTCAGATTTCCTTTGATATATGCTGTAATATCTTTTTTTTTCATTTCCAATTTAATGAGTTTAGTTCCTCTTTCTCTTTATTTTGGTTAGTTTAACTAAGGGTACATTAATCTTGTTTATCTTTTCAAAGAACCAACTCTTTGTTTCATAGATCGTTTGTATTGTTCTTTGATTCTCTATTTCATTATTTCAACTCTTCATTATTTCTTTCCTTTTACTTATTTTAGAATTTTTTTTTCTTATTTTCTAAGACCATAAAATGAATCATTAAGTTACTTACTTGGTATCTTTCTAATTTTTGAAATGTAGGCACTCAAAGCTTAAAACATTTCTTTTGGAATGATCTTCATTGTATCCCAGAGATTTGGGTGTGTTGTGTTTCTATTCTTGTTTGATTCTAAGAATTTGAAAATTTCTCCTCTGATTTTTTAATAACCCACTCATCATTCAAAAGTGTATTTTTCTGTCTCCCTATGTATGGTTTCTGTGGTAATTCTTGCACTTGATTTCCAATTTCATTCCTTTTTAACCAGATAAAATGCAAGGAATTATTTCAACTTTTTTTTCATATTTGCTAAGATTTGCCTTGTGATCTATTTTGGAGGATATTTCATGAGCAGCTGAAAAAAAGTGTGTTCAGCTCTTGTTGGATAAAATACTTTATATAAAAGTGTGCTAAGTCCAGTTTTAACTCTATGGTATCTTCATTGATTTTATGTCTGGATGACCCATTAGTGAGAGGTTTATTAAAGTCACCTAGTATTATTGTACTGGGGGAGGGGAGGTATTTGAGTCTTTATGGGGGGGTAGTGTTCTTTCTATGTAACTGGGTGCTCTGACCTTTGGGGCATAAATATTTGCTAATGTTATGTTTCTTGTTGGAGTGTTCCCTTTACCAATATATGTCACCTTGTTCTAATTTTGGCTTAAAGCCTGCTTTGTTAGATATGATAATAGGTACTCCTGTTGTCTTTGGTTTGCATTTGCATAGAATATCATTTTCTACCCTTTCATTTTTCTATTTGACTTGCTTTGTCTTGTATTTCCAATGTTTTTGTTTGTTCTTTGTTCCTTGTTCCCTTGTTGATTGAATGCTTTTTCATGTCCTGTATTTTCTCTTAGTTCATTCCTTAGATCTTCTTTTAATTCATTGATTATTTTAACAATCAACTTTTAAAATTCTTTGTCAGGCATTTCACCCACTTTGATATCTGTGTATTCCGTTATTGAGAGTGGTTCATAAACTTTTGGAGGAGTTTTGTTGGTGTGTTTCTTCGTGTTTTTAGAGGTTCTATATTCTTCGCACATCAGTTTTGATGGATTCCTTTTTCTCTATTATGTGAGGGTATTTGAGGTATCTCTTTACAATATGCCTTGAACTGGGGTATATCTTACCATCAAAATGTTTAATCAGTGTCATCAAAGTGCCACGTTAAACCACCAGCACTACTCTGAGAGAAACAAGTAACCACCAGTAACAGTGGTAACTTAAGAGACAAGCATATATTAACATACGTTTGAAAATTTTTTGCAAATAATCTCTAGAGTTCTAATCAATGATAAACTTGGATAAAAATAATATCATATAGAATGAAAAGTTAAGCATTATTGATAGTATACTTAATACTAAATCATATTGGAAGAACAAAAAAGAGGGAAAAAAAGAGAAGCAAAGAAAGGGTGGAGGAGGGAAGGGCTACAGAAGGTAAAATGAGGAGAATAGAAGAAAAGGGATATTAAGAAAACATGCAATTAATTGAAAAAACACCTAAAATCAGAGCTAGAGAAAACAAATACTGAGGGAAGACACAATAAAACACTTTATACAAAACAGCCAATGCAACAAGAATCAAATAAAAACTCAGGTTTTCTCCTTCTTGAGCTATTTAAAATGGAGAACCTTCTTTCTGGGACTTTGACTTTAGAGTCTCCCAGCTATGAGGAGGTGTGTGGGACACAATTATGAACTCAGATCCAAACTGGTCAAACCTTCTGGGGAGTCTCTATGCTGAGGTCCATCCCTCCTTGTCTGCCAGTGTTGGGGGGACATTGTCCATTTCAGAGCAGGAAACACCCTCAATATCACTATGTTTTTGTTTCTAAAGATGGTGGTGGGGGGTGTAGCTCTATGAGGAAGTGCTGGCCTGCCTTCTCACCCTGGAAGCCTGTGGACTGATCCCAGTTGTGCTACGCCCCTGGTTCTGAGAACCTCAGTCTGTGTGCTGGGGTAGGTGTGTGGGAAGTGCCCCGCCTGGTTCAGCAGGTCCTTCAGACGCTTCTTGGCATGGTGGAGGTGGCCAGGTCCACGAAGGGATTCTGCAGGCAGCATCTTCCCACCAGACCCAGACCTGAACTTCTTTCACCCCCAGTCAGCCTTGTTCCTTATTATAGAATCCAGACTACCAGTTTCACATGAAAGCGCCATTCATTTTTCCCTGCTCTGCAAACTTGATTGGCAGCCACGGTGTCCATAATTTCTCAAGCTTCCCCCAAGGCCATGCCATAGTCTCACTCTTGAGCCCAGCCAGGTTGACTCATGGCTTGGGCATCCGCTGACCCAGTGAGGTGTAAAGCAGAAGTGGCTGTTGGGTATTGTGTATACCAAAAGAAAGTAAACCACAAAAACTCCCCCTACCCAAATAACTACAGAGAAAGAAAAAAAGGAAATAATTATGGAGAAAGAAAACAAGGAAAACTGTAGGAATTTCTAACCTTCGATACAGAAATTTAAACAATGATAATTTTAAGTTGGTGTTACTTGCCTGCTTTCCTAAATCCATTGGGAAGTGCCAGAACTTTCCCATACTGGTTCACTTCCAGTATCTGAACCTCTATTTCTGCTCAAATTGTGATTTTGCTGCACACAGCAGAGCCTGCTTTTCTAAAACTTGCCAGGAAAGGGGAATTTCCCTACCCCACTGAAGCACGGCATTGGCAGCACAGATGCATTCTATTCATTTTATTATTTTTCTATTCTAAAACCCAATATTTCTGGGTTTTACCTGGATGCTGGTTCTCTGCATGGCATTCAGTACTGTCCCCAAACCTTCCCACCTTATCATGTAGCCACAGAACTGCTGTTCTTATTCAGCCTTGGGGAGTGGTTACTATACGATGGGTTCATGTAGTATTCCATTTTCAACATCTCTTTAGTACAGTTCATTTATTGATTTACATGAACTATCCTTGCATTCCTTGGATGAAACCAAGTAGATCATGGAGCATAATCTTTTTAATGTACTATTAAATTTAGTTTGCTAGTATTTTCTTGTGATTTTTACACCTATGTTCATTAGGGATGTTGGTCTATGGTCTTCTATTTTTGTGTATGCCCTTGTCTGGTTTTGGTCATAGAGTAATGCGGACCCATAGAAGATTTGGGGTAAGTTGCCTCCTTTTCTATTCTTTGGAATAATTTAGGGAGAATTGGATCAGTTCTTCTTTAAAAGTTTGGTAAAATTCAAAACAGAAGTGATACAGTCCAAGGCTTTTCTTTGGTGGGAGGCTTTTCATTACTGATTCAGTTTAAATGCTTTTTACTGGTCTTTCAGATTTTATGTCCTTCTGGTTTAATTTTAGTATATCATATATTTCCAGAAATGTGATCATTTTCTAGATTTTCCAATTTGTTAGTGAATTGTTTTTTTATAACAACTCCCAATGAGTCTTTGTATGTGGTATTGGTTTTAATGTCTCTTTTTAAAATATTTTATTGTTGGGGGAGTTTCTATTTTTTCTGGTTAGTATAGCTAAAGATTTATTGACTTCAAACCAAATCTTTGTTTTCTTGGTCTTTTTCGGTAGTGATTTTTTGGTGCCTTTATTTACTTCTACTCTGATCTACTCTGATCTTTGTTATTTCTTTCCTTTTAATAACATTTATTATAATGGTAATGTTTGATTCATTTTTCTTTTTCTTTTGAATATCTACTTTTCTTGTGGTTTTTATACTTTCACATGCTTTAATGGTGGATTTGTTTTTCATTTCTGAAATTAGGACTCCATTAGGCATCTTTTATAAGACTGTCATGGTCATTAATTACTTCAATTTTTCCTTGTTTTGGAAGAATTTTATTTCTTAATCAATTCTAAAGGATAGCCTTTCTGGGTATAATATTTTTGGTGATAGATATTTTGTTTCAAGACTTGGAATATGTCATTCAATTCTGTCCAGAAATATAGGTTTTCTGCTGAGAAATATACTGTTAGTCTAATGGGGGATGTCTTTATATATATAACTTGGTGCTTTTATCTTACAGAGTTTAGAATTTTTCTTGGTCTTATACTTTTGAAAGTTTGACTATACTATGCCATGGTCAAATATCATTTCTGGTTATGTCTATTTGGGTTCTTATAACCCTCTTTATATGAATGTTCATATTTTCCCCCAAATTGGGGACATTTTATGCTATTATTTTATTGAATGTTTTCTATGTCATTAATATTTTATTCCTCACCTTTAGATATTCTCAAAGTCTGTCTGTCTGTTTGTCTGTTTGTTTTTGCTTAATTGTATCCCCAAATTCTTGAATATTCTTCATTTTTCTTTTTTGTTTGGGGTATTTCAAAAGACTTTTCATCAATTCCAGATATTCTTTCTTCCATTTGTCCTTACTGAGGGCAGATGTCATTTTATTTTACTTACTTAGCTCTTAATTTCCAGGAGTTTGATTCTTTTTCAAAATTCCTATTATTTTGTTGAGTTTCTCATTCATATCCTTCATTGTCTTCTTAATTTCATCTAACCATTTGTATTGTCTTAAATCTCATAGAGTTTTTAAATATTTTTTCTTTCAAATTCTTTATCTACATTAATTTCTTTGGAATCTGCTGTTAGAGAATTATTATTTTCTTTTGGAGGCATCTTACTACTTTGCTTGTCATATTTATTGTGCTCCTATGTTGGTATTTGTGCACCTGGTGGATTAGTTATCTATGGGATGACCTTCATAGTAAGAGACTTTCTTCTGAAGATGTGTCTTGGGTGTCAGTTTGTTATTCCATGTTGGCTGTATTTCCAGATGATGACTATAATGTCCCCATACTTCTTTGGCTATGATTAATGAATTTGGGTTCAAGTGTCCATGGCAGAATTGGAGAGACCCACTGTCTCTGCAGGCCATGAAAAAGTGGGGACATTCCAGCAGTTCAGGTCGGTGTGTGAATGAGATGCTGAGTGATTACTTCTACAGAGTGAGTGATGGCCCCTATCAAGAGGTGAAGATTTCTTCCAGCACTGTTGGTTGGTGCTATTTATGCTACTAGGGCCTCTGGCACTGGCCGCCTCAGTAGTTGTGAGGGGCCTGAAACACTTATGCTACAGTCAGTCATCAATGCAGGTCCAGATGCTGCGCGGGGAAAGTAGTGGCAGGAACCACAGTACCCCTTCTGTGGTGCTCACACCAAGTCCTGAGAGTAGGGCATGGTCAGACAAGATGTGCAGGCAGGACAGTGATGAAAGCTGCATAGGTGGGTGGCAGCAGGAGTCGTGGTGTTCCTCTCTACCAGTGGCAGTGCACACCTGGGAGTGAGGCTGTGGTTGGTGCTAGGCAAAGTACCTCTTGGCCCTCTGGCCACACATGCCACGGGGTGGGGTGAGGGATGGATGCCAGGGATTTTCTCTCTCAACTCTTTCAGTTGTTGTGAGCCAGGGACCAGGGTGACAATCAGAACCACAGAGTTACTCAGGAGCCTTTGAGAAACTTTTACTTTCACATATCCTATTTTTATATATGACACCATTATGGTGACTTAAAAATAGATCCCATCTCTGTTGAAATTCTCCATTAGTTAACGCTTAAATTTTTTCCCTCTCTGTATATAATTCCACCTTCCCCTTCACAATTGTTTGTATTGATTATTTTTTCTCTTGACGGTGGATCACACACTCTTGTTTCTTCATGGGTGCTTGATTCCATGTGTAAAAGAACAGGAAAGCTGAATTAAATAGCATTGATGCTCAAAAGCGATATATACTGATTTTACTGTCCAGGTGCTATTTAGAGGTAGGATCATTTTGGAACTGGATTCGATTTAGGCTATTTTGGGGTAAGTCATGTCTAGTTTATGAAAACTTGAGATAATTTGAGGAAAGAAACAGATTTTTATTTTATTTTATTTTTTTTTTTTAGCAAGGCTTTGTATCTGAGGGTTTGTCTGTTCTGTTGACTGTTAGAATTCGACAGGCCATGGACCCTTATGTCTCAGTGGTTCTTTTCCAGGTCACTGAATCCCTCCTTCAAGGACAGAAGCTACTGCTTTGTGCTCTGCATAAAGCTTGGAAAGTGTGTGTTGTTTCTCTGAGTTTTCATGCTCTTTTCTTTATACTTTCATGGTGCCTCTCCTACCAGGGTTCTCCCTTGGTGGTTCTGCCTTGTCCTAGCAACAAATGGCACAACTTCAGTTTTCTTAGTTTTCTTGTAATTTCCTTCAGATGCCAGCAGGTGCCAGCCGGTTCCCTGAGCCTGCACGTCAGGTGTTCTCAGCTTTCCTTCGGCATCATAAGGCCTGGAGGAGTGATGAAGGTTTTTTAGTTCTCCTGCCCCATCTTTAGATTTCAGCAGGCGCTTCCCACCTGAATTCGACAGGAGAACTTCTCTCTGGCTCTGACCTCAGTCTTTCTTAAGTACTCAAGGAAGGCCCAGAGAAATGAATTGAGTCTAGGCACAAATTTCCCTTGAGTGTGAAACTTGTGGGAATCCTCAATCAGTATGCCAGCTCACACTTGAGCTTTAAAAATATGTTATAAATTCACCTTTTCCCCCTTCTTATCCTTTTTGCAATAGCTTCTTCCTCCTGCTACTGCTCCCGCAAAAACGCAAGCATCTCTGGGTCTGCTCTCCCTTAGGAAAGACTAGGAACTTTTTGGATATTAGTTTGTTAATTTTTGTGACTTCAGTTTTAATTTTGTAGATTATATGGCAGAAGCCACCCACTTAGTAATTTTTTTTTAGTTCAGATATTCACTGTTCTAATATAATATCTAGACTTTCTATTTCATTTTTATCTTTTCTCTGGAATTTCTCCATTGGTTCACACATTGGTTTCATCATTTTCTTGATATTATTGAATATGATGTTAATAGCTATTTTAAGGTCTTTGTAAACTAATTCCAGGATCTCTTCCTATTAACTGCTTTGTACGTAGACACATACAAATCACATTTTATGCTTATTCACATGTCTAATGATTTTACATTTTGATGTAATTTAATTTATATTATCCTGGTATAAATTCGCCATTCTTTTACATTGACACTATTCATGCCCATATAAAGGAGAGAACTGAAGACAACAAATAACTGGATTTTTCTTTTTTGACAATTATGGTATGTAGACTATTTAAATTCAATGTAAATTGGTATATTGGATTTAAATCTACTATATTGCTATTTGTTTATTTGTTACATTGTTCTTTTCCCCATTTCTCTTTTATTCTTTTCCTTTAGATTAACTCAGCAATATTTATAATTCCAAATTCCCATACAATTCTTTTAGAGTAGTCATAATTCTTTTATAGTAGTTGCTTTAGGGTTTATAGTATGCATTTTTAAGTTATCATATTTATTACTTAGTAATATGATTTCACTTGTCATATAGTATATTAACCTTTCAGTTTCACACTTCTATTTCCCACGCCTACTCTTTGTATTATTGTTACTGTGACACATTTTAATTTCACATGTTTCAAACCCCATGACACATTCCTCTTAGTTTTGCCTATTTAATATTCCACTATATTTTTAAAGAGATTTAAAAATTAGTAAAGTTTTTCATATTAGCCCACATATTACATTTCCAGAGATCTTCTTTACTTTGTGTAGATGCTGATTTCCATTAATGTATACTTTTCTTTCTGACTAAAAAACTACCATCACTCTTTCCTCTAATGTAAATCTGCTTGTAATTAATTCCTTCAGTTTTTGTATGTCTGAAAAAAAAAGTTTTATTTTGCTTTCACTTTGACAGATAACCTCATAGGGTATAAAATTCCCTATTCACAGATTCATCTTCCTGATTTTTAGCAATAATGTTACACTTTTTCCTACATTGTTTCTGATTAAGGAGTCTGTTGTCATTCTTCTGCATACTTTTTGGTCCCCAACCATAATACCTTAATGCATTTTTCTTCATGTTTCTCATGCTTGGGATTTATTGAGAGTTTTACATCAATGAGTTTATAGTTTTTATTAAATATGGAAAAACATTTAGCTATATTTATTCAAACATTTTTTTTCTGGGCCTCTTACTCAACTTTTCCTCAGTGATTCAAATTAATGCAAATTAGTTGGTTGAAGGTCATGGATAATATTTCTTTTTAGTGTGTTATTTTTTCTCTTTATTTTTCTTTAGTTTTTATTTCTTTGCTTTCAAATTTACTAATCTTTTTTTCCACAGGATTCAGTCTGTGGATTCTTTATATATCCTATTTGATCCGTACTCCCCCTAGGACTTAGGGTGACCTCTGCAGTACTATGGAGTTTTCTCTCCATGAAGATTTCTCTCTCCATACATTGCCACTTGAACTCACGTCTGCGTTAACATAGTGAATTTGCTGGTCGCTGTCTTGATTTATCTCTCTTTTGCCCTCCATCCTAGAAATTCTCTTCTGAAAGTAAGATAGAGATCTTCCCTAATTTGTTTCTCTTTTCTTATGGATTACTTACGGTATTGATATTGACTACTTGGTATCCTATGTCTTAAAAATTGTTGTTTTATATATTGTGCAAGGTTTTAGTTGTTTCAAGTGAGAAGGTGAATTCAGTCCCTGATAGTCCATGTTGACTCAAGCGGAAATACATATTTTTAGAAAGTTTTAAAATGTTTTTTATTAGGCCATTAAGTTATATGCAATAGTGGGGTTCACTTTGACATAATCGTACATGTACGGAATATGATCTGTTCCATTTCAGTCCTCAGTACTTTGTTTTTCTCTTCCTTTCTCCCTCCACCTATTTCCTTTCCTCTGTGGTCTTCCTTCTATGTATTCATTATTTTATTTTTAAACTGGTCCTTTATAGCTGTACATAAAGGTGGGATTCCCTGCTGTATAGTCACATGTGCATGTAGCATTATTTGGTCAATTTCATTCTTCAGCTCTTCCCCTTCCCCTTCCCTTCTCCTTCTCCTCGATTTCCTTCCTCTGTTCCACTGATGTCCCTTCTATGTTCTCGGGCTCCCCCACCACCTTTCTGCACCATATTTTGGTCTGGCTTCCACATAGGAGATAAAGCATTTAACCCTTGACTTTCTGTGTATATTTAGATAAAATTTCAAAAGTTAAAGAATACTTTAAGGTACATATTGATATACTACTATGGATTTTTTACCAGTTTGTTTAATTTTACCTATCCTCTCTGACTTCATTTCTCTGTGTAAGTGTGTCTTGTGTATTTGTACTTTTTCATGGAAATTATCATTTTGTAAGATGAACACACCCTGCTACTTTATGCCTGTGTCAGTGTGTATATACCAAGAACAAGGGCATTCACTTGAATAACCTGATTAGAGTTATAAAAACCCAGGAAATTTGATACTAATACAATACCCTCATCTTATCCTTTTTATCAATTGTCCTAATAAATTCCTGTATAGCTATTGATTGTTCCGAGTCTAGGATCAAATCCAGGATCCTGCATTACATTTATTTGTCACATCCTTTTAGTGTCTAATTTAGAATAGTTCTTCAGTCTTCCTTTGTGCTTCTTGACCTTGAATTTTTTAAGATTTCAAGTCAATTGCTTTGTACAATGTTCCTCAATTTTGATTTGTCTGATGCTTCCTCATGATTAGATTCAGGATATGCTCTTTTGGCAAGAATGCTCCTCAAGTGATGGTGTATTCTTCTCAGTGAATCCTATTAGAAGGCGCATAATGGCAGTCTATTCCCAAATGGCTGTGTTATCTTTAATGGCTTGGATAAAAGTGTTTTCCCCGTTTCTCCACTTCAAAACATTACTCTTTGTAATTAATAAGTCATTTTGATCAAATATTTTAGGAATATATGAATATACACCTCTCATCAAACTTTTAACCCACTGGTTTTAGCTTCCATTGGTGATTTTCTAACTCTACCAGTCGCTCTTGTAGTCAGATTCCACTATAAGGAGAAATATTTCTTACCCCATATGCTAGTTTTGTTTCCATAATTATAATGAAATACCGAGATAAGTAACTTATAAAAAGAGCAGCTTTATTCTGGCAGACAGTTTGGAGGTTTCAGATCAGGATCAATTGGCTCCATTGCTTTGATCCTGTGGTAGGGCAGCACATAGCCGGAGCCCATGTGGAGCAAAACCATTCACATCATGAGCCAGGGAAGAGGAAGGGGCGGGGTCCCAGGGTCCGCGTTGGCATTATGTCCCAGTGACCTAAGGACCTCCCACAAGGCTCCACCCCCCAAATAGCACCACCCTGTGGACACACGGACCTCTGGGGGGAATTCAATATCCAAACTACAACACTATTATCTTCCCACTTTTATGTTTTTATAGTGGTAGACTCATAGATTTTTATTTATTAATAAATTATAATGCATTATTATCATTATTCATTTTGAAACTCAAATTATCCCAGATTTGACCAGTGGGGGTCCTTAGGGGTACTTCTGTGATCTTTTCAAATGTCTTCATGTTTCTTTGAGTACCGCTTTGTTTCTGGTTCATTGAGATATTCCGGCTTAATTTGCACTCTGTGGGAGAAAAATTTTGTACATATTAAAGTTATGGGTTAAGGTAATAATATATTAATTTGTTATGAATTAAGATTATTTAAAATTAAGAATTTGATTCCAGTTTCCAGGATGAACACTAAAAAATTTCTTCAAATAATAGAATCAGAAATTCCCGAAATATGACAAAAATTGTTATGAAAGATAAAGGACATTATGTAATGATAAGACTTTCAAGAAGATATGACACTTATCTGCATAGATACACCTAATAACAGGTCCCAAGTACAAGATGCAAAATTGATTAAATTGAAAGGTGAAAGAGGCCGTTCAGATATCATAGTTGGAGGTTTCAATGCTGTTTTTCCTCTAGACAACTCAACTGCAAATCAGCAAGAAACACTGGGCTTGAGTGATAGTATGAGCAAATTAAACATAACAGAAACCTACAAAACTCTTTTCCCAACAAAAGCAAAATGAACACTCTTTTCAAGTGCACATGGATCACTGTATTTACCCAATAGAATTGGAAACATGTTCACATGAAAATTTGTACATTGTGAATGTCCACAGCACCTTTGTTCATGATATCAAAAAACTAGAACAACCCAAATGTCTATCAACTGATCCAATAATGGGGTATTTATACAATGTCATATGATTAGGCCATAAAAATAATGAAGTACAGATACAGCAACATGGATAAATCTTATGGACATCATGTTCAATGAAAGGAATCAGACAAAAAGGTCACATATGATAGATGAAATGTCCTGAATAGAAAAAATTCATAGAAACAGAAATCATATTCATGCTTTCCATGTTCTGTGGCAAGGAGGAAGTGGGGGGAACTGTTTAATAAATATAAGATTTCTTTTTTGTGGTGATAAAAATATTCTGGAAATGTATAGTTATGATGATCATACAACATTGTGAACATACTAAAACCCACCAAATGTTACACTCCAAGATGACAAAATAGTGATTATTATATTTTGTGAATTTGTTTTTAATAAAAATTAAATTTAAAAAACTAAAGTGTAAAATACAATCTTTTATATTTACATTTATTTGTGTTTATCTGAGTTAACCTTTATTTTCCTCTATCTGTCATGTATCTATCCCTTTGCCATTGTTTCTCTTTATTATGAGAAATTTCTTTTATTATTCTGTAGTATAGGTCTTAGGGATGAATTATGTAACTTTTTTCTTTGTGAATATTTTGTCATTTTATTTAAGAAAATTTTTAATACTAATGATTCTGAGCCGAACTTTTCTTTAGGTGTATTTTCTGCCCATTTTTAAATTTCATTTTCTTCTGAGATGTCAAGTACAAGGGTAATAAGCAGATAAATATTTTACCACGTATCACTTCATCTCTGGGGTTTATTTTGTATCGAATGTTTTCTTCCTAATTTTCCTACTAGATCATTCGTAGTGATACAACTTTAAATTTATTCTTTTTATTTCTTCCCCCATATTCTATTAATATAATCCATTAAATTTTTTATTTAGGTAATTATACATTTTAATTCTGGCATTTTTACTTCAGTCTTTTTTATAACATCCATTTCTCTGCTGAGATTCCTTATACAATCCTTTAAGCTCTGTATATATTTAAAATAACTGATTTTAAATCTTTATTGATTAATTCTACCACCTTGGAGCATCAGTATTTTTGTTGACTGCTTTCTTGACTCTGGACATATTTTCCTGATTCTTTATAGGTCCAGTGATTTTTCATTCTAGACTGGCCACTATTAATATAACATAGTTTAGAGACTGAATTCTGCTATCTTCTATTGAGGGTTGATTTTTGTTCTTGCCAGAAGTTAAAGCAGAGGGCTCCCTGTCGTGCCCAAAGCTGACGTATCCTCTGGAGCCTTCTAACTTCTTCTTTACCATGCTCCCTGTGCACTTACATTTCAGTGCTAAGCCAAGAACTGAGCAGAATTTATATTCATATTTAGGGATGTGTACCCCTCTTTGAGGCCTCTCCTTGCCATAATAACCCCCTAATTCTCTATCTGCTTTGCCTTCTCCAGCCTCTTCCCCTGGTTGTTCAAGCCAGAAATGCTAGAAGTTTCTTCAACTCTGCACCATACCTGCTGGGAGGTGGCATTTGGTGGAAAGCCACACAGGTGAAACCTAGCCCAGTGGATGCTGCTCTCTTCAGGGTGGACAGCTCAGGCTGCTGTCATGGAGTACCAAAGACCAGGTGGCTTAAGCAACAGACATTCAGTGTTCCGTGTTTCGGTCACGGGGGCTGGAAATCTAAGATGGTGTGTGGCAGGGCCAGTTCCTTCTCAGGCTGTCAGGGGGAGGCCTTCCTTCCTGGTGATCAGGTGGTTTCTTGTGCATTGTTTGGGGTTTAGGAGCATCACCTGAACCCTGGCCTTCATCTTTCCCTGGTGCTGTCTTTTGTGCATGTCCCTGTGTCCAAATGTCCCCTTTTCTAAGAGACTAATCCTATTGAATTAGAGCCCATCTAATGACTTCATTTTAACTTGATTAACTCTGTAAAGATATTTTTTCATATAAGGTTACATTCTTAAATACCATTCTTAAATTACTTCAATTTATTGTTCTTGAAAAGACATAATTTAACTCTATGTCACTTTCTAATGCCTTCAAATATTTTGTCTAGGTTTTCCAATGATCATTTATGTATATTTTGTCATGATTAGAAATTGGCAGCATTTGCTAATATATATCTTGTTATTTATATATCATATATATCTTATTCATATAAGATACATATAAGAGATACATTAAATATATTAAGATATAGCATACCAATAATTATAAGATACACACACACATATAAATATAGTCTTATAAAATCTAACCCAGAGGTGCTTCACCACTGAGCTAAGTTGCTTAGTGTATTGCTAAGTTGCTGAGGCTGGCCTTGAACTTGTGATCCTCTGTCTCAGCTTCCTTAGCTGCTGGGATTACAGGCATATGACACTGTACCTGACTAATATTTTTAATTGAAGGAAGACATTGTGGTAATATGTACTAGGGAGGAGGGTTTGCAACATTTTTCTTTATATAGCGTTTATTCTGTTCCAGTACTTAAATGCTAGCTTATCTTGAAAGTTTCAGACTTGGTTTTATGCATTTTAGGGGCATTTATTGCATTTTGTGTATTTTTTAATGTCTTTATTATTCATATTTTCCCAGCTTTACCGAGGTGTAAGAAATAAATGAAAATTACCCATATTTAAGGTGTACAATGTAGTGATTTGATGTGTGTGTACGTTGTCAGATGATTCCCCAAATCAAGTTAATTAACACATCCATCACCTCATGTAGTTAGCTTATTTTGTAGCAAAATGCTTAAGATTTATTCTCTTAGAAAATTTCTCTTAGAAAAAAGTACTATTAATTGCAATAAAATGCATTCATCTTAACTGAAAGTCCTTACTTTTGGACCAACATTCCCTTCAACTCCTAGCCCCTGGTGGCTACCATTTGACTCTCTGCTTTTATCATTTACCCTTTTTATATTCCACACATTAAGTGAGCTCCTACCGTATTTGTCTTTCTGTGTCTGGCATGTTTCACTTGTCATTGTGTCCGCCAGGTTCTTCTATTTTTGTGCAGATGACAAATTTTCCAACTTTTTTATGGATGGATAATATCCCATTGTAAGTGTGTATACCTACATGTATCTATCTATCATCTATCTATCTATCTATCTATCTATCTATCTATCTATCCATCAACCATGTGTTCTGTATCCATCATCTCTATGGACACTGAGGTTGTCTTCATGGCCAAGACTGTGGTGAATAACCCTTCAATGGACATGGGACTGCAAACACTCCTTCAAGATGCTTCCTTTCCTTCAGTTCTACCCCTAGGCTTGGGATCACTGGATCATACGTAGTTCTATGTGTGATTTTTTTGGAAGAAATTTCATACAGTTGGCCATAAGGGTTGTACCAGTTTTCATTCCCCCCATGTCTGACAGGGGTTCCTCTTTCTCTAGACCTTTTTGATATTGCCACTGTGACAGGTATGAGGTGATATCTCATTGTGATTTTCATTTACATTTTACTATTTCTCTGATAATTAGTGATGTTGAATATCTTTTATATTGACATTTGTATATGTTTTTTTAAGAAAAATATCTCTTAAAGCTTTTTCCCATTTTTAATAAGGTTATTTACCCTTTTTTGCTATTGAGTTGTAGGAACTCCTTTTATATTTTGGATATTAATCCCTTATCAGATATATAATTTACAAATAAATTTCCCCATTATGTAGGTGTTTTTTTTTTTTTGTCAATTCTTTCTTTACTATAAAGGAGTCTCTTGATTTGATGCAGTCCCCTGACTTATCTTTGGTTTGGGTTGTCTATGCTCTTGATGTGATATTAAAAAATCACTGCCAGGGCTGATGTCAGATTTTCCTCTAGCTTTAGGCCCTGTACTGAAGTCTTTAGGTTTTATGTTTGAGTCTTTAATCTATTTTGAATTAATTTTTTCATACGGTAAAATATTGGGATTTAAATTCTTTTGCATATGGATAATCTTTATTGAAGATGGTCCTTTCCCTATTGTGTATTCTTGGTACCCTTGAAAATGATTAGTTGACCATATATGTATGTATTTGTTTCTGGGCTCTCTGTTTCATTAGTTCATATGTCAGTCTTTGTGTCATGCTGTTTTGATTACTGTAACTTTGTAATTTGATTTGAAATCAGGATGTGTGTTGCATTCACCTCTGTTTTTCTTTGTCAAGCTTTCTGTGCTATTCAGGGTCTTTTTTTTTTTTTGGTCCCATAATAATTTTAGCATTTAAAAAATTCTATGAAAAAAAAAGTCATTGGAATTTCATCGAATCTTTGGATCCTTTTGGAGTGCATTGACATTTAAACAATCTCAATTCTTCTAATATATTAGCATGGGATACTTTTCTATTTATTAGTGTTTTATTCAGTTTCCTTCTTTAATATCATGATTTTGAGCATACAGGTATTTCATCTCATGAACTGTTTTGGAGTTATTGTAAATTTGATTTCTGTTTGGATGGTTCATTGTTATGTATAATTTTTATATATTGATTTTCTATCCTACAACTTTACTGAATTTATTAATAGTAACAGCCTTTTGTGGTGTTTTGAGGATTTTCTATTCATATGATTATATCATGTGCAACAGAGAAAATTTAACTTGTTGCTTTGTAAGATGGGAGCAATTTGTGTTTTTCTTGCCTAATTCCTCTGGTTAGAACTTCTGGTACTATATTTAATAAAAGAGCTCAACACAGATACTCTTGTCTCATTTTCAATCTTAGAGGAAAAGCTTTCAACATTTTTTAAAAATATTTTTTAGTTGTTGATGGACCTTTATTTTATTTGCTTATTTATATGTGGTGCTAGGAGTCAAACCCAGTGCCTCACACATATGAGGCAAGCGTTCTACTGCTGAGCTACAACTCCAGCCCCAGTGATGTTAACTGTGGGCTTGTCATGTATGGACTTTATTAAGTTGAGGTGTTTTCCACCTCTACCTAATTTATTGAGAGTTTTTTTTTTTTTTGTCATGACAGGGTATTGAATTTTGTCAAATACTTTTCTCCAAAAATCTATTGAGATGATTTTAAAGATTTCATCTTTCACTTAGTAATGTGGCGTGTAACACTTGTTGATTTGTTCATGTTGTGTTACCCTTTGATCCTAAGGAAAAATCCCACTTGACCATAGTTCCTTTTAATGTTTGGGTCCTTGCATTTTAGGATCTCTAATTTGCTCTCATGCTGAGGAACAGCTTGTAATCTAGGCCTGGCGTCCACAAACTATGGCTATGGGTCTAACCTGGTGGGTAAACTGTTTTTTGTATGGCCCACAAGATATGAATGGTTTCTACCATTTTAAAGAATTGTAGAAGAGGAAAATCAATAAGAAAAAAGAGGAGGAACAAAGGAGGAGGAGGAGGAAGCACAGAGATAGTTAGATATGGCCTGCCATTGTTAAGTATTTGTTGAATAATTCTTTACAAAAAGTGATTCTCACCCTTGTTCTGGAGCTTGCTACTGAAGTGCAGATTACAGGGGTGCTCAGTGAGCTCTGTCCACCCTGAGTGGACGGAACTCCAACATCTGCCTGAATCCTGGGACCTCACCTTGCAGTGCTTTTGCTGTAGCTGCCACTCTTTGACGGACCTTGTGGAATTTCACTATTTGTGAATACAGTCCAGCCCTTGGCTCAGGACTGAAGATGAACCTCCCTTCAGAACTTGAGGCTCTGAGAGGTTTGCTCCTTTCCGACCCAGATACACAAATCCCTGCTCTCTCAGCTGCCTTCTGCCTCTTTGGCACCAGGTCTCTGTTCTGCCTGAGTCTACCTCTCTGTCCTCTGGTTCACTAGACAGAGCTGGTTTGACCACGGATTCAACTGTTTCTCTTCTCTCAGGGCTTGCAGTTCCGCTCTGCCCATTGTTCAGACCTATAGATAGTTACCTCAAATGTTCTGCCCAGTTTCATAGTTGTTTAGGGTAAGATGGCAAGTCCAATTCTAGTTATTTTAACTTGGCCTAAAATGAAAGCCCATATTTTACTTTTAATGTTCATGCAAGAGTAAGAGATGGAAGTCTCACATGGACAAATAGCAAATAGTTGAGAGTAACAGCTCCCTGTCCCCCAACGCACAGCCACACATATAAAGTAGGAAGCTTTAAAATGCCGTAAACTAAGGGAAAACAGACAGCATAGAAATAATCTCCTTAGAAACCCAGGGAGATGACAGAGATGACTGCGTGTCTCATCCTGGCTTCGAGTGGAGAAAAGTCCCTTGATATATTTTGAGCCTAGGCCTGGAAATCATAATGGTAGCTAGGTTCTTGTCCTGAAGGACCAAATTAAGGAATCAACATAAAGTTCAGTCCCATGCTGGTGACATTCTGAGGATGATTGGTATAATCAAAGATAAAACTGTTCTTGAGTAATAAATCCCTGACCTTGGCTGTACTTTATTTACATGGATAGAGGTATATTGAAGATTAAATAAAAAACTTAAATTATGTAGCACAAATAAACAATCTACCCTGTGCAAAAGTCAGGAGATACAACCAACATCAGGAAGTAGAAAAGAATTCTGGGTTATTGAATAAGCTGTGATGTATGCCTAAAATGATGGAATAAATGATAAATGAAAGAAGGAAGAAACAGAAACATAAAAGTAAGACACTATGAAAAAATGACTAAGCATTGTCAAAAAGGAATTAGTTAAAGCTTCAAATAAAAAACGGTAGTATAAGATGAAACTGAATAGTTTGGTAAATAAGAAGTTGCTACATGGGTAAAGAGGGAATTATTGAAATACAGAAAGAAACAACAAACAAACATTTCATGGGATTAAAAAAAATACTTGAATATCTGTAAGCAAGGTCAAGGTCAAGAGATGTAGAGAAGAGAATATCTTCTTTAGCATAATAAATCTAACACTGCTGAAATCCATTGAAGTGATAAAGAGTAAATTTTAAAATCGTAAACACAAAAGGAAAAAAGAATTGGGGAAGAGAAGATTGGTAAAGAGAACAGAAAAAAATTGGGGGAAGAATGAAAAAAAGAGAGTGTTAATTAACTAATTTAGTGTACTGAAGGAAGGTGTTCAGTAACTAAAGCAACTGGAGTAAGTAGAAATGAAAGGAGCTTATTCACACCAGAGGACCTCAGAAGATCTTTGGAACTGGAGGTATCACATGTCTAAGGGCTGTGATGTAGAGAGGAAACCGGGAGGGTAGAGAGGAAACCGGGAGGGTTTTTATAAAGTCCTTTTAGGAAGCAGTTGGCCCTTTAGGTTCCCTTCCCCAACTGACCAAGACAGTGGTGCTTCCTCTCCTGGACAGATGAGGAGAAGGCTTATTTTCTAAGAAGTCACACTGGGCTAGGAATGGAGTGCAGCTGGGGGTGCTCATGGATGGCACAGAAGTTGTGGGTATTAAGTGGAGGAGACGAGGTTCCCACTCAGCTACCAAGGCGCCAGCAGTTGGTATTGTGCACTGTGTAGAAACATGGTTCTGTGCATAGTTACTTGTGTCCTCTGGCCCTCAGCTGCTCTGTCCATGGAGGATGCTAGATGTACCTCCTGTTCCTTACTGCATAACACTCTGAACCAAAGCTTAAGCTTTAGCATATCCTCCATCATGGCAGGAATTTCAGCAGCTACAGCACCCAGATCCAACCCAGTCAGATTCTAAGGGCTCCATAAATCTCTCTCTCTCTTCCACCCCCTGACTGTGTGTCTCCAGTACACTAAATTAGTTAACACTTGTTCATCTTCTTTGATTCTTTCATGGTTCCCACTCCATGATGAATAGAAATTGGGTGTTGGTGAGGAGAAAGAAAAGGAAAATCAGTGTTATGAATAAAACTGCCATGAACCATCTTGTACACATCTTTTCATTCTGAAAAAGTTGCTAGGAGTGGTATATCTGGGTCATAAGAAAGATACATGTTTATTTTTGTAATAATCTGCCAGATATTTTCCCAAACTGGTTGTACCATTTAATATTTCAACTTACAAAGCACAAAATTTCTGGGTTGCTGGCATTGGGTATTGTCTGCCTTTTAAAATTTTTAAATAATTCTGGTGGTCCTTCGCTTTTGTTTCATGGTGATTTCAGTGCATTTCCTTGAGGGCTAATGATATTGAGCAACTTTCCATATGTTTATCAGCCTCTAGCTTTTCATATGTTTATCGGTTTAGCTTTTTGTTGTGATGTCTGTTCAAATATTTTACTTTTTTCTTGCTAGATTATTTTATTTTTATTAGTAAGTTGTAGGGATTTTTATATTTACCAAATATTGATTCTTTGTCAAATATAAATTTTATAAATATTTTCTTCCACCTTGTGACTTGAGCATCTTTTCTGAATATTTCTTTGGATGAGCAGAAATTTTTAATTTTGATAAAATCTCATTTATTTTTGAATAGTTGATTAGAAAATTTTACTTAATCATATAATCTTAATAGTTTTAACATTTGTCTTTAGAAATAGGAGTAATTGTAAATCAATGTTTATATATTATGTGATATTGGAGGTGAAGATTCACCTTTTCCATATGTGCATGTCTAGTTATTTAGTTTTTGTTAAGAAGAAATTCCTTATTACATTTTTTGACATTTTACCAAAATTATATGACTATGCATGTATGAATGTATTTCTGACCTCTATTCTATTTCATTGCACTAGTTTACTGATTCTTAAGCCAGTACCACATTTTTTGATTACAATAGCTTTATAAGCCTGAAATAATACAGTGAAAGTTGTATAATAAATTTTTTTTATATTGCTATGAATACTTTGATCTTTTCCATTTCATATTCATTTTAGTATCAGATTATCAATTTCTACAAATTGGTCTGCTGGAATTAGAATTGGAATTGCTTTAACAAATTGGTGGAGAATTAAAATAAGTTTAAATTTATGGAGAATTAACATGTTTATAATATTAGTATTCTAATCCATGAACATGGTATATCTTTCCTTTTACTTGAGTCCCTAATTTCTCTGTAATGTTTTGTGGTTTTCCTTTTATAGATATTATATTATATTTAATCTTAAGAATGTTATAATTTTTGATGATGTTGAAAGTAGAGAGATTTTAAACTCAATTTTAATATTGCTGTAACTATGCAGAATACAATTTATTTTTGCATTCTGCAATTTTGCTAAATATGTTTATTAGTTCTGTTAGATGCTTTGCAAATTTCTTGAATTTCCTGTGTAACAATTATGTTATCTGCAAATACACAGCTTTATCCTATTCTTATTTTAAAGCCTTTTCTTAATGCTCTGACTATACTATCCAGTAAATGTTAAATAGGAATGGTGTAAGTATACATCTTTGCCTTGTTTATAATCATACACACAAAGTTTTAATCATCAAGTTTGATGATACATGTTTGTTTTTCAGAGATTTATTGCATTAGTGAATTTCCCTTGTATTCCTAATTTGTGAGAGTTTTTAAAAAATGAATTGACATTAAAAGTTAACAAGTATTTGAGGAAGATAGGGAGTTATTGGTCAATGGATACAAAGTTTCAGTTAGGCAGGATTAACAAGTTCTGGAGACCTACTGTACAGCATGATGACTATAGTAATAATAATGTAATGTGTGCTCAAAAATTGCAAAAAGAGTATACCTTAAGTGTTTTCATCACAAAAAAGTGATAACTACATGAAGTGATACATGTTATCTAGCTTCATTTAATTATTTACCCATGTATACATACATCAGAGCATCACATCATACACCATATATATATATATGTATGTATGTATGTGTATATATATATACATATATATATATATATATATATGTATATATATATATACACATATATATATTATATGTGTGTGTATAATTTTATTTGTCAATTATACCTTAATAAAACTGGGAAAAATTAAAGTATTATAAAAATAAAACTCAAATTCCTTTCCCCCAAAAGAAATTTTTCAAATGCCTTCTCTTAATCTATTGAAGTGATATATATTTTGTTTCAATAATTTTATTAATATTCTAAATCACAATTATTCTTAAGTGTTATGATTACTGCAATATCCTATTTATACATTACAGGATCTATTTGATCTATTTGAGTGTGTTTGTGTGTGTGTGTATGTGTGTGTATGATATTTATGAGAGATACTGATGTCACTATTTCTCTCTGTAATATCTTTTTCATGTTCTGATATTAAATGCTATTCTGGTCTCCGAAAATTAGTTGGAAAGTGACCTCTTTTTTCTCAAAGATTTTGTAAATTTGTTTTAACTTCTTCCTAGTAGTCTGATAGACTCACCAATAAAACCATCTTCTAGGGTTTGGATGAGTGTTTTCCAAAAGTCCATGTGTTAGAGCTTGTCTGCAGGTGGTGCTATTGGGAAGTGGTGGAACCTGTAACAGATGAGATCTTATGAAAAGTCCTTAAGTCATTGGGACCTGCCCTGGAAGGGGATTGTGGGACACTACTCTTTCTCTTTCTCTCTCTTTCCTGAATTGAGATGCAAGTGGTTTATAGTCCCACATGCTTCTGCCATGATGTGATATCCTTGCTAGAGGCTCATGGTAATGGGACCACATCATCTAGGACTAGAACCTCCAGAACTGTGAGCCAAATTAAATTTTTTCTCATTATAAGCTAACTACCTCAGATATTTTGTTATAGTGTTATGAAGCTGACTGATATACCACCTGAGCCTGGAATTTTCTATATGGAAAAGTTTGATAATAATTTAAATTTCTTTATATTGTAGTTTAGATGTGTGATGTCCCACAAATGTTCATGTGTGAGACAATACAAAAAGTTCTCAGGTAAAATGATTGGATTATGGGCACCTTAACTCAGTAAGTGAATTTGTCGGCTGGTAGGGATTGACTAAGTTGTAACTAAATGCAGGTAGGTTGTGGCTAGAGGAAGTAGGTCTCTGGGGGGTGTGCCTTTGGGGTTTATATTTTGTTATGGTAAGAACAAGCTCACTTTTCTTCTTGGAGTGATGGTCCAAGCTACTTTCCTCCACCATCTACTTCTGCCATGATGTTCTGCCTCACTTCAAGCCATGAGGAATGGAATCATCCTTCTGTGCACTGAGACCTCTGATACCATGAGTCCCCAAATAAACTTTTCCTTCTCTAATTATTTTTGTCAAGTCTTTTGATTGCAGCAGTGAAAATCTGACTAAAACACTTTGACAAAAGGTGTATGGGTCTTCCAATTTTCTATTTCTTCTTGTGTCAGTTTGGTAAAGTTTATTATTTGAGAATTTTTTAAATTTCACTTAAACTAGAATTTTTTGGCATCAAATTGTTTATAAATTTTGTCTTTATAAATGTGTGTACAATTTTTAGTGAGCACCCTCTTTTGTTCCTGTTATTGGCAATTTGAGTTATGTCTCTGTCTTTTTTTTCCCCCATAGGTATACCCAGGGCTTTATCAATTTTGCTGCATTAGTTTCTAACACTAACTTTGGCTTTGTGCTGTCTTTCCTAAGGTCTAGTTTCTATTCTCATTTTAATTGTTTCCTTCCATTACAATCTTATTACCAAGTTTCTTAAATTCCATAGTCAATGTGGAAGTAGATATTCCTCAATTTTTTAAAAATAGGAATTAAGTAAGAAAATGTTTTCTGGTATGCAGTACTAAATAAATCTTACTCATTTGAATTATTATGTAGACTTCCATGGCTGGTACTTCTTGTGAGGGTTTCCTCTAAATTTCTATTTAAGAATTATTGAAAATAAACATATTCTTTCTGCATTTTTGTGGGAAAAAATATAATCAGATGGAGAAAAACAGTAAAAATTTTGAGATCTTTTTTTCTTTCTTTTTCTTTCTTTTTTTTTTTTGGATAAATCACAAGCACTTATTAGACGGTATTCCCTTCAAAATGGAAATAAAACAGGGAGTATTCCCACTTGGGTCAGACAATATTTTTCTCATTTGTAGCTTCAATTGCTCACTGTCTGATGAGGACATCTTTATAGAAATGTGCTGAGCTCAGAATCTCAGTGACATTTAGACACCTTGAGTGAGATCAGCTGGGGATTGAAAAAGGTCTGGATTTATAGAACCCAGTATCCATGATAGTCTTGAAGATTGGAAGGTCAAGCAGGAGGAGGTGGACAGGAAGCACTTCTTGTCAAAATCCAGTTATGTGATGTGCCCATGTGAGGCTCTTCATGACCTTTAGCTCTACGTACACAATCTATGTGACATAGATTATTACATCCATGTTGGAGATGAGTGTATCCAAGGTTATAGTCAGTGATGTGTTGAGATTCAGACCATGAGACCCTAAAGCCCATTTCTTAGCAATGCATAAAGCTTTTCTCAGCTCTCCAAAGCGGGAAGCCATCCACTGCTTCGAGCACTGATACAGCGTCAGATGGTAGTGTCAGCTGGAGGGCAGATTAAGCAAACTTGATAGTGCTCATCTGCAATCTTAGGCTTTGAAATCTTTCATGGTACAAAGTGAAGAAAAGCTCTGTCAAACCTCAAATAAGATTTTAGAAGGGTGGGGCGTATTAGGAAGCTCAAATACAGCAAATGTTGATAGACTCCTAAATTTATGTTTTGTTGGAAGGTAATGAGGATTGAGGGAGTTTTTTAAATCCCCACCCAGAAAAGTAAAGATTGACCTTGATTTATGCACTGGGTGCATTAGGTTGAATATGAAGCTAATATCTGTTTGTCACATCTCTTTTGACATAATTGTGAGGCTTTGCTTCCATTAGGAAAATCCACACTGAAATTCAAGGTCTTGAATACAAGTCCTAATAAAAACAACTCCTAAGCATCCTAACATTCACTTCAAAGAAGCATTTTGTCTCTGTCAATATGCAGTCTATAGTGCATTTCATTCTCTGAGGAAATCTCTGTGAGCATTTTGCTAAATGGGTAATCAATTCACCTGCTTTTGCCAGTTCAATTAAAACTCGACTAAGAACACAGACCCTGCCTCCTGTGGTGGAGGTGACAGAGGAGCTTAGTAAGTGGAGACTCCAGGCTGAGCCAGGGCACGTCCTGTCACCCCATTTCTCCCAGTGGCACAAAGGGCAGGACAACGGCAGGGAGACAGCCATTAGCCACATCCCCACGAAGAGTCCCCTGCTGCGATGTTGCAGGCTGCCATTCTCGTGGCTCATTTGTCTCTTCACGTCTTTCTCTCTCTCTCCCCAGACTTTTCTCACCTCCTTGATAGGATACTTTGATTGTTCTGATGGGAGTCCTTGGTATCTAGATACCTTTTGGTGGTGACATTGCTCTAGGACCCACGACCAAATACCACAAGAAGGTGCTTCTTCAGGCTCATTTTTTTCAGAGATGGAATGAGTCACCACTGTCATTCATTCACTCATTCATTTATTTGACAATATATTCAGTATCAAGTACTCTTCAAGGTTATGGAACACAGCAGTAAGATAAAAGGAAAGTGAGAAACAGCATGCACATGTCCACAGAGCTTTCATTCTTGCCAGAGAGGCATTTATAATTTAAAAAGTAAATTATATAGTATGTTGAGGATGGCAAGCCCTGTGGAAAATATAGAGGAGGGCAAGCACGATGGGAATGTTGTAAGGGTGCAGTTTTAAAGGGGGTACAGGGTAGGCCTTGCTGAGGTGCTAACACTGGGGCAAAGCCTGCTGGAAGGGTGAGCTGTGTTTCCCTCTGGGAAGATCTGCAGAGTCAAGAGCAAGTGCACACACCCAGGGAGGGAGCACCCTGGGGTCCTCCTGAAAGGCAGGGCCATCCTCAGGGTGGAAGTGGAGAAAGCAGGTCTGAATTTTTCAGTAAGGTTGCTATTGAGCTTTTGTGTGTAGTTTCTAACTACTTGATAGTCGTTTGTTAATTCTAATGACTGTCAATTGATTCCAAAGGGATTCCTAGAGGGTCTCTTACAAGATCAGAAAGTACACAGGTTATGAGGCCCACGAAGAACATTTAGCAGGTTGTTGGACTACCAAAGAAGGTTTGGGCAGGTGGAAGTGTTGGGCTTATCACCAGCATTTTATTAAATATTTGCACATCAACTCAATCAAAAGGCTGTATCCTCTGGAGGGTGGAAAGTGGGCAAACCTGCAGACATTTTAGGATTGAGAACACGTTTTCTGTATTTTGAAGCATCTTTGTTCTCTTCCTTCTCAAATTTTACTCTGAGCAGATGCCCCCACCTTACTGCCCAGGTTGGGGCAGGCTGGCCTTAGCTTCTTCCTCTTCACCTCCACCTCCACCTGGGCGGGTCCCCCAGGCCGTCTTCCTTTCACAAGCCCACTCTCTCTAACCTGCCCCCACCCCTAGCAGGCTTTGACAGACTCCTCAGCTTTTCTCCAAAGAAACTAAAGATTGCTTCGTCATTGCGTCATTTCTTCTGCCCCTGGGGGTCGCAGGGGTTCTTGTTGGTATGCTTCTGTGGCGAGGCTGTTGGACACCCAGAACCTGGTGCTTCCTCGAACCAAGTAAGCATTCCATAAACACTTCTACTTGGAATGAATTTTACTTCTTCTTTGTCTTAAAGCAAAATAAATTCCCTTTAACGTGCCCCAGAAGTGGTGCCGCCAGTCCTGCGTGGGTGGCATGTCCCCTTCCTCCCTCCACATCCTGCCTAACTCCTTTTCCTTTTTCTCCTGGAAGTGACCCCTCCTGTTGCCCTACACCTTAAACTTCCACAGGTGTCCAAGTTGCCCACTCTCCTCTTCCTCAATTAGAAGGCCTTACCTCAGGGGAGACCTCTTCTCTTGAAATGATCGGACTGAAGGAATTGAATTTCTACCTCCATAATTACATTTCGGCCCTCCTGGAGGGAGGGTCTGAATTTTCCAAAGAGGGAGGGAGCTTGTTCATCTTCCATGATATTTTTATCTTGAGAATTTCACGAAAAGTTTCTAGCGTGTTTTTAAAGAAGCAAGGTGAGTTGGGAGAATTACTGTCAGTTTGCTTTTATTAGGGAAGGGATAGTCCCTGAGATATTTTTCTCTGTGTGTGTGAACCTATTTTTTTTTTTTTTTGTCCCTTCAAAATCTTTTATGTGATCCGTCTCCGAGTCTCATCATGGTTATTTTCAAACATCGATTCGGCGGTGTCTGACTTGCAGCTGAGGCATTTCTGAGTGACACTTCCCGTCAGGTGTGCAGGAGCCTCTGACCTACCTCCCTGATTGTCCCACATCAGTGCTGTGAGGGCCAAATGAGGTTCTCTGATTGTGGGGTGGAAGGTGACCCCAGCCAATGGGTACCTTCCTTTCACTCAGCATGTTCTTTAGCTAAAAACTCTTATTTTCAAGGACAATTCAAGGGGCAAAGAATATGGGGACAGAAGTGTAGCTTGGCACATCAGCAATCCTATTATTTGATAGAGAGCTGTTTCCACTGGTTTTTGGAATCAGGGCAAGATCTAACTCTCTAGAAGGGCCTGGCGGGACTGCAGCATGTAGCACCGCGGTGGTTCTCTAAATAGTGAAGGAAGGCACCTGAAAGCAGGCCTGGCTGGGGCCAGGAAATGCAGACACTTTCAGATTACTTTAACTTCTCTGGTTCTTGCCAGACTGATTTCTTTCATTAGGAGAAGTTACTTTCATCTATATACCATCTAGCCTTAGGAGGTAAGAGACTGATTTAGTGGTCTTAATTTAGGAATACCCTGAATTTTCAGGAATTTATCGTTTAATATTTGAATGCCCATGTGTGACACTGGGATTAATCAACTTGATTTGGGTATAAGTCTTTGGGGGGTTATCCCTCACATGGAGTCCGAAGCACAGTTTTAAATTAATGGAGCCACCATCTTAGACATCCAGCCTCGAAGTAACAGATTTGAAAACAATTTTCAGCATGAGCCCCAGTTGAAGACTTAGTGCAGCTTCTTACTTTCTATTTTCTCTTCGTTAACCTCCTTATCTTCACATTCAAGACCCCAGACCAAAGGTTTTCTGACTGCTTCTCTCTTTATTATATTTCTAATATCCCTGATTGTAAACATTACTGCTCCGTCTCTATCCCCACACAAGAGATCCTGGATTGTGGGGGTATTTTCATAGGGATTTGGTGTGCTAGTCAGCTTTTTTTTTTTTATCACTGTGATCAAAATACCCAACAAGAACAACTTAAAGGAAAAAAAGTTTATTTTGGGCTCCTGGTTTCAGAGATTCAGTCCATGGCCAGCTAACTCATTGCCCTGGGCCTGAGGTGGGGCAGAACATGGTGGTGGGAGGGCCTGGCAGAGGAAGGCACCTCAGTTCATGGCAGCCAAGAGGAGGGAGAGAGAGCAAGCATGAGAGTGCATGCAAGCCAGGGACAAGATGTAATCCCCAGGAGGATGCCTCACCCAAGACCTCCTTCCTCCAGCTCTGCCCCACCTGCATACAATTGCCACCTACTAGTCAAATGATTAATCCATCAAATAGATTAACCCACCGGTGCAGTTACAGCTCTCACAGTCTAATCATTTCACCTGTGAACCTTGCTGCATTGCATAACTCACGAGCTTTTGTGGGGACACCTTAGGTCCATCACAAGTGGGGACCCAACCCACCCCTGGATGAGTGAAGTTTAAGTATGCTAAAAGTCCTGTGATGTATAGTCATATAAATAAAGAGCTATTCCTCTGCTTCCAATGCCATAAAGACATTGGTTTCTGAGTACCATTTTCTGACTTCTGTCCCCCTCTATAGATTGATAGTTTTTCTCTGTCCATGCTCACATTCTTGGTTCTTACTCTCATTCATGCTAGTGTCCACCCTCCCTGCTTCACACATCTGCTTAAATGTCTTTTACCTGAGATATCCTCTCAGATACTCTCTGCGCATCTGACTCGGTCCCTAAAGGCTCAGCTTCATTTCCACACCTTGCTTGAAGCATCCTCCAAGCATGTTGGCTATCCCAAGCAATCTCACAATACCTGAATCCCTCCCCAGGTACTGAATGCATCGCTCTCAGGAAAATCAGGCACATTCTTCCATTTGCTTTAAATGTGTGCCCTTCCTACCTATCCAAGCTCCTCAAGAGCCTTCTGTGCCTTCTGCATCTTTTCTCCCGTGGCCTATTCCTCTCATTCTCTGCTCCAGTCAAACAGGCTGACCTTCTCCTCCCCACACAGAACACGTCACCACAGCCGACCTCCTGTCCTCCAAGGCACTTGCAATACAGTGTCGCTGAGACCAAGTTCTAGCTAAAGCAACGTGGGCAGGAGTGAGGCGTGTCGCTAAGCCTGATAACAAGCATTTGCCATGTGCCCTTCCTCTTCCTTCTCCTCATCTGCCCTGGGAGGGAGAGGAATGCAAAGACCCAGAGGAGAACGGACCCAGAAGTCAGAAGGAAGGAGGTCCTTGATGACTGGGCAGAAAGCCACCCATGCCCTGGGAAGGGAGAACATCTGTACTGGACACTGTGTTGGCAAGAAATAAACTACTTTAGTTAGCCATGGAGTCGGTTGCTTTTTAAATACCAGCAGGCATTACTGACACACATGCCATAGGCTTTCTCCTCTACATGAACTTACCTACGTTGTTGCCATCAGGTAGAAGCTTTCTTTCCTCATGTATACATTTTATGCATCTGATATGAAATCAATTCCTAGCTCCTCCAGGAAGCTTTCTCTCCACTTTCACCAATCCAATTGGCTTGTTTTCCCCCCAGTTCTTGAAAGCCACATGTACTGTTTTACCACACAACTGGCAAATAATCTTACACTGCACTTATTTTTACTTAGCTTTAATGTGTGTGTTCCATCCACTCTGACAAATGGTAGATCTCTCCAGTAGGGAGAGAGTCACAGTGTTGTAAGTGTTCAGGAAACCATTGTGAAATCACTGGACGGACCTGTTTGACGAGGCTCTGGATGGTGGGCCCCACTCTCCCGTTGACCTGCCTTACATCACATGCCTTGCCCTTTCACCGTGGTGTGGATGAGTTCAATGTCAATGTCACTGAACTGTTGAGTCAAGAAAATTGTACCTTCTTAATACCCTTCTCTTTCTGTTTCCCTTAGCACTGCACTTAAAACATAGTCATTGAATAAATGAATCCGCTCTGTCCTCTGAAGTTAGAAGAGAATATACACAGAAGCCCTCCCAAACCTCCTGTTTTCAGGAATATCAAAACACTGTTTCAGCTTTCTTCCTTTTCTTTGTTGTCCTGGAAGGAATCACAGAGGGCTGGCTGGCTGTTGTGAACCAGGTTAATCATTACTCTATTGACATTTTTGTCTAACAAAAGAAAAGATTCTTCCGTCTGTTGCTGTGTGTGATCCTTGCTTCTGCCAGGCTCCTCTTTGAGTTCCCAGCGCCTCGTGCAGGTGAGTTTTTCTGACTGATGGGTTAATCTGGTGGGTCTTCCCCCACAAGGGGTGTTTTTAGGGGAGAGGCTACTGAGGCAAAGGCCTCATCAAGTAATCAAAGTTATTGACTCTGGTCTTCTCCCCTCCTGAACTTCGAGCCCCCACTCCATAATCAGTGGTGACGGTGAGGAGGAGATGTGTGGGGCTGAGTCTCTGGAGCCCTGCCCTCTTTTTCTAGCAGCTCGATCCTCTGCTGCCCACTTCCTCTGCACCATTCCATCCACAGGAAAGCGGTCAATGTATTTTTGGTGTCTTGTTAGGGACAGTAAGGCAATGAATGACTACATAGGGGATTTCTGACTAAGGCAGGTGTTAGGCAGAAATCATCACAGTGGCATTGGAAATCTTTGAAGTCAATATTCCACAGTGGCTCCAGCCTCTGACTGTCCCAGTGACACACACCAGCTGTGGCACTGACAGCAGTTCTTCAGCCTTTGCTTAGAATCCAAGGTTCCCTCCATCCTGAAATGGGAAGATGCTGGATTTGAATGTGGGAGGCCAGTGCCTAGGAAATCCCTAAACAGCAAGATGAGAAGATCCCCTCAGTGAGGACAGGAGCAAAGAGTTAAGTCAGGGTTCCAGTAGTAGGTAATGGCAGGGACTCATGGGGGAGGAGGTATTTATGGCAGGGATCAGAGGCAGAGATGGGGTAGGAATCACCTAGTGGCTCAGGGCAAAGCTATTCAAATGTATGGACTAATTAAGGTTCTAATTTAAAGTCCACTAATACTTTCCTACAAATAACCTCATTTGTTATTTAATATATCTGTTCAACTTGACTGGCCGCTTACTGTGGGTGAGGATCAGGATTGTTTTAGGTCTATATTGTGTGTAATATGATGCCAGGTACTTTGGAAATGTTTGGTATGGACCTGCCATAGAATTGTCATCTGTGCTTAGTTGCTGTTTGGTCCCTTCTCTTTTGTTTTGGGTTTGGGGACCTTTTTCATAGTTACTTTTAGTTATTCATTGTCTTATTCATTGAAAAATTATGTATTATATGCAGCTCTGTTCTGAGAGCTAGAGACAGAGTTTATACCATTAAGGGGGAGAGTCATAGGAATTGAAGTCAAAGAATCAGTCAGAGGCTAGATTACTTAGGGCTTTAATGTGATAGTGGGGCCCAGGATTTATTCTAGGTGAGAAGGGAAGACTTTGAATGGTTTTGAGTAAACCTGATATGATTTTTATTTTCTCAAAACGAATGTTATGGCTATAGCACAGAATATAAATGTAAGTGGGGAGGGGTACCAAGGGTCTTTTGTTGTGACAGAGATAAATGGTGGTGGCCTGGAGTGGGGGCTGGTAGGGAGTTTGGTCTTCTCCCCAAATCACCCTGATCATTTTCCATGTGGAGCGATGCCATTCCACTTTACAAGTCTGAGCAGCTGACCCTACAGTACCATTTGAAATTAGAATACCCAGATGGTGCTTTTGAAGTTTTGATCATTATTCTGGCCTGATCATGGATGGCTCTGTAACCTAAGGGGGCAAAGAAAGTGAGTCAGAGAAGCTGGGAAGGGAACTAGAAGGTATAGAAAGAAGGATGGGACACGTCTTCAGGTGTCACAGTAACCGGGACAGTACTGAAGGCCTCTCCTCACTGCCTTGCTTCCCGGTTTCTGGTCAGCTCGTTGGCGACCATGTACAGCCCTCCAGTAGAAGCTGCTCTGCCCAGGTCCCTAGACAGGCCTGCAGGCCTGCATTTCATTTATCACTTTCCTTGACTCTCTGCAGAAGGGGCACCCACACTTTCCAGAAGATCACCCTCTGCTATTTCACCTTCTACTTCCTTCACAGTCCTTCCCAACTTACCTGCGATTCCTCCCTCTGTTTGTTTTTGCAATCTTGGCATTCTTGGGCTCGGCTCTCTCCTGTTCACCTTCTCTTTCCACTCTCCTTGGGGTTTCCACCCAGTCTTGGGGATTGAACCTTGATGCACATGTAGATGCCTCCTACTGTTCCATTTTTGTCTCTAGCCCTAACCTTGGAGTTGAGCCTCAGATTCCTAGTCTGTCTGCCATCTGGCGATTGCTCCCAGGTCATCCATCATCACCTTTAACTGGCCTTCCCCAGGGTCAACCTGCTTTAATTCCACACTCTGCACCTTGGTCCATAGAGCCATCCGCAGCTGTCCTCCTTCCCGCCTGCCCTCACCCCTATCCCTTGCTCACCCGTCTGGCTGAGTTTTTCCACATAAGTATATTTTAATCCATCTCTGCTAGCAGTGCCCCAGTTCAGACGCTCATCATCTCTTTCCTGGACTCCTAACTGGTCTCCGTGCCTCCCATCTATTGTCCTGACTCCCTCAGGGACCTACCTAGCCTTCCATCTAATCCTGTCACTCCTTTGCAGTCAACTCTCCAAAGAGTCCCTGTCATGTTTAGTGTACTCTCTGGCTCCTCAGAGACCGAGCGGGCGGTTCACCATCTGGTCCTGGCTCCCCTTCCAGCATGACTCCCCTGAAGCCTGTCCCCATCTCCACTGTCTTTCACACTCCAGCTCCTTCTATTTTGGCCATATTTCTTATCATTTTCCAGTCGCATCAGGTTTCAGTTTGTGCTCATGTCACTTCCTCTGCCTGAGAAGCCCTTTTTCCTTTCTATCTGGATAATTTCGAGTTTTTAAAATTCAGTTTAATGGCATACCTCCTCTGGGATGCTTCTTTGGCATCTCCAGGATAACCTGCATGCCTTTCCTGGATGTCCCTAGTGCCCAGGGACACTTGTCCTTCCCTTGAAGTCATATGCAAGTGTGTCTGTTTCCTCTATGAGCCTTTATTTCCTCATCTTTAAAATGGAAGCAACAATAGTGCCTGTTTTAGAAAGTTGTCTTGAGGATGAAATATTGAATGAGGTGATCCTTGTGATAAACTTAGAATGGTGTCTGGTGCATTAAAAATATGTTCATTGATAACTGAAATCACATCGATGACATGATCACGATGTAATCACTATCAGTTGTGTAATAATTGACATCACTGATAATTGTTATGATTTAATAAAATAATTGATGCTAATATAGGTTGATTGTCTCTTCTCCAAAATGCTCGTGACCCGAGTGTTTCAGATTTTAAAATATCTGCAAATATGCACCAGATATCCTGGGAATGGGACCCAAATCTAAGTGTGAAAATTCATTTATGTTTCATATACACCTTATACACACAGCCTGAATTTAATTTTGTACAATATTTTAATAATTTTGTGCATGAAATAAAGTTTGATGCTGTGGATTTTCCACTTGTGCCATGTCGGTGCCCCAGGTTTCACAGTGAGAGGATTTTGGATTTTCAGATCAGGGTGTTCAACCCCTATTGATTATTAATTTGTATAATATTATTGCTACCAGGTTGTGAGCTCCTCAAGGGTAGGGGCAATTTGCCATAATATAACTACGATAATGATAGTGAGTATCACTGATAACTAATACCTATTGAATACTTGCTCTATGCTGGACCCTGAGCAAAGCCAACGGCATCCAAATCCCTGTGAATTGTTCAGATGGCTGAAGGGGGACTTCCAGGACAAACTCACTTGACAAAGTCCAGTGAAAGGCAGCCCTGCAGCTGGACCCTGATGCTAGTTTGACTTCACTCCAAAACCTCAGCTCTTAACCACCCTGCTCCACTGCCCATCATTGGAAAAATGTGGGGTATCCAGTGCCTGGTAGTTACTACCCCAGACCTCCTCAAAATGAAGATGGCCTCCAAGGTAGTGGTCTCCAAAGTGGCTGGATCACTGTCCATTCAGCTTAGTTAACACATTGTTGATAAAAATGACTACCTCTTCATCCCCCACCAAAGCAATGTCTCTGTAACTCACCAACAGGAGGTTTCTGAGGGATATTGCAAAGTGGACACGCCTGAAATAATATGATTTTCTCCGCTCCCTTATGTCAGCCATGCGTGTTTCTTAGCATGAGGAAAGGTGGACAGCAGCTTGAGCTGAAGAGCAGAGCGGGTCCAGCCCGGGCTGCTGCAGGAAGCTCTTGGCTCAGTGGTGGGAAGGGCCATGATGTCCGGGTCAGGTTGCCCAGCCCTGAGGACAACACTGCCACAAATATGACAGAGATCAAAACAGAACGGAGTTACTGAACCTGAGGGCTTATTTTCCTGGGATTAAATGCAAAGTCATGAGGCAGAAAATGTGCCAGGCTAGGAAAAAGAGGGGAAGAGAGCAGTCACTTGGTGAGAAGCACTGGGGTACTAAGACTTTTCTACATACTGAGCCACTTAGCACTCACCACAGTCCCATGTATCGGGATTATCCCATTTTCTGATGAGGCTCAGAGAGGTTTGTGAGCTACCCTGAATCACAGAGCTGCTGATGTGGCCCTGAGCCACCCCTTTGCTTTGGGGACAAGTTGACTGTTTTCCTGCCTGGTTTGTGCTTCGAGTCTGAAGTCTTCTCTTCAGAACATTTCCACACTGGGCCACACTTGGGCTCATCATCGTATGCTCGGCTTCAGCTCTGATCAGGCTGTAATCAAATGTGGTTAACATCTCCTTGCTGAATTTGTAAACCTCAGGGAGGTAGGAGCTGGATCTCTCTGACCTGCGTCTTTGCAGCCAATAACTCACATAGCACTTGGCTGGTAGTAGGTGCTGTAAATGTTGATTTAATTAGGCTTTTCATCTTTCAAAAGAGATGTCTGAGGTGTGTGATCCATCAGGTTTCTGCCAATTCTGTGTTTCTGGTGATAACGTTTCGACCAGGCACAAGGTTTAATGCTGTAGGAAGGGCATGACTGCTGGTGTGTAGGTTTTGGTCCTTGTCACAAATTCTTTCTACTTCTGTTCGGATCTAGGCAGGGGCTCCTTACTCCCCTTGGCACCTCCCCAGGGGCCTGGAGAAAGCCTGCTGCTTCTCATCCTGGAACTGTCACCATGCAGCCACCCTCCAACGTACCCTGCTACCCCCAGGATAGGAACTGGGGTGTCATCTTGTAGAGACACACATACAAGCACATTGTAATTCACTAGGAAACAGTTCATATAGGAAAATAAAAGAATAAACAGAGAGAAGTGATAACATTTAAAAATAATCTTTGTTAATTGTCAGAGATGTGATTCTTGGTTTCCAGTTTCTGCCTCTGACCCTCAAATCAGGCTGCCTGGATTCTAAATCTACCTCAATTCCTCATTTTAAAAATGGGGACCATGGTATCTTTTAGGTTGAAATACAAAATTGTGATTTTTTTTTGTAGGTCAAAGAGTGACAATTTTATAGACCTCAACTTAATACATCACAGGACTGCTATGTAGAGGAAATGAATAATGTATGTGAAGCACTTATCATAATGCCTGTCCCCAAAGTGCTCAGTACATGAAAGCCACGGGGATCCTAATGATTTTGATCTGAGACAGTGACGGCAGTCTTATTGGACTTCTGCCGTCAGTTCTCTTTTTCTGAGTGGCACCAACCAAATGCCTGGCTTTTTCTCACCATTACTGAAAGGTAAGAGCAACCAGACATCCCCTGAATCCCATCTTCCCAGTTATTGCCTTGACCATGGTATTAGGGAAGAATGAGAAGGGTCCTTACATCTCACACACATATGTCAAATACATCTCCAAAGATGATGCCCCCAGCTTCTGCCCGCTCTGTGTGGCCACTGAGTGGGGTGTCCTCACACTGCAACCTTAATGTTGCTGTGACCCACAGTGAGTCACTTAGCACTGAGTGTCAGAAAATTTATTTTCATCCTCAAACTAAGATGTCTTCAGTTTCTGCTAGATTTTAGGCAATGCTATGGCTTTGTAAACAAAAATTGATTCTTGTAGGAAAAGTCATTCATTTTTCATTCATTCATTCCACAGGTGTTTGTTGAGTACCTACAAGATGTCAAAGATTGTATTAGACAATGGATAAAACAGTGACCAAATCAATATAGTGCCTGGGAGCTTAAAGTGTAGTGGGACTGATGGACATTAAGGACACAATCTGCAGAAAGTGAATGTCACACTGCAATTGTGGTATTGAGAAGGAGATGCATGGGGTTTGGACAGCAAGAAAAACTGTACAGAGCTTTGACCCCGTCTGGAGACACAGGATAGAGCTACCAACTAGCCCACACCACACCTTTGAGAAAATTAGATAGAAGTATCCTAGGAGATGAAGTTCTGTGTTAGGATATAGGGACTGATGGGCGGAGTGACCAGATCCCACCCATTACTTGACCCTCAGTCAGATGCAACCAGCACCCATGTACACAGTGTCTTTGGGCCAGGAGAGCCTTTCTCAAGGAAATGATGTTGGAACTCTTGTTGTATGAAAGGGGAGAAAGTAACTGAACACAGGAAGATGTGGGTTTGTACTCAGTAGAATTGGGGGATTTGGAGTAGGAAAACTGTGAAAATGCCCAAAGGCAGGAAGAAACAGGACCCATGAGAAAAAAGTCCAGAGCCACTGGAGGGCAGCGAGGAAGGGAGGAAATCAAGAAGGCTGGAGACATCAGCAGAGGTCAGAATTTGAAGGTCTTCAAAGAGGTGTTGGTCTTCACTGTGAGCAATGAAGAATCATCTAACCACTGTAGGTAGGTAGCTACAGCAGGAATAAATTTCTGAGGTTAAGATACCTTAGATGATAGGAGCAGAAGGAAGTAGAGAGTGGTGTAATTGTGAACATAGAGACTAATTAGGAGGCCACTGCAGCAGGAAAAATGATGGCGGTTCACAAAAGGTAGTTTCTCCATCTCCCATTCAGGTACAGGGGAGAAAATGGTACCTATTCAGTGGATAGTAGGAGGTCCGTGGATAGTAGGTGCTGACGGACTGAAACTTGGAGATGACGAGAGAAAGCAGTCAAGATACTGCCAAAGACCTTGACTTGTGGAGTGGCACAGATGAAGCCATCCCCTGAGAGAGAGGACACTGGAAAAGGACGGTGCTGGGCAGCAGGAAGACAGAGATGGGTTTATCTGGGGTATCCAAATGGAGCTATCAGCAGTGTCAGCAAATCAGGGGAGAGATCTGGGTCCGGAGAGAAATGTTGGGGTGCCTATGCAAAGATGGCAAATAAAGCCTTGGATTGGGATTACCAAGGAAGACAATGTTGCATAAAATAAGTAAGAAAATAAAGTTTAAATATGAACCTTTAGGAAGTCCAGATTCACTGGACAGACAGAGATAAACCTTGAAGGTGTTTAGATCCATTTTCCAGAAACTAAGACTCGGAAAAGTTGATTCCTTTGCCCACGGCTCCTGGCTAGCAAAAGGTCAAGTTGGAATCTGGCTGTTTTATATTCCAGAGCTTTTACTCTTCCACTCTACCGTACTTTTTAGCCTTTGAATAATTAATTTCTGAAAACTTTGAAGAATATTGCCATTATATCATTTAACATTGAAGAGCACTTTTAAGTTTCTATTTTTTGCTGTTCCTAAAAAGACAGCCTAAAAGATCCCCACTCCTGAGAAAGGCAGAGTGTTATAAAGAGGGATTCAAACCCAGAAACCCTAGCATCCCCTGGGAGCTCGGAGTTCACCAACTTGACATAATTAGGTGTTCACTTAACACTCAGTAATTAAATTACTTTACACCAACTTCTTTAAGAGAGAGAAAAATCAGTGTGAGGTGCAGCAGACACCTCCCGGCTCTTCACCAACCTGCCTGTCCTGTCGGGTTCGGTAGCACCCGCCCGCTGGCTTGCTGACTGTGTGATTTCACCTCAAAAAGGTGCTCCACTCTCCTCATCGGGGTGAAGTAGCTGAGAAAATGTCCTAGGAGTCCTGAGAGTGAGCTGCTGAGCTTCTGTGAGGTCCACCGTACACAGTCCCCCCTCTTGCCCTGAAGCAGGTCCCCTGTCTGTGGATGATGTAGCAGTAAGTCCAAGAGCTCTGTGGGATAAGATAGAAGATTCTGAAAATTGGAGAAGCACTTACCCTTCTTAAGACTACAGGTGGCATTAGCTGGGTCCTGTAGATTCCTTCTGATGTTTCCTTTCTTTATATTTAAAGGTCAGGAGAGGATACCTCCTTGGAATCATTACTAAAAGGAAAACTAAAAAGAGGGCCTTAAATGGCATGGCTCCATAGGATTTCAGGCCACAAAGACCGAAAGTGAAAAGTTCACTTTAATTTTGATAAGGCAGAAAAGGGATTCAATAATCTAAATGCTAGGCAAAGGCAAACGGATTATTCTCACCCACCGAAATGAACCAACCCACCCACCCATCAGCCAGCCAAACAATAAGCTAGATTTAAAACTGTCTTATATGGAAATGGAAAAAAGAGCCCAAGTTAGGCCAAATTTGTGCTGCACAGAAATTGGTCACAGACAAAGGTGACCTTTCTGTGATACCCTTTTCAGAGTCCTTCCTTGGTAACAGTTGCAATGAATGTCATCACCCTGGGACTGTCCTCCTTCAAGAGCCTGCAAGGATCCTGCTTCTGCCCATACCGACTGTCACCTGGTTAGCTGACCACAGAGCATTAAACAAATGGTGGCCCACAAGGTGAGAAGGTGCCTCAGAACCTGGCACTGCCACGAGTGCTGTGCTGTTGGTACTTCTCTGAGTTTCTCTCTTGTGACAAAGAGCTATGGTGTAAGGGCTTGTGGAGATCAAGGGGTCAAGGTCAATCAAGGTCCTCCTATTGATTAACCCCACATGAAAGTTTGTAGGACCTTGGAGGCACATGAGAAACAGGGGAGAGGCTGCTGAGATGCTATGCGAGGAGGGGGTACCACCTGAATATAACTGAATGATAGTGTTGGATTTTTAATGGGACCCCTTAGATGTTATCCTTTTTTCAATTTAATTTTGAAACAATGAAGAAAGAGAAAAGAATTAGAACAGTGGAAAATAGAAAATGTGATTTTTTTCTTTTTACTTATAAAATTAGTTTCAGCGAGTGAGGTCTCCATCTGCAGACAAGTCTACTGTCTAATACGGAATCTCAGACTTAGAAGCCAGGCTTCGGGAGCTCTGGATCCATCTGTGGGTCTGAAGAGACTACAGGGATCTGTGGCTGTCAGTAATTGCAATCCTGCCTGAAGGTCTTCAAATGAGTCCCACACAGTAGCAGGCATGTTTATTAGAAGGCATAGGAAGAGGGAGAGAGGGAGAGTGTGGGTCCTCTCAGGAGAGGAATGTCCTGTGCCTCTGCCCCTCAGTTTTATTGGTGGTCCCAGGGAAGTTTCCAGAGAGTTCCACCCAGGTCCACCTGTGGGCTTTTGACTGACAGCAGAATTGCATCAGACTTTCAGGTCCCCATGATGTCGTAAACCATGGAGGGCAGATGGTATTATTATAATGACATGCTGAAGATCCAAGTCAACTCTAGGTCACCTTGACATGGAACTTGTTATAGATTATATGATTGGCAGCCTTTGCTTCTAATTATTCTGTCTCCCTGAGTCCTGAGAGGTGGGCTATGTAAAGGTCACAAAAGTTCCTCCTTCAGAGTAAGCCTGTGCTCCTTATCAGCAGGAAGGAGGCTCTGGGCCTGCATGTCTCCTGCAGATAACAGGCTGTTTGCTGAGGAATGTAGCATATCCTGTTGGCTTAAGCCAGGCCAGTCCAGAGTGGCCTCAGGTAAATTGCTTTTTAAAAAGAAAGCATGTGGAGGTCACACAGGAGCCTGGTCTACAGAATTATCCCCTTAACCTCATGTTCTCTCTGCTACCTGTCATACGCGCATCTGAGACCCTACAACAAGAAGGCTAAAGGAAAACGGATTCTGGGACAAGGTAAGGTACCTGCAAAGCAAAGAGGGATTCAAGGACAGAGAAGCAATCTATTTTTTTTTTAATCTCTAAGACTTGGGACAAATCTGTCAGTGTTTTCTGTCTAGGCTTGTTATGACAATCCCATCAGAGACGGTATGGAAGGTGGGATGAAATGGAGCTATCAGGCGATTCTCACCCCAGAGGATAGGAACCCCTCCCTCTGTTTCTCTTGGGTTGTTCTTCAGGTCTCATGCTTGACCTTAACGGTTATCACTGGGAGTCATTTTTACCTCCTCATCAGTTTTTCTTTTGTCTTTATCTCTGTGATAAAAATGTCTTGATTTCTATGTTCTACCTTTGTGGGGGGGGGGGTAGTGGAGGTGGGTGGGAGTGGGGTGTTCCAGGATCAGAACTTCACATTTAGGGGCCTTAACCAAGATGTCTACTGGACTGGACTGGGCAGGTCCCTCTTTTCTATATCTACAGATGAAAGAGGCGATCCACGGGACCCTGCTGGCCTCGTGGTAGATGCTGTGCACTGAGAGTGCTCTGCAGGTGGCCCACGGTCCTTACCACCTCATGGTTCTCGGGGAGAGGCCACTGACAATCATGCTCCCTCACCAGCCCGTGCCTGCCAGAGCCCCACAGTGAACACGGTCATTCTTGCATCATCCACACTGCATGCTCTAGATCCCTGATGGAAGACAGGCAGATACATATGTATGGAAGCCTGCATTTGTATTTGTTTATCTGACAAAAAAGGTTACATGTTTATTGTGTACAACACGATATTTTAAAGTTCACATACAATGTGGAATGACTAAATCCAGCTGGTTAACATTGCATTAGCTCACATAGTTCTCATTTTAGGAGTGAAAACGCTTTACATCCATTCTCCACATTTTTAAAGAATACCACATTTTAACTGGCATCAATATGTTGCACAACAGACCCCATGGTACTTCTCTATTTCCTAGCTAACTAAACTTTTGTAGCCTTTGACCAAGACCACCCCCCCCACCGTCATGCCACCTACCCTCTGCACTAACCAGCCCATCTACTTTCTTCTTCCAGGAGAAAACCTGTTTTAGTTTCCATATGAGTGGTGACACAAGGTGCTTCTCTCTCTGGGCCTGGATCATTTCACTTCACCCAATATCCTCTAGGTCCATCTGTGTGGTAAAGAGTGTCAGGATTCCCTCAGGGCCATGTCGTTTTTGATTGGAGTAGCTTTGGAGAAGGTTTTAAAGCCAAGTGGTGTGATGCTTCCCACTTTGCTCTTTTTCTTTGAGACTGTTTTAGTTACTGGAGCCTTTTGTGGTTTACACACATTTTAGGATTGTTTCTCCCTCCTTCTGTGATACATGTCGTTGATATTTTGTCAGAGACGGCACTGAATACTCGGATCATTAGATGAACACGGGCACTTTAGCAATATTACTTGCTCTAATCACAAATGCATGACACGCTTCCATTTGTTTATGGCTCCGTCAACTTCTTCCATCAGTGTTTTACAACTCTCAGTGAACAAATCTTTCACCTTTTGGATTACATTTATTTCTAAGTATTTTATTTTTTGGTAGTTATCGTAAATTTGATTGTTCTCTTGATTTGGTAGCTATTGTAAATTTGATTGTTCTCTTGATTTCTTTTTTCGGTAGTTCACTGTTAGTGTTTAAAAGTGCTACCGATTGTTTATGATTATTTTATATCCTGAAACTTCACTGAATTCATTTAATAGTTCTAACATTTTTTAGGGAAATCTTTAAATTTTCTCTTTATGAGAACATGTCTTCTGAAAAGAGATACAACTTAACTTCTTTCTTTTCAATTTGAATGCCTTCTGCTTTCTTTTCTTCCCCAATTGTTCTGGCCAAGACCACCACTGATGTGTGAGAGTGGGCAACGGTGTCTTACCTTGAACTTAGAAGAAAAGCTTTCACCTTTTCTGTTGGGTATAATGTTTGCTCGGTTTGCATTGTGTGGCCTTAAATGTGTGGAGATGTACTTATTACCTAACTTGTTGGGTTTTATCTTGAAAGGATATTGAGGTTTGTCAGTTGTTTGTCATGCATCTCTGTAAATGATCATATGGTTTTTATCTTTTGATCATATGGTTCTATATTTTCCAGGGTGCTTTGCCACTGAGCTATACCCTTAATCCTTTTTATTTTGAACTATCTCCCTAATTGCTTAGGATTTCACTAAGTTGCTGAGGCTGTTCTTGAACTTGTGATCCTCCTGCCTCAATCTCCCCAGTCCCTGTGGTTACAGGCCTGAACCACTGTGCATTGCAATGTATCATATTTTTATTTACCTATACGGAACCATCTTTGTCCCCCTGGGATGAATCCCCCTTAATCATGGTGAATAATCTTTTTAATGATCTTTTTAATCAAAGAAGGAGACTCTCAAGTGAACCAAGAAGCCTAAGTTAGTAGAAGGAATAAACAATAAATTCAGTCTGTAAATGTGTTGTTCAGGATTTTGCATCAGGTTCATCAGGGATGTTGGCTTATAGTATTCTTACTCTCTCTCTCTCTCCATAGTGTCCTTTTCTGGCTTTTGTATTAGGGTAATGTTGGTCTCGTAAAATGAGTTTAGAAATATTTCCTTCTCTTCAATTTTTTTGTAAGAATTTGAGGATTGGTATTAGTTAATTACATGTTAGAATTCAGCAGTGAATCCATTGAGTTCTGGGCTTTTCTCTGATGGAAGATATTTTATTAGCAAGTCTATCACCTTACTTATTATTATCCTATTCAGATTTTCTATTTCTTTATAATTCAAAAAAATTACAAATTGGTAGGTTGTATGTGTCAAGGAACTTATCTGTTTCTCTTAGGTTATCCAATTCATTGGCATATAATTATTCATAATAGCTTTTTATTTTCTTTAGTATTTCTGTTGTCTCAGTTGTAATGTTTCCTTTTTCATTGCTGATTTTATTTGAGTCTTCTCTTTTTTTTTCTTAGTCAAGCTAAGGCTAATTGATTTTGTTTATATTTTCAAAAACCAACTCTTAGTTTTGTTGATCTTTTCTATTGTTTTTCTATTGTTTCTGCTCTGACTTGTTTTTTTTTAATATTTTTTAAAAAATAAATGAGAGCAGAATGCATTACAATTCTTATACACATATACAGCACAATTTTTCATATCTCTGCTTGTATATAAAGTATGTTGACACCAATTTGTGTCTTCATACATGTACTTTGGATAATGATGTCCCTCACAGTCCACCATCCTTGCTAATCCCCTGCCCCTTTCCTTTCCCTCCCACCTCTCTTCCCTATCTAGAATTCATCTATTCCTCCTATGCTCTTCCTCCCTACCACACTATGAGTCAGCCTCCTTATATCAGAGAAAACATTCAGCATTTGGTTTTTTGGGGATAACTTCACTTAGCATTATATTCTCCAACTTCATCCATTTACCTGCAAACACCATGATTTTATTCTCTTTTATTGCTGAGTAAAATTCCACTGTGTATATACACCACATTTTTTTCCCTTCTACTAAGTTAGGCTTGTTGGTTCATCTGAGAGCTTCCTTCTTTGATATAGGCATTTAAACTTCCTTCTTAGAAGTGCTTTGCTATGTGCACAGGTTTTGGTTGGTTGTTTTCACTTTTTTCTGTCTCAAGAAATATAATAATTTTTGTTTTCTCCATTGACCTCTTTGGTTATGCAGGAGCATGTTGTTTAATTTCCATGTGTTTGTGAATTTTATGAAGTTCTTCCTGTCATTGATTTCTAGGTCTATACTGTTATGGTTATTTAACACGATTCCATTCTTCTTAAATTTGCTAACACTTGTTTCATTGCCCAAATTAGTAAGTTTTCTTTTACTACAACAAAATACCTTGCAAAGAAATTTATAGAAAGAAAAAGTTGGTTTTGGTTCACAGTTTGGGAAGCTCCAGTTCATGATCAGTCACTCCATTGCTTTGGGTCTGTTGTGAGGCAGCACGTCGTGTGGGATAGGTGCCTGGCGAAGGTTGCCTCATGAGCCATGGAGTGAAGGGCAAGGGCCAGGAGGTGGGGGTCCCACATTCCCCTCAAGGTGCATTCTCCCAATAACCTAGGAATATCTCACTAGGCTCCACCTTCCCAAACTTCCTTCTAATCCCAATAGCACCTCCTTGGGAACCTAGACTTTAATATGTGGAACCGTGGGGGACATTCAAGTTCCAAATTATAGCACTCTTCCCTGGTCCCCAGAGGTTCATGACCATGTCACAATGCAAAATTCATTCCATCTATTACCAAAGAATTCCAAAGTCTCAGCTGTTCCCACATCATTCAAAAGTCCAAGTCCAAGGTCTCTTCTGAGACCAACGCAAATGTAACTCTTAGCTCCTGTAAGGGTCGGAAATGAATTACATCTTCTTAGAACAAATGGTAGGACAGCATAGGCATTCCCATTCCAAAAGGAACAAATAGGGGCTGGAAGTGCAGCTCAGTGGCAGAGTGTTTGCATAGCATAATTGAGGCCCTAAAATTGACCCCTGGGACCACAAAACAACAGTCGTGACAAGGAAAAACAAACAAATAGCAACAACAAAAGGTAGGGATTGGAAAACAGGAAGGGTTCACCCAAAGCAAGACCGAAGCCCAGAAGAGCAAAAATAAATCCTAAACACAAGGACCTGTGGGGGACTTTCAACTTTGATGTCAGTTTAAAGTAACAAGCCCTCAGAAAATTCAGTACAAATACAATGGTGATTCTCCTCATCGCGGAGAAAGCAAAATGTGTTTATTTTCACTTTATGAAGAGAATGTTACTTGAAGCGGGATAAACCCCCATCAGCTGCCATGTTGAAAATGAAATGGGTGAATCAGTTCTGGTCCAGAAGGAGTATGATGCTGGAGGCAAGATTCATGACAGGAACATACAGAAAACAGCACAAGCATATCCTGCTGAGAGCCATTGCCAAGTAGGAATGACACATGGCATGACCCAGGTCATTTGCAGTAACATTGCATGTAAGGTGACCTTGCTCAAGGACCAGGGTGGATCCGGGTTTAGGGCAGATCAGGGTTTAGGGTGCTCCTTGGGTTTACGGTGGTTCCAGGTTTAAGGTGTATCCTGCTGGGAATAGGGCGTATCCTGCTGCCTCAGGTCCTTGAGTTCCCGCTCCTTGAGTTCCCGTTGAGTTCTCGCAGGATTCAGAGAGTATTTTGGGATACAGAGCCCAGTGGAGGCGTGGATTTCCCCAGAACATGCTTGTAGAATGCCGGTGTGAGTTCGGGAATAAAGAGTTGCTGTTTCAATCTACAAGAATGTGAGTGGCTCATGATTTTGTGCCCAGCCAGACTGCGGCATTTGGTGGCCTGTACGCGGAACATCTGAAACTTGGAGGTAAGTGAAATTGCTTGCCCTTGAGGGAAGGCAAGAGAATGGGTGACCATTTCAAAAAACAATGTGTTCCTGTTTTGATTTATTTTGTTTTTGTTTCAAGCTGCCTATCCCTAGAAATTTCTCAGGCAAACTGGGAAAAATGGTTGGCTAAAGGTTTGAAGTTTGTCGGCCCTGAGGAAGAGAAAATTGATACAACGATTTTTTATTCCGTTTTTGTTTCATTCAGTTTCGGTTTTGTTTTGTGTTATCTTATTGGGTTTTGTTATCTTTATAGTAGATTAGAAATTAGTAAAAAACAAACCGAAAAAGTGTTAAGTAAATTGTTAGAGATTCAGACCATGGAGAAAGACATTTTAGATCAAGCAAAAGAGAAGGTCTCTACAGCTAGTCAGAGGAAGAAAATTTAAAGAAAAAGGGGCTATTAGGAAAAAGGCTACAACAGGAGGCTGTTACTAACTCCGTTTTGTCACCAGAGGGTGTAATTCAACCAACATCCCCACCTATGGAGACAGCTGAGTGGCCCTCAAACCCCGTAGTTGATAAATGGGATCCTGAGACAGGACCTCAAAGATTAGCATGCCCTGTACTTGAACAGGTAGGAGAGCAGTGAATTCACCGTGCTTCAGATTTTAAAACAGTGAAGCAGTTAAAGGAGGCTGTAACAACCTATGGTCCCCAAGCACCCTTCACGGTAAGCAAGGTCGAGTCCATTACTAACTTGGACATGACACCAGCAGATTGGGCTAGCATGTGTAAATCTGTGATAATTGGAGGACAATATTTGTTATGGAAGGTTGCCAATGAGGAATTTTGCATGGAGACAGCTAGGCGAAATGCAGCAGCTGGTTACCCTCAAAGAAATCTAGATATGTTGTTAGGAAAAGGACCTTATGAGGGTCAACGGCAGCAAATTGAAAATGATCCTGCTATATATGCACAAATTGCTGCAGACGCAGTTAGGGCATGGAAGACTTTACAAGGACATGGAGATTTACAAGGTCAGCTATCTAAGGTAATAGAGAACTAATGAACCTTACACTGAATTTGTAGATAGGCTTATTCAAACAGCTTCCAGAATTTTGGGGGATACAGAACAGGCAATGCCATTAATAAAACAACTGGCTTATGACCAAGCAAATCGTTGCTGCAGAGAGGTTATTAGACCATGGAGACATGAAGATTTAAACACATACATTAAATTATGTAGAGACATTAATGAACAAGGGCAAGTCTTGGCAGCTGCAGTACAACAGGCTTTAGATGCCAGGCCAAAAACATGCTATAATTGTGAAAAAACAGGACATTTTAAAAGGAGTTGCCCCATAGAAGGAGGGTTTAACAAAGCTATGTATCAAAGGAATAGAATACCGGGTATTTGCCCATGATGCCGTAGAGGGAGACATTGGGCTAATGAATGCCGTTCTCAAACCATCATAGAGGGTACTCCCTTATCAAAAAACGGACAAGGACCAGGTATTTACCCACAATATCATGGAGAAAGGCATCAGGCTCCGTTGCCAAAAAACTGACTGGGGGGCCCAATGCTCCGGGGCCCACAACCACAAATATACGGGGCAGTGGAGGAACCTAGCAACACCATCAGGGTAGTGCCCAGGACACATTGTCCATTAAATCCCTCATCAGGCAAACCAGAGGGAGTGCAGGGTTGGACATCTGCGCCTCTGCCAGAGCAGTACTAACTCCAGATATGGGAGTTCAAATCATTCCCACAGGGGTAAAAGGACCTCTTCCTAAAGGAACAGTAGGCTTATTATTGGGATGGAGTTCTTCCACTCTAAAAGGACTTATGATAAGTCCTGGGGTAATTGATCCCGTTTATGTAGGTGAAATAAAAATTATAGCTAGTTCTCCAGGAGGTATATCAGTAATTTCACCAGGAGATAGAATAGCACAGTTATTAATAATACCCAGCCTACATAATAAATTTTCTAGTCGTAGTGTAGAAAGAGGTTCCAGGGGATTAGGCTCCACAGGTGTAGATTGGGCTATGCTGTCTTTAAATCTAGATTCTCGCCCAATGCTAAAACTAAATATTCAAGGTCACGAGTTTAATGGGCTACTGGACACAGGTGCTGACCTTAGCATCATCTCTCGTCAAGAATGGCCAAAACATTGGCCATTACAACAAGCCACTCAAACGCTTCGTGGCCTACGAGTGGCGACTAATCCCCATAGAAGTGCAATGATATTAGATTGGAAGGATCCTGAAGGATGTGAAGGAACTATACAGCCCTATGTATTGGATCATCTTCCTATAAATTTATGGGGATGAGATGTCCTAGATCAATTAGGTTTGACGCTAACAAATAACATCAATCCTAATGCGCCCACTACTAGGGCTAGACAAGGTTTTAGGAAAGAAAAAAGATTAGGAGAACAAGAACAAGGTATAGCAGCACCAATACAAATAGATCAAGGAACAGACAGACATGGGTTGGATTTTCAGAAAGGGCCACTGAGACAATCAAAATTACTTGGAAATCAGAAAGACCAGTGTGGGTTCCTCAGTGGCCCCTGACTAAAGAAAAGACACAAGTAGCCCATGATCTGGTCAAACAACAATTAGCTGAAGGACATATACAACCTTCTGTATCTCCCCATAATACTCCCGTTTTTGTCATCAAAAAGAAATCTGGTAAATGGAGATTATTGCAAGATTTAAGAGCCATTAATAATGAGATGGTTATTATGGGACCTGCTCAATCAGAGATTCCTCAATTGTCTGCTTTGCCAAAAACCTGGCATGTTTTAGCTATAGATATTAAAGATTTTTTTTTCGATTCCAATTCATCCCAAGGATAGTTCACGTTTTGCATTTACTATCCCTGCACTAAATCATGAAGGTCCTGATCAGAGATATGAATGGAAAGTACTCCCTCAAGGGATGGCTAGCAGTCCAACTATGTGTCAAATCTATGTTAACAAAGCAATCCAGCCACTTAGAAATCAAAATCCTGAACTACAAATATTTCACTATATGGATTATGTATTATTAGCACACAAAACTAAAAACACATTGCTAGAATGTTATGCCACACTTACAAACTTACTAAAAAATTATAATCTAGAGATAGCAATAGATAAAGTACAATTAAATTTTCCAATTAATTATTTAGGAATTCTATTATCCTCAACCATGGTCCATCCACCAAAAATTCAAATACGAGTAGATCAACTCAAATCACTTAACAACTTTCAAAAGTTATTGGGAGACATAAATTGGATAAGGCCTTATCTAGGAATACCAACAGGAGAGTTGGGACCTTTATTTGATATTCTAAAAGGTCCATCAGATCCAAATTCACCCCGCATGTTAACTCCTAAAGCTAGAAAGGCATTATAAATCATTGAAACATATATGGAAAATATGCATTTGGATAGAATTGATATAAGTTTGCCTTTATTATTTATTGTACTACCAACAAAAATATTCCTACAGAAGTATTTTGGCAAGAAGGTCCATTATTGTGGATACATTTATCTTATTCTCCTAACACTATTCTTACTAGGTATCCTGAGGCTGTAGGACAATTAATACTCAAAGGAATAACAGCAGCAAAGGGAGTGTTTGGAATTTCTCCCAATAAAATTATTACTCCATATACTATGAATCAAATTGATGAGTTAGCTAATGAGTTAAATACTTGGGCAATAATCATGTGCAAATCTAATGTTTCATTTGATAACCACTTACCATCTAATCCTTTATTGTCTTTTTGGTCATTGCATCCTGTAATTTTTCCAAAATGACAAGAAAAACACCTATTATGAATGCTCCAAATATATTCACTGATGGGTCAAATAATGGTACAGCAGCAATAGTTACTCCTGATCAAACTTTTACATTTTTACTACCCAAACAATCAGCTCAAAAGGTAGAGCTTAATGCAGTATTACAAGCTTTTGTGATGTTTAAAGATTCTGTATTTAATTTATTTTCTGATGGTCAGTATATAGTTAATGCTATAGTATCCCTTGAAGATGCTGGTAGGATTTCCCCTTCCTCTACTTTTTTCTCTTTGCTTTCCACTATACAAAGTCTAATCTGGGACAGAAAAGATCATTCTTTATAGGACATATCAGGGCACATACAGGATTGCCTGGAGCCCTTAGTTTGGGCAATGATTTAGCAGATAAAACTACACATGACATACATATTTTCTCAACACTAGAAGAAGCTACAAATTTTCATAAAAGATTCCATGTTAATGCTAATACTTTACAAACGTGTTTTAAAATAACTAAGGAACAAGCCAGACATATAATAAAACAATGTCAAAATTGTGTGACCTTTTTACCACATGTTAATCTTGGAGTCAATCCTAGAGGACTGATACCTAACCATATTTGGCAGATGGACGTCACACGCTTGCCAGAATTTGGAAAATTAAAATATTTGTATGTTACAGTTGATACTTCTTCTGGATTTTTGATGGGTCCCTTCATGCCGGAGAAAAAACTAAAGATGTTATAGTTCATTGCTTACAAAATTTTGCTGCTGTGGGTGTTCCAAAACAATCAAAAACAGATAATGGTCCTGGCTATACCTCTACCTCTTTTAAAGAATTTTGCTCATCATTTGGTATTACTTATATAACAGGAATCCCATACAATCCACAGGGACAAGGCATAGTTGAAAGAGCTCATCAAACTATTAAAACGTACTTATTAAAGCAAAAAGAGGGAATTGGAAAAGGGTATATATCCCTCAAAGATAAAATAACCCTTTTTACTCTAAACTTTTAAAATTTGGATTCATCAGGACTTAGTGCTGCAGAAAGACATATGTATCCAAAAAATGTACATAAGCCTAAGGTACTTTGGAAAGATATTCTAACAGGACAATGGAAAGGTCCTGACCCAGTGATTGTCTGGAGTCGGTGTTCTGTTTGTGTGTTTCCACAGGGAGAACAGCAGCCGATTTGGATTCCAGAGAGACTAACTAAAGCAATTTCTAGAGACCAAAAAGAAGATGATTTGACTCAAATCCATAACAGGTGATATCCAGAGGTCCAACTTGGCTATTCTTACATCTGCGACAGTGATTAACCAGGATGCTTTTTTCAATATCTATTTTATTATTGCATTTTTCCACATCATAAAGTTCTATTTTATTTTTGAGCTAATACAAACCTAGGTTAATGTTTTTCTGATCAGTTTTATTTTTTAACTGGAGTTTTTAAACATTGCAATGGAGATTTCACCTAGGTAAAGCTACAAGGCCTTTACTGTTGTCTTATGTGTTGTACGTTTGTGTGCACTCTTGTGTTTTGTGTTGTATGTCTGTGTGTGCGTATGTCCATATATCATATATGAGGAGTGCTCATGAAAAAATGGATCCGAAATTTTTTTTATTCATGTGATTTAAATGGTTTAATTTTAATTAGGTAAACAGCTGTTAAGGATTGTTTTTAAAGGATGTTAACAGATCTGTTTGTTTACTTTCACCTTTCCTTTTCATTATATTTAATAATTCTGTTTGGGATAATGTCTCTTTAGCATCATTACCAGAATTCCCATCTCCATCCCAGTGCCGGTGAAGACAAAGATAAAACCAAACTACAGCTTCTGTGATAGCTATCACAGTAAACTGTATAAACTGATGCATCAATGAATATAACTCAACAAGTAATGCTCAATCAAAGAGTCGATTAACTTTGGGAGGAAATGGACACATTGATAGACTCCTCTGCTTTGAACTGCTTGAAGAACTTGCCTGGACTATGTATCACTTGTATACATTGTGAATTATCATTTGGTGCAGCAAATTGTGGTAGTGCTGGCATATCTTTGCTGATGGTGTCACCAGTGATGCAATTTTTCCAAAGGAGCCATCAATTGGCTTGGTGTTGTGGCATTTCTGTGTCCTCCTCCCTCCTGCTAGTGATGGTCTAAAATTTGGGGGCCAACAGAGGTGAGGCAAAGAACCTCACCCCCCTTCTGGCACCAAGGCCAAATTTGGGGGCCAACAGAGGTGAGGCAAGAACCTCACCCCCCCACTGGTGCATAGGCCTATCCACAAGTATGGCTGTATGCTGAACTGGTAGTCAGTGATGGGTATGATCCAATTGCAGTGGTATCAACCTAAGACAGGAGGCTGACGCCTAGAGGTCAGTTTTTCCCATGACGGGTAAGAACCATATGTTGAATTGGACAACCTACCAGGCAGTGTCCTTAAGCCACATTGCTTGTTGTTTAATTAATCAGAAGGGGGGAGATGCTGAGAGCCATTGCCAAGTAGGAATGATGCATGGCATGACCCAGGTCACTTGCAGTGACATTGCATGTAAGGTGACCTTGCTCAAGGACCAGGGCGGATCCGGGTTTAGGGTGGATCAGGGTTTAGGTCGGTTCCAGGTTTAAGGTGTATCCTGCTGCCTCAGGCATGCCTGCTCCTTGAGTTCCCGATCCTTGAGTTCCCGTTGAGTTCTCATGGGATTCAGAGAGTATTTTGGGATACAGAGCCCAGTGGAGGTGTGGATTTCCCCAGAACATGCTTGTAGAATGCTGGTGTGAGTTCGGGAATAAAGAATTGCTGTTTGCATCTACAAGACTGTGAGTGGCTCGTGATTTTGTGCCCAGCCAGACTGCGGCAATATCCTATTAGGCTTTGTGTAAGCAGGGGTTAAAATGGAGAGTACAAAATACGGGGTGATAGGAGAGAGCCCTGTAGGTAGGTCTCTAGTTTCTTTCTTGGGTTGCAGGATCACTTAGTAGTCAAATACACGTCTGGATTCAGGTTGGGAGAAATGAAGCTGTAAGTTCACTGAGTCTCTCTCCTAGGGGCCATCAGTTTGGGTTTTGGTGTGTCAACGGCTTCTGGCGCTAGGTGTTGGGCACCAAGACCCAGGGGGTAATTCCGCCCTCTATACTCTGGCCTTGGCAAGAAAACTAGGTTTTGGCCCTTTCTTTCTGTTCACTAATTTGAGTTCTGCCGCCTTCTGCTTTCTCAATTTCTTATTCTTTTTGTTCCAGAACTGTTTTCTATAGGGGTTGTGATTGGTAAGATCATACTGAAAGAAAGAAAGAAAAAAACCGAGAGAGAGAGAGAGAGAGAGAGAGAGAGAGAGAGAGAGAGAGAGAAAGAAAGAGAGAGAGAGAACACACACTAATTCAGGGCTGTGCTTGCAAGCCCCTGAGCCCAGCACCAGTGCACTCAGTGTCATGGTAATTGGGGATGGTGAAACTGTACCGTTGCTCTAAGTGGATGTCAATAGAAGGAGAAGATATTATCTTCCCTCTATTCAGTTTTTAATTCTCTATCCATTCTGCTCTCTCGGTTGCTTCAGAGCTGCCATCACGTCCAGGTGATGTTTAGGCCGTCCCTCTCCCCCTCACACACACCTTATGAAAAATGGCTTTGCCATCTGCAGCTGTCAAGAGGCTGCAGAGTCAGTTGTACGGCTCACTGAATATACAAATGTGCAGCTGGACACAGCCCCTTGCAGAAGGCGTCGGGAATTAAATCACAGCCGCTGTGCTCCTCCAGGACCTGGCTGCCACTGGGGAGCTGCTATGCATGAGGGGACTTGAGGAAAGTGGGAGGACATGGGAAGAGTCTCCGGGGAAACAGGCCCTGCGTACGCGGGAGGCTGGCTGGAAGGAACCGAGCTGAGAGTAGCCATGCTTCAAAAATGATTCACTCTGTTAGGTGCTTGCAGATCATAGGACAAATGAAAGGACATGAGGTTTATTCAGCCCGATGGGTCTGCTCCCAATTGGGCTGATAGGAGTGTCCTGGGGACTCTTCCCCAGCCACCCTCCCTCTCCCCACCTCCCTCCCAACTTTTCTTGCATCTATTCATTATTCCTTCCCCACCTCCCTGTGCCAAGCACTGTGCAAAGTGCCAGAGCCACAGTCATTGTGTCAAATCAAACAGGATCTCTGCCCCAGTGTTTTGTGGGGATGGGTGCAGGGGCTGGAGGTGGCGATGGGCAAACAGACTGGATCACAGAGGCAAAAAGGGCTGTGACAGCAGGAGGTATCAGAAGCTGGGACATCCCAGGAGCGAGAGGAGGAGAGTCTGCTGGAAAGATGGTTTTTCAGAGGAGCTGACAGTTCAATGGGGACTTCAACAGCAGTCTGAGTTCCTCAGGGCCATCGGATACAACCCGTGACAGGGACACAGGCTGGAGGCAAGAAACACTGTGCCCTGGTTCTCTTTGGTGGTTGAGGTTTTATTAGGCTCAAGTTCATAAATGCTTTCTTTAGACTCCTTATGTCAGAGTCAGTGCAAATTTTACCTGCGGGCTTCCCTCTCACTCAGCTGGCTTCCCCCAAACACACGCCCACACGCCTCCTGAAAATAAACCCAACTGCCTCTCTGCCCCTCTGTCTTTCTCTCCCCCCAACACACACACACACACACACACACACACACACCCCTCACATACACACACACATTTATACACACACACACACACACACACACATCACATACACACATGTTCCTACATAAAATAAAATAATAATGAAACCCCAGAAATCCCTCACTGGAATTTAAATCTCATTTTTTTTTCCTGGTAGGTTGGTTAAAGCCCAGAGGACTTTTTTTTTTCTTCCTGCCAAGAACCTGTTTTCTCATTTTGTAGAAAAAGGTTTCAATGTTATATATCTCATAGTACTCAGATGGAATCCCTCTCTCCGGCAATCCCTGGAAAAAAGACCTAGGTCAAGGCAAAGGATATCCAAATGCCCCACACAGTTTCCCTATTATTAACATATCATTGGTCCATGTTATAACCAATAGAATCAATATTCTATTGGTTCTATTGATTCTATAATTCTATAATGTAACTATTGTTAGTTACATTATCAACTAATGTCCATAGTTTATTCAGATTTATTTAACTTTTTAAAAAATATTTTTAGTTGTAAATACCTTTATTTTATTCATTTATTTTTATGTGGTTCTGAGGAATGAACCCAGTGCCTCACATGTGCTAGGCGAGTGCTCTGCCACTGAGCCATAACCTCAGCCTAGACTTATTTATTTTTTACCTAATGTCCCTTTTTCTGTTCCAAGGTCCACTGTAGGATATCATAGGACTTCCTAGCTGTCTCCTTAGGCAGCTCTTGGTCATGGCAGTTTCTCAAACTTTCCTTGCAGTGCCTGGAACCTGTGACCCTGGACCAGGAAGTTGTTATATTGCTAGGAAAGAGGAATTAAAGTAGCATCTGGAATGCAGGTCACTAGTTAGCAGACGTAAAGACAGAGTGATGATCTGGAATTATTGAGAGGGTAACAATGCAATCCTAAGAGTCCCTAAATGTGGAAAAGGAGAAGAAAAGTGAGATGCTCTCTAGTAGTCATCACGGGTTTGGAGGCAGAAGTGATCCTCCAGTTTTGCTGATCCCAAACCACTGAGACTCTTTTCAAATTTCTGAACACTTAAGCTATAAGAGACACATGTTTGAAACCACTAAGGGTCTGGTAATTCACTACTACAGAGATGAGAAATTTAATAGAGACTTTAGTACCTGGGAGTGAGGTGCTGCTATAACAAACACCTAAGAATAGGGAAGTGGGCTTGAAATTGGGCAAAGAGCAGAGGGTGGAGGAATTTACTGCACGATGGGAAAAGCTTCGATTTCCTGAAGCAGACTGTTGGAAATATGTACGCTAAAGATTCTTCAGTGAGGACTGAGAAGGAAGGGAGGAAACTGGTAGAAAAAGAATATGTAGTCTTAGTATCTACATCATCACAAAAAGACTGTAGGTAGAAACTGGGGTTAATATCACTGTCAGGCTCAGATGGCAAGGAGGAGCATGCCATTAGAAACTGGAGGAAAGGGGGTCCTTGCTGTAAGCAAAAATAACTCACATGGTTTAGCACCATAATGAAAATACAAATAACCAGGACGGAAGCAGCCCTTGAACGGATCGGCCAGCTCTCCTTTAGTCTGCAGTGAAGTCAGTTCATCAGGCACAGAAGGGCTCATTTCTGGGTATGGAAATGGCTGGCAGGTTAGAGAAGGAGTCTGAGTGTCATAGTTTACAATGAGAGTGAAATGATCATTGGAGACTGCGGACATGCTGTTGGGACACTCAGGGGCCTAGTTGTACAGGTCAAATTTTAACTCAGGAAGGCAGTTGTAAAAAGTTTGAGAGTGGGAGTTCATAACCCACTTCAATCTAATGTATGAAATATGATATGTCAAGAGCTTTGTAATGTTGTGAACAACCAATAAAAAAAAATTTTAAAAAAAGTTTGAGACTTTGTCACTGGGAAAAGCTCAGAACTTGGTGTTCACTGCTCATCTTCTTCCTTTGGGACCCACTGTCACCTAGAGCTTCACTATTTGCTTTTCTCCTTCCAGGACTCATCTGCAATGGGACAGGGTAAAAGTCCAGGGCCTGGTGTTTCAGTGTTGGCCTCCTCCCCTCAGGACCCATTGGGGTTGGGAAGGGGTGAAGATTTGCTTTTGGTGGGGATTCTGGGGATGAACCTGGGAAGGGATGAGAGTTTGTTTCTTTTCCCTGGGGACCCATTGTTACTGGGAAAGGGCACACTGGGAGAGGCTTAATATTGGGCCGATTCCTGCCCCCTCCTCTGGAGCCACACTGTCCCTCCGTTTTTCCCAGGGAATACTATTTTCCATAACTCTTCACTTACCCTGTAAGGCAGAAAGCTCAGCTGAATCATGACCCCGTCGTTATGCTAAAAGGTGAATTTGTAAACAAGGTACTTGGATATTTAAAGAGATTTCCAAGAAAAGTGTGGTGGATACGGTTTGATCTCTTCTTGCTGCTTACGGTAAAACATGAGGGGCGAAAGGTAGGTAGAGGGAAGAACTGTTAAGCAATGAAGTTTTGGGAAATTCTCAGACTGCTCAGAGGACACTACACTTGGGTGTCTTTGTCCTAGGAAAGTGTCCTCTGGAGAGAAGGTCATGGTTTGAATGGACAGCCCTTTGCCTGTGCCTCTCACAGTCCGTTTCCAGTCACGGAAAGGGCTCCTTGATGAGATTAGTCATGTGACTCATGACGTCCTCAGCCATCTGGGCGGAATCCAGGAACATAAGTGAGATTCTCCAAGAAAGACTCTGGTGAATGGTCCTGTTGTTTAAGGAGCTGAATCCCTGTCACATGCACAGGAGACACACAAAGTTTTGAGAATTTTCTATGGGTATCCACACTGCTGCCTAGAACTGAAAGGACCAGGACCGAAGGAGGACAGAATGAAAGGCAGCACCAGCCCCCTGCCCCCAAATCCTGCAGCAGGCAGTCGGCTAATGGAACTGCCTCCTGCACACACACGCTGACTTTCAGGAAATCAGAATATGGCTCCGTGGAATTTTGATCTCAGATAGCTAAGCCAAGACCCCAGAGGGCAGATCTGAGAACCACAGAGGTTTATTTCTAGGCTTTGAAACTAAATGGAGTCTTACTGGCTGAATTTCAAAATCTCTTGGGAGTAGTGACTCCTTTTTTATTCTGTATTTTCTCCGTTCCCCCCAAACACTTTTTTTTTTTTTTTTTTTGCAAATCTTATCCTGTGCCTTTCCTACCCTTGTGTCTTGTGTTTCATGGGTTCCCAATGGAGAGGAATGGTACCTCAGAACAGATTACACTGGGTCTCACCCACACCTGAGTTAGATGAATTAGAACCGGTTTTAGTTTCATATTTAGATATTTTTCCAATTTTCAATTTCATTGCTTTCTGTTGTAATTTTTATTATTTATCTCTTCTGCTTGCTTTTTAGTCTTGAATTGTTCTTTCTCTGATTTCCAAAGGTGGAAGCTCAGGTATTGATTTTAGATATTTCTCTTTTCTAATGCATACATTTAATGCTATAAATTTCTCTCCAGGCACTATTTTCTCTGCATCTCACAGATATCGATAAGTTGTGCTTTCATTTTCATTTAATCAAAAATATTTTAATCTCAGGACTTATCTCTGACCCATGTGATATACATTGTTTAATTTCCAAATATTTGGGGATTTCCAGATATTTTTCTGTTTTGTATTTCTAGTTTAATTCCATTGTAATCTGAAAATATACTTTGCATGCTATCTATTCTTTTAAATTTGCTTATATGTTTTAGAGTTCAGAATGTGATCTATTATTTCATGTGGAATGTATAGTCTGCTGTTCTGGGATGGAATATTCTTTTAATGCCAATTATAAAGCTGATTTATCGTGCTGTTTAGGTCAGTTATATCCTTAATGATCCTTTGCTTACTTGATCTCTCCACTGTTGAAAGATGGGTTGAAAGTCTTCAACTATAATCGTGGAATTGCCTGCTTTTCCTTACAGTTTTATCAGTTTCTGGTCCTCTCTGGTTAAAGGCATATGCACTTAAGATGGCAGTGTCTTCTCGGAGAACTGACCCCTTTATCATTATGGGATGCCCCTTTTATTCCTAATAACTTTCCTTCTTCTGGTTTGACTGAAATTAAACATTACTCTAGATTGCTTCCAATCAGTGTTTAGCATGGTGTACCTTTACTCCCATCCCTTTAAATGTCTTTGAGTATATTTATAGTGGGTTTCTTTTTTAAAAAATCTTTATTTTTTTAGTTGTAGTTAGACATAATACCTTTATTTCACTTATTTATTTTCATGTGGTGCTGAGAATTGAACCCAGGGTCTGACACGTGCAAGGCGAGCTCTCTACCGCTGAGCCACAACCCCAGCCCCATAGGTTTCTTATAGACAAAACTTAATTGGGCCACTTTTTATCCTCATGGTAATCTCTGCTTTTAAATTGCCATATTCAGACCATTAAGATATAAACTGATTATTGATGTAGTTGTATTACAATCTACCCTATTCATGCGTATTTTCTGTAAGTTGTATTTGTGCTTGGTTTCTTCTTTATCTGCTTTCTTACTTTTATGAAATTATAATGATTCCACTTTATCTTTTAGCATATCAACTTTAATTCTTTGTTTTAAAATACTTTAGACTTTGCAATATACATTGTTAAAATTATTTATTATTTATTCATTTGGTATTGGGAGTTAAACCTAGAGGTGCTTACCCACTGAGCCACGTCCTCTGCCTTTTCATTTTTTAGTTTGAAACAGGCTCTTGTCTAGTTGCTTAGGGCCTCACTTAGTTGTTAAGGCTGGCTTTGAACTTGCAATCCTCCTGCCTCAGCCTCCCAAGTCATTGGGACTATAGGCATGCGCCACCGCACCCAGCTGCAATATATGTTTTTGACAATTTAAGTTCCCTTTTCACTCCAGGCATGTGCTATTCCCTTCCCCAGAAGACTTCACAACTCCTCCTTCCTGTCCACAATATGTTGTGATTCATTTCACTTACCCTGATGTGATAATCACCCGATGTCTTGTTAGTGTTACTGAGAACAGTTAAATTTTAGGTTAATTAAGAAAAAAAAAGAGGGAAGGGAAGATGGCGGCGAAGGGAGTGCATCACCCCCATGTGCCGCGTCACTGTGCGGGAGAATGACGAGTTAAAACAGCTGAAGGCTGACTTGTTGGGAATTTCCAGCGAAATTGAGGTGCGCCAGAATCTAGTGGAGGGATTTTCATCACGTGAGGATCGGCGGCGGGGGCTCGGTCGCGGGCGATTTCTCCGCACGGAGGGTTGCACGGCTTGTTCGGCAGATTGCCCCGCGGCTGGGGTCTGCGGCGCGCGCTGGGAAGCAGTGAGGTGGCGGCGAGGAGGTGCAGCACTACGGATTCTGTGGGCTTCTGCCAGCGGTGGAATGGCTGCGCTCAGTGCTTAGTTCTGGGTTTGAGATGGAGGAGGGAAGCGGTCCAGTTCGGTTCTCCACACCGGTCAGTCCACGGAGGAGGCCAGCGGCTGCCATCTTGGAGAGCTGACGTAATCATCCCTGTTTTCTACTGATCTCAGCTCATTCAGCTACGGAACAGGTGATTTCAGGCTGTTATTTGCCTCCGTCTCGCAGACAGATAGCGCAGGCTCAGGGCTAGAGAACTCGCAGAGACGGCTTCTTGGAGCTCGCCCCTAGCAGAGCGTGCTCCGAGCTCTGAGCAGCCGGGTTCTGGCTCCCGGAACTGTTTTGGCCCAGGGCTGGGGAACCCGAGGAGACTGCTTCTTGGAGCCTGCTCCTAGTGGACAGTGCACCGAGCTCTGAGCAGCCGGGTTCTGGCTCCCGGAGCTGCTTTGGCCCTGGGCTGGGGATCCCGTGGAAACTGCTTCTCGGTCCGGGTCCTGCTGGGTGCTGTGGGGGCCAGAGGGGCAGAATGGAACTGCCGCCTGCGCCCAGAACAGGCCAAGCGACCTACCGGCGTGGTATCACGTCACCCCAACTGCAGCTGGGGCCGAAGAGAGCAGCCGCCCACGCCTGGATCAGGTCCAGCGACCCGATGGCGTGGTAGTCAAGTCACCCCATTTGGAGTAGGGGCCGAGCAGAGCCACCGCCCGAGCCTGCGAGGTAGGCAGACCTGCGACCCACCGGCGGGACAGGCCCGGTGGCCTGCCAGTGTGGTGGACACGTCACACCGATTGGAGTGGGGGCTGAGCGGGGCCACTGCCTGTGCCCGGAAAAGGCCCAGCGACCCACCGGCGTGGCAGTCAAGTTACCCCATTTGGAGTGGGGGCCGAGCAGAGCCACCGCCCGAGCTCGCAAGGTAGGCAGACCGGCGGCCCACAGGCGGAACGGGCCCAGCGGCTGGCCGGCGAGACAGACACGTCACACTGGTCGGAGTGGAGGCGGAGCAGAGCCGCCGCCCGTGTCCGGAAAAGGCCCAGCGACCCACCGGAGTGGCAGTCAGGTAGCCCCATTTGGAGTAGGGGCCGAGCAGAGCTGCCGCCCGAGCCCGCAAGGTAGGCAGACCTGTGACCCACCGGCGGAACAGGCCCAGAGGCCTGCCAGCGTGGTAGACACGTCACACCAATTGGAGTAGGGGCCGAGCAGAGCCGCCGCCCGCATCCGGATCAGGCCCAACGACCTGTGGGCGTGGTAGTCACGTCACCAAAATTGGTGTGGAGCCAGAGCAGAGCTGCCACCCGCGCCCGCAGGGTGGGCAGACCTGCAACCGACCGGCAGAGCAGGCCTAGCGGCCCGCCAGCGTAGTAGACAGATCACCCCAATTGGAGGAGGAGCACAGCCACTACCCGCTCTGCAAGTGAGATTTTTCAACTATACAAGACCAATATGAATAAATAGGGGGAAAATTTCAAAAACACAACAGTTTTACCAAGCAGAAAGAAACGCAAGCAGTATGAAAAGACAAGGCAAGAAAGGACCACAAGCAATGCAGGTCAACTCAACTTTAGAAGAGGTAATAGCTGCAACAGATGGAATGTCAGATAAAAAATTCAGGATATACATGCTTCAGATGATCTGGAGTCTCAAGGAAGACATGAGACAGCAAAATCAGACAATGAAATATCACTTTGACAAGGAATTACATAAACAAATCCAAGAAGCAAAGGATCAATTATACAGGGAGATAGAGGTAATAAAAAACAAACAAATAGAAATCCTAGAAATGCAGGAAACAATAAACCAACTTAAAAACTCAATTGAGAATACTACCAGCAGAGTAGAACACTTAGAAGATAGACCATCAGACAATGAAGACAAAGTATTTCAACGTGAAAAGAACATAGACAGCTCAGCAAGACAGTTAAGAAACCATGAGCATAACATCCAAGAGATATGGGATAACATAAAGAGACCAAACTTAAGAGTCATTGGGATACAGGAAGGCACGGAGGTCCATACCAAAGGAATAAACAATCTATTCAATGAAATAATATGAGAAAACTTCCCAGACTTGAAGAATGAGACAGAATCCCAAATCCTAGAAGCCTACAGGACGCCGAATGTGCAAAATCATAAGAGATCCACACCTAGACACATTATAATGAAGATGCCCAACATACAGAATAAGGAGAGAATTTTAAAAGCTACAAGAGAAAGGAAGCAGATTACATTTAGGGGTAAACCAATCAGGATAACAGCTGATCTTTCAACACAGACTCTGAAAGCTAGAAGATCCTGGAATAACATATTTCAAACACTGAAAGAAAATGGGTTCCAACCAAGAATCGTGTATCCAGCGAAATTAAGCTTCAGGATAGAAGATGAAATTAAAACCTTCCACGATAAACAAAAGTTAAAAGAATTTGCAGCTAGAAAATCATCTCTTCAAAAAATCCTTGGCAAAACATTACAGGAAGAGGAAATGGAAAATAACAATGAAAACCAACAGTGGGAGGTAGGACAATAAAGGGGGGAAATAATCAAAGAAGAAAACAAATCAGGTTTAGTAACATTAATAAACAAATATGGCTGGAAGAACAAACCATATTTCAATAATAACCCTAAATGTTAATGGCTTAAACTCACCAATTAAGAGACACAGGCTAGTTGAATGGATCACAAAACAAGACCCAACAATATGCTGCCTCCAGGAGACGCATTTGATAGGAAAAGATATACATAGACTGAAGGTGAAAGGTTGGGAAAAATCATACCACTCATATGGACTGCGGAAACAAGCAGGAGTGTCCATACTCATATCTAATAAAATAGATTTCAAGCCAAAGTTAATCAAAAGGGATAAAGAGGGACACTACATACTGCTCAAAGGAACCATACACCAACAAGACATAACAATCATAAATATATATGCCCCAAACAATGGAGCAGCTATGTTCATCAAGCAAACTCTTCTCAAGTTCAAGAGTCTAATAGACCACCATACAATAATCATGGGAGACTTCAACACACCTCTCTCACCACTGGACAGATCTTCCAAACAAAAGTTGAGTAAGGAAACTATAGAACTCAATAACACAATTAACAACCTAGACTTAATTGACATATATAGAATATACCACCCAACATCAAGCAGTTACACTTTTTTCTCAGCAGCACATGGATCCTTCTCAAAAATAGATCATATATTATGTCACAGGGCAACTCTTAGACAATATAAAGGAGTAGAGTTAATAACTAGAATCAATAAATGGGACTTACTCAAACTAAAAAGTTTTTTCTCAGCAAAAGAAACAAAAGGAACAAATCTTTACTCCTCACACTTCAGATAGAGCCCTAATATCCAGAGTATACAAAGAACTCAAAAAGTTAGACAATAAGATAACAAATAACCCAAACAACAAATGGGCCAAGGACCTGAACAGACACTTCTCAGAGGAGGACATACAATCAATCAACAAGTACATGAAAAAATGCTCACCATCTCTAGCAGTCAGAGAAATGCAAATCAAAACCACCCTAAGATACCATCTCACTCCAGTAAGATTGGCAGCCATTAGGAAGTCAAACAACAACAAGTGCTGGCGAGGATGCGGGGAAAAGGGTACACTTGTACATTGCTGGTGGGACTGCAAATTGGTGCGGCCAATTTGGAAAGCAGTTTGGAGATTCCTGGGAAAGATGGGAATGGAACCACCATTTGACCCTGCTATTGCCCTTCTCGGACTATTCCCTGAAGACCTTAAAAGAGCATGCTACAGGGACACTGCTACATCGATGTTCATAGCAGCACAATTCACAATAGCAAGATTGTGGAACCAACCTAGATGCCCTTCAATAGACGAATGGATAAAAAAAACGTGGCATTTATACACAATGGAGTATTACTGTGCATTAAAAAATGACAAAATCATGGAATTTGGAGGGAAATGGATGGCATTAGAGCAGATTATGCTAAATGAAGCTAGCCAATGCCTAAAAAACAAATGCCAAATGTCTTCTTTGATATAAGGGGAGTAACTAAGGACAGAATAGGGATGAAGAGCATGAGAAGAAGATTAACATTAAACAGGGATGAGAGGTGGGAGGGAAAGGGAGAGAGAAGGGAAATTGTATGGAAATGGAAGGTGATCCTCAGGGTTATACAAAATTACATACAAGAGGAAGTGAGGGGTAAGGGAAGAATAATACAAGTGGAAGAAATGATTTACAGTAGACGGGGTAGAGAGAGAAGAGGGGAGGGGAGGGGAGGGGGGATTGTAGAGGATAGGAAAGGCAGCAGAATACAACAGACACTAGAATGGCAATGTGTAAATCAATGGAAGTGTAAATGATGTGATTCAGCAATCTGTATACGGGGTAAAAATGGGAGTTCATAACCCACTTGAATCAAACTGTGAAATATGATATATCAAGAACTATGTAATGTTTTGAACGACCAACAAAAAAAAAATAATGATAAGTTATTGATTTAAGAGGATGAAAGTTACCTCTGTAATCCAGATTTTTCTTAATATATATTGAATTCTAGCATTCTATCAAAAAAAAGGAAAAAGCAGCTTTACATGTATGAAGACATGAATTGGTGTGAGCATATTTTATATGCAGAGATATGAAAAATTGTGTTCTATATGTGTAATAAGAATTGTGATGCATTCTGCTGTCGTGTATTTAAAAAATAAAAGCAATTTAAAAAATAAAAGATTGATATGAGCATTGAAGCCTTTGAATTGAAGCCTTTCTCTGGAGTTTGCATTACATTTATTAAGAAGTACGGACCCACTTTTTTTTTTTTTTTTAGATACATATGCACACATCCTGATATCCCTGAACAACATGATCTGTGTCTTACAGCTCATCATTCTTTCCACATTGCTTTGCAGTGACACCTTGGTCATGCATGAAGCTTCCACACATACATGGGTCTATTTCTGGGTTTTCTATTCTGCTCCTTTGGTTAAATTCTCAATTTCAACAGTGATACCGTATTGACTTAATAACAGAGCTTTTCAACCCATCTTGATATTTTTTTAAGATAGGGGGGGGGAAGAATGTTCAATATTTATTTTTCAGTTTTTGGCGGACACAACATCTTTGTTTGTATGTGGTGCTGAGGATCCAACTCAGGCCGCATGCATGCCAGGTGAGCGCGCTACGGCTTGAGCCACATCCCCAGCCCCCCATCTTGATATTTATATTTTTCTCTTCTACAGGAGACTTCTAATTGTTCTTCAACTGTTGTTCTTTCACAAAGATTTTATGGTAATATTGGTAAGGACCTCAAATGCTTTATCAGCCTTTCATTGTAACTGGTCTGAATACAAATTTTAATTTGGGAGGATTGGCATCTTTATAATATGTTAGTCTGTAAACAAGTCAGGATGGCACCTGGCATTTTGCCAGGGGGAGTGGTTTGTGAGGTGGCGCCAGCGAGCCATTAAGTGTGGAGATTCCTTATTGGTTGACTGCTGTATCTAGTTTATGTTAATTAAGATAAGCTGTGTGGAATGTATAAATACTTCTGTTGTCCTACAATAAACGGCTCCCACTCTTGCTGTATCAATGTACACAAGTTGATCGTCACCCCTGGTTATTTTGTTGCAGCCAGACTGTGGCAATAATACTGAGAGTCACATCAACATAATTTTTTTATTTTTAATTAAGTCTTCTTTTTAATAACATTTAAAATATCTCCCTAGAAAGATCTTAGAAATTCTTTGTTGAATCATTTCTTTTTATTCTTTGCTATTGTAAACAAATATCTTTTAAAACTTTTTTAGGAAATGATTGTTGCTGGTGTGTAGAAATCGTTTTTCTATATCACTTAGACATGTAGCAAGTTTGTAAAACTTTAAAAATTCTAATATTTTTCTGTAAATTATAGTCAGTTTCTTTGTGGACAATCATATCATTTGTGAAAAAATGATAGTATTCTTTCTATAATGCTAGTATTTTTTGCTCAGTTTATTGCAAGGGCTAGAACATTAAGTTGAATGTTGAATATAAATTAATTAATGTTGAATATAAATGGTTGTATCTTTTTCCCAGTTTAAAACCAATTTTTTTTCCCACTGTTTCTCATTTAAGAATGATCTGAGGCTTGGGGTAGTTGGCCATTATCAGACAAAGAAAGTTTCTTTCTAGTTGTAGCTTGTTACCGTGTGTGGGCTTGGGATATTTTAAAATGCTTCCTTCAACAACTGTTCACCTGCTGTTGAGGTTTCATTACTTTAAGATGTTAGGAAGTTGATTTAATTTTTAAGTTTTATTTTATTTTTAACTTACAGCTAAAGCATAGTTGTGGGAATGCCCTGTGATGTTTGAATACATGTATATATTTGTAGTGACCAAATCAGAAGAATGAGCATATTCATTTTTAACATGTTCTCTTGCTAAACTATTCTTCCATTCTTGGACTAAAACATACTTATGTATGACAACATATTTTTTATCCACTCCTGGGTTCATTTTTCCAAGGTTTTTCCATTAAGTTACCACATCACTGTTGTACCCCTCTTCCAGCCTGCACCCCCAAATTTTCCGGAAATATAAAAGCCATTGTAACAGTTGGAAATGTGATGGAATATCATCCAATCAGTGATAGGAATTGTGAAACCCATGTCATCATTCTTTTTTTCCTGAAATGTGTATAAAGGTAAAAAGTAAAATAATGGAAAACCCCAGATGCCGTCGTGGCGGGGGAGCAATAGCTGGGGCCTCTGGCTTCTCCGCATGGGCCTCGTTAGTGCCTTGAAGCCATCGTGTGGCCACGGCACAGTGTGAAGATTTTATTTCCATTTTATAACTCTGAAGAAAGCTTAAATTGTGTTCTCTTTATTTTGTTAAAGGAATAGGAAAGAGTACCATCACTTTCAGAAATATTTCTGCACAAGACAGCTAAAACAGGGAACTTGTTAATTTTTTTCTGATAAATTAAAAAAAAAGAACACTCTTTTTCTTCTAGACAGTACTCTTCTGTAGAGGTTCTAAATATTTTTATTTTATTCATTTCAATTGCCTTTCAATCAGTTCACTTGAGCAGAATGACAAAGCACCCTGAAGTTTGGTGGCTTTGCATAATAACTGGTATTTAGCTCACAATGGGGCTAGGGGCCTGCTGAGTTCCTTTGCTCTCTAGTGGAATCACACTTGCCTCTAGAGGAGGCTGGCAGTTACTGCTTCACTCACACTGTCTGACAGTCAGCTGGCTTTGGGCTAAGGTGGGAGGCCATTTGTCTCTTGTCATTTAGTGCGGTGGCTAACCTGGTTCATGTGGCTTTAGGGTGCCCAAGGGCAGGAAGAGTGGAAGGTGCAGGGATCAGAACTTCACGGCCTCCAGCAAGTCATAAGGATAGCCAGATTCAAGGATCAGGGGAACACTTCCCTTTATGGGTGGAACTAAAAAGTCAGTGGCCAGTTTTGCAACCTGGCAACTCAGAGCATGTCCTCAGCACCTCGGAGCAGGGTCTGTGCAGGACCTCGGACTGCACGGCTGTGTGCTCTCCCAGGGTTCCTCATCTGGGATCTCAGTGCGGCCCCTATCACTGTGTTTCTGCCTTTGTGAGTCCTGGGTCACGATGGTGCTTGAGGTTGGCTTTGGTGGTAGATCTGGGCGGCTGAGGGAGGCATTCAGACAGCAGCAGCTCACCTTGACACCCAGCAGGCTGCAGGCTCTTTGGGGTTTCCTCTTGATCTGGAGATGCTCTTTGATGTGGGGCCACTCACTTCCTCTGTAGCTTGTGAATGTTCCTGGTTCTGGGGGAGCCCGGGGCTGTGCTCCATGCATGAGTTCATTTCTCTGAAGAGGTGCAGCGGCTGTGCGGCCTGGGTGAGTGTGGTGGGGGGAGAAGTGTGTGAGCAGAACCTCAGCACTTTCAGGCCCGCTCACATTCTGTCTTTTCAGAGTCCCCCACCCCCACCCCCCAGCTCTGGGTAACACCACATGGTGGAAATTGCAACTTATCACTTCTCAGGGTGTCATGACAGAGTCTTGGTTCCTTGAATAGAATGGTTTAACGTAAATTTTCAGTCCAAGAAGAACCGTGTGTGTGTGTGTGTGTGTGTGTGTGTGCGCGCGCACGCGCGCCCGTTATGTGAGAATAGAATGAGAGAAAGAACAAGTGAGAGGACAGGTTGGGCATTATATAGCATGCAAAATATGAGAAGGAAGGAAGGAAGGGAGGGAGGGGAAAGAAAAAGAAATGACAGAGCTAGAGAAATTAATTCTATACCTTCTACACCTGCTAGAAAATGCAGCAGAGGAACTGTCCTTCAGAACGGGAGGTTCTCAGATCAGCAGCTGGACTGGTGGTGGCAATGTGGGGGTTGCTGTGGCTGTGACTGGATCAGACCGGCTCATGCTGCATCTGTGTGGCAGAGGCCCTCCCAGGTCTACCCAAGTAGACTGGCTTTGCCTCTCTGTCCAGTTGGGATCCAAGGGACCCTTGCTGGACTTCTGCAGGCAGTGCTTCCCACAAGGTGACTCTCCTCTCTGAGTAAAGTGGGAAACTGCCCCTTTCTTCCTTCCTTCCTTCCTTCCTTCCTTCCTTCCTTCCTTCCTTCCTTCCTTCACTAGGGGTTGAACCCAGGGACACTTCACCACTGAGCTAAATCACCACCTCTCAGGGTTTGGAGATGAGGTGTCTTCCAAGAGCTCATGTGTGAGACCATGCAAGAATGTTCAAAGGTGAAATAATTAGGTGATGAGAATTGTAACCCCATCAGTGGATTAATCCAGTGATGTGGATTAACTGGGTTGGTAACCATAGACAGGTTGTAGGAAGTAGGTCATTGGGGGCATGCTTTACATTTTGTCCCTGGTGAGCACAGCTCCTTCTGTGCTTCCTGGTTGTGGGGAACTTTCCTTAGCCATGACCTTCCACCATGATGTTTTGTCCCCACTTCTACCCAAGAGTCAGGAAATCAGCCAACCATGGACTGGACCTCTGTAACCGTGAGCCAAAATAAACTTTTCCTTCTCTAAGTTGTTGTTGGGTATTTTGGTCACAGCAATGCCATAGCAAACTAAAATGCCCCCCATTTTTACATTTTGTTTTAAGTCAGAGTTTGATAAGTTGCCAAGACTACCCTCAAACTTGGGATCCTCCTGCCTCAGCCTCCTGAGCATCTGTGATAACAGCTCTATGCCTCCCTGTCCCTGTGTCCCTCTTTCTTCCTACCGTCTTGATTTATCTTCTTTTTTTCTTTGCCATTCTACCTACATCATGATATTTTTTCTTTCTTCTGTAATACACTTCTGAATAAAACACAACAAAGAGGAGACAGAAGAAATAGCCAGATACTAAGCAACGATTTTGACAGATTTTTTTATCAGAGCATTAAGAATCTAGCTATAGGCAATTCCACTGTAGATACTGTATAAAGCAAGTTACACAGATATGATCCTTGGTCCTGGAAATCTAATTCTGTGGGGAGGTATGTGCTCCTTGTATCTTTCCTAATTTCAAAGTAGCTTATGGGCACTCATTTTATATTTGATTGAATTATTTGAAATTGCTGACACTCAACCATTGTTGGCCTACAAAAATGGCAATTTCATACAGTTCAATCTATGTTTTAAGTTATCCAACTGATACATTTTTCCATGAATTACTTTTTGGGGGAAGGAGGGCTTCTGCTGGGTCTAGGTTGTGCCAAAAGAAGTTCACCGGGCCCCATCTTTCCTCTGCTACTATAACGGCTTTCTTTCCAGATGGCTTCTTCTCCTCTGTCTGAAACATGGTCCCTCTAATCAGGTCACCGTCCTGATTAAAATAACTAATGACATTACAGGATAAAAACTACATAATTCAGCCTGGCACACAGGTCTCTCTTCATGAGGCCCTGATCCCCTGTTCTGGCTTCTCACTGTCACTCTGTTCCATGCACTGTTTGTTTTAGCCACGGTTCCAAAAAACATACTGATGCTGTTTCATCTCTATGATTCTCTTTGTGGTTCCTTTTTCCAGGAACGTTTGTTCTCTAATCTGCTAGAGAAACCAATATATACCCTGAAAGGTCTCAGCTTTAATGTCTCCTACTTTTCTTTATTCTTCCTGGACTCACCTCTGGGTATATTAGTTGAAACTTTCCCTGGATTCCCATTACTCAAAACTGTGAGCCCTTCTCCCCATTCTATTCTATATATTTGTTTGTCTGGATCTGTGTTAGTCAGTTTTCCATCACTGCAACAGGATACCTGAGATAATTAACTTAATCTGGGAAAAGGTCTCTATGGCTCATGCTTTCAGAGGTTTCTGTCCATGCTCACTTGGCCCTGTTTGGGCCTGTGGTGGCACAGTACATTATGCCAAGAGTATATGGCAGAGGAGGTCTGTATGGAGTGTATGGCCAGGAGGCAGAGAGAAAGAGAGAAGGGACTGGGGTGCCAATATCCCCCTCAGGGCATTCCCTCAGTAACCTAATTTCCACTTACCAGGCTCTAGCTCTTAAAGGTTCTGCCACTTTTGGGCAGCACTGTAGGCTAGTGACCAAGCCTTGGATACATGGGTTTTTGGGGAACACTTATTTCACTACAGTAGTATCCTTTGATACTTTGGATTCTTCAATAGACCCGGCCTGTTTCCTGCTCTCTCTGAATCCCCAGCACATCCTGCCTGACCTATCTATCTCGAATGCCCCATCAATGTTGGTGAAATGGATTCTCTGCCTAAAAATTCATCAACATTCTCTTTTCCTGTTCAGGACAGAATAACAAAATTCAGAGGCAAGCAAGTTGCTGATATTAAAGTGAATGAGGGGCTGGGGATGTGGCTCAAGTGGTAGCGCTGGCATGTACGGGATGCTGGGTTCAATCCTCAGCACAAAAAAACCCCAAAATGTTGTGTCCACTGAAAACTAAAACATAAATATTAAAAAATTCTCTCTCTCTCTCTCTCTCTCTCTCTCTCAAATATTCAAGGCAGTCTTTGTTTTCCTCAAACCTCTTACCTGCCCAGCTGTGATTAGTTATTGCAGAAAAAAATTAATGCATTGTTAATCCAACTACACCCCATATTTCTCACTTATTTTAAGCAGTAGAGGACACTGCACAGAGCTAATGTTGAAACTTGCAATGACTTCTAGTCAAGCATTATTTCATAACCAATGAATTTTTGTTTTTTCCATTAATTAATTTAATGTAGTCTTCATAGTAGCTCAAGAGAGTTCAGCTGGCCAAAAATATCGTGCTTTTTTTTTTTTTTTTTTTAGGTGATGACACTGCTTAGTTCTGAGAGACTTGAGATTTTAAAATTCAAATTCATGAGCACTCTAGCCCCAAATCCTGGATCTTAGGGCTCCTTTGCTTTCCTTGACTCCTCAGGCTTAGCGATTGCCTTGAAAAAGTCCCCTCTGCTTCATAGTTGGAAGAGTTGAGATGCAGGAGGGGCCTAATCCAATAAGATCCTAGATGAACTTCCTATGCCCCTGCAGAGAGCAGTTGAGAAGCCCAGGGACCTGGGGTGCGCAAGAGGAGGGAGGGGTCTGACCCTAGGGGTGGCTACAGAGTTCCTCATTCTGCAGCTTTTTCTGGGAAGGCTAGGGAATGGGTTGGGGATGGGGTGGGCACACAGCAGGAGGAGGGACGGAGCTGCAGACAGCAGCCACAGCAGTGGGCTGGTGAGGGGTACCATTGCCGGCAGCTCTGAGCTAATGATGCCCTCCTCTCCTCGTTCAGCAGTAGCTCTGAGGCAGAAGCAGCGGAACAAGTGTCCCCTAAAGGAATTTGTGTGATTGCTCATTTTGTGCAGTGTTTTTCCATTCTGCCCTATAGATTGGAAAAAAAAAAAAAAAAGAAGAGGCCACTACATTCAGGCTATGGTTCTGGGACCAGAGGGTGGGAGGGACAGACTGCCTTTCCTGCCCTCCCCAGTGTTCCCCTTTTTACCTCCTTCAACTCATGTGGGATGTCTTTTGGAGAAAGAGGGCAAGGGAGGACGTGGGAGTTGAAAGCTATACCAACATTTGGCTTCTAAAACTTGGAGACTTAACCAATCCAGTTGGTGCGCTGGGCTTGCCTGAGGGATCTGAACATGAGACAAGGTTACTCACAACCTGCAGGGTCCTTCTGTATTTTTTAAAAAGTTTACTTAAGCAAAATAACATGTAGAAATTACAAATTCTAAGTCCACTAATTCAAATGTGCAAAAACTATCCATGAAGCTGGGCGCGGTGGGGCATGCCTACCCACTCCCAGCTATTTGCAGGTGGAGGCAGGAGGCTTTACTTGAGCCTAGAAGTTTGAGATCAGCCCTGGCAACATAAGAGACTGTGTCTCAACAAGAGTATGTGTAAATTTATCTATTTTTTTTCATAAATTAGTTTTAGAACATATTTTTACAAATGGGAAATTTAATATTGGACCATTCAGGATGTACTCAATTCAGAGTTTTTACCTCCCCACTTTGGAAAGTCCTTGGGAATTCTTCTATGTTCCCAGGAGCTCAGGTAGCAGGAAGAATTTGTGGTTGGGATGGTGTCTGGTTTTTGATCTTTGCCTTATTTTTCTCTGGCGTCTACAAGGAAGTGGATTTTTACCTGGTCTGGAGAGAGAGTTCCACTTGGAACATTCTGCTACCTCCTCATAGAAACTGAGAGGCCACCTCAGATGGTCAAGTCCTCTTTGGCTAACTCCCTCATGTCTCTCGTGTATGTGGGAAAATTCCATGAGTTTTCCCAAAGGTAATCATGGATGGAGCCCGCTCCATCAGGACCCCTTTCACCCAGGTCCTGGTGCTCCTGCTTCCTGTGGATAACAGGATCTTGGCAATTTCATGGCTCCTTCTGGCCCCTGAGGTACAGGTCCTCTCTGATCTGAGATTCCTAGGCTTTTCTGGAATTTCTAACATTCCTTTCCCTAAAACTTGGGATAAGGCACAGGAGAGAGCTTTTCCCCAGAGAACTCTTGGCATCTAAGCTCTGTCTTTGCCTTTTGGAGGATCTTCCTGGACTCCAGCTGACGGAACCGTCACCTAGTCTGGGGCAGGGTGGTCTCATCCTTCTTGTTTCCCCCAAGCCTGTGTTTACATGAATAAGCTTTAGACTCAGAGTCTTTCACAACTTTATCTTTTTTGATACTCAATAGCCAAGAATTTGAAACATAAAATATTTTTTTCTCAAATAATTCTCTCTGGCAATCATTTCAGGACATAATTTTGGGAGTCGAAAGCAATATGGTGTCCTTTGGTATTTCTGCTATCACCATCTTCCTGAAGGTAACTGAGTGTGTCTACTCAATGGGTGAGGAGAGGGCAAAGGTCCTGGGGACTGTAGGAAACCTCAGCTAATATCTCCAATGTTATCTGGCCATCCTTGTGTTGAGTTCTGTTTAGGGATTTATGATAGATACCAGGAGAGTCACTCTTCTAGATTCCACTTCTAGAGTGATCCAGGAAGCATTACGCTGTCGTAATCAGCTCCTTCACATGAAGATTGAGCCCCCGTCATAAGCTATAGGATATGGGTTCTGGCCATTTACATGAGTTTCATACTGTATTTGACACCTTAACTGTGTCTCAAAGATGGTGCCAGAAGAAACCAAGTTAGGCTTCAAGGACCATTTACCCTCCTACCATTGTTAGAGCTCCAGCAACCAGCTTCTGAAACCTGATGCTAGGGAAGGGTGTTTAGGCTACTGATTCTATTTTCAATTCATCCTAATCAACATATTCCCCCCAAAACTTTGCATTTTTTTTAAAAAACCTGAATCCATTAGGAAGAGTTGGGAAAAGCCATTTTCTGTTTGCTTTTATTTTTCCTACAGGGCTAGGAAGTAATACAGAGGGAGGGAGTAATGAAAAGAAATGACCAGGGAGGCATATGTATGATGAGAAGAGAAAAAGACCAGGCTGGAATGCTGGGGCCCATGCTATTTAAAAGGAAGGGAGATAGAATAGGTTGCATGGTGGGAATTCAGCAAAGTAAAAACAAAACCAGAACAGAAGATCTGCCTTGGAAGTCAAGAGACACATTCCAAGAAAGAGGAAGTATCCAAGAAGGTCAGATGCCTTGGACAAGTTAAGAGACTACAGATGTAATTAGTGACCTTAGTAAGGCAATGCCAACAGAAAGCGGAGGGAGGGGATCCTGCTGTAGAGTGGACAGGGCAGTACAGGGAACAATAAGTGTAAGTTAGTATTTCCCAAAGTATGCTCTTTTGTACGATTGTCCCAACCAAGTCACCTTGAGGAGAGAATGTTGTGGCTGTAAACAAAAAAGGTGAGAAGTACCAGTTTAAACTGCTGTGGTTCTCTGGTTTTGTCGTTTGTTGTTGCCGATATTCAAATGTTGGGTTTTTCATATGTCCACTTCTCTGAGTTCTCCTGAGACCACTGCTCCATTTGGGGGACCTCCTTATGTATCTCTGACCAGAGTGATAGCTCTGGTGGTTAGTTACTTTCAATTCTTTCTCACATGGTGAATCCACTCCGATGACCCACCCCTCATTGATTCTATTTACTGAGGTCACCTCACTATTCCATGTTTGTAGTGAACTATTGGGTGAGGTCTCCAATTCACCTCCTATCCATAGATGCACAGGACTCTATCCTTGCTCCAGGATCAGGGTTAGGGGAAGTTCTAGTCCATCCTCAGGCTTTTCCAGGTAAAATCTCCACAGGGTTATGGCTGCAATTGGTCAACTGAGAGCTCAGTGGGGAAACCTGGTGCTGATCCTTAGTCAACACCCTTGGCCCTCAAGACAGGAGATGTATATGTGCATATGCACAACTCGATCAAATCATTAAGTAAAGCAGGACAGGAAGCATGTGTGTCCGTGAGCACACATGTGCATGCATGCTTGTATAACTATCAAATTAAATGAGATATTTGTAGTGCCAACATCTTTTGAAAACCTTTCAAGATTTTTAAAAATTTTGAGTTGCAGATGAACACAATACCTTTATTTTATTCATTTATTTTTATGTGATGCTGAGGATCAAACCCAAATTTCTTACACATGCAAGGCAAGAGCTCTACCACTGAGCTACAATCCCAGCCCCTGGAAACTTTTCCTTCTAATTCCCAATTGACCAGATAATGATCCTGACCTTTGGGGTCATGTTTCCAGAATCAGAGAAGAGCCTTAACCTAGAATTTGGATGTAGACTTTCATATTGGTGTTTATCCAAAATAATTCTGTGGCACTTTCTACATCTTTGAATTTTTTTAATCACTCCCAGTACCCAATCTAACTTTCATTCACTTGATCCTGTTATGCCCTAACATCTCACTTCTTCACATCATCAAGATATGAAGTTTTACCCCCAGTTACAGTGGGAGAATACAAATCATGTAAAAAGTGGGTGTGATTTGTATTTATGTTTTTTCGGTACATGTGCTAACCAGAATGTGGCTTTTACTGCCTCAAAGCCTTTGAAAGTGTTTCATGGTTCATCACTACACATGAATCCCTTTTTCTTTTAAAAAGTCTGCCTTCTTATCTTCACTTGTACATCAAATTTATGGGTGTGTGTTCCCACTCCTGTACTTCTTGCCTCTGCTTTGAGTTTCCAGAAGGTTTGCTGGGTTCAGGAGTTTAAATGTTGGGGGAGAGTTATCGCTTGTCTGCACCTAAAATACGCAGGGTGCGACCTCCTGCCAGTTCCTCTGTGCTGGGTCCCTCCTCTGCCACCCCGGCAGCCTGCACAACCCACTGTTGAAGCACTTCTCACCCTGAACCTCAGGGATTTGCTGACATGCTTACCCACCTCTCACCCTGACTACGGGCACATGGAGATGGAGCATCCTCTTCATGTTTACAAGTCAAGCACCATGCTGACACATAGTAGGTGCTCAATGCATGCTTACCCGATAAATGAATTTCACTTTGTGGCCCCGTATCCACAAAGGGATTGGAATGGGAATATGCCTATCGCTGAGGACACCCATGGTTTCCACCCAGATATTATTACAGATAAGAAAGGCAGCGTGTTTGTAGGGCACAGGTAGTGGTGTGTTTTGAAAGGGGCTAAGAAGAGAATTCAAGGGCAAGGAGAATCCAATTCCTTGGCCTTCTTGATAAAGTGATCTGAGAAGGACATGAACTTTCTCCCTACTCTGAACTCCCTCTGTACGGCACCACTCCTTTTAGTACTTAATTAGCATGTTGCCTTAAATTAAAGTTGCCCAGGATCATGGAGGGGTCTAATCTGCATAGTTACCTCAGGAATTCTGTGCTGCCACAGCAGGTGACACAGGGCGCTGTTTTCATGAAGTCTCCGGAGTCACTCTGGAGGCACCGTAGTGAGAACTCTGGAGAACAGGGAGAAGGGAGGCAATGACAGAGCCTGCCCTCTGGTCCCTTGGGAAAGAGCTCCAGGAAGTTGGAAAACTTATCCCAAAGTAGGGAAAGTTAGCAGCAGAGCCAGGCCTCGAGGCCAGGGTGGGAAGCAGGAGAACAGTGTTTCCAGTGAGTTCTTCTAGGGTTTAGCCCACTCTGCTCGGCCCAGCCCATCTGAGATGGAGCTGCAGACATTTAGCAAGTGGACCAGGCTGCAAGGCCATGACCTTTCCCTACTTGGGGAGGAGGAGCAGGCACCTCACAGAAATGGAGGGATCCAGTTCCTGAGGGGAGAGGGATGGGGCAGGGCTTTGGGCAAGGCAGCCGAAGCCTGGAGATGACCTTTCTTCTGCTACTACTTCATGTTAGTTGCTCCCACACACAGAGGGGGGTGCAGACAGCAAGGCCTTCCTCAGACCCTGGGCCACCAGCAGCTCATGGATTTCGAGTCACGGGGACTGTTGATGTGGGGTGGAGTCAACCGTCTCAGTCTGAAGTAGATGGAGAACTTAGGGGACAGTTCTTATTTAACCAATTCCCTTAATAAGTCGACTAGCCAGAAAATACCAGGTGAAGAAGAATATTTTAGTGAAGTGCCCGTGGCCACAGCGCGAAGCCCTGGTTGTATCTGTTGTTTGTTGTGGTGGTGATTATTATGATTATCTCCCTTGGGCTTTCTCTCCACAAGCGGCTCCACCACCTGAATATTGAAAAGCCCCAGTACAACTGACATATATTAAATGGTTGCATTTTTTTTTAACCAATACATATAATTACCCCACACAAAATATCCCTCACACCCATTTGCCAGTACAGTTGCTGGGCTGCAAATTATTGCCCGACACATCATCCTTCTGCTTGTGCTGCTGGGTGTGGCGTTTCCCTCTTTCTCTTTGCTTTCCCACAGCCAGGGTAGCGAGTGGGGCATGGATAATTTTCTGCTATTGATGAGCAGATGATGTGCTGCTTTTGATTATCTGCACCATTGCTTTCCAACATTAACATGTATAATCGAGTGTTGGGTTTATACTTGTCCAGGGTACACCCTCAATTAAGTTCACAAGGGGCAAAGGCACAGCCTGAGGCTCTCCAGAGCCTACAATGGTGCTCAGCACACTGTGACACCCCCCTACACACACACACACACACACACACACACACACACACACACACTAATTGGCTGCCCGGCTGAACGCCAGATGGCAGCACTTTGATTTGTCTCCTCACATCCATCCATTGAGCCGCAGTTCACACCCACTGGGATTTAGATCCCATTTTAAAACCTAGATTCTTCTGATCTTGGTGCAGAGAATGTGCTGGAACAGCTTTAATGACAATCTGCACTGTGAGAGTAAAACCTCTAATGGTGGACAGATGCAGCTAAGCTAGAACTTTCTACCCAGGCATGGTCCAATTTCTCTTCTCACTTGTCACCATGATGTCTGATGGCCTCCACTGGAATGTCATGCCCTCACTCTTTTTATTTCTCTTTCCCTCTGGAATTTTTAAAAAGTAAACATTCCAAGACAGGCAACACAGTAAGTAGTTATCAGCCTCTTGGTGTAAACAAGCTTAAGGACCTAATTAAACTGGGATCTTTAAGATGGGACTTAGGTAAAGGCTAAATGTTGTTGAGATATCTGTGGTCAAAGGACCCATTCAACATGAGGCAGAGGATGAAGAAATGGACCAGTCAGTGTGGAAGGTTCTTAGGGATGGACATGGGTGTGCTTTAACTAACGGGTGGTCAATGAGTGTGTGTTAGAGGTGGAGGATTGAGGAGGCTCCTAAAAACAGAGAACAGAAATGAAATGTGGTTTTCAGTTACCATCTTAAAGGGAGCCATAACTGTAGTCTGGAGACCAATGCTGTAGAAACTTTTATTTTTTTTCCAGGTTTGTAACTTCACTATATTTATTGTCCCTACTAGTTTTTGGTCCCTACCCCCTATAGTTATGAACAGTAAACCCTTAAAATGACAAAGGCCTTACAGTTATCTTGGGGAAAACAAGAAAAAGGGGAGAGCTGGGCAGGCTGACCCCTACACCGCTGTCAGATCTGGGGGAGAATAAAGTCCATGGGTGATCAATAGAATGAAAAGAACAGAAAGGAGTCTGGAGGAGGCAGAGGCCACTAGAAAAGATTCAGGGCTTGAAAGAGGAGGGCCCATGTGGTGGCGGGAGCTGAGGCGTGCGGTGTGAGCCAGAGCACAGAACAAAGCCATCTTGGGAAGGGTGACTCTAAGGACTGCCGTGAGAGTCCAGGCTAGAGTCCAGGCTAGATTTCAGGCTGGGGGGAAGAGCAGAAGGGAGAGCAAGCCGGGCACTAGGGAGCACCTTGCTCGCTGCCCTGGCTAAGCCCGCCCAGAGCAGCTCAAAGGAGCCACTTTCTTGAGGTCCTGGCACCTCCCGATTGAAAGGAGAACTCTGGTTTGCATGCCAGGCATGAGCTTTTCTTCTTGAGGTGAGTTGAGATCACAGTTTAGCAAGCATATTCCTGCAAAGAAAGGTCTTCATTAAAAATAAAGTTCACGGGGCAGCACACTTGATTAGTGGCATTCCACCTGTCCTGCCCAGGGAGACTCTTAGTTCCGCTGTCCAACATTGCCTTGTCACACTCCCTTGAGCAATTCAAGCCACTGGATTTCACCTGTAAAGCTGCAGCAGAGCACAGTCTAATTGCTGCAGAGGTGGCCCTGACCCTGCATTCCCAGCTGCATGGAACCACATTCCCAGGGCTGATTTGAACTAGAGAAGAATAAAGCTGGAGTGTTCTTGACTTGGGGTGAAAGGAGGCTTGTGGTTGGGGGATGGAAGAGGTATCTTTCAATTCCCTTTCCTTTCCCATGTGTTGAAACTCCTACCCTGCTGCACACATGGGTGGTGAGGCTCAGAGCCTGGTGTCTCAACTTCCCTGTTTTGCTGCTGAGGGATTCATGATGAGGTTCCTTACAAAGAAAACTTCTTCTAAGATATCAACTCAGACTTAGACATAGCTCATCGACATGCATTTAGTACATGGAATAAGTCCACAGAGTGAGATCTTTGCCTCAAGTGAATCACCAGACATTTTTCATTTATCTTTTGGTTGGCATGTATGTTTTGTGGCAACTTTGATTGGCAACCATCTTGGTTGGGTGGCATTTCAGGCTTCCAAACTGAAACACGTGGTAGCCAGTCATGACTTTTAAATATGCATCATTTTCAGAAATTTCAATGGATCTTAGATTTTTATAAAAAGTGCTATATTAGCAGAGATTGTTAAAAAATAGATGTGAGTGCCACCAATGTCATTTTATGAGTGACGCCTTCAATTTTGGACCATGCTACAACATATCTTCCTTCTTCCCAGTGTTGTCTTGTGAATATGGCTTATAAATAATACTCCTGGTGAGATTAGGGAGGCTTGGCCACAGTAAGGACCCCAAAAAGGATGTAGCTGCTTGGTTGCTGCATCCCCTGGGATGGGAATTGAAACCTCGTAAGAGCAGCTGAAATGGTAGCATGCTGATTTAGTGGAGAAGCAGACTTATAAAATAAATCCTGCCTGCTACAGAGTGGGCTGTGTGTGGGAGGGAGCAAGGGAGACCCAGGGAGAGGCGGAGAGACAGTCGGACCAATTTAGCAGAGATGGAGCCACAGCAAATTTGATGAAGACACTCTCAGAAGTAATTGTTGCTGCCACTTTAGAGCTTTGTGGAAAAATAACCTGAAGCATCAAGAGAAATGAATTTTCCCTCAAGTCACTAAGTGAAGAATCCTCAAAATAAAGTGTTTTTTTTTTTTCTTTTTGTTGGGGGCGGAGAGCAGGGCAGGGGGGAGAGAGAAAGAGAGAGAGAGAGAGAAGAAAAAAAGAGGTGGTTTTCCTTTCTTTTACCTGGAATTCTGAATAATGGGATCCCAGGCTGGAAAGGAGGGTTCTTAGAGGAACCAGTGACTATAGGCAAAGGACCCAGAAGGAACCCAGATGGGCCTGTATCTGGGATGATCTGGTTCTCATTTCTCCCTGAGCCAGAATATAGCCCCAGACATCATCCCAGTCAGAGCTGCCCATCAAGGTGCCTGTGCTTCTCCTCGCACTCCCGCCTCCTCCTCCGCTCTCTCTCTCTGAAAAACAGGTATATTATGTGTGCCTGTTCCTTTGATGCTCTTTAATGTGTGTGTGTGTGTGTGTGTGTGTGTGTGGTGTTTTATATGTCCTCTGGTATTACTAGTTTCTCTCATTGACTTTTTCAACATTTTAAAAATGCTATTCCTAGTGCATTTTAGTTGTGCATAATAGTGGGGTTCACTTTGACATATTCATACACGCATGGAATAGAATTGGCCCATTTCAGTCCCCAGCACCTCCCCTTTCCCTCCCTTCCTCCCTCTTTTCCCTTCCTCTACTCTCCTGGTATTCCTTCTATTTATTTATTTTATTGTTTTTTTTTTAAAGTGGTGCTTCATAGATGCACATGAAGGAGGGCTTCCCCGTGGGCTATTCATCTATGCACTAGCGTACTTTGGTCAATTTCATTTTGCAGTTTCTCTTTCCTCCATTCCCTCCACTCCACTCATCTTCCTTCAGTTTCCATGGTACTCCCCCACCCCCCACCCTTATTTACATTAAATTCTTACAGACCCACTTAGCAAATATTTATTGAGCAAGGGCTGTGTTGGCCATAAAACTTGTATGCAAGCCCTTCTCACTGAGGTCCTAGTGGCCGTTTGCTTGCAGTGTCACCTCTTCTTGGAACTATCTTGGTGACATCTGTGTCTTTCAAGGAAACTGAGGACTTAAGAGATGAATGGGAAGTTACCTTACCCTCTGAGAAGGGAGGGGTTTCCGGGGACACGTTTTGCTGAGGAGTACACAGGACCCTGGAGGGTGGCCCACGACAGGGAGCAGCCTGTTGTCAGGTAGGGAGGGAACTCAAGGGACAGGAAGACACCTTAGGCTTCCTCTTCTGTCTGTGGTGCCTCCATGGCAAGACTGGGACTAGGAACGTGCGGGAATATTACCAGACAACGCTTTCCCTAGCCCCTCTCCTCGTGGGCTCTGGGCATTCAGGATCAGGATTCTGCCCACACTTCTGGGAATGGCAGGAGGGGAAAGGTGGGTTCCATCCCTTCCTTTAGACAGGTGACCTCTCTGTCCACTCCCTGGGGAGGAGTGTGGGAATAATGACACTGCAGTGTGCCAAGGGACACAGATTAGTTGTCTAGGACTGGCGGTTTGGGGGTTTTCTTTTAAATCGTGGCTTCATTAGCACATCCCTGTCTGTCTCCCTGATCTTATATTTCAGTTTCTGGCAGGTTAATCAGGAGGCTGGAGCTAAATCATCCATTGTCTGCGGGGTGCCGGCCACCCTCAGAGGCACCGCTAAGCACAGGCCTCTTTGGCAACAGTGGTTACTTTCCCCCCGGGTTGCCACGTCCCGGAGTCCGGCAGCTGCTGGTTACCACGGACGCCTCCCTTTGGTTTTGTTCTCAGAATGTCACAGTGACCAGCTTGCAGGTGGCATCCTGCTATAGATGCTGGCACAGATTTTCAAACATTATGCTGCCTGTACTGATTCTCCCCATTATTTGTTGACAATAATAGTTGCTTTGATCCTCTTCTCCCTCCTCTCTCATCCTTCCCGTCTACATTGGATTTCTTCCCCATCACCCAGACTCAGGAATCAGAGAAAGAAGCCCCTCATTTTAAGGATAGTTCTAGGGTTTTTAGATTTATTTGGACTCAAATTCTGCCATGAGTAGCCCCGACCCCCTGGGCCTTGCCGACCCCTTCCTCACTGTCACATCCAAGCCCACGCCCCCTCCCAACTATTTCCTTCTTCAGGTCAAAGGCAGGCATGGCTGTTTGATCCCTTGCCGAATCCACTGAATGTGAGAAACAGAAGATTCCCTGCTTGTCTGACAGGACCACTGACTGACCCCTGAACAGTCGCACTGACCTTTCCTGTCCTGCTGCAGTTCCTGAGACACAAGCTTACTTCATGTTGAGATAAATGAGTTTTGTAGGTCCTGTGAATAGCATGTGTGGTCTCAGTAGGAACGGGAGAAGGATCGTGGAGATTCTGAGGGTGGTTATATTCTGTGGGGTGCATGCGAGTTGCCTAGGAGAAACAGCCTGACCAGACAGGATCTGGACTCCCAGGGCCATGTGCAAAGCAGAGTCCACTGCGGGGCAGGGTAACATCATGGAAGGTGGGGAGGGGAAGAGGAAGCGAACAAAAGATGCACTCCCACATGCAGCAGTGCTGCTGAGGGCTCCCTTTGTGCACTCTGGTGCTCCAAGATGACCATGTGGCCAACACTCCATTTCACTATCATTTATCTTCTGAGTTCTGCTTCACCCTCTTGGTTCAGAAGTAGCCATCTTTTCACATTTCAGTTCCTGTTGAACTTCATCATCTTAATACAGCTACTTGTTCACCATCTGTCCTCGCCACTCAGGAGCAGGCTCTTTGCAGGCAGAGTCATGTCCCCGTGACCTATGTATCCAGGAGGCCAAGTACATCCCCAACACCGAGCACAACACTAATGCACATCGGTGATATTAGTATGGATTGTGCCGAAGTGGATTTCCTGCTTGCTGCGCTCCGCTCTAGTATTCCAAAAGTGCAGTGGGCCTGAGTGGGTGCTTGGGGCCAGCAGAACTGCAGGGAATGAGTCCTGCACCTCTCATGTTAACTGGCCAGGAGCCACTTGCTCCACGGTGGTGGTGGTGGTGTGGGGGGAGAGTCAATGAGATTTAAAAGATTGAAGAAGAGTGTGTCACGAACTTGACTAAATGATTCTCTTAACCAGCCTCAGCGCATTGAACTGTCCCTTCAATTTTAACTGTTCCATCAGCCAAACAGCCTACTCAGCTTTCCAGGGCCTCTTATTTGATCTGAAAACACAGGCAACACTTTGGCCTGCAATCCTACTGTAAGCCTGTTAGAGAGAACGCATTTTCTCTGGATTAGGGGACACATCTGGGTATATTGGAGAAGCATCAGTTACATCGATGTCTTGATGAGTCACAGCAGAATTGGGAGTGTGCCAGCCTTCATGTCACTGCTAACAGACTCCTTCATTAGCAGTCAATCTGCTGGGCCACTCCCCGTTGCTTTAGAGATGGGGTGCATAATATGCCACTTTTTCTTCCATTACACGTTTTTATTTGTTCAGGTCATTAAACAGTCAAATTCTCCTGGGTCATGCATTAAATCTTCTCAAAAGAAGCAAGGATTTGCCAAAGAGCCCAGGGGGCTTAGCTTTCTGGATAAAACTTGCTGTTGCCACATCTACCCCTTGATGATTGAGTTCTTCCCCCTAAAATTTAAACAGTTAACCTAAAATGACTCCTTTTCTTGTAATGTCTCCATTCTCATAAACTAGTATTTGTAAACTCAAAGGCTAGAGAAGTCCCTTTGGGGAGACTCCCTGCATGGAAACCTGCAGGCTGAGAACTGAAGTTCTGCACAAGCGTGTTTCCTGTTTGTCCAGCTGAAATAAACTCTCTACCTGTGTTTTTACCTCATGCTTTGATCATAGTGCCCCAAATCACTACTCCTTGGGAGCCTTAGCCAAGGACATTGTGTTCCCATTTCATGATGAAATGCAGATTTCCCATTGAACCTAATCAACCTTCATTTCAGAAGGTTGACAAGATGGATACCTAAAAATTTCAGTTGGCTAAATTTATGGTACGGAAAAGAGTCCATTCCAAGAATATTCTCTGATTCTGAAGCTATAGAATTTTTATTTGATTGTGCATTAAATTACATTTTCATTCACTTCAAGTCCTTGCTTCTCAATTTTGTGTCCCTCAAAGAGAGACAGACTTGTTGACAGTCACATTCGTCTCTGAAACATTCCATCCAGGATGGAAAAGATCTACAGTCTTTCTTTATCCATCCATCAGTTATCTCTAGACCTGTAGAAATAGTGAGGCTTTTGCATGAGAAAGCAGTCTTTCTAGTCAGGAAGGCAAAATCGCACAGTTCGAGTTACTAACCATGTAGCAGGGATTTGCTCAATTTTAACATGTACCAAATTTCTTGCGTTTCTGGGGGTGGATGCTATTGTCTCCTTTCCACAAATAAGGGTTTCTGGACTTAGACAGTCTTCTAAGTGCTTCCCCAGAAACACACAGATAAGAAGAAGAATTAGCCCTCAAAGCTAGGCTTGACTCTCAGCAAAGCAGTTGCTTTTTCAATATTCTACAAAACTCTTCCTCAAAAATCCTTGTTGCTTTCACGGAGACAAAACCCCTGCCTGCTCACCCCATTTGTGACCTCAGAATCCCACTCAACACTGCATCTAAGTAGCCACTTTCAACAAATTTGGGCTAGTTTGTAGGTTGAAAATCAACTCCCATCTCTGAAATGATCTCCAAAACCTAAAGGGGGAACTTTGTTGCTAGACTATAGGGTCATGACCCTAACCCTCTCTCCCTGGGAATAGCTCTACTGAAAAGGGGGTATTAATGCAGAAACCTAGGGGGGAAGCCAGTGAGAGGCAAGGCCCAGGCCCGTGTCAACTGGAGACTTGAACAACACCATCAAATGACACCCATAACACATGGAACGTACCTTGTTGGTTTTTCAGTCAGTTCTGAGAACCTTCGGCCACGAGGTTCGTTAACCTTACGACTAACTGCCATCAGGGCAGAGCCGCCACCTTCATCTCATTCTCCCTTTCAGGTCACTGAAAGGTGATTATAAACAGGATCTATAATCCTGTTACTTAACATTCACATGCTCATCCTCACAGAGCAGGCCCGCGCTTCTTAACATCACTGTGCATTTGGCTCCCCACCTAGCATTCGTCTTCTCCTTCTGGATCATTCCAGCTTCAGCACCCTAGTCAGGCGTTCTGTGTATCAGGCCTTCACCGGCACGGTCAGATTTGTCCCCGAGTCAGGTTGTCCTGGACTACAAGTGGTATACACAGCTGGGATCCCGAGGTCAAACTGTGACTTGTAGATGATGTGAATAGATAACAACACACACGCCTTTCTCCTTTGCACACACAGTTTTAGAACGCTTGGCAAACCATACCTGGATAACAAGAAGGCTCACCTGGTACCTATATCTAAGGAGGCATTTATTTACTGTTGACAGGAAGGCCTTGGGTTTTCTGAAGTCTGGGGTGGACTTGGTGATGTGAAGTTGAGGGTACCGTTCCAGAACCAAGCAAATTGCTTTGTATGATATAGGATAAGGAGAGTTGAAGTTTCTGGGGCAAGAAAACATCCAGGAAGTCACAGGCAAAGGGGTATTTACAAACTTAGATGCAGAGGAATCTCCAGTTTCAATATGACTTAGAAGGAAATTTGAAATATAGGCATGTCCATTGGAACAGTTGAGAGACTTGCTGTGAGATGTCATACATAAAGTCAATCCCTTCCTGGTTGAGGCCAGTCTTTATTTTGCAGTGATCAGATTCCTTTGGTGGACTTTGAAGAGGTATTAAGTTCTACATCCAGGGCAGGGGTCAAAAAACAGATGGAGTAGGCCTGCGTGGGTGATAGGGGCTGGGAGGAGAGGCCTGCCATGACCTACAGGAGGCACTTTACTCTGACTAGATCATTGAATCCAGGTTTCTACACTGTTAGGTGCAGACTTCCCAAACGGGAGTTCCTCTTCTGAAGCACAGAACACACAAGATGATTTCAAGAACTATTTTCTCAGTTCCATTAATGTTGGTACTTAATTCTAGGTATGTGGAAGGGTAGCTAAACCACATCTTGTGGAGGCTTTAGTGCAAGTACCAACAAACTACTACTGCTAGACAAGTCCATCTCACACACTGCCTGGCTTTTGTAGATAAAGTTTGATTGTAACCCAGCCTCTCCATTTTCTTATATATTGCATATGGCCCCATCCATGCCACAGCAGAAGAGTTGAGCCGTGGGGACAGGGGATGTATGGCTTGGAAAGCCTAAAAGGTATCCTGTTTGCCAACTTCTATTTTAGGGCATTAGATATCAAGAAGTTCTAGTTCTTTAGGGGACCCCAGATGAGAGAGGTTGGTCTAATCACAACTTAGATTAAGTAACCAATTTAAAATTGAGGTAGAAGTGTGTCCACACCAAGAGTGTCCAACATCCAGTTGTACCTCCCAGGGAATAGAGATGAACTGTATAGACCATGCCAGTCTTTGCCAAAGAGGATCTTCCAGTCTGCGTCATATCTGACAGAAGGTAGACTAAAAAGAAGATGGCATTATGGTTGCAGTTTTGCCAGGTTACCAGTGAGTTTTTGCCAGGGCTTATGCACTTAAATCCACCTGGCCAAAAAGCTCATATGAAGGAGCTATGGGTCTGTTGGAGACAAGAGGAAATTCAAACTGCAGGCAGCTCTCTTTGTCAAAGAAGCACAATTCTTCTAGGTGCAGACATAGATAGTGATGGCAGCATCAATTTTATATGAGATCTCTTTGAACCCATTTTGCATATTCAAAATCTCTTCTTTTATTCTTTCCCGTTAAAGCTCTCACCCCTGATGCCAGAGCACTGACTTGGGTGTGGGCTCGGTTCAGAGATATGGCCTCTTTGGGGCTCCCTGTGCCTCAGTGACTCTGCCGTGTGTTTCCCTGTAACAACCCCAAGAGATCATTAAAGGTTTTTGCCCTTTTATTCAGACCTTTACCTTTTATTGAGACTGTTACCCTTGGAAGATGCTTCAATAGAGGTAGACTTGATATTCTGGAGTCTGAGCTGCGTGCCATGTGATTCTTATTTTCTCTCTGCTTTGGGATGCTACTACCCTTGGGTAGCATTTCTTTCTCCCATGATTCTCTTTCTGTGGCAGTGGACTATGCCACCCCGGCCTCGTTTGCCTTGTTAATTCCCCTATGACTTTTAGAAAGGCTTGGCTGAGCGTTTCACAGGTTAACCTCCTTCTTCAGTTAGCTCCTTCCCTTCTCTACCATGATGTGAAGGTCTGGCAGTATTTATTTGCTGGACTAAATATCTTCTCTCCTCTTCTTCTTGATTTCTGGCATAAGCAGGGATGATGCTCAAATATTTAACTAATAGTTGCATAGCCACCAACCAAAACCTGACGAGGACTACAAACAAGTCATATGGGCATGTTGGTGTATATGGGTGCCAGCTGTCAGGCCAACCCCCAACATTAGCTATTTAGAAAATTATGCTTGTATATTTTTTCCTGTTGGAGCCCTTACAGTGAGACAGGAAAAGTCAGTGATTTCTGGCCAATAAGATCATCTATTGATCAAACAAATCCTCTTTGGCTTTCAAACCCTGAGTTGGTAAATCTCGCCAGCAAGTAGCATAGCAATGATCAACATCTAAATCAGGACAGGACTCCATCTCTGCTATCTTCCCCAGGTCCCCATTAAGATGTTTTATTTGACCCTCATATATTCTGAGCATCCAAATTGCACAAACTTTGAGCGTACTTCAATAGCTGCATCCCTGAGCATCCCTACAGTGGTGCACAGGAGCCAGCTCTCATGGGCTTCAGGGCGCCAAGGGTTTATACCTTCTCCCAGCTCAAGTTCAGTGGCATTACACCGAAAACTCAAAATCCACCATAGAAGTTGTATTTATATCATAGAGAGTGGTAAATGCTACATGTATTATTTTTCTGAAGAGTGTGTTGTTAAACATTTACCAGTGCACTCTGTAATAACAGAGTCACCTTGAAACTCACCCCAGTAATTCTGTAAGTATGTTATACTGATCTTTATTAAGGTTGTCTTTTTACTTGAAAACCTTTGCATATCTCCCCCCATGTTCGGGAAGAGGTTCCTCAATTGCTCTGAGAAGTATAGACTATCTTCATTTGGAAAGGGGCAGGTTCCTGGATCCAGGCTCTTAAGGAGGACGGTACAGGTCGCAGGCTTAGCTCTGCCTCTCCCTCTGTGCAGTCTTTGGGCTAGAGTTACCCTTTTGTATTTAGAACAAAGAAATCATCCCTGTCCCTTTTCTAATCACCTCACCTGTGCTAGGCGAGCACTCTACAACTGAGCCATAACCCCAGCCCCTCATATCTGTCTCTTGACTGCAAGGTTTTACTTTCACATTCTGATGGGAGCCGGCAGTTTCCTGTGTTCTCTTAAGAAAAGCTTCTCTTTCTTTCTCTGAGGTTTCTAAGATGATAGTAAGACAATGCAAAGTTTTAGAGCAAATTCAGTTTCTTTTCTCAGAAAACTTGAGTCTTTGGGACTATTCCAGGCACAGCTCTTTATAGCTTTTGAGTTTGTAGTAATAACTCTGAGATTTTTTTTTCAATTTCTTAATCTAAGAAGATATCCTCTTTTTATAAAATAAGAGTTCCCATTCTCTTAAAATTGTCTTTTAATAAAATCCATTATCCTTTGGTGGGTGGAGATGGATTCTGGGTCTTTAAAGCCTGAATTTTTGATAAAGGCTTATGCAATTAATAAATCTGGAGCCAACCCAATATTGTGACACAGAAGATAATTGTTGGGACGTCATGGATGTGCTGTGTGATGTAGGAGGTGTGCCCCTTCCCATTCTCATGCCTGACCCTGAATGGGACTCAAAATGACATTTAAAAAATTAACTTCTAGAATGCACCTCCCTCTCTTTTCCAAGTCTTCTTTTAAGTTTAAGCTCCAATATCCTCAAATCTCATCTCTATGAAGATTTCTCTGACTTCCCTGGCAGAGTTTTTATCCCTTTTTGTGTACATTTTATATTCTGCTTTATTACAAATGTGTCGTCCAATGTCTTTTCCTTCTGCAATACTAGGAAATCATTTTCGTGGACCAAGATACCTTTTAGTCTTCTTCTTTTCCCCGGGACCCAGGATGGTGTTTTTTGCATAGTTGGAACTTATTGACATTTGACTAATGATAGGATACAACATGTTAGGATTTATCTAGTTTACATTAAAAATTATGAGGTGTCATGGAAAACCAGCCATTAGAAGCAGTGATCCATTTGAAAGTGATATCTCCTTTAGGTCCGACCTGGTGATAGAACAAAATAAAAGTAGCGATGCTTCCATTGAGATGAATTCTTTAGTTCTTTTGTTCCTCTTTAGTGGGCTGCAAATTGACTGTGAGTTTTACAGTTGAGGGTCTGATGGCAGAAAGATTCTGAGTCACATCTTACTTGGGTGGTCAAATGTCTTAGCCTAATTGGCTAGCGCCTCCGTGTTTTATGACTTCATGAAATTGGTCCAGGATTTGAAGTCAGAAGACCTCAATTTCCGTTCTTGGTTGTGCATTAGCATCTTTGTGGCCTTAGGTAAGGCATTAATCTTGGTGAGGCTCTTCTTATACATTAAATGAGCTTAATAATACCCAAGACCAGGAGTTGATTTGAGGATCAGATTGGAGACCTCATAAACATTTATTCCCTAGGAATCCATGTTTTTATGAGTGATTATTATTTCTGGATTTAACTGTAGACTTGGACCCTGCTGGGCAATAGAGAAACCTAGCACACAAGTAGTTATGAACCTACTGCCATTTCTCCTGTGATGTTTCAGGATATTAAACTTACCCATCACAAAAAGATTTAGCCTGGAAATGGCCATGCTTCATGGCTCATACGGAAGAGGGCTTTTTAATTTTTTTAAAAAAAGTTTGAACTGATACAATTCCACTGGCTTCTCTGCCTGTAAGTCAGACCACATAGGCTTTTTTCCCCCCTTCAATTCCCCCTCTCAAAGAAAATACTTCAATCTCCTTCTTGTGATTGTGTAACTCAGAAATGTCTAGAGCTATAAGCCTCAAACTTGGCCATGTTCTTTTCCTCACTCAGAAAGAAAAACCAGGGAAGATTTGAAGGAGAAACGTTTGGCTCTACTTTTTCTTGTGGGACTGTTATTTACCCTTTCATTCTCCTTGCTAATAATATGATTTTACTGCCCAAGGATATGTCAATATCACCACTCTTGACATGTAGGGTAGAGGTGTGTTCCTGCTCTCATAAGGGATGGCATGTAAAGCAGGTTCTAATTCTGTAGGCAATAAATGCTTTTCTTCTTATCTTGGGTTAAGTCTTACAGTTTGTACCCAGGTCTATTATTGAAGCCATATTATGACAAGTTAAAACGATGATTTTTTTTTAAAGTCATCTCAGCACCCCCCAAATTCTCTCCTACTCTTGGCATGAATTCCAATTTCAAGCCTTCCTTTACCTAAACAGCTTTACTTTTTGTGAAAAGACAAATGGTAGTTATTAACTGTGGACCCCTCTGAATGAACAAAGAATCTGAAAGAGGTTTTGAAAAGACTTGGAGGAGGTTGTGCATATGGGCAGGGTGCATAAGATTAGCCAAATGGCTCTTGAAGTAGAATAAAGAAAATGAAGCAGTTACCATTTAATATCTGAAGATAGGAGCATAATCGGAATTTACTCATGTGGAATGAGAATTTCAGAGTTCACCTTCAAAACAATGGGGAAGAGAGGGGCATCGAGAACCTTGGTGAAGAGGGGCGTGGACAGAGCGGCGTGGGAAGGAGATAAGGAAGCAAGCCAGGGTGCCCACAGGACTGAGCCGGTCTGTGCCCACGAGTGACAGGCTCATGAGGTGGGGCAGGTTGGTTGGCTGAGTTTGCCTATAGAATGAGTTCCAGGGTCCTTTGCCAGGTTTTCAGTCAGTGGACAGATTGCCATGTGATGAACTCAGGGGAGACAGAGGTCTAGGCGACAAGTTACCCCAGATTCCTCTTCTCCTAGAGTTCTCCATCAGGAGTGGTTCATTATTAGAGGGGAAAAGGAGAGGGAGGAGGAGAAAAAGAGAGGGAGATCTTTTTAAAAGATACAGTGTTGTTGCAAAAGATATAGCTTCTAAGTTCTGGCATTCTAGAATTTCACATGTAAGGAACTCATAGTTGAAAAAAAAGTGTTAGGTTGTTAGGTCCTGGGCGGCAAGAAACTTGCTTGAGTTATCTGAGTTGTAAAAATCTCTTAAAAGAGAGCTCACGGCAGTAAGGAAGCCGGTATTCTCATGGGAAGACGGGAACATCTATCACCCATGTTCCTGGGTAGCGCTGGCCCTGTCTGTGCAGGGATCTGTCGGTCTGCTCGCTGGCACCATTTAGGAGACACTGGTACTTTCTGTGCGTGCCTTCCTTTGTGTCTTTTTTCATGTCTCTTCCCACTATTTGGAGATGCAAGGTGACTAAGAGTAGAGACTCTTGAGTTGCTCTCTGGTTTAAACACTAACACAATTCCTTATCGGATGTACAAGTTATTTAACCTCTGCATGCCTTGCTTTCCTCCTCTGTAAAATAGGGATAACAATGGTGCCTACCTCCTTGTTGGTTTAGATAAATAATAAGTTCATTACTTAAAGCCCTCGTCAATGGCATATTCTGTTCTAACTCTGGAGAAAGATGCTGGGTAATCATACTGTCTGCCTTGTGTGGAGCTTTTTTTAACAAGACTATCAGATGGCTGTGACCAGCATATAAAGTGACCACACTTGGGGCAGATTTCTATCTTGTCCACTAAGTGACCACTCCTTGTTTATGAAACAACCCAGGTCTGTGGCCCTCAGAAGTTAGAGGGCAGAAAATTTTCCTAAGAAGAGATGACGAACATGCCAAATTTTGCGACTGACAGACCCATGTTCGGAGAGATCTGTGCAAAGAGGATGTCTTATCTAATTAACTAAATCCATCTATCATGCTGCTATTAAAATCTCTGACCCTTCTTTCCCATTTAACTCATGTAATTACTTCAATTACACATGTCTTCAATTATTATGATTAAGTATTTTTTATTGAAGGCATTCTTAGGTGGTCTGATGTTGGTGAGATGATCTCTAAGGTTTCTTCCTCTCTTGATATTCAATTATGAAGCTTTAACAATGATTTCTGTGAGTTTTGGGGGCAGGGACCTTGTCTTTCTTGTTTATGCTATATTCTCATCATTAGAGTAGTGCTTGACATGTGATAATTGCTCAATAAACATTAGTTGAAAGAATTAATTAAAAAGAGGTCTAGAAGAGGGAAATGGTCAAGCACAGAGTGGTAGCTAGGCATGCATTCCATGGGTCTTCCTCCAAGGCTTGATGTCTAATGTTCTCCTATTTTAAGAGAGAGAAAGATCCATTACTCATTTTTACTAGGGTATTTTGCTCACTAGATCATAACAAATCCCCTGGAGATCAGTGCAATGAACACAGCCAAACCCTGAATAGGCAGGACTCAGGGACAGAAGTGTTCATACCGGAAGTCAAACTGACATGTTGTTGATAGTGAGAAAAACTGTCCCCAAAGTCTCCCTGCAGTTGCCATGGATACTATCTTTGGTGCTCTGAGGTATCGCTGCACAGTGGGAAGAATCATGCAGAGTTGGGCTCAAATCCCAGGTCTGTTCTTTATTGCTCTATGTCCTCAAACCGGTGATTGAAAACTCTCTAGAGCTCAGTTGCCTCATTTCAAGATGCCGAGATAGTAGAATCGGTTCCATAGTGATAATAATGGTGATTGCCATATAGTAAACATCTTCCATTTACTACTCAAAGTGTGGCCTATTAGCCCTCTTCAATTATTCTGTACAGTCAGTTCTATTATCCCTACTTAATAGATGTAAAAACCAAGGTGCTTAGAAGCTAACTAATTCATCAAAGTTCATACAACTAGCAAGAAATCGAGCAAAGGTTTGCATCCAGACTGGGCTGGAGTCTCATACATTGGCTAGATGATGTATGTAAAATGCCTAACGTGTAACAGGCGCCCAATCAATTGAACTGTTAAGATTATTCTCCAAAATATAGCCTCCTCGGGGCTTTCTCATTCTCACTATTCCTCTCCTTGTCAGAGAGCTTTAAAGACCCTTCTTTCCACCCCCTCCCACTTCCTTACCTACACTTGTGAACTTCAGAGACCTTGTAAATGAAGTGAGACAACAGCTTCCTCAACGGGATGCTTTCTAGGTGGTGTCAAGAAAGGAGTCAATTTCCCTGGTCAGAGGATCATTCTGGGGTCAGTTTGCATCTTACCATGGTGTGCACAGATCCCCAGCATCTGAGTAACAGTAGTCCTGAGAGCCTCTCTTCCCCCCAGCCATCCCCTCATGCTTACCCCTGAGCACCAGCATTGCCTTTTGAAGCACTCAGAGCTGCGGATTCAGGAGACTCTATATAAAACCAAATTTAATTCTGTCCTTCGGATAAAAGAAATGATTACACCCTGGAGGGCTGAAACCATTATAAAGAAGAAAGAGAAGAAGAGGGTAAATGCTGAGATGGGGAATAATTACTTCCAAAGGTGAAGGAGCTTGCCTGGGACTATGCTAGCCATGTAATTGAGGCAAAGAAAATATAAAAATCTGTGCTTGTTTCTCATGTGCACACTCAGAGATCCTTGGCGACTGGTGTGGACAGCAGGTGGGGTGCTTAAACGCCTGCTTCTCTTGGATCTTTGCTTTTATAATCTGCTTTTACAAGGTCTATTTGAGGAGTCCACTTTACTGCTGGCAGGGGAGGAGAGCACAATAAAGCTATATTTAAAAAAAATAATTCTAGTTATCTTGAATCTCTTATGGCATTTCTTGAGCACTGAATCTGCAGACAAAGGTAATGTGCAACTTTCTCCCGACCTTCCAGAAGGATTTCTGATAATGGTTGAGTTTTCCTAATGTGAGCTCAGAGGGTGGGGCAGGTGGGAGGGTAGACAGAGAGCCTGACCCACTCTGTGTGTGTGTCCTGTCTTGGTTCTGTAGCTTCCAGCCTTTGTTAGAAGCTGGAATTCTTTTTTCTTCTTCTGATTTTTCTAGGAGCCTATTGCAGTCATCCTTCTGGTTTCTGGGGAGAATTTCATCCCAGCCAACCAGTTACATTGGACAAGTAATCAAGGACAGGGAAGGGCTGTAGTACAGGAAATCCTGCGAAGATCTTGGCCTGCCTCCACTTTCCAAGTTGCCAATTTCCTCTCCATAATGAGCTTGGAGCTCAGTCTGGAAGTGATGCTGTTTGATAAAGAGAATGTGCTGGAAGTTTAGACCCATGGTGACCTTCTCTGCCCCCTTTTCTTCTTCTTCCTCCTCTTCTCCTCCTCTCCTTCCTCCTTTTCCTCCTCTTTCTTTAATCCATCCAATTTCTTCCATTTAAGTTTTCACTTTACTTTGTTTTCCTTCCTATAAATTTCAAACCTAACCATCTTCTATAGTTCTTTTCTTTTTCCTGAATATCTCTTCCTTTTCCATTTCTTCAAAATAATATTGCTTGTTTACCATCTTTTCAAAAGAACTTGCATTTTTAATGTCAGGAATCCTGCAGGGGACAGAGTGGAGGTGAAAAGCTCTGCTCCTCTGTATACAGATGGGCTGACAGGAGGGGGGAAAATAGAGCACAAAAGCCCTGCCCCAGGGCTCCAGAGAAGTTAGCCAGGGCTGCTGTGTGAGGCCTCCTGATCCTGGATGGCTCCTTTTGTCAACTGTGTGAGCATTTACATGGAAGCTTTGAGTTTATACATCTGTCCAGTTTTGCCCCCACCCCTAATGATTATTTGCTATTTGAAGACATAAGTATTGTTAAACGCCTTCCAGAGAAGCTTACCCACTTGCCAAGCTCAGCTGTCACTGCTGAGAGTGCTGCAAACCTGGATTAAAGAAGGAAGGCTTTGATTCTGAGAGAAGCAGGGACCCGGTGGTGAGCGCCAGCGAACTAGCCCAGTAGCAGTCAGCAAAGGAAGAAAGGCACAGGGCACAGACCTTGTGCTGTGGCTGGAATTGGTCAAGGCAGGAGAAAGACAGTGTGGGTGGTGAGGGACCAACACAGAAGGGTGAAGGAGGAAAGGGAGATTGGTGGGCAAGAGGACCAGCTTCAAGGGCTTGGTGGACTTGGAAATGCATCACCTAGTCCCATTCCAAGAAGTGCTTAGTGCCCAGCTGTGGGAGTGCCATCTGTACCCTGCCTCCACCTGGCAGTCCATTCTGGGGCTGCATCAGCTGCAGAGAACCATGCCTCTCCCAGGGGACCTGCATCGAATGACTGAGAGGTGGGAGGAGAAAGAGCTCGGCTGCTCTAGCCCAGGGCAGGACCACTCTGCTGGAGCATTTCAGCCTCAGCGCTCCCCAGGGGTTTGGCAGAGCGTCCTTCGCTTTGCCCTGCATCTCACCATCTCCCTCTATCCAGCTCTGCTTCTTTCCCCTCCCACAGGCTCTTGCCTGAGAAGCATCCTCCACACTAAGCTCCATCTCCGTCTGCTTCCTGGAGAACTCAACAGGTGACACTGAGCCAGGAAAGGGCTCAAGAGAGCAGGTGTTAAAATGGGATTTGGAACTAGAGGACTTACTAACCATTTGGTGATGAGGGCTCCATCACTAGCAGAGCAAAGGTGGTCCCTGGCACAAGGTAAAAGTTCACTATTAAAATGTTCACTAGGGCTGGGAGGGAATGCACTTGTTGATGATGGTATGTATAAGTGAGAAATATGGGAGAAATTGTAACCAAAATAACCATGAAACCCAGTGGCTATGGCTAAGCTAACTGATGCACTAAGCCAGGGGTAGGTAGGCAAGTTATGGTGCAGGGGCCAATCTCTGTCCATTTTTAAAATTTTTTAAATTTGTTTTAATTAGTAGAATGCATTTATACACTTTGATATACATATATAGGATATAATTTCTCATTTTTCTGAGTATACATGTTGCAGAATCATACTGGTCATATAGTCATATATATATATATATATATATATATATATATATATATACAGTAATGATGTCTGTTTCATTCTACTATCTTTCCTATCCCCACATCCCCTCCCATCACTTCCCTCTACCTAATCTAAGGTAATGCTATTCTTCCCTAGTGCCCCCCGCCTTATGTGAATTAGCATCTGCGTATTAGAGAAAAAATTTGGCCTTTGGTTTTGTGGAATTATTTCACTTAGCACGATATTCTCCAATTCCAATGATCTACTGGAAAGTGTCATAATTTTACACTTCTTTAAAGCTGAGTAATATTCCATTGACTACATATACCACATTTCTTTATCCATTCATCTATTGAGAGATACCTAGGATGTTTCCATAGTCTAGCTATTGTGAATTCGCTGCTATAAACATTGATGTGGCTATGTCACTATAGTATGCTGATTTTAAGTCCTTTGGGTATAAACCAAGGAGTGGGATAGCTGGGCAAATGGTGGTTCCATTCCCAATTTTCTGAGGAATCTCCATACTGCTTTCCATAGTGGTTGCACCAATTTGCAGTCCCACCAGCAATGTATGATTCTACCATTTTCCTCACATCCTCACCAGCATTTATTGTTGCCTGTATTCTTGATGATTGCCATTCTGATAGAAGTGAGATGAAATCTTAGTTTCAATTTGCATTTCTCTAATTGCAGGAGATTTCTCCAATTTTTCATATATTTGTTGATCAATTGTATTTCTTCTTCTGTGAAGTGTCTGTTGGTATTGAACCCAGTGGTTCTTCACCACTGAGCTACATCCCTGCCATCTGCCCCCCACTTTTTTATTTTTTATTTTTTTGAGACAGGGTCTCACTAAGTTGCTCAGGGTCTTACTAAATTGCTGAGACTGGCTTTGAGCTTGTGATCCTCTTGCCTCAGCCTCTCAAGATGCTTGAATTACAGGCATGTGTCACCAAAGCCAGCTCCCCTGCTTGTCTTTTAAAGTTTGATTGGAACACAGCCATATCCATTTACATATTTTTATGGCTGCTTTTGCACTACAGAGGCAAGTTGAATAGTTGTGACAGACTTTATGGTCTCAAAGCCTAATGTGTTTGCTATAGGATCCTATAAAGAAAAAGTCTGCAGACCATGTACAAGAAAACAGACAGGGAAAGAGAATAATCACCAAGCAATTATAAAAGCAAGAGTGAAACCCAGCAAAAAAAAAAAAAAAAATTGGAAGACTACAAAGAGGTCCTCATCTCATGCAATGGGAAAGTAGAGAAAGCTATGGAGCTAAACCAGGACTTAAATAGTGAAGTAACTGGGCTCCGAAGAAAGTTAAACTCTCAACCAAGGCAGGTCTGCCATGCTGAGGTCAGGACTCCAGTTAGGTAAGAACACACCAACACGTAGGATAGGGCATTTAAGTTGATGCCTCCAGGAATCGTCAGTTTCCAGATGCATCTGAACCCTTTGAATCTGAAGTGGCCCATCCATTTCTATTAAAAGCTTCTCTACTTCTGCTTGAAAAAAATGTAGAATCTCTCTCCTGAGAAACAACACACGCTCCTCTCAGTGTCTGCTTTATCTTCCATCCTGGCCATAAGACCTGCATGTAGCAGCCAGAAATGGGCTGGACCTAAAAGGAGCTGGTGGACTTAAGACGCACTGGCAGGAGCTGAGAGACTGTGTGGGCTGAATGCAGAGGGCACTTCTTCAAGAGGACTGAAGAATATGCTTGGGTAAGAGAGAATTTGTTAGGAGTATTCTGAGATATAGAATTGAATACCGTGGCAAATGTTAACAATGTGCCTCTCAGAAGCACAATGAAGCAGTAGCCCACACTGGGCTGAGGCTGAAATGCCAGCAATTCCATGGGTGAAGGTGGAGAAAATCAATAAAACAATGCAGGGGAGTTGGCACACCAAACTGCACTCTATGTAAAGCCAAACCCTCAGCCCGTGATTACGTTGCATTGGAAAGCCAGGGGATATGTAATGGACCAACACCACAGGAGAGCTCTGAGGAGAGGGTCACGGGCATCAAGAATTCCAGCAATGGCTCTCATTTACCGGCCAGGTATAATGGTAGCAGAAACCTCACTGAACAAAGCTCACTGATGGCAATGGATGACTGGATCACCCACACACTTAGGCCAGGTGACAGCACTGGACAGTCAGGGGGATTTAAGTTTCATAAAAAAACAATAAGACTGGAATGGCAGCCATGAAGATGGCATCTGCAGAGAGTTATGACTTGATAGCAGGCTGTGGATCCCTGGGTACTAACTAGATGTGCATCCAACAAGGGTATTCTTCAACAGTGTCATCAGAAGAAATCAAGGATGGAGCACCAGGAGACTAAGGCAGCCACCCCAGTAAAAATCATTGTTCTGTTCTTTGCCCCCCTCTGGTCTTGAGATGGTTTTTTGATCCTGAACCCATTGAATAAAAAGAAGACAGGGCCCCTGAGAAGAAAGACAGCAACACCACTGCCAACATACACAGTAGTGATCCCTCCAGTCCTTCCCCCAAAGTATGTGTGGCAGTCTATTCAGGGACATTGTGAAAGGGCAACACACAAACATTTCAAGGTCAGTTGGACACAGTGTTAGATTCAACATTGATGCCCTAAAACATGGAAGGTATTGATGGTCTCTTCATGAAGATACAGCTCTATGGGGCTCAGGTAAAATATGGACTATGACAAAGTCCAGCTTGTGGATTCACTGGACTTGAGATAACCCTGTGATGATTTCCCCAGTACCCCAAAGTATAAGTGAGCTAAAAATTCTTGATGACTAATATAACTTCCACATTTGGGCCTGGGTCTACCAGGTAAAAACTGTCATACTAGGGATGGTCAAATGAAGCCATGAACACCTCTAAGATTGTTCTTGTCAGGTCTTTTTTGTCACAGCAGTGAAAAAAGCTGACTAAAACAGAATTTACATTGATTCAGGGACAGGAGAATGACATGGAAGACTGAGTAGGGGTCTGAAACGAATATTTGAAGATAAGAGACCAGAGAAATGTGGGCCTGGGGTATGCTGGTAAATGTATGAGTGTGACACATTAATACCCAGCAGAGGGCACTCATCATGGAATGGACTCTATTTAATCATGCAGACGAAGGTAACTTGGCCAATCGATGAGAACTAGCTTCTATCATTTCTACCCCAGTGCTGACCCAATGGTTAAGCAATGAGGTGATAATAATGGCACGGATAAAGACTATGCATGGACCTACCTTTCAACACTCATGTGGCTACTACCACCACCAAATATCCAAATTGCCCACAAAGAAAACCAATGCTTAACCTCCAGTATAGCTGAAGAAAACCAACTGGACACTTGATTTAATGTTAGCCATATCAGGCCATTTCATCCTGTAAAGAGGAGTCATTTATTCAGACAGGAATGGACACCTAGGAATATACATAGCCAACACCACTCTTAGGAGGGTTTTTAGTGTTTGATTCACTGGCCTAGAACCTGATATATATATCTGTCATACAAGGGGACCCATTATACAGTAATCCATATTTCTTATAGTGTTATGACCCTACAAGTAAGAATACTCATATTAGTTTGGAAGCAGGAGTGCCCAGTTACCACCAGTCCACCATGAGGAATGTGTGCTTCAGGGATCTGCAGATTTATAGATCTTTGTTCCCAAATGGGAAAGATGTTTCATCGAGTGATATTATGAGAGTCCCATTGAACTATACATTCTGGTTGTCACCTGGGTACTCAGAATTCCTTGTGTCTAACTCCCAACATGCAAGAAAAGGCATAATCTTCACAGGAGTAAGTGGCCCTGTCCAGGAGAAAGTGTGGTCACCAATACTTAAAGAATCTACTTGGCATCCAGGTGATCTATTTAGGCTCCTCTTAGTTCTCTGTTGCCTAGTTGTGGTAGTCACAAGTACAGAAAACAGTCTGAGCAGGGTGTGGACCAAGATTCAAACCATTCTGGGATGAGGATCCATTCAAACCATCAAATAAGCCACGGGGAACAGCAGAGGAGCTACCTGAGGATGAAAGAAATCCATAGGAGAATCCAGAGGTGCTACCTGCAGAGGAGACACTGTAGCAGGGAGATGATAGTATTAATTGTGGTTGTGAGATCAACTGCAGCTATGTCAACAATCAGCACCAGGACTAGGGTGAGGCAACAAGAGAGTGTAACACTTACAGAGACCCTCACTGTTGGGGTCACGCAAATGGAAACTGTGTACTTGCAGGAACCTGAAAGTGACTATTTCCTTAAGAAATAAAGTATCCATCAATACATTTATCCATTTATAAATGTATCCAAGCCTAACAGCAATTGTAAACATATATGAGCCTAATAACAGAGTCCCCAAAATACATGAAGTTTCAACAGAAACAATTGAAGAAAGAAATAGAGGATTCAGCAACAATAATTGGGGGCTTTTATGCCTCACCTTCGATAATGATTTGAGCAATTAGGCGAAAGGCCAAGAAGGAAGCAGAAGATTTCAACAAGACTAGGTTCCAACTAGGCCTACCTGTCATCTAGAGAACATTCCACTCAACAATAGAGTAACACACATTCTTCTCTAGTACACCATGATTACTCTACAGGAGAGATCATATGTTAGAATACAAAACAAGCTTTAATTAATTTAAAAAGATGGAAATCAAAATATGTTCTCCTACTACCATGGAATAAAATTAGAAATTGGTAATAGAAGGAAAATGGGGAAATTCACAAATGTACAGAAACCAAACAGCACACTCTTAACCAATAGGCCAAACAAGGAAAATAAGAAAATACTTTCAGATGAATGAAGACAAAAACATAACATACCAACACTTTGGCATAAACTCAAACAGGTGGATTAGAGGGAAATTTAGAATCATAAATGTGTAAAAGGAGAAGAACAAGGTCAAGTCAATAACCTGATTTTCTATGTTTTAAAGCTACGGAAAGATCAGGATAAACTTGAAGAGAACAGAAAGAAGAAGGGAAATGAAATGATGAAGACTAGGCAGAAGCAAATTAAATCAAGAAGGAAAAACAATAGAGAAAATCAATAAAAGAGAATTCTTCCGTTTTGAATAGATTAAAAACACTGAGAGTTATTTAGCTAGACTGACCAAGTGAAAAAGGGAGAAAGCTCAAATTACTAAAGTCAAGAATGACACAAGACATTATCTAGAGAAGTAAAAAGGATTGCAAAGGAAGAGCATAAACAGCTAGCTGTACAGTGACAAAGATAAACATTCCTACAAACATACAACCTTCTGAACTGACTGAAGAAGAAATAGAAAATATTAATTCATTTTTAAATGCCCATAAAAAATGTTCAGACTCACAACCTTTATTGGTGAATTCTAATACATGTTTAAAGAAGAATTAACACCAAAGCTTCACAAACTCAGAAGAAGCAGAAAGAGAAGGAGGAGGAGGGACTCTTTTCAGCTCACTCCGTGAAGCCAGTATTATCCTGATAAAAACTGTTTCTCAAAACTGAAAAGATACCCAAATGCAAGAGCTAAAACCATAAAATTATTAGAAGAAAAAGGAAAATATTGGTGCAAATTGTCTGGCCTTGTATTGGGCGATGGTTTCCTAATTATGACACCAAAACAAAAGGTACTAAAGAAAAAGTAGTTAGAAAAATTGGGTTTCATCAAAATTAAAAGTTTTCATCTTTCAAAGGCTACCATAAAGGAAATGAAAAGATATCCCATAGAATGAGAGAAAATATTTGCAAGTCATATATCTAACAAGGCCCTAGTATCCAGAAAATATGAAGAATTTTTACAATTGGACACTAAAAAAGGTACAATTATAAAATAGGCAAAAAAAATTGAGTAGAAACTTCCCCCAAAGGACACAAAAAAAGTGGCCAATAAGCACACAAAATAGTGTTGAATGTTATTAGTCATTAGAGAAACACCAACGTGAAGAGACAGACATCACCGCACACCTGTTAGTGTGGCTCTAGTAATAAGAAAAGATGGACAGTAGCAAGGGGAAATGAGGACGTAAAACCTGGAGTCTTTGTACAATGTTGTGAGGAAGTAAAATGGTGCAGCTGCTTTGGAAAGCAGTTTGGAAATTCCTCAAAACATGCTAAACATGGAGTTACTTCCTGGTCCAGAAATCCCACTTGTAGGTCTGTGAACAATTAAAATGTATGTTCACACAAAACCCAAATGACACAAAAAACTAAAACCCATTTGTGCACTTTTACAGTTTGGACTTTATAGTATATAACTTAGAAATCTATAAAGCTGCCCAAAACATGAAAGAGCGAGGCACCGAATGTGAGGCACCTACTTTTGTGGAGGCACTTACTCTTGTGCAGGAACCTCCTGAAACCGTGAGCTCTAGTTGCTCCTGAGCCTCACCCTGGCCTTGGACCTGCCATTAAACTTCCCTTACAAGTTTCCCATGGAAGTCCTAGAGAAGCTGTTTTCCAAAGGTAGCAGGAAAGCTGAGCCAGCTGGTACAGGGGTGAGAGTGGGCTGTACTGAACACCAGCCGGTGCCCTCCAGGGTTCCTTTAAGGAGTGGCTTGTTTTGCGGTGGCAGTGAGTGCTCTGAACAGATAGCCTTTCACTGTCAGTCCTTTCAGAGATTGCCTGAGCTACAGAAAGCCACTTTGCTCAAGGTACTACATTCCTGAGGCATTGATAGAAGAAATGTCCTAAAGGCTCAGCCATTTGAACCCTCGGTAGGATAAGACTGGTGGGTCGTTTCTGCCGCAGAGCTCCCCTGTAGGGAAGGATGAGGTCGAAGTTCGGGCCACTACCATCAAAGCTCAACTCTCCCTCCACCTGGGCCAGCTGGCTTCCCTCCTTTCCACTGGGGCACTTCCTAATATACACTGCACACTGAACCCCATCTTGAAGTCTGCTTTCCTTAGAAACTAATCTGCAGCAGGGCCTGGGGAAATTATAAGAAAACAAATACATAAAGAACAAATGCACAGAATCCATTGGAAGGAACCATCTCCTTTTTCTGCAGGGATGCAATATTTCCCTATAAAGGTATCCATCTCAGAATTAGAAGATCACCTCACATGGGTTTCTTAAAAAAAAAAAATCATTCACAGAATTAGCTTAAATTTCTTTTCAGAATGAAATGGGGTTGGGGAGGGGGCAATGCATAAGTAAATGACTATAGAACTTGAGTGCAGCCATGGATCCTGGCACTGGGGAGGAACATGGCAGGAAGGATGGGGTGTAGGGGGCTAAGAAATGAACCATCCCGTTCCCTGCACACAAAGGAGCCTCCAGTCTTTGACAGACTTGGATGATGATCTGTGTAAGCATATACCTCTGGTGCAGGGCAGATGGTTATTGTCTGGACCTCTCCTTAGAGTTGCTCCTTCCTGTTTCTTCTCTCCTTCCTTCCCCTCTCACTCCCTACTCCACACCCCTGTTAGAGCTGCACACACACTTCACCTTGAGGGGCAGGTGGCCTCCCAGCAGATCTATAGGGCAGGCTACCATGTCTGGCACTTGGATGGGGGGCTGTGGGAGATATCCATTCATTAGCAAAACCTGATTTTGATGATGAGGGCATGAACCTCAGGGCACCAGCACCATGCTTATCAACATATGCATGTAGTTTTGCAAGGAATTTCCAACCTGTTTCATTGCATGAATGTTGCTTAAAGAATAAATCACTAGATATAAAATCAAAGAACCTAGATTCTATCCCCATGTCACCTCTAACCAACCCTTGTCAACCTTTGGTAAGTGTGTGTGTGTGTGTGGGGGGGGGGGGGGTTCCAGGTTAATTAGTATTATTTGGTGGCGTTGGAATGGTCCTTCCACCTATATCCCATCTCCACAATTCGTGATGCTTTCCTTTTAAGTTTAAGGTTTTCCTTTTCCATTTAAGCATAATCTTCTGAAAAATTGAAACAGGAAAGTTTTAAAAGAGTCTCAGTTGACATTCTATCACTTTTTACTTGCACAGCTCTAGCAGAGTTGCAAAACTCATGTGAGCTGAAGTTTCCACAGGTATAAAATGAAATGCCAAAGCCTGTGTGGCCTGCCTCACAGTGGTTGAAGAAAGGGAAAGGCAATGAAGTTGGAAGTTTTCTAACCTTTCGACTATTCTGCAATTAAATGGGATTATCAATCTCAGTTTTTTCCACTTCATTTTAAATGATATTATCTGTCAAATTTCTCTCTTTCTCTTAAGGCATTGAAAAAAATGAGAGTTTTTATGAGGGAAAAAAAAAAGAGAGAGAAAATTTAGGAGAAGTAACATGATTTACTTGCCGAGGTCAGGGCTGGCCATGCATTTCACTGGGAAGTGGAATGTACTGGATAATCCTAAGAGGTAGACAGTGGTGAGAAATTCCCGGTGAAAATAAACTAATTACTTTGTAGTTCCCTGAGAGCGAGCTCGGGACTACATGGTACCTTAAAAGAGTCAAGTGCACATAACTCTACTGATTCCTCAATCTGCCTGTGCATTCATTCATTAAAAAGCACTTGGGCAGGCTCCGCTTTGTGATTGGCACTGGGAGCATTGGATAAAACCCAACCTTACAGAGTGGTGGCAGAGACAAGCGAACAGAGCACCCACTTCAACACAATGTGGTAGATCTGCGAGAGAGAGAGAGAGAGAGAGAGAGAGAGAGAGAGAGAGAGAGAGGCCATGAAGGAGCACTGAGGAGGAGCATCTAGATTGGATTAGGAAGCTTGAGAAAGATTTCTTGGAAGAGATGATGCTCGAGCTGAATTTAGAAGGATGAGTAAGTCTTGGGTGACGTGGGGGTGGAGAGTGTTTTCCTGGAAGAAGGAACAAGATGTGCAAGGACTTGGAAGCCTGAAGCAGCCTGTTGTATTTTAAGGAACATCAAGTAGCTTCCGGTGACTATTTCAAAGGTGTGTGGTGGGGGCAGGGTGGGAATAGGGAGGTGTACATGGAGGTGCAGGGAACAGGGAAACAGGGCGAATGCAGTCAATATATCTGAACTGGATCTTGAGAGCCATGTGGCACGGGAAAGAAAGCAGGATGACCACACAGCCAGAATTGCATTTTAATGAGGGCACAATTGACAGGAAAGAGGCCCGGGAACAGGAAGCTTCGTGTGAGCTATCGCAGTTGGGCATGAACTAAGGCAGGAGCCTGGCCCTGGGGATGGAGCGAGGGATCTGAGCAGTCTGCAGAAGCTAAAAGCACAGAGCCCCGTGGCTGAGTCTGAGTTGCAGGAGTGACGAGCAGAATGCCCCTCAGAAGCTGAAAAACGCATGTAACTGGGGTTTGGTCACTTGCCGTTTCCACTGAACCTTTCTTCCCCACTGAAACTGTATGTACCTGCCACTGGTCCAGCTACGTTCAGGCTCTGGGAGGGGGACCCAGCATCATTTCCAGCTCCATTCAGAGGATGGATGTCACCATCAGTCATGCTCAGGTCATGATTTCTCTCAGCGATGCGCACTGAAAAGCTCATTGCAGATTTTCACAGAGTGGAGGTCTTCGATCTCTCAAACCCTTTCCCAGCCTGGTGTGCCTCGCCCCGCTTCCTTCATGGAATAGCCACTCTAGAGCAACCTTCTCCAGCTTCGGTCCCCCCTCCCAGCACACACGCCATCCTCCATAGGAAGTGACAGATGACATTTTGATCTTGGGATTTCCTCTTAGAAGCAAGCCTGTCACTTCTCCAGTCTGTGATGAACGCATTCTGAAGAGCTTAAGGGCTGTTTGACTGAGGCTGAGGCATCTATTTTAGGTTGAGAATTACTGACATCCAGGAGCATTTTTTTTTTAATAGAAAGAAGAGTCTTAGAAAGAGGTGCCCTGCTATCTTTAACAAAGCCACGTTTCTCTGCTACCTAGTGATCACAAGTGGCATGACACACTTTGAGATCCATAAAATGTGGTGATTACAAAAGTGGCCACAATTTCTTCCCCAGATGTATGCCCTACCCTAGCAATTGACTCTGTAGTTCTTCCAATCAAGAGGGGAAGACTTTCTTTTTCTCTGGGAACTAAGAAAGTAAGAGTTTTCAAGGAAGAAAAGGGATGATTTGGGAGATGGTGTATGACTCACTTGGTATGGTACTTCAGGAAGGCATGTCTGGGTGCATGGTCTGGCTGGGGAAGAGAATGCACTAGATCAACCTCAGAGATAAGGAGTGTTCAGAAGTTTTGGAGGGAAATCAAGTAATTGTTTTGTGATTCTGCAAGAGAAATCTTCAGACCACATAGAGTCCAGAAAGGGTCAAGAGGAGGATAACTTCATTTATTCTTTCATTCAAAAAACATTTAGCCAGATTTTAATTTGTATCTCTCAGGCACAGGGAGTCAAGAAAGGTTAATAGAGCACTTATTTGAGTATAACGTGGCAATCCTGAGATTAGCTCAATCAACCGGAGCCCATATCAAAAACACCACCTAGACTTAGCAGAATCATGCTGTCATGAATAACTAATTAGAACAAATTAAAAATTTTTAAAAATGGCTATGATTTTTGCAAACTTTTCTAAGTTTGTGGGTGTTTGGTTGTGCAGTAAAACCTGACTGAAGCATGATCTGAATCTATAGATAACTATTTTGGTTCTTATTTTCCTGGAAACTTCCTTAGGTCTTCTCTGAAAATGAGTGATGCCAAATTTTAAGGTTAAAATATTGTAGGCAATAGAGAAGAGGAAGGCAATTTTATGAACGTAGAGAGAAGTGCTTAGATCATCACTGTTGGGAACATAGAGTACCAGGATTAGGTAATTTTGTAAGGGTATACAAGGAAGGCTAGACCCTAATAACCTTTAGAATTTAGAAGCTTATAAATGTAATTAAAGATATTTCTTTAATTTTTTTTATTGCCGTAAGTAATTTAAAATAGTGATTTTTCTATTTCCTTTTTATTAAAAAGTTTTAGCTCATAAAAACCTTACACTAAACTTATGTGTTATAGAAAAAAATTACCTTTCAGTTTCTTCTGGGTAATCTGCAAATTCTATGCACTTTACCAAAATGAACCACGTGGTCTCTGGGGCAGTGTGAAATTCTCCAAGGTTCTCTTTGATAATGATAATGTAGAATATAAAAATAAAATACCAATGAACTTTTTATTGTAAGTTTACTATGAACCAGGCACTCTGCTAAGGGTCCAGTGTTTTTTTTTTTTTTTTTATCCCATTCAATTATTCCGTCAGCTCCAATGAGGTAGAACCTGCCCTCATCAGTGGCCTCTCTCCATTCAAGATAGGAGGAGGCAGCGTGGCAGGTATTATCCTCTAGAGGCCGCCCTCCTCACCATCACTTCTACTGCTGTCCTTGACCCGGAGGAGACCCTCCCCTTCTTTGTTCTCCACGACGACGCCTCTAAACAGCCAATGACTTCTCAGCAAGTCAGTTTCCTCAACTATAACATGGAGCTAACGACACAGATTTGCAGATACTGAGAGCTGAGAAATGCCATGCCATGTGGAAGCTCTCTGAGAAAGTCCAGCAGTACTTTGAACACAGTCGGAAGTTTAGTTTTGTCCCCACAAAGGCTGTCAAGGGTGCGGATATAGCCCGGTACCCAGCAGTTCTCCGCATTCCTCATTTTCTTACTAAACTTGAAGGATGGTCTGTCTGTATGATGCTTGAGTTGAACAGGTTCAGGTTCTGGTTTGCCGGACCTAGCCCCAGCTACCTTCCATCTTAGCAGAATGTACACCCCTTGTCTAGAAGCTCAAGGACACTCAGTGACTGTCATGGGCCTTGGAGAGATGAGCAATGAGGGTACCCAATGGGGGATAGTGGAAGCAACGTGTCTGTGTCTGCGTAAATGATGCTCGGTGTTCACTGAGTGGGAAGATTCAGGAAGCTCACACAGGTCATCAGTGCATACAACAGTCACCCCATTTGTGCTTCCTAAGGAATACAAACCTGCTTCAGGCACTCAGTTGCGGGGGCAGGTGTGAATGTTTAAAGGAAATAGAATGTCTTTTGGTTTGGGACTAGGGGCTGTCTCTTGTGTGGTCCCAAGTAGTCACAACCACACTGACATATGACGTGTAAACACATACAGACGCAGGTACATGCGCACACACACACACACAGAGCCATGCACACAGGCCATGAGCATCTCACAGAAGATGTGCTTGAGCAGTATTCCTCTATTTTTAATATTTAACAAATATAAAAGGAAAGAAAAATCAATATATAATACCAGATAAAATGAATTCTAAACTCCTTAACAAGGAAGAAGGGGAAAATGTATTAAATGTAGACATCAGGCCCAAGGCCCATGATGAGAGGTGTCTCTCCGGTCTCATAAATCCTACGTAACAAGACAGGGATTACCAGTCACAGAGCATTTTGTTCTCACATGGTGGCATTTCCATAAATATGGTGTATAGAGAACACAATGATGAGTGCTAGCTCAGGTCATCGGGGAAGAGACAAATGTTCATAAAAGAGCTTTTGCTGTCAATGAGAGGTTTTAAAACTTGTCTCAAAAGGATGTTACAAAACTGCTATGAAGAAATAAATACACACCCTTATACACGTATATATATAAATATATATGAATAATTATTTTCCTTCAGTATTTGCCTGTCGGCAGGAGTGCAGACTGCTGAGCAAGGAGGGACATGGCCCTTAGTTCACAGAGGCGTTAACTGCTCTTGTTTCCTTATGTTTCCTAAATGATGTCAGGCGGGTGCTTTTAACTAGGCCACATCCAGGCTCTGCTGATGTATAATCAGCTTGCTGGATGTTTTAGTCCATGTCACCAAAGCCACCCCTCCAAAGCCACCTTCTGGTTAGTGATTGTTTCCTAATCGAGAGGCCTTCCATCAGCACTCATCCCATGCCCAAGAGGGGACACATCCTCTGCTCTCTGAGTGTTCTTGACCCCTTGGGGACTCAGACAACTCCTGCCATTCCAATCCACTCTGGCCCTGTGGGATGCTTTAGAACCTTGATGAGCTCCTGGTTCTCTCTCAGCTAGAAGTGCTTCAGGCTGTCTGCTGAGCCCCAGGGGCAACAGCAAAATCTCCTATATCAGGCAAAGAACTGCTTTCTTAAGGAAATTTTTCTGGTGGGAAGAAACATCCTACTTCTCTGCTTTTAAAACAAAACTTGAGCGAAAACAAAGGCTAGCTCAGCCTGCCTGCCTGGCCTTCCCACTGTTTTTTCTAATCCATCCTTTGATCTTGAGTCTTGTGATCAGAACAGGCAGCTGGCTATGACTTGGCTTGAGCTGACTTCCCATAATCCCTAGGGGTCCCTTGAAATCCACAGAAGTAGGGGTTAAAACCAAACTCAGAGAAGCAAGGTTTGGCAGCAAACTCAGATCCCTCTTTGTGCAGATCAACACTTGTCCCTCCAAACCCTTGTTAAATTCTACCATCAAACACACACATAAAAACCCCACACAGAACATGGGGTACCTAGGCAACCCAGGTCCCAAGAGGAGCTCCAGACAGCTGGGCTTACACACATTCACTCATCAATCCAATGGAAATTCATCCAGGCACTAGTCTGGGTGCTTTGAAACTTCAAAGATAAAATGATACGTCTCTGCCCTCAGTGAGCCTTAAACCCTGACTTGGAACTAGATTACACCTGAAGTTTCTATGATAATGTTTTTAGAGACTCATTAACAGAGAGAAAAACAGGGACCACTTATGTAAAGGAAGACAGATAAAATTGAAGGATTGGAAAATGGGGACTATTAGGGAAAGCCAGAGGAAGCACTATTATTTAGCACAGAAGGAAAAAGCCAATGTGATGACTTAATAAGAGTATTTAAGTGTATGGAGGATGGACTCCATTATGGTTCTATCATCCATGAATTTATCTAAGACCCTTTGAACCAAATTATCTTTTTTTTTAGTCTGTGCTGGCTCCTGGAATAATGAGTTCCTTATGTGGACTCCCTGCCGTGTAAAATAACACTTCTTTTTGCCTGTTCTGAAAAGATTTCCTTTAAGTTTATAGGAACTCCTACTAATTCCGAGTTTCCAGAATTTAGTGAGGAAGTGCCTGTGTTACATGTCCTACCTGTTCTTGGATGATTTTGCAAGCTACATTTTTACCACCACCACCCCCCAACCTCTGTGCTTCTCACTTTCCCTCAGAGTGGACTGTCACATGTCATTATCAGATCACTGCACACTTCTCTGAGCCGGCCCTCTCTCCTGTGTGTCTTTGTAGGGATGTACTAAACACAACCAATCAGTCAATCAATACACTGTCTTTCAATGATTCTGAATGCATTTCCTCCCTACGTTTTAACACCTCCAAAGTCAAGATACGTCTTATGATCAATGTTAAGAAAGAAATGTGTCAAAATTTAATTGGCCCTTTTTTTAGGGGCAGGGAAAGATAATGGTGTGTCTTTACTTTCACTTTTCACTTCATAAGCGACAGCATGCGTATGTCATTGGTCTTTGTGGAGCAGTTGGTGCTGAGATGCCTCTTGGATAACCCAGGATTTAGGTAATATGATGCTTGTTAAATGCTTGTCCAGATGTTTTTATCTACTGCCATCTTTGTTGACCGAGGGCAAGCCAGTCTCTCTGATATTTAGGACTCTTGGTGTTATTAAGCATTTATCCATCGGTACTTAAATGATACCATCCAATAAAGCTGGTGAGGAAGCCTCTGTGATTCAGCTTCTTTTCTTAACCTGGTTCCCCAGGCAAAGCCCTCGGGACTTTTCTCCCCCACTGAATCTGTCTGAAAGTGAGTGAAAGAATCTCTACCCATCACCCCCACAGCCAGTGTGAGGATAAAGCCAAGACAACGTGGGGATGGAACTCTGAGCTCCTTGGGAAAGAAAATCGTAGAAATCAGCATGATGCCATTATGATTATCGTGTTGACCATGTCCCTTGAAATCTAAGCCATTCCGGGGAATGGATTTCCATCTTAAGTGCGGCTCTGTAATCGGAGCTTAATTGGAGGCAGAGTCTGTTCAGCAAGCTTCTCGGCATGACTCTCTTTCTATGGCAGATTGTATTTTACTTTGCATAATGAGGCAATCTTTCTATTTACTGATTATTTCCTTATGTAACTTGAACACTGAAAGGAAGTCACCACCGAGACCTCAGACTGACTAATAAACATATTCCCGACTCCTAATGTGCAGAACACTTAAGATGCTTCTACAGCTCCCAGACTGAAATTCATGCTCAGTGCATGTCAGAGGTCGCATTTCACTGGAAGGTTAAGTTTACAGTCAGGGCATTTTATTAGCCAAAAGGAAAAGAACAACATGACATCTTCATGGCGGGTATCCTGAGGGTGTGAGATGGGAATGGGAACTTCCTAGCATTGTCCTAATAGTAGCACGACTAACATTTACATGGTGCTTTATGGTTTTCTATGTATTTGCTGCTCATCAGCAGCACAACAGAAATAAGTACAACAGGTACTAACTCACCTTCTGTAAGAGAAAAATCAGTGACTGCAGTAGGTGACTTGCCCCAAATCAAAAAAGTCAAGAATTAGGGGCAGAGCTAAGAATTGAACCATGTGTTTGATTTATTTATTTATTTTTATTTTGATACACAGCCCAATTTATTTTACAGAAGTATCTGTTACACCATTGCATCTACCAATGTGTCTCTTGCATCAAGTGATACCCCCCCATGTATAATATAATATTTAAATTTTTTTAGGAGGGGGAGGCTAATGCTTTAATTTATTTATATATTTATTTATTTTTACTGTGAACACAGGTGTTTTGAGCTACATCCCCAGGTGTCACTCTGCCTTCCTCTGAGGCTCCTAGGCCTTGTCTCAGGCCTCGTGACAGCCTGAACCAGCATCCACCAGGCCTTGATGATTTGGACAAGGGGCTCAGCAACCTTGTGCCAGTTTCTTTAGATCATTTCCTCAACCGTCCAAACTACCCTGGAAGCAGAGGGGTGGTGTACTTTGGCAACTCTGTTGGGGAACTTGACTTTCCAGAAATGTTGTCTCTCCTACATGACTCATATGACATCTCCTTGCAAGCTGTCTGCTTAGAACTTACCCTGATACATACCTTTAGTTTATTTATGTCTGTGTACTGTTACGTCCTACCCCATAGAATATAAGGCATGTATGGCATTTAATGGCATACTCAGGACTTAGCATGGAGCCTGACACATAGTAGGCACCCAACCAATACTGATTAAGTGAATGAATGAATAGATTAAAGTTGCTCTGAATGACCAACTAGCTCCATCAACAGAAAAGTTAACAGTGTGGACGTTTATAAGTAAGCCGTTTAGCTATGGATTTTATTTCCTTGAATAAACCTGTGTTTGAGGTAGTCGTGGTACTATGTAGTGTCAACCCAGAGTCTTGAATTGTACTGCCAGGAATAGCATATCACCTGCATTTAATTATACACTTACTGTATTATAAACTGTGGTTATCTCATTACAACCGGAGGCAAATTAAAGGAATACCAAATAGCACACTAGGGACCACTGGAGTGATATAGTCTAGACTTCAGAACAGCAGTGGCCATATTTATGGTCTTCCTTTCTGGGTTCGAGTGCTTTCATAATTCTTAATATTATCTCAATGAACCCTCTAATTTTTCCAAACTTATGTAAGCAACCTTGGGAATGTGGTAAGAAAAAAAATCCTAGATTCAACGTAGCATGTGTCTTGCATATTCAGCAAGGCAGGATCCCTCCTCTGCCCATAAACCACCTCTTGTAAAGCTCAGCGAAGCTTCAGGAAAAATCTCTTAACTTCTCTCAATAGAATCGAGTCCTTCTGTGCAGCATTGTTCTGTGTTGGTTGATGTGCTTGTTAAATTGACCTCGTGCTTATGTTTTAGTTAGAACTGATGACATCGATGTAAGTCAATATTGCTCATCCTTGTCCTTGATCTCATCCTCAGGATAACAACTGCACGCATCTGCGTCCAACAGGTTGGATGCACATCAGCAGTAAACAATAAATTATAAATATAGGTCACCTGCTGATTGACAGTGACTGTGGACAACCATAATATTGTCTTCACTCATCCTTCCAAATCACTTCCTCTCCTCAATATATTACTTTGCTCATTTTTCAAGAATCTCACTCATCTTTCAGTAGAAAAATACAAAATCTAGATTTTTTCCCCTTATTCTCCCAGAAATATGATTCCTAAAACTGAGATACTTTGGGGTATCTAGACATATTTTTACTAAAAAAGAAAGGTCTGTGGGTCCTCAAGTTATATGATTCACATAGTAATTTGTGAATCAACAAAAATGAAACAATCTGCTGTGTTGAGAATCACGGCTGAGGAAGAGAAACCCCAAATCATCTATTTAATCTAATAACCCAATATCTTCTCAATGCACATGAGGAAGTGCAGACCCCAGGAAGTGATGTGGCGTATCCAAGGCCATGTAGATACTTAGATCGAAGAAACAGTGCTATGTTGAAGTGAAGATGACCTGGGAATGCTGGAAACGAGAATAGGGCTGGGTGTGTAGACCGAGTCATTGGGAGTGACACAGCTGAAGTTTCTTTCTGAGTAGCCATCTCCAGTTTTTTTTGAATCTCTGGTTCCCTTGACTACGACCCTGAAGTTTCCTGGAATGAAGATGATTACAGGAACCCTAGAGGGTCTCTTTTGCATTGCTAGAACGTGGTGGTATTAATTAGCTTTTCATCACTGTGCCCAAAGCACCTGACAAGAGCAACTTAGAAAAGGAAACATCGATTTGGGCTCGCAGTGTTCGAGGTTCACTACTTGGTCTGATGACTCCACTGCTCTCGGCCTGAGGTGAGACAGAGCATCATGACGGAAGGCTGTGGGAGAGGAAAGCGTCTCAGCTCCTGACAGCAGAGAGAGCAAGAGAGGAGCCTGGAGTGGTTCAAACTAACAAATGGATTAATCCCCTGATTAGGAGCAGCTCTCCTAACTCTCATCATTCCACCTCTGAACATTCCTCCATTGGTTTAGGGGTTATCTCAGCTCCTTACCTGGGCTGGTGTTGGAGGCAGTGGAGGTGGCTGGGGCTGGGAAGGAGGCAGAGGAGCGTAGGAGAGAGCAAGGCCTGTGTGCACCTAGGACAGCTCACCCTGATCCTTGTTTTGCCTTGCCAGATACCAGGGATCCCTTCCTTACAGCCCTACATTGCCTGACCCTGTGTGGGAATGGCTTTTAGGAAACACTGGCCTGTCGTATTCTAGGAAAGCCTTCTTCTATTTCCAGTTAATTGCAAAGATTTCTCTGCTGTTCGGTGCTCTTGATTTCAAAAATCAGCTGCTATCTGTGGGGAATAAGGTTTGTGTTTTTTTTAGATACATCCCTATTACAGTTTGGCTACTTCCTAAGGTCACTTTTAAGAATTTAATGGGAAAAAAAAGCTGTATACTGTATTATTAGAAAATTATAATAAGAAAAAAATATGGTTGTATTATTTATTATATTCACATGATAGGTCACCAGAAAAATTAAATTTTAATGCCCCATTTAAGAATTACTTTTTTTTTTTTTTTTTTTTTTGGTTTGAGGGCAGAACACAAGTAAAGTTGGTATAGAGGTGAGTTGACCAAAAAAATCAAAGGGCGAGTCTCTCCCACTTTGGTTCATATACATCTGACTCTGGTTTTCTCTTATTTCTCAAAGGATTATGCCTCCCATACTTTATGTTGCCAGAATTTTAGCCACTCTGTCTCATTCCCATCCTAAGCCACTTTGCAGTGTAGCCTGTCACCGGGCGGAGCTGCGTCATGGACTCTCTGAAGTGTCTCTAAATATGAGCAGAATTATCAGCCGTGATGTGATAAACTGGTTGCACTCAACAGCTGTGTAAGTCTTCCTTTAAAAAACAAACAAATAATAGCAACATCAAAAACCAGTCCACCACCTGGAATCACACTGTGAATACACTGAGGAACCAAGAAGTGTGTCCCCTTGCCAGTCAGTCTGTGTATGTGAAAGGGACAGGGGACAGGACTTACGCAACCCAAACCACCCGGGAAGGTGCCAGGTTCCTGTGCTGGAGATGTGAGACATTTCTCCTGGGGCTTCCTTCACCCTGCTGGTCAGGACTGGCCGGACTTTGGTCGCCGTGGCCTGATCCTAGTAGACCTGTAATTTAAATGGATTTTGAAAGAACGGGAAGCAGATGGCAAAGGGCTGCGACACTGAGAAAAGACAGCCTGGGTGTGGGATGGGGCCCACCACCCACTCCATCTACGACCCCGCAGGCACTGTTTGTGTCTCGGATTTCACACCCACTGTTCATAAAATATGAATTTGTAAAACCACTAATCCTTATATGGGATTTTGAAATAATTCAACATATTGATACATGTAAATCTTTGGACTGATGCCTGGTACACAGTAAGTGCTCATAAATGTTACACTTATGTTAACAATGATTAGATCCAACTGCCTATCCGATAGCAATATTGAAGAGGGGATAAACCTTAAAAGTTCATCATTTTCTTCAGTCTTCCTGAGAATTGTTCAAGTACAGTGGAAGAATCATGGATTAGACATCACTTCCAGGTGTGTTACCTTTGACTCTTTACCTCTCCAGTTTCTTTTCTTTAAAATGTTTCATGGGGATGATATGAGAACTAAATAACATCATTGCTATGGTTTGACTTCATCCCTTCAAATTCACACGTTAATGATATTTGGAGGTGAGGTTTTGGGAGGCAATCAGGATGGATGAGCTTGTGAGTGTGGGGCCCCTGGATGGCATCTGTGGATTTATAGGAAGAGCAGGGGAGATCTGAACTAGCATGTTTGCTTTGTCTTGCCATGTGATGTCCTCTGCCATGTTATGATGCAGCAAGAAACCTCTCACCAGACGCTGGCACCATCTGATTGCAAAACCATGAACCCAGCTCCCAGACTGTGAGCTAAACAACCTTCTATTATTTAGAAAATACCCAGTCTCTGGTATTTTTTATAGCAATGCAAACTGGACTAAGAAACAGCATCAGGAACATTGTGCCCCAAGAAGAATAATGGTCAACCTGTGTCATTTCCCTTCCCTTCCCCAGACAAACTGACTCATCCCAGAAGAAAAATGAAATGTGTTTGAGTCAGAGTCCTCACAACAAGGGCCATTAATTATTAACCCAATGACTATTTACTGAGACCCTACAATGAGCCTCCACTTGTGCTAGGTAATTGGAATACAATGGGCCCTGCTTTCCTAAAGCTTCCATTAGCCTGGAAAAGTCAGTCTTAGTGGGTAAGACTTTTACTTTGATATTCAAGAAGATGCAGAAGGAAACATTGGTGATTATCAATTCTTGAAAGAGAAAAATCCAGGGAAATTTTTGTTGAAGAAGGAAGTTGCCTTTGGATTCTCTTCTCTCCTTGAGTGGGTCTGACAAGCACCTGCTGGGGCTTGTCTCTACTCTCCTGAGGGAAAATGGAAGCCGAAGGGAACCACAGGCACTGATTAGGCTAATTTCTCTGTCCCATCTGTCCTTATGGCTCAAGATCTTCACAGGCAGTTCCAGAAGCCTTCAGAACTCGATACCCAATATCAGTTCTCCCTAAGAACTCACCGGCTGATTTAGCAGAAATTTGAAAAGGTGGCTGCATGCCAGTGCGCTCTGAGAGCTCAGAATCACGAAGTTCCTCCCCTGGGAGCTTGGAGTTTTACCTCATCAAAGCTCCCGCAAACCCAACCAAGAGTTTTTAAGAAGAAAAACTAATCTGTGGAAGGGAGGCGTGAGGTGGAATGGAAGAAGTGTGATCTTGGAACTGGATGAATTGGGAGAGGCAAGTGCTTATTTCTGGAATCAGAGACACCTTGGATCTGCCCTCTTTCTAGCTGCCTGACTTGGAGGAGGTTTCTGAGCCTGGATTTCTCTCACTGCAGCGGGGGATAGTGACATTAGCCATTTCATCAGGTGGAGTCCCATTAAGGTCGACCTGAAAACGTCCTGGGGGAGCGGATGCAAGTGTTGATCCAGGATCTGGCTGGGCTACAGGCTGAAGAGTGTCAGGAAAACACATGCCACATGCTTGCCGGTGTCTACTGTGGGCCAGGTTCTTTGCTCTGTGCAGGAATTCAGGTAAAAAAAGAAAAGGGAAGAGGTTAATTGTGTGACTGTCAGATGTCGTCCACACATTATTTGGTTAAATCTTTTATATATATATATAGTTTTTATTTATTATTTTTGTGTTTTTTTGTGTGATGCTGAATATTGAACCCAGGGCCTCACACATGCTGGGCAAGTGCTCTACCACTGAGCCACAACCCCATCCCCTTATTTGGTAAAATCTTGACAACTCCTTTCAGAGATGGCAGCTGCAGAGAGCTATCGTGTTCAGATGTGGGAAAAACTGGAGACTCCATGAGTTTAAACAACTGATAAATGACAAACCTGAATCTGAGACGCCATCTAACTTACTCCCCAAATCCACCCTCCACCAATTCCTCAAAAGGTGAACAAGACCAGGTCTTTCTTCCAAGAAGCTCACAGTCTAGGTCACTGTCATCACACAGATGCCACCACAGCTGTCACCAGAACACTGCTGTGCCATCAGAGCTCTCCACTTCTTTATATCTGAATTCACCCTGAGTCTTAAATTCCATCCATGGGAAAATTTCAACTTTACCTCCTTAAGGTGAACACAGTCACTTCCGCCATTTATCCTCAACAAGATTTTTTTTTGGACAAACAGTCAAATTAGAAAATTTTTGCTCCTCTCCCTTTTACTCAAAGGTGATCTAAGTTCCAAGCACTTGGATAATTTTCTGGCATTCTGTCCGTGTCAGTTATCTGATCTTGCTCCCCTTTGTGGAGGGGGGATCCATCCACTTCCAGACCCACTATTCTATCCTGATTCCCATGGTCCCTCCAGGCCCCGGCCCCAGCCACACCCAGTAGTTCCTCGGGACAGTATTGGGTTCATCATGTAAGATCATTGGTGGTTGGGAATATGAACTGTGAGCCTGCACATTGTGGCTCTGGACTTTACCTGAAACCAGAGGGCTCACTTCCAAGTCATGCACATAGAATAGCACTAAAGGGCTCCCTTACATCCTGGTCTTCCACAGAATCTTCAGTCAAGGACCTTGGGTGTCTGGCACATGGCTCAGTCCCTGACATAAGGTGAAGACTCAATAAATGTCTGTTTTATAACAATGTCATAGCTGGGCATATGCTTGTAATCCCAGTGGCTTGAGAGACTGAGGCAGGAGGATCACAATTTCAAGACCAGCCGCAGAAACTTAGTGAGGCCCTGAGCAACTTAGTGAGACCCTGTCTCAAAATTTAAAAATCTGGATTAAATCTAGCTACTTTCATCTGAATATTTCAAGCTACTAGAGTCTGAATCAAACTCACTGAATCCTGGAGCCAGAATGGTAAGTTCTGGCTCTCTCTCCTCTCTCTCTCTCTCTCTCTCTCTCTCTCTGTGTGTGTGTGTGTGTGTGTGTGTGTGTGTGTGTGTTTTCCTGGTGAATTGGTGGGTCCCTGTGCTAAGCATCTTAAGTCACACTATATTTCCAGCACTTCTATAAGATGGGCATTACTATGCCTGCTTTACGGATGAGTCAAATAAAAGAGTTTAGAAAAACTGAGTAGTCAAGCGATAGTCAGGTTTTGCACCTGTGCTCAGGTGCAAGGTCTGCCCATGTTGGAGTGCATAGCCGGGTCCTGAGCCTGAGTTCAAAAGCCAGGCTTGGTGTTCAGGAGGCCATCTGGCAGAAAGCACAGGCAGGGACATGACCCAAACTGACCTCGACTTCGAGAATCAAGACTTGTGTACAGATGGACCCTGATGGAAGGAGCAGACTGCGCACAGGGAAAAGGCAGAATCCAGACTTGATCTGCTTGGAAAAGAGGGCTCCGGGGCTCAGAGCCTCCATGGTGGAACCTGTTGCCCTGACCGATGGTCTGGAGCAGGCACTCTGTGCCTCCTGGGATCTGAAGCTGCTGCTTGGCATGAGCAGAGAAGGCAGGTAGCAGATGAGGCTGGGGTCTGCAGTTGCCCCTCCTCTGCAGAGCCTCAGAACTTCTTGGATAACACAAACACAAGTTTGATGAAATGTAGAAGCTTTAGCATTGGAAATGGAAATGTGGGCGAAAGCTGGTCTCCAAGATGGGAAATAGGAATGTGAAGATCAGAGGGAGGGCAGGGCCCACCAAGCTGCCTGACCACAAGGGGAGGAGGAGTGCGGGGGGCCATGGAGCCCTGGCTGGGCTTGGAAGTGCCGGGGAGGTTGGGATGTGGGATATGATGTATAGGCCAGGTAACTGATAAAAGGGAACATTCACACTCTGGATTTGGGAGGTCGTCTCAGTACTACTCCTAAAAGCCAGTAACTACTGCTGTTTCTTGGTTTAGTGGCTGAATGAAATGGGGTGCACTGATTCTAGGCAGTGGAGAGCATTCTGTACCTGGAGGATCAGGTACAGAAAGGGCTGGATTATGGGGTCCGGATCCAGAAGGTGTGCTCCCTTCATTCCTAGTGGATGACATGGGGACTCTCTACTTCCAGAGTGACAGAGTTCTTATAAGTCTGAGTCCCCCGTGTTGTGCCTGTGGCTGTTCCTGAGAGTTTCTGTTTGAGAAATGAGGTCATGAAGAGATAAAATCCCGGAAGCCAATCCATTACATGATTTTTTGAAGCCACAACCCATCCCTCCCCAGCAGGCTGCCCAGGTGATTTCTACACTCAGCGACGGCAGCTTCGGCCTTCCTTTAATGGTGGCAAAGCAAACGGCTCCAGGAAACACGCCCTGGGCTCAGGGTGAGAGTTTCGATTTTCTGTGAAACATCCAGGGTTCACATCCCACGGTCACTCTCATTCTGGTCCCTGGTGGGCAGATAGATACTGGCCTGACTAGGAACGGTGTGCTCCTCGGGTGGCGTCTGGGTCCCCTGTGCTGCATGTCCTTGCTCTGTTTTTTTTTTTTTTTACACATCTACCACCAACATCAGGTTTTATTAACACAGGAGACAGCTTTCTAATGAAATATGGCCCTTAACTTCCTTTTATATTTGGTAATATCCTGAACTCTTTATCCAAATGAAGCATAAAGCACTTACAACTGTGTTTTGCCATGCCACTGACCAAGGAATATATTCATTTGCAGTAACATGGGATTCAATGGAGTGGAAAATAAGCTCTGAAAATTGCTCTTGCCACGAAATTGTATCAATAAATAGGAAAAGCCCATTTAGATTTCACTGACCAGCCTCCCCCCTGTGACAGAAATTAATATGGCCAAGTGGAGTGTGTTGAAGGTAAGAGGCAGAGGTGCAGAGGATGAGTGCACCCTGTATCAAGGCCTGCCAGTGTAGCTAGCTTATTTTGTTGTCCAAAGAGAGCTGAGGGTGCGTGTGTGTGTGTGTGTGTGTGTGTGTGTGTGTGTTGCAATGAGTGTGAGGGAGGCACAAGTCTCTGGGGCTGAGGCAGGAGCAGAGGTGCTGGACATTGGGCACTGGGCATGCGGCATGCTCCTGCTGTTGTGTTTGTCTGCAGACACTGAAGCCCTTCCCCAAGGGCATCCATCCCAAGACAAGAAAGGGAGAAGCAGGCTCCTATTGTATTTCTTTGAGTTACTGTGTCTTCTGGCTGTTAATTTCAATATATAGTACCATGTTCTCATCATAAAATCCTAGCAGACATATCCAAAAATAAACACGTGGCTGATCTGTGGGGTTTTTTTTCCCATGTGGAGATGAATAAAACATCAAATTCAGGTGTAAAGTAGTCAATTATGATGTTCAAAATTTGTGGAAACTACAAAGACTTGTGATTGACGATATGGAAATAAAGTCAAACGAAGAATCAGAACAGTCGGTTCGGCGTGAGTTTTTGCAAACTGGGTGATCTCTCTGAACTCAGTGGCCAGGTTTGTAAAATGGCTTTGCTACTTTGTGTTTTCCGATTGTTGCAATCAGATGAGACTGTGTGGGCAAAAGTCACTGCGATGTTCTGTGACACTTGAGGCTCTGTTATTATTTTCCATCATCAGCAGGGATGTTGAAGAACAGCAATTATGAAAGTAAATTACACCTTTAGGAACTTCTTTGTCACAGTAAAGGCTGAAATACTTGGTGAAAGATGATCCACCTGAGTCTGAGGAGCTGGGTTCCAATGCTGCACCTGGTTAAAACACAGCCAGTCCTGGAGCATTGAACACACCCCTCTACTTCTCACATCTGTGAAATGAAGAGGCTGCACTGAATTATCTCCAAAATTCGTTCCCAGTACCCAGTTTTGTGCCTTTGATCAAAGAGGGATCATGATAAAAACCCAGGTGATAAGCTAGGAATGAAAGAGCATATGTTGTCATTTTAAGAAACAAGAAGATCCCAATTCTCTGTGACTTGATGTTAAAGAACAAGGTCGTGGAGGAAATTTTGGAACTCTTTTTAGAGCTATTAGAAATAAAGAGATTTCCTAGGATAAACTTGTCTAAAACCAAAATCACCTTTCTTGGGCTATTTCGAAACCTTCCCATTTCCCTTTTTTAATTTTCATTTGAATCATCTGTCCAGTGTCAATGAAGCTTGCTAGAGGTGGCAGAGTCTCCTTTCCAGACACCCACCAAGATTCTGAAGTCTTGGCAAAGATGTAAAGGCAGTATCCAGGTGCCTATTACCACCCTTGTAGAAGGTGGCTGTCCTACCTCCTCTCCTTGCCAATAGGGTGCCTGGATTCGGGGGGGGGGGGGTTCCTTTTAGTGTGGACATGCAGAATAATAACCAGGGGAGGAGACTCACAGCCTCTTGCTGGTGGTCTGAGCCCCTCCCTGGCCCTCTAGGTGGCCGTGAGGAGACCTGACAGTGGTAACTCCACACATCTCCCTGTGTGATCTTGTCACACTGCCCCTTCCGCCCGGCAGGGTTTCTGCTGCTCTCATTAGTCAGAGCCTAGCAGATGATCATACAGACTTGTAGCAGGTGGAACAGGGGAAGGAACATTGACTTGTAGTCTGTGTCCCATTAGCAATGTGGGTAAAGGGAATCTGTGCTGTGTTCTCTGGCTCCAATTAGTTGCCAATTAGACTCTTGGAAAAAGTGCAATTCCTTAATCAAACTTTGGGAAATCTTTTCCAATGCAGAGTCAACAGTGCTCCCCACAATCTGGGGGTCAAAACTGAGGCTCTGATTTTGTCTCTCTTGACTAAAGCACCCGGTGTAGCTCCAGAGGCCAACCGACATATCGAATGTATGAATGAAATATGTAAAACATTCTCTTTGTAAAAGCCCAAACAATAGAACTAAAGCCCATTCTCTTTATCATGGTCCCATGTCCTTCCCAGAGGAGAACGCTGTCAGTGGGTTACTTTTGTTTGTAGATATGTGGGTGTATGTAACAGGGAGATGAACAGCCGCTCAGCTTAGGAGTCACTAGACACCTCCCTGCGGGATCCACTCAGAGATCCTGCTATCATCACCCAAAATGCCCTCCTCAAAATGTGAAAAGGAAAGTGTTGGGATTTGTTGGCTGAGGGAAAGAGTGCTGGGGCCCTTCCCATGTGACTTCATGGGGAATGAAAGGACTGAACTCCATCCTCAGGCCGTCCTTCTGTAGTTTGGGAGTGTCTGGCTTCTGATTCACTGACTGGGCATCTACTGGGAGAGTGGCCTTGTGATCTCCACTTAGCACCCATTTACTGGATCCACAGGGGAGCGGGGAGCTCATCCACAGTCTTTGGTTTGGAGCAAACTAAGGAGTTTTCTGTCCTTCAAGTGGATACAGAAGAAGGTGCCCTGAGCACTCTTGCTGTTACCTGATGGAGATGTCTGACTTCCAGGGGAGGAGACCCTGTCCATAAGAGAAGGTGGCTTTCAGCCACTAGTGAGGTGGATCAGAAGGAATCAAATCAGAGCCTTTCATCTATTTCAGGAAAGGTTCACCACATTCCCCAAAGGTTCACCACACCATCCAAAGGAGGATGTCTGCCAACTCATGGCATCAAGGACCAGACGGTGCCGAGAGAGCACCTGAGCTCCAATTCTACCTCTGTTCCAATTGGAGGGGGGGGGGAGCACACCAGGAAGGAGGAGGAAGATAAGAAGCAGAAAAGCAGACAAGCTTCCCTCACTCCAAGTCCCTCCAGCCAGGAATTAGGCTGAATTAGGTAGGAAGGAAGGATACATGAGATTGAGGACTTAAACTGGGACAAATGGATAGGACTCACCTGGAGTGTTTAATGTGTGACAGTGGCCAGAAAGCTGTGAGGTCTTTCCTGCATATCATTAAAATCTTGGAAGGGGAAATTCAATGCAGTTAAAAGCAGTGACAAAAAAAAAATCAATTCTATATTTGTCTCCCAATGAATCAGACTTCTCAATAAACTAGTTATGTGCAGAAAGATTTAGTGCTGTTTGTGTTTTTAACATTAACAATGTCATAATGTATATATCATGCTGTAACTTGCTTTCTCCCTCCCCAATATGTCTCAGAGATCTTTATATGTCAATATACTAGGATTTTTGTTGTTATTTATGACTGCTGCATAATCTTCCACACTAGAACCTTCCTGGAGTGAATTTGGCCACTCTGTGATGATGGGATTTCAGCTGTTGAGAAATACCACAGGCCATGCAAGAGGGCAAGGTCTGGCATAGGTTTCTGAAGTGGGACCATGGCTTCTAAACTGGGAATTTGCCCAGGATTTCTGACTCCCTGGTGTTCTCTAAGGCTGGACTCTAGTGATGTGAAGAGCAGATGGCCTCATCTTCTCCTCTTCATCTTTCCAGTAACAGCTCCTCAAAACCCCCATCTTACCAAGGTAGGAGAAAAGCCAGTGACTTCAATCCTGTTTTCTTGCCTAAAAACTGGAGTGGGTTCGTTCATTCTTTTTCCAAACTTTGGTACTGTGGTAATTGACCAATAATATCAGAAAAGTACTTTGAAAAATCTTGAAATGGAAGAGATTTATGAAAATCTAAAGGATTTATTAAAACAAACCATCCCCATACCAGTTAGATGTAATATGTCCCATGTGTTTGTGAGATACATATATTTTAACCTCTAGATTATGTTTTAAAAGTAATACATGCTCATAACAGCAGGATATTTTTCTGGTAATACTTTGCCTCATTGCCAGTCATTACTGAACAGATGTAAGAGTATTCAAATAAATATATGCAATATTAAACATACAGTGCTGAGTACGTAGGGTATGGATGCTTTGCATTCTGTGGGATCCTGCTCACCCTGGTCAACATCTATACATGCATCTTAAAATCTAGTGAGCTCCCCCTCCTAATCCTAAGGATTGTATTTTTATTTCCATAGCTCCCCTCATGAAGCTCAAAAATGAGTGTCAGATTTTTGCTCCTAGAACTGTTCCTAAAATATGTCTTCTTTGTTTTCTTCCAAGAGTAGAAGAATCTGGCATTGTTCTGTCTCCAGTTTCAACCTGGGGCTATTTATGGTGATTTTCCTGTGGTGTAGTTGGAACTGCCTTCCCTCCAAAGTCTTCCTACTAAATTTTTCGCAGCGAGCACATTGTATTTATCATGCTCTGACCCAGACTAGCTAAGAGCACGTGCACATTCCTAGACAATTTTGGGAAAATCAGTCACTCCAAATACGTTCTCCTGATTCACGATTCTATTTCAGGCTCTTATCTACAGGCCTTGGTCAAGTGCCACTGGGTAATGATACAGATGAAGCCAAGCCTGATCCTTCTGAAGCCTTAGCCCCCACATCAGCCACCTGCCAGTGATTAGTTTTTTAACTTGGAGGAAAAAGTAGATATAAATCACTTGGTATGTCTGACAATTTTTTATTGAGGGGATTTATAGAATCACAGGATCAGAAGAGAAGCCAAGAGCCTGGAGAGTTGTTCCCCTGCCTTGGGGTAGGTTGGCAGTTGGCTTCCTGGGTAGACTGGCTCGATTTTCTTACTATAGTTTTTTAGAATAAAAGATTATATTCCTCATTCTGCACAAAGGATTATAATGTTCAGTAATCCTTACAGCCAGGATGTTTTTCCTTTAACTCCCCTAAGAATTAGAGTTGGAAACCATTGGCTTCTCATTTGAATATACCTCGGTTCCTGAAAAGTCTTGGCATGAGTATGTGGAGTCATCTGTGACCTTTGAAGACATCATCTGTTTTGGACACAAATAAGTTTGTGTTTCTATCATTTTAGTGAGTTTTTTTTTTTTGATACTTTCTCCAGGTGCCCAGGATCGGATCTGGAATGGCCACCCCTGCCTTTTTCCCATGGGCAGAATGGCCCAAATGCAAAGAGGACAGATTTCCTAAGAATGGGAGTGTGTGGAAAAGACAGATGGCCTTCTCTGCCCCTGACAGCTTCCCACTGACAACATCTGTGAAGGGAGGAGAGGCATTGACTTTGAGATCCTATTTGTGTCACTAGCAAATGAGATGTAGACTTGAACGGCATCCGTGGAAGTGAAGGCAGAGGCTCTGAATCTGCTGCCCCCTTCAGCCCTGTGGCCACCATGTCCCTCCTTCTTGATGTTGGGCAGAGCTTGCTTTATCATTAAGTCCCTGGTGGTGAAAACAACTGCCTAAAGCTTGTCAGGCCAAAAAACCCTCCTGGCAGGGTCCCACGACTGCATGGGGTGGAAAGAACCCCAGTTCTGGGTAGATGTTCTTTTCCTTTGACATTTTAGCCCCTGGCCCACTTCAGTCAATCTCAGGGACAACGAGACTAGAACTGGAATATGATGAGTTGTTAATCTCAGAGTTTTATGAACCACTCAGATTCGAGCTCTTCTTTACAATGAAAAATATGTGTTCCTAGTATTATAGATGTCTGTGACCTTCACACTAGATTTCTTCCCAGTAACAGTCCAGATCTAGAATCTGAAGTTGCTCAGAGAACTCAGAAGTGAAAACTTTTACAAAAAATCTCCTCCTCTAAAAAAGACCAGAATTTAAAAACTGAGTTTTGACCTACTGAACTCTTATGATGTACTATGCAAATAAGACATGCTACCTGTCTTCAAGAGCCTAGCCTTGCCAGAGAGGACCTTCAAGCATGTGATGTATGATGCTAAATACTGTGCCATGGGGAGGTGTTCTGAGCCAGGCGATGTCTGAGAGGGGTCTTGAAAGACAAGTGGGCTGTAGTTAGGTAACAGGAGAAGAAGGGCCGGGGGAGATGGTGAGGTAAGGGTGAACCACTTCTCTAGGGAACTGCAAGTGGTGCCTGAGGCGGGATTCAGAGTGCCAGGTGGGAATGAAAACATGTGACATTCCATAGACAGGGATGAAGGGCAGACCTAAAGCATTAGTGTTGCAGCCTGAGGGCAATTAGGAATAATTACACAATAAGGATCTCCTCCTGTTTGTGACTTTAAAGCCATTTGGGTGGTGGAGGGAGAGGCTTACATAAGAATGAATTGGTGAAAACAAAGTTGGAGGTAGAGAAACTGGAAAATTCTTGAAATCACATGAGAGATTGGTGTGAACTCAGGTAGTAGCAAGGGGGTAGAGACGGATGAGTTGGTACCATATTATGGAGGACGAATTAATGTTTCTCTGATTGGCTGTTACAGCTGTGGGAAAAGAAATCAACGAAGAAGTAGCTCCAAATTGTGGTCACTGAGGAGAAGGTACTGAGGTCAGTTTCAGAGGTAGGAATTGTGAGACGTCTATGGGGCATCCCAGGGGCAGTGTCCAGCACTGGTCTAGGTCATCTGGGTCTGGGTCATGACTCACTGGTCACTGAGTCTTCTGCATGGACACCTCAGCTCAGATACGAGTAGATGAAATCACCCATTGCTTGTGCAGAGGAGCAGAGAATGTGCACTCTTTCCTTGCTTTATGCTGGAGCACAGCCCTTCAGGGTCTGCCTCCAGTGCGTAGCAGCATCGACAATACTGTTCTCTCCTGGCACCGACGGACACGCACTTACATTCCTCCTCTGTTTTCTGGACTTCACAAAATCACAACTTCCATTATTAAAATCTCACCTATACCTTATAGTTCATTTTAGTTCTCAGAAGGATGTGGGAAAATGTCCTTTTTTTCTGGGGACATAAACAGATGCCTTAATTTGGGTATTAGCTATGCTCAGACACCAAAGTGAAATGATGTATGTTGATGCCTTTGGGACAGCTACACTGAGTGACAAATCCTTGCTTCATTACCAGATGTGGAGGTGGATTGTTTTCTGTTAATTCTCTTCCCTGACTGCCAGAACTAGATTCCGAGCCCTTTGTCACGATTTATTTTTGTTTCCACAGAATCGTCTCCGTATCTGTTTGTCTCTGACCGCTGGTGGATTGTTGTGAACGTTTACATAATGGGCATGGGAGGAGGACGGCTTTCAAAACTTGATTTTCCAAGGCCTGACAAAAGAGTAAATATTTTTAGATTTTTGAGAAACATAATTCAGAGCAGCAAATAAATGTGTCTTAGTGTTCTGAGGGATTCAAATGTTCTAAATGAGGACACTCTCAAGTAGCATCTGTGCCTGTCTCTTCACCACGTACGTCCCTAATTCCCTTCGAGGCACAGTGAAGCAAGATCACTCTGAGCACCGACTGCTTCTCTTCTGAAATAAGTGAGTGTCAAAGTGTGAAATATGATATATCAAGAACTATGTAATGTTTTGAACAACCAATAAAAAAAAAGAAAAAAAAAGAAATAAGTGAGTGCTAGCAGGTCTCCCAATTTGCAGGTGCTGTTTTGTTGAGTCAAAGAATACTCCAAGTAGGAGCATTGGCATGCTGGAGAGGAGCTTCTACACCTCTGCAGTGGGACTCTCTGGAGAAGCCACGTGTTTCCCAAATCTTTTGGGATGGATAGGATGCAATTCCATGACCATTTTGTGCCTTTTTAATTTTGCTCAATTTGAGACCTCTGGGGTGGACTTGTCTACAAGATGTGAGCCCGCCCCAGAAAAATCTCCGTTCTTATGCCATTTCTCTTCCTCCCTCCACTAGTGAAGACTGGACACATCTCTGCCTTCACAGGTGAGGGGTGTGGGGGCAGGATGGAGTTGCTGATGTGAACTGGACTTTTATGACTCAACCCTGGCTAGTTTGACTTTAGGGACATGGTTTCTGTACTAATAACAAATGCTGTCAATCAAAGCATCATATCGAAGGGTACAGAACATTGTATCTAGAATATTCTTAATTTAGATGGAAAAAAAGTATCAGAATAAAAAACAAGACTTGTGTCCCAGTGAGTTGATTTTTACTCAGGAGAGAGGTGGCTGACTGGAAGTGGGGGGGGGGGGCACAAGCTACCTCTAAGTAGAAATGGGGAGGGGGTGGTCAAAACGAGTTCTGGGGACAGACTTCTATTCAAAAGGAAGGACATATGAATTCATTTTGGAATTCTAAGAGGTGCTGGAAACAGAAATTTAAAAACTGTAAAGATGACCTAGAGTTTTGTTAAGTATCTGGTTTGGCTTTTGTACCCAAGCAGTCAACTGCGCAGCTTAAGAAATGGCTGAATCCTTTCAACCAAAGTAGAGAATGATTAATGCAGAAACAGCAGCCTAGCATTAATGGCAGCATCAGGACAAGTGAAGGTGGCAGGCAGCTTTCCGGGCACCAGCATCGCCAGGGGCATGGTGGTTTGTATCTGCATACAATCTTGTGCAAGCTGGAGCAGCAGCAGGTGACCGCAGTGATCTGAAAGCTAAGAGCAGTTCCAACCAATGACTTTCTCTCCTGACACTATTCCCAGGCTCAGACAGCCTGGGAAATCAGTTTTTACTTTAGGTTATATGCACCACTAGGGAGAGCATGTTTTAGGTCCTTGTTTCTCTCTGACTGTACCTCTCTCTGTAACTCTCTCTGTCTCTCTTCTGTCTCTCCTCTGTCTCTCATACAGGTGTGCACAATGCTCAGACTTTCAGGTTATGAGACTTTTTTGGAGGCTACATGACTTCTCTAAAAGGTCTATAGCTGGGGTCTGGGGTTTGAACGCATGTGATTTATACACAGGTGGCTCTTTGGAGAAGTGGAAAGAGGTAAGTAAGATAGAGCAGGTGTTATGGTTTAGATATGAAGTGTTCCCCGAAACTGATGTGTGGGACAATGCAGGAACATTCAGAGGTGAAATGATTAAATTACAAGAGCTGTAACCTAATCGGTGGATTAATACATTTGATAGATTAATAATTTGAATGAATTAATGGGTGAAAACTGTAGCAGGTAGCTCATGACCTGGGGAAGTAGGTCGCTGGAAGAGTACCTTTGGGGATTATATTATCCCTGATTCCTTATTCCTTGCACTCAAGTCTCATATTCTCATTCTCTCTCTCCCTCCCTCCCTCCCCCTCCCTCCCCCCCCTCTCTCCTTCCTGGCTGTCGTGAACTGAGCAGTCTTCCTCCACTGCGTCCTTCTTCCGTAATGTCCTGCCTCAGCTCAGGGCAAAGCTATAGAGTTGGCCCACCATGGACTGAGCCTCTGGAACCTTGAGCCAAAATAAACTTGTCCTCCTCTTAGTTGTTCTTGTCAGGTCTTGTGGTCACAGTGACACAAAGTTGACTAAAACAGCAAGAGAAAGAACTCAGGAAGCGTTTGGTGTCAGCTGGACTCCACAGAAGCTGTGGAACATCAGTGGCACCCAGAGTAGGGGTGGGCATGGCTTATTGTCTTGGGGAGTCTGCTTCTATTAATGGGTAATTCTTTGGAGAAGAGCACTATCCAACACCCACAAATGTTGGGACATGAGGACTCTCACCCAGAAAAGAGGATCTAGGTGGATGCTGCCACAGACTCTACCCTTTTTTTTGCAGATTGAGTAACTGAGATTCAAGATACGCATTGCACCAGTTACCTAACCAGTCAGTGACACAGCACGAACTCAGAATTAGTGAGCAGAGATCACAGCATGGTCTCCCCATTTCATACCATCTATGCGTGAGACTCCGGGCCCTCTGGTAGTGTTGGTCCCCAAAACCAATATTAAAGCCTGCATGAATCCTGGCTCTGGCTGAGGCCAGCACAGAAGGGTGAAGATTATTTTATATTATTGGAATACAATTCTCCATGGATCTCTTACGCTTCCATATGTCTTATGAGGAAAGACACTGACTGCTGTTATTCCTGACTATCTTTTCAATGATATTTGTTTAGCCAACAGCCTTGGGAGACAGGGACAGTGTCTTTCCCAGGCAAGGGCAGGCATGCTTCCTATTATACAAGGTTTGGATTCATTAAGCTCAGCTGTCATCTCTCATAACATAACACACAGAGTATGTAGGTGTCTCCTGGTCCTCTAAGCAGTGCCTTTTAAAATTGGGCTCAGGGAACTGATGTAAAAGTAGAATATTCTGGCTGTTGCTAGTGCTACGACTAATAAAATGTCCTTTGCCTCTGACCCGAGAATTTTTTTTTTTTTTAACCAATTTGAAATTGTGCCAGGTTAAGTTGTTAGCATACATAGAGGGTAAAATCTTAGACCCCTTGCAGAGTTTGACTAAGCATTGCCACTTCTGGTTATAGGAAGAAAATGTACCTTTGTGACTGGTGATTTGAATTTCTAGTGAGATTTTAGAAGTTTTTTTTTTATCCCTAAATTATTTATTTCCATACTACATGATGGTTGGTCTGAGATGTGCTTTAAAAACAATTGTTTCCTCTTATGGGGATGAAGAGCCTCTTCATTAAGTTAATCAATTTAGATTAATGCAAATAGGTAGACTGTGCTAATGGTCTCAGTGATTTACTCCTTTGTCCAATGGGATGTTAGCAGAGGCAACTCAAGCAGACCCTCAAAAATGCTCACACTGTTGGGTTTGTGTTATATGTGTGCCATCACCATGAAAAGAGCAAACGTGACTACCTGGCTGGTCCCAGGACCATGATGAGAGGCCCATGGGATATACTCTCCCAAGACACTCAAGTCAGTGATACCCGGCCAGCCACAGACGTATGAGGAGGCCAAAGCAAGACCAGTCGGGTGATGCTGCTGAGCCCCACCTAAATCAGGCAACTCACCACTGTTGGTTAAGTCAATGTCTATGGCTGTTTTAAGCTATTAATTTGGGGAGCTATTGGTTATACACCAAAAGCCATCATAGTCATAACTATGCAGAGATGATTGCTTCTGATTTTTCATTGGCATGGACTTGGGAGAAGGGTACTAAGGCAGCTGCCACGGCCCCAAACTCCACATCTTGGCTCTCAGAGCTCTGTTAACTGCAGTTTTATATGGTCAGACTAGGAAGTTGTCCGTCCTTCCTCCCTCCCTCCCTCCCTCCTTCCTTCCCTGAAAAGCTGGAATCCAGCCTAGACTCCATTCCCCAAATTGTACTCTTCAGCATGAGATTCTCTACAGCCACAAGTAGCTTCTGCTCAGTGTCAGGCCCACGTCCTCCAGAGGCCTGGGTCCCTACAGAGATGCCCATTATCTAGCTTCTCTGCTCTTCCTTCTAATTCAATAAAAAGCCTCCCTGTAGAACTGTATGACTGAGATTCCCACAGCCTAAGCCTGCTCGCAGGGCCCACCTGACTAGCTCACCAAGTGTGTGATCGCCCTGCAAGGCAATTAGTGTCGGTGTCATTCAGTCATTAGATATTCTTTAATATGAGATTAGACAATTAATTTGATCATGAAAAGACATGTCATAAAACTTGCAGGAATGGGAAGGTGCAAGTCTGGCAACTGTAAATGTGGGCATCCTGTACAGAATTAGAAGAATTCAATTTAACATCAGAGCACTTGGGAACGGAACTGAAAAGAAGGCGATTCACAATTGGCAAGAGGAACGGCAGAAGCTCTTCAAAAATGCATAGGGAATGGGGGAAATGAGGAACACTGTGAATCCAGAAGACTAAAGCTTTACCAGCTAATTAGAGTCCTTTTGAAAAGTATCCCAAGCAACTGGAGCCAGAAAAAATCAGAAAGATCATGAAAATATTTCTTGATTTGAGAAAAGATCTCACATCACAATGACCAAAAGAGCTCAGTTTTTATAGTTAAATTAATAAAATGACACCCTCTCCTAGATAGAGTCCAGCACAATTTTCAAATTATAAAAAAGACAAAATAATCCTTTGAGTACCCAGGCACATGAAAAGAAAGACAATGGACAGATTGTTTACAAAGGCATTAATGTTAGATTGTGACAGACAGATTTCATTTCCTCCAATGAGAAATGCTAAAAGATAATGGAACAACTTTTGGAGTTTGGGTAGCTGTAAGAGGAAGAATTACTGCCCCAAATTTTATACCCAACTAAACAATTATTCAAAACATTTGTATCTAAACAAAATGATTAGTATATACCATGGACTCACTCTTTTTGAAAAAAAAAAGTTAACAGAGGATGCTTTTCAACTGAAAAAGGGGAAAATCTTCATTAAAATGCAAATTTTTTTATTTTTTATTTTTTTTATTGTTGGTCGTTCAAAACATTACATAGTTCTTAATATATCATATTTCACAGTTTGATTCAAGTGGGTTATGAACTCCCATTTTTACCCCGTATACAGATTGCTGTATCACATCAGTTACACTTCCATTGATTTACATATTGCCATTCTAGTGACTGATGTATTCTGCTGTCTATCCTATTCTCTACTATCCCCCTCCCCCTCCCCTCCCCTCCCCTCCCCTTTTCTCTCTCTACCCCCTCTATTGTAATTCATTTCTCCCCCTTGTATTATTTTTCCCTTTCCCCTCACTTCCTCTTATATGTAATTTTGTATAACCCTGAGGATCACCTTCCATTTCCATGTGATTTCCCTTCTCACTCCCTTTCCCTCCCACCTCTCATCCCTGTTTAATGTTAATCTTCTTCTCAAGCTCTTCGTCCCTACCCTGTCCTTGGTTACTCCCCTTATATCAAAGAAGTCATTTGGCATTTGTTTTTTAAGGATTGGCTAGCTTCACTTAGCATAATCTGCTCTAATGCCATCCATTTCCCTCCAAATTCTATGATTTTGTCATTTTTTAAAGCAGAGTAATACTCCATTGTGTATAAATGCCACATTTTTTTATCCATTCATCTATTGAAGGGCATCTAGGTTGGTTCCACAATCTTGCTATCGTGAATTGTGCTGCTATGAACATCGATGTAGCAGTGTCCCTGTAGCATGCTCTTATTAGGTCTTTAGGGAATAGACCGAGAAGGGGAATAGCTGGGTCAAATGGTGGTTCCATTCCCAGCTTTCCAAGAAATCTCCATACTGCTTTCCAAATTGGCTGCACCAATTTGCAGTCCCACCAACAATGAACAAGTGTACCCTTTTCCCCGCATCCTCTCCAGCACTTGTTGTTGTTGGACTTCATAATGGCTGCCAATCTTACTGGAGTGAGATGGTATCTTAGGGTGGTTTTGATTTGCATAAAATGCAATTTTTTTAAAAAAATCCTTATACAGAGCTTCTTGCATGAGTGAAGATCATATTTATGTTTTTAACAGTTTTCTGTGTAGTGGTTGGTGGAAGGTGAACCATGGAGTTCATCTATCAGTGCCGCAGCACCTCCATCTTCACATCTGGAGTTGCCCTCCTTACCTGAATTCTACTAGAGTGATTAAACATAAAAAGCTTTGTTAAAAATGGCTATTATGTGAGAGAAAAATGTTGACTAAAGTCTCAAAGGCAGTGAAGTAATGCTGTGAGGACACACGGAGCAAGCACACTAGAAATATTTAGTTGTTGCTCTAAAAATATTTTTGAGCCCTTATTAGATGTACTGCCATTTGTACCGAGTCTGGAAAAATGATGAATGAAACAGGCTAAGATATTTGCTCTTATGAAACTCATGAAGCAACCAATTAAACAAGCATTTTGCACAATTAAAACTTGTGAGGGTGCTAGTTAAAGAATAGGAACGAGGAGGACTTTAGACAAGGTAGTAAGAACATGTGCTTTCAGGTAGGCCTAGAAGGACGAGACGTCGTCATCATGAAAGTAGCTGGGGGGACTCTTATGCCATACGAGCTTGACATTTGTACAGTTGTTAAACCAATAAGCAGTGGAATGAGATGATTTAGCTTACATTTTCATAAGATTGCTTTGTTTGCCATAGGAGAAGGGGACATAGGTGGGCAAGGAGGAAGGTCAGAAAACGTGTTCCAGGTGACAGACGATGACATCCAGGTGGCAGGTGGGACAGCATGGAAAAGGGTCATGGCCAAGATGGAGAACAGTGTTCTAGTCCAGGAAATAAAGAGTCTGAGATGTCCCTTGACATTCAGATGGAGAAGTCAAGTAAGTGGCTGAGAATATAATTCCTAAGGTTAGAGAAGCCAAACGTACAAGTACAATATGTACTTGAGAACCAGCAGCGTGTGGTGACATTTAAAACATGAAAAGCGATGATGTTGTCAAGGGAGAAAATACCAGAACTGAGCTCTAAGTGCCGCGCAAAGCAGGGCAAACAGCAAGGCAGCTACGCACTAAATTTGCCAGAGTTTTGGGAAGAGCTCTTGGCTGTGTGCATTTTAGCAAGTGTTCAGGTACCCCGTGGCTTGCTACATTACAGGTCAAGGCCCAGCATTTAGCAGGGACAGATTCTGGACTACAGCTCTGGGACTGTGGGACTTCTAAACTGTCTGACCGAGAAAGCATCAGCCCTTAGCCGGGCACACTCAGCGCCTTGCTCACGAGCATCTGGGTGGAGGACTTTGCTCCAGCCTTATTCTGCCAGCTCCATGTTTATGGCTGAGGAAGCACTAGTCCCACTTCTGATGTGAACAGGAAGTGAGATCTAAGGCTGGGGGTTGCAACTAGATGGTATGATGTTTTGCTGGTTAGATTTCTACATCAGCATTCTTAGTTGGAAAAGCCTCAGACCGTCCCCCAGTCCCCCGCCCTCCATGGTCTGATGGGGTCCCTGGGGTTCAGGCCTTCTGGTTGACTAGAGTTGATTGACTGAAGCATGGGATATAGCCAGTTGCCATGGAGCTTTGCTATGGCCTTGCTGGAGAAGAGTCTTAAATAGCTTAATCCTTAACTCCCCATCTCCCTTCTGATGCCAAAAGGTGGTGTCTGTGCACCATGGTCCATGGTCAGAACCTAGGCCTTTCCATCTGGCACTTGTGGGATTCGTCACTGGCATCCCTTTATTGGGCCTGGGAAGGGGTTAGTGAGGGTTGATTGACCACCCCCAGGAGGCAGGTCATTTTCACCTGACCCACACGGGGAAGTACATTTGTAATAACAACCAGCATGGACAAGATCTCCAGTCTGAAAAGCATTTGGCAGCTGTAGCCTAGGAGTTGGGAAAATGCTAAATAACATTTTCAGCCTTACTCACAAGACTCCTCCAATGATTCCCGTAGGGAGAAAAAGACATCCTGTGTGGCTTGCTCAGTCTCTAGTCCTGTGATTCTTTTTTCAGTTTCATTTGTAGGTACTAAGTGGTGTAATTCAGTGGAGCCTGCCAGAAGGCACTAGACGTAGGCAAAAGCATTGGTGTTATCACTGTGTACCAAATGACGACCAGTTCTCTCCAGCACATCCAGTACTGAGGAGCACGTCTCACCTAATGACAGATTAGGTCACCGCCTGTGAAAAACACACCAAAAAACTGAGTGGCCGAGGTGATCATCCTTGAGGCTGATCATCTTGGCAGGGATCTAGGAGTTACCCCATCCCCTCCATGGAGTTCCAAGTTCATGGTTCTGTGACCACTGAATGCATACCTTCGCACTCCAATAAGCAAAGATGCATGGGGTGCCAGTTCTTGGCGAAGCTTCCAGGCTCTGAAACTCAATAGCCCATGACAAGGAAAAAGGAAGGTGGCTTCCTCTGAGTCACGTTGATTGGCTTTAGTAACAATAAGCCCTCAGGAGAAAGCAGAGCCTCCTCAGAACAGGGCGTAGACTGGACTTGGCAAGTTCCTGAGGGAGTCAAGGTAGTCAAAGCTGTGCCTCTAATTAGCAGAGTCAAATTGGAAACAGATATTTAAAAAAAATCTGAAAAATATTATCTTAGGCATTGCACCATTAAGTACAGAGAAGAGCTGAGAGGTACAATGTTTAATAAAGAAAACCCTTTGCACTCTCAGTGTCCAAACATATCCTTCTACCTATTTTTAACTTCTAAGCAGTACTTTATGGGCATCATTCATTCACCTTGTTGAGAGCCACAGCCAAAGGGGCCCCAGCAAACTTCCAGCTGCCAGCAAACTTCCAGCTGCCGGCTGATGATTGGCTCACAGCAGCCCCAGCAACATCTAGCTGATTGGCTCCTCTGCGGTGATGTTCATTGGGCTGTTTCCCTGCCCTTCAGACTGCCAGCTGATGGTTGGTTCACAGCGGCCCCAGCAACATCTAGCTGATTGGCTCCTCTGCGGTGATGTTCATTGGGCTGTTTCCCTGCCCTTCAGACTGCCAGCTGATGGTTGGTTCACAGCGGCCCCAGCAACATCTAGCTGATTGGCTCCTCCACGGAGCTGCTCATTGGGGGACTTCTTTGGCTCCACCCACACGACCCAGCCAATCAGCCTCAAGAGCAGGAGGATTGTGGGAGGTGGTGAGGTTTGTGTGGGGGGAGAGGCTTGGGGAAGCCGGTGGTGGCAGTTGGGCTCTGAGGGTTTTTTCCTGAGGAGCTGTTTTGTTTGGCGTTTGTAGTTCTAAAAATAAAGTTAGTTTCTTTTGACAAGTGGCTCCTGAATTGTGCCCAAAGAAAACCCTTTGCACTCTCAGTGTCCAAACATATCCTTCTACCTATTTTTAACTTCTAAGCAGTACTTTATGGGCATCATTCATTCACCTAATAGTTGCACTTGTATATTATATGAATAAGACGTTACTCTTCACCTCTCCCAAATGGGGAGATACAAAATCTTATGTACATATGTATTTTCTTAACATAAAATTTCTTTTGATATTCTGTCTCCTAAAGACTGAGTTAACAATGACTCTAAATACACTGAATATAATATGGTAGGAAAAGAAGGGAGTCATAAGAATGGCTTGAATCATTTCTGCTCACTTTTGTTGGCCAGAACCAGTCATCTACACCAGAAACCCGGGAAGCTGTTCCCAGAAGAGAAATAAAAACTGTTGGGTAAACAGTAGCGCTGCCTCTGTCATGCTTAGCAGAATGTTTCAGGAAAGAAGGACTTTTGATTAAACATATTTTTTAATATTAAACATATTTTTCCTGGACTCTGAAATAATCCTTTAAGATGACAATAAAGCAACTAAACAGGTAGAAACTGAGAAAGGCTAGGAGAATTGGCGGGGTGAGGGGATAAAGAACCATGAGTGAGAGATGGTGACAAAACTTAGAACCCAAAGATCACATGGATTTGATGGGAAAGGGTTAAATATTTGACAAAGAGAAGATGATATTCCCACTTATCCCAGCCCCCTGAAAGTCTCAGGTATTGGAAGAGAAAGGTGTCTTAATTAGGTATAGGTACAATAATAATATACAACAGAGTCACAAGACCTCAGTGGCACAGTGACCCTTTGCTGGTGATCAGCAGGATTGGTCATGCATTTATGGGCGAGGGGGCTTTCCTGAGGCTGAACTTGGCAGGAGCGACTTAGCTGGGGCAGCTCTACTGCACGTGTCTCTCTGGCTCCTGCTGAGGCCTGTGGGCCAGCACAGTCCCCTTGCTCTCGTGGAAAAAGCAGAGGCACAGGAGGACACACTGAAATGCTAGACTCAGGCTCTGAGCAGGCACATTTACCCATGCTTCTTATCTTGGTCAGAGTGAATCACACAACCAAACCTCAACTCAAGGGGTGAGAACCTGGACTCCTGCCCCTTAGGGAGAAGAGCTCCCAAGCCACATGGTAAAGGACACTGATGAAGGAAGGGGTGAAGAATCGAGTCCATCAACACTGCCTGCCTCAGTCTGTGTGGACTACCATACAGAGTGCCGCAGACTGGCTCACTTATGAGCAAGAGCAATGTGTTGCTTACACTTCTGTGGACCAGGGAGTCCCAGAGCAAGGTGCACATTCAATGCCTGGTTCACAGGTGATGGCTTCTCTGGTGGAAGGGACCTATGGGGTCTCTTTTATGAGGGCACCAACCCAGTCATGAGAGCTCGGTCCTCATGATCTACTCGCCTCATCAAGGCCCATCTCCAAATGCTATCAACATGTGAAATTGGGGGGAGACACAAACACTTGATCTATGGCCCTTCCACGGCAAGACTGAGAGGAGGAGCTAAAAACAGGGGCATGGGTTGCAGCCTCCTTGTCAAGAGCCTTCAGAGCCTCAGGGGTCTATCCCCAGAAGGCAGCAGAGGAGGGTCAGGTGACTGCTAAGACAAGGGGAACATTGGCCTTCTGTAAAGTGCTTACCTGCCAGGACTCTAGCTCGTCTGAAGAAGAAAGAGGCAGTCTTTTCTGGAAAAACTGAATGAATCCAGAGAAAAGGCCTAAGCAGTGCTCATGTGGAGCTGAGTTTGTGAAGGTGTATGGCAAAGGGATGTTAAATTTTAAAAGATTATTGTAAATGATAATACATATAAAATAGATACAGCCTTCAGTAAACATAATGTGCTATATAATTACACACAGAGAAATGTGTATATGTATGTGTAAATGTCTGTATCGATATGTATGATTTACAACAGTAGGAATTAGAGATGAAGTGACGCTCATGAAGATAATTCCTTCAAGAGGTGGAGATGGAGATGGGAATGTGTTGGTAAATGGAGGGATAGCTAGGTTTAATAAATATTTTTTCCAATATATTTTATGGCCAGATGTGGTAGTATGTGTCTTTAATCTCAGCAACTCTGGAGGCTGAGGTGGGAGGATCACAAGTTTAAGGCCAGACCTCAGCAACTTAGTAAGGCCCTAAGCAACTTTGCAAGACCTTGTCTCAAGGGCTGGAAGATGTGGCTCAGTGATAGATCAACCCTGGGTTCAATCTCCAGTACCAAAAAAAAAAAAAAAAAAAAAAAGCAGAAGAGATAAGACATAAACAAAAGCTCAGAGTCTTTGAAAATGTAAGAATCTGAAGTCAACTAGAAAACAGGTAGTTCTGGATACTTCAGGAGCGCTAGTAACATGTGTCTCTGTTTAAGAACCGGGGGACCCTGATTCTCTTTTTCTATTTTGTTTCTTTGCAGCATCTTGGATCTCTCTCTCTCTCTCTCTCTCTCTCTCTCTCTCTCTCTCTCTCTCTCTGTCATCTTTACATATGTAAAGTAGAAAATCAACATATAAAAATGCTAATAAAGGTTCTATCTGTGTGACAGCACGGCTGATTTTGTTCACTATGCTATTATGCATTTTCAATTTTATGTAATAAGAATGCATTAATTTCAAATCTGGGGAAAGTGTTACCTGTCTATTCATTTATGCTTTTATTTATTTGTTTCCTTCAGAAAATGTAGGTTCCTGGAAGGGCAGGTAGACTGCCCAGGAAGTGGTGCTTTAACTAAGTTGACATAATTTAACATACCTTGTCTTTGGGGGGATGATTTTGCCTGGAGGGGAGAATGGATGGTTTAACAGAATCCTGGGGAAAAAAAAAATCTCTGCCTCGCGTGCTGGGCCTGCGCCTCTCCACGCGGTGCCCTTTCTGCCCCACATCACAGCTGTCTGCCTCCCTCTCGCTTTCTCATGTGTTCGTCTCTCACTCCCTCAGGCTATTTTCAGTTGGCCCCCTCCCACTGCCTGGTCTATTTTCATGTGAAGAACATGGTTTTTGAGAGCCCTACTTCCTCTGCCCTGGTCCCCCTGTGGACCGGCCTGAATGCATGTTGTCAGGAAATTAGGCTTGGCCCAGTGCAGGGAATGAATAAAACACTAATCGTCTATTCTCCCCAGGACCCAGGAAAAAGTGCAGGAAGCTGGCTGTGTCCTCTCAGCTCCCGAGGATTGCACTCTGGTGTGCCGGGACCCTGGGCTCTGGCCCTCTGCTCTGCCACAGAATCAAATGGACTAGGATTAGATGCTGGGCACCGGCCTGTGTGTGTAGCTCTGGGTAAGTTCTTATGACCCCTCAGCTTAGGTGTCCTTGGTAAGATGGGGTCATGACACCCACCTCACTGAATTCCAGGCAGAGAAAGAGCTGTCCCGGTCAGGCTGGGCATCCAGTGAAAAGACCTTTCCACCCCTTTCTTTCTACCTGATCTTCCCACTTCTTCTGTTCCAGTTGATTTTCTTAACTAGATAAAACTCTGATGCTTCTGTCACAACCCAAGGGACGTCTTGCCTTCATCTCCACAGTTGTATCTAGCTAGATAGGAGCAGAACCAGAAGTCAAGGATCTTGGCTCTGGGGAATGACAGCCAAGCGTTTTTCTCTTAAGGAAACCTTTGTCTATTAAAATGAACGAGGATATTACAACCTGCCTGTCTCTTAACCCCCTGCGATCTCAGTCAGTTCCTCTGGCCAAGGTCCCATGGTAAGCACTTAAGTTTAACCTCGTCGGAGCCTCAAGCAGCCCTAGGAGCTAATGTCATTCCCAGACCATAGAGAAGAAAAGTGAAGCTCCAATAGTTTGTTCAAGGTCAAACTGCTGGTAAGTGCTGGAGACAAAATCTGAAACTTAAACTCGGATTCTGCATAAGCTCTGAGGGGCGTTCATCTGCTTTAATTTCCGGTCCTTGTTGCAAGTAGGTACCCAATAGAAACTGGATTTGAAGACGTTAATTAGTTCAAAATGCCCATATCTCTGTCATTATTACCATTTTTTCTCTTTGGAAAAGCTTTTCCTTCTCTTTGTTTCTCATTTGTTACGTTCCTCTTAATAATTTTTCATTCAGTGGGTTGGATTTGGGGGATTCACCTGTTTATCTGCTCACACCTTGATATCCACCAGCCTCTCATGTGCTGGGACTGTGCAAGTCACTGGAGATACACAGACGCTGGTGGGGTCACAGTCTGATGTGGAAGGGGAATGTCCTGGGAAGGGGGGTACTCAGCTGAGAGTGGAATCCTGAGGTGCGAGGCATTCAGCTGCAAGAAAGCCCAGTTCAAACTGATTTGAACAATAAGGAAATTCATTATCTCATCAAACACAGTGTCCACGTCATAAGGTAGAAGTCACATATGACCAGGGCTCCAGCTCCGTTTCTCTGCTCTTCTCTCTGCTCTTTTGTGGGTTGCATCTGACCTTGGCTTCCCTAATCATTCTGGATGATGGCCGGCGGCATGTGGGGCAATGGGCTTCCCTGGTTGTGCCTAACAGGAGAGAGGTTAAACTGCTCTACTCGTGTACCCACTCCAGGGACAGTGGAAGGGAAGAGATTATCATGATGGGAGTGGACTAGAGGAGACCCCCTCCTCTGAGATAAATCCCCCCGGAACACAGGCCTGGCATAGGAAGGAGCAAAGATGCAGGGACAGTGACGAACAGTGTGATGGAGAGGGAAAGTGACATTCAAACTGGTCACTGGTGGGTGAATAGGAGCTCACCAGACAGAGAAGGGCCCAAAGTGTGCGTTCAGGGAAGGAAACAGTCTGGGCCTTTGCCAAAGAACCTGATGCACCTGAAACCTGTCACGTTGCTCCACAGGGGCAAAGTAGAAAGAGCCACTGGGGAGCATAGGGTCCCCTTCCTGTCCCACACTGGCTGTCCCCTGCCCACTTTTGTGCAGACACTAGCAGGCTCCTGACGTTGTTGCCGGAAGCTGTTTGTGATCTTGCCGAGGCTGATGTGACCAGGGCTCAGCAGGGGTGTGGGACCTGTGGGTTGGAGTGAGTACAACCAATCTCAGACAAAACCCAGTGGGCAACAGGGGAGACGCCGCTCATCCACGCCTGGCCTGTGGCGTAGAGATGCAAGGACTGGCTACTTCCCTTGGAGGTCTTTATTTCAGCATCTGAATTCTTCTGGAGATTACATTGCCTTCTCTAAAGGCTCATAAAGGGTTCCTTCAACGCTGCTCCAGGTGGAACTTCTGCTTGATGGCAGGAATAGAGGATGGCCGCAGTGCCCACCTACAGCATGACACAGGCCACTCCTAGGTCATTCCCGCAGCATCCAAGCACGTGGTCACATAGTAAACACAACCACAGACGCCTTTTGTGCTCCAGCAACTCCACAGCCTTCCCCCTGTATGGGGAAGCCACTCTGTGGACTGTCCACACGGCCTCTATGCCTCGTCCCCCAGCCTCTCCCCCACCCACCCCGTGAGGTCTCCATGCCCACTGATGTCCGGGAACCACCTCATGAAGACATCGGTGACTTCCATCTGGCCAATCCAGTCTTCCCACCTCAGTCCTCATTACTTGGTTTCTCAGACCCTTCGACACACCTGGCCACTCTTCCTTTTGGAAATTCTTCTTTACTTATTTTTTCTGGTCATGTGCCCACATCACGGGTCATGGCTTGATTCCTCGGCTCTATCTTTTCCCTTTGCATTGGCCTGTAAAGTTGGAGTGTTCCGGGTCTTGGTCCTTGGGTCTCCTTCTTTCTCATATTTCCTCACTTCCTGACTGAACTCCATGATTTAAATATAAATAGCTCCATGACTTTAAATATCGTCCATATGCCAAGGACTCAAAAAATGTCCTCCGGCAGCCCCCAGCAGTCCAGGGAGCAACCTGTGGCACAGCCCGTCACCTGCTTTACAACACTGTGGCGGAGACAGTGTGCTCCGGAGGTGTGCATTAGTTACTCTGAACCACAGACAGTCGCTGCAATCAGGAGTCTGCTCTAAGCTGGCTTCTTTGCAGGAAGACCTTCCTCTTGCGGCAGCCACTATAAGCACTTCAGCTATCTTTAACTCTGATCAACACCAGACATTTTGCTAATTAACATGCTGAAGTCAAAACTGGGTTTTCATTTGTGAAATTAGTGGCTTGTTAATCAGCATAATGGATGTGAGAAATGGGTTTCATAGGTTGAATTAGAGGTAATCAAGACACGAGAATTGGCTACAGTGTTTCGGGGACATTGCCTACTGGTAAAAAAACACCAGGTACCATTCTCCCGAGGCCTGCAGGCCGGCCTGTCAGGGGCAGTACTGACAGCTCACTCCCTACAGCATCCTGTTTCCAGCCATTAGGCCAAGATTTCCGGATGTCTCACCTGCCTTGGAAGGTCCTCTTCTGAGAGTGGGGACCTCATTCAGTGTCCGTCGGGCGCACCTGGGTGGATGGCCAGGTGGGAGGACAGCAGGCGTGGAGAGCAGGTGTGTCCGCTGCCCTGTGCCTGCTTGTTGATGACTTTACTGCTGCATGTTTTGTAAAATCTGACCTGAGACCTGCTTTATTATAACCTGGTAATAAGTTCGTGCAGCAGAAACTGACTCACACCTTCCAGCCTCCTCCACGCCTGTCCCTGTCGATGTGGCCGCAGTGCACCCAGGGCTGTGCACCACCCCACAGGCTTGTCAGTTCTCAACACCCTTCAAACCTAACATGGCCAAAACAGAGCTCCGGTCCCCTCTGTCCTGACACACCGGGCCCCGGGCTGACTCTTTGGGGTAAGTGACACCCTATTTGCTCAGGCCTAAAGGTACCCCCCTGCCTGACACTGGCCCGGCCCCCACAGCCTACATCCGTGGGTTGCTGGAGCCTGCCTGCAGGGTCTGTTTGTGCAGGGTCTTCACGTCCACTGTCCTGTCGTCTTTCATCCTGTAGCTACAATAGCCTCCCAGCTGGACTCCTGTTCCATGGGCCTCTAGTCGGTTCCCACCGAGTTGCTGAGTCTGTCTAAACTGTCAATGAGGCCATCTATTCTCCGGCTGTGGTCCCACAGAAAATCCAATCTTTACTTCCCAGGTCCTCTGAGAGCCCCTGCACTCCGCCGACCTCCTCCCCAGCTCCTCTCCGCCCCTCTTCTTGTGCCACCTTCCTGTAGGCTTCGGTCTTTCCTCTGTCCCTCCTGCCTCGGGGCCTGTCCGCTGGCCCCTCCCTCAGCCCAAAGGCCCCTTGCCTGCACCCCTGCTCCCACACATCCCCCAGGAGGGACTCCTTCCAGCCCCCAGGCGAGGGACTCCTCAGTCACCCTCTGTCCTCTTGCTGCGTTACTTCTCTTCCTAACGTATTTCCTGTGGAGTGACATTGTATCACGTCTTTACTGATTAAGGAGAGGTGATCCGCTCCCTCTTGGAAACACAGGCTTTCTGGAGACTGAGCCTTTCTTCCTTAACCGTGGGTCCCCAATGAAGACAACAGTATTTGGCACATGGTAAATAAATATCCCTTAAATATTTGTAGAGTAAGTGAATGGTTTCAGTGTGACATTACATTTCTCTGTTTCTTTCCTGCGATAATGTCCTTATACACTGTAATCAGGACAACTGGTGAGTGAGATATGTTCACATACACCCATTCATTCACATACGAATCTTTCTCACGTGCCTTCTGTTGGTCAGACTCTGCAGGTAGTGCTGAGATGCTACTGTGAGTGAGCAGACGCCTCATCCGCCTCCTGGAATTTACAGTCCAGTGGGAGCCATGGACATTAAATGGCAAACAAATAATTGTAAACTATAAAAGGAAATCAATAGAATACCAAGATACAGAATGACAGGGGACATTAACTTATAGAGTGTGGTTAGAGGCAGCATCTGAAGAGATGACCTCATGCTGAAGCCTGAAGGACATAGAGTGGGTGGAAAGTGCAAAGGCCCTGAGGTAGGAAATAAGTTTGATGGTTCAGAGCTGAAAGACTTATACAGCTACCGAGTTGTGAGTGAGGAGTGGGAGTCATGTTTGACATTGAGAAGAAAGGTCATGCTGGGCACCGGGTCTTACCAGGGTATTTTAGTTTTTCATGAATACAAAATAATTTTTGGAATATTTTAGCCCACTGTAGAATTATCATGCTTTTGAAATCACTCTGGAGACTGGGTGGGAAATGTGTGGAGTGTGAGTTTAGGGTCGCAGTGGGACAAGAGGTCAGTTAGAAGGCAGTGGAGATGCCAGAGCGAGGGTGGTGGAGGTTAGGACTAAGGTGGTGGCCAGTGGAAGGAAAGATGAGATGAGATGAGAGCTGTCCTGTGGAGGTGGAGTCAGCAGGACCAGGACACCTGGCAGGCCTCAGTGAGTGTGTGATCCTGTTGCATCACTGGGGAAAGGAGAGGAGTAAGCACTGGTCTGCAATTCCTGGCTTTTGTAGCACAAAAGAAGGGTGTTGTTTTCTGAGATGAAGAAGACTGAGAGCGAAGCGTCTTCGAGAGGAAAACTCTCTTCTCACTTGAACACCTTAATCATAGCCTGGCGACAGTGCACCACGTCAGGTGGCCAGGTGCATATGCAAATCCAGAGCCGAGGAGAGGTCGGGGCTCCCCACGGCAGGTTGGGCCACATGGAATAGAGGGTGTGGGGGGCTGGGAACTGGCTTATTACCTGGGGAGGACCACTGAGAAGACTCCAGGCCTGGGTAGGCTGGAGTTTGTGCAGCCAGGAGAGGAGGGAGTTAGAAGGGAATAGAGGGAGGCGAGGAAATCCCAGAGAGGGTGGTGCCCCGGGACCCAGGAGCAGCGCATTTCTAGGAGAGAGTTTGTCAGGTAGGTGAGCGCTGGGGACACACTGCGCCTTGAGGCCTGTCGGCGCCATTTGACCACCTGGAGGCCATTAGCTCTGACACTCGCAGTTTGAGTTGGGTAATGGCGAGGGAGTCGGGCAGTGCTGGAGAAGGTAAATGGAGATGCGCCGAGGGGAGATGGCCATGTGTGGAAAGGGTTTAGGAAGTCTGAGTGTGAAGAGGAGCAGAAAAATATTGCCACAGCGGAGAATCTTTGGGGGTCAGGGGAGAACTTGCCCATCTTCTGTTCTTTAAGACGGCACAATACAGAACTTGTTGGGTCCTGATGGGACTGTCCCTGACGGGGAGAAACTGTAAGGAAAGGAGTGGGGGCAGCTGCCTTTAAAAGCCAACAGGGAGGGGCTCCAAAGCAGAAGCAAAGGCATCGGTCGGCTGTTGGTAGGAGGAGAGGTTTTATTTGGGGCAGCTCGGGATGTCAAGGGAATTGACTTTTCCAATTCCATGGCTGACGCCCAGGAGCTGAGCAGGACCCCTGCATTCTGAAGGGAGGTGCACATCACTAGTGGGGACCTGGAAAGAGAAGGACCAAACCTGTTTTGCCCCATTAGCCCACCAGACGACTCCAGGCCACACGAGGGAAGGCTGTGTGAGTGCGAGAGGCTGGTGCTGAGTGAGCCTCTCAGGACGGTCAGTTTGCTGCTCCTCTTGACCTGAGAGCACTTCAGCCAACCAGGAAGAGCCTGATGGGCATCCCCTGGAGGCTGGGGAGGCTCAGGGCGGGTGTCTACCCGCCCATCCAGGAGAGGGTCTGCATGAAGGACTGCAGAGTGGCCGTGGGCAGCGGGGCAGACAGCCTCACGGAGAATTTCTTACACTTCCAAAGTCACCACGGTCAAAATGGTCTTTTCCTGCAAGCTATGTGTAAACCTCACAAAACTGAGGTAGTCTTGGGACTTCTTGAAAGGAGTGTCCCCAGCAGGACCATCTGGAGAGATGATGAAAGTCTGTGCGGAGGGGCAGAGTCCCCCTGGAGGGACATTTCCCACATCAGGGTCAGGGAGCTGGAAAGCCTTCAGGGGGGAGAGCCGTCTGTGGCCTCTGACCCACACAGGGCCCAGGGCTGGGGACAGACCACCAGTGAAACACCACTGTGGCCTTTGTCTCTTCTGAGCTCAGCCCTAGAAGGGGCCGAGGACCATCTTTAGATGGTGGGAAGGAGAAGTGGACAGAGTGAGGAAACCCATCTCCTCCTCCCTCGCCACAGAGCTGGAGCCCAGTGTCCGGCTGCAGTGTGGGGAGGGCAGGGGGCATTCCACTAGGGCGCAGGGGACACCTCGTTATGTATGGATCTGACTTTCTAAATACTCGAAAGCCGGACTTTTCACAAATACCTGAGAGAGAAGGGGAAAATAACGACATGAGCCCAAGTCCTCCTGTGTGGGGAGAAGGGATGCTGTGCGGGGACGGTGAGGAAGGGACCGTGGGGAGGAAGAATCCGGGTGCTTTTTGCCTGGTCTTTTCTGATTCCAGCTTGTTCAAGAAGCTGGTGATAGTTACATTTGTTTCCATCTTAAAACTTTGTGATGTTTATACTGTTGGAGTCCAAATAAAACTTGAGTCTGACAATTTCCGGGCACTGCCATATTTCCTCTTCTATCATATTCTAGACCAGGTTTGCACATCTAAAAGCATCCAGAAGCCTAGCAGGGAGCCAGAACTAAATGAAGAAGGTCAGGAGCCATGGAGCAGAGAGGAATGGAGACAGGAGAAGGTGTGCCTTCCGAAGGCTCAGAAATCCTCTGTGGGTCAGACCCTGCAAACACGCAGACTGTCCGTTAGGGCTCTTGTGTTAGATGCCAATCTCCCTAGATGGATCACTGCAAGCCTGCATTGCAATAGTGGCCACAGATGGGACAGGAGGACAAGGGAATGTGGCATGCCCCTGCCCCTTATTCCTGTACTTACCAGGAAAACACAGGAAGATTTTGAGAAATCCCAAATCCATAATTTACATTTTTTTGACCACATACTTGTCACAAGTAGGAAAGCGTAAACCTACCATCCTCCGATCAGCAGGAGGACAGATGAGGACAGACGCAGAAAGTGGGGCTCACAAAACCCCCTTCCCCATCCTGACGATAAACACCAACACAGACCATTGGCTTCTCAAGGAAGCCTCTTTTGAAAGAGCCTCAGTTGGATTCACTAACTATATGCCAAGTGCCTACTATGTGCAAGGAAATATGGGGAGGTCAACTGTGACCAGAATAAACTGTACACTCTGGTGTCTAATCTTGTCATTTGGAGTTATGCCTGAGCAGCAATATGTTAGCCTCAAGCAAAATATCTTGTCAGCAAAACAAGAGCTCCCTCAACCCAAAACAAAACATATGAGAGAAATAAAAAAAAACAACAGAATTTCTCTATGGGAATAGTCATATGCTAGAGAAAAAGAAATGTAATTCTATTTCATTAAATGTTCGCTTTCTCAATGATTCCCTAAGAGGAAAGCTGGAGTTCATGTCTTCACGTGGTATTTGAAGGTGCCACCGAAGCCTGGTGTTGGAAAGGCTCAAGGCCGTCCATGGCCCACTGCCAGCATGGGCCAGTGTCCTCTTTGTAATAGAGCCACTTCAGGCCGTTCATCCCACATAAGCTCGGGCCTTCATGGTCATTGTAATTTGGTTCTGGGTCCCTGCGTTGTCCCAGGTCAGCTGTGACTAGGTGATGGAATCTGGGGAGGTCGTTGGTGCTGGGCAAAGGTCAAGGCTGCATGGGTGTGACCAGAGGTGGTCTGTGGCTATGAGGAAGGCTGAAAGGACAAGGGAGGCAGGGATATAACAGGACAAGGACCCAGCCAGCACTGGGAGTGGACAGTCTGCCCCGGGAGGGGTGAAGCCTTCAGTAGAAGACAGGGTGGGCCTGGGTTAGTGCCAGATGAGGCAGCGAGCATCGGAATCAGAGCAGAGGAGAGAAAAGAAAAATGTCCATGGAGACCTGAGAGCAAGGCCCGGACCCAGCCCCCAGGAGATGAGTCTCCAGGAACCTGGGGAGGCAGAGGCCAAGCCTCAAGCAGCTGACAAACGTCCCCCTGTCCCTTCTTCAGAGTCAGCCCATGCTCAGTGACCTGTGCTCTCTGGTGAGGTTAATTGTTTTATCATCCAGGAGAGGAAAGATGCCAAGCGGTATGTCCCTGTCCCCTTGACAGGAGACTGTGACATTCCATCAACAACAGGAAACATCCAACTTTTTCAGAATTGTCCTTAGACGGAATGACTTCCTCTTCTTTAAGTGTGTTTTCTTTCGGTCCTCATCATGCCGCCGTCTCCTGGCTGGGGTCCTGTGTTAGTGGCCTTCCCTCTGCCGGCCCTGCCTCCTCTAAGTGGTCTCTCAGTACGAGAAACTCCCAAGGCTCAGCTTTGAGGTCTCCTTTCTGTCTCTTCCCATCCTAGGACAACAGCTCTTGTCACATGAATGGTGACGGCTCCCGTCTATAGGCAGTAAGTCCTCCCTGAGGAGGGCTTCCTAACTTTGCAAATGACCCCGCGATTGTGAGTCAGATGGGGATTCCAGCATCATATTTCCAAAATGTGATCCTTGACCCCATCTTTACCTGCTGCTGGCTCCTGCTCCTTCCAGTCTCTATCGTAAGGGGCAGAAGGAGTCTTCCTGGGCACCCCTGTTTCCTCATACCCTCCGTCTGCACCCCATCAAGTTTCTGTTTTTTCCTCTCTCTACAACATTGCCACCCTGCCCCACGCCTCCATCCCTTGCCCCTGGGATTCTGCCTAGAGCTCACTCCCCCCACCCTGGACAAGTCCTGCCTGTCCACCATTTGCATATCACCTCCCTCCCCTAGGCACTGGGAACAAACCCTCACAAGGCCCCACCTGAGCTCCCTCCGCCTCCTCCTCCACTCCACGCCTCTTTCCCTCCTTGACTCTCCTTCTGCCACCCTGGCCTGCTTCTTCTCCCCATTGCCTGGGCTCAGTCCTGTTTGGACCTTTTCACTTTCTTTCACCCTGCTCAGAAAGCTCTTCCCGAGACTGTCCTTTGGTCATTCTGCTCTCCCCGTGTCTCCTCCTTGGAAGGTCCTCCCTGGACCCTGTTCTGGAGAGCTCCCCGCCACCTGGCGCCCTGCCGCCTGGCGCCCTGCCGCCACCCTTTGCTCCACCTCTTCATGCTCCAGTCCTTCCCCACAGTACCTACCGGTACATAAAGCCATTTATCTTGTTGATCATCTGTCTTCCCATCACTAGAATATGAACTCCAAGAGAACAGAGGCTCTCTCTGTCTTGTTCCTCGTTAGATTCCTCTCCCTAGGACAAAAGCAACTAGATGTGGCTATTTAATAATTGTTTATTGAGTGACGGTGAACTCTATCTGCATATGATGGCCACTCATTGATCTGCTGGAGTTATGTTCGATGAGTGCATTATTCCTTCCATGTGACAGACCTCTAAATATACGGAGGAAGCCTTTGTTTCACATGCCCCGTGGGTGCACGGGTGGCGTCCTTGTCCTGGCTAGCTGTCTGCAAGTATTTAAATTAATCCTCATATGAAAGGATTTCCACATCCTTCACTATCCAGGTCACCTACCCCTGGATAACTTCCAAGAGAAGATTCTCCAAAGTTAATTTCAGTGGTGTCTAAAAATAAACTGAATGACACCATAAACAGATAGTGGGAAAGAAATGCTTGCAAGCTGGGATTAACAGCCAACTCCTATCCTGGTCTGAAGTGTTTTCCTGTAATGCAGAATTTAAAGCATAGAGAATCTTAAAAGACTTTCTTTACTCTTCTCTCCTAGAGCAAATAGTCCTCCCCCTGGCCCCCAAGCAATCAGCCTTGAACATGTATTATTTAGTGTCTTGCTAGCTTCTTTCCAGGCACTGATCTAAGAGAGGTGAACTAGAAGACGGGGGCCGCTGCTCATGTTCCCAGCTGTAGCGTCCCCTCGGGACTTTAGATGTGCACGTCACATCTGTCACATTTCCTCTCTGACACTTCCTTGGTTGTCCCATGGGCACCTCCACTTCAACACACGTCCCCAACTGGAATTTGCTCCCCATCCCTATAATTCTTTTCTCTCTTATTTCCAATGTCTGTGAATGTCACCAACCTGATCATCCAAGCCCCAAACCTCAGAGTCATCTTAGACCTCCTCTTCTTTCTAATAGCTATGCCCACTTTCTGACTCGGCCATCTCACCCTTATTTTCTCACCTAGCTCAGGCCTTCACAGCCGTTAGTTGGAGCCCTCTAAACTGGGCTTCCGGCTTCCCCAGCCCCTGCCTTGCTCTCCTTAAATCCATTCTGCGTGGCAGCCATGGTGATGATGTGGAGTTCAGCTCCAGTGCTGTTGTGTGGGAGCCAAGACCACCTTGCCTGGTCCATGAAGCGTCCTTCAGCCTGACCTGTCCACCTCTCTGGCAACATCCACCTTTTCCTGATTGACAATTAATTCTAAAGGAAGCAACTGAGAACCCACACCCAACACACAGACACACACACACACACACACACACACACACACACACACACACGTTGGTGCACTATGCCTTTACTTTTCCTGTCCCTCTGTCTAGACTTTCCTTTATGCCTTTCTTCACCAGATCAACAAAAACTTTCAAGGCCTAGAGAGCAGCAGTTTCTGCAGGGAGCCTTTCGCAGCCCTCTGCCTGGGCTATAAACTCCTCTTTTCTGTGACTAGTGCTGCAATTATGTGATCTCAGGTTTTTATCTGTGGCCAAACCCATATTAAGTAAGGTAGACGATAAGATAGGTGACCAAGTCCAAGGTAATAAAACCTCCGTGAAGCCACAGCAGGGGGTAGTTATTGTACCATCCACAGTATGCCGTTGTTACCTGTGTATACCTCAAAGTCCCTACTTTTACTGTGCTTCTACCTGGAAACCAAGCTCAGGTCTTATTTATCCTTGCGACTGCTCGAGTCTCTATTGCGGTGCCCCACGCGGAGCATGACCCTGTAAATGTGTGCTGGACAGAATTGAGATTGCTAAGTGGAGAGAAACTAATTTGAGACACCATTTTTGTTTGTGATAGTCATGGAAAAGTGACCGTTTCTTTCTCTTTGCAGTCAAGGACTTTTTTTGTCAAATGCCTTTTTAAAAAGCAAGTGGAGATAATTGTAAGTCAGCTGGAAGTGCTGCCAAGATAGGGCCTCCAAGAGGGGCCAGGAGACGAATGATATTGTCCAGGCTGCTACCATGCGGTGTCTAACGGATTTGAAATAAAGAAACGATTTGAAATTAAGATGAGTAAAGCCATCAAGCGCTCACAGGCACAGCAAAAGATATTGTCACCAGGCCCTGGAAGAAAGAAGGACGCCTCCCTTCCCTTGTCCTGTCAGACTCCAGCTCTTAGAGTCTGTCAGGCTCCAAGCATATTCCTAAAGCGTTGCATCTCTAGAGCCCCCGGGTCCAACAGTACTCATCTTTGCCACCATTCATTCATTCACTGGGTAGAAAGTTATCTATCAAATGAAGGCTCAGGTGTGAATGTACGGAATTTAGAGCCAATATTCTTCATGGAATTGTCCAGGGATTGCCTGCAGGTACATAAAACACACAACGAGGACACTAATCTAAGAGGCATATGGCGTGCAATTAAATTAGGGAAAAAAGTGATTCTGAGTTCAGAAGGTCTCATATTTTCCATGGTCGGCAGGGTATCCTATAGAGCCCTTGTAGAGTAAATGTATAGAGATTGTGAGTGTTAATTTACCCTTGCCTTCAAGGGAGGGATTTTTTTTTCACCTTTATGTAAGAGAAACAGTGATTGTGGTGGATAACAGGGCATGGCAAGGATTCTCAAACTAGCACAGCCACATCTCCACATACGACAGCAGCAGCGGGTAGGCATGCACCTCCGGAGGACCCAAGAATCACGCCTTTCTTTTCCTTCTTGCCTCTAAAGGCAAAAAAAAACCATTGTTTTCTGGATGTAGTGTAATCAGAACAGAGCCCAGTGTAAACCAGAAGCCCTAAATTTCCATCTTTCCTCTGTTACTTAAAAGCTGACATTAGAAAAGTGATTGAGCTTCTCCTAACTTGAGTTTCTTATCTGTGAGGTGAAATAATAAAACGTATTTCACAGGGTGGTTATAAGGATCAAACAAGATGCTGCTATTGTTTCGCTATGATTTGTCCCCACCAAAATTTATGTGTTGGAGACCTGGTCTCCTGTGTAATGGTGCCTGAGAAGTGGTGGAACTTGAAGAGGTGATTAGATTAGGTCATAGGGTTCCAATGTCATGGGTGGGTAAATACTGTCCCTCAGGAGTCCTCCCTTTCATGGGACAGCGGTAGTTGCCATGAGCGTGGACTGTGTAGAACACCTGGCCCCTTCCTCCTTTCATCTGCACACACCTGCTCAGCACTGGTGCCCACGCTCCCATGGGCCATGTCCCACCATGGAAGCAGGAGGGTGCCACCTTCCATGTTGTGACACTGCACAAGACGCTAGCCAGATGCAGCTGCCTGACCTTGAACTTCCCGGCCCCAGGCCATGAGCTGAATAAACATCCCTTCTTTAGAAATTACCCAGTTTCTCAATAAAGATTAAGTTGAGGTATAGGTTTTAAAAATTACCAATATCAAGTATTCTGTGAGAGCAGCATAATATGGATCAAAACATTTGGAATTGAATCTTGGTTTGGTCTGATTATCAATAAAACCCAAAACGTTCAGGTGTCCTCAGCATTTTTGCTGTTGTATTGCCAAATGCTAATGATGGAACCAGAATGTGGAGTGGAATATCTGTGGGATTTCAGCAAGACTGTTAGTCCACCAAAGCCAAGACGTGGGCTGTCAGTGTCCACCACTGATGCAAACCAACAGCGGCCGTCGCCTCACATCTGCAAGCAGGTGTTCTGTGCTGGGTACCCGCCTCCATCCTCTCCTTGGACCCTCAACTCGACCCCATGAAACTGGAACTCCTCTGCACAGCACCACGGACCCAGTGGAGGACACGTGTGTGGCCAAGGCAGAACCCAGGCCACCAGCTCTCCAGAAGCCATGCTTGTTATCCCAGGCCTGAACCTGAAGGATGCTAATTAATGAGCAGCCTGTGACGCTCGCTGCCTGGCTTCCTTTTTATTTCATACTCTCTCTTGATGTACCGCAACCTCCCAAGGGCCTCTTATTGCCTTTTCCATGGCTACCAGGGTGATCTTCTGCACCAGGTCACCCATGGCCCTGGGTCCCCAGGCCTTTGGTCCCTCCACCCTCTGAGTGTGTGTGGCACTTGCTCACCAGCTCCGATGCCCTCGGAGTGAGAGATGCTGGGAGGGAGGATGCTATGGTGGTATCCCGCTGGGCTGTGTGGGATGGTGGGGTTCCTTCACTTTCATTTTCTCTAGAAAGATGACTCTCAACTCCGGATTCACTTTTAGGATTGCCTGGAGATTAAAAAAAAAAATCCATGGCCACACCCAAGTCCAGCGTATTGGAATCAGAATCTCTGGGCTCAGTGATCGAGTCTAGGTTTTGCTGAAACTCCCACAGGAGGAAGCCTGCCCATAAGCAGCCCTTCCCTTCCTCCTTCCTGGGCTCTTGCCTGCAGAGGGTCTGCTGTTGTGCTCCTAGCCAGGCCTGGAGGGAGGCGGTCTGTGCTCTACCCACTTGGTCCTCAAGTGCTATCTGTTCTGGGAAGGAGGACCTGTTTAAGGCCGGACTCCTCAAAAATCCATTATTACTGCAACCAACGCCTCCTTCTCCAGTAGTTGTTTTCAATAATAAATTTGACCACCACATCAATTGATTTAGAATTTGGGAGGGGAGAAATTTATTATCTCCCTCACACTCAACAGCAATCTCATGGGGTTCCCAGGCCACGAGAGGTACTCAATAAATATGTGTTGAAGAAATCCATTCCTTAGCCACTTCTCTCCATATCCATTCCCCACATTTCAGCCTCACTCTCTCCCGTCTCCTCTTCCACGGCTACAGATGGTATAAATGCTGCAGTCCTTGTGAAGACTGGAAAAGCAGGCAGACAGATGTGTTGTTCATAGCTCCCTAGCCAGGCATAACTAAACATTTACATTTATTACCAATTAGAGGGGAAACAGACTGTAGTTTTATGCACTGTATGTGGTTGGATATATTTCTTTTTGGGATCTCACTAAAAATTTCAAAATGTATCATTGGATCTCACTCTCTCACCAGCTCGAACCTCATTGAAAACACCATTTCAATAGAGGTCTACAAACGATGGCACAAATCTGCCTGTCATTCTCCCACCCAAGCACAGAATCCCGAGGAGGTGGAAAAACCATGACCCAGCCTCATCAAAAGATCAAAGGAAATTGCTGGCTGAGGTTAAGACAACCTGAGTTCCAGTCTCAGCATCTTCACCTGTGGAATCAGACTACTGCTCTCAGGAAATTTTGCTAAGGAAAAAATGAGATTTGAAGATTTATGTGTTGTACAAGGATTTCATCCCTTGGTTATTGACAATAGGAGCAATTTCAAAACAAGCTGACTGTCAACAACAGGGTAGAGACCCGGCTAATGTAGTATAGGAAAACCACAGGAGACCCACACATAAGCACTAAAGAAAATCATGGTCTTCCTACAAGGAGGTACCACTCCACACCCACTGTGGCAGGTGCAGTGGACAGCTAGTATGAAAATGAAGAAAGAAATTAGCAAGTACTGGAGAAGGCTTGGAGAAATCAACACCCCTGGTGCATCACTGTTGGGAATATCAAGGGTTAGAGTGTCTGTGGGAGGCAGTTGGGTGGTTCCTTAAAAAAATAAATGTAGAATTACCTTGTGGTCCTACAGCTCCATGCTGGGTGTCTAATGCAGTTGAAAATAGGCACCCAAACAAGAACCTGTTCATACATGTTCATGACAATAGTGTTCGCCATAGCCAAAAGCCCCAGAGGACACTCATGGGTAAAGGACAAACCATGGGGCACACACATCTGATGGACTTGTTTTCAGCCATAAGAAGAATAAAGCAGTGATAGATGCTATAATGAAGGTGAGTCTGAAAGGCAAGGAAGTCAGGTGCGAGAGGCCACATATTGTATGATTCCATTCTATCTGGGAAGACAAAAATCCAGGACAAAATACACATCAGTGATTTCTAGCTGCTGGTAGAAAGGGAAAATGAGGAGGAACAGCTCCATGGGTCTGGCATTACCCTGGAGTTACAGGAATGTATCGATGCTAGATAGAGGTCACAGTTTTAGTGCCACTGAATTGTTCTCCTTAAATTGGTTGATTTTATATTCCATGAATTTCTTCTTACATTATTTTTTCAAATTGTGACTTTTAAAGGATATCTATTTTTGTGGGAATATTCACACCATGGTAAAAAAAAAACTGAACATACAGTATAATGCCAATCTGTAAGATTAAGACGTATGTGACACACATATGCACAAACAGACCTATAGGCATATATGTGTGCATACATATTCACCTTCCTCTCCTGAAACTAAACTGAACAGAAGTTTAGAACTCTAATGTTTGTATTAGAGCTCCTTTCATTTTTTTGGACTCCTTAAAGTGAGCACATTAATTTTATAATTTGAGTGGAAAACAATGTTATTGAATAAGAACTGGGTTATGTTAGCGCTGCGATTCTAGGACTCTAAATATGCTATGTTTTCTGAAATACCAATGAGATGTTGGACAAGGACAGATAAGTCTCTAGGGTGGACACCCAGGAATTAATGACATAAGGCTGGCCGGCAGTATCAGCCCAGAGACATCTAGAATACCAAGAGCTACATAGGCAATCTGTACGTATAACCTTAACTCTCATCACTTCATCCACAGCAGAACCACACCCACTGCCAAGCTCCATGGCCCCCTCTCTCTGGAACCTCAATTAAGAATGGCGCTTTTGGGCAGTACTCATGGCTCTAGGGCTGACTTTTCCATACTATGTGCATCTCAAAAAAAATAATAATAATAATGAATACTTCTGTTCTACTCAGCCACCCTAGCTGAATTCCTGCTGGTTAAAACAAATTGATTTGGCTGGTTTTCCCCTGTTCTTCCGTTTTTCAAAAATAACATTCTTCATTGGTGTATTCCTAAAATGATCAGATCTTGTTTGGCTTGTAGGACCTGAAGCTTTTGCTCTCCTTGATTCTCCCTGTTTCTTCTCTTCCTACCACTCTGCATCAGTGTGACTCACTAGAACACCGAGAGTGAAAAAGGAGAGTTTGATTTCATGTTCCCAGAGACTGAGCATTGTACTCCATAGCCACAAATGTTTTTAAAATTTGACTTTTTGTTTTCATGTTTGCCATTCAATCATCTGAATAGATCCTAAAAGGGACTATTAAAGTATTGAGAGCAGGTTTATTTCTGCTGGTAGAAAATTCTTGTACATGGAAGGAGTTTGTTCCTAGACCAAGGAGAAGTTAAAGCCTCATTGTTTTCAACTGGGAAAAGATTCATGAAGGAAACACATTCAGATGTTGTTTCAGAAAAACTGAGTCAAGTTGCAGAGGCACGAGGTCATTCAGAGAGGAAGAAGATGTGGAAGGTTGAGAGCCGGAGGACATGGCTGTAGCCAAGACCTTGGCTCTTCCCATACCCAGGAAAGAGAGGTTCCAGGAAACTCTGTGGACAGGGTGCAGGCTAACTGCTGAGAGCATGATCTGAACTGAGCACCGGTTCTACAGAGCTGAGACAGAGGAGCTGACGTCCTCCACCATGGCCCAAGGCACATAGCTCTGGTGTCTACCTAGAGGAAAATGGAGATGATATCAAAGGAACTGACTTGTGTGTTAACTTCCCAGATACCAAACTCAAATGAATAAACTTACAGACGTGGCCACGGTCCCACCTCTAATAAGCTTTGCATGGGGCAACAGTGTGTGCCCTCTAAAAGTCTGAGTGTGCATGTTTGTCCTGAAAGCTGGGAGTCATTGCTGCCGGAGATTTTAGCAGAGGCTGCATCCCTGTCTAAGCCCTCCCTTGGGCGACTTCTTTTTGTTGAATTGTAAAGCTCTGAGCCCTCAATTGATAACCTGACACAGTGATTACTGTTTTTCTGCCTCTTTCTTGGAACGGACACCAATCCAGCTCCAGGGAAAATAAACAGCACTGGGATTAAAGAACAAAAGACACCCTTCCCCCACCTTGACCTAGATGTCCCAGGAGGTCAGCAGATATCAAGGGGATGCTATCCTGCCCTAGCTAGCAGAGCAACGCCCTGTGTGGCTTGCCTGGCCCCTCTTGGCTCTCACCCCTCTGGGCTCTCTCCATAGATTCCATGAACTAGGACAGTGCTTCATGTTGTCTATATTAAACCACACTTTCCTGACTCCAGCTTCAGGTCATCAAAACAAAACAAAACCCCTCTGGATCCAACACATGGGGCTCAATTAGTGGCTCCATCTGCAAGTTGAGGTTATCAAGAGGAAGATCTAATACATCCTAGCTTGATATCCCCTCCCAGCCTCATTTCCATTCCCAGGGTTTTGAATGTCACACTCAGCCTGCGTTGTCACTTACAGCAGCACAGATGTGCTTCCTCTCCTGCTGTGGTACTCAGCCTCCATGTGACATCTAGAAACTCACGATTCGGGTGGGGAGATGGGAAGCAGTGTCAGGTGCCACAGGTCCGAGTAGCCGTCACCTTGGCGTTAACACACCCCAAGCTTCCCAGGGTTTCTCTAGATGATCTTAACAGTGACAGGATATATTCCTCCCATGGTGCTGTCTCTACATCTTAAAGAATTAATTGAACATAAAGAACAAGAGAGAGATGAGAGGCTGTCCTCAAAAGTGTCTTGATCCTGGAAAGTGGAGGGGCCGCCCGTTCTGTGGTGCCCTGCCCCCACTCACCAGACACTTGTTCCTCCATGTCCCTTGTGATTAGTGTTGTGAGAGGACTGGTGGAAATCAGAACATCATCACTGGAAGAAACAGCAGCTGTCACACCCAGCGTTGTTGGAGAAAAATGATTAACACCATGAGGTCACCAAGGCGGTGACAGAGAATCAGTTCAGTCAATGGTCCAAAAGGCAACTGTTGGTGACAGGGTTGCTCTGAGAGGGGACACAGGGAGCCAGATCAGTTCCAGAGGTCAACACTGGGGAGAATAAGGGAGAGAAACAGCTCCGGATACTTCTGCCCAGCATCATCTTCTTGGCTTGGCCCATTTTCTGATGTACTGGGTCCAACATGGCTACTGATAATTTTTTATATCCGAGGTGATGGTGAGAGCCAGAGTGTCTAGGCAATGGCAGCAGGCAGTCAGCTCTCTGCTGGCCCAGTGCAGTCAGCCAGTGTTGACACAGCACCACAGGGGGTCCTAGAGCTGAGACTGGGAAGAAGTGACATTGTGGGAGCTCCTCCTCTTACATCTTTTGACTTCCATGTTTTAATCTCTTCCCTCAAGAGCTATGAGCTTCTCTGGGTTTTCTAACCAGTTATTTCCTTCTGTCTTCTCTTTCTCGTCTACTTTATTTTTGGACCCTTAGCCATTTGAAATTTTAAGCCCAAATTTTAATTCTTTCTAATTGTTCTTAGCCATCTGTGGCTCATTTTAAAGCTTTCTGGCCTTTTACTTGACTTTCTTGTCTGTATCTTAGATCTGTTTATGAAATTCCCTTTGATCTCGTTTTTCCTTTGCTGTGGTAAGTTTCACCTCATTATTTACCTTGTCCTATGGTGACTAGCAGCCTGGGTTTGCCAACCACATGGAGGTAACCATCACCCAGAGGGACAGGAGGGGCTTCTTACTCCCAGTGGCCCCTCTGTATGTCATTTGCATTTCCCTCAACAGATTTCCTAGCTTGGTGGAAGAGGATTTTGCAAAGAATGTTGCCCTGGGAGACTGGAGAGACTTATGGGCAGAACCTCCCAAAAACCCAGATCCCACCCTTGAGAGAGCAGCTCTGCCTGGCTGAGCCTTTGCTGTTCACCACAGTCTGCCCTGGGTAGGGCAGGAATAGAACAGATTCCTCCCCGGCAGTGCTTTTGGCCTTGACCTTGGAAAGGAGCCAGGTAGGCTGAGTGGAGGGAACAGAGACCAGACTCTGTGATCACGCCTATTTGCTCCTCACTGAGCAGCTTCTCTGCTCTTTCTGGGGAGGACCACAGGAGAGCCCAGGTGGATGTGGATGCCACATGTCACCTTTTCCCTTTCTCCTGAAAACAAGGAGAAGCTGTCTATGGTGGAGGCCTTTGTGGACAGGGCTTCCAGTTGGGGCAGAGAGACCACAGAGGCCTGTGAGAGGCACCATCTGTGGTTCCCTTCACTTCCTGACCTGGCTGCTGCCTGACCCTCACTGCCTCCTGCTCTCAGCAAGTCCATGGTAGAGAGGCGTGTGGCTCAGGGTGGACAGGTCTAACTCTTGAGCACAGTCTAACTCTTGAGGACAGTCAGGGTGATGCTAACTCAAGGTCTAACTCTTGAGGACAGTCAGGGTGATGCTATTCCCTGTTACATGCACAGTAGCACATCTTACCAGTGGCAGCTGGGCTGAAGTGACCCTTCCCACTGGAGGGCCACCATGGTCTTCAGAGGTTGACAACTGCAGCGTCCACGTGGAATTCTCTTTAGCCGCAGCCAGCAAGGTTTGAGCATCCTTTATACGCAGATCTTGGCGTTGGGGGCCAAGGAAGCCACAGGTGTGTGTTTTAGTCTTTGCCTCTGGGACTTTACAATGTGGTTGTGACACACACAAAAAAATATGCAAATGGTAGTGATCTTGAGGCTCCTCTTCTCCACAGAGCCCTCTCTGCCTTCCTCCTTGGTCTCCCTAAAGAACAGCTCATCCTCAGGTCATTTCAAGGTCATTTCCTAGTGGGAATCTGCCTTTCCTGGGTTAGCTTAACCTCTACTGGATCTCACTGAAGCCCTTTCTGAACTTGGTCTTTGGATTTTGCATTTCCCTGTTATTCTGTTTCCTTCATTACACAGTAAGCTATTGGAGAAAAGAGCCTAGTGCCCAGTTCTATTACCAGCACGCAGGAGAGAGAAATGCTCAACGAATATTTTAATGAATGCATCACTTAATTAACAACAGAGAGATCATATGTTACGTGCTAAAAGCATAGAAGAAATGGCAAATTCCGGAGCTGTTTAGAAGGGAGTGGGGGAGCGGCTCGTGAAGAAGGCCCTGGGGAAAGAACGTGTGATCTGGCCATTTTTGTGACTCTTGGGCACCTGCTTCACACACATTCACTTCTCACCTAGTGGCGTGTTAAGGTGTGGGGTCCTCGACGACGGGGGAAGTTGATGAGGATTTATAAACACTCCTCGGAAAGATTCTCAACGAGCTCACCAAGGCCACTTCTCTGCGTGTGCATGTGTGCGTGTGACAGTGGCAGCCAGGCCAGATGACCTTGTTCAGCCAGTCTCCATCACTGCCACTTCCTAAAAGCCGCTGCTGTGAGTGATAGAAAGGACCTGATTGCCACACCCTCCAGCGCGTGTTCTGGGGGGGAGCCGGGGCGTTCATGAAGAATCATGAAGAGAAGTATCTCTGAGCCTAAGTGACGCACTTGGAGAAACCTTCACAGACATCACAGTCCCAAAGGGGCACAAGAACAAAAACCAACCGTGGAGGGCCCACTCAGACTGCGCAGGCAGATCTCGGGGAAGGGAGAGAGAGAGCCAAGGCAGGAGGGCCCTGTAAGCCACGTTGCTGTTTTATGTGTATTTCTCTGATCGTCAGCCACATTGCCAGGTCCCAGAAGGCATGGCCTAAAGCTCCCACACCATGCAGCTGCCGTGGCCCTAGGTATTGGTCTGTAGCAGGTGCTGCTGTGGTTTGGAGGTTGAATATCCCCTAGAGGCCCAGGTGATCAAGGCTTGGTCCTCAGGGTGGCTCTATTGGGAGGTGACAGAATATTCATGAAGAGGGATACTGTGGAAGGTACTTAGGTCATTGGTGGCATGACCTTGAAGTGGACTGTGGGACACCAGACCCCTTCCTCTGTCTCTCTGGCTTTTGGCCATACAGGGAATAGTTTTCTCTACCACTTGCTCCCTGCTATTGCCATCTGGCACCCCTACCAGAGGCCTAAAAGCAATGAGTCTGCTTGTGATCATGGACTAGAATCTCTAAAGTTATGGGTCAAAATAAACCACTTTTTTTATAAGTTTATTTTCTCAGCTGTTTTGTTATAGTGATGGAAAACTGACTAACAGATGCACAATACCCATTGCTTACTGCTAAAGAGAAGCCCATTTGTAAATATACCACATTAAAGAGGACACAGTGAGCTGGGCACAGTGGCACATGCCTGTAATCCCAGCAGCTCAGAAGGCTGATACAGGAGGATCTCAAGTTCAAAGACAGCCTCAGTAATGGGTACGGTGCTAAACAACTCAGTAAGACTCTGTCTCTAAATAAAATACAAAATAGGACTAGGGATGTGGCTCAGTGGTTGAGTGCCCCTGAGTTCAATCCCCAGTACCAAAAAAAAAAAAAGAGAGAACCCAGAGAGGGCATCAGGTAAGGCTCATGCTGAATAGGACCCTGGGCACCGTCCTAAGCAAGAGGACTTCTTTGTTGTTTGGTTTTGTAGAGCAGAGGAAGGAATTCAGGGCTTTCTCTATGCCAGGCTGTCGGTCTATCACTGAGCTGCACCCTCAGCTTTCAGACATGGTTTTTGAAGAAGATTGAAGAGGGTGGTTCTGTGGTAGCAAGTTGTTGTACTAGGTGTAGAGGAGTGAGGGTGTGTGGGTGCTTGGGTAGGGGCTTGTGGTCAGAAATGGTAGGTAAGGGGATTCAGCAGAAGGGGTGGCGAGTGAGAAGATCGCTTCCAGTGGACAAGAAGGAAGAAGAGCGATGAACATCGTGAGTGACTGCCCACCGTTGGAGGTGCTGCCTGTATCAGGGGTCACGGAACATATTCCACGCAGTTTGTGGACTAAGGCTCAGGCTGAGGTTTATGAGCTTGTGTGTAGCAGCAGAGAGGTGGAGAGGTCTCGCTTGGTGGAGTTCACCACCAGCCCACTAATTTAACTCTGAGACCTCGCCGGGGCTTTCTGCTCTGCAAGGAGCTGGCAGGGAGAGCGGTGACTCCCACACAGCCCACCCACCAGCCAGGGCTCTGCAGCGGCAGAGGCATCGACAGGCCCCATCTCCATGAAGGGGCTCTTAGGAAAAGAAGCTTCTTCAGGAAAGGCCCGTGCCCTGCTTGCACGGCGCTTGGAGAAGACGATGTGCCTGTGGAATCCAGACTGGACAGCTGAGCAGCTGACAGGGAGGCTGGCCAAGTGCTGCCACAGCCACCAGGGAAGGAGGGAAACAAATGACTAGAGGAATGTTTTCAATTCCACTTTGATGTGGTGACACTGAGGAAAGAGGACAGAGCTTGGGGGCAAAGGCAGTCCCATCAGACCAGCCCCCTGACAGGACCTTTCAGAAGCTCTTCAGCAGAAGGACCCTAGGCCAGCCTGATGCGAGGTTCCACCTCCAACCACTGGACCTTGGGAGAAAGCGTCCTCTGCTACCTTAGGCAACCTTAGGCTGCTGTCTTAGTGGCCACGCTTGGCCTGTGATTTACACCAGCTCTTGATGAGAAGGCACGTGGTGGAGGGTGTGGATAACGATAGGCTGAATTACACCATCCATGGCAACCAGGCCTGACTCGTCCCCTGCGCCACACTCTGCAGAGTGTTTTCCATGCATTATTTAACTTGATCCTTAACAAAACCACTGAGGTAAATAAGATTATTTCTTTCATATTTTATAAATGAAGAAAAGGAGATTTGGAGCCTTGTCCTCAGGCCACAAGGGGAGTAAGTGGCAGAGCCAGGACTCAGTTCTCAGCTACATGGGAACGTAGAGGGTCCACCCACTTATCACTGACTCTTTGTTCTTGGTGTATGGAACGTAGCATTGGACTTTACCATTATACTGTTATTGTCCAGTCATGATTATACTGTCATGATCACTTGTTCTGCGCCAGATTTAGGGTGAGGTGCTGGGGGTGCAGCCTTGAGAGCAGCGTGGTTCTACCAGGAGGAACTGGGTCTTGGGAGGGAACAGCAACCCAAAGGCAAACACACATTTACAACTCAGCATGCCCTGTCCTGTCTCTGAAGCTCACTCTAGGAGGGCCGAAGCACCCAGGGTGTCCAGGGTCGACTCTGTCTGGTGCTGGCACCATCTCATTCCAATCATAGATCCCTGACCCTCAAAGGACTCCCCCCTTGGTCATGGTTGCCTGACCTCAGGCCACAACAGCCTCCTTTCCTCAGAACCCTAATGTGCCCTCTTTTGCCACCAGCAAGGTGATTTCCTGTTCATTTTCTCTTCATTCCTTCCTGGGCACCTCGTGCTCATCACGCGGCCTCTGTAAAAGGCGCTGTGCTAAGTGCATAGTAGTTTGATCAGGTGAGGACCACGGGCAACGATGGCTGTTCATTTGTGGCACTAGATCTGAGCATGGTAGGAAATCAATAAACATTTGTTTGATTGATTAAGGTTCCCAGATGAACCTTACTCATGTTGGTACCTCCCATGGTTGGGAGGTACCAAAATGAATCTCCTGAAAGTACTTCCAGAGGGTGAATTGCAGAGCATCTGCGGGGCTCGTCTGGTGCTCTTCAGGTTGATAAATGGAGTCCGAGGCCCACCCTTGATGCCTTTGGGCCACACGGCCGGGGGCTTCAACAACCGCCTTCCAAGTGTGAAAGTTCCTTTTGCTGGGGAGAATCAAAGACTCTGACTCTTTCAAGTAGTTTTGTGAAACAGATCTCAATCCAGCAGGGAAGATGCTAAGAAGCAATTAAAAAAAGAAAAATGTATTGTTGTTATTTTTACCTGCATCCTGTTCCTGGCTGTGCTGCTGCCTTCTGAAGGGGCCTTGGCACACACACTGCCTCCAAGTGCCAGTTCTCCCATCTGTAAAATAATCCCCGTCCTTGATCCTCCGCTCACAGGGGCGCTGGGATGCCTGGGGAGGTAGTGTCTGTGCTGTGCGTGCAGCTTCCTGGACAGAGGCGCTGGATAAATAAAGGCAATCACTGCTATTTAGAGGGTGCACAGTGGTTCAGAAGTGCTTGGTGCCCTGTCCCCTTTCCTCCTGTCTCCTCGCTCGAACGTCTCACCTCTGCTTCTACCCAGAAGCACAGTGGTTCTGATCTGCCTGTAGAGGGACTAATTGAACAGAACCCTGTTAGATCCCACCGAGTTGGCCCAGGCTGCCCGTCTTCTGGGGCTTTTGAGAGCTCCTCTCTTTGTTGAGAAGGGGAGAGAGACATCGCCAGGAATGGCAACTCGCTGGCTCCTTCATTAAGGCAGCTTTTCCCCAAAGGGTCTCCTTACCCCTTAAGCCATCTCCTCCTCTGAAACTCACTTCACACTGTGGCGGCTGGATGCAGGGACACTCTTGCTCGGTTGCCTTGGCAACAACTTGTGTTTGTTGTCAGCAAAGTTTACTGTTCCGTTGTCATTGTCCCCCCCCCCCCCCCGTCTTGTGGTACAGAGTGGTGGATAAACTCTAGGAGGAGGGGAAACAGAGGAAACTCCCCCAAGGAGTGACAGGAGGAGAGGTAAGAGCCAGCACAGAAGCCTCCAGAAAGGCACCATTGGGTCTTTGGAGCCTGTGGAGCAGTTACACATTGAAAAAAAAAAGCTGCTAAAACCAGGAAGCAATTTTTCTATAAAGATGCAAAGTCAGGTCAGTAGAGACCTTGGCACGACAGGCCACGCCCCGTGAGAATCACAAGAACAAGGACTTCGCCAGCCATGCTGAACACCTCCCCAGGGTAGATTACGGCCACCTTGGGTGTATTCTCCTCACCCGCAGTGGACTTAGGTGTTATGGGTCCACTGACCCTTCCTGCAGGCTTTGCAGAGAGCCAGGCCTGGCCTTCACAGTGCAATCTGGCAGAACCATCCCTCACGTTCCATAGGCGCACAGGCTATTCAAATGGTTTTGGTTAGCATTCGCTTGGGATTTGTTCTTATTTTGTTTGTAATTTTTCTTCCCTTGGAGGACTTGGCATAGCTGAGCCAGGGAAGACGATTCCAAGACTTGTGAGTCTGAGAAACACAGCATTCTGGCCTCTTTCAGCTTCTGAGCTTTGACGCCTACATAGGTAAGTGGCTTAAGTCGCCAAGTACGACTCTTCCATTACAACGGGAGCAAGTGGCTTTATTGGGGACAAATTAGTTTGAATATCAACTGTAGGTTTAAAAGGCTACAGTTTTAGTGTTTCTTATTCATTTGTTCACCAAACCCTTATTGGGTTCTGATTATTTGCTAGCTACTATACTGGGCACCAGGGGTACAGGGATGAAGAAAAGACTAGAACATCTCTGCCTTCCTAGACGCTGTGCTCTCTCTCAGACCCATAATCACTATTGGCGTTCACATAAGTGCTTCTGATAGTAGCAGAAACTAGATGGAAGACACAGAGTCATTGCACCCAAATTTTCCATACATATCACAACCTTAGGGTAAAAGGAGCCTTTAGAAGCCATCATTGGTTAAGAATGCCTACTTCAATTTCTCGCTTCTTATCTAGCAGCAATTCTACTTCCAGAACATTCTCCAGATCTATTCACCCCCACAGCTCACCTGCCTTACACTAGTGTCTCCGAGCTGGTCTCTCTACTTCCATTCTTTTCCTCCTCCATAATCCATTCTCCACCCAGCTGACAGAGTGATCTTTTAAAAATGCAAATCAGGTGATGTTTTCGCTGCTTAATACCCTCCAAGACTCCTCTGCACTTAGATTAAAACTTTAATTCTCACCCTCCCCACTAAATCCCCAACACACTTAGCCACCCACTCCTTGACCTCACCTCCTCCGCTGTGCGGAATGGAATTGTTTGGTTGCTTACTTCTATTATAGCCCCAACTACCATGCACCAAAATGCCATAGTCTGGCTGGGCACAAATCACGAGCCACTGAAGCAAGAACAAACTTTATTTCTGAACTCCACCAGCACACTCCACACACGCTCCCCGGAACTCTCCCGAACGCCACGCAGCTCCTCCAGGAACCACCAACCATAAAATCCCTCCTCTGGCACTTCCCCAACCAATGAGAACTCTTCAGGAATCCCCGCGAGAGCTCAACCAGAACTCAACAGGAACTCCGCAAGAACTCAAAAGTCATCATCTTAATGGCTTGCTGGCGTCACCTCTCAACCACTACTTCTGGCAAAAATGCCACGTGTCATCCCAACTCAGCTGTGGCCCTCAACACCAGAACACATAGAGAAAACTAACCTCTAGGAGCTGGGTGTAGCTCCTAGAGGTAGAGCACTTACCCAGCATGTGCAACACCCTGAGTTCAATTCCTAGCACTAACAAAAGAGGAGAAAAATAAGAGAAAAAAAAAATTTCTTTTAAAATTAAATTCCTTCCCAGCCATTACTTTGTCTGATTTGTTAATTTTTACTTATGAAAGTGACTTACAAAGTAGATAATCATAATTGTTGTTGAATTTCTAAAACTCTACATTTCATACTATTACCAGTGTCCTAGGCCAAAAGCCTGTCTCTCAGGGTTCCAACAAACCAGGCCTAGCCACTTTCCCCCAAAACCAAACAGAGAGGTAATGGTGAAGAGCAGGAAAGCAACTTTAATTGCTTGTGGCCATATCAGAAGCCAACGTGAGATCAAGACTCTCAGCCCTGTCTGCAGGGTGCCAACACGTGCTGAAGGTTTCACTAAAGAAAACTCAGGTCAGCCGTGAGAGGTACGCGCTGTCAGGCTGTGGTCTGGAGGATCATTATCCAGTTCTGGATCTGTGAGGTGGCTCTGGGGAAGTGCCTGTCTCCTGAGAGCGCAATCTTCGTTTGTTTCACAGGATGCAGGATCTATCGGTCCTGTGATCACGGGAAGGGACAATTGGTTCCTATGAGATGAGTGTTCCTGTTGGATGGGGGGTGAGGGTGGGGCCCTCATCATGGGGTGATGGGCCTGCAGGTAGCCTCTGTTCCAGAAAGGTGTTGGGCAATGACTGGAGACTTCCAGCTGCCCCTCCAGGGGTCTGAGACAAGGTGCCCTAAATATTCCTGCAAATCTTAACTTAGCCATGAAGGGGGACAAGATAAATTAGGTAAATTTGGGGCCATAAACCTTCATTTACTAATTCTTACATGACCACTCCTTAAGGATTAACATGTCTGTGTACAGAACTGAGCAGGTCACGAAGTTCAAGGAGACAGTGACAAAACGAAGGCAGAGATGCCAAACTTTGTCCTGCTTTCAGTTACCCATCGGGCATCTCAGTAGAGTCATGTTCTAGCAAAGGCAACCTCTCTAACTCCCGGTGAAGCCTCCTCAAATGGCAGGAGAATATCTGCATTACTAAGGTCCCCAATGTGTATGTTATTTTAAGAATTTGTTTAGGTTTTCTCATACTGTGCACATTTTTCTCTCCCTTTACTATCCACCCCTCGGACTTTGTTACACGAGACAAACCCACTTCCTACTTATGGACACTATTTCAGTGTTGCATGGAGCTCTTAGGTCCCACTACATCTTCTGTTTTCCAGGCTAAATGTTCTTTGTTCCTTTAACCTTTGACATGGGCTGACCTTCTCTCTCTTGCTTTCTTTTCTCTTGAAACCTACAAGTTTGCCTGGTTTTCTCTTAAAATGTCTGGCTGGTTTAGTTAAATATCATAGCTATCTAGGGAAGAGGGGATGAGTCAATTAACAGGAAACGTTTGGCTGGTGAAAAAGAAACTTCATCCAATGCTGTAAAATGTTTATTGATCGCTTACATGAAACTAGTTTAATGTCTGACCAATTAAACCTAATTGAAGGCCCTGCTCTTCCAAGCCAAGTCCATTGGATTTTGAGCAGTGACCTGACGGGGAGATTAGTGAGAGCAGTTCCAACTAATTCTCTGTTCTTAACTGCTCCTAATACAGGCTGGTGCTCAATAAATATGGTATCAAAATAATTATAATAAAATTATGCAAAATCTAAGACCTGATAATTAATGAAGAAGTATTTGAACTGTCAGTGGTGTCTTGAGCCCTAAAGGGAAAAATAATAACCTGACAATAAAAGTGAAATATGAGATCAACCAATTAATTAGCAGAATAATTTAATCTGATGCTCTGAAAGTAGGCCAATTAAAATGCACTGTTACTATTTAACATTGATTAAACGAGGTGCTAGATCCTGCTCGCAGTTTGAAAATAGACCCTTTTCCTACCCTCAGGGAACTTAAAGCTAATTTAAGCAGTTGCATCTAAAAGGACAAAGGAGCAGGAGGTGTGGTGTGGATTGATTTCCTGGAGCTGCTTCTCCTAGTGTTGGAGGAGCAGAAAGGGCCGTTCCCACTGCCATCAAATGTCCCCTCCGCTCACACCCAGCCTCAGCCTCCTGCCTTCTGTAGAGGTGGCAAAGGTCAAGTCAGGCTAGAAGAAATGATTAAAACCTCCAGAGGCTTACCTGAAATCGTGAAGTCTTCTACACTTGAGCTACTGAGGAGAAAAGAGGAGCCCAGACATCATTAGTGCCTTTGATAATTCGTTAGGAATAATTCATCAGCTGCTAATGAAACAACAATAACAACAATACATAGAAAAGCAACCGAAACCATCTTGCCTCCCGGCGTACTTAGGGGAACGCGCATACCCACTCTCACGTTTAATGATGGTACAAGGATAAACCACAAAGTAGCCCATTAACTGCTCATTTAACTTTAAGGAATTCTGATCTCTGACACAAATAATAATAATAATCTAAATGTACTTATAATTTGCAAGCTGCTCTTAAGCCTCTTGAAAGCCGCCTTCTTGTGAAATGAGTTTTGCAGTCTCCCCTCCCACTCTGCTCTCGGTGCTGGCTGATCAATATGTGGGTGTCATAACACTGTCCCTGAAAGGAGCCCCCGCTGCTGCCATCTCACCAGGAGGCAGCACAGGCGAGAGACACCCTGCTTCTCTTTCCTGGATTACATGTGGGCTGTTGGGGTGCCCTTTGAATTGCACTTCTGGGAGACCAAGAGGACTGTGTTGAGGCGCCCATCCTACTCTCCTTGGGGACTGCTGGAGTGCATGTAGGAGGTGCTGGAGAACAGCTTCTGCCTGGGCACCATCCTACCTAGGAAGAGTCTCACCCAGCTAGAGACGTAGCTAGCTCAGCAGCAGAGCCTCTACCTATGTACATGAAACCTGAGTTTGATCCTCAGCACCTCACACACCAAAAAAGATGCCATCAAAGTAGAAGAAAGACTATTAGGGAAAAGAAAGGGGGTCGGGGGAAAGGGGAGGGTAAAGGAGGGTAAATAAGGGTGGGGGTATGACTGAAGTAGAGATTATGTGCATGCATGAACCTGCTACAACAAAGCCCATTATTCCATATGATCCTTATGCACTATAAGAAGAAAAGAGGGACTCACCCAGGGCCCAGGACTGACAAACACCAAGCTTTCATGAGAGCATTCGGCAATGTAAGAAGCCAAAATGGGTGGTCCTTTGCCAAAATGTATTGCAGACTATACAAGTACACTAAATGACTGTGCTTAAGTACAACAGAGCTCAGAACTCATCTACTAAGGCTAGTACCAACTGCCAAGTGACATGTACCGATGTCTGGTTTCCACTCGTGTGTCCATGACTCCAGGTTAGAGTATAGGTATTTGCCTAAATCAATTGCACTGCCTATAGCTTGACTTGATTCCTTGATGTGTGTTTACATGAAAACAGAATGGCAGCACTAACCAAAACAACGTGTACAGCAGTCCCTCTCTGTGGGGGACACACTCCAAGACCCTGTTGGAGGTATGAAACTATAGTAGTACCAAACCTTATGTGTACAGTACTGGTTTTTTCCTACATGCTCAGCACTGCCATGTAGTAGCAGAGTTGATCTATACTTCCATGATTTTATGTCCTTGTCCCTTTCTATCAGTATTCTTGGGGCCATTATTAAGTAAAATAAGGATTACTTGAACATAAGCACTGTGATAGTCATAACAGCCAATCTAATAAACATGATGGCTACAAATGAGTATTGGGCAGGTAGCCTATACTGTGTGGACATGTTGGACAAAGGGATGATTCATGTCCTGGCTGGGGATGGAGTGGGATGTTGTGAGATTTCATCATGCTACTCAGAACAGTGTGTAATTTAAAATATACTTTTTTATTTCTGGAACTTTCCACTTAGTGTTTTCAGACCTCAGTTGATCGTGGGTCACTAGGGCCATGGAAAGAGAAACCTTAGATAAGAGGTGACCACGTAACTGAGCTCTAACTGAAGTTATCTGCAGCTAAGTGCTTCCCATGCATTGTAATCCTTATAATCCAAGGGGTGGACCCTAACATGAATTCCCACTTTAAAGAGATAAAGAAATTGAAGCTTAAGAATTGAGTAACATGGTAATTGGCTCAATCTTTCTGAGTTTCCCTTCTCAAAACCTCTGTGCTTTACTATCTCCTGGTCATAATGTGTCAGGTATGAAGGCTGCAGTCTTGCTTGGATATACACAATTGTGACCAATCACCATAATCTCTAAGGTGCACATCCATTTGTTTACTTAGCCCTCTGTCCACTGACTTAACCTCTCTAAAATCTCTATGTATATTGTACATACATGTGATATTACAACAACTTCACAGCAGCCTGCAGACACTGGGGGTGTCAGCATCTCTATGGTGGTCCTCTTCCTTCATGATGAGTTTACTTATCTAAAATTTCACATTATTTTCCTCATCAGCCCAGTTTGAAATGAGTAATCTGTTCCCTAACCTCTGCTCTGCTAAGAAAGAAGAAAATGGAGGTTAGTTTTTTGTTTTGTTTTGTTTTTGTTTTTGTTTTTGTTTTTTTGACAGTTGCAATGGATCACTTTCTCTGTCCTGAGGGCTGAAACAATGTTTGAAATTGCAGCAAATTGGGATCCCAGGGCCACATCCATCTTCTCCTGCAGAGACTCCTACTCTTCCTTGGAATTCCTTGGGGGGTCTTCCATTTGTTGAACGTTACAAACGTAAGGTACATAAAAGCCCTTCTCTGCCTGAGGTCCCCAGCCCAGCATCCTTGGGGAGCTTCTGTTGTTTGTTTGCACTTGATACTCCCAATTTTAAAATTTATTGCCACTCAAAGGGGAAGGTCCAGGCACAAATAACATGGGATGTAGAGGTAATTATGTGAATGTCCCTTGGGCTAGTGAGGTGATGTTATGGAGTGGATAGTGAGGATGTGGTTTAGCCTAAATTGACCAAGACCCCTTCCCCAGGTCCTCACCTTGGTTCTAACAGGGGATGTTCTGGACTGGAGAGAGGACATGATTCATTAGTAGTATATGATTAATTAGTAGTATATGGCTGGTTAGCCACAGGTTTAGAAACCTCTTCTCTGAACTCCTGCCCCATCCACACTTTGGCCTCCCACCACATCCCTTCTGTCAGCTGAATGAGTGCATCAAAAGTCTGGAAAGTGATGCTCTAACTACCTTTCCCCCAACTAAACACCAAAGGAAAACACTCGACCTGATAGAGCACAGGTCACCAGATAGCCTGGCAGTGCCCCTGGCCTGAGGGAGCAGGGTGTATGTTGTGCTTATTGACATGACCCTCCTCCAAGGTCTGGAGAGTTTTATGGTCAGGTGGGAGCAGAGCACCATGGGAATCCCTTCAATCACACAAATCAATGCCCCAATTGAGAACTTTCTTTTGTACCTAGAGTCCCAGCATTCTCAAGCCTGGTCAGCTGTTTAAATGACCAGATTTTACCTGTAATTCTGAAAATGCATATTCACCCAACTAATGTAATAACTTGGATTCTGCAAATGGAATTTCCCCCAGATGTGTAAGTGGCTCTAAGTAGTTTAAAAAGTTTTAAAAGCTCAGTCAGTACTTTATACAGAGCCTGTTGATCATTAATAGAAGTTCTACAAAATGGAAGTCAGCGGAGAGGGCCATTAAATGCAGATGGGCCAATTACTGGCCGGCAGTCTGCTGCTGTCCCTGTCATTCTGCACGATTGCTGTCCCTCTGCCAGCTCCAAGGTGCTTTGAGAAGGCTGACATGCAATCCTGATTTTTGGTGCTGTTTCAGGGAAGGGAGAGACTCCAAGCCACATCTTTATATCAAAAATGGCACATGAGGTTGAGATACTGCTTGATTATTCAGAAAATTAATCCTGGCCTGTATTTGTTCCTTGAAATGAACTCTGGGTTCTGAGTTAATCTTTGTCTCTTCACTGGGTTTCTGGAAATAGTAACCCACCCACCCCTGTGGCTTTCCTGGTTTCATAAATGCAATTTCATGATGAAAATTTGAAAATAATGTGAAGGTGGTTGATTGCCAGGGAAGGCGGTTGCCTCTGCCTCTCGGAGACACACTGATAAAACATCAGTGAGCTTTTTCATTTACACAAGCAGAGAGAAAGATGCACATGTAAAGAAAATGATAGAATGTCAGATACGTAATGTAAAATCATCATACCATAATTATATTAAAATATATGGTTTAAATTTACATACATTTAATACAGATGATGCCTATTTTATTTACACACTATTAGGAAAACCTAGCTCTATATTTTAGGAAATTGAACGTTAACTTCAAAAAGGCCTGTAATGTTTTCACCTATGTGATACTTCAGAAAGTTAATTTTCTCCACAGACTGTGTGATTTTAACAAGAATAGCCTAACGTGATTCAAGTGCTCATAAACAACTTCCAGGTACTGAAAATTGGGTCTGAAATAGGATTCTGGGTTGTCATTTTCATATATGGGATTATATTTTGTGCATATAGTTCTATTTTTAATAATTTTTAAGTCTGAAATTAATTTAAAAACTCCATTGAAATTTTTTTTTTTTTTAAGGATAAAGACATTACTTGTCTTGATCAGATTGCCTCTTGCTCTCTGTAAAATCCCCTCAGGGCCTCATCCAGGGGTCACATCTTTTCGGCAGCCACATCCCCATTACTCTGTTAATGCATTTTGTAAAGAAAACAAGAAGAACCATATAGATCTGCTATAGGCTGGAAGTTGTCATCTACAAGCCCTTAATGGTCTGGAAAGTCATATCTTGTTTCTGAAAATATCATAATTATTTCTCCCCAAATGTCAAGAGCTTGTTTGTTTATACCCTCAAGCTTTTATAAGAATTAAATACTTCCTTCTGAGGGTGTGGCTGAGAGCACTGGAGTGCTAGGATTGGAGATGACTGAGGATGCCATTCCTCATGGTTAAGGGCAGGATTGATAGACCCACCTGTCAGTCATTACTACCAATGAAACAAGGATTAATTAAGTAAAAATAAGTTTGAGGAAGACAACATTTCTATGGGATTAATTTCTCAGTCTTTACCTTAATCATATGCCTCTATTTAAGTGACTATATGAAACAGAGTGGCCAGCTCAGAGGGCCAGTAAAGTATACATTGGTTTTTTTTCCCCTTTTCTCTCCTTCAAAGTTTCTTGGATGGTCTTGTCTCAGGATGATTATATTTCTTTGCAGGATCTGGGCATGCGTACTGTTGGATGCATCGCCTCAAACTATATCAAACACACTTTTTATATATTATGTACATATTTTATGTACCCACTTCCCACATTAAATCAAATTTATACTTGATTATAGAAGACTTGACTTGAATTATAGTTGACTATTCGGTATAACTTTTGTAGATATTTAAACATTTATTTTTTTTTTCAGTAATTTTCCCCTTTTCACATTTTAGAGATTGATTGATTGATTTCAGGTCTCGAATGTTTCCTTTGGAGAGCCTGTGCAGGCTAGGAGCTGAGCCTAGAGGACTTTCCTTCTTGCCTCTCTGAGAAAGGCCATCAACACTCACCAGAGCCAGTCCCCTCGATGTGCCTTCAGTACTAGCCCTGGTGCCCATTATCAAGTGCCTGGAGAAGCCCCCCACCTGACCACATGACTAGGGGGTGACAGAAATGGAGAGTGAGGATCCCTGTAATAAAACATGGGTCCAAGTATCTCAGGCAGGGAACAGTAATGGCAAGGACACAGCTTTCTCTAGGCTCCTGACCTTTAAAGTAACTCTACCTTCTCATTTTCAAAGGCTTTAGAGATGCTGATGATTAATTGTGGGTGTCATCTTGACTGGGCTAAGGAAGACCCCCGTAGCTGTAAATACCCATGTTATTTTTTGGTATGTCTATGAGGGTGTTTCTGGAAGAGACTGGCATTTGAATCAGGAGAGTGAGTAAGGAAAGTCCACTCTTGCCCAGTGTCAGGGTCCACAATCCACTTGGTTAAGAGACTGAATAGAATAATAAAGAGGAGTAAAGGGGTGTCTTCCTTACTCCTCTGGTTCTGGGTCCTTTTCTCCTGCATCTGGACATCAGAACTGTGGATCTCCAGCCTTTGGATTCCAGGACTTGCACTTTGGATTCCAGGCCCTTCAGGTTCTCAGGCCTTAGGTCTTGGACTGAGCCGTTACCAGATTCCCTGTTTCTCCAGATTGCAAATGACATATTGTGTGACTTCTCAGCCTCCACACTCACAAGAGCCGATGAGCCGAATCCCCTGAGAAGCCCCTTTCCATACGTCTGTATCCAGATGGTCTGTATCCGCTCTCTCCTCATCTGTCTTCTATTGGTTCCGTTTTTTTGGAGAACCCTGATGAATACAGAGGAAAAGACTTGGACCAATTTTATTTTCTTCTTACCTTTCCAATTGTTCTTTCTCTGCGTGTTATTTTACTCCTAACTCCATGAAATTAGATGTTGTCCTTCAGAGTCTGTCCACAGCTCCTTCTTTTGTCTTTCTGTTCTTGTTTAGCAATCTCAAGCTTTCTCAAGGCTCTTCCCTGTTACTGTATGTAGAAATCCATGCTTCTCAGTTTCCAAGACCAAGCTTTCTTCTTTCTGTTTCCATTTGGCATAATGAACATTTCCAGGCATCCTAAAATAAATCTAACTCTTCTTGCAGAAAACTCTGCCCTTTGTTCCATGTTCCTTATTTAGGCTACCACAGAAGAGTTACCGGGTATGGGGATTTACAGCTTCAGCGTCATCCTTGCCTTCCCTCTGCCCTGGCCAGTTAGACCTTGCTCCCAGCCTTGATCCTCTCTTGGCTTTGCTCCATCCTCAGCCCCTCCCCTCCCCATCTCCCACTCCATCCTCAGCCCCTCCCCTTCCCACCCCCCACTCCATCCTCAGCCCCTCCCTTTCCCACTCCCACTCAGTCCTCAGCCCCTCCCCTTCCTACCCTTCTCATCCCCCACTCCATTCTCAGCCCCTCCCCTTCCCACTCCCACTCCGTCCTCAGCCCCTCCCCTTCCTACCCTTCCTACCCTTCCCATCCCCCACTCCATCCTCAGACCCTCCCCTCCCCATCTCCCATTCCATCCTCAGTCCCTCCCCTCCCCATCTCCCACTCCATCCTCAGCCCCCCCTTCCCACCCCCCACTCCATCCTCAGCCCCCCCTTCCCACCCCCACTCCATCCTCAGCCCCCCTTCCCACCCCCCACTCCATCCTCAGCCCCTCCCCTTCCCACTCCCACTCCATCCTCAGCCCCTCCCCTTCCCACTCCCACTCCATCCTCAGCCCCTCCCCTTCCCACTCCCACTCCATCCTCAGCCCCTCCCCTTCCCACTCCCACTCCATCCTCAGCCCCTCCCCTCCCCATCTCCCACTCCATCCTCAGCCCCCCTTCCCACCCCCCACTCCATCCTCAGCCCCTCCCCTTCCCACTCCCACTCCATCCTCAGCCCCCCCTTCCCACCCCCCACTCCATCCTCAGCCCCCCCTTCCCACCCCCCACTCCATCCTCAGCCCCCCCTTCCCACCCCCCACTCCATCCTCAGCCCCCCCTTCCCACCCCCCACTCCATCCTCAGCCCCCCCTTCCCACTCCCACTCCATCCTCAGCCCCCCCTTCCCACCCCCCACTCCATCCTCAGCCCCCCCTTCCCACCCCCCACTCCATCCTCAGCCCCCCCTTCCCACCCCCCACTCCATCCTCAGCCCCCCCTTCCCACCCCCCACTCCATCCTCAGCCCCCCCTTCCCACCCCCCACTCCATCCTCAGCCCCCCCTTCCCACCCCCCACTCCATCCTCAGCCCCCCCTTCCCACCCCCCACTCCATCCTCAGCCCTCCCTTCCCACCCCCCACTCCATCCTCAGCCCCTCCCCTTCCCATGCCCCAGTTCAGCATTCATTCTCTTCTCACCTGGATCATTGAAACAGCCTCCTCACTGGTCTCTCTGCCTCTGTTCGTACCAGCAAAGGCCACACACTTTAAATTCAAAATGCCCACTTGAGTGGGTAGCATTTCTCCACCAAGGATGGCCAGGGACTCCTTCATCTAACCGATAGGGTTCTCACGTTTATTTGCGACCTCTAACTACCCACTTTTCCAAAGTTAAAGCAAATGCTCACTTTTATATATGCTTTGCCCATCACAAGGGATTCATTTGCGGCTTCCCACGGGTCCCTACACCTTTTGTCTCCATCATTTTTCACTACAAGCCCTTGCTCCCCACATCCAAATGTGGCCTCGCCCTAAGCTTCATCCCGAAGGCTCTCTCCTCTCAGAGGCTCCCCTCAGGCAGAGCTTTCCTCTGCTCCATTCATCCATGCCCCCTCCACTCCACATCTTATGGAAAGGGAATTCTCCCTCTTCTGAATCCACTCTTAATTTTTTAATTAACTAACTTTTCTGTTTATAATCCCATGGCATTTCCTCCGTAGCTCCTAGGGCAATTATTGCACTTTGCATTGATTCTGGAGATGTCCCTCCATAAATATTTGGTGGATGGATGAGTGCAGAACTTTATAGATTTTCTTCCTCTAACAAGTCTGCCTTCATATCTCCAAGTCAATTGAAAGAATATTATACGTGGAGTGAATTGATGTTTGCTTGCAACAAGTTATTTTAAAGGATAAGTTGAAAGGGTGCTTATTTCTGCTGTGGAATTGCAATTCTTTATATAACTATGAAAAAAGAGAAATTAAGCTGGTGATGGGATGGTTTTTATGATATCCTCTTTACAGAATATTTGAATCAAAAATGTGTATGATAAGGCAAGGAGCAAGCCAAGGACAATTACCAGCTGTAACAACAATAATAATTTAACAATCATTATTTATTGAGAACCATATATGTGCCAGACACTGTTCCACATATGTACACAGCATGTCTACCCTTAAGGTCTTATAGATTTGCAAACTGAGACTCAAGAGAGATTAACTTAATTATCTAAGAAAAGCTTAATATTTAAAATCCATGCTTAGGTTTCATTTTTCTGGATCAGAATCTACTCCCTAAAGTATTTCTAGTTAAAACTCAAGTGTCTCCAGGAAACTCCCTTCACCCTCATTAAACCTGTTCTGCTTTGGGCTAGTCTGTGGTTTGCCTCTGCTGTGCTGGGGGGAAGTCGTGACTTTGTGGCAGCCGTGACCAGGGGTCTGAAGGGATGAAGTTATCAGTGCAGGATCCTTCAGGGCTTGTCCTCGAGGTGGTTCACCTCAGGGTATGGTCCAGCAATTCCGGCATCTGGGTGTGCATTTACCCAGCTCTGCCTGAGCTGTGTGCCCAGGGCACAGCACTGTGCACCTGGCTCAACTTTTTCCTCTTAATACTTATTGATATAATTTGACTTAAAACAATAAATCTTAGAAACTTGACCATTGTTCGCCAAAATGACTGTTAGGATAGGGAAACCCCAACCACAAGTGCCACTCGTTGGAGCTGCGGGAGGTTACCACGTATTACATAAGCTTCCTCCAGGGGCTTCTGCATAGGCAACGTCGTGAGAATGGAGTGTGGGTTGGAATCTTGGCTCCAGTGCTTAGGAGCTGTGTGGCTTTTCAATGGGTCAGTTCCCCAGTTTGTGTAACGTAACGGGTGGTGGAAAGGGCTGGGAGAGAAGAAAACTCCTGTTCTAAAAGGTGCCAAGAGTGTTGGAGCCAACATATGTCCCTGGTATGGATGAAGTGCCCAACAAGTGGTAGTTGTTGTTATCATCCATGTCACAGGACACTCCCAGCCTTTAGCAGAAGGAAGTGTCCTGTTAGAGTTTCCTGTGGCTCCTGTAACAAAGTACCACAAACTAGGTGGCTTCAAAGAGCACAGCTGGTCCTTTCACAGCTCTAGGGGCCAGAGTCTGGAATCAAAGTGTTGGCTGGCAGGGCTGCGTGTCCTCTGGAGGCCTGCCGGGGAATCCCGTTCTTTGCCTCTTCGGGCTCCCACAGCTACTGCCATTCCTTGACTTATGGCCACATCACTTCGGCCTGTGCCCAGGATCTCACTGTCTCCTCTTCTATGTCTTCCTCTGCCTCTCTCTCACTGAATCCTCTGCCTCTCTCTCACTGAATCCAGGACCAACTGGGATAACCCAGAATGATCTCATTCAACATTAACTTAATTATATCTGCAAAGACCCTTTTCCAAAACCAGATAGCATCCTCAGGTTCTGAGGATTAGGATGTGAATATATTGGACTTACCCTGAAGGAATGGGTAAGTTTTTGTGTGTGTTTGTGTGCAGGTGAACCCTGTGTGGTTTAGAGGGCTCCTGATGGGGAATTGCAGTGTTGCCATTGACAGCCAGGGGGAGCACAAGAGGCCAAAACAGATGCTGAGAGTGAGGAGAGAGGCTGAGGCACCCAGAGGAAGCCTGGAATGACCAGAGAGGCGGGGAGCCGAGCCGTGGTGGTTTGGGGACAGCTGGGCTCCACGTGTGGTCTTGCCCCAATTCACAGTATAACAGAGGACAGGTCATTTCTTTATAGGCCTGTTGCCTCACTATAAAGAAGGTTAGACCAAGTTAGAGGTTTTTAAATTAATTTCTTGCAAGGTGAATGCAACCTACCCAAGTGTTTTATTTGTATAATTTAAAAATTTAAAACAAAAATTGGTAAACATCATGTAAAAATTAGATAGTGAACCCTGATAATCAGCGGTGGCAGCCTCTGGACACCCAGGCTCTTGCATGGACATGGTGTAGGGGGTGGCCCCATGTAGGCCAGGCATGAACCCTCTGAGTCACCACCCCTCCCACCTGGCCTTCTTGCCTCATCCTCATCCTCTCCCACTGCAGGCTCCCTGATGACAGGGAATTCTTTGCCTGCGTCCAGGTCCCTATCCACAGTGAGATTCAGGTGAGGGGTTTTTTTCTTCCCCCTGTTGGGTTCACTCACTCCATGGTCTGCCTGGGCTCTCTGGAGTTTGGCTTTGTGACCCTGAGTCGGGGGATGGAGATGGCTGCTCATCTCTGAGGCCAATGACCTAGGTGCCAGAGGGGAGCCCCGGGGGTGCTGGAGGCAGAGCTGCTCGTCTGCGAAAGCTCTTCTGATGCCATCCAGGCACAGGAGCTCCTCTGTCTGGAGACCTGTCCTTCTCAGTTCATAGAGTGAGGTTCTGGTCCCTCCTTTCCCCCGCTTCCTGAGTCCTTAGGTCCCTGTCCAGTCTCTGCTCACATTTCCGCCCTCCTGCCACGGAGGCCCTCCCAGCAGGGTTTTGGTAGCATCCTCCCACACACTGTGACAGCAGCCTCCTTCCCCCAGGGCCTGTCCTGCTCTCCACTGCAGGATCCAGGGTGAGTTCTGGAGAGCATTTTCAGAGCCTTGATGGCAATGAGAAAGGACTGGGGAACCTAGGCTGCATGCGTCTTCAGTCTGGTCCCTTCATGAGGGTTCTAGCTAAATTTTAGAGTTGTAATCCTGTAGTAGTGGACCAGCTGAGGAGACGGTCTCTCTCTCAGTGGGCACCTCCTATGACTCAGGAGAGTTCCGTGTGTCCCCTTGTTGTGAGGGCTGAGGCTGCCTGGTCACCCTGTGGGGAAGCTGCCCACACCCATCCCCAGTCTCCTTGTACTTCCCCAGGATTCCCCCAGAGAAGGTGGAGAGCCACCCCCTCCCGTCCCTCCACCTGCCTCCCCAGCCGGGGCCCACGCGCTCACCTGGAAAGCTGGGTTCTGATACTGACAGCTGAATTAGCAAGGCGAGGACAAGCACAAGGCTCTCACAGGGAGAAGCCACTGCTTGTGGTTTTATTTTTATTTAGTTCTTGATGTTCCTGAACTTTATTATCGAACATCAAGCTAAGAAAGTTTGAAAAACTATAGAAACAACTGAAAGGCTTTCTCTCTTTTGAGTCTTTAACAATGTGGAGTTCGAGTCGGTGGCAGCTGTGGGATCTCCTCGGTGCCTTGGTTCTGGGGCAACAGTGTGGCCATAATGCCAGGAAGGGAGCCCAGCTCAGTGGAGAAGGACGCTCCGCTCAGAGGCAGGATGGAGGGAATGTTCCATCCACAGGAAGGCAGAGGGAGGGGCAGGGAGAGCGACTGAGGCAGGAAATGATCTTCCTGCCAGTGTCACCCGGGACTGAGGACCTTCCTAAGGCTCTTTGCAGGCTCTGAGGACAGAAACTCTTTCTTAAAGACTCAGGTAGATTCTTCAGCAGGGTATGCTCATTTCAGTTTATGCCCTATTACCCGCCTGCATTTTTCATTATTCTCTGTGAATGGTACCACTATTAACCCAGTTGCTCCAGCCAGAAGCTCAGACGCCCTAAGCCCAGCCCTCTCCCTCATTCTCTGCCTTCTTAGGTCATTTATGTCTCCTGAGTGTTGGCTCCACCCCTGGCTCTCCTCCAGGCCCTGCCGCTCCACTGCGGAGCCAGCCTGATCCATCTCTGCTGCTAGCCTTTCCCCTCCTCATCTCTACCCTGCCACATTGGCCAATTTAATCACATTACTAATTTGCCTGAAATCTTTTTAAAAGACCTCCCAGGCTCCTGCAGAAGAAGATTCAAATTCTTTTCCAGTACAAAGTTCCAGTGTTCTGGCCTCATCTCTCCTACACTTTGATTTACACCGCAGTTCCTCTTATCCACAGTTTTGCTTCATGTACTTTCAGTTATCTGCCATCAAACATGGTCTGAAAGTATTAATGAAAAATTCCAGAAATAAGCATTTCATGAGTTTTAAGTTGCCCCTTTGCCCAGTGTTAAAAAATCATGCATCATCCTACTTTGTCCTATCCAGGAAGTGAATCATCCTTTTGTCCAGAGTATCCATACTGTGTATGCTACCTGCCCTGTAGAATTTGAGAGACAGACCACATTCACATGATTATTATTACAGTATATCATGGCAGTCATTCAATTATTAGGTATTATTATTAATCTATTACTGTGTCTAATTTATAAATTAAAATTTATCATAGATAGGAATATACAGGGGAAAAAACAGTGCAGTTAGCTGTCCATATCTGTGGGTTCTGTATGTGTAGATTCAGCCAACTGAATATTTAAAAGATTGTTAAAATTTTATATCTGTACTGAATATGTACAGAATATTTTTCTCCTCATTATTCCCTAAACAATACAGTGTAACAACTGTTTACATAGCACTTACATTGTATTAGGTATTATAAGAAATCTAGAGATCATGTAAAGGGTGTCAGTAGGTTATAAGCAAATGCTACACCATTTTATACATATGTATATAAAACATTTGAGCATCTGTGTATTTTGGTATTCTCTGAGAGGAGCCTGGAGCCAACGCTCCTGGATACCAAGGGACAGCTCTATGTAGAGTTTGGCGCTACACTTGGATTCAGAGCATAACCCCAGGGATCAGGGGACTACTGAACCCAAAACTCCAGGCACACTGGATTTTGCAGGTCCTTGGAGGTGCCATGCTGCTCCTCACTGGGCTGTCACACTCTCCATGGATCACCCTTCCTTCACTCCCACCTGTTTATGCTGGGAAGACTCCAAACATCTACTTTCTGTGAAGTCTCCTGAGGGGCTGGCCGCTGGCAGCCCCTTCCCATGTCTCTCCAGTGGGCTTCCGCTGCCCCTCGCCTTGCTTTAACTGTTTGTAGGCACATTGGATTCTACTCCTGAGGGGGAATTGGAGAAAGGCCCTAGACCTTATTTAGGCTCTTCTCTCTCACGGGTAGCAGATCACCTAGAGCACAGCAGGCTTTCACTAAATGCACTCATTCACCCAACAAGTGTTTCTAAATTGTGTGTCCTTCCTCGGGCTCTAATTAAGGTCCTGGAGATGTACCAGTGAAAAGTATGGGTCCAGACCCTTTGCCCAGGGAGAGTACCTAGAGGCTGAGGAGCCAGAGGATACGTAAGAGAAAAGGTAAGAGCATATATCATGTTCATCACTGTTAAGTGCCAAGGAGAAAATCTAACTCAGAGGAAGGATCTGAAAGAATCCTGCATCCGTTGAACAAGCTTGTTATGGTTTGGATATTCTAGTTGCCCCCCAAAAGCTCATGTTTGAGACAGTACAAAGAAGTGTGGAAATTAAATGATTGGGTTAGGAGAGCCTTAACCTAATCAGTGCACTAACTGGGTGGTGACTATAGGCAGGTAGGGAGTGGCTGGAGGAGGTGGGACCCTGGTGGCATGCCTTTGTGGTATACATTTTGTCCCTAGTGAGCAGATCTCTCTCTGCTTCCTGATGCCATGTCCTGAGCTGCTTTCCTCCACCATGCCCTTCCGCCATGATGTCTGCCTCACTTCAAGCCCAGCTTTGGAGCCAACCATCTACGAACTGAGATCTCTGAAACAATGAGCCAAGATAAACTTTTCCTCCTCTACATTATTCTTGTCAGATGTTTTGATCACAGCAGTGAAAAAGCTAAAACAGAACTATTCCTTCTCCCAAGGGATTTTATGAACTCCCAGGACAAATAGGAAAATAGGGATATACTTGGGATGAATAAATTCAAGAGAAAGCAAGGCATCTGGTTACTACACATTAATATCATTTTTTTTTAAATTTGGTTTTGACCCTCCAGTGATTGGGCTTAATAGGAGCCTGTGGTCTGAGCGATCCCTGAGTATTAGCAAGTAGATCTGCGTTCATGCCCAGCTCTAGGGCTCGGGCTTGCTGGGCTGGGTTCCTCTCAGCCCTGGAGCCTCCTCATGGCTGCCTGGCTCCTCCCCTGCCCAAGTATCTACTGGGAGGTGGAGCAGGTGCTCAGGCATCCTGGCTTGTGTCAGGGCTCTTCCAGCCTCACAAACACATGCACACGTGCACAGGCACACACACAGACACACACACACACTTTCATTCACACACACTTTTATGCTCACACACCTCATGCTTGCACGTACACACACACACACACACACACACACACACACACCTTTTCACAAAAGATCTGCAGCCCCTGCCATGGAGCCTGGAGGGGGTTGTGCACTTGTGTCAGCTCTGGAGAAGGACGGTTAACTCTGCCCCACCACTGACTCAGCCCTTGGGACACCTTCCCTCAGCACGTGGCATGCTCGCTGTCCTGGGTGAGCCTTCAGGAAGCCACCTTCGGGTGGTTTTCAAATGCATCATTGTCTGGGAACCCCAGTGCTCCCCCCCCCCCGCCATTCAAACATCAGTGTGGGTGACCACTGTGGCTGAATTGCAGCCCCCCATTAGCACACTGAAGTCCCCACCCCTGTACCTCAGAAGGGAACTGTATTTGGAGACAGGGTCTTTAAAGAGAGGATCAAGGATAATTGAAGTGGTATGGGTGGGCCCTCACCCAACAGGGCTGGTGTCCTTCTAAGAAGAGGTTAGGACCTAACACAGCCTTAGGGCCTGCCTTGCAGGGGCCGGGGAGGAGGTGGCCATCTGCAAGCTGAGGAGAGGGGGCTCCGAGGGTCATACTGCATCTCTTTACTGTGACCCGCCGAGGACTTTGGAGAATGTCTCCAGTCTCTGACACAGAAACGCGCTTCATCCGGAACAAAGGCCATCTCCAGCCCCTCCTCACCCACCCACCCCTCTGCAGCAGGGAATGCAGCTCTCCAAGAGGGCAGGAGCCCTCCCCGTCAAGTGGTCCTGGCTGGAATTATCTAGTGAAGCTTTGCTTCATTATAGATATTATTGTCAAGCCAAAGAAAAAAATGAAATGGCTCTAAATTGGAAATCATATTAATTAAAACAATCATTACTATTGTCTCCAGGACCAAAATGGGGTTTTTAGGTAAGATTGTGTTTTTCCCCTCTGGATAAAAGAAGAATCTTTTTTGTTTTTTCTTTTCTTTTCATTTTTGAGCCTCAATAAACAGAAAAAAAGAACAGCACATTTTTGAAGAGGGTTGGAAAATAAAAAAATAAAAAAAGAATGATAATTCATTATTCAGTAATCAACTTCAACTACAAAACCAGCAGATTGTGCAGAGAGCACAGGGCTGTGGGGAAAGGCAGAGGCGGACCCTGCCCAGCTCATATCCTCTGGAGTGAATCATCTCCACAGAGACCTTATTAAGAGGAGAAAGATGGGGAGCTAGCATGGGGGACCTCTGTTTGCAGCCTCTACCTTTGTACAGCACATTAACATGCACAGTCATTGTCTCTGGGCCTGCACTCCCTACTCTCCAAACCCCACTCCCAGATTAAAAATTACTGCATAATCAGATCCTCTCTTCTGGGACCTCTGAGTACAGAGAGAAACAACAACTTTGCAAGAGGACAACCCTGTGCTGTCATGGTAGGCAGAATTCAAGGATGGTCCCTGAGAGCCCCCTCCCGAGTGTATGAACACCTTCTCCCTGTCGTCATCCAGGAGCCTTAAATCCAGCTGCTACTCTGAAGGGCTTTTGTAAATGCAATCAATATGCCAAATGGTGACGTGGAGGAGAGTATCCTGGTTGAGCCTCACATAATCAGGTGGACCCTGAAACCAGACTAGGCTTTTCCTGAAGATTTGGCAGTGAAGGGGACTTGACCTCAGGGAAGATGTCCATGGCTGGCATTGAGGATGGAGAGTGTCGTGGTTTAGATATGAGGTGTCTCCCTAAAGCTCATGTGTGAGACAATGGAAGAATTTTCTGAGGTGAAATAATTGAGTTGTGAAAGTCTGAACCTAAACAGTGCATTAATCCACCAAAAGGGATCAACTGGGCAGTAACTGTAAGTAGGCAGGGGGTGGCTGGAGGAGCAGGGTCACTGGGGGAGTGACTTTGGGGTTTATGTTTTGTCCCTGGTGAGTGGAGCTCTCTTTCTCTGCTTCATGACGGCTATGTCCTGAGCTGCTTTCCTGTTAGGGTTTGGATGTGAGGTGTCCCCCAAAACCTCATGTGTGAGACAATGCAAGACCGTTCCGAAGAACAATGACTGGGTTGTGAGGGTCTTAAGCCAATCAGTGAGTTAATTCCCTGGTAGGGATTAACTGAGCTGTAACTGAAGTGGTGGGTGTGGCTGGAGGAGGTGGGAATCGGGGCGTGGCTTTGGAATATATATATGTATGTATCTGGCAAGTGGACAACTCTCTCCCTGCTTCCTGATCACCATGATGTGAGTTGCTTCCCTCTGCCACACACTCCACCATGATGGTCAGCCTCATGGTGCGCCGTGAGAAATGATCTAAGACCTCTGAAACTGTGAGCCCTCAAATAAACTTTCCCTCCTCTATAGTTGTTCTGGTCACATCCTTTAGTCATAGCAGCAAAATAGCTGACTAAAACATTCCCTCTACCGTGCCCTTCTGCCACGAGATTCTGCTGTACTTTGGGTCCAGAGCTTGGGAGTCAGCCGACCATGGACTAAAGCTCTGAAACTGTGAGCCAAAATAGACTTTTCCTCCTCTACTTTGTTCTTGTCAGGTGTCCTGGTCACACTGAAACATGGCTGACTCAAGCAAGAGGGTCATGCAATAACCAATGTGGGTGACCTCTAGGGTCTGATAGCAGCCCCCTGTGTTAGCCAAGGAGGAAAAAAGGACCTCATTCCTATAAGCACCAAAGAACTGAGTTCTGCCACAACCACATGATCTTGGAAGAAGCCCCTGAATTCCAGAGGAGAAAAAAGATTAGTTAATTTGGCCTTGGATGACCCTGGGCAGAGAACCTAGCTACAACACGCTTGGACTTTGGACCCACCAAACTGTGAGCAAGTAAGTGAATCTCTTTTAAGCCATTAAATGTGTGGTATTTGCTATGCTACAGTAGTGAACTAAGAGCTTTCATGGATCCTACAGAATTCTGCTGACAGAGCTGGGCACTTACATAATCTGTTTTGCAAAGTGTTTCCAGGTGTGCAGTTACATTCCGGCTTCTTGAGATTCAGAGCCCCTCAGAGGAAGGGACAAGGGGTACCTCCCCTGTGAGCACTGAAGTCAAACAGTATTTGTCAGACTCAGAGCCTCAAAACATCAACCATTTTGCCATATCAAGACAAAATAATTTTGCTATTTCTAAGAAAAGGCTAATGATGAGATTGAGATTATTATGAGGATTAAATGAGACAATCTATATAGACCAGTACCGTGCTCTCACATAAAACATGATGAATAGCTTTATGCAAATCATTGCTCATTTTCAACCACTAAACAGATTGAGAAGCTATTTTATGCCTGAGTAGGTGCTAGGCTAGGTGCTAGGCTAGGTGCTAGCACTATCCAACCCGGGCTTTTAAGTACCTTGAAATCAATCTAGTCCCCAGCTGTTTTGGGGCATGTTCTCTTCATAAAAGGAGTTCTGTATTTGGAGGGTGAGTAGCACAGGGAGTGGACTGTAAGTGGGCTGAGTCTAGGTTCCCCAGCAGGTACATTGGAGGGTCCAGGAGCTCTTTTTTTTAATTTTATTTTTATTTTTTTATTTTTTTTTAGAGAGGGGAGAGAGAGAGAGAGAGAGAGAGAGAGAGAGAGAGAGAGAGAGAGAGAGAGAAAATTTTTAATATTTATTTTTTAGTTCTCGGCGGACACAACATCTTTGTTGGTATGTGGTGCTAAGGATCGAACCTGGGCCGCACGCATGCCAGGCGAGCACGCTACCGCTTGAGCCACATCCCCAGCCCCCAGGAGCTCTTTTACGATCCCAAGCATGTCCTGAAATCTCGTACTGCAAAAGCAGAGCCAGGATGAAGAAGCACGTCCAGCCTTGTGTGATGTGGGAATCATGGGAAGTCTTTATGACAATGCAGACCCAGGGCAGCAGAAGGGGTGCTTGCTGCACATTTCATATGCACCCCTCACTCTGACTCTGTCTAATGATCTATTGCTGTGAACGAAACTACCCCCAAATTTAGAGCCTCAAAACATCAACTGTTTTATTATATCTCAAGATTTTGTTGGGTATTTGGGAATTGGGGCAGGGTTTGACTAGACAGTTCTTCTGCTCTGTGTGGGGCTGACTGAGGTCCCTGGGGGACATCTAGCCAGCAGATGAACTGGTCTGGAAGAGTCCACGGTGGCTTTACTTCATAGTTTGTTACTTTTCTAGGGATGCAACCCCAAGACTGGAAGAGTATCCCAGGAGACAGGGTGGGGAAACTGCCACTTACACAAGGCCTAGGCCCCCAAACTGGCTTAACACCACTTGTTCAATAGTTTATAGGACAAATCAAAGATAGAGTCAAGGGGAAAGGACAGGTCAATAAAAGTTTTTTGTTTTTTTTTTTTTTTTTTTTTTTTTTTTTTGTAAAAGACCAGATAGTAAATATCCTAAACTTTGTGAGCCACATATAATCTTTGTAACATATTCTTTTTTTTAAAACTTACAACCCACCACTACAAAATTATAAAAAACCATTCTTAATGTCTAGGCTGTAGCCAGATATGGCCCATGGACTGTATGTAAATCTGCCAACTCTTGTTCTAGAATTATCTTCCTTGCCACAGATCCTGGCCAAACTCAGTATCATGACAGCTTCTGCCCATTGTAACAGTGACACTGAAAATCTTGGAGCTGAAAAGGACGTTGGAAGTCACTTACTCCATCTGTCCTAAAGGTGTAGAAACCGAGGTTCAGCGAGATTAAGGGATGTGGCAGAAGTGCCATAGCTAATTAAAGGTGGACCCGCAGAGAATCCCATGCTCTTCTGTCCTAATCCATTGTTTTTCCCAGTGCAACAGACTACATTTCAAAATGCCATTTTTCTAGTCAGCAGAAATAGCAAATATTTAGGAGGATGGGTTAGACATAGCAGCAATGAAATATGCTTGGACCCTGGGGACCTTGGAACGTGTCCCCCCGGCTGGCTGTGGTCCAGACTATAAGTGGAGGCCAGTTTTGCTGCAGCAGTGCTTGGCCGGTCTCTGGTTACTGGCTGAAAATCCAGTCATCTGTCACTCCCATGGGATGATCTCTGGTGAGGATGCAGAACACGTAAGAAAGGAAAGGCAGGTGAGGAGGGGTTATACATGGACCTGTGGGAGGTGGACTTTGTGGGGCCAGAGCTTCTGGCTGGAGGGAAGCAGCAGGACCACCAGTCATTTCCTTAGTGGGAGGTGCTGTCCAGAGGAGGGCCTCACCTTGCTGAGGTCCTCAGGAAGCCTTTTATTATCAGCAGTTGCTTTCTTGCATCTCCACACCCCTGTGTGCTGTCTCTTATTCAGACATCCTCAGGCCTGCAAAACTTTCTAGAAATCTGAAACGTTATCTTCCAGAGTTTTCCCTCAGCTTCCCAGGAATATGAAGGCACTTGTTCCTCTTTCTCTCTCTCTCTCTCTCTCTCTCTCTCTCTCTCTCTCTCTCTCTCTCTCTCTCTCTCTCCATTTTTATTGTGTGTAAATAATATAAATAATCTGACCCCAAGTCACCTAGTGAGCTGGCTGCAAGTTCCATTCCTCTTATGTATCTCTTTTCTCATAGGCATTATCCAATTGTGTTATAATTATTTGTTTCTATATCTGTTTCCTTATTAGACTGGAGGGCAACTAATGGCAAGAATTATGCTCTTATTTTTATTTTGCAGTCTCCACAGCCCCCACTACAAAGTCCATTGTAGAATAGGTATTCAAATAAGTGTTTGTGAGTGAGGACGTGTGAGAATTCATGAAAGGGAGTCCATTGGCAGTGGTCTGTCTGCATTCCTCCTGGGAGAGGGTACCATTTTCTTCATTACTGGCTCTGAAGAGCTGGAATCAGTTGAAATAGTCACTGCCAGGAGCTTCTGGAATATTCTCCTTAGGGACTTAAACAGTGGTACCCTTCTTTAAGGAGTTGATGAGACAGGATTCTGTTTAGGTCTCTTGCAAGGTCTCTTTTAAGCTGTGGTTTGGGCATCTTCCACCCCCCTTCCCCAGAATCCTAGACACTGGGCTTCTGGACTGACCATATGTTCTGGCTCTTTACAAAGGAAAACACACAAGGTCAACAGTTGGCTTTTGATAATTTGGTTTATGAAACATTCGAGAATCTTTGCTTAATATATAATTCATACTTTAGAGGAATATAATTATGAACTCCGGCCGGAGTTCTCTTGGATGAGCCTTGGCAGTCCCAGATACTCTTCATATGGCTGGTTTTTGATTCACAGTAACGAGACACTGGCTGCTCATAATCCCTTTCCACATATCAATTTTATTTTTTACATCGATTCCTGCCTTTTGCCCACATAATGCAAGCTTTTAGTAAATCCATTCTGACCTTTTTGCAATGGTAGCGCAGAAGAGGATGACATTATTGGTTTTCCAACAGTTTTACTCTAGCTTTGCCCAGTTGTTGGATGCTGACATGAATTCTAGACTGTTGGGCAGGTGAGTTTCCCAGGCAAAGGAAAGATGCTTGTCTTGTCTCTTTACAGGGAAAAGGCATATTGAGTGATTTGGTGCACCCCTTCACAGCTGCCCATCATATAGCTCTGTTGCAGCAGCGGTTTTGCTGATAAAGTTAAAAATAGCCAGTTGGAGGGAGAGTATGGGCTTGCATGGTATTAGACTATGCAGATAGATTTTTAAATTCTGTGGTCCTGGTTGAACTTTAACCTTCTCTTGCTTATTGGCTTCTATGTGAGTATGGATCATTCAGCGGGGAGCATGGGTCACACAGGGGAGGAGAGCTCAAGAGCTGGGCAAGACAACATTTTTTATTTACAAGGCATCCTTGTTGGTAATTCTATAGTTTTTCTGGTTTTAGATCCAGTTCTAGGATAGAGAGGTGGAAGTGGGCAATGCTTGGAGTAGGACATTGAATGAGTTGATGTGGCTGCATTTTAGCAAAAGTTATAGCTGTAGAAGCTCACCCACTGAAGACAAAGTAATGCCTACTCATGCAGGACATGGAACACAGAGAAATCATTTTGATTTTCTGCCACACTGAATCTCCAGTTCCAATTTCGGGCATATTACTTCCGGGCTTTGAACCTCAGTGCCCCTCTCTGTAGTTTGGGGATAATACAGCACTCTGCTTGGAGCCTCCCACGTCATTTAGCTCTGGCAAACACTCCTAGCCTATAGAAATGAAGGCTGGCTTCAGGCAGAATTGTTCCTCATGCCTCATTCCTGTTCAACACCCTGGGAGGTCCACTTCCTTTTCCATCTCTGGAAAGGGAGATGTGGCCAGTCCTTTCACCCCATGTTTTGAATATGTCCCCCAGAATTCATGTGTTGGAGACTTAATCCCCAGGGTTAGTGTTGGACGGGGGTCTAATGGAGGTGTTGGGGTCCTAAGAGTCCTGCCCTCATGAACAGATTAATGCCATTATGCAAAGGGATCATGAGAGCAGGTTCACTCTCTTGGGCTCTTGTCCTCCTGCCTTCTTCCACACGGTAGACGTGATAGAGGCTGTCACCAGATGCCAGTACCTTGACCATGGGCTTCATGGCTTCCAGAACCATGAGAAAATAATCAGTGTTAATTATAAGCTATGCAGTCTCTGGTGTTCTGTTATTAGCAGCACAACACAGACTAAGACATCTCCCACTGCCAGGTGAGGAGTGGACGTTGAAGTGGACTCTGGAGATCCCCCAATGGGGAACTGCGATGGGGGTACCTGAGTGGTAGTCAGTACCTATTATTCATGGACTCAAATAAATGATAAACTCATACCCCTCCACAAACTACCCCAGGGATTGACTGGGTTGTGTTGTAGGAAACATCAAGGAACAGCTAAGACGCTAGTGTTTGAAGACTTTCTCCCCGTCCCTCCCCAAGTTTAGGATTGTTGTTTCCACCCAGGAAAAAAGTCTCTCTTGTCCTCTGTTGTAGGTGAGAAGCAGCTTCTTTGATGAAATAAAGGCATTCTCAGTGAAATTTCCTCCAGGGAGTCCCAGACACCTCCACCCTAGATGGAGCCCCACAGATGAAATGTGGACCCGGACCACAGAGGCACTGTGTCCTTCAAGGGCGCTGCCCTAAACCCATGAAAATTCTTGGAGGCAGTGACAGGTAGATGTTGAGACAGGAGAGATCAAGGAGGTGGAGGAGGCAGGGCAGGGAAGACTTGCAAGAGTCAGAAACTATCCACAGGGAAACTCTAGATCAGGGGCAGACTGCCAGCTGCTTCTGTCTGGTTCACGAGCTATGAATGGTTTTTGTATTTTTAAATGGTTGAAAAAAAAAAGAAAAAAAATATTTTGTGCCTTGTGAAAATTATATAAAATTTCAAATGTCAGGGTCCATAAATAAAGTTTTGTTGGAGCACGGCCACACCCGCTGGTTATTGTCTGTGAGTCCCTGCGCTACCATGGCAGGGTTGAGCAATTGCAACAGGGACCCACAAAACTAAAAATACTCACCATCTGCCCTTTCCTGGCAGATTTATAATATGCTGACCCCTGCTCTGGACAGTATCTTAAACAGAGGTATGTAAACTCGGTTTAAACTTTCCCCAGCAAGAAGCACTTAGCAATCATTTGTTACTGCATCTCTTTTCTGGCGCAAGGGCCATGGCTGCAAAGGCAGGTGGAGAGAGACCTCCCCTGTTATGCCTCTCGCTCTGATCAGCCCCTCAGCCACCTGCACGGCTCCTGTACACCCCTTATTGCTCCCTTTGGAAGCCAGCCGACTGGTTGAACTCAATGTACATGCAGTTTCATTTGAGCAATCATATGCGGATTACATCCAAGTTTCTGAAATACCACAGAAAAAGTTATTTATGGAAATATGTGTGAAATGTGTTACAATGATTTCCATATCTTACAAATGATAGGCACAGCACCGCCATATTTGAAAAACCAAAGGGGTATTAATCACTGTGTGATATGCAGTGTTATTAAACTTCATGGTATTGAAGGTCCCATCACAGGGTGTAGGTAATCTGGCTAATTAATTACACCTGTGGAATACCGGCTGCATGGCTTCGTGAGCACTACAGTATTTGCCACCCCTCTATAGCTCATGACATGTATTAGGAATTCACAGATGCGCGTTTTCCCCGTGGCATTTTTTACCCTGTTAGCACTTGCAAAGTGACTGTTGGACAAGAAACTAACATTAGCCAGCCTAGAATTGTTTTTATTTCTACCACTTTCCACCAACCAGATCTTCCTTTAATTAGGTTCCTGTGTGAACTAACCATTTTAAAAATGTGTATGTGCATATATATGGGATTTTTTTTTTTGGCAGTTTGCTTTACTTCTAAGTGGCTGAATCCTCATATATTCCCCAAGGAACTTGTTACATAACCCAGAGACAGGTTTTCAACTCAGGAGAATCTAGTGCAGTTGGAAGGACAGGAATATATTGAAAGAGAGCTGAAGCAATAAAATAGTTATAAGACTGCCTCGTGAAGAAGCTTCCTGGGAGTGCAGGGAAGGGCCCGGGGCTTAGATTTAGCCACTGAGAGGTGGAGAGACAGACGAGCCGTGGTGAAGGTAGGATTCCGGAAGGGGCAGAGGCGAAGGTATTTTTTTTTTCTCCTGAAAGTCTTCTTGAGAAAGGAAGATGAGGACAGGTTCAAGTTCAGAAATAAAGCAGCAAATTAATTTGGAAAGAATGTGGATGGAGAAAAGGAGGCTGTGGGGGTAGCAGTGATGTGAGGGGGAGCGTGAGCACGTGAGGAACGGGGCGGGGGGGGGGGCGGGGGGATCTGGTTCCAGGAGCCATTGTGAACGGGAGCATGTGCAAGGAGGTGGGTGGGTGGCAGAGAGGAGCCTGAGAAGGAGAAGCTAAGTGAAGGCGAGAGATGGCGCTGGGCTTGCCCGCGCCTGCTACGTGGGTGTTGGGAAGGAGAGAAAATAGCAGGACGGGGCAACGGGGAAGGCATTAATTGCGTGCCACCTGTTTCTGTAACCCGACCATAAGTACCATTTTCCCATCAGGCTTTTTAATGGACTGTTGAGGTGAACCTTGTGGCTCGGTGCCCGTCAGGAGTGATGGTATTGAGGCGGACAGCCTTGGGGCTCTGCTTCTCCCCTGCAGTTCATCATGTCTGAATTAAAAAGGGAATTGTTTGGACAATCCTGTTAAGTGAATGTTTTTCCTGCATTAGTGGGAGGGCTTAAGGAGCTCCCATTGGATGGAGCCAGGATCTGAACTACCCACAGCTGTGCTGGGGGATATTTACGTACTGACATTCACATTGCCTCTCTCCATTTTGGCCTCCTATTCAGATTGAGCCAAGGTATCCATCCAAACCTCTGCCCAGACTGAACTTGCCCTGAGTCCCTCTCCTAAATTGTCCAAAATATTTAAGGCCTAGATGAGCACTCCAATATGGTTGTTTCAGTGAGACTCTGAGTGAGCATGCGTTCACTTAGAGGTGTGTGTGTGTGTGTGTGTGTGTGCGCACATGCACAAGTCAGGCAATGAAGGGAGATGAGCTCTGGTTTTGGAGACTCTCCTAGCAGCAATTGACATGGAAAGAGTTGAAGAAAATATCATATATGCATTTTTAAATTTTTTTTTTTTGCTTCTTTCTGTAGGAGTTATAGGAATTCCAGCTTCTGGGACGTTCCCAGTTGCCCCATCTCTAGTTTGTTTCCAGCAGAAAGTGCCAGGAGAAGCCAAAAAAGAAGTCGGAACCATCCAAGCTTATATTTCATGGGGAAAGAAGTCAAGTCTTGAATTCTCTGGGGGTCTGTACACTGGGAAGGGAGGGAAGCTATTGGGGAAGGAGGTGAACCCCGGGGAGAGGGGGCAGCACTGGGGTTCTTCTCTGCCTGCAGGCGGCCTTGCCAGAGGCATCTGCGCACCTCAGCAGCAGAAGGCCTGGTTGGAGCTTGGAGAGGAGCAGGCTCAGCCAGTAGAGAAGGTGGGGCTGAGAAGTCTGTGCTGTGGCCAAAAGCATTCCTGGGTCCTGCCCGCCCCATTAACTCTGCCAAGGGAGGCCTCCGTCTCAGCCAGTGCAGGTGTGGACACTCAAGTCATTGCTTGGAAAATTGGGCTCTGGAGGCAGGAGCTGCCAGCTGCTCGGTGATGGGCTCTGCCACACTCCAACCGGGCTGTGCCCAGCCTCTCTTCCTGGCTCCCCTTTCCCGGCAGTGCACCCAGCTCCCCGCTGCAGCCCCCCTCTCCAGTCCTCGCAGTTTCCCATGTAATTTGCTTGTAACAAGCCTCATAAAGTTTGACTGTGCTTGCTGGGACTGCGGACCAGACAGCCGAGCCGAGTGTGCCCATGTTTCTGGCATGGAGCTCCGGGGGTTCATGCTCGGCCCAGAGGAGCTGCCTGCCCAGGCTTTTCAGGAATGGGGGGCCATTTGACAACCTTTGGACTTTCGAAGAGGCATGCTTTGGGTGGGCTGCAGCGTCCAGTTGAATTCTTATGGCTGATTAGTTCAGGTTTACAGGTCCAACCCCTCTTCCGTCTGCTCTCTGTCCTTGGACTTCTGAATTAACACAGAACAAAACATGTATTGTCGTCTCATCCCCTAGAACTGTTGGGCCCACACCTCTGCAGTCAGTCTCGCCCTCCCGACCCCTCCCAGCTCCTTGCCCTGTCTTTGTCACAACCCTCTTCTTCCTTCTTTTCCAGGACTCCTTGCCCCCTGATCTCCACCCTACCCCACACATCCTCTGCATTTTCCTGAACCTCTGCCATATGCCTTATTGGCTTGGCATCTCAGTACATGGGCAGATGGACAGAGACTAAAGCAACAGAGTAGGCAAATTCCCAAGGTGAACTAAAAAGCTTTGCTCTGGATTCTTCCAGCCCACCCAAGGCACTTATCATTTTAACAAATGTTTGCAGCACCATTATGTACAGATACTATTTTAAACACCGGGACTCTCTGTACTGTGTGCCCTGGACTCTGAGTTACCATGACCATTAGTACTTATATTACCACTTATTTTTCAGATAGTACCATTATTAATAACTACATTTGCAGGTTTGTTAAATAACTCGCCATATACTACACTTTCAAATAAGTATCTTCCATATGTCAGTCATTATGCTAAGCATTTGGGGCTATAAGGTACCCTAGGGCTTACAGAAATCTCTGGAACAGCCAGGCCCAAAGATGTCCATTGGCTAGCCTAAGATTGCGAACTGATGAACAGGGAGCTCAAACTTTTTCAGTTAGTGCTAATCTTTCTTCAGCATGGTGTCTCCAACTTGGCTATACTTTGGAATCACCTGGGAAAGTAAGCTATATTGATTTCTGGGTCTCTATTCCATACGTTCTGATGTCACAGATATGGGTATGAACAATGATTAAGACTACTTAAAGATTCTTCAAGAAGCCAGGTGCAGTGGCAAATGCCTGCAATCCCAGCAACTCAGGAGGCTAAAGCAGGAGGATTACAGGTTTGAGGCCAGACTCAGAAACTTAGCAAGGCCCTAAACAATTTTAAAAGACCTGTATTAAAATTAAAAAAAATATTTTTATAAAACAGCTGAGGGTATGAATCAGTGCTGGGTTCAATCCCCAGTACAAAAAAAGAGTTCCCCAAGTGATTCTAATATGCAGAATGAGCCTCTGTCCAGAGCACTTGTGAACTGTGCTGCTTGCATCACATTCTACTGTTTTCATGCTTGCTGCCCACAAATGGCCTTGCTTCCTCTGTAAGACTGTAAACAACTTGGGCACACAAATGTGCCTCTTACATTTTCTATACGGCCCCAAACAGCACAATGCTGAATGCCCCATAAATAGACAACAAATACTCATTGGAGAACTACAAATTGCAAGGTGTAATAACTAACAAGTGTGTGTGTGTGAGGGGGATGATTCAACAAAGACCTGCGAAGGAGTTCCCAGCCCCTCAAACAAAGGCAGTGGGCCTGAGCCACTGTCTCCAACAACTCTGAAAGACCCCTTGCAGCCAAATGTCTCTCCTAGAAACATCAAATGCGCTCCTTTACTTGCTCTCCCTCTTAATTTTCCCCATTTTTTTCTCCCACAGAATTCTTTTTCTAAGTAAACCTCTCTCTCCATTTAAAACTGTCTATTTTGCAAACTGCAAACAGGTGCTATGTTGCTTCCCAGAATCCTCCTCACCTTTCAAAGGTAAAACCTAGAAGGCAGCCTTCACCACCAGCCCAATCAGGAGCCAGTCCTTCTGCCCCTCTACTGTTGCCCATGTCGGGCCTGAAGAGTTCCATACAGTCAAAGCACAGTTATCAGCAGATCTTGGGTCCTTTACAGGAAGGTGGCCAAGCCCGTTGCTCCTTATACATGTGGGTGTTGGAGTGGGATTAGAGCATTTAATCCAAATAAGATTCATCTGTCAGCCAAGCGCCTCACTGCTAATAGTGTGGATCCAGAAAAATGTGAAGTACAATGTTAGTTACTCCACCTACTAAGTGCAGAGTCATGAGAAGAATAGGAGGAGACAAGCAAGGGCAGGAGCTTTACTTTTGAGAAGCACTTGAAAGCATCCATCCATCCATCCATCCATCCATTCTTCCACCCATTTATCTAACCGATCAGTCAGTCTGTTACGATTTATTGTGCTCTTTTAAACAGGGGCTGGTGATAGGAACAGAGCTGAATAGGGCCTGACCTCTGCCTTCCAGAGATCCCAATTTAATGGGGGAGAAAGTTACGTACATAAATGGGTACATCCATGAGTTAAGTGCTGTGATGGAGCTCAGAGGAAAAGTTCCTACCCAGTTTGAGTGGTGGGAGCGGGATGGCTGGGAGGGCTTGCAAACTGCAAAAGGACTCCAGGCCCTTCAGCAAACAGAACCTCCTGGACTCTCCAGAGGCACCTGCAATGATGTTTAAAAAGCAAACAAAGTGAGGTGAAGGAAGTGAGGTGAGCTTGGATTTGAAAGCGGCAAGTGTAGGCCAGGTCCATGGGTACAGGGGACTGTGTTCAACTCTGCCACGGGGAGCTCACAGAGCGCCGTGGATGCTGTGAGCACTGGGTGCAGGGCATGAGAAGGGCAGGGCAGGGGCATATCAGAAAAGACCTCAGGAGACAGGGAGGTGAGGTGTGGGGGTTGGCTTGGGTCTGATTACTTCCCCAGCCCTGGGCTCTGGGAAGTGACTGGCCACCTCTGTCACTTCTGCCACTAAGCATTTCACAAGTAACTGCCCAGGCACTGAATGCCACCATCTCCTGTGAAGGTGCCCTCTGGTTGAGGCCTCACAGACACTCCCCATTGCATGGAGCTTGTCTGAGATAAGAGAGAAATTGTTGGCAATTCTTGTTGGTGTTACATGCTCTTTGAGAAAGACAGGTGCAGACCCACGGGTGCATTTTTATATGATAAGGACTCCCCAAGAAAAAAGAAAACCTGCCTTCGCAATGACACCTGCCACATCTGCTCTCTATGGATATCAGATTAGGTTTAGGATACTATATGTCCTATATTTGTGTGTGTGTGTGTGTGAGAGAGAGAGAGAGAGAGAGAGAGAGAGAGAGAGAGAGATTAGGGATTAAACCCAGGGCCCAATACGCTGGTCAGGTGCTCTACCACTGAGCTACATATACCCCCAGTCCTTTTTATATTTTCATTTTGAGACAGGGTCTTGCCAAGTTGCCCAGGCTGGCCTTGAACTTGCCGTCCTCCTGCCTTGGCCTCCCAAGGAGCTGGTGTTATAGGCGTGTGACACCACACCCAGCTCGATATCTTTCTTTCTTAAAGTTCCATTTAGAATCTGGGTCAGTTTTCTCCATCTGCCCCTGAAGCTCCAACAAGCCATTTACTCCCCAGTCTCTGCTTAGCAGAATGAATGCAAAAATCATTCCAGGGTCCAGGCCAGAAGGAGCCCACTGAGCACACCTTTGTTTGCTTTTTAAACATCATTACAGGTGCCTCCCTCCGGAGATTCCGGGGTGTTCTCTCTGCTGACGGACCTCAAGTGCTCTGGAAAACTCACTTGGCAGAAGCCCTGGGGGAATTCTGTGGCCCACCCGGGTTAGGCATTGCTCTTTCCCTTCTGGGTGTTTCTTTTTAATAAGAGTATCTATTGAGCTGTTGGGGAAAGGAGAAAGTTCATTCTGTTCATTCTGGGCAATTTTCTGTTGACCTGATTTTTGCCAAATACAATGGAGAATTCTGTCGCCAACGCAAGATGATCTTTTGGATTGTAGGAGAAGTGGCCAAGGAGGTGAGAAGATCCAAGTGCGTGGAAGGTGGCAGGGACTTTCCAGACTCCCTCCTCATGACCACAGGGAGGCAGGAAGAGGCATCCCCTTTGCACAAATGAGGATAAAGAAACTCGGTGATTTGAATAATCACAGAGGTGGGAAGGGGCAGAACTGGGTGTCATGGGTATGCACCAGGGCAGGCTCCTAATTAATATCTGAGGATTTGAAATTCCATCTGCAAAATTAGCTGGAAGAAGAGCAGGCCTTCTCTGATTAATTTAGGAGAGTGATTAATGAGGGATGTAAGATTTGATAAAAGGAATATTCAATCAGATTTGCAACGTGCAAATCTCCCTTACGAAACCTTCCCTGTGGTGTGTCTTGTAAACTGGGGGCCAGGTGAAGGCAGCAGAGCATGGCCTTTATATGGATTTTTGTTTGGGAAGCTGTGGCTTGACAAGTTCACTGTAATGAATGACTGACTGACCAGGGCAGGAACCCGGGCTCCTGGCACCTAAGTGAGATGTCTTCACTCTACACTTGAGCTTTGCAAGCTTTGAAATGCTTCCATCAATAGAGATTTCTAGATACCACTCCACAATCACTGAACCACCATTTTGAAAACAGGCCATGGAATCCATATTTTGAAGAGCATCCTCACAGAAGGTGATTTTCCCTGACAACATCAACATTGGTGAGTGGTGTGTGTGTGTGTGTGTGTGTGTGTGTGTGTGTGTCTTAGTCTTTGAGGGTTGGAAGAGCTAATTTTTCCTTAATGTGGAAATGAAACTTAACCCTAAGCACTCCCTAGTCAACTGATGTCTTCTAATGTAAAACACAGTTCTGGAAGGAAAGCTAGAACGTACCCCTGTTCTCCTGAATGTCTAGCACACTCACTGTGAGGAATTTATTCCTTGTATCTAACTATAGATTTTCTTTATTCCTTTTTTCCCCCATTTTCTTATCTTTACTTATAGAGAACATGCGATCACCATCCCTTGGGTGTAATTGAAAGAAATTATGTCTCTCTCTTCAGAATCCTCTCCTGCAGACCAAATACTCTGTCCTCTCAGCATCAGAATTATGAAATATTTTTAGACTGAGGCAGCCCTGAGCTATAGACCCTGAGGACGACATCACAGAGATGTTCCAAAGATATACTTTTTTTCCAGTGTGACATATTTTGAATAAATAGTATTAAAGATTCACATTGATTTCACTTAAGAATGGAAACATATATTTTCAATCTTCTTCTGTTGCACTACATTTTACTAAAAGAACTCCCCTAATCCAGGGTTAAGAAACATATAATGAAGACTAATTTTTAAAATCTCTGATCATAATGCTACATTCTTTATGCAAATCAATGAAAGCGATCAATTCATTTTTACAGGTCACTCCATCAAGATTTGCAGTGGCCTATCACACTGGGAAAAGGTCGGCAGTCAGCCTTCCCCTTGTCAGAGAGGAATCAGCAAAGGGAGGAGGGTGTCTTTTTCCTGTCTGACCCTCATTCCCCAAACCCCCACCCCCAAAAAATCTTTATTTATTTTCCCAAATTTCTGAGAAGTATTTCCAGTTTGGACTTAGGGAGACAATGCATGTGCATATTTTCTCTTGATAAAACAGACCACAGAAGTGTCCTGGGGTGGGGGTGAAATGGTTTGGGTGATATGACAAGATTCACAGAAAGGAGCAGAGGTCTCTGAGTACAGCTGGGTCACTTGGACATGATGCTTCTCCTCCTGGCACTTGGCCAAGAGACTGTCTTGGCTCCATAGAGAAATTATTGCATTTTTTTTTTAAAAAACAAAAGTTTGTTAAACTGGTGCAGTAGGACTTGATTTGATATCCAGTCAAGTTCAAAATTTTCCATCTGGTCAAAAACATGAATCAATAGTTGGTATCTATTTACCTTTATTCTACTATTTTATTTCATTTTTGCTTTGTAGAAAAAAATAGTAGGATTTGAAAACAGCCAACAAAAAGAAATAAAGTCATCTGAGAAGGTGCTGAGACCAGCATATGTCCTAGCCCCATGAAAGGTCCTCGCACAAGATGGTGAATCGGCAGAAAGATCTGGAGCACAGTAGAGATGGAAGTTCAGACAGGGGCACGTGGGGCAGCACATGGATAGTACCGTGGGCAGGACACACATGACCCAGAGAAGCCTCTCTCTCCAGCACCAGCCAACTCTGGAAAGACCCTTTGGATGTCCATAAATGCCACGTACAAAGGAGATTTTTTTTTGTTCCTAAAGGCTCATTTCCTCACTCAAGGGTTCTGGCGGCCAATGAATAAAAAGTACAAAGAAAATCATCCAGCCATGCCTGGGAAAGACATCAAGGGCCACACCTTCCCCTGGCCAGGAGATGAGAGCAGGGAGGGAAGACAAGAGCACGCCAGGCCCTTTCCCTCATGGCCAAAAACCAAATGTGGTTTGCAGATGCCTTGGCCAACGACGGCCCCTGGCTGGGAACTGCCCAGGCTCCTGTCACGCTCCCTCACACTGACTCCGAGGGGACCCATGCATGCTCTCTCTCTGCCCTGCTCTGGCCTGGGCACCGGCCCCTTAGGAGAGTCTAGCCCTCTCCCTCGCTGAGCAGCTCAGACGTGCCACCACCTGCAGAACCAGCCTCGTGGACAAAAGATGCTCAGATGCCCCTGCAGCCCAGAAGTCCCCTTCGAAAACCACCGCGAAACTCTCCGTGGAAAGAGCTGAGAGCTGAACCAGTCAGAGGCAGTTTCTTCAAAATAAGATATCAATCAAATTCATCTTTTCCAAGCTGCCTGGAATGCCAAATTACGTGTGGCAACACAAGGACAGTCCTGGCTTCCTAAATTGTGCCCTGATGAGATACGGTCTGTGGTGTCTCCAGCGGACATCAGCACATGTTTTCACAGAAACCCACTCAGAACAGGACGTCTCCCATGGGCCACCTTTCGTGGCCTTCCTGCTTTCCTAGGCTGGCTTCCCTCCCCTCTGCTGGTCTTGTTCTGGAGTTGACTTGCCCTCCTTGGGCATGATGTCCATGGGGTTTCAATTTTCTCCCTGGTTTTATACAAACTGAAGGGATTGAGGTATTGATGGTGTCAGTGGTAGCTTGTGGTGACCTTCCCAGGTGATACCTGTTATTTGGAGGTTTTTGATGGTGTTCAGAGTCTGGAGAAATGTCAGTGGACATTTGCTTAAACCCAGAAGGACCCACACACAAATCATGGTTAGGAGGTCTCATTTCTACAAGGAGACCCGGATGCTAAGGGCTCTCCTTCAGAAGAGGGTCCCTCATGCAGTTCCCCCTTTCAACCCAATTGAGCAAGTGACATGCCTGGTCACAGAACCACGAGCTCAGTCTGTCACTGACCTGAAGGTCAAAGGTCTAGAGAGGTATTCTTCATTTTCTTCAAGGTTATCTATTGGTACAAAAGAGACCCCACTGTACACGAAACTCACAAAGCAGCAGGACCACGGTCCACAAGGCACTGAACTCTGACAAGACTGCATGGTTCTGAGGAGAAGGCTGCCCCGGGGCTGTTCTGGAAGGTGGGGTGGGGTTGGCTGAGAGGGAGGGAGACCGTGCGGTGGGGGGGGTGTGCTGACCGCAGTAGAAACCAGAGCTGCTGAGCCACTGGGCCCTGAGCCATCTCTTGTGCTGAGTGGAGGGCTACCTTGCCAATTTGGGTTTCCCCTTCAGGCCCCAAGGTGATGTGCGAGATGCCACTCGCCCAGGCGTAGGCGGCAGCAGGACGGTGCTGGTGAAGTTACAGCTGGCCATCTAGACACCGCCTGAGTAAATACCTGCCCAGAACTTGGGAAGTGAAGCATTTTCAAGAGATGAAATGCCCACATGTAATGCCAAGGGCAAGGGATCGACCCTGGGGAAGCCATTGGCTCTGCCCCTTTCCCTCCCTGCCTTTGGGCTAACTCTGGGCCAATGGTTCCATGTTGGTCATAAGAAACATAAACAAAACATAAATGGCTAATGATAAATCTGCCACCACTATTTTACAAAGCCACAGGTGAATATTGGCCGTGGTGTTGGAGTCTCAAGGGTTGTTGTTGTTTTTTTGTTTTTTTTTTTGCTTGTTTTTGTTTTTATAGAACACACCATTGAAATACACTGTTAGTAGGTGGAATAGCACAGTGGCCGGGTGTAGGTGTCGGAAGCAAGTTGGCAACGTGTAGTCCTAGCGCTGCCTCTTACATGTATGAGACTCGGGGCAAGCTATTTAATTTCATTGTGCCTCAGTTTTATTTTTCCCTTGGAAAAACAAGGTTGAAGATGATGATGATACTTCCATGGATTTGTTGTGAGGAATAAATAAGATCGAACATACAAAAGAGTTGGAGGGCCTTGCTAGGAATTGACGATGGTGGTCACCGATGAGCCAGAACGAGCCTCATAGGCATCTGGTTAAATGCCACCACCACACAAAGAAGGAAGTTGGATTCCTGAGAGGCAATGATTCTTGCCAAAGGTCACCAGTAGCATGGTGCTAGTGCTGTCCTCTCCTGACTCACAAAGGGATCGGTGGCACTTAGGTGTCATCTTCCTCACTAAACACACACGTTGGCCCACGTTGGCCGGCATCACCCTGAACTCCCTGTTCACCGTGTCGCCTCCCCAAACTGGACAGCTGAAACATTTTCCAGGCACCATGTGGAAGAGTCCCACCGGGGACCATTCTCAGCGAGTCCCAGACAGAGGCGCTTGTGTCATGAGACGAGGGAAGGGCACAAGGCTTATGTCCCCACAGCCAGCTGATGGATGGGAGGCCCCTGTGCTATGGCAAAGCCACCTCCCAGTATTAATTTGATGGTGTGTGAAATGAGCCATGTTTATGAGCAGCCAAGGGAGTTCCTTCAGGGGAGCTGCCCTGTGTTCCGTGAGCCCAACTGTCCCCACAGGCTGTCAAGATGGCTTCTGACCCTCTTTGCTGACTAAGAGCGGTGGCCACAGTGACACACAATTTGCTGCATTTCTCCTTTCTTGAAAAACCAGTTTGGTCTTTAGGAAATAATACCTGCTTGTTTTTGGTGACTCTACGCTTGACTCTTGCTCCCCTCTGTGCTCTTCTGAATCAGTCCACCTTCCCTGGGAAGCATCAGTTTGGAGAAAAATAGGTTTCATTTGAATTCTTTCAAGGGAGGTCACTCACTCTGTGATGTCTGAGATATCGGTTGAGCTGCTGGAATGGGACAAGTTGACATGATATTAAATAATCGTAGCCTGAGGTTAGGGATGGAAGTGCTTGGGACAGCAGAGGAATAAAGGATTGACTCTAAGTGTGGGTGTTCTCTAGGGGGACACAGTAGAAGCACAGGAGTCTTATGATTCTTCAGTAAAATCTATCAACAAACTCTTCTTTATAAACAGTGCAAGGACCAGGATGGACAGTCCTCTGGTGATGACACCACAAAGACTTCCATGTAGGTGGTGAGAAGCAGAGGGCAGGAGGAAGGCTGGGGGAACGCTCCGAGGTGTTCGGTGATGTTCTGGACAGCAGGATATTACTTGATAGCAAGGACATATCAAATAGAACTCACCAGCCCTCTGCAGAAATGGTGCATTCCGCAGGCAGGCTAATTTTGGTTACATTTTTCTTCTTTTTTTTCTTAACAAATGTGTTAGAGATTGAATTATGTACCCCCAAATCCATAGGTTGATGCTCTGGCCTTCAACGTGACCTTATCTGGACACAGGGCCTTTAACAAGGCAATTAAAGTTATATGAGGTCATAACGTGGGACCTCATCCAATAGGTCTGGTGTCCTTACAAGAAGAATGAGACGCCTGAGCTATCTGTCTCCACCCCACAGAGACAAAAGCCATATGAAGACCCAAGGAGGCAGCTATGTGCAAGCCGACAGAGGGGCCCCACGAGAAGCCAATCATGCAGGCACCTCAGCCTTGAAATCCAATCTCCAGAACTGTGAGAACATCAGTTTCCATTGTTTGCACCCCCAATCTGCGGTGCTTTGTGGGAAGCCCGAGTGGATTAATAAAATACATTGCTTCATTGGAAGAACAACTCCTGCCTTCCAGTTGGACATGTTAATTTTTCCCGAATCCGTTTTCACCTGGAATGCTGTGCCAGCCAGTGCCCCTCCAATCTGGAGAGACAACTCCTTATATAAGTGACTTTTAGAAAGCCTTGAAGGAAGGATCCAGAAGGAAGGTGAACAAAGGCTCTTCCATCTGCTGCTCCGTGGACGTGAAGTTGAGCAGCAGATCCTCAACCATGAGGGGACAGTAGAGGTTCCAGATTGTAGAAATGTTATCTATATTTTTTTCTTTCTTCTCTGTTGCTTGGAATTGTTATTGTCCAAGGAGAGCTTAGTCCCTCTTTGAAGGGCTTTCACTTGATTAAATCAGGTCCATCCAGGATAATCTTACTTTTGATGAAATCAAAATCAACTGATTTTAGGACTTGAATTCCATCTGCAAAAATCCCTTTGCAGTGGCATCCAGACTCACGTTTGATTGAATGGCTGAGTGAAGGTATGTGTACATTGTAAAGTGGCTGCCATCTCCTGTGGGACACTCCAATGCACTAGGAATAATCTCTCTTGTAGTCCATCCTAACCAGGGATGCATCAAAAAAGGAACTGAGGTAATATTGTTTAGCTACAACAGGGCCATCGCAAGCCCGTCTCAACACTGAAGTCTCTGTGTGTCCTTCAGTTTCACTTGCATGATCACATCTAGGGTTGGTCTGTCAATAACTCTTCCCTGACTCCCTTGGAAAGACCACCAGGCTTCAGAAAGACATGTTCTCCTCCTCTTCCCTTAGTGGTCCTCCTTAGGTTTAAACCCTGTCTGGGCTCACCACGGTAGTCTTTGTTTCTGTTCACTGAAATGGCCTAGGAAGGATCCATCTACACTCTGGTGGGTGCTTTGTTGTAGGCCTTCCAATGATAAACACAGGTTGAATCATGGCTTTGCCATTATAAGCTGTATGGAGCTGGGCCAATCCTTTACCTGTTCATGGCTCAAAGAATCACCCCTTAGGGTCACCCTATAGACTAAGTGACAGAGTATATGTAGAACTATGCATGGCACCTTTACACTGTAAGAATTTGATATGTGATAACACATCTGGATCATTATCATTGTGACGGTTATTTGAATTACTTTTTTACATTCTTTAAAGAAAATCTCATACATTTCTTATCCAGATCCAGAATTACCCCAACCAGATTTTTATCAATTGATGTACTCTTCACCCCCCGCAAGAGTTATCTCAAGTTTCTAGCTATTTTAAGACACATATTTAGAGAGTCTTCTAATTGATATCAGACCTTCAGCATTTTCTCAGATCTACTTCCCACCATGGCACCAGCAGCAGCAATGATAAATATAATAATGATAACTCCACGGAACCTCAATGTGCGCTGAAGGAGCCAATGACAATATGAACAGCAGGAGAGGAAGTTTCTTCCTACCAATTAATGGGAAGCCAAGTCTAATTTGCCACCTGCATGGCACTTTTGAACCTGTCAGGGAAAAAGCAAACCAGTGAACTTCATCTTGTCACTAGTCTTCTTAGGGGCTGCTCTCTAAAGCAAACGAAAATAGCATTCATTAAAGTGAAAAATAGAAAGCCCGTGTCAGCCCCTACATTCTCCTCTTAGCTAGAAACAGAGTCCATGGTTGCTAATGGGAAGGTGGTTCTGAAAGCCCACTGGATCTGTGCTGACTCTGGAGACTGAATATTTTCTTAATTTTTTTTGAAAAGTTTTGACTGTTAAGTCATTAACTCTCTTGGAACTTCAGAGTCAAGGGACATTTTAAACATTGGAGTTCTAAATCTGAGAGAATGTTGTATAAAGTCTGATTATCTTAAAAGATAAATTCTAAGTGTAGAATACAGGACTTTCAAAATGTGTTCTCCTTGAATCATCTAGAATAACTATAAACACATTTATACAATCCATTATTAATACATTCCTTGGTAAAACACACACAATCACACAAAGCCCCCTTCCCAATATATTTACTTTGCTTACAATTATGGATGCGACCACTAGGAGGCAGTGTAACAGAAGACCAGGATGTTAAAACTATGGTCGACATTAATTCAGCTTATATTTAGTAGATCTCCCATGTGCCAGGAACATTGCAAGGCAAAGTTACTTATATTCTAGAAAATTTTCCTTAGTTGAAAATAAACATATTTATTATTGCCACTTTTATATAGAAACCTTATGCTATCAACTTCTAATTTATTGATGATGCGCCTAATCAGAAAAAAACAAGCTCTTATAGAACATTTCTCACAAATTATGGTAATCTAATTCTCATCGTATCCTCATTCCTTGATTAAAATTGCCTCCTTCCTTTGTTATGAACTCTTCATCATCTGGGTGAGGCTCCACTCTGCTGGCACATAGATATGGAGGCTTTTGGCCCCATGGGGGGCTTTTCCCTGCTTCCAGAGGCTCAGGGACTTCTTTGCCCTCATCCCAGTTGAGCTGTGGTGCTCGGCCCAGGAGCAGCCTCGTGCCCTCTGTGCCCCTCCTACCCCAGCCCCATATCACAGTGAAGGACAGATGAACTTAAATGCACCAAAGTCAAGGGGACTCATGGGGCCAGAGTGCTGAGAAGTCCTCTCTACCTCTTTGAGGATGATATTTCTTGTGAAGTCCTTTCTTCCACGGAATTTCAGTTAAAGAGGCCTGGGACTGCTCTGAGAAGGACCCGAGTATGTAGCTCACCAAGTTCTACTTTAAACACCAGGAGTACTTAGATTGTCCCTCCTTGGAAATTTCATGAAGCAGAGTGGTTGAGGAAGGACAGAAGCCTGTCTTGATTTGGCATGTAGCCGTTTATTACTAGAAACCCAGTTTCCTTTTGAATCAGAGGGACAGATTTTATTTGTCTTTTCAATCTCTGGGGCTCAGCTCTACTCTTCCTGAAATCTTTTCTCCCCTACAGGATAGGGTGGCAAAGAAAGAGCAAATCATGTACCAGAGCCTCAAGACCATTCCCTTGCATGTACGTCCATGTCTTTTCCTTCTCTTCCTTCCATTTTCTCTCTTTCTGACTAATACTTCATGTGCCATCAGTGACTCAGGTTGCCTCTAGCAACAGCTTTGCGTAAGCAAATCATCAGCCACACTTTCTCCTTTTAAGAATTGTTTCCATAAACCTGTAACTTTCACCACAGTGTATTTCCTAACAAGATTTATAACCAGGAGACTTAATGGATTTTAATAAATGGGACACTTGAAGTATTTCCATCAGGCCAAATTGTCACGTTAGGGACATTTTCCTGGGTCCAGGCATTTTATGTAGGATCATTCCCCAATATATCTTTTATATGTGTGTGTGTGTGTGTGTGTGTGTATGCATACACACAGACACACAAATACACACCCCTTTATGGGTATCTCCATATGTTATTCGTATAATAATACATAAGACAATAAATTGCCTTTGTAAATACTGGATATAATAGAACTAAGCTCAATTTATTAGATACCAGGATCAAGACATTAAGATTAAGGCAAAATAGGGAAAGAATAGAATACATTTGTCTTGCCATGTGCTTTCTCCAGGAAGGGCATCAACTCAACTAGCAGTTTAAGACCCTCCCAGACTCCCTGGGCATCACTAGATATGCCCTGTATGCCCATTTATGTATCAAATCAGAATTTTCCAAACCAGCTCCCACTTTAAAGCCTCTTTGCTGCCTAGGTCCATCCACAGTAGTTGAGGATAAGAAGAACAAGAATGTCCTGATGCCCAGGAAAGACTTTATGGACATATCTGTCCCTAGACAAATCTTCTTAGGAAGGAATGAGCCAAGAAAACACCACAAAGAAGTTCTAATTTGAAACACTATTTGCATTGAATGTCTAATTTTCTATTTCCAATGGCCATTTACATCTCTGCCTTAAATAAGTTTCATATATATATATATATACTCACATGCTCATTCATATATACAGGCATATGTTTCTTAACGAGGGGGATATGTACTAAGAAACTCATCCTAACAATTTTGTCATTATGTGACCCTCAGGGGACATAGTTTCATAAACCTCGATGGTGTAGGTCAATCATTCAACGTGACCTCAACATGTGATTCATGAAGCTGCTGCTGGTGGGACAGGGCAGGCTGGTTACTGTTAATTTTTTATAAGAACAGAGAGTATACTCTAGAATAATGTTAAACACACAGAGTAGTAAATACACAAACCAGTAACGGAGTCATTTATTGTCATTGTAAGTGTCATTACGTAGTATGTGGGATGGTGTGTGATATAATTTTGTACATCTGGCAGCACAGTGGACTTTTTCACACCAGCCTCACACAGTCACATGAGTGGAGCGTCCTGCTGCCATGTCAGGGTCGATGTGTTGCCACTAGGCAGTAGAGTGTTTCAGCTCCATTACAATCTCATGGGACTGCCATCGATTGTGTATGTGGTCCATCATTGACTGAAAAGTCACTATGTGTGGGCTGGGGTTGTCACTCAATGGTAGAGCATTTGTCTGGCACGTGGGAGACGTTGGGTTCGATCCTCAGCACCACATAAAAAATAAATAAAGGTATTGTGTCTGTCTACAACTAAAAAAATTATTTAAAAAAAAAGTCACTCTGCGTGCCTGGCTATAAAGGATGCATGTGTCACCATGGGTGAAACCTGTCAAGTGGACAGCGCAAGTTAGCTTCAGAAAAGCCTGAGAAGGATTGTGATCTACCTAGGAGCCACAGAGGTCAAGTTTAGTGGTGCCAAACTTAAAATCTCATGAGAATAAAATCTGCTGTGATTTGCTTTGCTTTTTGTCCTTGTCCTAGCTGGGACATCTAAGGCAGAAGATCATCACGACTTCTGGCTCCAGAGGGAGTCCTTTGACCTCCGTACTACTTTCCAGCTCAGTCCTTGGAGAGGTGGCATAGAAGCTTCCTGCAGCTGTGGATAGAGATTCCAGAGAGGCCACCTCGACTGTAGGTGAGGGTTATTCTAATGAAATATAAATGTAGTGTCTTCATGACTTTTTAAAATCTGTAAAGGTATACAGGTATTAATTTTTAAGTGCAAAGTGCTGTGAAGCCCTGAAAGAGAAGTACCAAGAAAAAAAAATGATCTCTAGATTGGAGGAGGGGTGGAGAGGCCTTGGTATAGATTCTCTTGGGACAGAGAGAGAGAGGGAGGGAGGGAGGGAGAGAGAAGAGAGAGAGAGAGAGAGAGAGAGAGAGAGAGAGAGAGAGAGAGAGAGAGAGAGAGAAAGGGTTACAAAATCAAAACTGAATGTAGATAGGAAATGGGAAGGAAGGAGGGAAGTGGGACACCCCGAAAGATAGATGTGAATGACATAAAACAGCAAGATGTAACTAAATGGTGGCTGGATTCTAATAGAGTCTGCCAGGAGGATCCAGATCTCAGGGGTGATGTGAGGGGAGGAGGTTGTAGATTAGGCAGCGTGAGGCAGGCGAGAACCAGGTACCTCTCTGTGGCTGGTAAGGGAAGCCCTGTGCTGTGAGCACACTGTAGACCAGAGCCACTAGGAGCAAGCACACAGGAACAGGAGCTCTTGAAGGAAAGTTACTTGTCGAACTACTCACCAATATTAGTCACAAAGCTATCCCGTGCTTAAAATCTGAGCTAAGCACCTTTTGTAGAAAATATTAACTTCATCGATTGATTCAGAAGTCATTAATTGAGGACTTACCTTGTGCAAGATGTTACGATAGGTGCTGGAGACACAATAAAGAACAAGATAGAGTCCTTGCACCCCGGTAGCTTTTGTTGTAGAGGGAAACCCTACACACTATAGCACCAGAAAGCAAAAAATCAATAAGAATATACATATTGTGACCAGTGCCATAAGGATACCACAAAGGGAGCTGTCACTGGGAAGGCCAGTGGAGATTCGCCCACCCTAGATGGAGAGGTCTGGGGAGGCTGCTCTGAGGAGGTCCTGAGTAGGGGCTGAAAGGTGAGGATCCAGCCATAAAGAGTTGTGAGGCTGAGGATCAAATCAGTGAAGGCCTAGGAGGCAGCAGCCGTGGTGGCTCCGGGGGAGAAAGCAGTTTGTCATGTTCCAGAAACTAACAACAGCCTGGTGGGGACCCATGAGTGACACTGCAGAGGGATGAGGGGACAACAGGCAGTTGGAGAACAAAATGGCAACCTGACTCCCGGGTGGGGACTGGATTAGAAGGTCCCTGGAACATGGGCTTGCTAGTGGACCTCATGATTAAACTCCTCACCTAATTCGGAGACGACGGGGGTCTCCCCAGGTGAAACTAGGTCTGAAATTTACCCCAAGAAGAAGCAGAGAAGGAACCTCCCACTGAGCAGGTGCCGCCCCAACCAGAGCCAAGAAGGCGCTGATCCACTTAGACTCAATTGCTTCTCCCGACAGGACCCACACCGCCAGCCAAGGTCATTCCTCTCCCCCAGGAAGTGTACTTGAATTAGTGTCCCTTCATTTGGGAACCTTAAGCCAGAGAAGGGGCTTCCTCCACAGCGGCTACTCAGGCTGGTGTCTGGCTGTGTTTGAGCGCCAGAGAGCATGGAAAGGAAAACATGAGATCCAGAAATGGAAAGGAAGGGTCTGCGGCTTTGATGGGAGAAATCCGCCCCCCCGCCCCATCCTCACCCAGTTTCCTCTTTTGCCGGGGAACAACGAACAGTTCGCCCATCAGGGATGGTGACAGAGATGTGTGAAGTGGAGCTCTGTTTTGGTTTTGATCCTAATTACAGTGAAGTTGGAAGGGGAATGCCATTCATTCAGGACGTGGTGTGGTCCCCAGGTCCTTGACCTCCTGGGAGCTATTGAGGGTGCTTGCATGCAAGTATGTGCCTGGGCCTTGCAAACTCCCTGTGTTTGTGTGAGCCTCACTGGCTGCTTTTGTATCTATCCCTAGCATCTGGTTTTGTTACACAATTTTTTTTTTAACCTCTGAACCACATCCCCAGCCCATTGTTTATATTTTTATTTTAAGATAGGGTTTCAATAAGCAGCTCAGGACCTTGATAAATTGCTGTGGCTGGCTTTGAACTTGCAATCCTCCTGCCTCAGCCTCCTGAGCTGCTGGGATTACAGGCGTGCACCATCACGCCCGGCTACACAATTCAACTTTTACCGTTTGACTTACTGATTTATAGGGTTAAGAAGTAAAGCCATTTGACAGGGTTGAATTGAAACCAGTAAGAAAAGTGACTCTTTCCCCATTTCTCTGGAAACCTCTGCCCTCCTTCCCTAAACAGAACTGTTGCTGGGAAACAATGTGCACAGAGGGAAAGCATGGAGTGAGCACAGCCCTTCATCCTTGGGAGAGCAGACTGTGCTTCACACTGAATCCTGCTTGCTCAGCACATCCTGTGCCTCCCTTAGGATCTGCTAGAGTGGGTTTCTTAGCATTCATGGCTGGCAAAATCCTAGGTGATCCTAGGCAATCATCTAGGCCAGACAAGCTGCAGCCCAGGGCAGGTGGAATTTGAGCCTGGCAAGCTGGGTGCCCTTCTCCAGTAACTGGTGGGGAGCAGCTGCCCCTCTCAAGGAACTGGATCAGCTCAGTGAAATATGACCCTGTAGTGTGCATTGGCTGCTGCCTTCAGGAAGACAATCAGGGTTCTCTCTCTCTCTCTCTCTCTCTTTTTTAATAGTTTAATTTTCTACAAGGTGCACGTAGTTCAAAAAATTCAAACTGTTCTGTGATCCTCAGTGTCCTGCCCCAACCCGAGATACCAGAAGCAATTGCTTTCAATTATTTTAATGGTTCCTTTGGTAGTTGTCTCAATAATTTTAAATAACATGCTTACACTGCTAGATTTTTCAATTTTAGGCATGATCTATTGATTTTCCTGTTTTAAAATATTCTCATTTGGCCCCCAAATGCATGTATCCACAACCTTTCTCTCTCTCTGTCTCACACACAGACACACAGACACACACACACACACACATGCATACACATGTGTGCGCACATACGCTTCTATTCCCTCTCCATTTTCTGGCTATGGTTATATCACAATTTCTAATTAGGTTACTATGCATCGGTCACATTATTTTGAGAGTGGAAATCACATGCTCACATTGCTGAGTCATAGGGATGAATGTGATTTTTTTTTTCTTGTATAATTCTTCCCCTGAAGTTAGTTAATAATTTGCCTAAATTTTCTTTTCACTCAGTTACACTCCCAACTACCTCTAATTCATCTAGAGCTTTATGTTCTCAGCACATCAGGTAGTCTGTTGGTTTCTCCATTTTTCTTGGCCACAGCACCCTGGAGTGTTGCCCTGGGTGGCCATTTCTGGCTGCTGCCCAGGCCAGCTCCCCAGCGGCCCTCCGGGGATGGTCCTTTGCTGTTGTCCTCAGGTCCCTTACACTCATCTCTAGGTGGGTCCCTGATTTTCTGGATCCCAACTCCCTCTCCTTATGATTTCTTCTCGTATCTTCCAGTGCCTTTCCTGAAAGGTACCTGGGTTGAAGATGCATTTTAGATGATTTTGTTTCCGAGAAAACCCTTCATATTCTCCGTGATGGAGCATAGGAATTGTTTTCCCTCCAAAGCTTGAAGATGTCTCCTGTAGCCTCTTGATTTCCCACGTGTTATTGAGAAAGGAAGATGGTTTGAATGCCAGTCTTTTATTTTTAACCCATTTTTTTTTTGTCTTTGGAAAGCATTATGCTGTTCTCAGTTCCCTAGCAGCCTGAGGTGTCATAATGTGTCCCTAAATTCTTGTTCATTCATAATACTGGACAAGTACCGAGTGCTGCTTGGACCTTTCAGTTGGACCTTTCAGTTCTGGGATATTTTCTTTAATTAATTTTCTGATATTTTCATTCCCACTATATTCTCATTTCCTTTTGCTAAAACATCTACCTTTCAGGGACCAACCTGCTGAAGGTTGACCCTCTAGATTTTTGCAGAGGAGTATAATTTTTTTTTTAATTTTGTATATTCTCTCCTATTTCTCTCTCTGAAATATTTTCTACCTTTTGCAGAATAAATATTTCATCTGCAACTATAGTTTTAATTCCCAGTCACTTCTCTTTGTTATCTCAATGTCCCTTTATAGGGCTCCTCATTTGCAGCATAGTTTGCACGGTGGTTGAGGTTATAAACTGGGGAAGCCGATCGCCTTAGTACCAACTGCAGCTCATCTGCTGAACCAGCTGGGTGGCATTGATACCTACTTACACCCTATGTGGCTCCATTTTCCCAGCTGTAAAATGGAGCAACACAACAGTCACTTTGTGCAGGATGGTGCTGACGACTCTTCATGCTGCTCTGAAAGCACTTGGAGCAGAGCCAGCACCAGGAAGTGCTCGGCACACACCAACTTCATTGTCATCTAGGCGGTGGCCTCTCCCGTCTGTCTGAAGATACCAATAACAGGACTTTTTCTTGAAAATATTTTCCTCCTTCCTGTTTTGCCTCTGTTTGTGCTTTCATTCCTGTTTGCAGTTAGTTTTGTTGGTTGCTTTTATATGCTAAAGGCTTTCTTGAAACATGGCATGATGTGCTGATTGGATGTGCCGAGTGTTTGCACCTGGCTTTCTGGCAGGCATTGCTGTAGGTAATCTGCTGGGCACTTTGATATAGCACTCCCAGAATTGGGCAACTTCATCTCTGACCTCATGGTACATGCCTGGTAGCCCCAGAGTGTTCTTAGAACTGAGCAGGGTCCAGGCCAAGGTCCATGGGCTGAGTTCAGCCCATGTTGCTGAGCTTGTCGTCCCTGAGCCTGAAGTCTCTCTTTAGAGATGCCAGGTCTAGTCCTCCACCAGGGCTGGGGCTGACAGTCACCTACTAGTCTTGCAGAATAGTAGAAAGGACCCAGGGACCTATTTTCTTCTGATCAGACATTTAGCAGCAAACATTCCCATTTTTATTTCTGCCTGCACGATTCCTCCCAGGACTATTTTGGGCTCACATTTCATAGGTTTTTCTGGGCTTCTGGGGTGAAGACCTGCTTGCTTCTAGACTTTTCCCTCTCTAGACTTTGGTTCCAGCATGTGACTTTTCCCTCTCTAGACTTTGGTTCCAGCATTACCACTTGTTAATCTGTTCCTAGCTCTCAAATTCTGTGGCTATTTTCTCCTTCTGTTTTTTTTTTTTTTCATTCTTATGAATGTAAGCAGCCTTCTTAAAAATTCCCTTATCATCATCTTCCTAGAGCTTCAGGAGGTGCAAAGATACGCAGGTGTGTTTAATCTGCCACTCTTTACCATTACACTTTCCAATGCATTTCTAGTGAGCCTGAGTTCTGCACAGTGGACCATAAATAATGAGGACCACCGTTCAGATAATTAATAAAGAGAAAGTGCTGTCGCAGGGTCATCAGTCATGGGGTGAGCTCCAAGTCGTGGGAGGGTCTGCCCTGATCTGCCAGCAGGCTCTCATTGGGTGATAGCACCTCACACTGTGGATGGGCCACAAGGCTCAGGGGAGCAGAGGGTTTTTCTGCGGCTGCCATTCTAGCCTTGGACAGTCTAAATCCCTGACTTCAATCTCTGCCCTTGTGAAATAAACAAATCTCTATGTTTTGTGTAAGGTTTGGATATTTTAAACCGTGCCAGTTTCTTTTACAGTACAAACCACCCTGGAACTAAATTTATATTTTCCTAGACTTTTTTTCACCTTAGACTGAATAGGCTGGTATAATACCCATAATTTGCTCAGTTGAGTTTCTTTAAGTCCTAGCTCTGGATGTGGTACATAATAGGTACTCACTAAATTGTTGGCTGACTAAAGAGGAGTCAGAGCTATATGGCACTGCATTGGAAGTATGATCGTGACCTCTGTGGCTGTATTTTCTAACCAACTAGATACCATTAGGAGAAGCCATGGCTGTGACTGAGAAGAGCCATTCTTCACAGGCTCTGAACCGTGATAGGCTGATGATGACTGCTGGCCTCAAATACCTGAGGGCAGAACTGAAAAATGATTCCCCTGCTAAGCCAGACTCCGCGTCCTATTACCCAACTCTTGGGCCATATGTTTAGCAACTTATATTTAATAAATACAGCAGCAGAATCTGATTATAGCAAGCCCGGTGCTAGTTAAACTCCATTGCCAGGGAAATAGAGTTAGCATCCTGAATTGTTTTTATGTATTGCCGTGTGCAATTGGAATGCCGGTTCCATATGGCGCTGGCTCTGTCTGTGGACTGAACAGCTCATTCCCTGTCAGATGGTCCCATTTTGGGTCAGTGATGATTGCAGGGAGCTGTGTGTGGAGGCAGGTGATCCCCAAGGGGGTCCATTAGAGTTCGGTTCTTTCCCCTCCATTGCGGTCCCACTGCAGACCCGTGGACTTGGGCACAGCTGGGCTGCAGGCCTCCGTTTTTAATCGGCATTTTGGTATTTACAGTGCTGGCTCCATCCAGGGCTTCCGAGAGGCAGAGACAATGGCTGGAAGAGAATAAATGCCTCCTATAAAGGTTAGTGGGGATTGTGTTCATGCTTCCAAAGCGGGGTGGGCTCTTTTATCTGCACGGGTCCACCTGCTTCCAGCTGTCTCGGTCCCAAGGAGCATCCCCAAAGCTGCGAGGCTCAGCCAGAGGGGAGGGGGTAGGGTGCGGTTCAGCCCCAAAGTGGTATTTCCACCCTGCCAAGCCCAAGGATGCACTCTCCTCCTTTCTTCAATGCTGCCTGGGGAGAGCTGGCCATCCTTTGTCCTGGCGGGAAGAGGTGGTTTCCTCTTCCATTACTTTATAGAAACGTCTTCAGAGCTGTCACCACCCTCCACCTGTTCAGCTTATTAATAAAGCAACGTGGCAGTTTCGGGGAAGAAAGTGGCCTGGTAGGAGCCTGAGGTCACTCTTTGAAAAAAAGGACTCTACTCAGATCCCAAGAACAGACACACACTCCTCACCCTCCGCTTACTAAGGGTTTTGTCAGTGCTTTTGGAGTCGGTTACAGGGAGGCCGCTTGGGCACATGATGGATATCAGTAGGGCCCCCGGCCAGGCTCCCCATCCTAAAGGACATCCATACAGTATCACCAGGGCGCGGAGCCGGGGAGGCGGCTCCCTCCGCCCGTTTTCCTTCCTCGTCAGAAGGAATCGGCTCCGTGTGGAGCATGGCAGGCTGCCTTGAAGTCATGACTCGGAAGCCTGGACTCTTGAGCTGGCAGCCACTTTCCTGTGTGTGTCTGTCGCATGTCCTCCATGGGCTCCTCCTTCTGTAAACGTTCTTTCCATCATGCTGTTATCCTCTGCTCTTTTGCTCTCTGTTTTTTTTTTTTTCCCCTAAGATGTCACAGGCCAACCCATGAAAGGACTTTTGAAATGTCATCGTGACCCCCTGGTTCAACGGCCAGGATGCGACTCCTTCGCTCTCCCAGCTTACGAATGTCTTGAAGTCATAGAACCTTCTTATTTAAAAATAAAATTAAACCTCCTTGCCTGAGCAGTGAAGTCTTAATGGCCTACATAAGGCAAATGGCAATAAAGCAAAACAAGTGCATCTTTATGGCCAACCACTCATGTGAAAGAGGTGTGTAAAATAACCATAATAGTCACGGCGACACGCGGGTGTCCGGGAAGCCAGGCTGGGAGTGGGGCCCATTGTAAACTCTGCCTTTCCCATTAATGAGATTCCCTGTAACTCCTGCAAAACAAGCCTGGGGAGTGCAGATGCTGGCCCTGGCCCTGGCCTCCTTTCCTGAGGTGGTCCTGGATGTTGAGGTCCATAGATGTTTGGCCTCATGGCAGAGGCCAGGGCTGGACAGGGTAGCACCCCTACAGCAAGCCCAAGTCATCACCCCCTGCCCCCAAGCCCTTTGGCCCCAAGATCATCCAATTTTATGTTATTTTGCATCCTTGTGTCCTTTCTGACTTCCTCTTCTGTAATCCCCAGCCTTCAGGAAAATCCTATTTAAATATTCTCCTTGGTCTCAGCTGTGCTACAGGGTGGGCCGGCCAGGCCCCTGGCTCTTGTTTGGCCAGAACATTAAATGGAAGCATCTCTCTCCACAGACCAGCAGAGGTGGCCCTAGTAATTAGCAAAAGATTTCCCTCAGGCAGCATTTTCCAAAGTGGGTTGCGTGTAATGTGTGTTTGGTTTGGCTATTAATAAGCCTGATGTGGGGGAGGGAGTGCCGTGATCAAATTAGTTGGGGGGATGTTGGGTTAAGCAACTGAATGGGGCTTTTTTCTAGCCAGACTTCTCCAGAACTTTGTGTTTATCTCCCATGGCTGCCGCAGCAACCACCATCTCAGTGCCAAAAACAACAGAATTTTTTTTAAAAATGTTTATTTTTTAATTATAGGTGGACACAATATCTTTATTTTATATTTACGTGGTGCTGAGGATCCACCCCAGTGCCTCACGCATGCTAGGCGAGCGCTCTACCACTGAGCCACAACCCCAGCCCCCAACAGAAATTTTTTTCTCTCCCAATTTTGAAGGTACAAGTTTGGAACCTGCGTCCCTGGGCTGAAATCAAGGTGTTGACAGGGCTGTGCCTCTGGGGGCCCCAGGGGACACCCCATTCCTTGTTTGCCATCATCTCTTGACTTGTTACCACCACTCAAACATCAAAGCCAGCGTCTCTGGATTTCTCTGCTCTGTCTCCACACAGACTCCTCCTCTGCATCCCTCTCATAGTGACACAGCAATGGCATTTGGGCCAACCCACACTTCTACCCACCACAGCCTCTAACACGTGGTGAGGACCAAGGGCCTCTAGAATGAGGTTAGAGCTGGAGAGTGTTTCAAAGCTGTCCTCTCAGGACTGCCTGCTGGGCCAGCGGTAAGGGGCACACCTTGGAAATTTCACCAAAGGAAGATGAACCTGGGGAAACGTCAGAGCTGATTCACCAGCTGTCCCCTCCCTGTACATCTGGGATTTACTTTTCCAACAAGGTAGACATTTCCCTTGACTCATGAGATGATGTCATCTCACAGATAGAGTATGGAAAACCCTGGGTAATTTCATAGGGACATGCAAACTAAACTCCACAGTGGAAGAATCTCTAGGGAATAGTGAAGCTAGCACTACGTACGTTAGGGGTTTCAAATCCTGGATTGGATTCCTGGTGCCCCTACCTATAAGCCAAGCCACCCTGGGGGAAGTAATGTCACTTTTCGAAGCCTCAGTTTTCTCTTTTAGGCAATGAAGATAATAACCAATAACTACCTCACTGGGTGAATGCTGTGTATAAAAACAAACTTTATTAAAGTAAGACATTACACATCTAAGGACTTACTTTTATTCTGTGAAATGCAAAACAAATTTTTTTCTTTAATGCTCATCCTCTCTGATGGTCTTGTTAATGGTGGGGTAAATTTCTATTGGTTTTCTCTGGAGATCAAGATGTTCCTGCTCAGCCAGGGTCCAGAGCAACACGTCTGTGCTTTCTTTTTAACCCCCTGTTTGGGCTGGGGTTGTAGCTCAGTGGTAAAGTGTTTGCCTCACACATGTGAGGCACTGGGTTCAATCCTCAGCACCACATAAAAATAAATAAATAAATAAAACCCCTGTTACATTCCCAGTGGTTGGTGTGCAGTATGTGCTCAATAAATGTGCAATGAATGAACTCTCTAGCCTGGATTTCTTCAACCCGATGTCTTCTTTTTACAGTCATAGAATCCTGAGGCTGGAAAGGTCTTTGTGACGTCATCCAGAATAGTAGTTTTTAATGCTAATCTGGCGATTGGCCAAGTCTGGCTGGCCTGAGAAGCAGCTGGGAGCTGATCACATAGAGCTTCTGGGCTTCACCCCGGGGACTCTGTTCATGGGTTTGAGGCAGCAACTGGGAATCACTTTTCCACAGGTTTTCCTGGGCCACATGATATAGCTGGTCCACACACCACTCTAGCTGCCCCTGCATAGAGGCCACTGCTAAGGCACCACACTAAACACCCTACTTCTTTTTAAGGTTCTCCATAGATTCTTGCAATTTCCTTCACTAGAGATGTACCAAGGGTCAGGTGAGTCCGCCACGATTCAGAGCCTCCGGGCTCATTGGCTCATTCATCCGTCTATTCACACAAACATTTATCATGCACCGCCCACTTATTCTTGGCTTTCTTTCTCAAGGGACCTCTTGTCATCAGGAACCTCATGATTTAAAGCCTCATATTTCTCCTGCTTTGCCTTGAGTAAGTCGGATGCAGGAGGCTTGCTTTTCCGTCTTACTGTTTGCTTTTCTCTTCCTTGGGATTATCTCAAGGTAAGGAGGGAGCTTTTCTTCCCTAAATGATGCATCATGATCGCCGCTGGGAGGGGCCTCTAGGGACCAGTCCCCAGCAGTCGGCTAGCTAGCGTCATTCCCTTATCTCTTTACGTGAAGTGAGTCAAGAACATGGATTTTCTGAATGTCAGAGTCAGAAAATAGAAGGCACAGGTTTCTATCTCCCATCTCCTTTCTTAAAATAATGTGTATTCAGAAATTTGCATCCTGAAATAGCACACAGGAGAGCAGCAGCTGCTCCCCTTTCAGAAGCACTGTCCTTGGCACATGAACCTGGCTGGCTTGAGGAAGGGGCCTTTTCTCCCTCGGGGCTCTTGATCACTTCTGGACATCTTCTGATGCTCACCAGTGCACACTTATAAATATCACATGGCCCCAAAGCCAGCCAGCCAATATCTCTGAAGTGGTGGGTGAGTGAAATCTTAACTGTACCATATTTTTCCAGGCTACAATGGGGCCTTGGAGGATGGACATACTCTCCTCTGGGTCCTGATTCTCCTGTGTGTAGTGCATCCCAGTTCCAGGGGTGCTCTGGGCATGTGTCAGCAGCAGTCTTCACATTGGCCGGGAGGCAGATGCCCCAACAGTTCTGAAAGCTGCCCCAGGGTCCACTGGAGTAGGGGTGCAGCCACAGGGCACCCCATTGTCGTATTTCCTCTAGAACTGGACTCCCAGGGTCCAAAGAGGCTACTCTCCTCCTATGGCAAGTCACACCCTGTGAGCCTGGGCCCACCTCTATGACCCGTAGTAGGTCAGGAGACAGGGCCAGGCGCAGTTTTCTTCGGTTCTTCCATTTAAGGATCTCTAGATAAAGGTGCTGCCTTCTTTTGTTCCTGTTTGTCCAGAAGTCAACAGAAGGGATGAGGAGGCACCAGGAAAGGCCTACACCAACAGCTGGGACTCCAGACATGGGACGATTGTGGGAACAGGACGGAGTGGTCTTCAGAGGTCAATGGAAAGTGGGAGAATTGTTGCATTTTCTGGACCCAGCAAAATCTGAGGCCTGGTGGCCCCAAGGAGAGGGCAAGGTGTCCTAGCCGTGTGTGTCTAGCAGGCAGAGCCTGTCTCATTAATGAAGCCAGTGGTCTTCCCCCCCCCCTCTGTCTTTGTTGATATTTTCATATACAATTAATATCATGAATTTTCATTGCTTCTACTGGGAATGTAATCATTCAAACTAGCCCCTTATGCTGTTAGCAGTGAAATTTGGAGTTCAGAGAATCTAAAGAAATGAACCGTTTGAATGTTAATAGTGCTAATTGTGAAATTTAGAAAATTCCCACTTTCTTCCTCTTTCTTCTCCTCGTCCCTCACTTCATCCAGGTATCCCAAATCACCTAAAAAGTGATACAACTATTTATGTACACATATTCGATTCCTTGCTCCCCTTATTAATTCAAATGGCTTCTCCTTCCCAAGCTCACTGTGGGTCTCCTACCACCTGGCCTATCCCAGGAGAGCCTGGATTAGGGAGCTTTTTGCTCTATTTGCAAAACTGTGAATGCAGGCCTAACCCAGCAGATCTGACACTTGGTGTTTGTCCCCTGAGCATTCAAAAGGACATTTGCATATTTCCTGAGGAGGAGAGTCACAGGGAGCCATGGTGTCAGCCACCATCACCACCCTTCCAAGATAACTGGAGTGGAAGGACATGCCTCATTGTGTCTCAGCTGCGGGTTTATTTTGATGCTGGAAAATGGGGGGTGGGAGGGGAAAGCATGGGGCAGAGAGAAGACAGATGAATGGTTCATGGAGGCAGGCGGAAGTGGCGGACTGAGAGAATGGATTGATAGATATTGGAGCCGAGATGTAAATAGGATGGTTTATCTAAGCTGTTTAGAGTCCCCCTTCTTATCTATCCATCTATTTGTCTATCTGTCTTAAGCAGGGACTGATGGGCAATCAGTGGGGAGGATGGATTAGCAGCGGACTGGGAGCCTCGGGTGTCCCAGTCTCCAGGAGCAAAAGGGCCTTGGGACCCAGGAGAGACTACAGATGCTCCCTGAAGGGTTTCCTGCCCCTGCTGTGCTCCCAACACAAGCCCAGGCTGGGACAGGAGCCGCTCCCCTGCTCCTGGCTCCAGACCCCTCCTCTCACAGTGCAGCTGTTCTCAGACCCCACCCAGTGGGAAGAAGCAAAGGAGCAGGCTTGGTGCTGACATACGTTTTGTCCCAAAGACTTGCTTTAAATTCCAGTCAGGCTTCCAGTCTTGCAACAACAACAGGGGAAGGAAGAGTGAGAGAGAGAGAGAGAGAGAGAGAGAGAGAGAGAGAGAAGGAAAGCTACGCTGCTTGGGCTGCTGTGAAAGCTGTCAGCTGTCAGATCTGCTTAACTGACAACCTGGTCCCCAGCGCCCAGGGAGCTGGCCTGGGCAGGGGCTGGGCTGGCTGCCTCAGGGTAGAAGGCTGCTGCATTGTAGAGAAGTCCTGGTTGTCCTAGAACCACGACAGGAAGCACCATGTTCACAGGGTTCCAAGCTCAGTCCAGGCACTTGGGTGTGAAGGGGTTGCACCTGCCAGGGTCACGTTGAGCAACAGTCTCACAGCATCGGGCAGCCACCAAGGGCGAGCTGGCTCTCACATTTTCACCGGCATGAATTGACTTCCAGGATCCTTTTTCCTCCCTTTCTTCCTGCTGGTCTGGAATTCCCAGGTATGAAATTCCTGAGACTTCAAGACACCATTTCAAGGCAAGCTCCTCAACAAGTGAGAAGACAGCTGGGCTCAGCCAGCCTCCACTCCTCACTCACCATGTGGCCTCAATTACGGTCCCTATTCCTTCTTCAACTGTGATGTGGGGCAAAGCAGTCGTGCCTCTAAAAGGGACATCATCTTGGTTCTACAAGTCCAGAAGAAGAGTGCACTTGGGAGCATTTCATAAATTAGAGGAGCCTGTAAAGCATGACGCCTCTCCAATTTCCCTCTGTGTCCCTGACAGTCCGATGACAAAGATTTACACAATGTGATTGCTCCATGATGCGCCCGTGAGCAAATAGGTAAGTGCATGATTGAACGTAGCAGGAGAGAGTGCCTCTGCCTCTGCTCATGGAACACGGGGCCTCGCCATAGGTCTTCAGAATCAGAACCCCTGGATGGGATCCTGGATTCCATGCTTCATCCAGCTGCATGGGTAGTCCACCTCGAGGTCAGGAAATGTGTGTTTTGAGTAGGAGATTGGCGGGCACATAACCAAGTTCTGAGATGTTTCTTAAGGACAGACTGTGCCTCGCTGGATCCCAGCACACAGCCCAGTGCCTGACGAAAACTTGACGTCTCTGAATGAAGTTTCACCTTGTGGGTGTCACAATCAGCTTTTTGGAGGGCTGCTGGGAATCCACTAATGAATCATCTCTCATCATCTGTGACACAGAGAGCACAGCCACAGGGGAGGCATTATGTGAAGAGGGGGCCATTCCAAGAGACAGGCCCTGGGGCCAGGTGAGGTGCACCAGCCTGAGGTTTGTGCATGGAAGGTGCCTGGCTGGCTGCACCCTCTTCTTGCCCTGGGAAAAGCAGGGGTGATGAAGAAGGCTTCTAGAAGTAGTCATCAAGTTGGAGAAATGAGCAGGAGGAATTGCTGGGCAGCTTGAGGGAGAGAGGCCTCTCAGAGGCGGTCATGACCGCAGAGAGGAGCTAGATACGTTGTGGTGTGGATGAAGAATCACCCACGTTTAGAGCTGGCAGGTGTGGGGACACAGGAGAGAGACAAGGAACCAAGCAGGGAAGGGCTCGTTAGCCGTGTCAGAGACCCTGGAATTCAGCCAGCTGGCTGTGGGGAGCAGGGAGGTGACACAGGCAGTTGGTGGTTCAAACAGAACATCCTGGTCAATCTCCAGACACTGTGAGATCTAAGTCGTTGATATCGTGAGCCAGAAACGTAACCTGCCTGCATAACTTTACATCTTGTAGGAGCCAGGTGAAAAAAGTAAAAGAAAAAAAAAAGATTAATAATGTATCTTGATTATTATATTGAAAATACAATCATTAAAAGCATTTCAAAATGTCATCAATGTTACATATTATCCACCAGATATTTTGCCTTCTTTCTTATTGTACTCTGTCATCAGAATCCATTGTGTCACTTCTACTTAACAGCATGTCTTAATTGTCCTAGCCGCCTTGCAAGGGCTCAGTGGCCACTTGTGGCTAATGGCGTCCATGGCGAAGGTGCAGATTGAGTGAATGGAGCCTAGAGGCTAAAAAGCAGAAACAAGGTCAAGGGAAGGTCATAAACGTCCAATCCAGGGTGTTGGTGATGGGAGAGAGGAGGGAGCTAGACTGTCAAGTGGCCAAGGTTTCCCCGGGGGCCTTTGTTTCTGAAATCGGGGTGTAATATTTGCCTTCCTGGGTGAGGTGCAGGTTCTCTGAGATCCTGGATGGCTTGGCTGGCGGGGAATGTGTGCTCAGCACTTTCTCTCCACTCTCCGGGCTGTTTGAAAATTGCCATCCCACTAGGAGGAGATGGTGTTTGAAGCACTAAAATAGCACAGCACAGGGAAAGCTGTAGGTCCTGCAGGGAGCCTCTGCATGCCAGCCCCATAGCACCTGCCCAGGTGTCTCTCTCCATAGCCCCCGGAAAAGCAAAATGAGTGCCCGACTATCTTGGGGAGGCTGGGAGAGCTCAGTGAAGCCAGTCCAGAGGAGGTGGCAAAACAGGACTGCTGACGCCCGGGTAGCAGCCACTTTGGCTATCAGCAGCCAGCAGTTGGCAGCAGCTGCAGGTGATTGAGAACTTGGCAGTTTAATTGTAGGAGTGTGAACACCGTGGAATGCCAGGCTGGCATGGTTAAGAGCAAGAATGTCACCCCAGAGTCTGCATTCCTTGCTTTTTAGGTTGATGCGCCCTGCTCTCTGGGGGAGTTCCCCCCGCCTAACTCCAAGGCACACATCAACAGCTTCTGTGTGTTTTGGAGGCAAAAATGCATTTCCAAGTAGATGCAGGGTACAGCTCTGCAGATAGAGTTGCTGGGGCTGAGGAGAGAGGCTGGGGCCAGGGTGGGAAGTCAGATGATTCTTGACTCGATGAAAAGCGGGTGTCCAAGGAGTCACACAGAACTACAAATCTGAGCCACATTAAGGTCCTTCTGATGGCTAGGAAGTCCTGCCAGCCTCCAAGTCACCAAGGTGACTTTCAGATGGATTTTTGTTTGTTTTCAAAATGACTCTTCTGGATGGCTGAAGTCACCGCGTAGGTTCTGAGAATCTAAAAATGTTCCCAAGTAATTAGTGCCCAGAGTTGGTGAGACGCACAGCACTGGTTCCCTGGGGTCGCCTCTGACTCACAGTCATTTGCTGTCTCTGTATTAGTCAGTGGAAGCCAACTGCTGCAACAAGCAACCCCAAGGTCCCACAGGACGACAACAAACGATCATTTGCATAACAGCACTGATGTGGAGGAGCCAGTCCCCTGGACAGCTCTCTCCCAAGCAGAGAGAGATCCAAGGACCCCACCCCCACCCCCCGACATCGTCCACATCATGGCTCCACCCCCCACTAGCCTGCCCTGCTCAGAGTCTCTCCTGTCCTCTCCTAGGATGAGAAAGAAAGGGAAGCATTTACAAGTGTGGGCATCGGTGGGCGAGGCATGGGAAGGACTGGGAAATCACCTCTGCCCAAATTTTTGTTCAGCGCTCAGGCACATGGCAGCACCCACCTTCAAGGGAGGCTGGCAAATGGAGACTATGTCCCAAAGGAGACAAAGGGAAACGTTTACGGAGCAGCTCATCCATCTTTGCCACAGTCATTCTGGTATTCTTTCTCTCTCTGTGATGAGACTAAGATAGACTTCTCGTGCTCTGACTTGCCCCTGGAGGTTTGAGAGTCAGGACACTGCAGGAGAGGGGTGACATTAATTAGAAGGCAATGCCCTAGAATTCCAAGGTGATTATTAATCAGGACAACGCCATGGTTGAGCTATTGTAATGCCAAACTAAATCTTTTGCTCTCCTGTACTCCAGACCTATTGCATTAGTTCTCTCAGTCAACAGAAGCTGTGCAACCAGAGTGCCAACAGGACAAACCACCAGGCTGGTGCTCCCTTCACTGATTGGGACCAGGTTGTCACTCCTAGCTCCCTTGCCAGCTAAGCTTAGCGGATCATTTAAGGTGGTATGACCGTGGAAGAGGACTTTGCATTTTTTTTTTTATAAAGCATCCCTGAATATCCAGAACCAACAACACTCTCTGCAAAGGTGTGGGGATTTCATTGTGTGAGGCGCAGTGGATGATGGGTAGCAGTGTTGGTGGGGGGACAACAGAGAGGGTCATTATAGCAGATGTGTGGCGTGGCAGTTTCCCTCTGCAGGGTTGACAGAAACATTCCTTAGCTTCCTGGAATATCAACTGCTGACTGCTCATCTTATGCTTCTTACTAGAAATCATCCTTAGTCCAAGGACAGGAATCAGAAAATTGCCTGATCCAAAGTCATGCCTCCCCCCAGGGAGGTGGTTCATAGCCGGTGCCTGCCTGGTTGGGAATACAAAGGCCTGCCCTCTTGCCTCATCGGGGCAAGTTGACAGGGTACTCAAGCTCCAGTGCTCCCCAAAGAATCAACTTGGCCTACGTCCAACCTCTGTGCAGGCCAGCATCTCCCTGTTCTTGAAGTCACTTCCTTACTTTCCCACTTAGGTGTCCTCCACGAGTGCCTTTGCACAGAACCTCCCATCTAGAATTTGTTGGTACAAAAAGTGGTTTCAGGAAACTGAGTTTTTAAATGGGGTTTTACAGATGGGAAAATGCAAATCCCTTCTCTGGTAGTGGGTGCAATGCAGCTGCCCCCTGTGATGCTGTAGCAGTGTAGTTGTTGAAACTGTAGAAATTGCCATGCAGTGGTTAAAACTCGTACCAGTGGTAGGTGGATGTTAGCTACCCATGGAAGGGGGTGCGTGGCCCAATCTGGTGTTGCTGTGCTCACGAGGGTTGAGGTAATTATAAGGATGATAGACTTGGGTGACTTTTGCCGAGCACCATTGATTTGTTAAAGATAAATAATGACAGGCTCAGATGATGAATTACCACTTCAAGCCAAATAGGAAAGCCAGAGGGTCTCCTTAGCAGCACGTAAGGAAACCCTGATGTCCTGCAGCCAAAATACCAGAAGAAGAGGAAGCAGGCTCAGGACTTACTATTATTGGAGTGGGGCTTCAGATAGGATTGAATTCTCAGACTCCATAAGCCTCCTGTGCCAGGAACAGGGCCATCATAGAGAAGCAGCAGGGCACTGAGCCTCAGATGGGGCTGAGTTTATGCAGTTAATAGCTGTGATTGGTTCTTGGAAGTCCCATCCACACCCCTCTTTGCCTCATTAGAACATAGCAGCACTCCTCTTGCTTAAAATAGGATGAACATCTCAGATAAGTCGTGTACTCTAAAAGCCAATGCTTGCCTTCTTCAGAGTCTGTCTCACTTCCCCTCCTGGCAATTAGGCCCATAAGGAAGATCAAATTAGAGCACAACCAGACAAGAGAGGCACTAAACCTGCGGTGGAAGGAGGGGCACACTAGGCACCAAAGGATCCTCATGGTCTGGCCAATATGTTCCCATAGTAGCTGGTAGCAGATGCATGGGACCAGATTTCAGGGTATGGATCAAGAGAAGCAGAGCACCAGGTTGGTTAATCAAGAGTTTTCAACATGGGGACAGAATCCTTTTAATATGATTTGACACCTTGGCAAGGACTCAGGAAATGAGACCAATGAGTTGGTAGAAGGGCTCCTAGAAACTGACAAAAGTGAAGCACAGACTGCCTTGGAGAACAGAGACGGATGAGATCAAAAGGGCCAGAGAAGCTGGGGCTCCTTAGCGCATTACTATATAGGTCTGGAAACTCACCAGCTGCCTGTGCTCCAGGGGAGGGCCTGAAGGGCATTCCAAGGGTCAAAGCAAGAAGGCATGCCAGGTAGGAGTGGGCTTTCTCTAAGCTAGGGCTGAGGGCAGGAGAGGCCAGTACAGAGATAGACTTCTTGATAGCAATGAGCCTGATTACGTCCTCCAAACAAAGGAAGTACAGGAGGTAGCACTCAGCCCTCAGAATCAAGGAAGTTGCAATTACTGTAATGAAGCAAAGTGGCCACAGATATGATGTATGGTCAAACTCAACGGGCATTTGAGTTGGGCTGGAGGAGTGGCCTTTAACCTTCAAGGAACTGTGGAGATGCTAGTGGAATTTGGTATTTCCAGAGACAAGTCAGATGAGCAATTAAAGGGGATATTGTTTGGTTTACATAAGCAAAAGATTTTGAGAATGTATGGTAAGAAGTCTGAAGGAAGCTGTTTAGATTTCAAATTTATGTTCCTTTTTGAAGTTTTTAAACTGGAGTCAGTTTTTAGACCAAGAACAGTAGAGGCAGAAAGCAATATTTTCTCCAAATGGAAACACCATAGCCATAGTTGAAATCGGGGTCAACAGTCTTTCACTCAAGTGATTGCATGTGGGAAAAGAATACCAAGACTTTCCAATGGAGGGTGGACATGGCATCAGAGTTGACACTGATTCTCAATAAAGGACTCACTGTTCACAATGTCCTCCTGTTAGAATGGGGATGGGTGGGGCCAGGAAATAAACGGAATCCTGGAATCTAGGTCTGGCTTATGGTGGGTATGATTGGCTCATCCAACCTGTGATCACTGACTGGCTTAATTGGAATAGATAGATATTGGAGGTTAGGGGAAACCTTCACATCAATTCCTCCTCACGTAAGGTATGAAATATAACAGTAAACAAGTGGAACCCTCTGAGTCTGTGCCCTGAATCAAGCCCAAATAGCCAATTAAAAAATAATACTGCAACCTGGGGAAAAGGATAGAGATTGGTGTTAATTTCAAAGATGCAAAGAATGCAAGGGTGATGGTCCCTATCAAATCCCCATGCAATTCAGCAGAACAGACCCTACAAACATAGAATGAATCACAACTGAATGAATCAGTACTGAAAACTTAATCAAGTAGTGGCCCTAATTGCAGCTGCTATGCCAGATGTGATTTCACTAAAACCGAGGAATGCAGACTCCAGCACATACTAAGCAGCCACTGATTGGGTGAATGCATTCTCTTCCATTCCTATCAGAAAGGAGCACGAGAAGCAGTTCACACTCTGGGATGGACAAGAGGTATGGTATTGTCCAGGATCTTTGGTCATAATATCGGTACAAGGGAGATACAGCAGCTGGCATTCCATAGAACATCACATTGGCCCGTCGTATTGACAGTGTCACATGAAAAAAGGCCACATTAACATGAAGTGTCAAGGTTATTGAAAGTCTTTAAGCACACACACTCCTAAAAGTGGAGATTAAAGCGTCACGCTAATGACCTTTTTCAGGGGTCAGTGTACCACATCACTCCAGGTTGTACCCTCCAACTTAGGTGACAAAGGATTGCATCTCATACCTCTCACTACTAATAAAATAGCACAAAAATTGATAGTTGCTTCTGGCTGTACAGGCAGCATACTCTGTGCTAGGAAATACTACCCTGGACCATTTGCTGGGTAATGCAAAAAACTGGAAGCTTTGAGTAGTGGCTAGAGCCGTAAAGAGCTAAGTGGAAGGTCCAGGCTGGGGAAAGTGGCCTTGACACTTGATCCATGTACCCCAAGAGACACTAGTGCTAGAGGAATTTAGGGTAGGAAAAGACAGTGTGTCGTTTTATACAAAAGCCCAATAGAAGAATCACAATGCAGACCTCTGGGTTTCTGGGAAAGTTCAGGCCGACAGAGAACACTCATCAGAAAGCAGTTCCTAATGTGCTATGGGCCCTGGGAATACAGAGCCACTGATCATAAGACACCAAGGGAACTCATGGCCAGAGCTACCCGTTATATGCTGGGTCAGCTAAGGGCTACCCAATCATGGGTTGGGGCCAACCCCATAGCAATTCATTCTAAAGTGAACATGGGTATATTCCAGGATTGGGCCCAAGCAGGGATAGACATCAAAGTCAGCTAAATGCAGGTGACACAGAAGTCCATGCCATCCCTCAGTGCTGTCCTGGCGTCTCACCATAACTCATCTCTAGAGCTTAGTGGAGGGGTCTTTATGGCCAGCTAACAGAGAAGTACAGAGGCTAAGATTTGCATATAGAGTGGCTCTGATGCATAGTAAGGACAGAAAGTCTCCTAATGGTCAGAGGGTCAGAGGCCTTGTGTGGGATGCAATTAGTCACCAATTCTGTGTAGAAAGAGCAGTGGTCTGAGGTAAAAATACACATGATCTCATGGGCACTGGTGAATGTCCTGGTTGGTTGCTCGAGGGTCTGGGAGGAAACAGATTAAAAGATCAGAGATAGGCAGGTCTGAGAATGGGATGAGTGGATAAATCTCAGGAAGTGGACAGGAAGTGTTGGATGTTTGAATTACACGTTAATGTCTACCAGAGAGCATTTCCTGTGGAAGAGGTACTAGACAACTAGGTGGAATGACTTTGCCAGCTTGTATAAGCCAATCTCTTTCATCGGCCACAAGGTACAAGGGGGTAAGGGGTTCCCATTAATTAAGACTAATTCAATTACTGTTGCTCTGCACTGGTCCTGGGAGATAGCCAGGAATGTTGGAGGTGGGCTGAGAACTGGACTAGTGCTCTGGATTATTGATTATTCTCATCTTTTCACCATATTAGCCTTTGTGTGTCTTTGTGTGCCCACAGATAGTGCTGGGAGGGATATATTTTTCTGTAAACCAATTTGAGTCTGCAGTAAAATAATTTCCACAGATGCTTCTGGTAAAAGCATAAGAAAGAGGTCTTCCTGTTCCTACTCTGAAAGTAAGAGCCAGAATGCATTAGCTGAAGAAAAGGTACACAAATAAAAGAAATAGACAGTACTTGAAGATGGTATGTTCTTGTATAGAGGAAATTATAAGAAATACACACACACACACAAATGAACAACAGCTAGCATGAATTCAACAAATCTGGAGGATATAAAATCAACATAAGAAAATCAGTTGTAGGGCTGGGGTGGTGGCTCAGGAGTAGAGTGCTTGCCTAGCATGCACGAGGCACTGGGTTCAATCCTCAGCACCACATAAATGCAAAATAAAGATATTGAGTCCACCTAAAACTTAAGAATAAATATTTTAAAAAGAAAGAAAATAAGTTGTAGTTCTGTTCACAATGAACAATCCAAAAATTAAATCAAGGAGAAATCTCCATTCATGAGAGTACCAAAATAATAAAAACTTAAGAATAAATTTAACCAAAAAAATGTGACTGGGTTCATCATTGACAGCAATTAAAGTCTTCAACAAATGGGAAGTTATTCCATATTTATAGTTCAGAAGACTTAAACAAAATTTCCTATACTGATCTACAGATTGAACATAATTGACATTAAATATCATTTACCATTTTTTTGTGGAAATTGATAAGCTAAACCTAAAATTCATATTGAAATGCAAGGGACCCAGAATAGTCAAAGTGTCTCAACAAGGAAAAACAAAGTTGAAGGATATACATTTTCTGAATCCAAATTTACTACAAAACTACAATGAAGAATATGGTACTAGAATAAAGATATATATGTAGATCAATCAAATATAATTGAAAATCCAGAAATCAAGCTATACATTCATGATTAATTAATTTTGACACTTGTACCAAGACAATTCCATGGTGGAAAAAAATCTTTTTCAATAAATGATACTGAAATGATTGAACCCATGCTAAATAATGCAGCTGGACTCCTGTTTCATGCTGTATACAAAAATTAACTCTTATTGGAGTAGAGGCCTAAAACTAGGGCTAAAACTATAAAACTCCTAGGAGAAAACATAGACATACACTGATAATGCTGTTTGATAATGCTGTTTTAGAAATGACACCAAAAGCTTAAAGTAACAAAACAAAAAGTAGGTAAATTGGACCTCATCAAAATTTAAAACTTTTGTACTCCAAAGGGTACTATCAAGAAAGTGAAAGAAAAAAATCACTTAGTGGAAGAAAATATTTGTAAATCATATATCGAACAATGGACTCATAAAAGAACTTTTACAACTCAACAATAAAGACACTTCTTTTTTTTTTTCAGTGAGCAAAACTTTTGAATAGACATTTTCTCAAAGAAAAAATACAAATGTTTAATAAGCCCATGAAAACATCCTCAACAACATTAGATGTTTGGAAATGCAAATAAAACACACAATGAAATACCACTTTCTATCCACTGGCATGGGTACAATCAAAAGGCAGATAATGACATGTGCTGGAAAGGATGTCTCCGTGAAAATGTAAAGTGCTGCAGCTTTGGAAAACAGTCCTCACAAGGCTAAACCAGTTATTATGGTAACCAGCAATTCCATTTTAGGTAAATACTCAGGAAAATTGAAAACCTATACTTACACAAAACATGCAACCAATGCACATGGCGGCATTATTCATTAATAGCCCTAGTGGAAACAACCCAAATATCCATAGTCTGACAAATGAACAAGCAAAATGTATAATAATGAAATGTTATTCCTCTTTAAAAGAAATCACATTCTGATGCATGCTATAACTTGGATGAACTTTATGCTGAGTGAGGGAAACCAGACACACAAGGCCATGTTTTGTATCCTTCCACTTATATGATATGTTCAGAACAGGCAGGTCCATAGACACAGAAAATAGATCAGAGGTTGCCTGGGTTGGAGACTGAGGGGGAATAGAGACTGCCTGCCGAGGTGCAGGACTCCTCTCTTGGGTGATGTAAATGTTCTAGGATTAGATAGTGGTGATCTATGCACATCTTTTAAAATAAAACTTACCGAATGGCATGACTTAAAAGGGTGAACTTTATGACATATAAATTATATATACATATAAATTATATATCAGTGAAGCTGTTTTTTAAAAAAAACGAAGTGAAGGGCATTGGTTTTGGAGGATTATAGAATAAAATATCAGATTGAATGATGGTTCTGTGTGTGAATATGTGTGTAGGTCTATGCTGCTCCCACTGCTTACATTCCCCCACCTTTCTGCCTATCCACATCTTACACTTCCAATATAACTGGAACATCAACTCTGCCTCCCTCGTGTCTGTGTCTACAAACCTTATGGCAGTACTACACCCTGGTTCCCCATCAAATAACTCAACCTGGAATTGACTGCAATTTGGTACTTGCTAAAAGTGCACTTAAGATGCATTATTTGAAGGAGACAGTCTAATGGGCATGTTAACTAGCCATTCTCATAGGTACTCCAAGCTCTATCACTGTAATAAGTTGTACCATCAGAGCAATGCTGCTAGGCCACATGACCCAGCTGAGCCCAGGCATTTCAGAGATGAGTTATGCTGTAATATTATATTCTCTGCTTTTATAGAGGGAATATATAAGAAACATCTATTTGAATGGCTTATCTGTGTCTTCCAAAAAAACTATCATTGAAGACCTTTTTCATGATATTACCCAATGACCCTTATATAAGGGCCCAGATGATAAATTTCTCTTTGTTTCCAGGAAGTTTGTTTCAGCAGGTGAGGGACACGTACTTTCCCCTCCCTTTCCTTGCTTTTTACTCAGACAAAGAGCCATCTTACACAGTAAGAACCACCCAAACTTACTGAGCATGTGCCATGGGCCTGCCCTTACGCTTTGTATGCTGCATCTTAATTGGCCATCACAAAATACTACGAGAGACACACTCTCATCATCCTTCTTCTGCAGATGTGTCAACTGAGGCTGAAAGATATTAAATGACATCCAGCCCCACACCCTTTGCAAGTGGCAGAGATGGGATTGAACCAAGGCAGCTCCACTCCACAAAGCAATGCAAGTCCAGCTCTTGCCTTTGGGTAGCTGTAGACTAATCCGGCAAGCTTCATTTTCTAAGTCATCTGCAAACCTTTTGAATTAAGGAAGTGTACATACCAAACCCATGTTTGCTTTATTTCCCATGGCTCCTAGCTGAAAATGCTCAATAAATAATTTTGATTGATTGATTCTTCTAAGTTCTGAGATCCTTGGAAGAATGACCCTTCATAAATTCTGGTGGCTGTTTCCATTAATGATGCAAGGGTGGCCATCACACAGGTTGGAGGAGAGAAGGACAGAACGGAAAACAAAAATCGTTCATTTCCTTTCTTAGATGAGGTGTCTGGGGGTTCACGGAGTGCCGTCTAAAGTCAGGGACCTCTGGGGTTTGCTGGTGTGGATTTAATCATCTCAATGTATGTTTCCGTAGAGTGACAGGTACTCCCTGTCCCTCTTAGGAACAGATTTACAGTTAGGCTTGGGAGGAAAAAGACCTCTACCCTACCGGCACGGTGCTGTGAAGAGTTTGCAAGCAAGCCAGCTTCTTTGGAATTTTTATTTAATTAAGTTTCCTTCCTTTTCTCTTGTCTGTCTCTTCTCCGCCCATTGGTATAGATAGGTCAGACATCTTGCTCCCAATTGATGGGGAAATGAAAGGCCAGTAGCACCAAGGTCTGTGTCCCTAAGGTCCCCACTTCACAGCCAGATATGAAGGACCCTTTGGTTTCTTAGTCCCTGTACTTCCTGAAAGGCTCCTGTTTGGATGTGCTTTCTATGAGGCTGCTCCTCCAAGTGTGGTCCCTGGACCAGTAGCATCAGCATTGCCTAGAAGCTTGTTAGAAATGTGGACGATGACCCCTGTCCCCTGACGTGCTGGTAAATCAGAATCTGTGGCTGACTTAAAGTGGCTGGAGCACTGGTTTCACAGTGCACCCTCCAGGGTGGAGGCTGCTATCTACCAAACAGCCTTCCTAAACTTATTGAGCATGGAAGTCTCCTAAGTGATTCACCAGGTGCTGACTGGTGCTCAGGAGTCAAAAGGAAGGACACTAACAGTACAGAGCATGTGCCTTCAGAGAGGCTGTGCAGCTGCTGCTGCCGCCTCTCTGACCTGAGATGCTTGTGCATGTTAGGGCATTCCGGCACTGAGATGAAAACATGTGGCGACCTGGGCACTGCACTCCTAGTTATTAGGAGGTTCACAACAAATGTCATTTGAGCCTCTTTCAGGGAGTGTGTTTTTCTCTATCTGTATTCCCTTGACGCCCTGAACTCAATACTCTCTGCTGGATACTCTGTACTAAATAATGCACCTCAACTATTTGTTGAAGCCTCCCCTTCCCCTCCCCCACACAATCATCTTGTATAGGGCCCCAAAAACATGGTCCATAGAATTTTGTGTGTGCACTTAGCCCAGCACCGTGCACTAAATACATGAAGGATGAAAAAAGGAAGGAGTGGGTGATAGATGCAGGCCAGCTTTGTGTGTTGGTGAGGTGACTCCTTTGGTGCTTATTCTCTGTACTTTGCTGTTGGAAGGAGAAAGGACTCTTCACCTATGCAAAGCACAGCTTTGATGTCCTTCTTGGCCATTGTCCCACGTCTACACAGTAACTACTCCTTTGGATGCTGGTGATACCCAGGCACCTCTAGCCTTCACAAGGAAGATGTAATGTGGAAATTATCAGACTTTTAAATGATCTACAAGCTCTCCATTGGTAATTTATAGAAAATAACAACAAATTAGAGGCAGCTTATTGCAATTCGAAAACATTGAGCTGCTAGGGTCATCAGAGAGCCGGCCGGTTGACTGCTCTCTCCCCAGCCTAGATGGAGAGGTGTACCCTGTACGTGAAGCTTTTCAGGGGAGAATCTTCAGTCTTCTCCTTGTTATAGTAGCTGACTCTTCTTGCTAGAACCAATTACAGGAAAAAAATACTTAAGATCCTCCCATGAGAAGTCTTCTCTTCCCTAGAAGATTGTCTCTCTTCTCCACCCCACACTTCTAAGTACTAAACATGGGCCTCTCTCCTACCCAGGACCCTGATGTCATTTATTGGCAAAGAGAGGCAGAGAGGGCACCTGAAGAGGTTGTTCTTCCTCTACTGATAGATACAACCTTGGGAAAGCTCTGTTCTCTCAATCTTTTTAACCTCTTTTTCCTCATGTCAGAAGTGAGCACATTAGACTGGATGACCTCTAGAAAACTTCCAACTCCAAAAATCTAATTCTCTAGGTTGCCATTGGGTTAATTTGTAAGGCTATTTCTTCCAAAGGATGTCTGAGCTTTAATGCAGACTATAATAGCAAAAAAGTTGGGAGGCTCTGTGGAATGCAAGACTACCTGAAGAAATCACAGATTTTGGAGGTAATAGTTTGGGGCAGGACCTAGTATTTTGTCTACTCTTAAGGCAGCTCCACCTATCATGACTGGTATTTTCGTGTTATTGAAAAGAAGCAAAGAATTGGTTCTGAACAATTTGTGATACCCAGTATTGAAAATTGATATCTTCATCTGTGCTTTGGTTTTTCCACATGTGAGTAGACTTGCAGAACATAGCATAATGTTATTAGTAGCAGGTATTATGTGTATTATTTACTATTAGAGGTCTTAGTCTCAAGCATTAGGGCAGATTAGCATTTGATGTATTCATTCTTTGGGGTTACAATTAAGGCTTGAATTCCTGATTGTTCTTATATAATGCATGGTAGTAACTGAATGGTGATTTAATTCTTAATTCCATAATGAGTTCACCAACACTGACAACCCAGTACTAATTAATGACAATTCTTTATTTGTAACTGTGACTAAGAATAGGTGGCTCACATCTTTTGATTATTATAGACCTTACAGATGAAAATTTCAATTGTGGGCAGCCTTTTCGTACCATCGAATCTCTCTCAGCTTAGTTCTACCAGAAACTGATGAACTAATGACTTCAAGTCTGTACAATCCTTGCAAGAGATCCTGCCCATTCTTTGCACCCTCAGGCCTGCCTTCCAGAAGCAAAGTCTTTGGTCTGCTGCTATACCCCCATGCTCTTCTACACCAGACACTCCATCCATCACTGTTCCAGAATGAATGAGTCAAACATCTATCACTGAGAACAGATGAGTAGGTAAAATATAAAAAAATTTCTACTCCTATAATTTATTGTTTGCTTAAGCCTTCTATCAATGTTACTTACACCTGAGTTCAAAAGGGCACTCCTAACCATTTGCCAACATATAGTCATACTTTCAGACGGGGCAGATACACAGCTTCAGAGTTTAAACCTTCAAGCAGCAGCCAGAATTGGAAGTTTCCATAACAAGATGCATATATTCCTGAAATCATAATACACTTCACCATCACCTTTCCCCAGTCCTCTCAAAATAAGATCTCTTATCTCGGAAATAAGTGAAAGTGGCATCCTTACTAGTAGCTCTATAGTGTGCTTTCTCCACCTCAGTCTGGTCTCAGATTCAGAGACAAGTGGCTGAGATGTCCCACCCCTCAGCTCAGCTATGCACCTGGCCCTGTTGGGATGTGAGCCCCGTGTGTTGATTCAGTTTCCTCTCGGGCACTCTTGGTCCTGCCACTGAGAGTCCACTCTGCTAATTCTGTGCAGTCTGTCCTGCTTTGCTATATTCCCACTCTGAACATTGCTGTGTGGGGCAGTTGACTATTTGCTGCGTGAAAAAATGTGCCTTTAATTCATGAGTGAGTTTCTGTCCACCCACTCCTACAGCGTTAGACGTGATGATTTGAACTGCTAAAATCAGACACCAATGTCTGCCCTAAACCTCTCAAATCCCAACACTGGAAGGGATCAAAGCCTTTCTACCATTGCAACAAGCTTCCCACCCAAATCACCCTCCTCTGGTACCCCTCAACACTCCCATTGATGAAGATGTCATCTGCTAGTCACAGGCAAGGAGCTTGGTATGATAAACTCACAAAGCAAGAAAGGACTTGAACTGCACTAGCCAATGGCTGTGTTCACCCTTCCCTCATCCCATCACTCTGGATTTCTATCCTGCAAGCCTTCAGAGGAGCTGTATTGAAATACCCCCAGGCTGCTTATTTACCAAGGATTTCAGATTCTTGTAGGTTGAAAGATGGTTCGATGATTAAATGCGATATCAAATTCCTCTGTGTGCAACAAATAAGCACAGAAGACTCTTGGGCAGATAAGACATGAGCATCTTCTCATTGTCTCCTATTTTCTACCAACCAAGATGCACCGCAGTTAGGGAATAGACTACTTAGTATTTATGTGGCGACTTCCTTCTGAATAAAACCAGGGTTGTCATGCCTACGCGTTATACTCGGAACATGTGGAGCACAGAGAAGTGGTTCCGTATCGAATGATATGCTTCGAAGCGACTCTTCCCAGTGGCAGAAGGCTCTAAGGGGACAAGGGTGCACCATTATGGCTGGTGTCTGAGCTCCTTTTTAGGCTGGGAAGCCAATGCCACATTTGCACCTTTCCTAATTTACCCCAGACAGCAGGACTCAGGAATGCTTCCGAAGCCCACCACCGGAGCCACAAGGAGGAGCCCCCTTCCAGCACTTGCCCAGCACGGAGGCTGCAATTCCTTTGTAGCAAGGACTTTCAAACTCTTGTCACAATAGGGGAATCCCCGGTCATAGGACCTGTCTCCATCCTTGAATTTGGGGGAGGTAGGAGAGGAGAGGATGGGTGCAGTCAGAGAACTCTCTTGGAGCATTCCGCCTCACCTCTCATTTAATCTGTCTGTCTGTCTGTCTGTCCGTCCACACATACCCCTCATCCCGAGTCACCACAGGCATACCCTGACTTGTGTGCATACTGATCAACCAGCCTCCACGCAGCAACAGCCCCCATCCATGGACACCGGTGTCTCACACATAGCAGTTACAAAACATCCAGGCGACCCAAGGAACTATGCTCTTTCTTTCTCTTATTTCTCTCATTTTCCCCCTAAAAAAGGCCTTTTAAAAATATATATTAAATCAAGTAACTTTTTACTCAGATGTTCAGGTGGCTAGAGCAGATTGACAAGGAAAACAATCACAAAATAAATATTTTTGTTTTTTTGTGTTTTTTAAAAAAGAACATTTCCCTATACATTGTCTCTGTCTTGATGGAGCTGCTGTCTTGGATGGAACAGGTGCCGAGGGAAGAGGAGCTCCGGAGGGGCCACGAGGGGAGCCTGGGACTGGGCTTGGAGGGAGGCTCTGGAGGGAGGGGTGGAGGGGCTGAGCCCGGAGGCACCGCCCGCCCCAGGGCCTGGGTTCCCCTGCTGGTTGCACCTCCGGGCCTCCTAAGGAAGCGACTCCAAGAGCAGTGAGCTCGGGCCTGGAGGGGACAGAGGAGGCAGTGTACAAAAATGAGGAACCAATGTAGGCAGCCACAGGAACGACATTTTAAGAAATTTGGTTAAAAAGAATACAAAAGTGACTCCGCAGAGGGGAGGAAGAACTCCCTCCCCACCCATTTTTGTCCCCTCTGGCTTTCCCGAGTGACAAGAATCACTTGAAGGGTTTCTGTTGGTTGCATGATCGGGCTGGCTCTTCTCCACCTCTTTGGCTCCTCTCCTCCAACTGCATTCATCTGAGAAAGCACCGGCTGCAGGTTCCAGGCCACTGAGCTGCAGCCTCCCAGTGAGGGTGTGTGAGTGTGAGTGTGTGTGTGCGTGTGTGTGCACGCGCACGAGCTCAAGGGCGCGCGCATCTGTGCACAGGTGCAGAGGCCGTTTCTCTCTGGCCTGCTTAACCCCAGCTTCAGGGTCCCAGGTCCTGGGTGTTGGCACTAAGGCAGGGGCTTGGATTCTCTCTGCACCCTGGATTTGGGGATCCTCTCCCTGCCCGGCACTGGAGGAGATCCCTCCCAGTTAGCTACAGAGTTTGCCCGTCTCATACTCCACAGGATTTGGCAGCTTTGAATTGAAAGCCCTCAGGGAGGACTGGATCCTGCCCACCTCATTGTTGGCCAGCTTGAGCCGATGCCGGAGCAGGCAGGAGAAAAGGTCGAGCCGGACTTTGCCAGGTGGGGAAAGCTGGTTCACCCGGTCCCTGAGCTCAATCAGCTGCAAGAGCGCAGAGTCCTGGGAACCTTGAGTGTATGGGTAGTCCAACTGGAGGATCAAGTCCCGGATGGCATCTGGGTCAAAGGGCAGGCTGTAGCCAAAGACCTGCAAAGTATTGATTTTCATGTAGCCCAAATTCTTCGAGGGGTCCGTCATCTCTAGCGGCTCATAGTAGATTGTCTCATTGGAGCTGTCATCTAGGGACTTGATTCGGCTCCGCAGGTAAACATGGACTGTCTCAAAGAAGGTCTTCCACCTGTTCCCCAAGGTGATAGTCCAGTTTTGGCACTGGGCAGCTGCATCCACGTTAGTCCTTTCCCAATCGGGGAAGTTGCCCTCATTCACGGGCATGAACCAGCTCTCAGAGTGGCTGCCCCCAAAGGGGTTGACGTAGATGGCCATGACAGGCTCCAGGGTGCTGTTCTTGGTGAGGCAGATCTGCAAGGACAAGGCCAACATCACGTGCACTAGCCCAGGCTTATACTTGTTGCTCTTCAGAGTGAGCAGCATGCGCTTCCTCCACGAAGGGTCGAACCAGCTGCCCAGACGCATGTCGTTGCTGATGAAGATGGAGTGGACCTCGATGCGGCTGTCCCGCTTCTGCAGCAGGTACTTCAGCTCCAGGTCCTGCAGGTCCGTCTCCAGCCCAAGAAAGTTCTCCAGGGACTCGGCCACCTCTGGCCGGCACAGCCCCTGGGCCAGCACGTAGCCGGGGTTGCAGCTCCCACAGCGTGTGCTGTTGTCTGGAGCGCAGCGGGCACAGGCGGGCCCTTCACCCAAGGCACAGGGGATGGGGCCCTGGCAGGAAGATTGGTCATAGGGGCAGGTGCAGCTGTGGCTCTGTTCCAGGAAGGTGCCAGGGAGGGTGCTTTCTCCACAGTAGAGGAGGGACTGGACTCGGTTCCACCAGTAGGACAAGGACCTTGGGGAGGAGAGAGAAAAATGAAGCCAGAGTCAAAAGAAGCTTCACACCACCAACATCCCTCAGAGCAGGAGCTTCTCATGAAGACAACACCCCAAGTTCTCTGAGCGGTGGGCACCCTGCTGCTCCCCTCTGGACCCACTGAGTAAAGCCAAGAGCTGCATCTGATGGATCAGCCCAGAAATATCTGACACCAGACTATGAGCAGCCATACGAGAGTCTCATTCTTTTTTTCAAAAATGGAAGATCTCCGGCATCTTTAGTATCCAATTTTGGTTTTCAGTCTTCTACATTAGAAGACGCTCCAATACTCCAACAATTCCTTGCCGGCTTCATCCCCACTTCAAGAGTTCTCTCCTTTCTCTCTGCTCGGCTGCACTCACTCTTCTCCAGGACTGGGAATTTCCTATGACTGACTCTCCTGAAGTTCTGCTACGTCCTCAGAGAGGTCTTTCCTGACATCCTATTCGAAGGAACCAACCTTGCTTTCATTCAACCTATGGTCATTCTCAGTGTCCAAAATCATTGTGTTTGTGGTTGTCTCCTGGCTTCTAGACCACTTCCTTCCTGCAAACCCAGGGAGACCAGGGCACTGTGTGAGTGACCAGCATCTTCTCAGAGATCAAGATTGTTTCTGGTAGGTGGGAGCCATTTGTGCTTAGTTGTCGAAAACAAATGAACCCTCTCAAAAATCCTGCTGACCCGTCCTCTCCACTCACCTGTGTGCTTCAGGTAGAGCCCAACCCCTGGACTGCTGTAGCCGGGCTCCCCCTCTAGAACGCTGTCTCCCCTGTGTGAACCAGACGGTCTCTATCTCTTCCTGCTCAATCTGCCCAACACGCCCTTCTCCAAGAAGTCTTCCCTCTCTGGTCTGTGCCTCTTGGAGACCATCCCTTTGATTTATGTTCTGCCACAGAGAATACAAGTGGCTGCCACATAGTTACAATTTTTTTATGTTTCTGTGTATTTGTTAAATCTTTCCTACTCAATAATATCCCCTGCAGCTAAATAGTCGGCCACGGAATATGAAGTTAATAAGAGCCTTTGAATGATGGAATGGATGGGTAGGTGATGGATGCGGTGACAACATGGTCCGCTGTGTCTTGGAGGGCCTGGGACTTGGAATTCCTTGTTCCTGTGACCAAGGCAGCCCATTGTTTGGACAACCCAACGTGTCTTTTTTATCAGATGCATTTGGTGTATGAGCTTTAACTCCACCCCTCTCTTTCTTAAAAGACTGGTTAAAATGGAAATGAGTGAGAAATGAGAGTACTATTAGAACAGTATTTGAATCTACTATAATTTAGATACAAGTAAAATTAGTCTCTTTCTCTTTCACTTCAGACCCGACTCACCATTGGGAACTGCCCTTGTGAGAAGGTCATGATCATGGGAATCAAATGGCTGTGTGTGTCTCACTCTCTGACCTTCCCTGCTGGACACGGGTCCTTCCTGTCTTTGTGGGCTATTGCAGGGGGCACTGCGCTCTGGCTCCAGGCCCAGGGTGCTCACCTCTCCTTGGGAAGGCGGAAGCGAGGCTGCCGGTGGCAGCGCTTGCAGAGGTTGAAGAGGCGGCGGACGATCCGATGGGTCTTCTTGAACAGCACTTTCAAGCTGCCTCCCAGCTGCTGGTAGCGGTGCTGGAGGCCAGTGTCCATGGCCCAGAACTGGGAGATGGCTGTGGAGTTCAGGAACCGGTCATCGGGCAGCCTTTTCAGCAGGGCCTGGAACTCTTCTGTGGGTGAGAAAACAGGAGCTGACGGAGGCCCGGCTGTGCCGAGGGCTGGGAGATCCCCTGAGGGTCAGTGCATGAAGAAGGAGGCTCACGTCCATGTCCTGGGTTCTTTTGCCATTTTGCTAATTATAGCTTTACTGATAAACAATTAACACACCACAAAACATGGCTTCAGGAGTTTTCAATCCTTCCTACCCCTTTCTGAATTTCAAAACAGATCTCTGCCACCACCTGGAGGGCCAGAGGTCCTGCTCTTGGTCATGGCCTGGGGCTGCATCTCTTTCCCCCTTTACACCTTCCTGTGAGTATCCGCAGTACCATCTCAGGCTGATCTTCAATAAAATGGGGACGTCCTGATGGACGCGGGGAGCGTGCCACAGGCAGGCCAAGGACAGTGCCGGGCTCGACTCAGAAATCTTGGAGATCTTTCAGTCCCTGCCAACAGGCTCTCCTTGCACACCCTTCTCTCTGCCTGTTGGTCAGATGGCCATTCTTTCCTGTGGCTCATCTGGAAGCCCTGTGCTTTGGGGCTCGGGTTCCCTGCTCCTACCTGCGCCCTCCTCAGAGCTCTCTGGCACACGGTGTTTCTGAACTCATGCTCAGGTCTCTCTCCTCGGCTCTGCTTTTACTTGATGCCTGTAACCATCAGGTTCCCTGGTGGGGGCCTGACACTCTCATATACTCCTGAGAGTAACTCCCAGGGGTGAAGGCCTGAAATGATGTTCTGGAATATAGCCCACCATCGTTGCCCAAAGCATGGGCTACGTGCTGTGGTATTCTTCTTAGCTACTTCCCTCAGGTGATTCATACCACCTCACTCTTTCACAGACGGGGAAACTGGAGCATGAGAAGGGGCATCCAGCCAACCCATGGTCTTCAAGCTGGTCAATAATAAGGTAAAGATGCAAAACCCATTCCTTAGAATCCAGGTGACATTGATATCAGTTATAACACAACAAGCAACCACCAGCTTCCACGGGTGCCACCTGGAGCCAGTCTACACCCTGGGTTTATTCAGCAAGTATTTCTTGTGCCCCTTATGTGTAGGCTCTGTTCTAGGAACTGCAGGATCAGTAGCAAACAAGACCCACAAGCTCTGTCCTCGGTGATATTTATCATAGCTTGTTAAGTCTTTAAAACATACTTCTTGGGTAGGGATTATATCTACTTACATAAAGAAAAACTCAAGCTTCTGAGACTCTGGGTTCTGATTCTACCTGCTTAAAGCCATGGAGATAGTGACCGAGTTGGGTTCCAAACCAAACCCACCGTGTTCTTGCCATTGCACTTCACAGTCAGCCCCTCTTTGGCAGGGAGAGATTCTGGGCCAGCCGGCCGCTCACCTGACTCCTCAAACTGCCGGTTGTGAGTGGCCCAGGCGTCCTGGATCTGCAGCAAGCTGTCCTCCATGGCCTGGATATCTGCATCCGGACAGTTGCATTCTGGGAAAGTGGGGCTGCACTTGCACCAGCAGTCACTCTCCTTGCAGACCAGCTCCCCCTCAGAGCTGCACGTGATGTAGCTCAGGGCCGCAGCTACAAAACGCTCACGCAGGTACTCGGGCAGCAGCACCTGCAGGCCTGGGGAAGGGGTGTGTCCAGAAATCACTGGGCAGAATCAGGGGGACTCAGTTTCCCCGATCTGCAGGAACCTGAGCTGGAGTTCTGCTGACTTGTGAGTCCTGGGCTCAAGAATGGTCCCTCCTGGGCCTGATCCCACTATGCCGTTTGGGAGAGAGGGGTATCCCTGCCCCAGTGAACTGAAAATGTGGACAAGGAGCACCAAAGCCCAACAGTTAACTTGACCCCTCACACCAGCCAAATTGAGACTGTGCCTATTGCAAGAACAAGCTTGTTGGCTACGTATCAGCATTTCTAGAATGGAAAACAGGAAGATGTTACAGCTTTCATGGGGGAGGAGTCGAGGCTTGAAGGGTTGGCGCTGCCTCTGGCAGCCATCCTGTTTCTAGCTTAACTGAGGTTGCAGTAGGCTGCTAGGGCATTCCTGGATCTGACTCTCCTGGGTGTCCCATCCCAGCCCTGATGACTAAGGAGGCTGCCCTGGTTAGAAACAGTGGCCAGTGAACTTCATCACGTATGCCAGTACCTTCTATGTGTGATTGCTAGTAACACTCATGATCATCATACTGCAGTTTTTATTTATTTCAGTAATGTATTAGAAATTGAGCACAGGGGCATTCCACTCTACCAGCCCATTCCTTTTTATTTATTTATTTTTTTTTATTTTGAGATAAGGCCTCACTGAGTTGCCCAGGCTGGCCTCAAATTTGTGATCCTCCTACTTCAGCCTCCCGAGTAGCTGACATGACAGGTGCACACCCCTGCACCCAGCTATACTGTTTTTTGTTTGTTTATTTGTTTTTGTTTTGTGTGGTGTTGGGGATTGAACCCAGGGTCTTGTGAATACTAAATGAGCACTCTACCAACTGAACTGTATCCCCAGTCCCTATACTATATGGTTTTTATAGATAAGGGATTCAAGCCCAAAGACAATGGCCTTCCCAAGTCACAGAACTGGTAGAATTTTCTTGGTGGCAGACTCTGTCCTTGTCCCACCATATCACGCACTTGGGAATGACTTCCCCATCCTAATTGAACTCTTAAGCAAACTTGGAAACAGGATGGTGGTCAGTGCCCCCAGATCAGTCAGGTCTGATAGATCTGAATGGCTCTCAGATCTCTTCCAACTGGCTTCCTCTAATCTTGTCTATTGAACACTACATTTCTCCAAGCTTCAGTGTTTTCACCCATCTATGATGGATGTCAATTTACCAGCAGCAGAACATACTCGTGGTTGGCTTCAAGCCACAGACAGGGTAGCTGTTGGAAGCCTACCAATGGAGAATGAAGGATGGTTGTGCCTTGGGATGCAGCCTGGGCCATGGTCAAAGTCAGATCTGCAGGAAGCTCCCGCAGTAGGAACCCTGTGGGACCTTATGCCAGGAGAGTGGGGGATTGGGGGACTTCTGAATATAAGGGCTCCTTTTATCTCAAAAGTATGCTAGCTCTATTTTCACACCCTTGACCTTGACCTTGACCTTGGCAGTAAATCACACTGTCTAAAATGTTTATCCCAGCCTTGGCAGATCTCAAACTATAACTTAAAATTGTCAGCCACAGTGGACATTTGTTGTTCTTCTTGCTTGAGGTCTGCTTCCTATTCAGAACTGCTCCTGAAGTCCTTTCCTGACTCTGTGACATCAAGTCACTACAACATCGTCCCCACACACCCTCTCCTTCCACCCCCAGGACCCTCCTCCTCCTTAGCATGTTCTCATTTCCCATTGCTATAAAATAAGTGCCCCGAGCAACGTCTGCGTGAGTGATAGCTATAAAATTCAATGGCATTAACGATTCCAAATGAACCACTAGACTTTTTGAACTTTACTCATCACTAATTTCCAGACACACACCCAGCCCCGGCAGGGACGGGGAGGAGAGATGCTAATTGTATTAGGTAGCCCTAAATAAAATCGCGTTTTACTCTTCTTTATTGTATATTTCTGGATTCCTAAAGCATTACTGGGTCGCATCTGGCTCAGGTTGCCTGGAATTTGTAATCGTAGATCCTGGGTGAGGGCTATTGATTTTGTAATGCTGAGACAATAATATCTTAAACAGAGTCCAATTCAGTTAGGTCTTAAGAAAAATGAGCTTTTCTTCCTGACTCAGTTTGCATAGCTCTTCCCGTTAGATGCCTGGGGAACAGAGGGCAGGGAGTGTGGCCTCCCCTTATCTCCAGCCCTCAGGCCTAGCATGGTTCCCTTGCCTTTTTCTTTCCCAGTTCTCCTTCTGTCTCCAGTCAAAAGGCTCCAGTTCCTCTCAAACTCTCCTCCTGACTTTGAAGCTCCTTGGAAGACCACAAACTAATAACAGAAAGCAGGAGCCATGCCCAGGTCACTGTCGCAGTAACCAGTGGTCCCAAAGTTTGTAGATCTCTTACTTGAGCTAAAGGTGGTGACCTCCTAATGACTCTGCAAAGACCAGTTATGCCTCTGCAAGTCTTTAGGATAAAGCAGAGAGACTTTCAGAGTAACAAAGCAGATCACTGAACTAGGTCAAGGCTTCTAAGGGTGGAAGTACCATTCCTTCTAGGATGGTGTCAGGGATTTTGAGGAGGAATATGAGATGGGAGGATCTAGGTGTAAGTGGTGGGATCAGTGGGTCTTCAGTGGAGGGCATCGGGAGTCTTCTCAAAGGAATGATGGAAAGTTATTAAATATAGGTCCCAGAATTTGTGGCAGTTCTTGTTGCAAGAAGGTCCTCACCGAATGGGAAGGCAGGACCTTTCCTAGTTCTTTGGAGATCCGGGTTTCCCACCAGGTGTAAGCAGTACGAAAACCGTCACAGAGCTGCTTACCTAGTAACTGCACTTTGTTCTCTGGGCTCTGCACCAGGACAGAGCTGACCGAGTCCAGATTGTCATAGTTGCTGCAACCCAGAGGCCCGGTCCTGGTCTCTGTGACCTAGAGAAGGAAGGGGCAGGATACGGATTGAGGAAACAGGAGGGAGCTTCTCCTTCTCCAGTCATCCAATCGAGACTCCCATCCTGTCCTTGTCCAACCAAAGGAACACAGTCACTTTGCTTCCTTGTCCGGAGACAGGGAGTGTCTCTGAGGTATAGCTGGTGGCCCGGTGTCACATTAAGGAGAAGCCTTCCAGAGGCAGCTAAAGGGAATCTGTGTTGGGGAAGAGGAAATGCAATGGGGGCTGAGGAAGCCAGAGAAGAGGTGTGACCCGTAAGTCAGAGTCACCCCTTATTCTCCCCCAGAGGAAGGTGGGGGCCAGATGTGGTCCCTGTGAGCCTGCTGCGGAGCCCAGCTGCAGCCACCTGATTGGGGCTCACAGGCTTTAGGGATCCCGAGAATGGAAAGCACTGGAGAAATATGAGATATGAGTATTATTAGTAGTATTAAACATTTAAGTCCCACCTCAACACCGAGATGTCCTTAGAGAAAATCAGCCATGGGCTTGCTGCATATTTTAATAAGTGTATTAAATATACATAAACTCTTATAGCCATGTAATATTGCAAAACACCATAGAGTCATTTTAAAATATTATAAAGTTGGCCCATCAGTTTTCCCTGATGTTTAAAGTATCAGATGAAAAATGGGGAGCTTTAAATGCACTAAAATAATTATGTAATAAGAATGATGGGGACCCAAGGCCCTTTCTTCTCAGGATCCCTGAAGTCTTTGCCAACAATCAATCAACCAATCAACGAGTATTTATTGAGCAGCCACTGTTCAGTTCCACCCAATTCATCACACATTCATGGAGTACCTCGCTGGAGTTCTTCAAGGAAGTGCACCCTGACACCTCGGACCTCCTCTTGGAGCTCCAGGCACCTCTGTTTGGCTGCTGCGTGAGCTGCCGTTTCAGCTCCTTTTCTGGGAGGGGCTGGTTCATGTCTGGGCCCCACATACTATGACCTCCACAGAGATGAGCTCATATTATTTTTCTTACCATGTGGTTGACAGCAGCTAGTTCGGTGCCTGGCATACAGTAGGTACTCAATGACTCAGAGAACGTAAGAGGAACGTGTTCTAGGCTTTGCCAGGTGGACACAAAGATGTACACGTTACACAATGAGTCCTGAGGGTGGGGGCTACTTATATGAGTGACTGACAGAATCCAAGTTGTGGCAGAAGAATGTGTCAGAAGGAGCCGTGAGGAACGTATAGCTCTGCACAGAGGGAAAACAGGAAGTGGCCGAGGAAATTCCGTCTGAGCTGGTTCCTAAGGATAAGTAGAAAGTGGGCAGGAAGGGAGGGGACAGATGAGGCAAAGAGATCTACAGCACCTAGGCTCAAAAGTGCATAGCACAGGTGTAGCACCCTGCTGGTCACCCTGGGGCATGCCAACCCGCAGGCACATCCCAGAGCGGGCTTTGCTTGCACTTTAAAAATGCCCATGGGACGGAGTAGCTGAGGGAGAAGCAGCCCTACACTGACTAAAACTACAGCAGGAGAGAGACAGGAGAGATCCTTGGAGCTTCCAGCAGGCCGAGAAGGCTTTATGGAGAGGGGGAGCGGTACATGGTTCTGGAAAGACAAGCAGCCAGGGGAGGGGAGAGAGAGGGAGAGAAGAAAGAAAGGTGACTCCAGATCCAGACCAAGGGGCAGCACAGACAGCGCCTGAGAGGAAGCAAGACCCGTGGATGAGGAGCAGGACCCAGACCAGGACAGGAGCACAGGCGGCCTGTCTGCAGTCTTCCATTCCACTGAACCTTCGCAGGAGCTCACAGGGACAGATCTCCAGAGAGGAGACGGAGGTTCAGAGAATTGCAGCTCCCGAGACCATAGGGCTAGTGAGGATTTTAACTTTTGAGCCTCTGACTCCAGCTCAATACCTTTTTGTCTCCTGAGAAAGCAGGTCAAAGGGCTGCAGAAAGTAAAGTGGGCTGAAACCACTTAAGATGCCATCCCTCTCTAAAAAACAAGTATTCTAAACAGACCAGCCCATCCAACGTATATCGTGATCTGCCGGCTCCTCAGCATGTTGACATGGGGAAAATAAATTGTATTGACGTGAAGTCAGGATCTGTATCCTTGTATTACAGATCAGGAAACCAAGACCCAGACGAGTTAAACAATGCACCCAAGGTCATACAGCTGCACACCAGCAGGGCTACAATTCATTTGACTTATTCTTTCATTCTTCCATTCACTTATTTGTTTATTTAACAAATGTTTACGGAATATCAAGAAACCATAGATGAGTAAGACCAAGTCATTGCCTGTAAAAAGCTTAGATAAGTGGAAGCGTGTTTGGGGTCTCCCGTGTGGACCTGCTTCCCTCCACAGCATGGGGTCTCAATATTTCTTACTGGGTGAGTAGCTGGTAGTCACACTGGACTGGGAGGACGAAGCCTGACTCACTCCAAAGCCAAGTCTTCTCTTTCTATATGGAGTAAGAGTTCCTACAAGAAGAGCTATGGCCAAGAGGTAGCCTAGCGACTCTGGGGAAGCCTGTCCTTCCTGGGATAGGGTGGGCTGGACAGCAGGGGTACGATGGTGGGTGTGGTATTGGGGAGACTGGCCTGTCTCCGCCTCCAAGTAAGCTGGTCACCAAAATGTCACTAAGTTTTGTTTCGGCTTTCCCACCCACCCACTCCAGAACTGATCACTCACCAACCAGGTCTAGGCAGGGAGGGAGCTGACAAGCCCTATGTAAAGGTCAGATGTGATGCCAGGAGGGGGACAGGCCAGAGGACAGCCACAATAGGAAGGTTCTCGTCCCCCCCCCCTTACCCCACTCCTTTCCGCACCCAGGGTCCATCTGCTCCCCTCTGCCATGTTGTTCACCATCTGGAACTGGCCCTGACATGATTCCGCAAGTTTGATTCCACAAGAAGACAATCAGGCAGGTCACTACGAGGGTGTGTGTAGCTCCCCTTTGGTAAGTGGATGGGGAGGAGGAAGAGACCTCACCCTGACCCTCGCACTCATCTCCTGATGTCGGGGAGCATCAGAGCCAGAGCTCCACGGGTGGGGACGGCTTGGTCAGGTTTCAGGAAATCCTAATGACTTAGCTCTTTTTGTGCCGTTCTCTAAGACCATCTCTCTCCTCCCTAGGAAAGTAAGGGGATGGGAAGAAGGGAGGGAACTGGCCAAGGTTCCCTGGCAGGTACTGCCCAGCATTGACTGAGTAAACAGAAGAGCTGCGAAGCCCCCTCCTCACGTCGTCCCCAGTGTGGTGAAAGCCACAGAGCTTCTGAAGGGTCCGTCAAGAGAATCCTAGAGTTTTCTCCTCAGAGAAGGCAGGGAGCTCTGGCAGACTATAAAGAGGCCCAGAGAGGCAAGGGAAGTGCAGTTCTCTCAGGAACCATGTTCAAAGAGAGCCTCAGAAAGGGAAGATGATTGTGTGCTAATTGGTCTGTTGACAGAGACCATCCAGCTTCCAGAGAGCTCTGATGGATCTCGGGTTCATTAGCACATCCGATTTCCCACAAATACCAGATCATGCCAACCCTCACTCCGAGAGCCCACTGTTCTCACCCCCAGACTGCTCTGTCCTATCCGGGGGGACACCTGCAATGTGCCCTGCGCAGTAAATGGGCTTCTACTTGTGAGCCCTGGGGCTGGACCTGAGCGCCCAGCTGAGGCAAAGAGAAGCCCAGGCTGCTGCGGCAGGAAGTCCCACAAGTCATTTTAAAGGTGAGGACCTGCTCCCTTTGACCAGCCAGGAGTCCAGATGAACTTTTGTATGTTCTCTTCAGTTAGCTCATGAGCATCTCATAATGTCCCCACCAAATCCTTCCATACCCTTTGACTAAACAGAGCTCTAAGGAAAAGGTTCTCTCCTTCCTTATGGCTGATCCCTCCCAGGGAATTACAGAGAGGACACATATGTGTACAGCCCTTTACAGTTTGCGAGGTGTTTGCATGTGGACTATATCGTTTGGTGTCACTCCAACACTGGCAGAGTCAGAGGTGACAGTCACTGCTGTACCCATGAGGCAGGACAGGAGTGCATGGACCACCCAGAAGGGAGGCCTGCAGACCTCCTGGGGTGCATTTGCCCTTTTTTTGCTGTGAAAAGGAGGCCTGGAGATCCCGGGGCGGGCCCAGGCTGTTAGGGTGGCACACAGGGGGTTAAAGTATATGGAAGTGCTTCCGTGTTTTTAAAACCAGTGCAGCCGTATTTTCTGAGTATAAATGCTGGGTAGATTATCTGAGTGTAAACAGCTGGCCACTAGGGTCATAGAGGAGCGAAATAGAGTTCAATGACTCCTCAAGGTCATAGAAATAGTAAACGTCGAGGCTCAAGAGTCCAAACCCGACCCTCTGCACCTCAGGAAGTTTGTTTCCCACTAACCTGCAGCCTGCCCTGTAGCTGCCACTGAGCATCTTTTCACACGCCAGACCCCATCAAGGGGCTGAGGGCCCTGTGCATGACACAGAGTCCTGGGGCTCCAAGATGTACTGTCATGGGTGTGGGAGGGAGAGAGCCGCATGTGAACTACTGAACTGCAAGGTGACAAAACCTATAACAGAAGCGTGTGCTGATGAGGGTAAACCTTGCTACCAACAGCAATGTTCAGTGGGGTCCCAGAGGAAGGTGTTAGGTAAACAGGCAGGAGCAGGGCACCTCTTTCTCCACATTAGTGCAAAGAAGTTGCTAAGAGAGAGTAAAAGGTAAGTGCACATTTGCTTAGAGAAACAAAACCAGGCAGATACCCTGGAGGACTTCTCATGAGCAGAGCCCTCTCTCTCACCCCACCCACCCCGTCCAGAGTAATGACTCTTGGCAGCCAGATCAACCATCACTAAGGCACGTTCGGTAAGGGGAGGGAGGTGGCAGGTGCCACAGCACTCAGAAAAGACGTGAGCTAGTGAGGATGTGCTGCGGATGTGGCCAGGGTACTGTCCCTTTCCAAGTGGATCTGTAACTACTGAGACTTGGAGGGTGGAGGTAGGAGAGGGCGTGACATCAGCCTTGTTTGCTCGTGGTTTTATGAGCTGTGAATCCACAGGCTTTATGATAAATGTGGTTTTCAACGCCTACCTGCCGTCCACTCCACCACCACGGCTTTACTGAAGAGGTGGGCACGGTGGAGACTCTGAAGCCCCACTTTCTGTACTGTGGACTCTGGACCACATTTTTTTCTCAAGAGAATTGAGAATTGTACCACTGAGAAAGAAAAATCCAAGGGCGATTGCAGATATTTACAATATTGAGATCCTAGGTGATTATCAAGCACCTTCTCAGAGGGGTGACATATGAATGAACAAGAAGTGTCCCTGCCCTGGTGGCACTGGATGATGAGTGAATCAGAAAGGTGATGTGCAGCCAGGGCCAGCATCAGTGCTGCTGTAAGGCAAAGCTACATGAAGAAACCACGGAGGCACAGAAAGTTCTGGAATCAACAGATGGTGACTCTCAGACAAGAGAAGTAGGAAGGGGAGGCAGGGGAGGTGAGAGTGGAAGGGGAGGTGAGATGGAGACACGTGTTCCGAAAGGAAACAGAGGGAGCAAGCTGGGAGCAGGACCATCCTTCACGAGCCCAGATGCCTGGGTTGGAGTTCGTGTCCTTGGAGATCTGGGATAGTCTTCACCAAAGTCCTCTTAATAAACCATCTTGGTACTAGTGGCACCTTGAGTAGCTTCCTCTTTCCACTAAACACACTCACATGCTTTTGCACAGCCCTAGGGAACTCCAGGTCTAGGGACTCTCTTCATCCATTCCTCATTTGGCAATGAATGGTCTACTCATTACCCATAATGCGGCAAGCTCTGCACTCTTACAGGGAATCAGAGCTGAACAGGACTCAATCTCTCTCACGAGGACCTGAGAATCTCAGGTGGAAATAATCACTTTAGCTAGCAATTACAGTTCAGATGACAAGCCCTGTGAGAGAGACAGAGGAGCATCAGCGACCTTGGGAGTCAGGAAAAGCTTCGCTGAGAGTTACCTTCCCGAGCTGAGCAAAGAAGGGCAAGGAAGAGCCCCTCAGGTGGACAGACAAACATTGCAATATGGCAAGAAGCAAGTGGCCGGGAGGTGACATGAAAGCAAGGAGCATTTTAATACAGACTGGCATTTAGGTGGAAGTGGGTTCCTAGATGGGGATGGGCGCAGAGTGGAGGCCAGAGAGCGAGGATAAAGGGACTGTTTAGAGATGGAACTAGAAAGACAGCGGGGATAGGTCTTCAGTGGTCCTTCAGGTCTGCTAAGAAGAAGAGGGATCAGCCCCTTTCAAGCTGCGCTCATGGTTGGTGCTGTCCTTACATTTTCTTAATCAATAGCCCAGAACTTCTTCTGGGTTGAAATTGTTCTAATTAGTCGACCATTTTAGGATGAGGAAGTTGGGTGATAAAGCCACCGCGAGCAGGTGGGAGCCGAGGTCCTGTCCGTCCCAGCGCTCTGCCACCTGGCTCAGGTTCAGAGGTCAGGTCTGGCCTGTGTGCAGCCAGAGTTGTCTCTGAGGCAAGGGACGAGATGATGGGATGACTCACTCACCGTCACAGCGCAGAGAGTGAGTCAGGGAACAGCTGGGAACGGAGACAGAAGACTAGTTAAAGGACAGAATGACAGAGCTGAGAGGTCCTGGGTTGAGGGGGTGCAAAGGAGAAGGAGACACAGGCAAGGGAGAGACTGTAGGGAGAGCAACGAGTCCAAGTTAGGGACAGGGGGAAATAAGGTCACTAAGGACAGTAGACAGTCGGTCAAGCCAAAGGACAGGAAGGGACATTAATGAGACCCTTGTGCTGTGGATCCAAGGCCTACCTTTCAATTCCTAGTCAGAATTTCCCAGTTCTTCTCCAACCTTGACAGAACCCACCACAGCACTGAAGAGGGGAGAGGGGCTTCCACAGAGTCCTACATCCTCGGTTAGTGAAAGTCACCCTCATCTCCCAGACACAGCATCCCTGCTAATCTCATCCCTTCTCTTCAGTGAATTTGTAGTTCATGGTAGGTCCTCAACAGAACCCTTAATCCCACCACTTCTTGAGAGTCGGCTTCATTTCTTTTTTCCTTTCTTTTTAATTGAACCACAGCCTAGCTGCCCGGTGGGGTGGGGGGTGTCCCCACAGCCTTCTCTCGTGGTGGCTCTCTTGTCTCTCCCTCACACTCCTGGGCATGAAACCGAGGTGTCTCCCCCACTCTGATTTCTACTTCTCTTTCTTTGGTATAGGCATCTTTGGCTCCTTCGAAGGCAGAACTGTCAGGCAATGTCACCCCCCATCCCTCCTGGTTTCTCTCACTACCCTCCCTCAATCCTTGAGGATTTTTAATATTAAAATCACCTTTGTTCTTACCAGCGCCCGCCTGTATCATTCCTATTGACTTCTGCATCCACATAGATGATCCTTTAATATCTGGCCTCTCAGATCCCTGGCCACCTAACCTTGCCTCCTGACCTGGCCTGGGCCCCATCTTACCCATCTGTGCTCCAGAACCTGTAATTTCCACTTGTAATTTCAGGATTACGTATCACACAATCATACTTTCTCTAGTCCCTTCCCTCTCACACATGGTTGAGGCTACTTAGATGTTCAGTCTTTGGACCTGACCAACTTTTCACTATCACCATCCCTCGTTGACCTCCTTCCCCTCCTTGCCCGACCTAGGTCCCTTCGTCCGGCACTATAGTCACTCCTTGGCACACCCTCTCAACATCCCAGCCTCCTTTCCCTTGGATCTTGTAGGTACTCGTATCCTGGTTAGATCCAACTCTCCTTCTATTCTTTGCCTGCCTGTACACAAACTGTTTTCTAAGGGAGCTGATAAAACTCACAACTATGTTGGCTGGTCTCGTGATGACATTGTTGTACGAGGAAATGCAGAAATATTCAGAGACCAGGGATTGGCTCTGTCAGTCCCTCCCTGGTTGGAATGGACTGTCTTGGTGGCCACCACAGGCAGGTGGGGGATGGCTGGAGGAGGAGGTCACTGGGGGCAGCCTTGGGAGGGTGACTCTTCCCTGCACCCTCACCCCTGCTCCCCTGCTTCCTGGCTGTCGTGAGCTGAGTGGCTTTCCTCCATCACGACCTTCCATGATGTTCTGCCTCACCTTGGGCCCAGAGCAATGGAGTCATGGACTAAACCTCTGAAACCATGGGCCAATTTAAACTATTCCTCCTCTAAGTTGTTCTTTTCCTCCTCTAACTTGGGTGTTTGGATCACAGCGATGAAGAGCTAACGCAGGCAAGAATCTCACGTAGGCCTTTCGTGCTACCCATAAGTCTACCACGTTGACCCAGTCAGCTGACCGTCCTGACACTGGGCCCTACTCTCTGAGAAGCCCATTTCAGACATCATTTTCTCAACAGTTCCCTCTCCTTCCTTTCAGCCAAGGACTTTGCTGCTTGTTTCACCAAGGAAACAGAATTGGTCAGAAGAGAGCTGCTGTCTTCCCGCCACTCCTGACCTCCTCCAGCGTTGTTGGTCCTGTACACACCTCCTGCCCCTGTTGCCACCCGGGAAGAGTTCACTTTTCTAAGCAAGACCAGCCCCTCCACTCCCACACAGAAGAGCAACCCCTCTCACCCAAGGGCTGTACTCTTGCAGTTATCTCCTGTCTCTGCTGCACCTTCACTGTGCCCCTTACTACTGAATCACTTCAGTGTCAACACCAATAAGCTGGACCATCTCCAGCCTTCCTTGACCCCACGCTGCTCTCTAGCCATCACCGGTTCTTCTATTTGCCTTTAGAGCAACAGCACTGTCTCTCTCCCTATCTGATCCCCTCTGTGCTTCCTCTCTTGGACCCTGTCTACTCAGCCTCTTGTACCCTTCATGTCACTGAAGCCAGTGTTCTGCTACCTTCAAGGTCATAGCTGCCTTCCAGTTGCCAGGCTGAAGGTTAGTTCTCCATCTTTGCCATAGCGATGGCGCCATGGCTTTCACCCAGGTGCCTGGGCTCCCCAGGGCTGTGGGATACACTTTGCTTTTCCTGTGATCCCACTTTGGTTCCCTTTGTATGTCTCTGTCCTGTCTCAGGCTTCTCGCTAGGATTCCCTTCCTCTTCCCATTTCTGAATATTGGGGTGCTTTCCACGCAGGTTCAGGGCTATCTTACTGGCTACCCTCATTCCTTGAATGTACTCCTCTCTTCCTTTCCCACATTTTTGAGAATCAACAACACCTGTGTATAGATTTGTGTGCCAGATTTCTATCCCCAACCATGATTTTTTTTCCTTGAAATCCTGGTGTTTATCTCCAACTGCCTATTAGAGTTCTCTACTGGGATGTCTAATGGGAACGTCAAGTTTAACAAGTCCACATTTAAAATCAAAAGCCTGATTGATTTCTTCCAGATCTGCACCCCCTGCCGGGGTTTTCCTTTTCAGTAAATGGAATCACTATTGGTCTGGTTGCTGAGGCCCCAAATCTTGCTGTTAGTCTTGAATCCTTTCTTCCAACCCATTACCTAGCCCTGCAGGCTCCACCATCAAACTGTATTTTGAATCTGTCAACTTCTCGCTCCCTAGGGTACCAGCTTTGTCTAAGCCACCATCAGGAAGGGCCTGATGATTGGGCCCTGCACCCCACAGCTGATCTCTCACTCCCCCTCCAGACCCCACACAGGGCTCCCATGGTGCTCATGGAAGACCAAGCCTCTTCCCTGGGACATTGTCACTTGCTCTTCCCCCGTCCATAAGGCTGTAGCTCGAGAGACCCACGTGGACGGCTCCCCTGCTTCCTTCAGGTCTCTGTGTAAGGGGTACTGCTTCAGAGGTTTGACCTGAGGTCCTTGTCCCCATGTCCTCATACCTGGATCCATTTCTCCATGACATCAGTCACCACTTGGCACTGTGTGTGTATTTAACTGTGGCTTCACCATTGGAATTCAAGCTTCACGAGGGTGGGATTTTATGTTTTGTCCACTCTTGTATTTTTAGGATCCAGAATAGAGCCTGACACATAGCAGGCACTCAGTAAATATTTGTCAAATGAGCGAATGAATGAACAAAATGTCCTTGTGAGCTTCAGCTGGGATAAAGCAGCCTATAACACATATTTGATGTCTCTTCACCACCTTAATTTTAGACTTAGACTTTAAAAATCAGTATTGTTAATTATTTTGATTAATTTTCCCTAGAACAATAGGAATTTTACTAAAAATCTCCTACATGTAAGAAGAGAAGATGGGATGGAGATCCTAGTCGTTGAAGTCAGAGTATCTCCTGATCTTTCAAAGTTATGCATGAGATCATGTCACTCCCCTTCTAGAACGCTTCTGTGGTTTTCCACTGCACTTCGACTTTTATCAAAACTCATCATGGCCATGTGATCTGGCTGCAGGCTACTTCTGAACCTCATCTTGTAGCAGTGTCTTTCTTGGTCACCTCTCTGCAGTCACAAACAGCCTTCTCTGTGCTTCAACAAGGCACCTCAGGACCTTAGTACATGATGCTCTGCCTAAACTTTCCTCCCTCAGCACTATACACAGCTGGGTTCTTACTATTCCATCTCAGCCTCAAAGTGTCCTTCCTCCCACATTCTAGGACACTTGTCTTTTCTTTCTCTGAAACTACTTTGTTTTGCTTATTACCTCGTCCTCTTCTAGAAGGCAGGGACCTTCTCTACCTTCCCCAACAGTCCCTGGGCTAGGCCCACTCAGAGCAGGTACTCCAGGAATGTGTGCCGTGGGATGAATGACCGACCCTGTCTGATGAATGACCAAGCCTGTTTGAAGACCAGCTGAGACTCCACCGGAAGCTGCATTTGGGCTTTGGCTGGTCAGGCCTGGCTGACCTGGAGCTGCTCAGGGCTCTGGCCTCTGGGCTCCCTCAGGCGGTTACCTTGATGGCCCCTGTGGCTATCTGTATGTGGTGCAGCCGGCGCAGAGTGCTCTCTCTGTCAATGAAGTAGGAGGCTGCCAACTGGTGCAGGGTCTCCAGGGACACGGCAGAGCTGTTCCCACTGCCCCCGAGGACAGGGGCACCTCCTGCTGTCTCTGCCTTTCTGCTCAGTTTCCGCTTGTCCACGAAAATGGTCAGGGACTCTTCTCCTATAACAGAAAAACATGGGTTCATTGGTGAGGCCTTCCACGCCCCAATCCCTGCCAGTGAGAACATGAAACCCCTGGCCAGGGCAGACGCGCTGGGAGGACGCGCTGCCCTGCTGCGGATCTCTTCCCATCCCTGCCCATCTTTGAAGCAACCTCCTTGTCTGCACCACAGGGTCCAGGTCTCATGCCTGAGAGGCCCTCCTCCTCCTCAGTTCTTTAAGTCCCCCAGAGCTCAGCCCTCGCCCCCAGCTTATCCCTTTAACATCCTCTATTGATCTGCGTCTCAGGCAATCTACCCCCAGAGGGGAAGAGCCAGTTCCCCCTCTCTCTCAAGTTGTTTAGAAGAAGTCACCAGGGCTATTTCTGCTCCCTCAGAAAGGGCAAAAGGCTTGAAACCGAACCTCTGTCCTCCCATCAAACACTCCATACCTACCCCATGCCGGCAGCTGGCCTGCGCCCTGGGAGAGCTTCCCTTTGTCCCCTGGATAGTGATAACAAATCCTGCTTTCTTCTTTCTGGGGCAGAGGACGCTGCCTCCTCAGAGCTCTCAGTCCTCGCAGGGCCCCAGTCACACTGCACTGTCCCACCCCCACACTCCCCCCACAACCAGGGGATGATTCTCCAACCCAGAATCTTGTTGGAATTGGGTTGTTGGCTGGTTACCATTCTTTATAGAGAGAAAGCAGCTGTCAGGGACTCAACAGGCATCTACTTCTTTGCCTGTGGGTCTGACATTTGTAGCCTCAGCAAATATTAGGAAATGGCTAATATTTCGATGGCTCCATAAAAAGAAAACTGGGAGCGCCCCCTGCTGGTACATGCTTGGTAGGAGCCCGCCGTGCCCTGACCTTACCCCGCACCCCCATCTCAGAAGGATGCTTTTAGGCAAACAGAAATGTTCTGGGGGAAATATGGATTCCAGGAGAATTCACTGTTCTCCAATGCACCCGACAGAATTTCTCAGGAAATAATAGGCCAGGAAGGAAAAAAAAAAAGGCCATTGGAGCTCCATTCAATAGGTCATCTAGCTGTTTTCAGCACCCTGCACCCGTTAGCTGGGCTGGAGATGCTGCTTACCTCCAAGGGTGGCGGAAAGTAAGAAATGAGTGCCGTACTTTTTGATCAGGTTTTCAGTAACCTGTTGCAGGTTGGGTCTCCTTCCCAGGAGGCGGATGTTCCGGACGAACTCTGGGGCGAGAGGCAAAGGCAGACTGAAGAAGTCCTTCCGTTCCAGAGCCAGATTGTTCACCTTCCAACGGGCAAACTCCCTGGGGAAGAGCCACGGGGTAAGGAAACTCACTGAGCTTCAGAACAAGAGGCCACAGACCAGGAAGGCCTGCCCCGTCTCCACCTCAGCCCTGGCCTCCCCAGCTGGGGACCCCCACTGACCTGGCCTGCCATGTTCAGGCTGTGAGGAAGCCCTGTCTCAGCACCTCTCCACCCAGTACCCTTGTTGGAGAGAGGCTGATGGGGTCCCCCACAGAGGGCAGTCATGCCAGCAGAGTGGAGTAGCAGGGAAACCAACGTGGTGGTCCAACGCGTCCCATGAGATGACCAAGAGCCAAGGCTCTCCAACGTCCTGGTCTCGGATCGCCTTCACACTTTTCAAAGTTAATCCTATCGCCCATATTTGTTTGTGTGGCTTTTCTCTCTGGATATTTACCGTTTCAGAAATTAAAACTGAGGAAAATTTATTTCTTGTTTCATTTGAGGATACCAGTGCTAAACCTATCACGTATCACATAAATAACATATTTTATGACAGTCACTGCAAGTCCTGAGACAATCTTTTTTTTTTTTTTTTAACAAGAAGAGCAGTACCCTTTGCCTTTTTGTAAATGTCGCTCACGTCTGGCTCAGTAGAAGAGGCTGCGCTCCTGGTCTTGTTTCTACACTCAGTCTGTGGTCACTTGGTAAGGTTTTTGTCCTTAGGACCACACTAAACAAATGGTCGCCTCTTGAAGGTCCGCTACAGTACGGTACCTGGAGCCACATCCACACACTTTCGTGCTGCCACATTGAAATCTTGTGTTCCCTACTGTTCTTTGAATGGACCTTTTCACCCTGCACAATTATATAATAGCAGCATGGGTCATCTTGGAAATATCAGATCACTGAGTTATGCAGCTCCTCTACATTTTGACACTTTTCATTACACAACATCAAAACATCACATTAGTTAATATCACCACCAATCTCATCAGAAGAGTCTTTAAATATTAGGAAGCTGTCAAGCTCACAATGACAAATACAAGTTTTCCGAAATTCTAATTTTCAGTTGAAAGCTTAAATTTCATCATTGGTAACAAATACTGTCAGTGTTCTTAAAGAAGCTGGATTCCTTCTCTTTTTTTTTTTTTTTTTTTTTTTTTTGAGAAAATGTCTGCCAACCCACTCAAGTCTGAATACCCATTGACTGTTGGTTATGCTTTTGAGAAAAAAATGGGGTTCCATGAAAGAAGTTTCTAGATCATCTTGCAACTCAACCCTACATGTATTTTTTTTTTTTTTTTTGAGTCACTGTTGTTCTTCGGTAGCCTCAGAGTTGTCCTGTGTGCGCTTCCCGCGTCATCAAACAAAATGCCACAAAGACATGAACTCAAGGTCAGGATTCCCCAAGGGTAATACAGGTGACTGCTTTGAGGACATTCTTAGGTGAAGCTAGCATGCACCTGCAAGGTGTGTGTAGAGGGGTGTGGACGTCATCATGAAGAGCCTATGACCACTGTGTCATTCCGTGTGACTGACATTAAGGTGCCAGCATTCATTCGCCTCTGCTGGTGTACCTTCAGTGCAAATGTCACCTGGACATTGAAAGGGACTGAGAGGCCCCTGTGTTGAGAAACCCTATTCCAGAGACAGCCGAGTTCCTGTCTATGTCCTTCAGGATTTTAATCTTCATGCTTTGTTCTTTGCTGAAATGTTTGCATGCTAAAGGGGGAAGACTTCTCAGGGGAATCTTGGTCTTGGAATGAAATTTAAAGGATCACATTCGTTGGTAAGAGAGGAGTTTTACATTGTCTCCCAGATTATCTTTGTAAGGACCCCTGCGCTGCCTTAGGAAGCAACAAAAGATAGCATCTTTGCAACCTCCTCCGCCACCCTGGCTCTGCCTTCATGTAACAGTGCAAAGCTGTGGCCTACCCTTCCCCCTCTAAGCCATGGAGTGCAAATTATGGGGCTGCAGAAAAACAAAAGAATGTAAAAGGAACACACGAAAGCCCATGCCAATGTGAGGCTGTAGAAACTCCCCACGTGGAACCCGAGAGGCTGATGGAGAGGGGGAGCAGGAGCCCAACATCACGGGGAGACAAAGAGCAATGGGTGACTAATAATTCCTGGTTCTAACCAAGTCTGTAAAAAATCCTTGCTGTGTGGCTTTATTTATCTAAGCAGGCAAGTTCTAATAACATATTATCAGTTATTTCTTTTGTGCAGGAGATGCTAAACTTTAATTAAAGTACAGGGTATCTGTCAAAAGCATTTTCTCTCCCAAATCCCAGGGCAGGGTAAAGAACCGTTGCCCAACCTCGTTTCCAATTGGCTGCATGGGAACCAGCACCTCTCATTGGTTAGTGGACCATTGCGTTGATGAGTCATGGAACCAGGATGGGGAAAAACAGAAGCAAAAAGATAGGGACCCAAAGCCCTCGAGGTCATCAGACCTGGTCCCCCCCTGCCCTGGGATAAGCCACACCTAGACCTCATTACTAATAATTCCTATTGAATTCTATTTGGAGATTTTTAAGGTGGAAGGAAGCATTCTTCTATCTGCCATAATTTTCTTAGAACAGTCAAGGCCTCTCCCTGAAAGAGAGGCCACTTGCTGTAGAGGTGGACCTCACTTTAATTAAACCTAATAAATAAAAAGTACTAGTGGCCCAGCTAGCTCGGGGGCTCCACTGGGGACCGCCCAGCAGTTTCCTCCTCCGGGAGGCATACCTCACTGTGCTGCTACCCCAAGGGCATCCTCCCCCGCTCGTCTCCAGGCTCCACTGCACACTCACCGCCCACCGGCGCCATCCATTTTTATCCCCTTTATCTCCATTAGAATATAAAGTGCACAGGGGGCTTCTTTGTCTGTTCAACTCTCTCTCTCTAGCAATAGAACAGTGCTACGTGTTCTAACGGTAGGGCAAAAAATAGATGTCCAACCTGTTTCTGTGGCATGATAGAAAGAGAGATTCTTCGCATCATTTATTTTGTGTCACAGTTTTTCCTAATCCTCTAGCTGTCTGCAGATTATTGCAAAATTGAATTTAGAAAAAAAAGAAAAAGCAGTTACAGGATGAGAATTTGTGGAAGAAACAACCAATCAGCGATTGATCTGAAATTAAATAAAGCATCGTAAATGTGAACACCTATCAATGAGAAAATTAGGTTTGATTTCTAAAACTGAAATAGGTCTAATTTTGTCTGTTTGGTCCTCAGTGTACTGCCTGAGTCCTCTTGTGTATTTTTTAGCAGATACGGACAACATCCAATGCCTGTCCACTGCCCAAGTGTGAAGCCCAGCAAGTGAAGAGTCACTTGGTCAGACTGTGCTGTGCTTCACACCCAGATGCAGCCCATCGACACCTGCATCCCTGTTCCCTGGGTCTGACAGCAATCACCGCCACACTCACTCATTGTGTTAAAGAGCGCCCAAAGAAGCAACAGTCTTAGAGTTTTTCACGCTTACTCAGTTTGACATTAGACTTGGAAAGTCACATGTTTTATTCAAACTAGTAGTTTGGAGTGCATCTCACTTAAACCAGGAGAATGACGTTCAGAAAGCTAAGCTAAGTAATTTGCCCAATGTCACACAACTCCTAGGAGCAAACACTCAATAGTATTCGCCCAGTTTTTCTGCATTATTGTGGAAGCATTAGAGTCATGGATGGAGCCTCTCCCACCAGAGATCAGTGCAAGAAGTCTGGCCACCCCAGTGTTTGCCTAGCTGCCCCAAGGATGAGGGGACCAATACATCTGCATGCCTGGGACCTACTTGCAGCCCACCCAAAGGCCGGCATGCACACTGGGTGAGAAGGTCAATTCCAACTAAAAAAAAACAAAACAAAACAACAACAACAACAAAAAAACGAGAAACAGAGGGCAAGCCGTTTGCAGCATAACCAGTTGGTACCAGAACCAGAACAAAAAGCCAGTGTGCTCACCACTGGAAAGAATCCAAAAGAATGCATTTAATGTTTACCAAAACCAACCAACAAGCATGACGGTGGTGACATTGGCAGCAACGAAAACCCAGGCAGACTAAGTGACTTGGATGAAGTCTCACAGGAAGTGGGAGAGCTGAACTTAAAGCCCAGCACTAGCAGTCGAGGTCAGGGCCATACGGCTATTTCTGCAGAGACATTTCCCTTTGTGTAGCTGAAGTTAAGCATTTCATTTCTCACTAATATTTTTTAAATGTTTACTATCCTTTAACAAAAATAGTTTTATTATCCAGATCATTCCATTTCTTTATCTATACAAAACACAAAACATGAATTTATGAGATACTCAAAACACCATGAAACAGAGGGCAAGAGGTTGCAGCCTAACCAGTTAGCACCAGACATTTGTACGACGGCAAAACCTGTTTGGGTTCAGGTGGTTTCGACATGCCCATTTGCAAGAGGAGGAATTGAGACTGACCAAAAAATCAAGCTCGCACCCACAGCATCATGGGAGGAATCCAACTTCCACAGCTGCTCCGGAATCATAACATAGAATAACAAATGACCTAGAAAGATGAATGATGGTGTCTTAGGAAGCATTTTATGAGCAAAGAATAAAAAGTAATGGCTAACATTTAATGAATTCTTACTATGTGATAGGCATTCCAAACATCTTAGAAGGATTAGCTAATAAAATATTCCTATAATGGGGGAAATACAATTATCCTCGTCTTATGGATGATGTGACTGAGGCACAAACACATCACTTTGCCCAGTAGGTAACAGGCAGGGGGGGGCAGTTTCAAGATTTGAACACAGGCTGTCTTTTTTGAGGATAGGTTTGACCACTATGGTATATGACCTCTGTGAAACTCTAAGGACAATCATGATACTGTGGGTGGAGGGGTGTGTGTGTGTGTGTGTGTGTGTGTGTGTGTGTGTGTGTTGGGGAGAGTTTCACTGGAGAAAGAATGCAGAGAAATAGGGGCTATATTTGAAGAAACTCAACAGAGAATTTAATAGGAAAAGAATCCAAGAGAATGCATATAAAGGGCTTATGTTTATGAAAATCAACCAATGAACAAAACCCCCAAGCAAAATCTGCTTCCATAGTAAGTTACAGTGGAGTGTTGCTATGGTGTGGGTGTGGTTTGGCTCCCAAAGGTTAATGTTAGACACTTGGTCCTCAGTACAGCAATCAAAAAAGGTGGTAGGACTTTTAAGAGGTAGAGAGAAAGGTCAGAGGGGTTCTGCCCTGAGAAGGGATTAAGGCAGTTCTCACGCCACTCCTGTTAGTCCTCTTGGAAGGGGAGTTATAAAAGAATAAGCCAGGTCCTTCCTCTTACTCTGACTTCCTGTCTTACCATGTGATTGCTCCCTGTTGTACACACTTCCACCGTAATACCATCCACCCCATGATGCAGCCAAGGAGACCGGATGTGGTGCCATGCCCTTGAACCTCCAGAACTATTAGCTAAATAAACCTCTTTTCTTTATAAAGTTACCAGCCTCTTATATTTTCTTATAGTAATGGAAAGCTGACCAATACACGTATCAGAATTAGGCACAAGGCAGAAGCCACAGAAAGGTTCAGACTCTGAGGCTCTAGCGCTTTTGTCTTCTACTCCAATAAGTTTTCTTCCCTGCCTTTTGGGGCCCTTCATTGAATCAAAATAATAGGGAAACATCTGTGAATGGAGCTTGAGCCAGAAAGTGGTAAAAATGTGTTTACAGAATGTATTAACCTGGTTCTTTCCAGCATCCGAAAACCTCAGAAGGCAATACTGGAAGGCAGCCTGAGCTATTCAGAGAATAAATGTTCATTTCCGATTTTTCATTTAGCAGTTTTTTCCAGTAATAAAATAATCAAGGCTCTTTTTTTTCCTAAGAAAAGAATGTTTTCTATATATCAATTATATTAACACACATTGCTTCAATTAAGCCATCATCTTTGTTTCAATTAAGACATCAAGTAAATCTCCATTTCAATTTAGCCATTTCTCCTAAAATCTTCTCCCACTGTGTTTGTTACACAGTAAATAGTCTGAGAAAGCAAACATTTCAAACAGCACAGTCATCCCTATGGAACTGGCCTTTAGAACAGCAGAGGCCACTATATAAAGGACACACGAGTTGAGCCACAGCGTGAACAGAGCTCTTCAAGGTGGACGTTGCCTGGAAGAGGTTTTCACGGGGCACCTCAAGAGGGTGCTTCATTGCCGTCACCAACAGAAGTTTACCCCATTTTCCAACTTCCTCTGGCATATTGCAGATTAGCTCTAATCTCATTTCTTTCAAAAGGCTAACGGACTCATAAAATCATTAATAGCAACGAAGACAAAGTCTCAGAAAGGTAAAATCCAGATGGGAAGGGACATCCCAGTGTCCTAATCAGCCAGACTCACCAGCACTTCCAGATGCACAGATAAAGAGAGAGGCATGCTCTGAAGAGAGCAAACCACTTAACACTAAGGGTCCAGATCACTAATAAAGGATGTTTCTGGTTGTACACAGGTTTAGAGGGGATTCTGCCACAGGAGGGTTGAGCCACAGCCACGCCAGACCTCAGCGACAGGAGCTGCTGTGGGGCATGGGGACCGGGTCAGCTCTGAGCCAACTCTGGGTCTCAACACAAAGGGGGTCCTGATGAGACCACCGAACAGCGCCATGGTGCTCCTAATTCAAAAAATGCCTATAAAAAGTGGGCCTCCGTGTCCCCAGCCACCCTTCAGCACTGCGTTCCTCTATGTCACTCAAGGTCAGCCAGAAATCTGCCGGCCAGGACCCCCCTGCAGGGTCTCACTACTCCTGGAGATGAAAGACCCAGAAAGAGCCCCGCTGGCCTTCCCTGCCAGGGGCTGCTTCCTGTAGCCGCACCCCAGCACCACTTTTCTGGCTTGTAAACTGAGAGCATTGATCCAGCCCTCAGGAAGGCTAGGAACTCTCCCTCCCTGTGGAGCCCCAGGGAGAGAGTGTTCAAAAATAGATGATAGAGACAGACAGACAGACAGACAGGTATTTAAAAGGAAACCCACCTCACTGAGGCTAAATCCGTGTGGGTGGCTGTGCGGAGACCACGTGCTAACAGCTGATGACTCTATTGCCTGTTTTCTAACAAATACTTCATCCTTCCACCTCTGGGGGGGGGGGGTGGAACGGGTCAGGCGCATTGCAAGGCGGCCCACAATGCAGTCATCACTTGGAAAGTCAGGTCCCACCATCCTGGGCACATAGCTCTCCCCACCCTGCCCACCGCGGTGCCCCTGCAGGCTCGGTGCCACCCGATCCCAGTGTCTGGGAGCCACTCCCTCCTCCTGAGTTGGACTCCAGGCTGAGTTTAGTGGGAGGGAACGGATGCAGTTTCCAGCAAGCCCAGGCAGTCTCCACCGGCTCAGTCAAGTGGCCTTTCTCAGGGACCCCCTGAGAGGCTGGGGAGAAGTCACCAGGCAGCCCTGGAACCATGCACCGCTCTGCAAACAACGACAAGACCAGTGAGCCCTTGTGACAGGGAATCTTGTCCCTCTGTTTTTTTAATGTTTCTACTGTATTTTCAGTGGTGTCTTTGGAGGGGAGCACACCCCCCGCCACACCTTGGTGCTCAGAGAGACTGCACAGTGAGTGGCAAGGGACTGAACCATCGTGCTCCAAACGGACTGCTTTGCTGTGGACCATGCTGGTAAGAAAAATATGGCTGGCTTTCCTTGAAAAATGAAGGGAGATACGGGATCAGTTACTGAATAAAATATTGAAGACCTTTGGAGAAGAACGATGAATCAGCCTGAAGCCGGGGACATGAATAGTTTTCTTGTCATTTTTTCCTGTGACTTTACTTTGTCTACTTAAACTGTCAACCAGTGACCCACAGGAACATTTCCCACTTCAACTGATTCGGGGTAAACATTGGGGTTCTGTTCTCTGCACCCTCCTTCCTCTTGGAACACTGTCTTTCTCAACCAGCTTGAGACTCGCCAATCTGACGCAGGAGGCTGTGTTTTGCGGTGCTGATTTTCCTAAGGAGTTCTAGACAAAAAGGTCTTCTCTTGCTGCTGTTTTTTTCTGAAATACCTCATATCCAGGGCTCAGTGGCACCAAGCCGGGGCATTACGGTTACTTCTTTGTCATGGGGCTCACGTTGTTTTTCATCTTGAAAAATGCACGAGCAGGAACCGTCACAGCTCACATGTGCATGGAGGGACACCCGTTATTCACCTCAGTGTCTCGGCCAAGACGGCTTTGCCTTTTCTAGCCGGACATGTTAGGGATCTGTCGTGCTTTGGCTCCAGAACAGAAGGCAGTGTTTCTAGACACATCACATCATCAGGAGATTCCTATCTCAACAACAGATTACTGTAATGTACTTGGGCCATTAGAGCTTCTGCTGCTATAATGAATCAGACGTGAGTAATCTGAGCTATAAAAAGAAACGATAAGAAAAACCATGATCTCTTATGTTGGTATGGTGCATTCTTTAAGGTTTTTAAAAATTTGCAAACAATTTCACACATGCTCAACTATTTTAACCAGACAAGGGCCTTGGAAAAGAGAAAGAGGAGATTTAATTAATCCACTACTCAACTCTTACAGTTGAAGGGACAGAGAAACTGAGAGAAGTGACTTGCCCCAAGTCCACGGATTAGTGGTAGCAGTTGACTAGGATCCAGACCATGCTATCAATGACCCGTGATCTGTGCTCGAGCTAGGGCCACCGTCCACCAATGTCCTACTTCCCAAGTCATTCTTTTTTTCCCGCTGTGCATAGGAGAGGTCTGCAGGCAGGAAGACCTCCACCCAGGGGTCATTTGGTTAAATGGTATCTCTGGTTGGTCCTGTGACTCTAGAAGGCACCAGGGCAGAAATGAGGTCATCCCTCCCCTGGTCCCGGTGCCCTGTCCTTCCACTGCGTGCGAGAGCTCAAGAATCCTGGCGTGGAGGTAATTTCGCAGCCCTGCTGTGCTCTCAAACAACGGCCCGTAAACAATGATTGGCCAATTTCATTCTAATCTTTTCAATTTTGCTCTAATTAAAATCAAGCTGCAGCTTTCAAACAGTTTAATTAAGGCTGATTGGGAGAAATGGGGAGGGGAGAGTCAAGCTGAAGGGGGAGGGGGAGGTGGGCGTCTGGCGAGTCTCATGCTTCCCCGGTGGGGCTTGGGGACTTGGAGAAGATGCCGGGCGTGTTTCTAGAATCAACATGAAATGCAACGCACACATTGCAACGGAGGACCAGTGGCTCTGCGGGACCAGGGGGAACTGAAGGGGGAGCCAAGATGAGCTTTTCTAGCACTGAAGCCCCGGCTCTGCCCTGACGCATCCACCTGCTCCCCAAAGCTCATCTGTTCAACTAGGGAGGAAAAGACCCCTGGGCACTGCACATCTCGGTGCTCAGCAAGCTGATAGCCCAGGCCCATCAGGTTTGCTCATAGGCTTCCCGTCCCAACCCATTCTGCTCCAAGAGGATTCCTCCAGGCGGCACGGCTCCCATTGCACCACAAGTTTACGCCTCTGGCAAGGTGATAGGGCTTTGGGTCCTTGGGTGCGTTCATTTGTCTATGGGCCACTCTTCTTCAGACTATGTTCAGGTCCCCATGAGTTTCCAGCTCTCTAGGTTCTTGTGTTCAACTCTTCCTGCTTGTCAATGTATTTATTTTTAAAGACAGCAACCCGAATGGAACACCATCCGCTTGATACATTCCGAGCCACGGGGATACAAGATCTGAATGCATCATTATCATCATCGTTATGACCATTATCATGATCAAGTTTTTACTCAACCCCTATGTTTCCAGGAATGAGACTGGCGATTTGTTATATATTTAGATCACCACCAGCCTTACAGACGGCAGTATAGTGGATGGGGTCATCGTTCTCGCCTGCGTTAGAAAGCTCTTAACAGGTGACTTTGCAGTATCACTCACTTAAATGGATGGAACTTGTTTCTCAGCCCCATATATATTGGACAGGGTTGCGTGACTTTGCTTTGGACAAAGCCGTGAGAGCAGAAGTGACAGTGTGCCAATTCTGAGCCAATAACTCAGGGAGTACTGCACGTCTCCACTCTCCCTCCAACGTCTCTGCCCTCACTGCTCTTTCAGCCTGGGCCCCAGAATAAGCACAGAAGAAACACCTAATGGCCGTCTTGCAGACCTTCAGCCTGAAGGGAAGGGAAGCTAATGCAACCTACACGTGCATGAGAAGAATAAATTATTCTTCCAGGCTACTGAATTTGTTTTTTTCCATATGCATGAGTGTGGCAAGAGGTACATGGTACACATGACAGCTGTAGCCCTATTCTATAGCTGAGCTCCCTGAGGCTCAGATAACTTAAGTGTCTTGAGGATATATAGCTACATAAGAGGTGAAGATAGTCTACTATCCATACTTCCTTTATTAACCCATTTCAACGTTATACTTGTTTTTATTTAAAGATAAAAATATTCTTGGTAACAGTAATTTTATGGCCAATCAGTACTCCATATTTCTTTTCAGCCTCAGAACTTTTTTTTTTTTTTTCCCCATAAGAATCAGAGTCAAGGCGGCCCTCTGTGTCCTGTATCACGGAAGTCGACATTTTTAACTCACTCTCTCTCTCTTGCATTCCACACCTTGTGGCAGAGACTGGAAAGTTATTCAGTAAGTGGTTTCCATTTTCCTCCTGGGCACACAGATGGACAGTTTCCCCCAGCTTCGTGTGCATTTATGTGCAGCCACAGGACAGAATTCTGCTGATGGAACATGGATTCTGGCCTACCAAATTCCCCCCCCCTGAAATCCTTCATGCTCCCCCATTCTCTGATCACCAGCATCTGGAAGAGGCTCTGAGGACTTAAGGGCTGGCAGAGTGACCAGGTCAAAGGAGTCTTGGTCCTGGATGAGGTCACGGAGCCATCTCTTTTTATCTCTCCCATGAATACCATATTATTTTGGAGTGTGACATAAACGAAAACGTAAACTACCTATCCTGAAGTCACTGAGATGGGGACCATTTGTCTTAGTAGTTACCCTATTTTGCCTAATACTATCTTGATGGTATCAACCAGTATTTCAGTGGGTGAAATGGTCTCAGCCCCTGATGGTACTGCCCAGTTGGATAAGGATTCCTTGAGTGACCATTCTCCCATTCCTCCTCTGCTCAGTAACATTCCCTCTTGGGGTCCCTCTTCTTGCTTTGGGGATGCACACAGGAAAAGGTGGTGGTCTTGAAGCCTTGGCTGGAAGCTGTGGGGTCATGGTGTGCACGTCATGCTCTGTCACGGTTAAAGATTTATTTTAAACCATCTATACCAATAAAATCACTGGATAGATGAACTCAGGCTACAGTGGATTTTAAGTGATAAATTTCATCAACATGGCATTTGATGCAGTCGGCCAAGTTTGAAAGAGTAAGACTGCCTCTTTTCTCTTTCCTCGTTCTTGGTAGAGTTTCATTTTCTCTTCCCCATTCTTCTCTAGATTTCCCCCCTACTATCTTCCATATTTACCCACGGGTGGCCTCTCACAAAAAGAATCAGTGTCTATCTTGAAATAAAGAAATCTGGGTTTCAGTCGTCTCCACATAATCATATAAGCAAAGTTGCATAACTGTATTGGTTTTACTAAAGAGAACAAGGAGGCTCAGAGATACAAAGCGACTCACGCCAGGTCACTCATCAGAAGCAGCAGAACACAGACTCAGGCAGTAAATCCTAGAACCTGGAGCTTTGGCCACTTGTCTTCTCCTCCATTTAATTTAGTCCCAGAACATGTGACCAAGTGTCTCATCCTCGTGTGTCTCTCTGTGTGGCAGACACGGCAATGGGGTCGAAGCTGAGGTAAGATGTGTCCTTTGCCTGAAGGAACTCACAGCTAAGGGAGGAGCAGAGACCAACAAGTGCACAAGGAAGTTCTAGGGCAGAGGCAGGACCAGAATGGGGGGATGGCAGGCAGCAGTAATGGGCCGTCCTGGGGGAGGAGTCCTGGGGGGGGGGACGTCAGAAGGAGAGGTACTAAAGGGTTTGGAAGGTGAGAAGGAGCTGAGCCGCGAGGCAATGGAAGGAGCTGTGCAGGAGGAGCAGGGCAGGAGGGGCACCTGAAGATGTTCCTGGGGCTGGAACAGAGGAGAAGCAGGAAGACTGGACGGGGCCTACCCCGGGGACAGGGTTGGGCGGTGCTCACTGACCACTCATCACCAGAGGAGCGGGAGGATTCAAAGTGGCCATGCGGAGACAGCGGGTTGGGGGTCCATCCTTTGGTTACAGAGGGCCCGACAGTGAACTTCAGGGGAGTTGAACTGGAGAAAAGTTCAGGTGTTAAATGATGAAGTCAGAAAAAGAGGGAAGAGGCCGGAGGGTCAGGCAGCTCTGGGGTGGGAGCCACACTGTGCAGATGGGGCCAGGGATGGAGACGGGGCCAGAGTCCTAGCGCCATGGTGGGGGCAGGCAAAGAGCACAGGGGCAGGAAGTGCAAAAGGAAGCAGGATGGGCTCCTCCTGCCATCGTCACCACAGAAACTAAACCAGGGTCAGAATCAAACCAAACAGGTGAGGAGACCAGAAATGAAAGTCAGGATCTTCCTACATTTCACTTGAAAAAGAGGAGAACTCGGTATTGTCTAAACCCCTCTCCACACACATGTCCAGCTTTCCTTGAGCCTAGTTCCAGAGCACGGTCACCCTGCTTCATCTCCCAGACTGCCCAGGACGCCAGGAGCTCCATAAGTCTGTGGAGAAGAGATCCCTGGCCCGAGAGACTCCGACACGAGGAACCGGGAAAGATTCGTGACGAGATTCTGGAGTAGTTTGAAAAGTGAGCCGGCAAGGAAGGTCCCTAGGAACTAGAATCGGTTTAAGGAGAAAACGGGATGTCAAGAGAAATCTCACAGATCTTTTTTATGAAGAAAGATGGAGAAGGGAGAGCTGGGGGGGGGGAGAAAACGAGGGCAGCTTATGAGAGGCCACGTGAGAGGAGGGGAAGGAGACAGCAGCAGCTCTGGGGGAGTCACGGAGCGCGAACGGCCCTAAGAATCTGGGAGAATAATAGCTGTTTTCGAATGTCTGGAGACCTGCTGTGAAGACAGGCAGTTAGTTGGCTTGCTGTAGAGATGAGAAAGTGGGGTCAGTACCCACAGGTGAAGTCCCCGGGACAAAGACCACGACTCCGGGTCAGGAAGATCTTTATAGTGTCTGGGGCTGTTGAACCCAAGTTGGCTTCCTGATGGCAGGAGCCGCCCCAGCCAAGGCTGCTTGTCCCCCTCTGGGGTTGGTACAGGGGTTGTCAGCTTGGGTGGGACACGGTGACTCGGAAGTTTCCCTCTAATCCGCAGATCCAGGCGTCACTTGGTTCTGATCTGCTGTCCCCTGTCGTTGGACTTCCTTGAGCACCCGGACGCTGTCTTTGTGGTGAGGACCTCTCTTAAGAAGAGAGGCCTGGATTTCATCTCCTGGCCCGGCTGTGACACCCGTGCCCCAGACGCACATTGCTCTGTGCAGGGGTTGCCGAGGGAGGGAGGACCCAGGACGAGCCTCCAGTCACATTCCTTCTGGGATGAGACCATGTCCACGCCCAGGCCAGCTGCAGGACTCCCGGAGCCGCCCCCTCCCCGCCCCCTTTCTGGGCTGGCTTCCTGGCGCACTAAACCAACCTGGTGGCGTTGAGGTGCCTTTGTGGAGCCAGGAGAAGGCACTCCCCAAAGAGCCTTCCTTCCTGTCCCTCCTCCGTCACTGGCATGTCCCCAGGTGAGGCCCAGGCTCTCCTGGCACACAGGGAAAATGAGAATCCTCCCAGGTCCCGGGGCTTGTGACCAAGGACTCGGTGCAGCCAGGCTGGGGCTGCCCCCTCCTCCCCCAACAGAGCCTCCTGCCCGGCCAGTGAGGATTCTGCCTCGCAGGGACTCGTTCTGGTGGCCACAGCTTGTCTGCTCTTTGTGGAAAGTGGGGGAAAGAGGACATTTCTGGAGAAGTGGGAGAGCCTGGGGGGTGACAGAATCGTGGAGCATTACACTAGACAGAGGGATGACATGGCTGAGAAGCCCAACCAGATTCCTGCATCTCCCCCTAAACGTGCCCTGATTAGAGCAGCCCTAATCTGCCCACATCTAGGCCCACAGATCCTCCAAGCGATCCAGGAGTCCCAGCCTCTTGGTCTTTTCACTCCCTCATCTGATTACAAGTTATGCCATGGATGTGATAGCAAGTGGGACTGTCCCAGAGACTATAACAATATTGTCACTGTAAAAAAAAAAAAATCCAAATTTGTAAAGTCATCCAATAAATAGTTGTTTGCAGCACTGCAGTTTCTCTGGCTTTATAAAAATTATTCCTTGAAATAGAAGACATTTCCTAGTGCACACGAATGTTTTTAAATCAGAACCTACTTGAGCCTAAAGTCAGGGGCCAGGGATTCACTTAACACTGAATTTTTTTAAACCTCTGCCAGGCAAGAAATAAGATATTGCATCTTGGAAATGGCATTAAGTGTCCCTCCGGTGGAGGACTCGATCTACAGAAATTCGATTTACACTGCATCCTCGGAGAAACACACCTTGGGTGCAGAGCCAACACATGCGGAATTTGCCATGAGTACAGTGTTTCAGGAAGATCCATCTGGGGCTCCTGCCCACTCAGGGCTCCCCAGAGCCCAAGTGCAGATGGGACTTCTAGTGGAAAAAAAAACAACACTGCCAGGTCTCTAAGTGGGGTGAGCCCCCTTCCAGCCCCCAGGAGCTGTTTTCTGCATCCCAAAGATCTGTCGGGGTGCCAGGAGGAAGCTGGGTACAACAGGGGACCATTTCTGTCAGGGTGCTAAGTGCCCTAGGCTCAGACGACTTATTTGTCCTCTATGTTATGGGTTAAGCACTGGCGGTGCCTCCTCCCAGATGTGTGACACCCTCTAAAACCCAGTGTCCTCGTCTATACTATGGGTTACGAAGAGCACACCCTTGTGGGGTTCCTATTAGAGTAATTTAAAGTAATATCTATAAAGCACTTGGTAAAGTTAGGCGTATGATGACCGTTCAATATTCATTGGCTATTATTATTCATTAATGTATTAATATTAGCGTAGAGACAAGTCTTTGCTTTCTCCCTAAGTTAAATAGAAATTTGGCCTACTCGGTTCTGCCCTTTCAGAACCATCTATTTTCTTTGCCCCTTGTGCTTCCCTGAACATGGGAAGATCAGGGAGCCTGGGGAGAGCCAGCTCAATTGGTCTGCGGGAGGCTGCCTGAGACCCTTGCTCACAGGGCCCTGGTCTTTGGGACACACATGCCCTTCAGTGGACACCCTCTGGCGGTCTCCTCCCTCTTGCTGTTTGCCCCCTTGAGTGCGCGTCCTTGGAGCCTCCTGCCCACGCAGTCCAGGGGTGTCTCCTCTAGGGGCTTCACTTGGGGTGGGGCCAGTCGGTGGACGGGCGAGGTCCCGTGGTCTTTAGTCTGAGGCGGGGGTGGGATTGTGGGACTGGGATCCCCATCTCACACTGAGGTCCACACCTTCCTCTGCAGGCCAGGTGGCCGTCAGCAGCCGGTGCACATCTCGCCTGCTTCTGATGCTGGAGGAGGAGCAGGGAGGTTCCTCTCACGTGCCCCCTCACCACGTCACAGACCTCAGTCCACATCCGAGAGCGTCCCCTCCTGGGGCTTCCCTGAGGGCCAAGCTCCCTGGGGCCCAGCGGTGTCCCCAGCACTTGTGGAGCGTCCAGCAGCACACCTAGCTGCTCCCTAAATAACGTGCTGAATGAAAAAAGTCCACGCCACGTGCCACTTACTGTTCCAAGCTCCATGTACTGAAATAATTTTCTTGTGGGAGATGTGGGAAGCTCTGAGGTGGGAGAAATGTGGCAGAAGCTGAATAAAGAAAAAAAAAAGTGAGAATCTCTGACCCAGAAAAAGCTCTTCTCTGGAAGAGAAAACAAAACAAAACAAAAAAAAAGAGCACATGACTAGCCAGTGTCCCCATCCGCCTGCGTGTGCCGTGGCAGGTTCCAAATGTGGCCTTCCTCGCTCCCTCGTACAAGTGTGGGTCTCTAAGTAGCAACTCATTCATGAATAAAATTAATTATTTCTCAAATCAAAAATTAATCCTCTTTTTCTCTGCTTGACTGACTCAAGATCTCTCCATGAAATCTCCTCTGAAAACAAAGTCCATCTTCCCCTCTCCCCCGAGCCATCCTGAGCTCCCTTCACTTCTAGGACATTTTTACTTTTACATTTTTATTTCCTCCTCAGAGACCATTTCTGCAATCTTATCTCAGACTAGGGCTGGCTAATCTGGGTGCAGCCCCCAAAGATGGAAAACACTGGGGGCAACAGTCATCCTGTCTGGGGGAACTTGAGACCGACATGCTGAGGTTCATCCTGACCTAGCACCCAGGGTCCACATCTGTCCATTGGTCACTGAGAAGGTATTAAAGTCTTCTCCTTGGTGCTTGAGGTGCTATATTCCACTGTGTTTTCAGGTTTGCCTGTTAGCACTCAAAATGGATGTTCATCCCCCCAGAAAACAGTAGAAGCCTGTTTTTTTCATCTTTTGTATCCTGCTGTAGAGCCCAGAAGAATGCTTTGCCCAAAGGAGGTGTACCACAAATACTTGTGAGAGGATCTCATGAGCAATTCATGGTTAGCAAAGTTATTCTTAATTCAATTTTTTTTAAGCATAAATGATGCTAGGTTTTCATTGGAACCGTGGCCTTACAGGATCTTAAAGCACTCACTTGCCATCTTCTCACAGGGTGAGTATTTACCCTCCATTTTTCCAAAGTAGAAATGGAAAAGGACCTTTGGTCCTACCTGCCCTAGACACATAACTATTTTTACTTCATATTATTTACCCCTAACAAGGGAAAATAGTCTGCCCTTCTGTGTAAGAGTTTTTTGAAATTGTATCCTAGAAAAAACTCGGTGTCAGAGACATTTTTGGCATCTTGGAGAAATAGGATAAGGATAGGAAAAGGAGGGACTTCTTGGCATTCATACTACCAGCATGGGGCTGACTGCTCTTTTCTTAGAGCACACCTTTTTAAAAATCAGAGCATAGGAATTATGCAGAACAGTGGCTCTCACTGTGGCATATTCATACATGAGTCTAACACACCTAACCACTTCTGTACCCCCGATACACTGCAGCTGTGTCTGCCATGCGCCTTAGAGAGCGGCCAGCCACCCGTCAGGTTTCGCCTATACATGACCCTTTAGTTTTCTGTACAGTAGTCTAGCACTTTCTTCAGGTGGACTTCTCTGGAAGTTTCATTGGGACAAGAACTCTATCCACCCGGCTCCTAGTCTCCTCTCGGAATCTAGTGAAATCATCAGCAGAGCTGGCCATGAAGCCACTTGTTGAAGGAAGGACTCCTCCTCTAATTGCACTCTTGAACTGTAGCTGTTTGTCTGGGCGCCATTTCTCCTGGCTTCAAGAGAGCGGATCACTTTTCCACTTAGTTCTTTGTGCGTCTCTGTGACAGGGATTTCATGTAGTCTGTTGTGCTGGTATGTTTCCATGCCAGGAATGACGTGTCTCCACAACCAGACCAGGATATTCTGGTTCTCATCTTTCAGACACTTCTGCAATGAAATTTCTTGGTGAAGGAAAGACCTTAGCCAGGTCTACGATCTAGAGTAGTATTTGTATGTCAGTGGGACGGCACCAGCACTGGACTCTGGATTAAAGCAACTTCTAACCACTCTGTTCCGTCCCTCTCCTACCTACTCACACCTGCAGCCTGGGAAAGAGTGTCAGTGACCAGACCTGCAAGCCTATCCTTGCAACATTGACTTGAATTTAGCTCTCTCTCTCTCTCTCTCTCTCTCTCTCTCTCTCTCTCTCTCTCTCTCGAGCTGGGAATTGAACCCAGGGCTTTGTGCATGCTAGGCAAGCACTACCACTGAGCTGCATGCCCAGCATTTTGCTCTCATTTGAAGCACAGTATCAGTTGATGAACCATTTCTTTCCTGTCCTGACAAACTCCCTCGCAGCTAAAATGGAAATCCAGTGAGAATTTCAGAGATCAACCGGTTTTCTTGGGTCCTGGTCATCTCTCCTTCCTCGTCCAACCCATCCACCTGACAACCCTGGCTTCCCGGGAGGAGCTCTGCAGTCACAGGATAACAGCCTCTCTCTTGTTTAGTAGCTGCAGCAAACGTCTAAGAAATCACTGGGATTTACCTAAGCAGACCGAGGTTGCCTTTGGTTGCCTTTTATTTACGTGGATTGTGATCTCTTAATTGGAGATGGTGCCTCTCCCAGGGCTCGCTGTTTATCCAAATCAGTATCTGTTAGTTGGTGAGACGTGGTCCGGATGATAAGCTGGCTCTGGAGCTCCTCCCGTGATTGCTTCCACAGCTGCTGCCGCTTCCTCACCTCCCCATCTCCCAGGAGGCACCCACGGGCTGCTCCGAGGCCCTGCAGCTTTTTCTGCTTTTAAACTTTTCCCCCAGCTGCTCTAAGTACTCTGATGAGTTCATGCGTCTTGGTACTAATAACTCCTAAATTTAACCTCCCCTGACTTCTCTCCTCTTTCATTTGTAACATCCCCTGTACATTGTCTCCTGCCTCAGTGCAGTGATGGAGGTGCTGCCTTCCGGGCACCTTCTCTCCTCCTCCACCTTGGCCATTCCTGCTCCCTCCCCATCTCAGCAGGTCTCCCAGGTCTCCAGTACCCCTCAAACTTCAATGCCACACTGGGCCTCAGGGAACCCTGTTCAAATGCAGATTCTGACTCTGTAGGGCGAGGCTTGGGGTTCTGCACATTTAACAAGCTCTCAGGCCCTGCTGCTGCTGCTGGTCCAGAGACCACCCAGGGAACAGTATGGATCTGATATTCTTTTCTCACTTCCCTCACACCTGAGGTATCACTACATCTTATTTTTCATCCTGTCAAATTCCAAACGGATTGTCTTTCTTGAGGGTCATTGTTCTGGAGCCTGTAGAGAGTTTTTTTTGCCCTGATAACTGCGGCCATTCACCCCACCCTCAGATTGTACCCCCACTTACCCCGAAACCCCTTGGCCTTCAGCTTGGCTCTACTGGGTTCTTAAAATTAGCAAACTTTTCCCAGAATACAATGTCCCCTTTTGTCAATGAAGATATCTATTTAATTTCTTTTTCTGATTTGTTCCCAGAAGACTTCTAACGCATCCCCAGACCCTCCCTTTCCAAAACAAAAAGGTAGGTAGAACCCGAGGCCGTGAGGACCCAGGTCAATATTCACACCCAGCCTTGCTTTCCTCCCAACCGCCATATTGCATGCATTGTTCTGTATGATTTCTAACTTTCTCGATTTTAATTTATTCTTTCCGAGTTTTAAGTGTTTCATCGTAGTGGCTTGGATTTTTTCCAATCCCATGATTATCTCTCTATTAAAACCTTAATACAAAAAGAAAGAAAAAAAAAAAAAAGCCAGACTGCTCATTACTTTGATTTGTAGCAAAGAGAGAATGGAACATTACTGCTAGAGTGTTTCGAGAAACCATATTTACATTTGCATCAGCTCAATTTAGGTGCCTGATTAGGCTGCGTGTGATGATGAAGGTGCACTTACCAGTCAAAAGGAAGTGGCGTGGCCGGAGTAAGGAGCAGGAGACTAGAGTCAGAAGCCCTGAGTGCTATTTCTGGCTGTGACTGGCTAGTCTCTGACCTTGAACAACTCTGTCTCACTGCCTTAGACCCTAATAGCCCCTATCTGCCTTGTAGCCCTGCTGTGAGGTTCCTCAAGCATTTATTGTAGTGGGGGCTAGGGAGGGGGCAGTTGGGGTCACAAATGGAACTGGAGACAGGATCTCTACTTGAGAGCTCTTACACTAACCAATTAGGAGATGGTGTCTGAGCAGTGGGCTGATGGCTCAGCTCTTGGTCTGATGGGGCCAGAGGACATGTGAGAGGCTGATGAAGATCAATGGAGTCATAGAGCTGCTGGGTGAGATGCCCAAGCCCGTCCTGTTCTTTAGGAGATCCGATGGTCTCCTCTTAAGAGCACCACTTTGAGCTTGTGCACTTCATCCCTGGGACCAACCAGGGCGCCAACAGAGACCAGTCTCTAAGCAATCCTGACGTTAGGAGCAGGAGTGTGACTCATGGCAGCTCTAATATGTGCAGGAAACCATCTTGCTTCCTCCACCAGATCTTGCAGCCAGTAAGAGCATACCCCAGAGAGGAGTCAATCGTTTTGCAGTTGAATTCCTCTCCCAGTGAAGAGCCAGATTGAGGGGTAAGGGTTAATGTGCTTCAAAAAGGCAAACAAGAGAACAGTTCTCCTAATATAGATGGTCAGTAGACAGTGCAGCAAAGACAGCACCCCTGGCTCCCACTGCATTCCCATGCTTGCATAGTCTAGTATTTATTGAGGACCATCTAATAATAAGTAATATTTACTAAGCACCGTTTTAAGCGCCTCACATCAATTAGCTCATTTAATTACCCCATCCATCCATTAGATGGGCACTATTATTGTCCTCACTTTACAAGTAAGGAAAATGGGAAACAAGGAAATTAGGTAATTGTGCTCCAGACAGAACCCGAGTCCCTTGGCTCTAGATTCTTCACCCTGAAGCCCCTTCGCCGACTGGAATACAAACATGTACAGGAGAACACGACACTCTCTAGGGGCCACGGTCAGAGAGGCTGGAGAAAGTCTAGAATGACTAGTCACCTCCTCAAAGCCAGAGCTCACCCAGATTTCCAGCTGAGAAGGTGGAACTGGGGGTTCAATATGAGAACCTTGCCGTACAGTGGGTGAAGGGCCTCTGTCCTGTGTGTGAGAGTTTCAAGTGATTCCGCACCAAGGATTCCAGCCCCACAGGGAGGTCTCACTCTTTTCTACCCGAGTCCAGCCCCGTTGTCGTACAGAAGGCACATGGGGATATCATCTGATTGCCAGGTGCCAAAAGAATGAAATGAAATACTAATTCAGCCTGAGACCCGATATCTGTTCAAAGAGCACTATTGGTATTCTCTGTAAGCTTCTTGATTCCCTCTGCCCTTTTGGAAAGTAGGAGAATGGTTGGGGGATGACTCAATATATATTTTGCCAGTTTTCTGTGCCCTGTTTGAGTTAGTGTAAGCAAGGTCCCAACTTTGCCAGAGGCAATTGGCCCTAAAGACCAAGGGGAAGGGGGTAAGAGAATTCCCAGTGGAAAAACACAGACAGTGCTACGAGTGCTTATGGGACTGCCATTTTGCTTAACAACCAAAGGCAAAACTCCCAGAATGCTCCTGGAGCACTGGTGTGTGACCATCCTCTTTCACTCCACCAGGGTCACAAATCAGAATCCTGCATCCCTGTCAGAATGACTGGTTACTGTTTCCCCAAGTACAGGTTCATGTGCAATAACTGACCCCAGAGAAACAGAATGGCACAGCGTAAGAGCTTGTCACATTAAATGATCAGAAAACCATTACCAACTGATAGAATGGTTGATGGTGCAGAAGTGATTACGGACACTCCCCACAGGCCTGCTCCCAGCGGCCGCCCAGCTGTTAACTGGCTGACAGGCTGCCCAGACATGGGACCCGGGGCTTAGTGACAAAAAAACAACAACAACAAAAAACCTACTGAGAGGAGAAGGAGGCTGATGGTTCCTTCCCTGAGTTCCCGAAGCCCTCTGGAGCGGGCAGGGGTGTTAAGATCCTCAGCCTGACTTCACTTCCAATACACTTTTAAAAATTATTTTTGTGACAACAATGTTTTTGTGAGATTTGGGATCCACCAAATATTCCAAGGTGCATTGAATTTTATTTCACTAGACAGGAAGAATTTTCTGCTTAGCACATTCTAGAGTAGATTTTCTGATCCCAGCCCCCTGCCCAGTGAGATGGAAAAATAAATTCTTTGATAAGGGATGGATCACTCTGAATTTGCCTTATCAGCAGACTGTGGGGGCACACGTCTAGATTCTTAGACGTTTACTGAAGGTGGGGTTCTCACTTGCTCCGTAGCTCTTCTCATCTGCTTCCACCTGAGCAGGTGTGAACAGTCCCAGGCTGAGCTGGCCTCTCCCGTCCTCAGTGGTTAGATGTGAATTTATGCTGCAGGTTTTGGAGCATGACAAGGACCAGAGTCACTGAAGCAGGAATCGTGAACCACAATCCCTTCCTGGACCAGACTGGAGCCCTGCACCGTGTGAAGGAGAGGTGGGCAGGCCACGCCTGAGCTCAAGACTTTATTTCCATATACCTCTGGACCCACGAGGTACCAAACCCTCAAATATCCGTGTCTGCCTCTTTGTCTCCGTCAAGTGTGGAAATTATGAAACAGGCCAGTGCCCTGCATAAACAGCTGCTCTCTTACACTTTGGGGATCTTCAGTGCTGAATACTCCTAGAACTTATTTCTGAGGCCCTGTCCTAACCTAAATAGGTTGCCTGGTTACTGCAGATGTTAAAATAACTCCCAGAAACAGAAAACTGTCTCTACTTTAAGAACTCAAATTCTGAAGTCTGACTAGTTGGGGGCTGATCCTGTTCCACTATTGACTTGCTGTGTGCTCTTCAGCAAGTGGCACAACTTTTCTGGGCCTAAATTTCCTCATGTTTAGAAAAGGGAAAATAATTGTTCTTCTAACAAAGCGTTGTTGGAAGGATTCAGTGGGGTGATTTACATAAGCCATGCAAAGTTCGAAGAGACTCCAAACATTAGTCTGCTCACAGGATTGAAAATGCACATGCTCAAATGTTAACAATAGCCAACTCCAGATGCTAAAAGAATGGGTGGTTTTGGGTTTTTGTCTCTTTGTGCTTTTTCATGTTTTCTCCACTCCCCCCCACTTTTTTTTTTTTTGCATGAGCAACTAATTTATAATTAAAAAATAAATATCTTTGAACAAAGAAAGTTCAGTGAAGCTCCCAGGGTTATGTGACAATCTCTCTTCTGCAGACAAGGTGAGGAGGGAAAGGAGCATGGCAGAGGGGCAGGTGGGCAGAGAGGTCACGGGGAGTTTGCAATCAGGGATTCACCTGTGGGGGCCCTGGGCCCTGCAGGGCCACCCAGGGGGAGAACTTGAAGGAGCATTCTACTTCGGAGGCCCTGGCCCAGCAGCCCGGAGTAGATACCTGGCTTATCCCACATCAGATGGCCCAGCAGGACTCAGTGTTGACTTTCAGCTTCAAGGCTCCTGGAGATGGGACTAAGCAGCCAGGAAGGTCCAACCCATCTCCATGCACAGGCTACTGGGCCTTGGGGGCTGATGAGGGCGGGGCAGGTCTGCCCCTGACCCCACAGAGCTCTGCAGAGCTCCAAGGCCAGAGCCTGAGCGTCCCTTCCTTCATTTGCATGTCTAAGTAATTACGACTCATAAAAGTATCTAACCCATTAGTTAAAACCCGGGCCCCAGCGTTTGACTCTGACCTCCTACGGCAGCCCAGGCCACATGCTGACTCCATGCCGCCTGATTTGTCCTCAATTTATAAGCAGCACAACCTATAAATAGAAACCCTTTTGCTAAGTTCCCCAGGAGGCATCGGCAGGCTCTCCAGCTTGTATGTGTTTTTGTCTTTCTGTTTTAAAAACCAACATGGTGGCTTCTTTTCCTTCCCGGTGTCCTCCAGCTGTCACCTCTAGTTCAGTTGGAGGGCATTCTGGCTGCTGTCACCGTCGGGCCAGCACACTGGGCAACCTGCCTGGTTGTGTTCTGAGGGAGGGAGGCCCCATCTTGGTCCGGGAGGTCCCACTCACCTGTAGATCCTGTACCTGGTGGTGAATCCCTGCCGGTAGCGCTCCATGAAGTCGGCATACTCTTGGGCGCGGTGGAAGGGGCCCCGGTCTGTGAGCAGCCAGTCCAGGGGCGGCTGGCCAGCTGAGGCAGCATGCTGCTCTGGGACCACAGCGGCCACCGTGGCCGAGACGGCCAGCACCCAGCCTGGCAGGCCCAGTGCCAGCAGCGCTGCCCATGGGGCCACCGGCCAAAGCCCTCTAAACCGAGTGCCCCACTGCCACCTCATGCTTCTCCGGGGCGGTTGGTTTCTTCATTCTCTTGCCACGCTCTCCCACTCTGCCGCTCTTCCAGGGCTCTGGAACTAGAAAGGCAAAGGGACATGTCAGGTGGGCACCTGGTGCTACCCTGGGGGCCTGCGTTCAACACAGTTGTTCAGGGCCCATATGGAAATCCTTTACCCTAGTGACACCCAGCCTGGAGCCAAGCACTCCAGGTACATCATCTTACTTAATTCTTCAAAAAGTCCCTGAGGAAACACTATTGTCATTATTTTAGACATGAGAAAACAAGGCTGAGAGTGTCGAAGGCAGTTGCTCAAGTCCACTCATGCACAAAGTGATAAAACCAGAACTCGAACTCGGGGTCTGGCTTGTAACCTTGATGTCATATTGCTTCCATGCTTCCTCCTTTGACTCACCCCAACACCATCTGTTTCTGTCTTTTCAAAAGCATTCAACAGGTTCCCATAGCTGCCTCACAGACTGCAAGTAGCAACCTGTTTTTCCAATGGAGACTGGGAGGGCAGAAAGGTAGTCAAGTCTGATTGTTGCTGTGAAGCTGGGTGACCTTGAGCCAACCACTCTCCTGTCTGGGGTTCATGTAGCCTCTAGAAAATAAAGAGGTTGGCTCCAGAATATCTAAGCTCTCTTCCAGGGTGGGACTTCCATCTGTTCTTTTGTTGAAGGCTAAGCGGGATGGAGTTTGAATGGGATAAAAGACTGCCATACTGCCATCTTTGGACCAGGTCCACACCTGCCAGGGTATCCCTGGGGCTCCCTCTCTCACGTGCAGCTGAGAGTTACAAAGGCCAGAGCCACATCTCACTCTTGTCCCCTTCTGACTAGCCCCTTAGAGCACAGAGCAGCCCCAGACCCCCTCCATGAAGCAATGAATGAGGGCATGCCCTGGCTTCTCTGAGTTGGAGGAAGACACCAGGAAAGAGGAAGATTCTGGGCTTGGTAGTTCCTGGCTGCATCGTCACTCACCACAGGCCTGATTTCCAGGGCTACACATTGTCTAAGGACAACTAGTCACCTTTATCAACCTCGAGGCAGGTGCAGGCACCATTCAGTACTGTGGAACTGCCTGGAATTGTAATCACCCTTCGATCTTTAATTTCCAGCACATGTTGTCACAGTGCTGTCCACGTCTCCTCGCCAGCATCATTTCAGTGTGTGCCAGAATGACTTCCAGCACCCAGTACCTGTCATTCATGGCTGGAGGACCCTCTCTGGCTGCCAAAGCCCAGGCTTCCTCGGGATAAGGCAAGGGGGGTAAATTTCCTGGCACTTCCAGACAGGGCAGGCAAAGTGGGCTTGACCACCTGATCCATGCCCCTTTCCAAGTTCCCCAGGGTTCCCAGGATCAAAGGGAACCTTGAAGGTTCAGACACTGGATCCAGGTCTGAATCCTGGAACTCCCAGCACAAGGTTGGCCTGAATCTGAACATTTGTACAGGACACTTTCAAGAGTCCCTGCTCATAAGGATGGAGGGACAGGAGCACGAGGGCTGGACATTCAGAAAGTACCCTCCCCTCCAGCAGGGAGGAGGTAAGCACCTACTGCATGGTGGGTTGTTCTTAGAAGTCACTTTCGCTCTCACTGTAAGATTTTTTATGTAGGCCTTGTTATTATTATTGTAAGTTCACATTTCCCTGGGACTCAAAGGGGGGGATCTACGGAAAACAGGAGTAGAATATAAACCTGGATGGAGCTCCCTGTTCAGACCTTGCCAAAAAGTACTCTACTGCTTTTGGAGCTAGAACAGGCAGCAAGAGAGACCCCCGCTTAATGAACTGGCTGAGAAAGGGCTGAAAAATAAGAACGATGACAGATCTTAAACCAGGATAAAAATTCTAATAATTAAAATAGGCTCACAAATTGGACAAGCAGGCCAATGAAATAGCACAGCTCAGAGAGAAGCTTTATATATAAAGAATTTAGTATACAAGGGAGAAAAAAAATGCACCACAGACTAATTGGGTAGGGATGGAATATTTTATCCATATATTGGGAACTTAGTTCCACTTGGATTAAAAATTAAATATAAAAAATAAAATCATAGAAGGAAAATCCCCAAGTGTGTTTTTTTAATAAGCATGCATTACCAGGAAAAAAGAAAAAGTGATTCAAAACTAAAAGGAGGAATCATCCTTGCATATGGAGGGAGTAGGCATCTTTTATATGGATGAAATCTGATGAGGATGCCCAAAGTATTTCTCATTTAATCTTTCACATATTCATCTACTGAAGACCCATAAATTAAGAATTCTTAAGTTCCAGGCACTCTGCTAAGTTTGGACAATATAAAAGCAAGGGCTTGTTATGTTACCTAAAACTCTATTATTAGTGATTAATTTCTCGTATAACAAACACATTGCTCTGTCTTTTAAAGGCATTATGATGGACAGTCGGGAGGAGGGCTCATTTGGGAGGCTACGGCTATTTGAAACAGGAGGCCAAAGCAGTACACACAGGAAAGTGGGAATGCAGACATGGGCGGCAGGACGTATGGAAAGCAGGGTCTCAGAGTGGCCCCTCAAGAATCCCACATCCTATGGTGCATGCCTCATACGACCCACTCCTGCCGAGTGTGAGTGGGGCCTGTGAGAAAGATGAGATATCACTGCTGTGATCAGGTTAATAATCAGAACAGCTTTGAGTTACCATGTGATGCTTGCCAAATGCATCGAAAAAAGTCCAGGAAGATTAGAGTTTAGATGGTGGTGATGGCATCCAGGACAAAGACTTATGGATGACTTTGAGCAATATTCTGGGTAGGCTTGGCTGAAACAGGTGATTCTTTAGAAGACAGTGAAATGTCAAAGAGTCAAGTTCAAACTGGCCTGCAAGAGAACAAAAGCCATGCTGTGTCCTGCCTGTGTCTGACACAGCAAGGAATTGCAGGTGGCCTCCGGGAGCCGAGAGCTATCTAGCTATCTCCGTCCAATAGCTAGCAAGAATATGAGGAGCTCAGTCATATAATTGCAAGGAAAGAAATTCTGCCAACAACAACGTGTGCTTAGAAGAGGACCCTGAGCCGACAATGAGAAGCCCTTCCCTGGCAAACATCTCAATTCCATTCTGGCAAGATCCTAAACAAAGGACTCAACTAAGAATCTAGCTCTGATCCACCGAAACTACAAGATAATAAACTTGCAATTAATTGTTTTATGCTATTAAACATAGCATATTTGTTGTTTGTGGTAATTCATTGTACAGCAATAGAAAAATAATGCAGACATATACAAGATAACTACACCTTCTCCCATTAGGGCTTAAGGCCTGGCCCTGGAGGATTCTTGCTCCTTGAAGAAAATGAGCCGTTATTCTCTGTATGAGAAAAAGCTTGTATGGTAGATTCTTGAGCAGAGTGATATTGATCCTCTCCCCAACTGGGCCCCCACACCACACCCTCCCTTCATAGCTTACGGACCCTTCAAATTTGGAGGTCGCCTCTTTGTTCTTGGCATTTCATCTCACAAAGAGTTGGCCCTTACATGCATCTGATGCCTCAATTCCATGCACTATGTCAGGGGGCACTGTGGGCCAGGGACGGCTTATGGCCACACCTAGTCAGTTAACCTCAGGGTGCACTGGCCTCCCAGGCTCCAAGTGAGATGGAAGCCATCACCTCGCCCATCAGGGGAGGGCTCCTGGAGACAGGTGAGAGCACTCGTGTGAATCTTGGGAAGAAGGGAGCTATATTAAGTGCGCTTCTTGTCATTCTTTGTTTGTAATTATGCTTTTTCAGAGCTCACAATGCGCTGGAACCTGCCTGGTTATAGGAATATCAGCTTCAGAATCAAATGGTTTTGATTGCTGGGCCAAGTCTGCTGAGCGCAGCAGGAACGTCTGAATTCAGTGCTCGCGGCTCCCCTCCTGAACCTGGCCCTAGAATCACACGCTTTCCGCTTCATTGGTTTTCCTCAGGATCTGAAGACATTTTGACTAAAAAAAAAAAAAAAAAATCTCTTTTTCAGGAAGAGAAGTGTTAAACAGGTTTCAAAACTTTCTTAATAAAATTTCTAGAATGTGTTCCCTCACCTTTAAAAAAAGACAAAATAATTGCTGTGTTGACAGTTGTATAAAAATCAGGCTTTTGAAGGAGAACAGCTTTTGGCCATTTCCTGTTTATTCTGTAAAATAATGTCACTAAATTTCGGACCGGCAACCTGTCAAACAAAGTTGAACTGTCTCTTTCTCAGGACGTCTGGTGGCACACTAACGTGCACAGGATGAAACAGTTAGCACCTCCCACGTCAGGCTTCCATTGCCCTCCTGGTCCTGGGGCCTGCAGGGCAGGAAGGCCCCACGTCCCATGTTAGTACATTAACATGCGGACTTCCGAAAACCAAATGATTTCCTTTACTTTCACTGTCCTTGAGGCCGTGTTCCACCTAGGCAAAATAATAAACTGGCTTCACACCAAAGATACGAGTGAGACGAGCGTGGGTTTTCCTTGGCTGAGTGCATTAGCTCAAATCTGCTCTTTAAGCCATGAATTAAGTGGGTCACAGTTTTGTCAATAGAGAAAATCACGTACAGACCAGGTCACGTGGGCAACAAGCAGTGCGGTCTTCAACATGGTAGCGCTTTAGCCAGGCTCACACTGTCACCCGGCTGAGATTTTAGGGGTTCTATTGGGCCCCGGCCCCCACCATGGCTGGCCATCTCCTCTCACACTCGGTGTGTCAAAAGAAGGAGCAATTAGGATGCGGGCCTGAGCTGCCTATGCGCTCACTCTTGGCAAATAAAGTGGAAACAGAGGCTTCCTCAGTGAAAATCACCCCAGGGCTGGGGCTTGGCTCAGAGAGAAACCACTTGCCTGGCCTGGGTGAAGTTCCATCCCAGCAACACACACACACACACACACACACACACACACACACAGAAAACTTCTACAGAAGAGGGGCTGTACCTATGGGTGTGACAGTATTATTGTAATTAATTTAATTGCTAATGTTGCTTATTACTAACAAACACCAGTATAAGTCATTGAATGTCTGTGTGGCAGTGACAGCTTATTAAACAGATTATAAAATTATCCCCTGAAGAGGTGAGAACACTGAGGCTGGGATGTGGATGGTGAAGTGCGTGTGGTCACTTGTCTCAGTGGCAGAGCCAGGTCCACCCACCCCTGGCTGCAGCAGTTACACGACTTACAGCTATAAACACGGTGGCCCTGGCACTCACAAGCTGGTCCCCTTCAGCCAGGCACTGTCCTTCGGGAGCCTCCTTTCAGCATCAGTAAGTTGATCTATGGGATGAGCTGATCCCCAGGATCCACAGGATCATGCAAATACAAGGGCCCACACTTAAGGCGAGAGGACTCAGATTCCAGTCGTCTTTGGAAGGAAGCTCGGTGTTTCAGAAAGAGAGGGAAGCCTGAGAGAAGTGAAGTATAAAGCAGAAATTTCTGCCCGCTGGAGCAGTGGCATTTCATAAAGTGATTAGGCAGTGACATTAAATAAGTTTTCAAGCCATTTAAGTGGTTAATTGGCCAACTCTATTGAGGAGATGTTTTCTTGAATAAATCTGAGGAGGGTCAGTGTTTTAAAAAAATCATGGGAGTGTTATTTGTTCTTGTCATCCATAATATCCTAATGCGAATACCCTTTCTTCCTAGAAAGAGGGAGGGTAGACAGGAGAAATAGAAATGACAGGATATTCTTAAGGTCAGAGTGGATGCAGGGATGCTATCTGCTTGGACCAATGATTGCCTCCGGCCCTTTGTTGGAAATGCCTCGACAGAGACTCACCAGGGCCCTTAGCTCCGGCAGTGAGATCCATAATCTCCCCCGCCATGTGAACCCAGGCAGGTGTGACATGTCTATTGGTACTGTCATCCCCAGCCTCCGTGACATGACCTTCAGCTTCACCCCCAGGCCTGGCGTGGGACCAGTAAGCTACATTTGGCGGACTACCCAACGCTCGTCAGGAAATGACGAGAACCTGGGGAGGATCTAGATATCCTCACTGCATAGAATCAGGTCAACAATATTAATGATTATTTATGCAAAGGAAAGAGCTAATCGTAATTGCTATTTTCTAAAAGTTCTTACATTAATTTGAGACCTTTTGGAGGGAAGGCTGAGAGAGGGTGAAGGGGCTCTCTGGAGGCCACTCCAAAGAAGGCAAAAGTGAAATGCAGGCGTTCTAATGTGTAGACCTGGAACTCGGCTCTTTATCCTTGTTCACCTCTGTCCGTCAAACAATCAGTTATTCAAATGTCCATGCACAGTGACGGGTGTAACTCCGGTGAGCTGGACAGACCCAGCCCTGGCCTCATGGGCAGGAACAAAGCACAGGACTTCAAGTCCTGTGACAAGCTTTAAAATCACACCCACAGCGCTCACATACACAGGGTTCTCTGGTGACTACAACTTGTAGTCTCTTCCCCCACAGGGCCCATATTCATAGGTCTCTGGGTGTGACACCAGCCCCTTACTTGTCAAGGACAGGGTCCTCTGTCAGTGGCAAAGCCTTCCCCCTTGCAGCTGGTGTCCTTGGCACTTTCCTTGTCCAGACAAGCTAACTGACAGGTTGGCCCAGGGCCTTGTGCGCCATCAAGCCAGGGCCAGGGTGTGTGGACCAGGGAGGCCCTTTTGCCCTGTGGCCTCCCTTGAGGAAGACTGTGCTGCTGATCAAATAGAACCTCAAAATGAAAAGTGGCATATTTTGAAGCTTTTAAAACCTCATCTCCATGCAGATCAGAACCATGTCCTCAACGCCCTTTCTTCCCCCATCCTTATGCAATCCCCGGAGCTCCTGTGGCCCTGGGAACCGATCTGCCCTCCTCCTCCGGGCACTGGAACCTCCCCATCTGCTGTTCCAAAGTGGAGTGGTGGCGGGGACAGATGCTAAAAAAGGACAAACAATCATGGTGCTGCTTCAAAGGGTTGTGGGGATTTTGAAAGTTAATGTTTATAAAGGCCTAGACAGTGCCAGGCCATGGTGAGCGCCGGGTGATGGCTCACGATTCCTTTTTCTGTTGTTCCAACACAGGTCATTGGAGTAGAAAGCAGGATGCAGGCACCACCTCACCCCATCTGGGGTTTTTGGTTGGTTGATTGTTGTTGCTGTTTACAGAGGAGGCCTGGAGCTTAGGAGGTGAAGTCTACCACAAGCCGCATCCCCTGACTGTGGACATCCCCACTGACCCTTATGAGGGACTTCACTGCTGCCCCTGGATTATCTTCCACAGTTAATGATGGCAGCGGTGGGCTCAGATAGGGTGCTTTGCCTTCATCCTGTGGTCCCTTGATCCCCCAAATGTCTGGCTCTGAGCCCTGCCATATGCCCTCTCTGCCTATCCTCTTTGTACCTGTATCTATCCCTCCCATCTTTCAGATTGATTTTCTCCAAGACCTTCCAAAGATAGACTGTGCATTACGACGTGGTTACCTTGACTTTCTACAGTCTTCAGCCCCCTGATCAATGTCTACCTGGTCACATCATGGAACTGGAGATCACCAGGCCAGTGAGATTCTCAGTAACCATGAGTGTGTGTGTGTGTGTGTGTGTGTGTGTGTGTGTGTAGAGTGGGCAGCAAGAGGAAGTAGGGAAGGAAGGAAATGACTGATCTTGGGTTGGGGCATATTTTTACATTTGGGAATTTTTTTTTTAAAGCCCACAGGAGATTTTGGTACCATTCCCAGTTGAGGGCCAGCGATGGAATCCCTTCCCACTGTAGAGTAGATGAGAAAACTTATGGCTAGAGAAGTGCAAGTCTCTTGACCCTGAGCCTTGAGCTTATTCTGTCTTTGTTTCACAGATATCGGTGGTAAATGGAAATTTTGAAATCCGGAAGTCCCAGAGCGAGATTCTAGTCACCTCCAGTTATGTTTAGATGTTAGTTATTCTCTTCCAGGCATGGATCAAACACTTTGCCTACATAACTCATTTAATGCTCATGAAACTGTGAAGTTGATGTTGTTACCACTGGTCTTCCACTTAAGGTTGATTTCATTTCTCATTTTTTAAAATTTTATGATGGTTTAAAAGCTATATTCATTCAGTGAAAGTTGAACTTTCATTCAGGTGGGGGTTTGGTGGTGATGGTGGTGGTTGGTATTGTTTTTTGTTTGCAGTACTGGGGATTGAATCCAGGCCCTTGGGCACACCAGGAAAGTGTTCTATCACTTCTTTAAATTTGAATTTTGATCTTGTCCTTCCTAGTGACAGTGTGAATAACCCGTGTTCTAGAGTTCACTGTGTTGCTAACTTTGATCTTTAGTAGATCAAGGTTAGCTGTCTTAACATTTTCAATATTATATTTCTGATATATATAACCCCAATCAAAAATTGAGTAGCATCTGTAGTGTATTCCTTTTACAGAGAAGAAAATGCAGGAACAGAGAAGCCAGTCATGTCCACAACCTCCCAATAAAGTCCTAGTACTGTCCAAAAGATCCAAAGACCCCAAAGCCACAGATTTTCACAAGGGAGCTGCAGGCACATGGGGTAATCCTAGATTCCTTTAGTTCACTCATTTTGAAAATTTCAGTGCATGGAGAAAAAATTTCAAATTTCAGAATACAAAGCAGATTTTTCTAAAATTGCTTTCCTGGCTTGGTAAGGAGGCTTAAGCCCTGGCTCTGAGGAAGTTGTATGGCTCCTGCTTAGGAGGTCTGTCAGGGTGGCTTGGAGAAAGCAGTGACCGTTCATGTGTACTCTTTCAAAACCTCAAGATCAGGCAGAATCCTTAACCTGGGTCTGGTGGACAACCCACAGCTTCTGGCTGCCTGTGTGTCCCTGAGTTACAGTGTTTGTCCCTCTTCCCTGACTAAGCCTGTGCCCAGGTGCCCCATCCCTCACCTTTCCAGCCTCAGTGTGTCCAGCCAAGGAGTAAAGGACTTATACTTCTGTGGGCTCCTGTCCTCCCACAGCCACTTCTGGTGCAGGGAGACACATGTCCAAGAACTACCTGCCCTTTGCCCAATTCCAGTTGCCTGCGACCTAGAGTTTCTCTTCCTGTATTCTGGATAACAGGTGGGACTTCCCGTTTCCAAGATTGCCTGAATCATGCCATTGGTCCTGCCTTGGGCATGCCTGGCCACCCTTCCTGGGTCCAGCTATTGAAGATAGCTTAGTTGTCCCCTCACATCCTTGGAGGACAGCAGGTTCCATATTCCAGAAAGGAGTCCTTCTCTGTCCTTGATTCCTCCCACCAGCCTGGCTTCCATTGCTGAAGCCCAGCCCACTTTCCAGTAGAGCCTCAGCATACACAGAGAGCGGTTTAAGGCCAGCGAAGCCAGAATAAACCCAAGCCAACCACGTAGAGGTGGCTCATCACCGTGCAGGCTGCAGAGGAGACCTGGGGCTGACAAGCAGCTCTCCACGCTGACTTGCAGTCCCCGATGTTTCTCTTGCTATTGGTTTTCTGCCAGGCCTATCATTCAATCTGATCTTTTAGCCCAGGTTCTACCCTACTGGGGCCTTGGTACCAACCAGAATGTAACACGATCATGCCCTGAGCGATGCCAAACACAGAGCTCTCAAGATGTTACAGATGCAGATGTGACCAGCAAACACATTGTTTCCGGGACCCTGTTTGTAAATATATGAGCTGCCCGACAGCTTGCAGAATTAAATATAGGTGCTACATCACAAACTCAGACTCAAATAGACTACATGCTGCTCAATGAATGTCAATAAGTACACTGAGAATCATCATCCCTTGCATAATGTAGTCTAAGAACCCCATTCCTAAGGGCCTGCCTTCCTTCCTTCCATCTTTTTTCTCTTTCTTCCTCTTTTATTTCCTTCCCTCCCTCCCTTCCTTCCTTCCTCCTTTCTTATTTTCCTTTTTTTTGACGAAGGTGATCCCACTTCCCACCCTTACTGGTACTGGTGGGCAGCTGGGGGGATGTGGGGTGGGTGAGGAGACAAAGGGGGTGCAGTCAGTAAGGCTGCTGCAATGTGGGAGCATGAGTGGTGGCAGGAGCCAGCTGGAGGAGTCCCCAGGAAGACTAGGCCATGATGGTCAGCTTTTTAGGACTGCTGGCCTCAAGGCGCCATTTCTGCAAGAACAGTGGGACCACCCATTGGTGATTTTCGGAGACCCAATGATGTGAAGCAGGCCCGTCCATTATTTAGGGTCCTCTCTTCAGTGCTCCAGCCAAGTGGCTCTCCTTCCTTTAGATTGATTTTCACAGACAACAGGATTTATATATTAGCAACCTATTAAATTAACCATGGCAAGTTACCAGAAGCTGGTATTCATACACTAAAATCGGCACCCTGGAAGGCTTTACCGGGAACTCTCACGGAGTCTCCAGGGAGAAGATGGGTCAGCTGTGCCATCTTGGGGGTTGACACAAAGCCTCCACTGTGCTGCTCAGATCCCAGATATCCCCACCCTGGGGGCTGGTGCTTTGCTTTCAAGATGACTTCGTGCTGTCCAGAGGGTAAAGGTTTAACTTGTGTTGACCATTTTATGCCATTACTATATTCCTGCTGATTTTATTTGTTATTTGTGCTCCTCCTCAATGCTTTAACACCAAATGCTTTTTCCAAAAGTAAGACCACAGACCAAGATAGACAGCAGTGATTTGGGCACTGCCTGGTGGTCTTTTCCAGTGGAAAGACCACAGTAATTCTAAAGAAGCCTGACTTGGTCCTGGCTCAGACTGCTACTGATTTCCTAAACTCTTTCTGATGAATGAAATGCTTTGTAAAATGTAGTAATAATTTCCCCTCTTCCTTGCTTTTAGGAAAGTTAATAAATGTCTACTCATTCATCCAATTCATGTTTGTTAAGCAAAAAAAAAAAAAAAAACATTGCATTTAGCTAGAATGCTAGAATGTCAAATGAAAGAAGGGCAAGGTGGAAGAAAAGCTGAAAGATAATGCTTGGATTTCTTTGAAAGACCGTTTTGTGAAAACCATTATAATTCTCTCATGGCAAGCTCTATGACCCAAAGTCAGCAGGACTCATATACCTCCACAACTCAGTGGTAACTGAGGCTCAACAAAGTGACTTCTGAATCAGAACTAAGATTAAATTGTCTTCAACCTAATTTAGAATTGTATCTGTAGATTTCAGACAAATCTAAAAGTAACTGATTGAGAATTCTAAAAATTAGATCAAATATCTCAAATATATCTTCTACATATACATATATCTACATATAAATATATCTTCTACATATTCTATCAAATATATCTTCTACAGATTGAGAAATAGATGAAACAATGGATGGATGAATAGATAAGTAAAAATTGTACTCGTGTGTCCATGCACTAAATGTGATATGATATTCTGGATTGTATTCTGGAACAGACATGGCTATTGGTAGAAAAATTGATAAAATCAATTAAATCAAATATTCCATTTCTCGAATCTATTGAATAACAAAACATTTACTTAAGACAAAACCAACCACTTACTCCAGTGGTCCTCAACTAGGGGAAGAGGAAGGGTGCTTTCCCCCTCAGGAAATCTTTGGCAATGTCTAGAGTCATTTTTTGGTTGTAAAAAATTGGTATGTTTGTGCAACATGTAGTGGGTTAAGGCAAGGCACATTTCTGAATAATCTATAATGCACTGGACAGCACCCCCACAATAAATAATTTCCTGACCCCAATTATCAGTAGTGCTGAGGTTGAGAAATGCTGACTTATGCCTACAAATTCCAATGAACCTGGACTTGTAAGGTATCTCTTAAAAAAAAAAAAAAAGTAAGAACAACTTTTTAGAGAAGTTTTTCAGGCATGCATACCATGGTAGCAAAGACCCAGAATTTCAACTCCACATACCCTTCTTCTGGGTTTCTAGTTTCAGGATTAATAACTTGAAAGGACTTTGATTACATTAAAACCACTGGAAGAATGCTATTTGTTGAGTGCTTATACTAGGAATTGTGCTAAGCGCTTCACTTTCAACAAGGTAGGTATTATTAATGCAGGAGGAATTATTATCGGGAGAGCGCAATTCTAAGAGATGAAGAAACTCGTGCAACTAGCTTACTTCCTTTCATCTTTCTTTCCATACTAATTCAGCCTATAGGCAGGCCTGTTGAGGATGGCAACCAAGTAAGGGCCTGGATCCATGTGAGGTGGGCAGTTGAGTCAGGCAGTGGAGTTAGGAAACTGATCATATATGGAGGATTTAGCCAATAAATGCATAGATTGAGGATAACAGGAACCAAGTGTGCCCTGATTAAAGAAGTGGGTTATAAATATGGAAAGAACAAAAACAAAAATGAGCTCTGCATGAACTCAAGGTTCTAAATATAGATAGAAAAATAGCTGGGGAAATGGATGGATGGGTAGATAGATGGATGGACAGAAAGATAAGTAAAAATTGTGTCTGTGTATCCAGGTACTAAACGCAATATGGTATTCTGGATTGGATTGTGGAAATGACATGGATATTGGCAGAAAAACTAGTGAAATCAGAATATGGTTTATAGTTTAGTTAATCATATTAAGGTTGATTTCTTAGTTTCAACAAATGCACCGTAATTGTGTGAGATATTAACATTAAGGGAAGCTGAGTGAAGGGTACTATTGGTAACTTGTCTGTAAATCTAAAAGTATTCCAAAATAAAATATTTATTCAGAATTAAAACCAATGCATGCATACATATGCATATACACATGTTTTCTAGTATTTGTGGTCACCCATACATAGTCTTTCCATTGAGTGGCCCTCGCCTGGCTTCAAGGTCTTGGTTTCTAAGTGCTGTTCTCCAGTAAAAGGAAATAGGGATCCTAAGAGACATGGATGACTGTAGAACTGTGGTAGTTAAAGTATAATATGATGCTGCAACATCTTTTTATGACAGAAACACTGGTGTGTTGGTAAAATTTTAACAACCAGGTCTGTGGAGAAAAGGCTCTGATAGTAACATTTGCCAATTTCTAAGATGTAAATATTCTTATCATGCTTGATTCCAAGCTACCAACTTGTGCAGATGGCTCACAAATTTTACAGTGGGCTCTTATGAAACAGCACTTGCACATCAGTGCATAACAAAGCGAACACCCAAGGACAGTGGCTACATGTCAAAAGGCCACAGAGTCATCTTTAGCGGCTTCTCTCATGAACTCTAGGACAAAAATAAGGGCTTATATTCCACTAAATTAAAATAAATGAATCAATGAGACCACACTTTATATCTGTTTATCTATCTGATTGTGTATATGAAGTGAGGAGGAAGAAGGAGGAGGAGGGAGGAAGAGGGAGGGGGAGGGAGGGGGAGGAGGGTGGAGGAAGAGGGAGGAGGAGGGAGAAAGAGGGAGGAGGAGGGAGGGGGAGGGAAGGAGAAGGAGGGGAGGAGCGGGAGAAGAGGGGAAGAAGAAGAAGAAAGGGGGGATGTGGGGAAGGAGAGGAGGAAAACCACTTCCTTCAATAAAATGCCAATGAATATATGTAGGAAAAAACGATGGACTTGGAAAACCATCACTTAATCATCACAGTGATAATCCATCCAGGCAAGAAACAGAAATCAGTGTCAAAACCGGAAAGGGGGAGTTGATAAAGAATGAGGTATTTCATCATCTCCAAACCTCTCCTTCACAATACTTACAGCCAAGGTCTTCCTCAAGTGGTCAACATTAACATCACCAGGAACAAGACAAAGAAAATCCCTCTGCCATCTGACAGGATCCAGTGGGCCACAGGATTCCCTGCTGTTCCCTGCCCACAACCCACAACTGGGATCTCAGCATGAGGAAATAGCAGACAAATCCAAACTGAGCATCCTACAAAATAATGAGCCTTCAAACTTCAAAAATATTAAGGTTATCAAAGGGATATTAGGTTATCAAAGGGATATTAGGTTATCAAAGGGATGGAGGGACTAATTCCTCCAGAAGGACAGAGTGTACGATTCTGGATTAGATCTATTTTTTTAAGAACATTCTTGGATCAATTTTTAAAACTGGAATGGGTCTCTGGGTAAAGGGCACATGAAAGGGCTTTCTACTCTTGCATAACTTCTCTGTAAGAGTTAAAATATTACAAAGTACAAAAGGGAAAAGGAAAAAAGAAGAAAGTTATAGTTGGTTATAGAGAAATGAGGTCAACATTGAAACTCTTAAGTTGTTCTAACATCCATACCTGTGCTGGGGCCCAGTCCACAGTTTTATCTATCTATCTATCTATCTATCTATCTATCTATCTATCTATCTACCTACCTACCTATCCATCCATCCATCCATCCATCCATCCATCTATCTATCTATCATCTATCTATCATCTATCTATCATCTATCTATCTATCTATCTATCTATCTATCTATCCATCCATCCATCTATCATCTATCATCTATCTATCTATCTATCTATCTATCTATCTATCTATCTATCTATCCACCCATCCATCTATCTATCATCTATCTATCTATCTATCTATCTATCTATCTATCTATCTATCATCTATCCATCCATCTATCTATCAGCACTGGGGACTGCAGCCAGGGGTGCTTTACCACTGAGCTATACCCCTAGCATTTTTAATTTTTATTTTGAAACAGAGTCTGGCTAAGTTTCCCAAACTGACTTCAAACTTGTGATCTGCCTGCCCCAGCCTCCCGAGTTGGTGAGTTTATAGGCATGGGCCAGTGTGACCCACCCACAGTTCAAAATTATGTTTTCTCTTCAAATAAATGAGGGATGTCTAAGATGTCGTTGTAAGAGAGGCTCTTCAGCATTCCGAGCTTAGTAGGCATCACTAGGTGTACACAGGGCTATCCAGTAGACATTAAATACAAACTACATAATAGCTACATTAAAAGGACCAAAAAAAAGATGCACTCAATTTTAGTATTTTATTACATCTGATCAATGCAAGATACTGTCATTTGAACACATAATTAAAATAAGAAAAACATTACTGAGATTTTTTTCACAATGAGCCTGAGATCTGGCATATATTTTATACTCACAGCACATCTTGATTTAGACACTAATTTTCCATCAGAAATGCTTCATTCTCTATTTAGACTTCAAAAATATTTAGAGTTAAAAAATAGATCTCATACCTGAGTTATTCCAAAATTAGTTGAAAATGTCCTCCATCTAAAATTAGTTTCTTAGTCTCAAGAGCAACATATGCAAGGTAAGCAATGCTCAGTAGCCACTTGTGACTAGCGGCCAGGGTGACGGGGTGGGGGTGGGGGGCACAGTCTGGACCTGTGACTGCAGACTCCTTATCCACCCCTATATTTTTATTCCTGTGCATATGACCCGTTCCTGTACCTGGATATAGTATGCACTTAGCTTTCTCAGGGGCTGCAAGTCCACTCTTTCCATCTTGCTGCCTTAAACATAAAGGTTTTGAAGGACTCCTGGTTCTACACAGTGAAGAGATCGGAGGTGCCTGGCTCTGGATTTCCACTTTTAAATACTAGGTTACCCCTTCATTATGGCTCTCTCCTCCAGAACTTAGAGGAATAAAAGTGAAAATACACAGCAGAATGGTACCCCAAGGGAAGGCTTTTTAAGACTGAAAAGCACTCAACAAAGGTCAGTTGTTCTGGTTAGTTTATTATTAGAAACCAGAACCAGAGGACAGAGGACAGAGCCATCACCACTTACTCAAAGCCACGACTTTGCTCTTTTGACTTTTGTCCCATGATAGTTACAATGGGATGGACCACCCCTTCCATCAGCCCTCCACACACCTCACTGCACAACCAGCCACGTCTGCACACTCTGAGTTCCCCTGAGAGAAAAGCATCACAAATGAATGGTAGTTATAATCATCGCCAAATGCTGCCGTTACGGATACGTTTTATTTTCTTTGTGATGATTTTATATATTTCCACATTTTCTACAAAAAGGGGGGGTATTTTGTGACCAGATAAAAGGAGTAAACTTTGTTTCTAATTGAACAGTGGGAAAGCAAGGTGCTGGGGGCGCTCTTCTGTGTCCCTCTCGTGGTCCATGAGACTCCTGGCTCTTGCGAGATGGTCTCACCCACCGGCCTGAACAGCTGCTCCAGACCTTGCCTCCGTCTCTAACCATCTCGGCAGCCACACTGGGGTGCCCTGCTTGTGCGAGGCGGAGCTGGGATTCAGTCTAAACAAACAGAAGCAATTCATCACACTCATTCACAAATGTCACTCCTTCCACTATCGCTGGGCCCCGCCAGCCTTGACGCTCTGCCAACTCTACGCCCTGTGCTTCGTCAGTCCTAGCCAGGCAGCCGCGGGGATGGCCCAGGCACATCCTGGAACCGGGTGATTCAGGAGGATGGGGCTCTCTGCCTCCTCCATCCATCCTCACTCCGCCCTAATGAGCTGCCCAAAGGCTGAACCTGCCCTCCTGCCAGCCCAGCTGGTGTGCTGGGCCTCGGGAGCAGTTACACATATGTTCTCTGTGTTTGCTGTCTCCAGAAATTTCAATTAAAGCTGCTTTTAATTCTGTTTTGGTTTTTTAATATCCTGATTTAGATTTCCCCCTCCCCTCCAGGACCACTGCATGGTGGGACAGATTGTCCTTGCCAACACCAAGAGGCACCATTCATACGGTAGGCCAAGTGAACAGCATCCCATGTTGCTGAGAACCCGACCTGCATGGTCACTCCAGGGGCCCTGCCCGGACTGACGTTTTATCTCTTAATCTTCAGCATAGCCACGAAGCCTCCCGGCCTCCCTGGTGAAGCAGTGCAGTTATAAAGCGGTAAGGAGCATATGCCAGGAAAACATGAAAGAGGCAAAAAAAAAAAAAAAAAGAATAAAGGTAAACTTGTTTGACCAGGTACAAAATTTCTGGGTGCCATCAACATACCAAGTGTAGATCCCTGGAGGTGGCTTGCCAGGGTCCAGCACCTGAGGCCATGATATAAATAACAGTGCAGGGAGGCCAGAGGGTCATGCACCCTGCTCTTGGATCCAGACCTTGTAAGGAAATTCTCCAAAGGAGCTTGTCAACAATCAGTGGGGCCATGGGGGTGGGGGTGTGGTGGGGGCAGTTAGCACACTTCTTAAAATTTTAATACATCCCTTCCATCCTCATTTCTTGAATTCTTTTCAGTGGCTAAACTATCCCTCCCCAAATAGCCTGTCAACATCGTTCTTAAACTTACTTAAGGGGCTGGATTCCACCAACCCCTTGTTGCAAAACATCATTAAACTTGACTTCTAAAACGCCCGCAGCAAAGTTGCAACCTCCAAACCAGGGAGAGCTTTTCATACCTGCAGATAATACTTATCAAGCAATAACCAAGAGTGGTCCATTGCTCTTGCGTACATTGTCTCATCTGATCCACTAAGACCATAAAAAGCGCTGTGTTCTACTGTTAGTTTCTTTTTATGGATGAGGAAATTACAGACTAAAGAGATAAAGTAATTTCTCCAGGCACCAGAACTTTATGACCAAGGAGGGTTGTCCAGACCCAGAGCCCAGGGTGCAGTCACTAGGGTCTTCTCTCCTCAGTCCACTTTCTCCCATATCATCCTCACTTCTCCGCTGCCTGGCCAAGGCCGCCCACTCCTGCCTGGCTTTCCTCTCCGCCTTGCTTCTACATCTCTGCCTGCTCCTGATTTCCCTGTCTCCAGTGATCCCTTCCCCTCCCTGGATACTCGCCTTCTACTCCTTCTTTGAAAGTCTGTCCTGACTCTCAGGCCTGGGAGGCGGGCTGTTTGAGGGAGCGGGGCAAGGGAACCAACCAGAGAAAAACTGTAAGCCTTGCAAGCTTACAAGGAAAAAAAAATCCCAGGGAAATGGCTACCATATTAGCAAGTGACGTCTGAAATTCTAGACTCTAGGGAGGCCCCTTGTTTCAGACAAGAAGCAGCAGAGTCCGGAGCCAGGTTACAAGGATCAAGTTTATGTGGTTGATCCATGGGACAGCTGGGATAAACACAAAGGCAGGTCTTTGGCACTGGATTCAGAGATCCTTCATTATTGAAAAAAAATCTGTGGTTTGACAAAGACCAAGAGGCCCTGGTGCACATAGGACTTCCATGGGCCACACATGCACAGTGGCACCCTATGTGCCAATTATTTTCAGCAGCTCCACTCTTCCCCAAGAAATGCCTCTATTTTTTTTAACCCTACGTTGTCTCCTCCTTGTTCCTTAAGCTCCAAGTTTTCTCTACCTGTCTTGTTCTTGCTTATCCACCTGTGACCACCACGTTTTCTTCCAAGCACTTGGGCCCTAGGTAACATCTTTCTTCTTCTTTGGGGTTATTTGCAGCAGGATATGAAGGCCATTAGTAAATCAATAACCCTTTATTTAGTAAAGGGGTGGGGAGGGAGGGTCCTGGAGTTTCAAATTCAGATCTAGCAACTCCAGGGGCATTATTAGGAGCATTCTAAAAATAGGCCTTAGAAAAGCATGATGTTGCTACTGTTAGAACTTTACAGCATCCCAGAGTCAGGAGCAGCTGGCTACAGGGTGGGATTATTAGCCAAAATCTCCCTCTCCCGTGGTCCTGTGTTTTCCTCGCACTCTCTAACGCCACAGGCATTAGCAATTGCTTGGGGGCTTTGTTTCTTTTATTCTTGCTTCCTTTCTTTCCTCTCCACATGTCCCTCAGATGTAGATCACATTTCCAGCCATCATGTTTCCACCTCCCACAACAAACATCTGCCAGCGTATGAAGTCTTCCATATCAGAGGAGCCACACTGAGCTTCCCCGGCACATCTTTCCCACCTATCCACAAAGATGGCCCTGCAGAGGTCAGCACATGCCCAGGGCCCTCCAAGCTTCCTGCCAACCTTCAGGGACTCCATCAGTGTCTTTCCTACCTTATTCCAGTTCAGCTGTCTTGATGACAATTCTTTAGAAAGATGTGGATTGGGGAAAGTGCTTTAAGGCCAACGCTACAATGTCAAAAACAACACAAGCAAAACTCAACCATATGACATCAGAATTCTGCACCTCCTCTCATCCGGAGAGTCTTGAAGATGTATACAAAGATTCGGGGGCACTGATGTTTGTTGGTTGGCAATTGGAAGAAGGAAAGCACCACTCACCTGATCTCTTGTTTACGAAGTACATGCTAATAGCCCATTACTGCATAACAAATTATCCCAAACCTTGCAGCCAAGACCAGCAATCAAGATCTACTATCTCACACAACCTCTGGGTGTTAGGAGTCTGGGTGGTTCTGGCTCTGAGTGTCTCAGTCATCTGAAAGTTTGACTGGGGACAAAGGATTCGCATTAGAGATGGCTCATTTTCAAGGCTGGCAGTTGGTGCCGGCTGTTGTTTGGTCTGTTCCTCACATGAACTTCTTTGTAGGGCAACTTGACCATCCTCACAACTCGGAATCTGGCCCCCTCCAGACCACGTGCTCCAGGAGACGGCCACAGTGACTTTGATGACCTGACCTTGGAAGTCACACACCATCGCTGCTCCTCTATTTACTGGTCATGTGGACCGCTACCTGGACACTGTAAGAGGGGACTAACCAGGGTGTGAATATTAGGAGCTGAGGATTGTTGAAGCCCACCTAGAAGTTCTGCTACCACATATGGACGAGATTTCATCAAGGAAAATATACCCTGGTCTCTGCTCACAAAGGATTGTTTGTGCCAGGCGAGGTGGCGCACGCCTGTAATCCCAGTGGCTTGGGAGGAGAGGCTGGAGGATTGCAACTTCAAAGCCAGCCTCAGCAAAAGCCAGGCACTAAGCAACTCAGTGAGACCCTGTCTCTAAATAAAATACAAAATAGTGCTGGGGATGTGGCTCAGTGGTCAAGTGCCCCTGAGTTCAATCCCTGGTACTCCTCCACTCAAACAACAACAACAACAAAAACCCAAAGGGTTGTTTGTGCTGTGAGTTTGAGACAACAGACCTTATCGGGTCCTTTTGTCCTAGACTTCTTGCTCTTTGGCAGCTGTCTGTCTGTAAAGGATATGCATTCTGCCTCCCCCGTTATTCCACAATTTAGCTTAGCAGACCCTGCCTTTGCTGTTCAGTGAAAGGTTTGGAGAGGTAGCAATGGAAGCTTCATGATGTCCGAGCCTGATTGGGTTCCAGATCTGGGTCACATTCTCTACTCACCTTTTCTGAAATGTAGCTGATATTTACTTGTATCTCATTCCTCAGTTGGATCCCTACTGTAGAGGTGAGGAAGGGATTTCCCCCCCACATTCCAAAATACATTTTATGTTTTATAATGTGACCTTTATCATAGTGGAAAATTCAAAAAACTCAAATGTCAAACAATAGATTACTTGAGCAAATCATAGTATGTCCATCCAATTCAGTATAATGCAATCATTTAAAGGTATGTTTCACAAGAATATTTAATAATATGGAAAATTATTAAGGACATAGTAATTGAAGAATAAGGCTATAAAATAGAATGCAAATTATTTTTTCAACTAAAAGTAATGTATATCTGCTTAGAAAAGGACTCCAAGGAGAAACACAGAACATATACATTGTATATATATTTGTATGTGTATGAATATGTATATATATTTATGCATATGTATGTGTATGTATATATGTATATATATAAAAATACAATTTTTAGTTATTATCACTGGTTGGTGGGTTTATGAGGCAGTTAAAATTTCCTTCATTTTGGTTAATCTGTTTTTCCTAAAATTTCTATATTTTACACTCATTACCTTTGGAATGAGGAAAAAAAGAAAAAGAGTTCCAGATGCTACTTTGGGATTCAATGAAAAGCAATCAGAGCTCCTGACATTCTCTATCAGGAAAGAGTCAGGTGTTTCTGTCTCTGCAGCCTGGTGGCCGCAGATCATTTGAGAACACAGCTGACCCTGGCCTTTTCCTGGGCTCTCTGGACCCTGTCCCCCAGCTGCCCACATGCCTTGCTCCTGTGGTTTCTGCTTTCCCCGTGGCCACCCGCAGACCCTACTCTACACCAAGTCAGTCAGTGCTGGAGTTGCTCAGAGCTGCGCTGCAGGCCTTTGTGCCTCCTGCAGACTCCGTCCCCAGGGGGCCATGCCCACACCCCGGCCCAGTATGTGAAGTTCACCCCTTATCCTGGGCCTTCCTCCTGAACAGGTATGAGTTATGTACTACCTGAATGCTTAAAGTGATCACAATGATCAAAATGGATCCCAAGCCAACGGCCTGGCCCCTCCCTTCCTGTCCAGCCTCATAGATCTTCTCTAAGGGCCTGGGCCAGCTCGCACCTTGGACAGTGGACCGTGGAGCACTGGCTCCTGATGCTTCACTACCCTGAGGGCTCCCGTCCCCTGGTGGCCCTTCTCAGCCCCCAGCTCTCAGCTCCAGCATCACTTGGCTGAGGACTTCTTCCTTGCCTGTCTCTCTGTCATGGTCAAATTCTTAACTACAGCCTCCTGTGACATCTCTTTGACTCATGTCATCTAACACATCTCTTTACTTGTTAATTATGATTTTACATATTTGTTTGGTCCACTGGTCTAAACCTGTCTTCTGCGCTAGGATAAAAACCACACGGAGGCTCCACCATTATTTCTTTGACTCAGCATTTTATCCTTGGTATCTACTAACTAGCACATCAAAGGCCCTCGAAATAGTCCTTAAGTTAATGAAAACTGAGTCAGGTGTGGTGTCTTAGATCCTGGTTCATCCCAGTGCACTCAGAATATATGGGTCTCAACTCTTTCCAGTGGACTCTGCCTAGAACTCGTCCTAAAAGATGGAGCCTCAGTCCAGATACAACAATAGGAGCGCGACACAGGGGAAATACAGATCCATATCAACCAAATATTCAACCATGTTTACTTTTCAAGCAAAGGATTTTGAATGGCAACCAACTGTAAGTAAGCCACCGCATCAGGGACCATGCAGGCCGCCAGGAGGGGCAGCGCACCATCTCCTCCCAATGACAGGCAGGGACTCATTTTACAGCCTCAGGAGAAGGACTGGAGAAACATTCCACCTTCCTTCATTAAAGAAACAGTCCTTTATGATACAATCGATGAAGCCAAAATTGCCTGAAGGATCCTTTCATGCCCCTCCTAATTAAAAGAGGGACCTGCTAGGAGAAAATGAACCGTGGGCATAGATGTGCGTCGTAAGTTTAGCCCTCTACCATGCATGGATGTCCGAGTTCTATTAAATGCCTGTTTTATAAACTACACGGCACTATAAATATTCTTTTTATCTCTTATACTCATTCCATAAAACATTGAGTAATTGCTACACGTTAAGCACTAATCAACGATTTCTTTAATTTTATGGTGCTTGCATTCTGGTGGGGGGTACACACATTAAATATATCAATAAGTAAATATATAATGCAGCAAGTGGCCACCAGTGCCAAGAAGGATGATGCAAGGCCAGGGACAGGAAGTGAGAGTGGAGAGTGCTGTTGTACACAGAGTCCTCAAGTAAAAGCTGTAATTGGGCACACACTTCAGGCAAGTAAGTTCAACCCTAAGAAGGTGTGGGGGGATGAGGGGTGGGTGCAGCTGGAGCTTGCTTTGCCGGCCACAGGAAGGGCAAAGAAGCAGAGTGACGACAGAGCGGTGACGGGGTGAAGAGAGGACACGAGGACATTTGGGTAGTGATGATCAGAGGCTGCAAGACCCTGTAGGAGCTTGTGTTTCACCCAAGTGTGACATGGGGCTGTGGGAGGTTTCCTTTGGCGACTAGGCTGAGAGTAGGTAGTCGGATGCCAAGGGTGAAAGAGGGACCCGTGGAGAGGTCACAGCGACGGACCAGATGGAAGCCAGCGGATGCTGTGAAGACGGGGAAAGCTGGGGGATGCCCTGCGCTCGTGACGTGGCCGGCCCTCGGCATCTGCCTTGCTCGGGGAGAGGAAGGGGAAGAAAGGAGTTTTGCCACGTTCCAGAATTAAGGGCATGTTTTGAAAGACAACATTCTTCAAGTCTTTCCCATCCTGCTTTTAAATGACAGGAAAATAAATAAAGAAATAAGCCATCTTGGGGCATGTGTTAATTTTTAATCTCTCAACCTAAATAAAAAATGTACAATCCGAATGCTAAGAAGTTCCTTCCCCCCTGTAAACGCTATCTGCCTTTCCTGCATCTGCACTGGAGAAAGATGAGAGGAGGGCTGCGGCTCCACCAGGACGGATGCCCCCTGAATACCAAGCAAATCCAGGTCAGATGCTGGGAGTTACTAAATATGAGAGTGAGTCCTTGAAATAGCCTCCCATTCCAGTCTGCCTGGGACTTGGGGAGAGAGCTGGTGGCCTCTCAGTCCCCTGCCACCTTTGTGACTTTTGCCTCAGAAGGAGCGGGTGACCAAACGGTGTCAGATAATCACCCTCGGGTGGGCTCGTGCTGTGCCGAGTTGCCCTGAAAAAGTCAAACAGAAAGTGCTTCCCGTGCAGGTGGCCAAAGCGGAAACCCAAACCACCGCCCTGCTGCAAATAGATCATTGATTTTCTCAAATCTGGCCTACAATTCCTCTCTCGGAGCGAATTATCATGCTGCCACATTTAAAAGTTTATGGCTGCTGCCGGTTGGGAGCCATAAGGTACAATAAAGGTGAGAGATCTTTAGACTTGCTTCCCCCTCTTCTTCCCATGAGTGAAATACTTCTAAGGATTATTGTCCCCTTTCCTAAAATATTACCCCAGGGACAAAAATGGAATGTAGTCTCCGTGTGGGGCCTGGGTGGGGGGTGGGGGCATGTTTATGTGTCTAGGGGTGCATATTTCTTTTCAGGATTAGGAAAGGCGATGTCAGATACAAGCCAAGACTGACAGGGAAGAAAATAAAAATAAAAATACCCTTGCTTTCTTTTGAGTCTCAGAGACATCCTCATGGTCAAGTTTAAGAGGCATTTGGCAGGGCTCACTGAATTTTCTAGCAGCACATGATGGTGGTGTCACTGCCCCATTTCGGGAGCCAGATGTTCCTCCCCAGAACTCTTGACACATAACTATCTGTTATGTGTCGGGAGGAACCCTGCAGATGACAAAGGATGAAGAATCTGCTTCCTCAGCTCCCTGGACTCGCTTCTGGTGACCTTTGGTGAGCTAGGCTTTCTCTGCTCTCTGTTTTCCTTAGCCCATCTTTTAAAAAAGATAGACCTCTGACTGGCTTGCTGGGAGGACTTTTCTCCTCATTCCCAAGGTTTCTGAAAGCCCACAGTACTCACAACTACCTGTACAGTGCCTCCCAGCTTACATCTCAATCCAAGGAGCCCCATCTGAGCTCCAGAACTGCTGGGACATGCATCAGCATCATTGGGTTTGTTGAAAAAGTAAGCAGGCACCACACATCTATCGCCAGAAGTCGAACGATACCAGGCCTGAGGGAACCCTCTCCAGGTTCAATAGTCTGAGTAAGGAATGCTTAATACATGTCTTTAAGTAACTTTCTCCATCCACACTCCTTTAAACCTACACATATGCCTGCTTATACAGAAGATATATGTAGATATTTCTATGTATATTTTCCACAGGTATCTCAATCCCAGTGTGTCTTACATTTAGACTGGAGACCCAAACTTCTGTAACTTTAATTCATTTTCTTTGCTTTGAACCTGGAACCATATAACAGCTTTCCAACCCATCAATCTACCCCCATCACCAGAGTCATACCCATCTTTTTCCCCCTAATAGTTATTGTTCTAATATGCAAATTTGATCTGCTTAAAATCCTTCAGTGGCTCTCATCACTCACATAAAATGTTCCAATACTTTTGTCTACAAAGGCCTTCAGAATCTGACTTCAATCGCTCCACCTTTAGTTCCTGTCACTCCTCAGTACCTCCCGTGCCCTTCACCCTTGTTGCTCACCCTATTCATCCTGTGCTTGGGGCACATTCCACACTCTTTCCTGTCTTGTCCATATTCTCTTCCCTTCCTGGGTGATGACCACGGAGGCTCAGAGAAGCGTTCTCTCTGCTGCTCTCTGCAAAGCTGCCCTTAAAAATTCAAGTATGAAGTGTATCCATTTGCTTAGGCTGCCAAAACAAAATCCCACAGATGGGGACTTAACACAAATTTATTTTCTCATAGTTCTAGAGACTGGGAAGTCTAAGGTCGAGGCCTGGCAGCATTCGTTTCCTGACAAGATTTCTCTTCTTAGCTTGCAGAGAGCCACAATTTCATCGTGTCTCCACATGACAGGGGTTAGGGGTGGGTGTCTCCCTCTCTTCCTTTAAGGCCACATCCTGTAGAATTAGGAACCCCCTCCCCTTTTCTGGGTCTCCTTTAGCCTTCATTATCTTCTGAGGATCCTAATTCCACATATGGTCCCATTAGGTTTTGGGCTTCAACCTGAAATGTGGAGAAATAGGGAGGGCAATTCAGTCTGCTGCAGGATGGGAGGATTTTGCCTTCTTTTCAGCGTGGATATTAAGACTGGCTTTGGATACAGTAGCCCACACCTTTAATCCCAGTAACTTGGGAGGCTGAGGCAGGAGGATTGAAAGCTCAAGGCCAGCCTTAGCAACTTAGTGAGTCTGTAAACAATTTAGCAAGATCCTGTCTCAAAATAAAAAATAAAAAGGCTCCAGTACAAAAAAAAAAAAAAATCCAGCAAAATCACAAGCTTGTGAACTCCCAGGAAGCTGTGAGGCAGAGGCAGGAGGATGGCAAGTTCCAGCCCAGCCTGAGCAAACTTGCAAGACCTGTCTCAAAACAACAACAACAACAACAACCCCCCCAAAAAAAAAAAAAATAGAAAGGGCTGGGAGGCAGCACAGTGGTAGAACACCACAGGTTCCATCCCTGGAACTCCTTCTGCCCTTTAGTGTCTGAGTGACTTTGAGCAGGTTACTTCACCCATCTGTGCTTTGGCTTCCCTATGTGTCCACATCAGAATCAACTGAAAGGCTTATTAAAACTGAGGTCACTGAAGCCATCCAGGTAGCTCCTGGGCCCGGGCTAGCTCCCAGGTGATATTGCTGCTGCTGTTGGAGGCACCACATTTTGCTTCCCTATAATCAGATGGGACTAATATTAGCACCTACCTGGTAAGTCTGTCATTGGACTGATTAGATGAGTGACAAAGTGAAGCACTTAGAGCAGTAACTGGCTCTGCTAATCGTCCAGTGAATGTTGGGTGTTATTATTATTCTATGCCTGGCAAAATTGTACATGTTTATCATCCCTCATCTTAAACTTCCATTTGCCTGAAAGTATTCCTGATATTCCCTGGTAGAGTTTAGAATCTTATACCTATAGTTTCCTGACCTTATTATAGAACTTTCCAGTGGGATGGGAACTACTTACCCCTTATAAGCAAGCTTGTGTGCTCCATGATCTGTGAGTTTAAGGATGGTGTTATTGGTCTTTGACTTCCCAGGATGTGCCTGATACAGAGAAGCTGCCCTCATGAGTATATTTTGATATGAAAAAGTTAATGCAGAGCCTCATGCATATACCCTCATGAGGGTGTAGGTGAGACCAACCTGGTTATCATTTGGTTTCACCTAAATTCTAACCCATGAGATTGCCTTTCTTGGCAGTGGTCCTCCATCCTGACAACACATTAGAATCACCTTTTAAGCTATGCTGATACCTGGGTCCATCCTCAGACCAATCAATGCCGAGTTTCTGGGAGTGGGGTCCAAGTACTGGTAAGTATCGAGGTTTGTTAGATGGCGCTAGTGCATATCTGGGTTGAAACAACTGAGCTCGAGGAATGCCAATCCATTAAAATGTGCATTTCATTCAACATTATCAGCCCTCTACTCCTGGCCATAAATTTGTTTCTCTTATCCCACTATAAATTGCCAGCTTTGAGCAGTTTTGAAAAGGGGTAAATAGAGAAATTAGCATTTGTAGAGCACTTTACAGTTTTCAAAGCACTTTCATATGCAGTGTGTCATCAAAATCTTAAAATAACCCAGAGAGGAAGGTATCATTCTTACAAATGCTTTGAGGCAACAGCCCAGAGAGGGGGGTTCACCAAACCCTTTTAAAAGAAGCAACAAATCAGCAAAACGCCATCTGCCAGGTTTTTTGCTCTTGGCCTGTTATCAACAATGCTACCTACAGGCTGTCCCCGCAGCTCCTCCAGGACTGGGCCCCACATGTTTTTCTGCACTTGGCTTTTTGCATGTGTTGTTCCACGGCTAATCATTGACTTCTGCTTTGCCCTTTGGCATCCAAATGAGCTGGAGTCTTTGACAGCTGCTTTTCAGGAAGTGACTCCCTTCCGCCTTGCAGGCGTTGGTGTTGCTTGGCTATCACTAGAGCTCAGAGGAGCTGAGCGACTTGCCCAGAGCCACAAAGCCAGTGAGTGACAGGCCTGGGAATCAAACCCAGTTGGAACAAGAAACAACAGAGGAGGACCCCATGCTTTAGGTCAAAAGTGAGCACAGAAGAGGGAGAAAGAGGCTGGAAGGAAAATAGGGCAAGGTACTTAGCTTTGCCCTTTACAAGTCTGCCTAGGCCCACTGCTGAACTGTGGGCCTAGGATTAGACTACAAAACCGAAGGGAAACGCTGTGAAATATGCTAGAATTGAAACATCAAAAAGAAGAACTCTGCTCATCATGGAAGTCCCATAGGCGCCCTTTTTTATTCTAGGCAGGTGGCAATGACCCAGGAATATTTTTGGAAGTGCCTCCAAAACCTGCAGCACATTCTTGTAAATATAATTAATGGTGGCAAATATTTGTCCTTTGAGGGAATAATTTATGTTTAGATCAAAAGTCATTTAGAACCAAAGATGATGAAGGCAAAAGAGGGGGGTGACAATGAAGAGGGCTTGTTGGGGAAGGCCCCTCGGGCGCGGCCCTTGCCAGTGTTTAATTTTGCGTCCATGGGTCCTGCCATATTGCTTGCTGTTCAGTGGGTGATCCATAGGGGTTTGATTAAATGAATGAATGGGGGAAATTATTTGTTCTGAAGCCCAGAATAATGTCTTGAAAAGGAAGTCCAAAAGTGTTCTAATTAGTAGGATACTAATGGAGAGAGTGCCAAGACTCTCAATGGGATCATAAACTACTGGAGGGACACCTCTTCTTGGGAAACGCCGGGGTCCTTGCCTGTGCCTCACAGGCGTGTGCACTTGTACAGGTGTGTTCCTTCACACCCACAGTGTCATCACTCCACACTCCTATTCCCTACCCATATGCAAATGTGTATGAAACACTCACATGTGTACGGAAACAGAGTTAAATCTTCTTAGTCATGGGTAGCTGTTCAGGAGAGAGGGAGAAAATGAAGGCTTATTAAAATCAAAAGGGGATGGAGGGAGATTTGATACACTGAATGGTTAGACACAAGGTTTTGCTTGCAAATTACAAAAGCATCTCATTCCCATTCCTGATACCAGGAAAATGAGCATGGCTCCTCTCCTTTGTGATACTGTCCTTTGAGAGCTTGAGTCTTCTTTTAAGGCAGAGTCCAGGATGTCACACAATGTCGTGGGTCTGGACTTGGGTTCTCAGAAACATTTTCCTGGGGAAATGAACCTCGTTATCTATCCTTTTTGAATTTGGATGACAAAACAATGTCAACGTAAAAATCTATAGAGAATGAGCTAGGACTAAGATCTTATCATGTAAAAATATTTTTAGGGTGTTGGGAGAAATAGAAAATGTAGGTTCTTATAAGTTACTTTTAAAATGTTACTGGGAAAAACAGAAAACAAGAAAATCTCCCAGAGTATCTTCTACTGAATAATGAAGGGCGATAAAGAATGTCAGTGTTATTCCTTTCTGCATGATACAAACAATAAGATATACAGCCAAACATCTCATAAGCATCCTTAGTATCTTCTTCACGTGTCAGTGTCTGTCTGGTCCTAATTCCAGCATTTCCACTACAAGAGCAGCATGAAAAAGTCCAAGGTGACAGACTGGGAAGAAAGGGAACTGGGTTCCAGTTGCAGATCTCACCAATAACTAGCTCTGTGACCGTGAAAGAATCATTCCCTGAAGCAAGTTATTCCTCCGAGCTTTAGTTGCCTCATGAATAAAAAGAAGTTATTGGAGTAGATCATGGGAAGTTCTCCTTCCAACACTGGCAAGCTTTTGAAACACAGTTGCACCACGTGATGGGAGAGACAAGCTCAGAACCATACAATTCTGTAAATGCCCCACAGCCTCTGCTGGAAAGACCTCAGCACTCGGGGAGGACGCGAGCCAAGACCTCAGCGCCTGGTGAGGACAACAGCCGGACATGGTAGGGCTTTCTCTGTTGAATTCTACCTGAGGGAGGCTTTAGTGGCATGCATCAAGTTCAAAAGGGGACACACTTCTATTTCCTTCTCCATGTAAAGAAAGTCAGATAAATAAAGATTTTACTAAATCTCCCAACAAGGGGAAACTAAGAATTTCATGCAATTGTATGGTTCCTGAAGGTTCTTCTAATTGAATTACCGCAGACGCCTGTTGGGCATTCCTGGCCACGTCCTCCATAATTCTATTAGTATTACCTCTGTGGATCCTATAAATGCCATTAACATAAGGCAGATATTTGCTTTCAATGAGATAACACAGATGATTTTGCCTAATTGTCTTCCCAATCCCTCCCCCTCACAGCCTGGGAAATGGCTTGCAATTGCTCAGATCCAGGCATTTATTACTGCTGATCAGAACTGCTTGGGAAGCATGACAGTACATGGGGAGATCTGGGTCTTTCCCTTCACCCACCCCATGCACGTGGTTTCTGACCATGGCGTGGGTGAAATAAGCCATTTGTAGTGTGATCCTCATCATCAAAACAGGAGGGAGGACCATAAAAGGCAGACAGAGCCTGCCCATTTCTTCTGCGCTGCCCATGAACACCAGAAGTCAACTCTTCACAGATGGGTGTTTTCCCATTCAGAGGCTCCCCTGCCTCGCGTGGGTACACATTTGTCATCTTTGAGTAGTTGCAGCCAATGCCACAGGTTCACCCTCGGGCCCTTGCAGGCTGACCCCTACCATTCAGTGAAATCTTAGTTATTCTATTTCATCTTGAGTATGCTTCTAAATCTACTCTGGTTTTTAGTTTTTCAAGATACTTGATTTTCATTTCTGCCTGTTCATGGAGAAAGGTAATGTATTTCACCCTCATTCATTTCTACAATAAGATATTTGTGGGAAGACCTGCTTAAAATAAGTTTTAAGTGTTTTGCAAATTGCATTTACTCATGTTCTCACCCACAACAATAAATAATCCAAAGTTGAACACAACGTCTGGCTATTGGTCAGTGGTAGTAATAAAATTTGAAACTCAGTTGCATCAGGGAGATGAGTGATGTTTTTAATAAGTCTACAACTAGGATGGGCTCATTTCCTCTCTGCAAACCAATATATATGCACAGATCTAGGCAGTGAGTAAGGGGGAAAATAAGTTAGACAGAGTTTTCGAGCTGAAAGCTTTCAGAGTGGATCTCTCTAATCTCACCTAAATTTCTGCAAATCATTTCCTTCTTGGACTAATCCTTTGATAACTACCAGGCCCTTCCATCCATGGCAGAAATGGGCATGCACCAGCACACTGAGAGGGCTGGTGAGATCGCCTGAAAGAGCACAGTTCTCATCTCCACTGCAAAAGGTCATCCCATTCCACGTTAAAGGAGGTTCAAATCAGAACATTTTTAACTTTAGAAGATTGATGAGGATTCTGCACCATATATGGGAGATAATGAGAGGAAGTGAGAGTTGCAGGAGACCCCTATTATGTCTGCTTATAGCAGAGCAATTATTGGAATAATTGCTCTACTGTGAACATGAACTTCACACTTAAAAGTTGTTTCCCATTATTTTCATTATTCCCATTGATTGATGCCACTTTTAAACCCATTTGAAAGAAATATGGTCTTAATTATCATCTTTTATTTTTCTAATGTTAGGTTAAACCAAGATTCGTATTAAGGAAAATATAAGAAGAAATATTTTATTTCTACAACACAGAAAATAGATCTGATCGTTGTAAATAGATCCAATCACTGTACATTTCTAGTTTTAAATTCTGCAGCTGGAAAACTATATTTTTGGTGTTTCCATTCTAATTTTCTTCTGTACACATTAGAAGGACACATGAATCAAATGAGCCAGATATGGAACGGGACTGCTGGCCATGAAATTCTATGTCCCCAAGGGCTACTGGAGTTTGTTCTCATCCTAATATTCTCCAGGATTTTTTCTAGTTTAGTTTGAGATGGATTAAGCAGTTCATTTCCTAGAGGAAGAAGATTAGGGATCAGTTTGCCATTAAAAAGCCTTCCTGGCCCAAGCCCTGGCTGCCCTGTTGAAACCCAGCCCCCAAATGCTCTTTGCACAAATTACCATATGTTCAATTAAGACAGGACTTTTTAGCAGTGAGATTCTGGATTTGTAAACTAGTGTCCTGTGACTGAGAAGTCAATGGAATTTTATCATACTTCCTTAGAAGGATGATGCTCTCTGGACCCTTAATGACACAGACAGGTCCCTCTAAAATACGAAGAGGGAGATATTAGGCTTTAGCCCATTCATTTGAACTTCATCAAACCCTGTCCATTGTTAACTGAGTTCCAGAAAGGAGGACGGTGAGAGGAATTGGGGTTTCTGCTCAGTTGGACCTTCTAGATATGCCACCTGTTACCAAGCTCCATAAAAACAGCTCCGATTTGGGGGCCAGGAAACCATGTTAAGGGCTGAATTATCTCATTTAATCCTTACTGTGACCCATGAGGAAGAGACGTGATCATCTATATTTTCTGCATGAGTAGGGTTAGGTCTGTTAAATGGGTCACACGACCCATGGACCCCAAAACGGAAACTGGAGTCTGTTCTCTTAACAATAGTGTGCTGTGTATCACATTACCTGGTTCTAGGCTGCATTCTGTGACCCCAAAGTTCACTTCCCATCCTGTAGAACCATGGTTCATCATTGAAGAGGAATTACCAGAAGGGCCTACTGTGCCTATAGCTGCTTCAAAGGGGGACCCACATGCTTTTCTTTACCAACTCCCACCAGAGGAAGAAGGCGAGGAGAGAACAGGAGGAGCCTGCCAACCCCGACAGATGGTATGTAGGCTGTTTTGGGGATGGGAAGAGGGAGATTTTTGCTGGCTGACAAAGAACAAGGGAAAGAGATTGGAGAGAAGTGTGGCATAAGCAGAAAGAGCCGCGCTTGAAATACATGTGGAGGAGAAAAAGATTGAGGGATGGGGACTGCTCTGGGCGACAGATGGGTAAATAGACTTGAAAAGACATTTTTTAAATGTCACATCACTCCAGCCTGGTGAGGAGAAGTGAGTGAGGAGAGAGACACAATCAGAAACGAGGAGAGCAGCTCCTCTCTGGGGTGTTTCTTCAGCTTCTCAATGGAAAGACTTGAGAGATCTCGACTGGGTCCCCCACACGGGAAGACACGGAGCGCACCTGCCGCTGGAGGAGACATGGACCTAGTCATGCTGGCTGGGAGTCGGCCTCGCCAAAGAGAAAAGATGGGAATGGTCCGAGGAAACCCTAATTTCACCAAACCCTGTCCATTGTTAACTGAGTTCCAGAAAGGAGGACGATGAGAGGCAATGGGGTTTCTGCTCAGTTGGACCTTCTAGATACGCCACCTGTTACCAGGCTCCAGGGACTCGCCCAGATCTTGGCTGAGAGCTCACTGATGGTGGGTCCCACGGATCCTCCTTCCTTCCCCTCACAAGCCCATCGTTAATTATTTACACACATGACTTAATGTGAAGATGGTTTATTCATGAGTTTGCCTTAGGGGACGGGAGATAGACAACCTGCTTTTGTGCGAGTCTCTCTGGAGAGTGGCCGCTCTACAGTGTGTTCCTCCATCCTGTTCTATGAGGACAAAGCATCTCAGGGCAGAGGCCTCTGTTGAAAATAATGATCACTGTTCCCTTGTTCCCAAGTTGAGAAGCTTTTATATTGACACAACCGCTTGAGGTACAAGATCAAAAGATTCTTCAGCTCCAGACAGGGCAGGCTGGTGTTAAGGGCGACAGATTAGCACCTCTGATAGCTTGGATCCATAACTGACCTGAAGGCAGTTCACCATCCTTGAGGTCATTTACCACTGATGGCTGGGGCTCTTCACTCTGCCCCTTTGCTCCAACATTCACTGTGGACGGAGGCGTGGCCAGAGGCAGGGCTGTCTTGAACTCTTCTCGGGGAGGTTTGGTTACTGAAGGACCTCATTACCAGGAAGACCTTGTTGACAAGCAGGTGTACCTGTAGGTGACTCCATGGCCAAAAGTCTTGTAGACTGTATCACAAGGAGACACAGGAGGTCTTGTCTTGAACTTTCTCACTAGCAGTCTTTGGTCATTTGTTTGGATCTTTGGAACTAAATCTAACCAGGCTTTCAATGAAGGGTCCACAAGGTGTAATTGCGATTCCTAATAGCATTAAGATTTCTAAATGTTTTGTCACAGACGGGGCTTTATTGAAGACATCAACTGTGTCTCTGGCTCATCTTCCTACATCCTGGCCTTCTTCACCTCTCCAAGGATCCTTCTGAGCTACAGCTTTCTCTACAATTAGTTTATGTTTGTCCTGAGTTAGCTACTTGAAAACTGTAAGCTAATAGAACCCAGAGAAGGTGAGCGTTTCATAAAGGCCTGGGTGAAAGAGGTGAGTTTCACTGTAAACCTGTAAAGTGCAGTTTCTGCTTTTAAAAAAATAACTCCCAGGAAAAATAGGTGTGGGTTTATTTTCTATAAACAATCACTGAGTGCTTAACCTACGCATAATAGTGACTCAGGAGCTCTGTGAACAAGCGGAAATGGAAAATACAGTACCTGCACTAAGCCCTCCAGGAGTCTATAATGGAATAACACAAGAAAACCTCAGAAGTGAAGAGGTAACGTCAGAGTTGGATGGATATCCAGGGGCATCGCGGGGCAGTTACTAGACTAAATGTATTGGCTCCCCACATGGGGGGGTATCCACAGGCCCCTACTCCCACCTTTATCTAATCTTTTCAAGACATCTCCTCCTCACTGGGCATGACCCTGGCCAGGGCATTTCATCTTGCAACCTTCGTCAAGTGTTTTGATTGTCCCTGCTATTTTTCCCCTATAGAACTTATTACATTCTAACAAAAATACAACTCATTTATTCTATTTTTGTTGTTGTTGTTGCTTGCTGTTTGTCTCCCACCACCACTAAAATATAAGCTTCACAAGGGCAGGAATTTTATCCTTTGTTCATTGCTATTTCCTAAGCTCCTAGAAAGTGCCTGGAACTTCAAAGGAACTCAATAAATATCTTCTTTTCTCATTATATGAACTTAAAATTGAACTATGGTAGATTGAAAATGAAAGCAACTTGCAGCACCTGCGATAAGGAACTCACACAATGATGCTAACTACCAAGACAGCAATACTAACCGCAAGGAGGATGCTGTCATGTATCATGTCTGTGGGTGCTAAGCTTGTTTCACTATCTTATTTAACTTCCCAAATAATTCTCAGCGATGGATGTTAACTCCACTTTATTGAAGAGAAAGGGAGAAAGGAGAGTCTCAGAAAACTTGAATCATTGGCCCCGTTTACAAGGCAAGAAAGTGCTTATTCTGGAATGTCAGCCTGGGGCCTCTCATTCCAGAATCTGTGAATTATTTTTAAATCTTTTTAATTATAGAGCATTTCCAAACATTTACAAAAGTAGAAAGTTTCCTACAGTGATCCACAGTGCAGCCATCACTCAGCTTCAACCAACATCGGCCAACCTGGGCAGAATTCATGGTCTTCACCTCTTGCTATGTGATTAATTAAGTGAAACAGAACATTTGCCCCCCACCACTGGAGATCCCCCCCTCCACACACACACTGAAGATCGAACCCAGGGTGCTCTACCACTATATCCCCAGATCTTTTCATTTTGAGACAGGGTCTTGCTAAGTTACCCAGGCTGGTTTCAGACTTACAATCCTCCTGCCTTGGCCTCCCAAGGAACTGAGGTTTCAGACACGCATCCCCAAACCCAGCTAAAACATTTGCCTCTTAAGAGCAGAAAGAATGTAGCTTCACATAAGAGGGATGGAGGCACCTCTATGAGGCCTGCATTAGCTGAACTTCCCTTTTCCTGCTACTTGCCAGTTGATTCTCTTGGCTTCAAGCGAAGTCCAAGGGTGCCAGCTCTGTCCCTACTCTGTTCATGTCCCTGAGCTCAGGACACATGAGGTCTGATTCAAGGAAAAACAGCTCAAGTACTCATTTAGATAAGTGTTTGCACTTAGTCTAGGAGGGAGGAATCTTCTGCCCATCTTAATCACTTCGAGGGGTTCAGTGGTCCAGAGAAATTCAGAAAGGGAAATAAATAGCCAAGATATCTCTAGCTGGACTGTTGGGGCTACTGGCTGATGCAGCCTGGATGCACCATGAGCATTTTCTATTAATGTTTGGATACAATGACTACAATAGGAAAAAGTTAACTTAGGGGAGCCACAGAACTTGGGGCACAAGAGTGGAGTGCCAGGAAGGCTGGTTCCCCAAAGATCCCAGTATGATTTCTAAGACCTCTTTCCAAGAGCCCATCTATGCAAAACCAGACTTAGTTTGTCCCCCCTGCTTATTCTCCTTCCTATAAGTTTTCTAAAAGGTTGAGAGGAAAAATTAGGAATTTGAGTTCGGCAGACCTGACTGGGTTCAGTCCCTGCCTCTTCCATTTGTGTGAGCTCAGGCCATCAGCAAAGTTGCCAATCACTTGCCCTAATATTTTAGGGACAGACATGCTGTTTAGTTTACATTTGTAGAACATCCAAAATGATGCGTGGAACATGGGTGCCCTGTGGGGTTGAAAATGCTCCCTCCTTGTCACATGACACTCATCCAGCATTCATTAATGAAGAAGGCTCAGTTTCCTAACAGGATATGCCAATGACTGGTATTATTCCTATTTTATGAAGGAGGACATTAAAGTTCCCAGGAATACTGGTTAGATTGTAAGCCCCAATGACCCATATCCCACATACATTTTGGGAGAGATCCAGGATCTGGAATCTAAGATGTATCTTTCCCAATCCCCTCTCACTCCTCTCACTCCTCAACTTGGGTTACCTCTACCTTAATATCATTGAAGGTACTACCAAGGAACCGTCTTATCTCTAGGCTCTAACAGTATGCAAGAGGGCAAACACCTTCCCTGTGGCAAACATTGGGATAAGCCATCTACTTGGGTTATAATCATGCAGCTATCATGAATGTCTCCTTTCCCCTTTTTGTATTCACATTAGAAAATTGAAGGCCAAAAAAGTAAAATAATGTGCCAAAGCCAAAACTGCAATTATGTCCTCCAGCCCAGCTTTCCCCTTCAGGGACACCTCTTGTGCTGGGGTGCAATGAGGAGATTCCCATATCAAGGTGTCAGCAGGATAGCCAGATCTTCAACCCAATTTGGGATTTGGTAGGATAAGATTCTTCACCTACTTGCTACTCATGAATCACCCCTGTCAGCTTGTTTTGCTAAGCATATTTTGTGTTTAAGTATAGCAAAATCTTTCAGAGGTTCAGGCAGTCATTATAATAAATTCTCTGATGAATAAAGGGCAATGATTACGGGTCCTCATGTACAGAAGAGTATCTGCAGGTATTGACACAGCGTGGCTCCTGAACAGGTTATGTCTGCCAGGACCTGTCATTCCTCACTGGCAATAATTCCCAGAACCTTGCTACCAGAAGAGACACTGCCTGGTAGAGCAGTGAACACGGTGGGGTCTTGAGGCAGCCTCCCTGGGTTCAAATGCCATTGTGCCACTTCCTGACTCCATGATCATCAGAATATGATTAGCCTTTCTGTATCTCAGTTTTTTTCTCAGTGATATGAGGATAATCTGAGCATCTGATTCACAGGGTTGTTCTGAGAACACATAATTTAAAACATACAATAGCGCTTGCAAATAGTGAATGCTTAACAAATGCTAGCTGTCTTAACAGTAAGATACTCCCCATGGTTAGTGATGCCTCAGCTCCACATTCTGCTCATTCTCTTTCTCTCCTTTGAAACTAACAGGAATAATACAGCTGGGTTGCAATACCATCCTTGTCCTATAGGTGCTGCTCACTCCCAAAGGTAGAGCTTTCCTCACCAAATCTGTTAATATTTAATGGGTGTTTGGCAATAAAATATAAGTTTCAGTATGCACACACACACATATACACACACAAACATGTGCATACACATATGACATATTTGGTTACACAAGGCTAAAATGTATCTATTGCGGAATTTTCCAGACCATGTAACATGATAAGTGCATGGTAAACCTCCAGGTGTGTGTGAGGGATGGGTGAGAGGTGGTAAGAGTACCACATTCCCCAACTTTCTAGTCTCAGAACCTCTAACCACTTAAGGGATGCTCACATTCTACTAAACTGAGTTTGGGTAACATTTCATTCAGGTTGCCTTAAAACAGTATTTCTCAAAGTGTTGTTTTTAAATCATCTGCTTGTTAAAATGCAGTTTTCAGAATCACACACAAGACCCACAGAATCACATCCTTTGGAGGAGGGGTTGCAGATTCTGCATTTTAATAAGCTCCCCAGGTGCACATTAAATTTTGAGAACCACTGCCTTAAAGGAAACACTTTCCTAACTTTGCAATTCTATAAATTTGAAGCCTGAATACTAAATATCCTTACAGGAAAGATGCTTGTTAACTTCCCAGTAACCTAGACTTTAATGAAAATGGGTGTGGTGGAGTCCATGGTCAGGTTTGGGGGATTTTTTTTGTTTGGCATTTAATAAACATAGAAGTCTTCCCTGTGTCAGGGAGCTGGGGAGACAATGACCAACAGGACTCAGCCCCTGCCTTCAAGGTCTGAATAGTGAAGAAGGAGCCAGATGCACCGCTCAGCCTCCTGCCCGGACATCGCCCTAGGACCTGGCATGCAGTCACGTTAGTCGTCAAGTTCACAAGGGAGACAGCGGGTTGACTCTGGGAATCAACGCAGGGAGAGGAAAAGTCTCTCTTTTGGATGACTCAGCCAGGAATGAACCACCAAGATATTGGTTTTGTTTGCTTGCTTTTTGGTATCCTGAGGGGGAGGGAAAATGTGCACTAGGGTACCAGACAAAGAAGTCCAATGAAACGAAGGATGAGAGTAAGGAGTATGGGGAGGGGAAACCTAATAACTAGATGAATTATGGGAAGAAAGAAACTCAACCTTGCTGACTCTGTTTGGTTTAAGGTGAGAAATAACAGGATTAGAATGTCAAACTGCTGAGTCCTGCAGACCTAACCATAAACCCTCCTTTAAGATATTCAGCTTTTTTCCCCCTTTTTCCTTAATTAAATCATACCTTGAAAGAAATAAAATACAAAATGCTTTGAGTCAAGAAGATTGCCCTATCCCACAAGGGGCTGGGATTCTGGTCCACGTGTGCTTAGAACTAAAAGTGGGATGGGATCTGCAGGAAAAATATGAAGATAATAGAGTCTTTTGTCTCTGTCTTAAACTTCTCATAAGCACTTCTTATTTTATGTGCAATCTTGGGAGCCTCTTATTTTCATATATGACCTCTTTGCCCTTTAGCAGCAGTGGTTGAAAATACTTGGGATTCCCTGTTCAGCGTGACTTATGCGTCCCTGGAGAGCAGAAGTATATAAATAAATAATATTTACAAATAATATTTAAAGTTCAAAAATCATCCATGTTTCCAGTAGAAGTGATCAAATTTCAGAAGTCACCCCAAATCAGGGTAGCTCACCGCTTCCCTGTCCTTTGCAACATTCACATCTTCTATCCAGATAATATCTTTACAGACTAATTTCTTGCACATAAGCTTGATACACTGGTGGGTTCCTAAGGCTCTTTCTGCTCATTTCATGAAAGCATACTGTCCGTGTTCCATGCTTAGTAGATGGTATTTTTATGATCAAATGTCCAACTCAAGTACCTAAGGCCACTGAGAGTCAATTTCCTGTGTCACTCTCCTCTCCTATGAGGGGCAAGCCAGCCATCAAATAAGAATTTAACTGACTGCAACCCTAACAGAGATATTTCTGGCCCTGTGTTCTTCGGTTGTTTGCCTGAGCAAAATCTATCATTACTCTATATGCATATGGCATGTGTCAACTGTTTTAAAATTAGCCAATTTTCTTAAGCATAAAAATGGATTTTTGTCATATCACATGAACCATATATCACAAAAACAAACCAGTTTTTGTTAGGGCTTTTATTTTTTTTCTTTCCAAAATGCATTAAGTCTTTCTAAGTCACTGCCAAACCTATTTCACTCACTGAATTTGTGAGATACATTTAAAGAAACCAAGCAGAGGGCAGAAGAAAATCTCAACCAGTGCCGTCACCTGGAAAGAAATCTAGTTCATGGCCTGGGGATGTGGCTCAAGCGGTAGCGCGCTTGCCTCGCATGCGTGCGGCCCGGGTTCGATCCTCAGCACCACATACAAACAAAGATGCTGTGTCCGCCGAAAACTAAAAAATAAATAAATAAATATTAAAATTCTCTCTCTCTCTCTCTCTCTCTCTCTCTCTCTCTCTCTCTCTCTCTCTCCCTGTCTCACTCTCTTTAAAAAAAAAAAAAAGAAAAAAAGGCTGGCTTGCTTCACCTGCTTTTAAATAATAAATAAACACAGCATTTGTATGCTGCCCTGCACTAGAAGTTTGAGTTAGGGCAAAAATAATAAAAATAAGTTTAAGAAAAAGAACTCACTAAGTATTCTTCATAATGTTGTGATAAATGGTACACTTTCAGTATTTCACTTCATGCCTTAAGTGATCTTGCGATGCGAGTTTTACTATATCCATTTTGCAGATGTGGGCACCGAGGCTTCCAAAGCAATATGGCAAGATCACACAGCTAGTGCACAGCAGAGCCCGCCTAAGACTTGAAGGAAGGTAATCATATCTGCACCTCTTCTCTCAATGAAGAAATTATCTCACAAGTGAATGGAGATTCTTTAGACTTCTAGGGACATGGCATTGACTTTAAAATACTCCTGTATTTCAGGTTTCTCTTCCTAATCAAGGCTAATGAGTGTTATCTTTCAGAGTTGGGGGTTGGGGGGGCCTTCTCTGGAAAATTTGACTTGTGCTCCTGCAGATGCCTCCAGACCCTGCTAAGATCAGGGCTAAGGGAGCATATATACTGAACAGGAAGCTGTCCTGTTCATTTTGAAGAGTCTAGGAGTCCTCTCAAAAGGGAAAAACATCGGTCTCTTCTTTGGGTTAAAAATCTGTGCATTTCTCCTTTGAAATGCTTGCCTGTTAATTGGGAGGGCAGTGCATTAAATCATTACTACTCATTAATATTTCAGCATAAATTAGTTGATCAGGTTACCAAGAGGTGTGAAGGGCCCCAAGGGAATGATTTCTTGATGGAGATAGTGGGGAGTTGCCCAGGGGGGCTGTTTCTGGGTTGCTGCAGGGGTCAGGTGAGATCCTGACAGCCAGGGACCAAAGGGACCAGGCAGGGAGGCAGGGACAGGGTTTATCAGCTTAGTCCCAGAGGGGACTGCTTCCACAAATGCAGCTGTCCCTCCCCACTCCTGCATACATATGCACACATGCTGCACAAGGGTGCCCTGCTGTCTCTCCTGAGCTTGCAGGAGGTGTCCCTACCGACAAGGTTAGGAAAGGTACCAGCCAACTCCAGGCAGTTGCCTGGGTGGCCGGGGGCTTGTAACACAGCCTTTGGCCTCTAGGGGTCTCCAGTGCCCCAAGGCTTCAAGAGGATGCTGACCTGGCTCTGTTATCCCTCGGGTCTCAAATCCCAGAGGGCAAAAGACTGCAGAAAGAGACTGAGCGACTGAGCTTGCAGGACGCCTTCCAGGACCCCATAACCCTCTGGAACCTCTCATCCACCCGCCCTGCTCCCGCCTCCGGATTTATAGTATACTTAATGGCTGGACGGAGAGTCAGGGAAGGCAGAAATGAACTGCCCCACAGTCTTTGTCAAAGCCTCCCTATGCCTCAAGGTGTTTCCAAGGACTATCCTCTGCAGCCCCATCCCACTCTTCCAGGATGCCACCTCTCCAAGCTACAAGGACTGCAGTGCTCTCAGCCAGGTGGCCTCTGCATGAGGCTCTGGCGAAGACAACAGGGCTGGGTCCCCCCAAACACCAGCTCCTGCTGCCACTGGGGATAGATCTTGATGGCCAGACCCTCTCTGAGGTTCAGGATGAGCAAGAGGAGAACCCAGAAAGAGGGACTACGAAGCCCGGGTCCCGGGGGACGGGGGTGCTCTGTGAAAATGAAGTCATGAAGTAAAATTTCACAAGTGAGGAGTTCTGAGAAAAAAGTCTGTAAGAAACTCTGAGAGCCGTGATATTACCTCCAGCCACTGGTGAAGCTGCAATGGTTGGGGGTTGAACTAGGGCTTTCTAGTCCATTCTGTGACATGGGTTTAAATCCTAGCTCCACTAACTAGAATGAGATCGTTAATAATTGACCACTTCTCTATACTTAATTTTTCTCATCTTCAAAATGGTAATGATACCCTGTACTTTTTAGGGAGTTTTTAGAAGTGAATGCGAGCACATTCCATGGGGTACAGTCCCTGGCACGTTAAGGGTGTTCACTCATAGGTGTGGAGTTTCATACATTTTCAATCATGGAAAGCAAGAGGAAACAGCAGTAACTTGACCTCCACTCACAGGCATAGATGTGACTGGACTGGATTTATATTTTATGATCAATTTTAATATGTCACCTAATATTTTAAATTAACCACAAGTCTTGCTTTTTAAAGGACTTCTGCAGTGCAGAGGTTTTCTGTTTGTGTTTGAGCAGCCTTTCTATTCCAAGTGCCTGAGGCAGCACTTGTGGTCGGGGAACAGAAGCAACAGGTCTGGAACCCCAGAACCCCAAGTCTCTCCAACCATAGAGGTTCACACGTGCCTGCATTATATATTGGGATTTCAGGTAAGGGCTTATTGATTAAAGCCTTCTGCTACCTTTTTGAAAGGTTAAAAACCACTGCAAATATATTCTTGTGTATTTCAGGGAAACCTTTTCTTCTAAGCCTAAGGACACTCATCTCTAATTTTATCTGTTTTGAAACCCTGCTCTTTTGAAAACGGAGCACACCTGTATTCAGAAATGGTGGCACTTGAAATATTCAGCCCACATGTACCAAGAAACCAGGATGGGTAAGGAATCGCACCAAACGTTGTGGAGTCTCTGAACATGCACCAACCCATGTGGCCTGCTCCCAGGAATTCCTTCAGGGCCTAACAGTGTTTCTCCCCAGTTCTGATGAAAGTGGAGCACCTACCCTTACTTTGGATCAGACCCTTTACTTTGACCACAGAAGGTGCCCTTTCCCCTGGATGTGAACTTAGACAGTGGCCACATTGCAGAACTCAAGGTTGAAGATCATAGCCTTTGTATCTGATAGATCTGGGGTCAGATCTGAGCTCTGGCCACATCCAAGCTGTGAGGCCTTGGGTGAACCATCTCATCTCTTTAAACTTTAATTTTCTTATCTGTCAACAGAGGTAGGAACACACCTTAGAGGATTTGCGCTATGATTAAGTGAGGCAGTACCTGGGAAGCAATTAGCATGGTACCTGGCATGAGGCAGCAGTTCCCAGGAAGTGCCCCTTCACTGGCCTCCAACATACTGAGGCCACCACCCACCTCTCATCAACTATGGCTGGACCCTATCATTGCTCTCCATGGAACTCAACATCTCACTAGTGCTCATACTTGGGGGGTACAAAAACAGCAGCTACCACTGACTGACTGAATGCTCAATGTGGGGCAGGTACTTTGCTGAAATTTTTCCATCATTGTATCCAAGACAATTACATGGAGATAGTGAAGCTCAAAGAGAGTATGTAGTATAGCTAAGGTCACACAACCTGAAAAAGAACCAAGACAAGATGGAAGTCCAAGTTTATCTGCCCCAGAATTCAGGGATCTTTTCTCCCCGGCTTGCTGGCTCTTAAGAGTTTCCCAGTGCCCTGAGTCTGAAAAACCTCTAGTCTTGCAGTCCTCATTTTCCATCAGCAGAACAGGAGTGATACTTACTTTATAAGGTTGAAATAAAAATTAAATGAGATAGTACAATTTAAACCAAGCCTAGTACAATTTTTATTATGAAGAAGGCTTTGAATATATTTTAAATATACATGAACTTGTTCCATCTACGCTTTATCTGCTCTCTAAATTACTTAGAATTTCTTTTTTTCTCTTTTTCTTTGATACCCGGGAATGAACCCAGAGGTGCTTCACCATTGTACTACATCCCCAACCCTTTTTTTATTTTCTATTTTGATACAGGGTCCTGCCAAGTTGTTGAGTCTTACAAAATTGCTGAGGCTACCCTTGAACTTGGTGATCTTCCTGCTCTGCCTCCTGAGTCACTGGGGTTAAAGGTATGTGCCATGGGGCCTGGCTCTAAATCATCTCTTTAACTTTTGTTATGAGAAATATTCATAGAGAAGCTATAGATGTAGGTCTGGGTCCACGTGTGGTGTGCACATGTGTGTGAATATGCCTTCATGTCTGTGTGACCATGTGTGCACTACATGGAAAGTCATAGAGCAAAGCGCCACCCAGCAAGCTGTCCTCCGCGTCCCCTCAGCCTGCCCCTGCCTGGCTAGATTCCTTTCTCTCCCTCCAATCCAATTCACTTCTCATCTTGCTAAAAAACAATTTTCTTTTCCCCTTTTCCCCTGCCTCTGGGTTGGCTCCAGCCCTTTTGCTGTGCCTGTCACTTCTCTATGGTTCTGAGTGACACATCATTCACAAGAGAGAAGTAAAATAAAGTGGTTCAGCAAAGCCGAGCGTGTGTGTGTGTGTGTGTGTGTGTGTGTGCGTGTGTGCCCACACCTTTCGCCCTTGTCAAGAACAGCCAACTGGACACCTTGGGAGACAAGTCTTGCCCCAGAAGCACAGGAGGCACAAGGGGAATGCTGAGGGAGAGGTTTGAGACCTTTGAACTCTCTGCTCCTGCCGCAGATCACCCTGGGCAGACCCGGTACCTGCAGGGTGAGAGGGGCACCGTAGCACCTAGAGCCCCAGTTGCACAGAATGCATGACTTCTCCCCTTCAAGTCCCAGGCTGAGCCCTATCTGGGGTTCAGGTTCAGCCCTACCTACTTTTCTTAAGAGGCAAATCATGTCTCAACTTCAGTGTTACCTCCCTGCTCTCAGTTTCCCTGGCCAGTGCCTCAAGCACATTCTCCGGTTTTATTTTATGCTCTCCACTATCGCTTCCTGAAATTATCTCATTTGTTTATTTACCTACGTGCTTAGTTTTCTGGATACCTGGGAAATAAAAAATAAGGACTCAGTATCTAAACTTGTCTAGAACACCAGATCCCCTATTTACTAGCTGTGTGACCTTGGGCAAGTTGTGCGATCTCTCTGATCGCACAACTTCCAATTTACCATCTAAGAAATGGGCATGGCAAACCTGCTTCACTTACAAGATGGTTAGGATAAGTCAGTGTGTGTGAAGTCTTGGGTACAGTGCCTGACACACAGGTACTCTGCGTGTGTTGGCTACTATCATCAGTGTCGGAAATAACCATTCTCACCTGGCTATCAGCCTATCTTCCCTCTAGAATGGAAACAACTCGATGGCAGGACTTTGATCTGTGTTGTTCTCTGCTGAATTCCCCCATGCTGAAGAATAGGATGCAGCACACACTCATAATCATAGACACAATAAATATTTCCTGAGAAATCCGTCTTAGAACCCCAATCTGATTCAACCCCTGTGCTTAGTACAGGAGAGAGCCACATAAACAACTCATTACGCCATGGTGAGAACAGTGCAGAAGCGGAGTCCGAGCGCGGCGTGTGGGAGTACAAAGGGGGAGGCAGTCAGTTCTGTCCCAGAGCCTCAGAGACGCCTTCTCAGAGGAGGCCATAGTTACAGAGTCTTGAAGCTTGGAAACCCTTCAGGAAGCAGAGACCAGGGCAGGGGAAGGTTCTGCAGGAACACAAGGAGGCACATCTAAGGGCCCCAGAGTGTGAGTTGCTGCCTGTCATGTCACGTGGCTGCAGGGAGAAGCACAGGCAGGAGAGATGAGCACAGAGGGGCTGTGGGACCAGCTCTTGAAGGAGGTCTTGTTGGTCAGGCTCAGAAATCGGGATTTCATTCTGACAATAGTGAGGAGTCACTGAGCAAGGACAGGAGAAGCTCGATCAGAAGTACCGTTTTGCAAGATGGTGCTGGCTGCAGGGAGGAGAACTGAACCCAGAAGCCTTCAAGACAGGAAGCAGGGAGACCAAACACTGGGAAGGTCCAGGCAAGAAGGGACAAGAGCCAGCCTCCAAGAGTGGCAGGAAGGGAGAGGGAGCCCAAGTGCAGCTTGTCCAATCCTGGCCATGGATTGGCGGGGGAGGGTGGGAAAGAATATGGAGGTTGGACCACACATGCTTAATGATGCCTCTGGAGGTCTGGTTGTGCCATTGGCCACAGCAGGGAATCTGGGGAAAGCACTGGGCAGGGGTGTGGACGGTGCTCACTGACTCCAGCCTTGGATGTTGTAACCTTGGAGGTGCCCAAAGAAGGAGACCTAACGTAGGTAAGGGGTGGCATTATTTGGCATCTACAATGTGCCAGAGCTGTGTTTGGCACCTTCTGTATTTTGTCTCATTTAACACTTAGAACAAACCTTTGAGAGATGGGGCATTATTGTCTTGATTTTATAGGCACCAAAAGTGGGGTTCAGAGAGGAAATGATAATCTCTTTTTCGTGGTTAACATTTAAGAACTCTAAGAAGATCTTTGTGATTAAGCAACACTGTACAAAGAGCATGTAAAGAGAAGGATCAGAAAACATAGTCACTCAGGTAATGTGGGGGCAGATCGTGGAAATCCTTGAATGGAAATAATAACTGCCCTGCAGGGGTATTGTGAGAAGCAGGTGAAATGTGGCTTATGGAAAAAAAAAAAAACATCAGTGAATTATAAAATGTTGAGCAGATATAAGGAGTTCTAGTCATGGCCAGACCTTCTTGTGGTGACTAGCATTGATGACATAATGACAACAGATGATTTACAATGTTCAAATCTGTGATTATTAAGTGATATTCCATAACGATGACTTCTCCCCTTTCTTCTTACCGATAATTTGATGAAAGAATCTTTCAAACATGGTGGTGCCTTTTCTTTCCCCCCATCACACTATCAACATGTCCCCTTTGAAAAAGGAGAACCTCTCCCAGGCATGATTCTAATATGGTAGAACTGAGAAAGAAGAAGGGGATTTGATAATCAAACACACCCAGCTGATCCCCACTATAAACATCAGTGGCTTAGTTATTTCCACTGTCAGGAAGAGACGCAAAAATATTAGGATGCAATCAGCAGGCCTCCCAGCTCCTCATCCTTTGCACAGGAATGGAGAGTGGCAATGCTTTGTAAGGGATTTGGGCTGAGTCACGGTTAGTGAGGTCCCTCCTCAAACAAATATAGGTATGTGTAAGTCATTGGTGCCCTCCTTGACTTTAAATTTCAGAAATACGTGCCCAGAGGCTCCCCTGGGCTGCTCTTGACCCCTCCCTCTATGTTCTCTCTCTTCTCATGTCTCTGGCTCCTTCTGTCTCAGGCCTCTGCCCCTTCTCCCCATTAACTTGTCACTATTCTGCAGGGCCTGGACCAGCACTGTCCAAAAGAAATATAAGGCCAGCCACACATATAAGTTTAACTTTTCTGGTAGCCACATTAAAAATTAAAAAAATATATGGGTGAAACCAACCCTAATATATTTCATTTCACATGATATATCCAGAATATGTGATCAACATGAGAAATTATCCATGAGATCTTTTACATTCTTTTTTAAAATTAATATTCAGAATCCAATGTGTATTTTATATTGATAGCACACATTTCACACGCTCAAGGGCCAGCTGTGGCTAGTGGCTACCATACTGGGCGGTTATGACATGTTAAGCTCAGACCTGGGGTATAAATTCCCTGCTGCGTTGGCTCAGTCCAGCATTCAGGATGTATCTGCATGGTGAGTTTCTGTACAAGGAATGGTGGGACTGGCTATTGAAGTGTCCATGCTGTGGTGACGCTATTCCCTTCCTTCTGCATGGCAGAGAGGCAATTAAAGAGACACCAACCTGCCCCTAATTGGTCAGATGAGCCCAGTTCACTGCAGCTCTGAGGCTGAAGCCTAACTGATCTGCCCGTTCCTTCCCTCATAAATAGAATACGCTTAAATTCACAATCACTGACCACACAGCCACCCTCCTGGACCTTCATCTCCTCCCCTACAGATGGCAGCGGATGCTTCTGAAGAATAAAGAAGAAAGGTCATACCCAGAGTCCAGCTGCATGGTCATTTAATACAGGAATCAAGGGCCAAGGCTGGATTTTCAAGAGCAAGTAAATATCCCTGGAGACCTGTTCCCAGAATGAACTCCGGAGGCAAAGCACGCAAACAGACTGGGTTCCTGGGGATTTCCCGCTTGACCTCAGAACAGTTTTGCTGTGACTTTAGGCAAGTCATTTTACTCTTGTGCAGCATGTGAACTCCCTCTAATGCAGGAAGGGGCCATGGAACAGTGACATGCAGCCTGGATACATGTCTCAAAATATGTGAAGACCAGTGAGTTGGGTGGTGGTTAGCAGCCCTCTTGCAGGGACCACACTTCACCTTGACCTTCCCCCAGGAGAGAAGCCCACTGCTGGAGCACATGTGTAGCTGGCAGGCCCAGCCTTCTGCTGGTGGGCGGCCCTTGGCCCTTCCCTGGGCTGACCAGGCTGGGCCGACTGCCTCTCCCCTCTCCTGCTCAGCTGAGCACTAACAGTAGCCCGTGGTACAGCTGCGGGCAATACCACACCCCGCCCCCTCTTGCTTTTTTGTGGTCTCCTCCTTTGTGACTGCTACTGCATATGTTTTATTAAAAGGGAAAGAGAAGGGAAGACAAGAGGTTATGTACATGGGCATGCTCAAGAATCTTAAGATTGAAAATCTTCTGCTCCATGCTAAATGCCTAAGGGCTTTGGCATTTTGCCGACTCCAAGTAAACCCCAAGAGGAACATTTGGGTGGGGAAATAGGAAATGGAAGAAAATCAAAGCTCTCTCTTAAGATATTCTGGTTCTAAAATATGAGGTTTTCTCATGTTTTCTTGAAACTGTCTGCTTTCCCCCAATATTCTTACTCAAATTTTTGGACATGAGGTTGATAAGCTTTCTGACCTTGAGCCATGTTTTCCTCATTGTATGTGACTCCGACTTGAGGCTGCGTGAAAGGACAGGTCATTCTCAGTGCCTCATGAGATACCCAGCATTTCCGAGCCCTCTTTTCAGATCCTCAGGAAACTTCCCCTAGGCCAATATATGTTCAAAATAATGAAACCAGATATATATACTTCCAGGTTACCAGAGGAGAGGTGATCCAGGGCCAACCCCAAGGAATTGGTAGAGTTTCCAGCTAACTCCGCTGTGCTGTGCTTGGTGTTCCCTTCAGCTGGAACTCAACTCCCCTGCTCTCCCCATCCCTGTGGCTCAGCTCAAACTCTCCCTCCTTTGAACACTGATAGCTCTCATTATCTGTACAAATCAATTGCAGATTAATTAGATCAGCCTCTCAGCCCCTCCTGTATTGAACTGATGTTTAGAACTTATATCATCATTTACCTGTTCCCGGATGTAAGCCTGCTTCCCTAACCAGAATGGAAGATCATTGAGGGCAAAGGCTTTTAAAACTTTTATCCCTCACTACCCTTAGGTCAGTACCAGAGGAGGAACCCTGGGTTACAGCATCTTCCCACGCTTGAAAAGTACAAAAAAACAAAAAAACAACAACAAAAAAAAAACCGAATCAAACAGCAACTACTAAGACCAAAATCTTCCTTAGAAGAAGCCGATGGAGGTTGGGTTGGTTTAGGAGCAATAGGACTCAGATCTCATTCCATGATTTCCCTTAATTGCTGTGTGACCCAAACTAAAGTGGTCCTCTTTTTTGAGGTTCCTTCCCCTTCCTTTTCCAAGAAGAAGGCTAAAATCCTTCTAGTTCTCCTTCTTAGACTAAACAGACATAAACAAGACAATAAGCCACGTGAGTATGAATTACAGGAGCTCTGTAAAATGCTCCCTGCCCTTTGGAAAAGGATGCCTTTATAAAATGTATACAAGGTCTTATTTTCCAAAAGAAAGAGTCGAATCACCAAAAGCACACTGCACAGGGTTCTGATAAACGCTAACCAGAAAACCTCAACACTAAGCATCTCAGTCAGCAGAAAGTGCCCATGCAGATATCTCCAGTCCCTCCAGATTACCTCTTGTTTGTGAGCTGGAGAGGGATTTTGGAGCACCCTCTCAGAGGGGATCTCACTTATGCGATTCTCCCCAGGGGCTAGCCTGTGCCTTGGGAAAGGGGATCTGGAGGAACTGATGACGCACACACGGACACTCTGTGCCCTCTGGCCTCACAGGTAAACAACCTGTCAGGAGGCCTGGAAGTAACACCCAGAAAAGGATCTTGAGGGCCATGGACAGAAGATGCTTCCCATTCTTGAGACAAGACCAATGTAGCAGAGCAGGGACCTCCTGTCCTCCCTAGCCATTTCCTCCTCACCTCCTTTCTTATGCCCATACTGCAGCACACACCACTCCTTTGGGGGTGGGGGGAGCCGGCTCCATTTTGGGTGAGTAGAGGGAAGCAAGAGTCAAGAATGTTTCTGTCTTCTCCCTGGCTGCAGCCCTGCTGTCAGACCTTTGGAGCCAGCTGCTCTCCAGCAGGGAAGACTATGGTCTGTCTGACATTTGCTTCCTGGTCTTCCAACATTCCTCAGTATCCATGAGCTGCATCTTTTCACATCACATCCCTCCTCAAAGAAGCAAAGCATGCATCTTTTTCCCAGAGCAGATGCAGCTATGGTACAGACAGCACAGGATCACTGGGGCAGCATTGCTTGGTCATGCCCTCTGTGCTGCACAGCAACTTATTGGCAGCGGGGGAAAGGGAACTTTGGAGTTGTGCCTTAAACAAACAACATACATACAACTGTGTGAAGTCAAGACAGAAACACAAACTTCAGCACCCTCTGCTGTTGCCTAAGGTCATCAGACTGCCCCCCAGGGGATCTGGTAAAATATTTCAGCTGCTTGGTTAATACTGGCATTGCATGTCTTCCAGTGAGCACCATCAGAGAGTCACTTCAACATGCACACCACTAGGGAAGGATAGGGGCAGAAATAATTGACTTACAATATATGTTTTAGATTTCTGATTGTGATTGGTCTGTGCTGACATATCATTGTACCTGTTGGATAAGGTCCAGATTGCCTGGCTACAAGCATGGCCTTTTGTAATCATTATCCTTATAACAAAACATTTGCTCCTACTCAGGGCACCCTGTTCCCAAGGCTAGGAAGAGCACACACACCGTTCTTTACAGAGGGGTCTGTTCAATCACTTTACAGTGCATTAGCTTGATTTTTAGTTAATATTTGGCTTAGGTCTATATACCCTGGATAAATATGTACCATGAAGAGGAACTGCTTGGGGAGGAGAAAACTCCTCTGGGCTAGAATAGCAGTTCACAAGTTCATTCTCCTGGTAGGCAGGAACACTCTGGGCACCCGTGGCTGGGTTCGGCACTGTGCATGCTTGCTTCTCCTGTGGGTAGCCAGCTTCCTACAGATAGCTGTGAACACAAGCGCGCGCGCGCACACACACACACACACACACACACACATGCTACAGGCAGTGTTGGGCTGTATACCCAGATGATCACAGAAACAGGGAGAGATCTGCTTGATGATACCAGCACATCTCCCTTTCTGCACAGGAATATTCTCCCCTAGTGTCTCCAGTGCTCTGCCCTGCTCAACTCAATCAATGGGGCTTCTACCCCCACCCTGGAGACACTATTTGCACCCTAGAGGATTCACTCTTTGGAACTCCCCTCCCCCAGTTGAAGTGAATGGGAGAGCGACTAGCCTCTAAAGAAATGCTACAGGGCTCTAGGAACATGTGAAAACAGATGTACTGTGCATTAGGATCTCGGTGCCTTAGGGTCTTCCCCAAATATAGTGAACCTTACACAGTTCAGTTCAGCATCTGCACAGCAGGCAAAAGCCCTCGTCATCTTCTGCATCTTTATGCAGCCCGATTGGATTTTCTGAAGCTAATGGGAGTTGAACTAACTTTGAGGACTTAAACCAAGCAAAAGCAATATAGGTCAGGCAGAGTGCCCAAGCCGTGTGACAGCCATGCAACACCAGGAGACAAAATCAGAGCGATCTCCAGCTATCCCCTCAAGTCCACTGCTCAGCTCCACAGGATAGAACTAGGAGACGCGGAATCATCACCCCCTCTGCCTACAACTGTCAGGCGCCAGGGCACGAGGGTTATAGGGAGGCAAGCGGATCCCTCACCAATGCATACACCAAAAGGGCAATGAAGAGGAGATAGAGAAAAATCGCGAAATCCCTGCACTGTTACCTTGAATCCTTGCAAGAGCCCTCCTTGCAGTATCAGCTGCTCCCCAAATCTCCAACGACTGGGAGGAGACTCCTAAAAGATTCCAGATTTTCGTGCAACATCTCTAGTGGCAGCTCTCCAAAGTTTTTACTTCATGATTTCTTGTGGCTCCGTCTCGTTTGGGGAAACGCGAATGCCTCCCCCTCAGCTTGTGAGAGGGAGCGGATGTCTCTTTTCAAATTCTCTTGCTCTTCGCTTTGCTGTTGCCGCCGCTGCCGCCGCCGCCGCTAGACCACTTGCCTGCTGCCTTCCCGCTGAGCAGCAAGGATCCCAGTCGCCCAAAGCATCTTTGAAGTGAGGCTTTGGCGCTGGGCTGGGGACACGCGGGGTGGGAGAGGTGAGGAAGTGGGAAACCCAGCCGGGGGAGTCACCTGTCCCTCTACCGAGAGAGACCCAAGGTCTTGCCTTCTTTCCAACTCTAAAAGACTCACCCGCCCTCTCTGTCATCCAAAATCAGAGCCTTAGACCGGGGCAAAGATCGTTCCTCCGGCTCCACTGCTTCCCCGGCTGCCTGCAGACCCACCGGCGCCCTCGGAGCGCCCCGCAGGTGCATAGCCCTGGACAAACGCTCTCCCGGTCCTCCGAGCTCAGCGGAGGCGCTGCCCAAGGAGCGGCGAACAGCTGGCGAGGCGGGCGGATTCCATCCCTGGGCTGCAGCCCGGCGCGTCCCCGCTCCCAGTCCGCGCTCCGTACCTAGGCAGTGTCACCTGCAGACTCAGACACCAGATGAGTGTCTTAAGATAACAATGCTGCCTGGCCTGCCTCTCTCTTTTTTTTTCTTCTGCCTGTAGGTCGGCAGCCAATAGGACGCAGCGACACACTCCCCACAGGTGCCCATTGGCTGGGCGGCCTGGCAGGGGCGGGCTCTGAGCCCCAGCGGCTGGCTCCTCTGGTTTGCTGGCAGCCTGGGGTACGGCTCCGGGTTAACCCTCCCGGTTTTGCAGCAGGGACTTTTTGGCACCGAAAAGGAAGCCTCAGATAAATTCAACGGCTGGGTCTGGGGCAGGGGCGGGGATCAAGTTTGGATAGTCTAAGAAGGCTGCGAAACAAGAAATAGCTGGGGAGCTAATTACATTTTCTCCTAATCTTCCCGAGTTATAATCATCATTTGTCCCAGCCCATTTTGTTTGCTTGCTTAACCAGAACTCCCAGAGATGGGGACCCATTTTCCTTCTAATCTGGGGTTTCGTTTGGTTGTTTTGTGTATTTCAGCTTTCTGAGTTACTTAATTAGAAGTGAGCCCCCAAGTGAGAAATAGTAAAGACACACACACACACACACACACACACACACACACACACGGAGAGAACGGCAAAAGATAGCAGGAACCCCTCAAGATGGCTAGAGATGTTGGACAGCTAAATTAAGAAACATCCTGCCCCCACACCAGGACTGTGAAGACAAAGGAAAGAATAACTTCAGGGTTCTAGGGAGATATTAAAAAAAAAAAAAAAAGAATTGTTTTGCCGGTGTGCTGGTGGTGTTTTCCTTCTGTGTGTTCCCTTTCACTTCAGTGTGTGTCAGGAAGAGGGACTTGGTTTTAAAGGAAAACTAGAGGAATCAGAACAGGACCAGCCTTGTCTCTGTGAAGCAGGTGCTGCTGCTGAGCCTGTGAATTGAGAGGAAAAGAGCCAGAGGGTGGGAGGGGGGAGAGAGAGGAAGGGGCAGAAGAGAGTAAAGGAAGAGAACATTAACTTTGCACTAAAGGGTGTGAATTCTGTATTTTTGATGTCCTAATGAAGGTGCAAAGCTGACTGGCATACTACACTGCATTTGGGCAAGAGCATGGGAGAGTCCTTGTTGAAGAATAATCCAATTCAGCAGAGGAGCTGGGGCTTGAAACTGGCAAAGGGATTTGGGGGATTCACATACAGTCAGAGGATGGTGGAAATGTGGGGGAAAGAATATACAGTCATAAAAGGAGAGAAGTCTCTCAACTTACTTTCCTTGAATGGAGAACAACACCAGAGATTATTTTGTAAATAATCAGAAAAAAAACATACATAGGAATTCAGAGGTTTAGTGTCAAAGTAGCATACAACTGAATTAGCTAAAAAGTATGTATTAAGATACACAGTAGAAAATTCTGCAAGAATAGGTGTTCTGAATGAATGAGGAAGGTGAGAAATAGCGTCTCTCACATGCATACCCTCATTCTCACCACTCCTGACTTTCACCTGTATTTCCTCCTCTGACGTACTGCAGGTATGTTTACTGAAGTTACAAAATATGCCAGGGAAGGGTGATCTTCTAGGATAAAATATCTAAGTGAATCAGCGAAAGTCTAAATCCATTGCTGCCCAACCTATGGCTTTTACTCCTGTGATGTCTAGGGGTACGGGTGCACTGAACTTGTTCCAAGTAGTGACATAGGACTTTGGCATTCTTGTAAAACAGTGTAATGGAGTGGGTAAATGGAGCAGTGGTTGGACAAATGATTATCAATATCCATGGAAAGAAAATGAAAGATTCTGAGATCTTTTGAGGACAGAAGAGGGTGGAGTTGGAAGGCACAAAAACAAGAAAGAAGATTTATCTATGCTTCCTTCTCCTATGGTATCCCAAACCATTTAACAAGAATGTAATGAAGTAAGATCACACCAGAAAATTCTGGTAGAATATAGTTTGATGAGTGTTTGCCTATATATTTATTGGTGTAACCACTACCCACATTATTTCCAGCATCCCAGGAAGCACACTACGGATCCTTCTTGGTAAGCTCTCACCCCCCACCCCGCCCCGGGCTCCGAGATAATATTATTCTGACTTCCATCCCCAAAGGTTAATGTTACCTGCCCTTGAATTTCATAATTCAAGAATCTTAGTGTGTAAATTCTGTGTCTTGTTTCTTTCACTCATCCTTACATCAGGGAGAGTAATTTATGAAATTGCATTTTTAAAAATTGTGTAAGTAATCCATTGCATGATTATATGACATTTATCCATTCTCCTATTGATTTATGTATGGGTTGTTTCCATTTTTGTCTATTATTAGCAAACCTGTACTTATCCTTTAGTGTGTGTACATGTGTCATTATTAATTGTAGGTAAACACCAATGAGTGTAAGTCACTTAATTGACTGTTGGTTTCTACACTGGAGAAAATCTTGTGAAGACAACTCTGAATTCTATTTTCTGTCTCAAATAGTATAATAAGGTGATGATGGCAAATAGCTAACACTATTGTGCCAGGTCCTCTGCATACAAACATACTCTCATTTCCTCCTTATGACCACCCTAATTTATGCACTATTATTTCTATTTTCCAAATAAAATATTGCAAAATACAAAACACTATATTCAGAGACAAGACATGCAATTTGGACATGGTCCTTCCCCTTTGCAGATGCATGTGGCTAAGTGCTCAGTGAGTGGAGCTATGAGAAAAGGAAGAGGTGGAAGGTCACCCTGTGGAAGGGAGGCTGGAGATAGATCTGAGGGGATGGGATACTCTGATGGATGAAAAGTGTTATATTCCAGGTGTACAGAACACGTGGAAGAAGTGAAAATAGGAACTGGGCTTTACTTTGATGTGTGCGTACGTGTGCATGCATGTGAACACATATGTGCATGTGTACACTGAGAACACGGGAAGAGATAACAGTGCAGTGAGCCATCCGTCTAGAGGAATAAATAGTGTGAAATTTAGAAGAGTCTTCAAATTTCCAAACATCGTGTTTGAACTTTAACCTGTAGGGAAAAGAATGTCATGATGAGAATAAGATTTCATGAAGATCAACCTCGTACCTGTATAGAATTGGTTGATAGCAGGAAAAGCAATGAAAGGTTTCTGTAAGATTCAAGGAGCGGCCACTGCCATTTAAATATAGGAAGGAGGGCTTCAGGAGAAAAGTCAGGATTGGAGATAATAGCTACCTTATAATGCTAAAAATAATATAAATACTTGCATATTTATTATCTGTGGCTGGTGAAGTGGGCAGAGACGAGTGATCTCCTTTTATTGATGAAGAAACTGAAGATGAAAATGGTCCAAACTCACCTGCAAATATGGAGACTTGAACCAAATATGGAGACTTGAACCCATGTCTGTGGTTTCACTAGATCAGGTTGCTTCAACATAAAGGCGATGACTGAGATGGGTACACACGTGGCCCGCATGATTTAAAATGCAAAGGGTCACTCTGTAGATATGGTCTCTGTGAACTGCAATCTCTACCCCCATCTCTAGATGTTTCTTTCTCAAAGAGGAGACCACATGTCATCACACCCATTCTTACAGGAATAAAGTGCCATGGGAAAATATGCTTTTTATTTACACAGCTTTCTCCCATGACTGTTCCATAGAGAGAAAGGTATCTAAAGGCTTGAGATACCAATTTTCAACTATTTCCAACTTGGTATAGATTTTTTAAAAGACTAGACATCAACCCCAAATAATTCACTTTCATTTTCTAACATGACTCAAGGTTCTTCAGGAAGTTAGAAAGGATTTCAAAATGAGAATAAATTACATACTACTCAAAAGCAGGAGGGGTATTACTTCCCCCCATGCTTTAAATATGTGTGTGTGTGTGTGTGTGTGTGTGTGTGTGTGTGTAGTTGCTGACGGGCCTTTATTTTATTTATATATGGTGTTGAGAATCAAACCCAGTGACTCACACATGCGAGGCAAGCACTCTACCACTGAGCAACACCCTTGCCTCTTCCTCCATGCTTTGACTAATGCCCAGGATAAGGGAGGCACTCAAGTGTTTGCTGAATGAATTATTGTGGTCCATAAAATCTTGTTTGGGGTCTTAGCTCCACATTAGCAGATTGATGTTTAGAGCATCTCACACATGTTAGTTTCCTTATCCATTAATGAGAGATTGGAAGTAGTAGATCATCTGGTAGTTTCATGCCATTTCTCACATTCTAGAATGAAGTATGTTTTCCTGGCATTAGTCTGATTATTCAATGGCAAATCACCTTGCCTATGTATGCTTCATATCTTTTTAAATTTTTTTATGCTAGAAATTTTTGAAAAAAAGGAACCGTGAAGTCTATGTTCTTCTTAGGAGAAGAATGAAGATGGGAATGAATCTTAAAAGGTCATTGGCCGATACATCTTTTTTGCAGCAGTTTGCAGTGCTCATGGCAATATAGCTTTGGTTGATTTTTGGGTATGTCAAGTTTAAAAACTAAACTTATATTGAAGTACTTTTGTTTATTTTTTCATGGTAAACAGATCTTTTACTCCTTAAATGTGACCTTAAATATAGCTGATTCAACTAGATTGAACTATTCAACTATTCAACTAGATAAACCTTGTGAAATGTAATGCACACCTTTTTTGTCTATTAAAGTACACACATTTATGTATGTCGATAAATTTGCAGCAGGTAGATCAAGGATGTAATTGTTTATAAAGTAGAGGTCCTCTGAAAAGGGTGGTGAATTAAACTCATATGTGGGAACTCCACTTAACAGTCTTTATAGCACGTGGTATTTAAATCAGCATTGAAGAAATAATGTTGGCAGGACAGACTTTTGAACAAGTTATTGGTTATCACGTGTAAGAAAGTTAAACATCACATTCTAGCATTTCCCTTTTCTACCACACAAATATCATTTTTCTACCACTGTTTTCTGCACACTGTTGGCATCTTTAAAAGGCAACATTGCCCAACTCGACAGCAGACAGATCTTCATGGGCTTTTGGTGGTATTCTTATTCCTTAGAATACTTAGGCAGGGGGCTAAATATTTACCCTGCTCTGCTCCTGATGAGTTAGGACTGACCTGGCTCACATTCAGGGGTATTCTTTTATTGCTTTTTCACTTGTTAAGGATGCTTTTCCATTTTTCTCACATATTCTCCCAGATTTGTTCTATTTTTCTGGATCCTTTAAAACCAAAGTTGCAACATGTCTTTGGTCTAAGTCTGCTTCTTCTATCAACTATAGCATTTCCCAAATCATCTTTTTATTGGTTACTGTAGATAACATTTGTGACAGAAATGAAAGGAAGAGGCAAAAGTTAAAAGTGAAAGTTCTGCTCTCCTGCTTAAGGGTATGAGACATATTGACTTTATTCTTTATTGTGTATCTCTATCTATCCATCTATCTCTGTCAATGTAACATTTTTTTTTTTTTTACTTTGCAAAGTCAATGTTAAGTAAAAATATACACATGTGCATTTATCTTAGCACTTGCTTATCCAACGGACAAATCCAACTAACATTGGGCACAAAGAGATATGGATGGGACAACCTACATGCATAAAATCACTAAGGGAATTTGCATCTAGAAAGACACCCCCACCCCATCACCACCAACCACACACACACCTGCTCCCGAAAGCGCCCTTTAAGGTGTGTGCCTTTCCCAAGGCATTTGGATGATAATGCGACAGGGAAGAATTTGCATTGCAAAGAAGAATTTTTAAAAATGCGGTGCAGATAGTTAATAGCCAAGAGCGTGGCTCCTGCAGGGGGATGCAAAGGAGGAGGAGGCGGGAGCACTGACAGCCAGCTGGGGGCTGACCTGATTCCCTAGAATCCTCAGCTCCCTTCCTCTTCCCTCCCAGCGTCCTTCCTTCCCTTTTTTCTCGCCCTCTCCCCCCTTTTTTCCTTTTCCCAGATAAACTGCTCCGGGAAACAAAGAACTCAGGCTCTCCGGACAGCAGCGCTTGAACCGAGCGCTCTGCCAGCGGCTCCTCGTTCCGGGGACCAGGGCTCCCCGGCTCTGCATCCCTCCCCAGCCTCCCCCGCCTCCCGCGCTCGCTCGCTCGCTCGCTCCCTCCCCGCTCGCTTCCTCCCCCACCATCGCAGCGCTGGGAGGAAGGCGGCTGGGGCTCAAGATGGCTTTAGCCCGGCTCTGCGCCCTGCTCGCCTGCTGCTGGGGGCCGGCGGCGGTGCTGGCTACAGCCGCCGGCGACGTGGATCCATCCAAGGAGCTGGAGTGCAAGCTCAAAAGCATCACGGTGTCGGCGCTGCCCTTCCTGCGCGAAAACGACCTGAGCATCATGCACAGCCCCTCGGCCTCCGAACCCAAGCTCCTCTTCTCGGTGCGCAACGACTTCCCGGGAGAAATGGTCGTGGTGGACGACCTGGAGAACACCGAGCTGCCCTACTTCGTGCTGGGTGAGTCCCGGGGGAGGTCGAGGCGGCCGCAGGCGCTGGACCGGCGCCCCCACCCCCCACCCCGGCTCGCTCCACACACCCACTCGTCGGCGACATCCCCACCCCCACTCCTACCTCCCTGGATCCGCCCCACTCCCGGACCGTTCTCCACACCCACTTGCAGGCTAGCGCCTCGGTGCACCTGACTTCTCCCCAGATCCGACCTGGGTGCTGGGCCCTCGGCCTCTCCTCAGCCTCCAGCCCCAAAGGAACAGGTTCACGAGTGAAACCTTTCTCAGTCTTGCCCCTCCTGCTTTTAATTCTGGAGCACAGCCGCACAGCACTTCTGGTCTGCCACAGCTCAACTCCCATAAGCCCTTCTCCTCGCTCCCTGACCACATGCTCAGCTCTTGCTTCACACCCTCTGGACACCCACAGCCACCCACAGCCATTCCCGGGGTTTTAGAGGAAGGTATTCGGTCATCACCTTGTAAGGCATGTGCAGGCCCAACTGCACCGGCTGTGCCTCTAGTCTTCAGTCCCTGACAGCCCTATGTGTCACCAGGTTGCTGACACCTTCCTTCCAAATACTCAAGTTTCTTAGTGTGTTCATCCTTGGGAGGTCCTACCTCTTTGCCTAAATGTAACAACCCCCTCACTTAGCCACCTCCACATCTCCGTGTGTCATCATAGTTCCTTGGATAAAGAAATCACCCAACTGTGCTCTATTAAATTGGTTTCTTTGTTCCCAGAGCTGCCTTAGAGAGGCATAGACACCTGTGCACACAGAAAGACCTCCCCTGGCACGAGTCTCCTCTTTCCTTTGTTTACATCTGTCTCTTTGGGTACCTTCCTTGTCATTTTCTTAGGCCATAGCACTCCTCAGGTACGGGAATCGCTATATCACTTTGAATTTCCCCTCTTTATTATTATGGAGTCATAAAGCTATTGAGGTCCTGTTTCAACGTCTTGCAAAGCACTACAGGTTCACAGGACTTCGTTCACCAAACCTCTCCACTTCTCCATGTGCAGATGTGTCTCTCACCCTGCTATGTGCGCCCATTGCGTATCTGTTTCTTTAGTGAGGCTGTATATATTCTTATTTTGCCCAGGAAAGAATTCAAAGAAAACCACAAACCACAACTCAGTCTCTAGATTCCAAGGTGGTAAGGAAGAAAGAAAGAAAAAAAGGAGAAAGAAAGAAAGAGAGAGAGAGAAAAAGTGTGGTTCCAGGACACTGTCACATCTACTCACAGGGACATGGCTTCCTGACAGCCATATGTAGGTTAGAGCCACATGGCAAACTCTTGTCTCTCTCTGGTTCCCCCTTCACAGGAGATAGTAAAAACATTAGCAAGTGGATGAGAAAACCCTTACTCCCAACTCCCATGGAAAAGTAATTTAAAAAATTGCCTGGTCCTTTGAAAAGTTGGCTTGTAGTTCCTGGAGTGCACCTCCATTGAATCATTCAGCACAACCTACACTCTTGATAGGATTATTTATTTTTACATTAAAAACATCAATAACATAATAAAAACTGGGGGCTGTATGAGAATGGGAACGTTGTGGATATGGTACTCATTACCATGTACGATTGCTGGGTTATTCAGAGGATGTAAATTTTGTGTGGAAGTCATGCTGATGTCCAAGTACAGTCTGTTCATCATAATATATAGAATGAGTATGGAGAATTATGTGTTTCTAAAGGGGTTCTTTTGGGTTCTGCATGCAAGTGCATATTGTGCATAAAGAAGGACATGTGTAGATGAAAAGAGGGAGAGTTGACTACCAGGTATTCAAAATTCCACTTTCTTTTTTTGCAGAATTCTAATGCTGGGACTGAATATCTTGATAGGCCTACCATGATGCGATAGGCACTTTAGAAGCTCAGAGTTAAAGAATGGCTTTTCTGCACTTCTGTGCAAAGCTGCCCACTGCAGCACCCTGTTTGGGTTGCTATGGTAACCTAGCTGCAAGTTGGTATTTGCACATAGGCAACAGCACAGTTCTCTCACTTCAGGGCCAGGTGCACTTTTTAAATGCATCAATTGTCCCCTCCCCTCCTCATTAATGAGGTGTGCTAGAATTAGCAATATGCTGGTACCTATTAACCCTGGTGGCCCAATATTCCAAAGGGGAGCAAGGATAACTCTCAGCTTCATTGGTGGAGCCAAACTGGGCAGAAAGGGGGAAGAGTCCAAGTTCATGGAGGGCAGACTCAAGGACAGGTGTTTTTGAAGTTAACTCCTGTGGTCCTGGATCCTGTCAATCATGGCCAACACAAAGGGCTGTAGTGACTACTGCTCTTCACTTCCTCTCTCCCATGTGCTTACGCCATGCCTGGAGAAATCTGAATCGGTCACACCCAGGAATTTATTAAGCATGAACTTGCTTAGCTCTCTTAGGCCCTAAGACAAGAAAATTAAAAAAATAAAAAGCTCCCATTTTCAGGTCCTCTCACTGGAGACACCCCATGCCTGCTAGAGCTGGATGGTACATGATTGTGTAGTATGGATGTTAAGAAGTCTAGGAATGCTTTGGAAGGAGATGCTTCCATAATAAGTTTGTGTCTCCATAGAAGACGCAAACTTGACCAAAGGCTACCCCTTTGGGTGGGGGGAAAAATGAATACAGACAGCAAAAGCAAGCTTTGGCCTCCCTTTGTTTCCAGGATCAAGGCCCATCACTTCAATGAGGCAAAGTTTTTCTCAAAAGTTGTATTACAGTTGACTTTTCACATTTCATATTCCTCCAAGTCTGCCAAGTCTTTCCAGAACTCTTTCAAATCTTTGCATGTATTAATTCCTCTGCAAAGAAGGCTCCTTGTCTCTTCCTTACCTGGTGGCCATCCATTCTTCCTTCTGAACTCTGCACTCAGGTCACCGCTCTACGAAGCCTTCCCTTCCCTCCAAAGGTGGTCTTAGTTCTCCCCACTTCTGTGATCTTTACATGGATTAAAATGCAAAGCAAATGAAGGAAATTAAAGGAAGGCTGGATTTGGCTTGGACTAGGAGAGGTGAAGATTTGAGGTCATGTTGGGAATGAATCTGAGAATGGAACTTGCATGCCTGTGGCGTAGTGTGGAGAGTGCTGGGGCTGGAAGAGTGGTGGGAACCATGCCTGGTCCTGGAGAGGGGGCGTGGGTGTCCAGACCCTCAGCCTTGTTAGTTTGGCTTGTAGGATAATCCCAGGCATGTGTGGGGGAGACCATGTCTCCTCTTCTTTGAGGTGGGTTTGTAAACTGTGGTGCAAGGGATATATGTGACTTTCGGATATGGGTTTTTTTGGGGGGTGGGGTGGGGGGAGAGGGGTTACACATAGTTTTGAATTGGAATATGTTTATGTAGGGAATGTCATCTTTCCCACAAATCCTAATTGTACTGTGTCTGACCCTTTTCTTTATGGTACTTATCTGACAACTCTAAGCTGGGTAATCTAAACACACATTTCAAGATGTGCTATAAAAAGTCTCCAAAGTATTGAAAAATAACTGCGGTTTCTAATTTTAAATACTTAGCTATCTAAGTCTTAGTATCCTCTCAGAAGTTTTTAAAGGCTTGACAGATTCATCAACTGAAGTTTCATACCTCAGCTTTCACAACAGTGGAAACCTATTTTGGAGGTATACTTGATTTTGAGACAATGAGTGACCCTGAAGTGGGGCCTCCAGATATTCTGTGCTGTGGACACAATGTATTTGTCAGTCTTGTTGCTACTCGAAGGGGACACCTTTCTGTTTCATACCCAACTATTGAGCTTTTGCATGCGTGAAACTCAGTGAAGAAAGCTATTTCTCTTGTGCCTGGGAGTTTTGCTTTAGCGGTCATAGCTTTTGATTGAACAAAGCATTCCTGAAGATAAATCAATCAGTCTGCAGAGGTGTAGTAAGTTCCCACATGCACAGTGCTTTTGAAGTATCTGCAGCAGTCCAGTGTGGTGGTTTAGAGCATGGGCTATGAAGACAGATCTGGTGTCAACTCCTGGCTTGCCACCTGTTCCAACAGTGGAGGAAAGAGCAGATCAGGGAGGGTAAATGAATTACTCAGGGTCACTTAGCTAGCAAATGATGGATCTATCACTCGAACTCAGGTCAATATCAAGTTGAGCCCTTTCTCTTAGCTACCGTTTTATATGCCTTAAAATTTCTCAAAAATTGTTTTGTTTCATAGTTGAATAAAAGGAGTCCTGGAATGGTTAGATAGGGAAAAGAGTCCCTTATGGTGTCTATGCAAATACCTCTTGGATCTCCTTGCCCATCCAGGGATTTCTCACACAAGCCTTAATGTGGAAGGTGATGTTATCAAAGAGTAAGTCACACAGTAGGTATATTTGCTTAAGAAGAGTGGGTGGGGGGGGGACTGGGGCTGTGGCTCAGTGGTAGAGCGCTTGCTTTTCAAGTGTGAGGCTCTGGGTTGGATCCTCAGCACCACATAAAAATTAATAAACAAAGTTATTGTGTCCATCTAAAACTAAAAGAATATTTAAAAAAATTAAAAAAGAAGAGTGGGGGTATTCTTATTTCATAGTTACCAAGCTTTGGGTAGTCATGTCTCCATGTTCCTTGGTGGTATATTGTGACACCCAGGGAGGTGACGAATAAGCGAATGTGCACAGGAGGAAGATCACATGTTCAGTGCTCTTCTGAGAAGGGCCTTCCGGAAATGCAAACTGAGAGCACCAGAGGGTAGGATCACAGAGCCATCCAGAGGCCATGCATGTCCAAGGCCCCTGATCTTTTCTTTTCTTTGAATTTTAAAAGTTTTTTTTATTAATGAAAAGTAAACATTATACTTATTTATTTATTAAGAATACATTAAGAAATAAGATTCAAAAGAAAAGCAAACTCTAAAATTTTACAAGGTATTATCTTCTTATAATATAGGGAGCTCCTACAAGTAAAAAAAAATTAAAAATAAACAACTCAGTAGAAAAGTGGCAAAGGATGTAAAGTACCTATTCATATCAAGAAAAACTGTAAATGTCTAATAAACATGAAATTTGAGATTGAACCTCACTGGTAAAGTAATGACTAATTATAAAATCAACATGATACCTGTCAGGGACCGCATGTTTGTGACTTTCAAAAATTCATATGTTGAAACTCTAATCCCCAGCGGGATGGTATTTCATGGTAGGAAAGCCCTTGATCTTTGTGCTAGAGAGTCCTGTGCTTAGAAGCCACTGCCAGAGCTCAGTGAGCTGCTTGAGTAGCAGTGATTGAGCTTTTCCATTGCCTCCAGGTGTAAGATTGGACATCCTGTTTTACTTACAGGTGAGCTTTAGACGAACAGGAAGCAACTAAAATGCCTAAATATCTCTAACTGCTTTTCACCCATCTTCCTCTCCGAGAAAAGATACCATTTGGGGGAAACGTTGAAATTTATATCTTTTTTGCTCTCCATTATAGTTGAGCCTTCTAGATTAGCAGTGAAAAAATTTGCATAGCATGGCAGCCCCACCCAGGACATTCTAGAATGAATATAGCAATCTGAAGGTAGGGGTGCAGCACTTACATACCTCTCACTAGCAGAATATACTCATTTATAGCATTGAGAGGGTCATCATTTACCGTTTCTCTATAGAAATGTAGATTTTTATATCAAAGGAATTTTTGAATGCAGAAGTGATGAATTTTACAACACATCACATGCTCTTCTAGATGTGCTGATATGCCTTGAATTCAAGTCATTGCAGTTTTTGAAGGAAAAATAAAGCACAAGCTTAATTTTTTTTTCTCTTTGGAGGCAAGATTGAGATCTTGTATGTATGTATATTCCTTAAATGTTCCTTCCTTCCTTCCTTCCTTCCTTCCTTCCTTCCTTCCTTCCTTCCTTCCTTCCTTCCTGGCTCTTGGAATGCAATTAAACATAAAAGGTTACTAGTTTCTCAAATTAAGGCCAGTACAGAATTGGTAAACTTTTCTGCAGGGTCATGCCAAGCTTTTATTTCTTCACTTTTATACCAACTTCAAATATATGCACACGGATACCAAAGACAGCTCTATTTTGAGCAAGTTAATTCCTAGGACAAGTTAAAGCCTATGGCAATTTTGAATGTACTACAGTTTGGCCTCTATCACCATTTTATTTTTATTTTTTTATTATTTTTTATTTATTTATTTTTTTAGAGTGAGAGAGGAGAGAGAGAGAGAGAGAGAGAGAGAGAGAGAGAGAGAGAGAGAGAGAATTTTTTTAATATTTATTTTTTAGTTCTCAGCTGACACAACATCCTTGTTGGTATGTGGTGCCGAGGATCGAACCCGGGCCGCACGAGCGCGCTACCGCTTGAGCCACATCCCCAGCCCCATTTTATTTTTATTACAAATATGAAATGACGAATAATTTTGTTTTTAAGTCACACATACTTTTAAACTTTGAGGAAAACAAAACAAGACAAAACAAAATATCTCTGTGGATCTCCAGAAGGTTTCCAAGGAACAAGATTCAGAAAACTTAAATTGCTACTAATGGTCATCTAAAGGGATATGACAACTTTTGGAAAAGTAGGATTGAAAACGTGCATGCCTGATGACGGACCAGTTCACCTCTAGCTGGCTGTTTATCGCACCAATGTTTTACAGGTATATATAAGAAGGTGGTGTTCCTGCTGGTAATTGCAAAACCTGGAAGTAGCCATTAATAGGAGGCTGGGAGTAGGCAAGATGATGCCTTTGCTAGTGCCAATATGTGTAAATCTCACAACTGTAATGATGAGTGAAAGTAAGCACATCACTGAAAAATACATAAAGTCAAATGTATTCATACAAATTCAAAGCAACATATTGTTTAAGGGTATGTACATAAGTGCTAAAATGTTTATGAAAAGCAGGGAGGAAAGGGGAGACAATGTGATGTGGAAAAGGGGGGAAAGGGGGCTCCAGAGAGACTGGCAGCTCTTGCTTTTTTGTTCTCCCCTTTTAAATGACACACTTAATTAGAACTATTTTAGATGTGAGGGAAAATTGGTATAATAGTACATGTAATAGTACAGAGAGTTCCCACCACTCCATACCAGGGTTCTCTTATTCACATTACCATGGTGCATTGGTTACAATTGAAGAAGCACTGCTGACACATTGTTATTAATGAAAGTTGGGTGTCACTTTGATTTCCTTGGTTTTTGATCGATAGCCTTGTCATGGTTTAGATGTGATTTTCCCAAAAGCTCACATGTGAGACAATGCAAGAAGGTTTGGAAGAGAAATGATGGGGTTCCAGCCTTAAGTCAGTGAATTACTACCTCTTGGAATTAACTGAGTGGTAGGCAGCTGGGGTGTGGCTGGAGAAAGGGGTTCATTGGGGGCGTGGCTTTGGGGTATATATTTGTATCTGGAAAGTGGCTCCTCTCTGGCTGCTTCCTGATCACCATGTGAGCTGGTTCCCTCGGCCACACTCTTCCACCACGGTGTTCTACCTCACCTTGAGTCCTGAGGAATGGAGCTGTCTTTCTGTGGACCAAGATGACTGAAGCCATGAGCCCTCATACGTTTCCTCCCCTAAAATTGTTCTGGTCAGATCTTTTACTTACAGCAGTGAAAAAGCTGACTACCACAATCTTCTTTCTGTTCCCAGACTCTGCCCAGGACACCACATTTCATTTAGTTATCATGACCCCCTTAGCTATTCTTGGCTGTGACCCTATCTCCAAGTTGTTTTTGCTGACTTGGACAGTTTGAAGAATACTAGTCAGGTCTTTTATAGACATTCCTCAAACAGGATTTGTCTAGTGTCCTTCTGATGATTAGACTAGATCCAGTTTAGGGGTGTGGCTTCGGGGTATGTATTTGTCATTTTATAAGCTGTCATTTTATTACATCACATCAAGAATATATGTACATGGCTGGCCGTGATCGCCATTGACCTTGATCACCTGGTCAGGGTGGTGTAGGGGAACTTTCTCCACTGTTGCTTTTTTCCTGGTTTCCATTCTGGCAGAATTCACTTCACAAACCATGTTAAAGAAATGGGGAGTTATGATTCACCGTTTTGTAGGCTGAGAACATAAATTATTTTGAATTATTCTATGCGAGGGAATTTTCTCTTTATTTATTTCATCATTTGTTCACATCAAATGGACTCATAAATATTTATTTTTTACTACTTTATTGATTTTATTGCTCAAATTGCTTGTTCCAGCTTGGGCTAATGGAACTTCTTCCAGTTGGCTCTCGTGAGTCTGTGGCACGGCCCTGTCAGTGTGGATTTTCATTCAGTTCTGTTTTTGCTTTTCGAGCACCTTCTTACTTGGTCACTGTAAGCTGGCACAGGCTCATCCTCTCTGTTTCCTGCCTGCATGTAGCATTACCTGTTTCTCCAGAAACCCTGATTGGTTTTAATGGAGAATGGTCTTAGAAACCAAGACGTAGGCCTTAGATGTGCTCGTCTGTGCTGGGATGCCACTGCTTTCATCTCTCTCAGCTGACAGAGCCAGGAAATAGACACAGGTACACTAACTCATTCATATACACACATTTATAAGTATTTCTATATCTACTTACCTCTCTGTCTTGAGCTAAACATGAGTTCATGTTGGTATCTCCAGCTTTAAAAAAATTTTTTAAAATTAGTTATACATGACAGTAAAATGACATTGACATATAATACATTGAACCAGATGGGATATAATTTCTCATTTTTCTGAGTGTACAGGTTGCAGAATCACATTGGTCATGCATTCACATATTATCTCCAGCTTTAATCCATTATCTAATTATCATTACTTCAACTTTAACTATCATGCTCTGATCCATTATCTAATCCAGGGATGATGCTACCCTCCTCCCCTTGCTTAGCCCACTCCAACAATGGTTCCAACCATCTGCCATCCATTTATTTAATTTTTCCATTCCATGCTGCCTTGATAGCAGTATTAGGATTGTTTTCCCATACCCCTGTGGAGAACAACTTATCAGACTACAGAGTTATGTATGGTTTCACTTGCTTTAGTCTTAAAGGCTACTCATTTCCAAATTTACTTAGGTCAGCACTTTCCCTACTCATCTCCTTCAGTGAGACTGTAATACATTGTATAGTGTCTGTGTTTTGCCACATTCTGCATTCCATTCTGGGGTCCCTCAACCTCCTAAATGATTTAGTTTGCAGGCCTTAAGGTTGAGTCTTTGTACTTTAAAGTGACATGAGTTTTGACGAGTGTACACTGCAATATATCCACAGTTAAAGTTATAGAGTGGTTTAAATGCCTTTCAAAGTTCCCTGCCCTTCATCACTCACAGACCTGATAAGCATTGCGTCTGCCACTGTGGCTTTGCCTATTCCAGATTGCCATGTAGTTGGACGCCATGATTTGCAGCCTCTTCAGACTTGCCTTTTTCTCTTTGTTTATCTTTTCTTCGTTGCTTGGTAGCTCATTGCTTTTTACTGCTGAATAATATTCCATTATATATATACACCCCCATTTGTTTATCCATTTACCTACTGAAGAATATGTTAATTTTTTCCCATTTTGAACGATTATTAGTATAAGCACTGTAAATATTAACACACAACATTTTTCTTTTTGTTGGGGTTGTTGCTTTAAATATTTCTTTGGGAGAGAATATACCACGCTTCTACTCAATTTAAAGAAACAGTTTTCCAGTCCAGAGATCTTCTATTGTTTTACATCCATTCTGCCATGAATTCATGGGCATTAGCTTTCAGCAGCTCTGACTCTATTCATTGATTCTTACAAAGTATACTTTTCTGGGCTGAGCAGGCTGGAGCTTCAGCTGAACCCAGGCACATTTCTTTTTGTTTTTTTGCTTTTTCTTTTCTTTTTTCTACATATATCTCAGGAGGCTATTTCAACTTCTAGAAGGCTTAATATGCGCAATGATTCTTAATTCTCTTGGCAAGCATCTTCTTAAACAAGAATCTTAACTTGTTTGCACATGGCACACCAGCAGTGTGCTGGGTGACTCTGTAGACTCTTCCATTTTGCCTGGTAACATTTCTGTGGTGCACTCCTTTCTCAACAGTACCCGTCCCTCTGACTTCTGCAATATCACCTTTCTTGTAGGTCAGGAGGTATGTGGCCCAAGAAATAAATCCATATTTTCTAAAAGGCCCCAAAATATTGGGTCTTTGAAATATTGAGAACTTCCTTTCCTTCCCATTGTGTTGGTCACTTGGGAAGATGGTGGTGGCTCGGGATGAAAGCTGAATACAAGTTATTGTGTGCTTCTTCCTTCCTTACTTTATTTATTTATTGTGATCTCTGTGCATAGAATTGAGATAGTCATATTCCTCAACTCGTAACACCTTTTATCAGAGGTCTGTGAGAGATTCTCTTCTTCCAGAGGTTTAGTCATTTGTGTTTTTTAGCCTTTTATCTCTAATTTTAATTCCCACCTAACCTTCCCCATAGCAAGACTTGTCATTTAGCTATATTTATCCTTCTTTTCTCACAAAATGTGAATAGCTTATGTTCACGTATTTTTAATTTTAGTAAACAGAGATGTGCTATCACGTCACTGGATCCTTGCTTTCTCCACTCTGCACGGTTCAGTACAGCTTTCTACTGTCCTATACCTGCATCATCCAGTATGGCAGTTCCTGGGCAGTATGGCTCTTGAGAACTTGAAATGGAGCTAGTCCATCAGAGGAACTGAATTTTAATACAAAATTTTAATTAGTATACTCCTAAATAGCCTCATATGGCTACTGACTACCACAGTGAACTGTCTGAACACTTGCTTCATGGCTGAAGGTGTGCAGGACCTCACAGGTCTGGCCATTGATTCTGAGTGCTATAGAGCACCCCATCATAGGCTTCTACCACCTTTGACCAGTCCCCTTCATGATGGACACCTAGGTCGGCTCTCGTCCCCATCACTGTAAATAATGCTGCAATTATCATCTTTGTGCATATTCCCTTAAGGAATTCTGAGAAGTGTTTTCTGGGATGTATCCATTGAATATCAATGGATATTGGATATCAATGGAGTCAGAAGCAGAATCTCTGGTTCTTAAAGACGGTGTATGCTTAGTTTGGCTAATGCTGCCAAATTGTGCTCAGATGGCTGTACCAATCTGCGCTCTTGTCAGTAACATGTGACGATTCCTATATTCCTGGACACCCATGAACATTTGGCATTGTGCAGTTTTCTGATATTTTTCAATCCAATAAATCTAGAATGATATCTCATCACTCTTCCATTTTAAATTTTTAGGAACCCATTACATACTAGGATGATGATCTCTTTAACTATATGAGTTGCAAATACAATTTTTCTTGATTATTATATGTTTCTTGTCCTTGCTTATGATTTTGTTTGCGTGTTTGGTTTCTGAAATGCTCTGAATTTTTTTGTAATTAAAGATATTAATTCTTACTTTGGGGGGGGGCTTCTATTCCCTAAAACTTAGTTGAGAAAGTCTTCCCCCCTTTATAATTATATTATAATTATATTATCAATTTTTCTTCTAATATTCTAATAGTTTTATTCTTCACATTTAAATATTTGATATATTTTGAATTTACTCTGGTATGATACAGAATCATATACAACCTTATCCAGATGGGCTATATGTAGTATTGACTTTAGGTGTTCACATGGTTACTCAACTGTCTTGTGCCACTTATTAAATAGTCTGTGGCTTCCCCTCTGATTTGAGATGTTACCTTCATCACATATACAAAATTTCATAATACATTTAGGTTTGTTTCTGAACTTGGTTTAACATGAATAAAAGTTATCATATTCAAGAAGAATCGATTGTTTAATTTTGTTGTAAGGAAAATATTAAATTTAAATGTCTTTTTAGTATCTATAGTGAGAATGATATGACTTTTCTCCTTACATTTATTAAAGTACTGAGTTATGAAAATACATTGCCTAATATTGAACCATCCTAGCATTCCTTGAACAAAGCTAACTTGATAGTAATGAATTATTTCATTAACATGCTGTTGGATTCTGTTCATTAATATTTTATTAAGAATACCTCTATTCCTAAGTGAGGTTAATTTTAGGTCATCTTATTGTGCGTGTATAATGTTTTTCAGGATTTAGTATGAATTTATTTATATTTATTTCATAAAAATCCTGTTCAAGTTTCTTTCTTTCTTTGTGCTGGAACAATTTAGATAGCATTGAAATGGCCTATCCTGCCCACAATCTTAACCACTCTATTTAATCATTGTGGTGATTATAATGATCGAGTTAAGATTTGGAAACTCTGTAAAATAATGAACAGCTAAGTCAGTCAGAGTAGTACCAAATTCTTTCCAGAAAAAGTGGTCTAGGCTGAGATTCAGAGGATGTTTGTCTAGGTGAGTAATTATTAGCTATAACCTCTTGACAGGAAGTAGAAAAAGTGAAGACCAAAATAGGTCAGTACAGAAATATTTAGGATCGTCTTAAATATTTGGCACTCATCAGTTAAAAACACATGATCTTTGATTGAGAGGACGTGAAATTAAACATGTATGGCAAAGCAGTACCCAATGAAGTTCTTCATTGCCAGCCTCTAAGTGTGAATCTGCCACGTGACTGAGCCCCTGCAGGTACCATTTTTAATGCAATCCATGTGCACAGAGCATTCATTCCTTGGAGTGTGCAGTGGACCGATGGCTTCAGATTATCCCGTTTTCCCTAGTTATCTACTTTTTATCCAAACATGAATTCTGAGAATCAAAATGCTATCTTACTCAGTTTTCTGTATATGAATGTCATCCTGCGCCTTGACCTTATTTTCTTTCTGATGTCCCCTCTCCTGTCCTTCCTGATATTCCCTGGATGGGTCTTTTCAGTTTACATCACTTAGGGTCATAACCTGACAGGGTGCAGTGGTAAGGAGTGGCCACGTTATTGATAAGTTCTCTCTGCCTGTGTTCTCAGAATGCTTCCCAAGCACCTGGAAGAGACGGTCATTCCCTTTCTCTCCACTGCTGCGTCTGTGGCTACTTCTATACCATACGTCATTAGCCTCAGGACCGTGAATAGGCTCCCGAGTCCATTGAATATCAAATTTGTGTGTAAATGCAATTCTTAGAGAGGGGTCTGTTTTAAAATAGATTTTTGGAACGGAACTGGAAGTGGGATAGAGGTGAGCTTTCTGGGGCAAAGCGGCCTTTAAAAAGCGACTTAAAGGAGAAAAGCTACTTCTCCCTCAGGTGACAGTTCAGAGCAAGGGGTTCCGTGTGGTAGGACACTCTCCTGCTCTCCCCTCCCTCCAGTGGTTCAGAAACCCAGGGCCCTTCTACCTTGTTGCTCTTCATCCCACGGGTAGCATAGTAGGGCATGAGAGGGTGCACGTTTCAGCTTCTAGGAAGGGAAGAGCAGATGTCCAGGGTGACAGCTTTATTTTTAAGGAAGTGAGGGAAACGTGGCACACATTCTTCCCACTTCCATACTGTTTTAGTCAGTTTGTTTTTTTCCCTGCTGCTGTGACTAAAAGACCCAACCAGAACAACTGTAGGGGAGGAAATCTTTATTTGAGGACTCACGGTTTCAGAGGTCTAAGTCAATAGAAGGCTGGCTCCATTCCTCGGGGCTGGAAGAGAGGCAGAACATCATGGTGAAAGAGTGTGATGGAGGAAAGGGGCTCACTGTGGTGATCAGGAAGCCAAGAGAGACTCCACTTGCCAAGTACAATACATGCCCCAAAGCTACGCCCCCAATGCCCTACCTTACCCGCCTTCAGTTACCACTCAGTTAATCCCATCAGGCGATTGATTGATGACTGATTGGGTTAAGGCTCTCATAACCCAATCATTTCTCCTCCAGACTTGCTTGCATTGTCTCACACGTGAGCTTCTGGGGGACACCTCAAATCCAAACCACAACACACACCATTGGTAAGGACTTTACTACCTGAATCAAATCCCAGCAAATGACCCTGGGGAAGGCAGTCTTAACTGGGTGGCCACTTGCTGAAATTAAATTCAAGAGAAAGAAGGAAAGGAAGGAATCAAAAAAGAAAGAAAAGAATAGTTTTTGTTTGTCTATTTTTTTTGAAAAATTGCACTCCTTATAATAAAGACTCCCTCAAAATAAAGAACATCCTTTCACACATACAGTTCTACTCTCCTTCCAGAAACACCCCTGTTCCTTTTTGGAAGTGTACATCCTCGGTGCTGTCACCTTCTGCCCCTCCTCATTGCCTCCCCTCCCAGCTGCCAGGCCACTCTCCATGTGCTGGGTGCTGCCCGGGTCTTTCTCTCTGTCCCATCCTCTGCCTTTGCCCAGAACACATTCCATTTAACCATGGTGACCCAGGTCAACAAACGTTTCCTTCAAGGGCAAGATGATCAACATTTTAGTCCTCTTAGGCCACCTGGTCTCTGTTGTAACTACTCAGTAGACCCTGATAGTGGAAAGGCAGCCATAGAGATTTGCAAAGGAATGCATGTAGCTGCGTCCCACCTAGAACTGTACAAAAGCAGGAAGTGAGCCCTGGACCACAGCTTGCCAAGCCTTGATGTGGACAGTACACCCCACTTCCTGCTTTATCATGCCTTCACTCCCACAGCCCCACCTTCAGAGCGCCATGTTACTTACCTGTGACCACGTTAATTCCCTCCCCTCATTCCCAAATGTTGTCCGGCCCTGAAAGTGACCCTACTCATGCACACTTCCTTCTCCTGGCTCTCCTGGGCCCCTGCTCTCACGGGGCCTGATACTCAGTCCTTGTAAACTCAGGAACCTTTTGTATCTTCCACGACTATTAGAAAGTTCTGGTCCCTCATCCTTTTCCTGGCCTACCTTCTCAGTTTTATTGCTTCTTGGAACTGTGTGGCGTCTCCCAGTCAGATATCCAGATGTGGATCAATTCCCCAAACCTACCTGCCTTACTTTTATCTCCAGACTGAATGCTGCAATTTGTGTATAAATATTTCTATCTGTGTGGATTTGAGTTACTATAATTATCTGCGTTCTAATCCCAGTTTGGTCCTGAAAGTTGCTTATTAATTTTTTATTGACCCTGATGAACTTCTCCTCACATCCCGAAGTGACTATTTCAAACCTTTAGTAAGATGGTTAAGTTTTCAACTTAATTCCCATGTCCTTACAGTTACCATAAAACCTTGCCTTATACTTGAAAACTGAGGCTGTGAATTACCTCTAATTTTTGTGCATCTTCATATGCCCCCCACAAATTTATAGACTCAACTTTCATTCTTACTTTTTCACCTGTAATTCACAGTCCTGTCTTCACAACACCAAGAATTCTGTGCTCCTAGGACCAAGCATATCTGTCATTCCTGTCTTCCAGATCTTTACCTTTTCTCCTCCCCTCTCCATCCTCGATCCTTCCCTCCAGCCTACACATATGCCCAGTTCTCTCTCATCTTAAAAACAAAACTGCCCACTTACTTGTGTGCCGCCTTAACGAGCATCCCCTCAGTCTCCCCCATCCACAGTGGTGATCATGTACCCGACGGCTTCATTGCAGTGAGGTGGCCACAGACGCCAGTGTTAACCCTTCTGTCCTCATTGCTATGGCCCTTGCCGCTGTTGATCTTTTTGGGAGTGGACGCCTCCTTTGCTTGGGTAATGTTCAATCTCTATATGGGTAGGAAGGAAACTTGTATGACCGAAAGAAAACCCGAGGTCTGTCTGGACAGAAAAACAAAGAGTCCTCCAAACGTCAGTTAGTAGCACTTTCAAAGACCTTGCTCTTTCCCAGCTTACGAAAATTTGACTCCAGATCCTGTTAGAGAAGTGCCCGGAGTTCTCAGCAGGCATAAAGGTTACTGCATCCTCTGGTTCCTACCTCTTTAGCATTGTCTTCACTTAACCTCATATTAGTTTGGAATTTTTCCATTCCAAATAGGAGGATACTCTCAGTGATGTAAGTGAGAAGCATTCATAGGCTCAGGTCAATGAAGGAGGCCATCAGGGTTGATTTTTTTTTTTTTCTGCAGTTCTCATGGCTTATGGCCTCTGTGTGTGGGCTTCATGCTGAAGTGGTAGGGAGATATCTGTAGCAGCTCCAGGCATCACATTCCTACGGGGAAAGGAGCAGGGAACAGTCAGGAGTGCTTCTAAGATCTCTCCTGAACGGAAGGAAGCTACTTTCTCCAGGAAGCTCCTGCAGGCTACTCCTTGATACATTTCTATGTGAACTGAGTTAGGCCTGCCCCTCCTTGGAGCAAGCTCTGTGTCAAGAAGGACGCATATGAGTAGTCTGTCTAAAGAACGGGGTCTGTTCCTGAAGGTGAAGTCAAACTCCCAGACACATGGGGGAATGAAATGAGGAGACCACCTGTTGGGGTTTGGCTGTGAGGTGTCTCCCAAAAGCTCACGTGTGAGACAATGCAAGAAGTTTCCGAGGAGAAATGACTGGGTTCTAACCTTAACCTAATCAGTGAATTGATCCCTGGTGGGATTTCCTGAGGGGTAACTGGAGGCAGGTGGGGTATGGCTGGAGGAGGTGGTTCATGTTCATGGGGCGTGGCTCTGGGGTATATATTTTGTATCTGTAGCTTGGAAACTCTCTGTCTCTGCTTCCGGGTCATCCTGTGAGCTAGTTCCCTCTGCCTCATCTTGAACCCCGAGGAATGGAGCTGGCCTTCTGTGGACTGAGACCTCTGAAACCATGGGCCCTCCAATAAACTTGTCCTCCTTTACAATTGTTCTGCTAGGGTCCTTGAGTCCCAGCAGTGAAAAAGCCACCACCTCCGTCACTTTAATAGCTCTCCATTTTATTCTTCAAAACATTGCCCTAGTCCTTGCTCCGGGTTTCTTTTCTTTTTAAACCTCTAATTCCTTTAATTCTTCCATATGCATTTTACCTACAATCTCCTAGGAAACTCCTGAGGGTTTCTTGCCCTTCTGTACTCTCATAATATTCCATGCACACATGCCTGGCAATTCTCTAATTATAAAATTATTTTCTTCCCTGTTTGCCTACCAATGAGACGTTCTGCTCCTTAAAGTCAGAAGGTTTCGTGATCATCTCAGCATCCTCAACTCTAACACAGGGCTTGTTGGACTTGGCCCATCCTTGTTCCACTGAGCTTCACTCCACTAACCTCAAAGAAGGCTCTAGTCTATCTCAGTGGCTCTCAAAGTGATTCACAGATCTCAGGGTTTGATCTGACCCTTTCCAAAAGCTCTTTGAACAGGAACACTGCATGCCATAATATGAGGATATTACTTGTATTTTTCCTTGGGTTGATCTTTACACTGATGGTGCAAAACTAATGGAAACAACTGCAGACAGCTTAGCAGAAATCAATGCAGTGATACCAAATTATGCTAGTAGTCATCGTACTTTTTCACTGTGGTTTTTTATTTGTAGAGTCCATGTTTCCTTAAAGATAACTTGAGACAGTTTATTAAATATTGACCCTTTTGTGTGTCCTCTAATATTCTTAAAGTGGGAGGTGCATTAAGTTATTCTGTTGCTGGCTGAAGGGAGGTTGCTTTGAGTTGCAAGCTGAACTAACTTCTTTGATTTTGTCGCACAATTTTCATTTGAAAGAACAACTGACAAGCAAACTGGCTTTTCAGACTCGAGTAACTTTTGGCCAAATTTCAGTATTCTAGCTGAATTTTCTTAAAATGGACAAAAGAAGCTTGAAAAACAACTGGCAGTATTTGTTGCTGATAATAAAATTCAAGGCTTTTGAGGAAAAAAATTAGAATATCATAAAAACTTGTAAACACCACAGTGGTTTGACAGCTTTCCAATGTTAAATGACTTTTCTGTTTAAATCAATAATGATATTAACGAGTGAGAGTTTTCAGTCCTATAATGAAATGTGCACACATTTCAAAGATGTGTGTAATTCCATGATCTAGTATTTTCCAGATGACCAATGCACGATGTTTCAAAACTGTCCATGAGTAAATTAAAAGCACATTCAAATTTCAACCTGAGAAGTGTATGCAAAACGTTCAGTGTATGGTTTGCATTGCCACATTGCTATTTATTTTTAAGAATTTAATTTTTGGTGAGTTTTAGTGTAGTATCAAAGAAAAATATCCACAATCATATGAGGTGGGTGTTAAAATATTCCTTTTTCTAACTTCACGTCCGAGGAAGGATTTTCTTCAACCAGAATAATGTGAAGCAGAGATGAGAATCCACCTGCCTTCTAGCAGATCAAAAAGATGCCAAAGACATATCAGAAAATGTTATTTTCACTATTTTTTGGAAAATGTCATTTTTCATAAAATGCATGGTTCATGTTAACATGCAATGGATTTCTTATCATCTTAAAAACGGATTAGTAAGTATTTAAAACTTTCTTAGTTCTGGCTTCCAATATGATAAACACTAGTGATATAGCCCACACAGTTAGAGGCTCTTTTTAGTTTTCAGTTAGGAATGAAAAGAGTTGTTTGAGAACAGCTGACCTTGATTACATGGGCACCTAAGCTGGGAATGAGCCCCCATGGAAGGTTCATTGTCTTGCATGTGCAGCCGCATCGCAGCTCTTGGTTTACATCTTTATCACCAAATTGCCCATGGTAACTTTAGTTGGTATACCTGTTTTTTCTAGCCCATGAACCTAGGGCTGACACATTTCTGATACTTGGTATTTGGTGAATGAACAAAAGAATACGAATGAATGGATGGATGGATGGATGGATGGATGGATGGATGGATGAATCCTGGTCTCTTTCTACTCCAAGGCCTGGTTTTTGTTACTGAGTTGTGAAGTGTGTTCCTATGGAGGGCAGAACTTGATACACACACAATAACTTCTACCAATGAGATTTGCTGTGCTTAGCCCTGTCCCGCCTCAGTCATGTGGGGAATATCTGTGGGAAAATGATTGGTGAAGCGTCTCAGAGTCATGGAACTTACGGGGGCTTTTGGAGGGGCTTTGTATACTTTCCTTAGGACTTGGGACAGAGAGTGAGGCAGGAAGGCATACTGTTATGGTTACACAAAGGTCACGGGGGACACCAGTTGAGAGACTATGACATTTAAAGCAACTTTGGCTTATTTCCCTGGGGCCTTGATATTAAAGGGGAAGGGGATGATCATTGTTCTAGAGTCACCTGGAAGAGTTCGTGCTTCCTTAGGACAGACACTCTAAATCCCAGGCTTTTTTTTTTAATCTTCATTTATCACCAGAGAAACGAGGTGAAAGCTCATTTGTCCAAGCTTGAAAGTTAAAGGACTCTCGTGAATAATCTGAGTTTCTCAAGTCTTGATCCAGAGCGTGGCAATCCTGAGGATCAGGCATTAGGAATCTCAGGAATTTAAGGACTCAGCTACCCTTAAAGCTCTTGGGTCAATGCTTTCCAAAATTTTTCATGACAGGACTCTCTAAAAACGATGATTTCTTTGCCTCCCGGGTGAATCACGCGTCTCCTCATGGTTGGAGGTGATATCCCATCAGATTTCCCAAGTGCGTGGGGTGAATATCACAGCACATCCGCAGCCTATTTGTAGTATGCTGAGATGCTGAGGCATTCCTAGTGGGGAATCCTTTTGTAGCCTAAAGCAACTTTTTGGAAGAAGGTGCCATCTCCTCATACCCTCTGGATTCCTAAGGGTCATGAGACTTCACTGACAACATTCCCAAGCTTTTGAAAGTTGTAGCACCTTGATTAGGACCAGATTGACCCCAGATTGATGGGACTGGCATCCAGTGTATTATACAAGCTCAACAATAACTCCAAAGCATTGAGTTCTACTCCTGGCACTTCTTTGAGTCTGTTTTGGTGTCAGCCAAAGGAGGAGCTGTTTCTATTTTGTTCAGTAATTTGGCATAGAGATCATGTCCCAGAGTGCCTATGACATAATCAACACAAGTTGGAGACTGTAAAAACATGTAATAGCTTGACAAAGTGCTAGCCTTACATCCAAAAGCAAAGAAATGGCATTTTGTTTATTGGTTAGAGTTTGTTTAATGTCTGAATTGCCCAATAATAAATGGTGTTATGGTTTGGATGTGAGGTGTCCCCCAAAAGTTCATGTGTGAGACAATGAAAGAAGGTTTGGAGGAGAAATGATCTGGGTTCTAATCTTAACCTAATGAGTGAATTAATCCCTGATGGGATTAACAGAGTGGTAACTGGAGATAGGAGTTCCTTGGGGGCGTGGCTATGGGGTATATATTTTGTATCTGGAGAGTGGAGACTCTTTCTCTGCTCTTTGATCATCGTATGAGCTGCTTCTCTCTGCCACACTCTTCTGCCATGATGTCCTGCCTCACCTTGAGCCCCCAGGAATGGAGCCTGCAGTCTATGGATTGAGACCTCTGAAACCGTGAGCCCTAAATAAATCTTTCCTTCTCTACAATTGTACTGGTTGGGTCCTTTTAGTCATAGCAGTGAAAAAGCTGACTAAAACAAATGGCAGTATATTATTTTAAAATATCAGGGTTACAAAGAGTGGCAAAAATAATGCAGAGAATTCCTACATAAACTTTAACCACTTTCTCCTAATTATCATTGGCCTGACTGTCGTACACTAATCAAAACTAATAAATTAGCCTGGGCATGAGAATACTTTTAGGTGGCAGTTGGGCTATATATTAGAAAATACGTGTGTTAGAAAAATCAGGCATATCCAACTTTTAATTTTATTGATTTTTTCAGCAAGATTCAGATTAAGCAAAAAGTGAATGAAAAGGAAATTTTAACTTAAAAATTACTAAATTTCAGGTGGTATGTGGACATGACAAAATTAAGTTATGAAGGTATTGCTTGAATGGCTGACATTTGGGAATCTCTGTCAAAGTCAATGCACAATTTGGAAAATTTAAGAATTTACCTCCTTCCCCCTCATTACCTTGGTAGACGCCCCTAGGATGATGGCTTCCCAGGATGGGCTTTACCACTTCAGAGTGCCACTTCCCAGTGATTTGCATTCTCCATCGAGGAGGCTGATGATGGTCAAGCCTAGAATAATGTCCCTGTACATGGCCATAGCAAATCTGACTTTCCTATAATTCTCACATTACAATGTAGATTGATGATTATGGTGCTGATGATGGAAGTTAATGTTCTTCCGAAGACTGGACATTGACAACAGCTTGGAAATGTTCATACTAGAGGGAGATTTGAGAGGGAAATGTAAATTATCCAGTTAATGGATTTTCCCCAATATAAATGCAAAAAATGCCTTCATCTCCAGGTCACCATGTAAATCACGCTGCTGGCTGGCAGTTTTACGTCCTCCCAGGTTCTGTGCAGAGACGATTACTAAGAACTCTGGAGCAGGGTGGCTGTGTGAGGGGTTTGGATAGCCACGAGGGGTGTGCAGAAGACGAGGAGGACTCGTGTGCAGGCTGGAAGGAAATTTGCTGACCACATCTGTCTTTTGAAGTTCAGTGTTCCCTCTCCCCTCAGGAGTCAGATCGCTTTAAATAATTTGTGGCTCTTGAAAGTCAGCCATTTTATGTCTTCCCCTGGCTCAAAAATCCTGATCCCCCCTCTCATGTTCTCATTGCTGGTGAGTGCAAGTTGGCGGGGGAGCATAGGGCTTCAGTGAAGCTCCCTTCCCCCATTTCATTGTTCTTAAAGAAGTCAGGAACTTGCTAGATTGAATAATGACTTCCAGGTAGAGAAAAAGTGATTTTAGGCACAGGGGATGCTCTTAGAATCTTTTTTTTTTTCCTTAACTAGAGTCTTTATTGCTGAAAATAGACTCAGTCCCACTGACTTTCAGATTCTTGGCTTTTCCCATTTACTTTTTACCCAAAGTCTTGAATGAAGAACAGCATTGGTGACAGTGAGGTATGGAGCACCTTTTGACTGGTAGCTGATACGTGACGGTCTTCTGTGTTTCTTGTTGATATTGGTCTGTCTTTCCAGAACATTCCACATTGTCTACTATGCAGAAGTACTTTTGCCATGTCCTGGGGTGCTCTGGCATAGTAGGATGGGTGTAGTTGGACCCCTACCTGAGGATGTCACACCTGTCAATTCAAACTACCACAGATGGAAAGAAAATATTAAATAAAAAATTGTGAATATGTATGGACTTTTTCTCTAGTCATTATTTCCTAAACAATACAGTATAACAACTATTTTCATAACATTTACATTGCATTAGGTATTATAAATAATCCAGAATGATTTAAAGTGTACTGGAGGATGATATACATAAGTTGTATGCAAATACTAGGCCAATTTATATAAGGGACTGGAGCATCCGAAGGTTTTGATCTCTGCCAGGGGTCCTGGCCCCAATCTCCCATGGTTATTGATGGACATCTACATTCAGATTTCTAAATGTTAGACACATAAACCATAGTTAACTCAGTATTTTTGCATTGGCTTTTTATTTGTTTATAATTTTTAAAATTTCATTTCTTGGGTTTGCCTATCATGTAACAACTGCTGGTAATACAGGCATAATTAGAAAAAAAAAAAAACCAACAATTTAACCGCTGAGACACATGCTGACCACCTTGCCCAGAATTTGTAAATTTCCTGGCTCTGTGTAATTATTATTTTTATTGCCTCAAATAACAATAAGCACAGAATAAATATGACCAAAGGGAGCCATCATCAGAGCATGTCTACATAGTAGTTAGAGCTGAGGTTCGTGATATAATGATGTACAGTCCCCTGTGGTGACTGTAATTCTGGTAGACACTAATACCACCCCTTGGATGGATGAGGGGCATCCAGGAAACTGGGCTTTTATTTATCCTAACTTGGCAGGTGGGAGCTACTATACTTCGTGTGGACTGTAATATCCTGTGCACTACTGACTTTGGTATTAACTAATCTGTGGGGCAATTTCATTCAGTCAAGTAAGAAAATGCAGCACATAACTAGGCTTGGTTTTATACCAAGGTTCCATTTGCAAAATTCTTACCGTTCGGATCGAGTGGTCATAATGAATGTCACTCCTCTTCTACACCGAACTCAGAACCAATTAAGAGAGAGAGACAAAAGCCAGCAGGTGGAAATGAAAATATCATCTTTATTACTGATAAAACAATGCCAGGCTTAGGAGTGGTGAAAGGGCTTGCTTAACATTTCTTTAAACAAAACTCATATCCCTAAATGTCAGGCCTCCTTGGAAACAGAGCTGGCCCTGCCAAGCCCACACAGAGCATAGAGAATGGAATGGGGATGCATGTTCTCTAGGCCTGCAGACACCAAGGACAGAGAGGGCAGTGGAAGGGGCCAAGGGGGCCCTGCCAAAACAGTTCTTTTTCCCATTCATCAATCAGGTGGGTTTCTCTTCTCCCCAGGAGGAGGGTAGAGAGACTAGCGATGCTACCTTACTGGGCACCTTTCCACATGGAAGCACGTATAAGGGGGAGGGGGGATTCCACACAGCCCTCTGCTTAGTGTCAGGCCCTCTGCTTAGTCACCATAGCACTTCCTGGGGAGCAAATGATCCTTCATTAGTGTAAAAACCAGGACTTCTAAGAAGGACAAGTAGTCCCCCCTAAGACAGTAAGTGAACAAAATTTATCCTTCAGACCACTTGACTCCCAAGCCTGCCATCTTCACCAGAGTGCTGGGAGGTCCCAGAGGTCTTTCGTTTAATAGCACTTTCACCGTAGTATGCACCCTGGACATAGTGCCGCATCTTTCTATGTGTTGGCTTCTCTGCTGCCCAATAAGGAGAACAATCTGACTTGGATGAGAGGACTCATAAGGAATAGTTATTAAATTACAGTTAGCTAACACAAGGATCCCCAGTGAACTACCTGTGGATGAAGGAGACTCTCTTATAGTGTGGATAATAGAATATGCTCAGGCTTTTTTCAAACTCTGTGTACCTGTGATTCATCCTTTGGGAACATATCTTGGTGGGGGTCCTGGATGAGAAGCAAGAGAGGTCAGTGGGGGTTTGCCAAGCCTTTTGCTGCTCACTATTGACAAGCCCCTGGACTTCTGTTCCACTTACATCATCATCTTATAAAATTACAATAGCAATTATATCAGGTAAATCCTGGAAAACCACCAGGATTGGCCCTCAAGTAATAGACTTTCTGACGTTCAGTCTTCCCAATGACTTCTACAGTGTCTCTGCAATACCACGGCCGCCCTCATTCCTGCATCCAGAGTGCCCCCCTTGATTCACGCTCTGAGCTTCTGTTCAGGACTTACATGCACGAGTCCTGATTTGGTTCGCATTTTGTCTTTCCTTCTGGAATGCTCTTTCACCTTTCACTAATGTCTTTTCTTTCTTTCTTTCTTTTTTTTTTTTTTTTGGTATGAGGGATTGAAACTTAGGGGCACTTAACCACTGAGCCACATCCCCTGTCTTTTTTTTTTTTTTTAATATTTTATTTAGAAACAGAGTCTCACTAAGTTGCTGAGGCTGGCTTTGAACTTTCGATCCTCCTTCTGCCTCAGCATCCCAAGCCACTGGGATTACAGGTGTGTGCCACCATGCCTGGCTTGCTGCTTCATGAAATACTAATCATTCTGCAAAGATTAGTTTGAGTCCTTCTCTTTGACAAAGGCTACTCATAACTGCCCTGTCTCACCTGGATATTCCTCATCTTTAAAAATCTCATAGTTCTTGTTATCTAATTTTCATTATTTAATATTATTTAACTTTTCAATATGCACTCATTTTCTCTTCCAGCTAGATAGTAAGCTCACGTGTAAGAGGTACTCTTTCTTACACATCTTTTGTAAGAGCTCTTGACCTTGTCAAAGCCCAGAACACAGCTATGTTCTTTGCAGACGCTCAGTGAATAGTTGTGAATAAATGAATGATTTCTCAACTGCTGAGATTCACTAAATCTTGCACTGTTGCTCACTTACACCAGGAAGGTTTTCAATGGATTGCTATTTCTTCCTTGCTTTTCTGCATGGCAGAGTGGGAAGAGCATGAGAATCTACCACTTATTTAAAACATCACAGCCAAGTTTTACTCAAAGCCCTTGAGCACCAGTTGCCCTGTCTGTGCAAGAAAGAGCAATTTTTTTTTTTCCTGGCAAGAGTATCAGAAATTATTTTTGCGGGGAAGCTGGCATATGATTTGGCACCAGGATGGTGACTCCTGGCTACTTTCTTGGGCTCCGCCCAGGCCACACCCTCTCCTCTGGGTAGTTCCTAGGTTCCCTTTCCTTCTCCATTCAGTGATATCCTGATTAATGAAATCTTCCTAAGGAAAAGCTTGGTGCAAACACACACTTACAACATCTTCCTCTAAATCTTCTGAAGCAGAGCTGTCTGGGTACATTAGCATGACAAAACCACCCGGGGACACAGCTATTTGTCCTGGTCCAGTTGAAGGCGGAGCCCTGTTGGCTCAGCAAAAGGACCAAGTGTTCTTAATTCATCTGAAGCCTCTTCTTTCTGTTATTTATTTATGTGCTTTTCCTTCCCTACCTCAGCAACCCGAGATTCCTCCGTGGCATCTCCTCCACTCCTGCCACAGAAACTGAGGGGTCTGATCTCATGAATGCTCCTTGGTTAAATGATCCCAGTTGAATGTGAATGAGGTTCAGTCAGTGTGTTACCCCAACCAGCAGTTATATTTTAAGTGTTTTATGTCTGTGGTGTAATGAGAAGATTCGTCCCCTGATAAGGGAGATCATCATGAACAAACGGAGAGATTTTAAAGGACAGGAAAATTCTACTGTCCCGATCTGCTGGCTCTAAATTTGACCTTGAACATAAACCGAGTTCCAGCATAGGCTATGTTAGCTCAGAAGGGACATCTTTATTCTTCCTTAATGGCTCTGCTCCCTCCTCCTCTTGGAAGAGTTGGTCTGGGCTTTGGTTCTGGAGCTTGGTTTGGTGTGTGGGGGGGAGGTGAAGAGGTGAGTATCATGTCTTAGCCCCCTCTGGCTTCTGAAGGGCCCTATTCCCTGCCATTGGTGCCCTGGGAGGCACCTTCTCTGTCCCTTGAGTGCTGGTATTTTAACCTTGTTCTCAACCCCATCCTCATCATTTTCTATTCTAAGACCCATAGATGTATGTTTTATGTTTTCCAATGTACTAGATGCTATTTTCGTTAGCATTTCATTTATGGACTCTTCATTCTATAAAAATCGCCATGAATCACAACAAAGAGAGAGGCCTGTTAGAAAGAGTATCAGGCTAAGAAGTAGGAGTCTGGCTGCATAGGTTCATTGGTCCTCAGTGTTTTCCAGGCTCATCTCTGTGTACTGGGCGTCCAAGGGCAGGCAGGGCCAAGCCTGAGCCTGTACAGACCATGGAATTTTGGGCTCCTGCCCTTCCTCCAAGTAGCTGTACCTTGGACAGGTGCATCTACCCCTCTGGATTATGTGTGTAATGGCAGCACTGGAGTCAGTGACCCAAGCCCATCGCAGCTGTAGATTTTATGAATCGGTGTGAGGCAGACCGGCTTCTGGGAATTAGTACTTCAAAGTATCATTGTCACACCATAATAACTCTGCCTGTCTGATGTCTTTGAACTCCATCTTAGTCTCTTACAATGTTAACAGTGTCTGTGGCTCAGGAAACCCCTGGATGAGGACTCAGGCTCTTCAGTAGACGTGTTTGCCGGGGCAAGAGGTAGCCTATCCCCTTGGTTTCTCCTCTTAGGATCTCTCTTGATTCTTCCTTCTCTCTTCATCCATCCCTGGACCCTCATGTGCTGGAACACCTCTCTGCCTCTTTCACCCATTGATAGGAGTGCTGAACATTTGTGCTGTGGCTCTTTAGAATCACAGCCTCAGAGGCTTCGCTGTTGTTTTTTCTGATTGTCCACACCAGTGTTTTCTAACTCAGTGGTTCTCAAGCAGGGGTGATTTTTCTTCCTTCTCCCCAACCAAGGAATAGTTGGCAATGGTAGGAGACATTTGGTGCTATAGTTGTCTATTGGGAAAAGGTCACAAATGTGCTAATATCCTAAAATGCATAGTGCAGCTTTCAGGACAAAAGAATGGCCAGGTCCAAAATGTTCATATTGGCGAGGTTGAGAAACCATCACATAACCATTTCTAATTCCTTCAGAGGAAAAACTGCGTCCATTTGCATGGGCATAGCATGCAGCACAGGGTTACAAGAGAAGCTATTATGTATTATTTTTGACCAATAACCTCTGGGTAGGTGAACAGAAGAGTTGAGGCTCAGTGACAGAATTTAGTCCTATTGACATCTCATAGCTACATCTCCAGACCTGTATAGAGAGATTGGACCAAAACCATGGCTTTGATATTTCACACGATATTTTGAAACATTCAGAGAATATCCTTTTGAGATCTTCAGTCCAGCATAGTAAGACTACAGACCCTAAGGCCTTCCAGTTGAGGTATGTTCAAGAGAGGTGACTCCACAGGAGGACAGCCACAGAAACTGTAGCAATGAATTGTGAGGCCCTGGGTAGCCTGCTGTGATACAGACTAAGCAGGATGTGATCCTTGAGTGGGATGGGACTTAATTTGATGACAAATTAGCAGTGTCAGTCCCTCTTAATGGCAATGACAGTACTTTCTGAAGGACAAGAGAACATCTAATCTAACGTTTGTTTGCTTTATTTTATGATTCTCAAGTTAGAGCTGGGGATGCTCTATGAACCTGTGATAAAATATTCCAGAACAATACTTGTAAAACTTTAATGTACATGAGTCGTCTGGGGATATTGTGAAAGAAAATGCAAAGTCTCTTTAGGTAATTCTGGAGCGGGGACCAAGATGCTGTGTTTCTGACAAACTGTAGGTGGTAGCCACGTTGCTGGGCTGTGGGCACACCTTGAGTGACAAAGTGTAGCAAATGTTCAAGCTGAAAAGTATCTCAAGGTCATTTAGTGCAAGACTGTATTTCACAGATAATGAAATTGAGGTCTGGAGACTCAGAGGCAGACATGGGCAGAGCATAGTGAGTGGATATCCAGGCCCAACCCAGACTCTCGCCCCTGTCCCTTCTCACCTGAGTCTTTACACCTTCCTGGATGATTTTTAGCAAATCCCTTGGAGTTGCTGGGTTTTGGCTTCCTTCCTGGAAAAACAAGTGAGCTACAGTGACTGGGAATTAGTCTATCACTGGGACAGTCATTTCCTCTCTGTCTCTGTCATTTGGATGCCCATAGTCACCGCTGCCTCTGGCTCTTTCCTGGCTGCCTGAAGGGAATGAATTAGGGAACACAGGAAACAGGGTTGGGTGGGCAGAAGATGGCTGGGTACTGGTGGTGGGGTATTGGCTATGTGAGCAGGCGCCATCTTTGTTTCATGAGTGCACCTGTTTGAGATGGGCTCTAACTTTGGTCTCAAGTTGGCTCAGGGCCATCACTGATGTATGAGATGCGCACAGCTTAATGGGAACTGGCATTCCTCACTGCTGAGAAACCAGGCGACAAAGCAAGAGCAGCATCCTGTGGCAGTGAGCACATCCACCTGCCCCTCGATGCATAGCAAAGACTCAGGATCCTGGCAATAGGGCGGCTATTAATATTGCATTGGAGGGCAGCAGGGAGAGGGGAGGAGGAAGAGAGGGGAGACCCATGCCTCATTCACTTGAACCTCTTCATTATTCATCTGCTGTAATGTCTTCTCTGGCATCCCATTTCTCATCAGGTCATGGCTATAACTAACCAAAATGGTCAGCTGTGGACATCCCTCTGGGAATTCCTAAGGCATTTCTCAAAACTTGTTTGAAAATAATGATTCTATCTTTCCTCATAGGGTGGTTATTACTACTGAAGCTTCCTTCCCCTCTGTGTGCTTTCTTACCACTTCCTTTTGGCATTCTGGAGCAGCGTCCAGTGAGGCTATTTTTAAAACTTGGGGGGAAAAATCAATATTTTAAGCAGTAAAGACCCATTGTTTTTCACAGGAGTTTTCTTTGAGGATTTGTGCAGACACAAGACAATAAATCTCTTCCCTATCCCTTTAAAGCATTTAAGAGGGTAGCGCTTACCATTCCTCTTTGAATAATAGCAAGACAGAAACACAGCAGTTTAGCGTTTGCCTAAGTTCACTCCTGTGGGTTGGTGGAGAATGGACCCGTATTAAGTACAGAAGCCCAGACCCTCTGTGATTCCCTACTCCACTAAGGTTGCTTCCAGTAGTGGATTAGGCAGGGCTCCAGGGGTGGGAGACCGGTGTTCTCTAACAAGATCAGGACTGTACGAGCTGATTGGCGCCGTGGGATGGAGCAGGAGTGGATAATGAGTGGTGGAGAGGTCAGTTAGGTGCTACTTCTTTCCAGGGCCTGCATTTCAGAAGCAAGAAGGCACTCAGTGAAATGAGAATGTAACCCATTTAGTGTTGATGAAATGACATTCTTATGTTTGCAATCCATTACTGATCTGCAGATCTCAGTGCTCCTTAGAAGCACAGAGGCCAACTGCAGACACGGAGTGATGAATCTCGTAGGTGTTAGCACAATAGATTGGGATTTGTGGGCCCAGAGATATGTGCCCTCGTTTCTGCCATTGTTATGTACAAAAAAAAAAAAAATGCTGTTAGAACACAGTCCCTGGGTGTCTACTGTGGACACAACCCAGTCCTAGTCACACAAGATTTTGTCTCTCTAGTATCTGATATATAGTGTGTACTCAGGAGAAATCAGCTAAATAGATCAATGTAAGAAGGAACCTAGGCAAATGAGGACTGTCCCTCGTCCTCACATAGCCTTCCTAAGACCAGCCTGTAGAAGTTAGGCATGTGTCTCACTTTCTTTGTTCAAAACCAAAAATGAGCCAGACCTTTAAAGGGTAATTTATGAACTCATCCATCCCTACCTTTCCCACTCTTTTGATTGTAAGTAGAAATGATTACCTACACAGTACTGATAAAGGTTTAACTGAAGCATTTTTACCTTAGTTGGATTATAGGTGTTATGGTGTTGAGGTGTCCCCCAAAAGCTCCTGTGTTAATGCAGGAATCTTCAGAGGTGAGCTGCTTAGATTCTGAGAGCTGGGATCTAATTGGTCCCTCCTAGTTTGAATGGACTAAGTGGGTGGTAACTGCAGGCAGGTGGGGCGTGGCTGGAGGAGGTGGGCCACTGGTATGTGCCCCGGAAAGGTTCATCTTCTCTGGGATTCTTTCCCCTCTGCTGCCTTGCCACTGTGAGTTATCAGCTCTTCTCCACCGCACCCTTCTGCCATGATGGTCCACCTCACCTCGCAGCCCAGCATGATGGAACCTGCCGACCATGGACTGAACCTCTGAAGCCATGAGCCAAAATAAACCTTTCCTCCTCTAAGGTGTTCTTGTCAGATATTTTGGTCACAGCAATAAAAAAACCTATCCAATATAGTAGGTAAAATAATGGCTTTTTTCTTTGCTCTGCTGATACTTAGTGTGCAAGTACCATTAATAAAAAGATAGAGCCCCAATCCTGCCCTGTCGTTATGCTCTGAACACTGTGATCCACTACCAGTTGGAGAGAAAGGAAAAGCACAGGGAGGTGTTTGGGATTCGGGGACATCGTGTTTACATGGCACAGGGACTTTGTACCATGTGTTTTGTTACAGAGAGGAAAGTTATTTCAGGCTCTTTAAAATATCCTAAGTTTTTTGGTGTGGTGACAGGATGCTGTGGAAAGAGAAGGGCCTGGCTTTGTATCCAGACAGTCCCTGTTTTGAATTCCATCTGCTCTGAGCCTTGTTTTGACCACCAGAAAGTTTAGGAAACAGTAAAGTTCCCCTATACATAATAGCTGCTTAATTATTCTTATTCTGATCCTTATTAGGTCCCTACTTAGGGGCATCATTGCAGAAAACTTGATTAGACAACTAAGGTGCTAGGTATGAGAAAAACAAGACTCACCAGGATGGGATCCAACATGTGGTGATGACTCTGGGATATTCGAGGGCCTCTAAAAGCTGTCTTCAAGGTGCTTTGTGATCCATTGTGCTTTAGGAACTAACCCTAACCAGATTCATTTCCTGGAGAATATGTCCCACGCTAGGTCACACAGAGAGGGAGTATACCAACGTTGGAGCACCTTTCTTTGCATTTTACCCCCTTCTCACCCTGGGTATGTATCCATCAACACCTATGTTTGCATCTGGTATATGCAGAAGTAACCGTGTGTGATTCCAGGTCTACAACGAACAGCTTTGTTGGTGTTTAGAGTTTGCACCTGTTAAACACAGCCACCTTGCTAAGCGAGTAGTAGATCACAGACCAAGGCAGCATCCTGGGTGGCTTGCAGAGGAGAATTACTTTGTGTTAGCTCTGTTTCCCCATCAGGGTCTTTGTCCTGTGTCAGCTGGAATGTGGCCACCATCCTGAGTACAAGGCATGTACTCAGGCCTGGCAGGATTCTGGATTGCTGCTTCTAGACCGCCACTATCCTCCTGAAATCATGATCTTAAATGAGACCCACTGCTGATCTACCTGGACTGCCCTCCTGCTGAGTGGGCTTGGGAGATGTTGGGATTAGGAGGGATTCAGCCTCAGAATCGTGGAACTTCATCTGTTCCTTACTCTTCTATACTTGGTGATTAATAAGTCCAAATAGGAGCTAGTAATTGACAATCTGAAAGACAGAGGCAAGTCTTCTTTTCCAAGGTAAGAATCACCTTTCCCACGGAGGGGAAAGGAACTGATTAGATTGTTATTTGTCTTTGTTTATTTGCATGTTTAAAAAAATAAATGGAATGCTTTCCCACCTCCTTAAATAATAAAGGCAATATGTATTCACAGTATTTGCTTCAGAAAATATATAAAAAAATAAAAAGATTAAAAAAAAATCACGTACCCCTACTAATCAAAAGAGTATCCCTATTGACACTAAGGATATTTTCTTCTTTTAAACCACAGTATTTAGTACTCAAAATACAATGGTATACATAACCTAAAAATCTGTGTTTTTCATTCAAAATTTTAATATAAATAAATTCCCCTCTTAATCTAAACAACTCCCTTCTGGAAGTCAGGGTATGGTGTGGGCCGTTTACTATTAAATTCCCAGTGCCTAACAGAGTTAGTGAAGAAAATCTGCTTTAATCCATTTGTCAAGTAAAATGAACAATGATATTCTAACATATGAATGTCCAACATTCTGCTAAATAATATTGACATTGTCATGTTTTTGCAATTATACATAGTGCTGCAGGGCACATCTTTGGCATTGCAAAGTCTTCTTGTATTTCTGATTATTTTCTTAGGATGGATTCCTAGAAGAACAATTACACACTCAATCAAAAGGGTAAAAGTATGAACATTTTAAAAGTTCTTGGAACAAACTGCCAAATGGCTTTCCAGAAATGCAGTATTAATTAATATTTCTACAAGAAGTGGATGAGAGGCATGCCACCCTGCACTGAAGGCAGACAAGGAGTAAACAGAGCTTCAAGGACCACTTGGGCAGCTCCATCCATCTGGGAGGATGGACAAGAACAGCTTCTGGTGAATTGAGGGGAAAGGTATTTTTAATAAGATCTGCAAAGTGAAGTATGCCATGCACTTTAATTAAAAAATCCAATAAGTGCAAACTGGGTCTCAGAGTAGAGGAAAAAAACATTTTAGGAGAACTGAAATCTAAAGCTTTCTCCTGCTCAAGGGACCTAACAGCCAGCCCCAGCAAGCCTCAGAGAGAGCGACGCATGCCAGGAGCTACGGGTAACCTTGCCTGCCTTCACGGCTCAGTGTCAAGCACTTTAACATGGACCGGGCTCATGCCAAACTCTCTAGGTGACACTAATCCCTGATTTAATTACCCTTGACAGTGTGTGATGGGCCTTAACAAGCTGGGGTCCCTAATGAGCTGCATCTTGGGGTTTTAGAGCATTACCTAAAGGGTGTGGTCCTCACCCAGGCTGACTCTAGCGGGTGCATAAAACCTGCTTCCAGCTCAGGGACCTCAGTGCAAATGACAGGGCAGCATCAAGTGACCTGCAGTGTGATGCTTCTAAGGGGGGAGGTGACACACAGTATTTTCCTGGCCCTGTATCATTAGAAAAGAAGAACTACAGGGACAATTTTAAGAGCATCTGCATAAGTAGAGGCCCTGGCAGTTCCTCTGTATTCAGTTAACATCTGGGGGACGTGGACTCTCTCACTATTTGACTGTGGGATTAAAGTCTCCTATGGATCTATCACAGGGCTGGACTGGAAAGGCATGCTTGCTAAGGGCTCAGGTGGGACATCTAAAGCAAGGTTGATGTAGTCCTGCATTGGCATGTGATTTATCTGGCCTTTTTCATTAACGAACACAAGATTACTGCATGCAAAAGAAGCTTCTTTGGGAAGAGACAATTAAAAAAGAAGAAAATCAAAGAAAGTCAAAATAAAATAAAATAAAAAATTAGATGTGATTGTAAACCGAAGTTTAGGTAGGAATGAGATTTCTGTTCGCAAGCCTTGTGACCTTGGGACAAATCAGTTAACCTTTGTGAGCCTCAGTTTCTTCGCCTGTGAAATTTAGATGATGGTATTGCCATTGCAGGATTCTTGTTAACACAAGAGGTGGAATGCACAGAGAAGAAGATTGCATGACTTTTAGCACATCCTTGGAGCTCAAGGACGTCAGGTGCTTCACCACCCGCCTCATTAGATGGTTATTATCTTCTCTTTCTCCTCAGTTCCTTTCCCAGGTAGATATAAACAAGGATATTCAGCTGCCCATTCCGAGGGAGGTTTGGGTTGGCAGTGCTTCCAGATCTGGTAGCACCATGGATCCCTCCCAAGAACTGTTTTCCTTGTTTGGTGGGATCCTCCAATCTACCAAACTGCACTCTTCTCCTGCTCTACGTGTTCTGTCTCCCTAAACTGGTCTCCAGTCCTTGAGGTGATGTTCAGCTTGATTTTGATGCTGACATTACCCACTTCCATTCTCCTCTGGTTCCCAGCATCCTGGATGTGAGTTTCTCACTTGGAAGTCGCATCCATTTGTCCTGTGAGCCCAAAGACGGTTCAGCCTAGCAATTTAGACTCTTGTACCTTACAAGGGCACTGGAACATTCTGACATTGCCTGAAGCTTCTTGAGGAGTTTCTTTCCCCCTCTAAGATTAATCCTATCATTTGTGAGGTGTGGCATCCTTATCTACCTGTATAGTTTTTCATACCTGGTCTTCTTAAACCTGCAGTCATCTGATGGTGGTACCGACCTTCCTAGAAGTTCGACTAGCTAGACTTTTGACAGCCAGAGCCCCATTCCTTCTCTGTTCCTACATTCTTAGATTCACACTCCTTTTATGATGATTTAACATATTCCTCTTTCAAATTTGATAAGAAATTCCATCCCTCACATTGTGTTCAGATAAGACATTGCTGCATTCTAAGGCCAGTCAGGGGCTGATGCTGATTTTGCTGTTAGTTCTATCCACTTCTTCAGCTTCTTTTCAATCCATTCTATGAAATTAAACAACTCTTTCCCTCAGGTGCCCCCATAGGGGACTGGTCTTTTAGATTCTTGTCAAATACCCAAAAACCATAAACACACTGTCGAAATCACAGGAGAAGGAGAAGAGTCATTTTTCTCGCAGATGTTTCTTCTAGATTTTAATTTAGGAGTCACTTGTGGGATCTCATATTTGGTGCATGCACGCACAAACAGACATGCAGAGGCTTCAAAAATAGCAGTGGTACTGTTAGTTCTCCAAACTGAGGAAAAGAGTATTTTTAAAATTGTGGGTTTGTTCAAAAGTAACTTGTTGGACTTTTGCAAGCAACACATGGAGAATTTGAGGGTAACAATTTAATTCTCTAATAGTGTTTTGACTTTTAGGATTTTGATTCAATTAAGCAAACAGTAAATGTGACTTGCAATATTTGAATTTACCATAAAATGTCCAGTATCAGGGAGAGAATATTCCTGTTTTGCAATGAGAAAATTAGGGGATGAAGATAGCCTAAGGTGGTAAGAAATACTCTCCAGAGAGGCTTATGAGAAAAGAGAAATGAATACTTCTCCTTTATATAGTACTTCAAATCCTTTTCAGAAATATATTACTTTCTCAAATTTATCTAATAACAGAAAATTATGTGAATAACCCTTTGGTCCCCTGCAGTGTTGTAATTAAGAAAAGGCCCCCCCAGACACTCCCGCTCTTCAACTGAGACCTACATTTATACTATTATTATTTTACTCTATCAGAACGTGACGATTGTTTCACCAGGGCATTGAGAGTTACTATTTGTAAAGAAATTGCATCTCTCTGGAATAAAGGTCATTTTCTCTTGGTGCATAAGTTGACATGAAAAATTGCATCTACAGCAAAACATTTATGTTTTGAATCATATGCGTACAGGATGCTGTTGACCTGACAAACTGTTTAAATAAATCATCGAAATGGGATGCCATCCATCCCACAGTTTTGAAAGAACTTGAAAGTGGAACTCTAAAAGCAAGGGCCAGAGGTGTCTGATGGTTCCTGCCTGAGCCTACATTGCCCATGTCAGTGCCTGTGCAAGGGTCAGAGATATAACCAGGGATTCACAAGGGCCCTCCGTGACTTCAGATCACTCTCCCATTGCAGGAGAGAGGTGAAACTGTAACAGAACCAGATGCTGGTGAAACTGTAACAGAACCAGATGCAAAACCACAGCCAGAGTGGAGCATTAGTGTGGTGGTTAAGGTCTCGGGCTTCAGACCCTGAAAACGTGGTAGGTCAGGTGTGTCCAGGCTGATGATTATGAAGACAATCTCAGTATGCAGAGACAGGCAGAAAAAAACTGTGACATGGGTAATGAGCTGGTCTAGATGTCAAAGGAAAGAATAAATCGGTGCTTCTCGGAATAAAAAGCATTAACTGTGGGGTCTTCTAGAAACCACTACTTCAAATTTTTTAATTTAACATTTTAATATTTTTATAGAAGAGAGAAGCCCATAATGAAATTTCTTTAGTGTTCAATCGACAGTAAAGTCTTCCACATACAGTAATGTCAAGCCAATAGAAATAAATTTCAGAGCTACTGGAGAAGCTTAGATGAGAGTTGAAGGATGCTTTAAAAAAAAATTAAAGCTTCATTTTTACAGCCCAGATGAGTATGATTTACCTGCACCAGATTTTTCTGACTGTTCCAATGTTTGCTCACCTCTCAGAATATCTTTTATGCTTATTATTTATGCTCTGTATTTGGCATGTAGCATATGTTAGCTTGAAAATATTATTTTTTTCTTTTTGAATGTTTGATAACTTTGCATTTTTCCTTCTAGTACCACCAGAGCCTACCACAGAATTCATTAGATCCTCAATAAACGTTTGATGATGTTCTTTTTTTTTTTATGTAGACATATATTAAGAAATTCGTTTCTTTAACCCTTACACCCCAACTCATGATATTCTATTACCTTGGCCCTTTTGAAACAGAATGTAGCATAAATTTTTCAAGGAATGTGCATACTGGTCTTTTCTGGGGGACAAATTCTAGGACATGATTTATGAAAATCAATCTCCGATAAGTTATTCCTGAGTTCTGGGAGTAAACTTTATCTCGGGGAGTTTTCATTTTCATTTTTCCCTCCAACACCACACCAACTCCAGGAAAATAATAATGTCCCTTTCTTATTTTCTCCAAATCTAAATATTACTCTTTTTCCCCTCATCAAATGAGAGCTATTATATATTACAGATGCTTTATTGGAAACCAGAAGAAATTTACAACAACAATAATAACATTTTAAGCAGGTTACAATCATTCAGTTTGCATGTTTCCTACATGAACCTATTTACAAAGCACAAGGGGGCACGTGTTCTAAATGCAACTATGCACTCTACAGTTCCCTCTGTTAGTCAGCTTTTTGTTGCAGTCACCAAATACCTGACAAGAATAACTTAGAGAAGGAAAATATTATTTTGACTCATATTTTCAGAAGTTTCAGTCCATGATCAGCTGACTCCATCACTCTAGGCAAGAGGTGAAAGAGCATCAAGGCAGAAGGTCATAGTAGAGAATTGCTGCTTTGTTCCTGGCAGCCAGGAAGGAGGGAGAGGAGTGAGGAAGGGGAGAGGGAGGGGAGGGGGAAATATAATCCCCAAAGGCACATTCGCAGTGACCACTTCCTCTAGCCATGCTCCACCTACCTACAGTTACCAGCCAGTTTGTCCTTTCAAAGTATCGGCCCATCAACTGTATTCGTCCACTGATGAGGTCACAGCTTTCATAATCTAATCATTTCACCTTCTGCATTAACATAGGGGATATCAAGGCTCATGTCCATTTGACCATGCAAAATGCACTTAGTCAACAAGATGACCCAGTCTCAACAGTTCCAGCGTTGCCCCAAAGTTCAAGTGCAAAGTTTCCTTTGAGACCCACAGTGAACTCTTGGCTGTGAGCCCCTGTAAAAATCAAAGGCAAGTTTCATACGTCCAATATACAATAGCCCAGAGTAAACATTCCCATTCCAAATGGGAGAAATAGGGGCCTGGAAGGATGGGGCCAAGGAAAGACCTAACCCTGACCTGGCAGACATTTCCGGTAGCTCCACCCCTGGCGTCTGGGACACATGGTGGGAGACTTGGGCCTTGCTGGTGGCAGCCCAGCTTTCTTAGCCAGCAGCTTTCTTCAGCAGACATTCCGAATTCCTGGAATCTCTTATCTTCAGAAGGCCTCACTGCAGCTTTGGCTTTCTTCTCAGTTTCATGCTTCACCCTTTCGGGGGCTGCCTGCAGAAATTCAGACCCTGCCACACTTTGTCTGGCCTCCCAGGCCTGCTTTTGAAGTTTCAGGGTAAGCCTCCATGATGCCTTTCCTCCAGCCTCGTGCATTCCTGCAGAACCAGCACCACTTGGATGACAGCTGGAGCAGTAGCAGATCCCCCTGGACCATGGCTGCCGTGGTTTCTAGGGCCTAGGCAGAGGAGCATGGTGAAACAATCCTAGGGAAGCAAGCAGGGCACCCCATGGTCTCTCAAAGGAATTTTTCTTCTACACCTTTGGCCTCACAATGACTGTGGTCTTGCTGATTCCTGAGATGACCTCAAGGCGTCTTTCCTATCGTCTCTGTACAATGCACTGCACTTCTCTTGTTGTCTTCAACAGCCACACCTTCCTTCCTGGTCCCGATTTTACACATACTTTTGTGGCCATATCACAAGTTTTTTAAAAATCCTCCTCTTTTGCTTTCTGCTTCTGATTCTCACAGTAAACCTGAGCTGCCAGTAATATCTATGCCACTGTCTAAATGCTGTGCTGCCTTGAAGTTTCCTCCACCAGATTAATTAGTTCATCACCTTTAAATTCAGTCTCATGGATTCTTAGGATGTGGGCAAAATGAAGACAGCTTCTTTGCCCACAATGTTACGTGAATAGACTCCAGTCCAGTTTCCAATAGAGTCCCCTTTTCCCTCTGAAACTTTATGAGCACAGTCTTTACTATTCACATTCTTATTGGCATTCTGGTCTTCAGAGATCCCACTAGAATCACTCATTAAGCTCTGCTTACAACATTACAAGATTTCTTTAGCCTGTGTCACTAAGCTTTTCCATTATCCTCCTGCAATCAAGTTCCAAAAGCTTCTGAGTCATGTGGTCAGATTAGTCAGGACAATGAACCCCACCCCCCCATACCAAGCTTTTCATCACTATGACCAAAATATCTAACCAGAACAACTTAGAGGAGGAACATTTTTTATGGCTTATGGATTCAGATGTCTCAATCCATGGTTGGCCAACTCCATTGCTTTAGGCAAGGGTATAGTGGAGGAGTGCTGTTCCAATTATGCCAGGAAACAGAGAGCTCTTTAGTGATATTTTGGATGATTACCTTCTTTCAGTTTCCCTAGAAAATAAGACTTAAGACAAGCACTGACTCTTGTTGCTTCACCTGAGAGGCAAGGACCATAAGAGTGAAGGGAAAGGACGGTACGCCAGGAACAACAGGAAGGGATGCATGGCGATACCTGACCACAGTGGCCACTGTTTTAGGGCAGCAGCAAGAAAACTCAGTGGGTCACTTGGCACAGGCATTTGCTCTATTAAATGGGAAATCTTTGGACAGGAATAACCATTCCTTAAGCAGTCCCTGGAAGGGAGGGATAAGAGATCATTTTTCTGCTTGGCTTCTTCCATTTTCCTGTTATCCCTTGGTACTTGACTATCTTCCCTGTACCTCTGGGTTACATCATAGGCCCCTGTCATGGCCAACAAGCCCGATTTCAAATCCTAAAACCATTACCACTGTTACCACTTATCTTTAGGTCTCAGGAGTTTCTGAGACTCAAATGGTACAACATGTTAGCCTGGTTGTGTGTCTGTAGCCAGGAGGAGGGTCTTTCACTCCCAGGCAAGTAACTGGTTCCAGGGAGCAGAGTCAGGAGCTTAGGCTCTTAGAGGCAGGGAAATACAAGAGAACCAGATGATGCTCATAAGATATGTGTGATAGGATGAGGATGATGATGATAGTGATGGTCATAAAGGAACCACCAACACCTCCACAACAAAAAGCTTCCCAGCAGGAAATGGGGCCAAGAAAGCGCTTGAGGATGCCAATAAGAATCAACCAAGAGATGGGAGAAAATGTTGATGTAAGGATAGTTTATACAGGTTACGTCCAAGAGACCCTCTAATAAATGGACATAGGGTTTTAAAATATATATAACATCCTGAAATATTAGAAATAAGGGGCATCCTTTGATGCTTGAAGAAGAGAGTTAATTTGAAAGGAGGTATTATTATTTAATATAGTGGGTAGTAAACACATAAAAAAATATTACCCTTAGAGGTGATACGGGCAAAAAGGACAAATTGGTTGAAGAATAATTTAGGTAAGTTCATATTTTATGGAGTTGTAATCAGCTACTATGAGGAAAGTCTGGGTGCTGAGGGTGCCAGTCTTGACCTTTTGAGATTGAGGTCGCAAAAGACAGTAATGTCCTTCATATGATAGATGTAGTGTCATTTTCAATGACTGAATCTTGCTCTGAATGGATCATTGGTCTGAGCCAATATGGAGTGTTTTGCATGCCTATTTTTATCATTAGTATCTGTGGCACTCTGAGGGACGTTTTCCCCTGAGGTGCAGGGAGCTGGGGAGGGTGCCTCGCAATCCTTATCACCACATCCAGGTAAGCATCTTGCATCCTGTAGGAGGAGGATGTTCACATTAAGGACTACTCTGCCTCTGTCAATACTCAGTCTATTAGCATTTAATTCTGCTCTGCAAACCAGTGAGGAATTAAATGGGCAATCAGTCCACTTGATCTTTGCCTAGTCATTTGAAACACAAATATAAAATACATTAGTTTCATCATACTCATTCTGAACTCTAGTTCTTTGCCTAAATTAATCTCTGTACTGGATTGCGTTCTCTCTCTGTTTATCCAATCCATCCTCTGAAAGACTTAGGCCAATTCCCATTTCTCCATCAAACCTTCTCCAACCACTTCATTCCTTGTGGCCCTTTGCTGCTTTAAATCATTTGGCATTTACTGTCTTTATTATAAATACTCAGTATTGAATTGGCTGCTCATCACTCTGGGTATAGATTATGTTATTCTAACCAGATTTTAAACCCTTCTAAGGGCAGGAGTGAGATCTCACAGCACTCTCGTGTTCTCCCAGCATCTAGCACAATGGCAGGCACTTAGTTGACACTTGCTGAGCTCCTAGGCTGCGGTTCACTCAGACTTGGAATAGCAGGCAGCTCTCTGCACCTCCGAGTGTAAATGCCTCCTCATTGCTTTTGGATAATGAGAGCAGTCCTTAATTTTCACTGAGAGTAATAAAAGTTATTGCACCTTTTAGTGGTACTGGCTTCCTCCCACTCCTCCTCCTCTATCAAAACCGTGCTGGTGAATCCTAAAGACCTCCTAATTGATACTAAAGAGAACTTAATCTCCTACCTGATTTTAAAAAGAAAATTTGCCAGCCCTATCTTTTCCCTTTGTTCCTCTGGGCAGTGGCTTCTGTGGTAGCTGTTAGCAAAATGCTTCAGGCGATTTCATCAGATGCTGAAATCCACCATTACTAGGTTCCTCCCAGGTGAACATCTGAGATGGAACAGGATTCAGCCAGAGTGTGCCAGTGCACACTCACCCTTACCAAGCAGCCGGGAGGGTCTCCAGGGCCCTCTGTCTTATCTTGAGGGAGAAAATTCATTTGTAGTTGGGGATATAGAAAAGACCCATAGTCTTGAGTAATTTGTCCCCAAACATGCTTTTGGACCTTTATCAGCCTCAGTATCATTATCTCCCAGATGTGTCCCATGAGGATGAAATGGAGAGAAAATAATGCACAGTCTTTGGGCACATGAGGGACAGTAGGGGCTTCCCTGGCAGGTTGGGGAATCCTGTCCAGGATTCCAGTCCTGATTACCTGGTTTAAGCTAATAGATTCATCTTAGCAGGGAAAAGATGCTGAACTAGCTCCTGAGCTTCTTAGAAAGAGAGCTGTGGTTCAGCTAGAAGAAAGAGTCCAGCCCTCAGTGGGAAGCAGCTCCCCAAACTCTGCGATAATCGGATGTGCACCTGAAAAGCTTCCTGGAAGACATCTCCGTCAGAACAAAATTAAATGCCCTTAAATCAAACCTTTTACACAATAGACCTGTCCCCTCCTAGGCAAGATGGAAATAGACTTGCCATTCTGGGGCTTAATTCTTTTTCCTGTCCTTTCTTTGCTGATCAGCCACTGAATTCTGCTTGCTGCCTGGGGTTAGCTCACCAGTCAATCCTGAGGCCTCCCAAAGGCTTGGACGTGCCAATTTCTGGCTGCACCACCCGCCAAGATGAAATCAGCTCCTAGAGCAAGGTGATAAGAAGCAGTTTGAAATGAATAACTGCCGCCCGTAGGGAAAGCATTGTCTTGAGAACCCTGAACCCCTAACACAAAGAAAGAGGAGTCCCGGGGACACTAGGGGCCCCCTGGGTCGGGGTTAGGGGAGGAAGTTGGGTGTGATAGGAATACGAGGTTCCATCTTCCAGGACCTGTGATCACCATCTTTGGGACCTTGAATTGGGTTATGCGTTTTGGAGGCTCAGTTGCCTGCCTCATCTGTAAAATGGAAAAGTAGCACCTACCCTGCTTCCTCCATGAGTTCTGATGAGGTTCAGATGCTCCAGTCTATTCTCCAGAACTCAGGGAACCACAAGAGTTGGGCAATGGTTGGGTATTAATTGTCACTAGTGGGGGGAAAAGTCCAATAGTAAGTATTGTTAGTTTGGCGAAATTTTCCCCTTTGTTTCTAAATGAACACCTTGAAAATTCTCATGCGTATTTGGATTGACGGTCCATGTTTCCCACTGGCTGATGGAATGAAGACATTCCCGGTACGGGGAGTGTTTGCTTAGGACCATTAACAGCAAATGCATTCTGTGTAACACGCTGGTTTCCTCGACTCCCTCCATGAAACCTCACAGAGGAGCGTGTTTCTCTACTCCTGACTGGTAACTGACCCCATGGTCAAGTTCAGCTGCATGTGGCTTATGTGTGCCATTAAAAGGAGAGAGGCAGAGCCAGTTGTACTGGGCATTCCCCAGGGTGTTGGGAGGTGCCCTGGCTTTGGAGCTGGGGCTGGCCCTTTGTGACTCGCTGTAGCCATGATAATCCCTGGAGAGAAGGTGGCTGTGGCTGTGGCTGGAAAGGGCAGCGCCGTGGTGTTTTGATCCTAGCTCCCCATCTCCAAGGCTCTTCTCTCTCAGCCTCTTCCATAATTTATTGCAAGCAGCTGGGGAGGCCTTTTAGACCCTGAGCATTTCTGCCTCTAGTTCTTTGAAATAAGGAGGAGAATCTGTGTCGCCTCCCTTGGGGAAGGCAGTGGTCTGGTGAGTTAGGTAATGTCTGGACAGGACACTGACCACTGTGAGGTAAGAGGGAGTGTGGGGTGGCCAGATGCAAACACCTGCAGTGACGTGAGTCGGTCGGTTTCGGGAATGGCTGTGTAGCCCTCATCCCCGAGCCCAGCTCCCGTTATGCAGTGGTGAGGGGTTGGGAGAGGGAAGAGGGAATAGGAATGTCCCAACTTGCTCCTGAAAAGATGGGCATCCAGCGCCCTTGACCTTGCGAGTGATTCTCTGCCCTGCTGCCATCCGCCAGCAGCAATCAAGTCCATTGGAGCTGTCACTGCTCGGCTCCAGTGTCCCCAGATAGTGCCTCTCGTCAGACTCTCAGGAAGCAAAGGCAGTCCCACTCTGGGTTTTGTTCTGAGTGGCGTCATGCTCTGCCTCTTGCAGAACAGGCAAGTCGTGGCTCCCGTCACTTCTGATCCACATCTCCAGCCTGCTCTGTCTCTGGCCGTCCACACAACCCACTGGACGTGCTCTCAGGCCCTCAATGACCCCGGCCACCCTCGCTACGACCAGGTTGCAACTCTGGACAACCACTTTGGCAAGAGGGGAATGGGATTTGGCAGGTAACAGTAGGGTCCCCATCCAGCTCCCTTTTAACCCCAAAGTGGGCCAGGTAGTGGCCGCCACGTCCTTCCCTCAGCATTCATGCTTTCTGCCTGAGCCAAGACATGAAGCTGCCAGTTTTAAGCTAAGCGGGTCAGAAGAGCCTCTCCTTTGCTTGCATCTGCTGACCACACCGCTGGGCTGTGAGGTGCCACCCGCAGGTCTTGTACCAGTGATTCCTTGGCGTGGGCTCTTGACATGTTCAACTCACCTCCCCCTCCCCGTCAAAACTGGTCATCACCACAAGACCCAGATAGATGGAAGGGACATGGGGAATATGTCCTCCATAGATCTGTCTTTTTACCTGAGGTTGTTCTCAAATCAGAAAGTCACAGAACTGTCCTGTGAATGCTCCTGGAGACGGGTCACACCTCCTATGATAAGAGCAGTAAAAGGCTACATCCTTTAATTTTTATTTTAACCCCCATCAAGTGTAATAGTGGATAAATAGGTATTATTTTCTTTAAAAATTTTTATAGGGATATCTGAGGCTCAGAGAGAATAGTAACCCTCTCTAACAACACACAGCCATCAAAGGGCAGGTTTTGTTTTTTTCTGATAACCCAAAACCTTGTCTGATTTTAAGGTCCACATTCTTCCCATGAAATGCCCCTTTTCTGCCTTAAAAGTCCTTGAAGCCCATCCATCCATTTTTCGGGTGAGCATGCGTCAAATGGGTCATTTGTGTATCTCCTGTTCAAGGTCACAGAACTGCCATTAGAGGCAGCGCTCTCTCAGTCCTTTACCAGGCACTCTTCCTGTGACACCCTGGCGCTCCCCTCTATCCTCTGTGGATGGATAATGTTTTTAGTGGCACCATCTCTGAGTTTATTAGAATCTGAAAACTTTATTTTTAAAAATCATCCTAAAGCTCACATGTACTTTTTATAACAAATAAGGTAGTTCAGAACAGGTATGTCAGCAACAGATCAAACAAAACCAGACCAAACCTGGCCTCCAGAGTTTTTTACTTCATGTATCTGGTTTCTTTGGGATGAAAAATCTCCACGCTAGCCAGTCGCATCCATTGCTAAGTGTCAGCACATGACAGTCGCACACACAATCAGTGTGGTGATTAGAGGAGACACCAGTTTGGAGGGGCTGCACTCAGTTCAGGGGGAAGAGGAAGGCCCTTCTAAGAGCCCACCGGAGGGAAGGATGGTGCCCGGCAGTGTCTCCTGAGTGTGTGGAATCATCCAGTCAAGTGGAAGCCCTCTCTTGGGGGCTGGACTTGCTGCCTGGGTTCTCCCACAGTATTCCAGCTGCTAAGGAAAACCAAGGCAAATCCCAACTTAGAGAACCTGAGAGACGGAGCCTGTGTGCATGCGATAGGAAGGGTGAAACTCATTATAGAAGAAAGTGCTGTCTCTTTGCATTGGAAGGCCCTCCTTGTGTCTGGGAGTCATGAATATTGCATCAAAAGAATAAGCTCATTTAAGAGGAGGAAAAAGAAACCCAGCAGCTGAGAGCATTAAATAACTCCTGGGAACTAGCCTTAGGAAGGCTTTTCAATTTGATTGTGGAAGGAAGTTTCTGTCAGGGGTTTGCTTTGGATTTTTAGCTTTGTGGGAAACCAGATCAAGACAACCCCTTTGGGAAACCTGAGGTTAGGGGAAAGGCTTTTGTGACAAGGTGGTGGGCAGGTGTCCTCATAACCAGTGGAGCTTCTCAATGCCTTATTTTCACAGTGTTTTCATCTAAAACTTGCCAGCAACAAAAGCGCACCAGGGTAGCTGAGGATTTAAGGTGTCATGGGTACAGCTCAATTTCAACACTGGGGCTCCTCAACTTATGATAGGGTTATGTCCTGGTGAATCCATTGTAAGTTGAAAGTCTCATACTTAGAACATGCATCGGGTGCAGCTAACCCACGGAGCATCGTAGTTCAGCCTCATGGCACACGGTACAGTATATCCATCGTTTCCCCCTCGTGATCCTGGGGCTGACTGGGAGCTGGGGTTCACCGCCACTGCCCAGTGTTGCAGGAGAGGTTTAGACAATTTCTAATGAATGCATATTGGTTTTTGCACCATTATAAAGTTAAAAGAGAAAAATGAACTCTTGTAAGTTGGGACCATCTGTACTTCCATCAAATATCAAGCAGCCATAGGCATACTTCTGGGGGCCTTGTGAGCACAAGATCAGATGCAGGAGCTCCAAGGCTGCTCCATTTTCCAGCCCTGACGCCATGCTGATGCTTCTTTTATTGTGTAGAGTGGGACAAATAAGCCTCAACAAAGAGTTGTGGCTAGGATGAGCAGGGAACTGGGTCCTGGTTTCCTGGTCGTTCTCAGGCTTGACCCTCTGGTGGACCCTGCAGTGAGGCCCCTGTCCTCCACATGAGGAGGGAGGGGCACCTGCACCAGCTTCTCCCCAGGTCTGGCCTCTTTCTTGCCCTGCTCTGGTCAGGCTGTGGGGCTGCTTCTGCTTGTTGACGGACATCCAGAAGAGGCAGGATGCCAACGGACATACTTGGGGCAGCTTTGTGTGATGCTGGGAATGGGGCAAAGAGCAAGGAGGAATGATGTCACAGCAGTGAAAGTCGGGAGAGGAATGGAGAAGGGAGCTTGGAGGCCTTCGGTAGCCCAGAACCAAATGCACGCTGTTGTCACACCCACTCCAGGTCCAGGCATGTGTGGATTCCTGCGAGAAATGGCTCCTGGAACTGAGCTTATTTCAGCTTTGGAATTGCTGGAAAGGCAGAGAGGCTCGGGAGGAAAGGAGAGGAGGGGAGGGAACCAAGATGCCCTTTACATTTCTACGGCTCCTTTTGAGTTGGGAAAGGCTCTTTAGCCAGAGCCTCCATCCAGAACCTCGTTACCATGGCAACCTGCTTGCAGCCTGCAAGGCTGTGAAGGCCCACTCCGGAGCTCCTGCCGCTGAACCCGGAGACGTCGTTACAGGACACGTTTTGTTTCCAGGATTATTAACATTAAATATATACACACAGAGGCATGTAGCAATCTGGGGATTCTGTAGCAAGGGCTGTTTTTCTTCCTTGACGTTAAACATGAATTCTGAGCATTTATGGAGCACCTCCGAGGCACCCGCGCTGTGGGGGTGGGGGATTCAGGGGTGAGTGAGACAGAGTCCCTGACACTGATGGGGGTACCTTCTAGAGTGAGGCCCGGGGACGACAGTCAAAGAAACAAAGTTGCCGTTCCTTGAGATCCTGCCACAGAGCCCGGCTTGCTGTGTGGTTCCCAGCAGAGGAGGGTGTGCCTTTGGCAGGACACTGGGCAGGCTTCCCAGGGATGATGACATTCACGATCTGACAAAAAGGAGAGAGTAGGCGTGTTCCAGGTAGAGAATATATATAAGGAGAAAGGAAATCTTAAAGGAATAGCATCTACAAAGCAGGAAAGAAGCCCAGATATGAATTTTGTTTCCTGAGGACCCCCATTCATCCAGCAGATTCTGCCTTCTCTGCGGCCCGGCCCCCAGCAGCCACCCAAGGTTCTGGCCGCAGCCTTGCCACTTTTGGTTGATTTCAAGTCCTACAGCATGTCCCATGCTGTGGGGCTTTTACCACTGTACCTATTTGGAGGGCCAAATGCATTTGTAACATTACGTGGAAATATAATTCTGGCAAACCCAGTGCTGTGGGGATCTCGAAGGTGGTCAGAGCTGATTTTTAAAGACAGCTTGTAATTAAATATTTAAAAAAGACTTCTGTTTGGGGATTGGAATACTTTCCTCCTAGTAATCTGGAGGAAAGTATTTAGATTGGCTCTGCGTGTAATTACTTTTTAAAAGAGGGACATACCTGTTCTGAACTACCTTAGTGGTCTTTAACTTGCTGCTTTCTTTATGCTACGAGGGATGTACTAATTTGCATACTGACACCAAGAATATAAAGATAAATTACTTCTTTCAGAGCACTGGAGAGCAAGGCCCACCTCAGAACTGTTCCACAGAGCCCCCTAGGATCGATGCCAGTCATCCGTGAACACTCTGTGCATATTAATTGGTGATAATTGAAAAATAACACCCCTCTTCCTTAAAGAAGAAAATTGCTGCAACTGCTGGAGCACTTTTATGCAAAGACTATTTCATTGCCTAGGTTCACTAAATAATCAGATTGTCAATATCCCAACAGATATTACTACCAATATATTTAGACCTTTTCATTCATCCAACAGCTATGTTGAAGGCATTGTGGTGGGGATATAAATATTATAAAGAACAAGTCCTATTTTCAAGACTCTTACAATTTACTGTGTTTGTGGAAGGGAGGGTGGAAATGTATAAATAAATATGATACAAAGCAGAACGAAGCAACTGCTGTATATACGCAAATATATACATATATATATATATATATATATATATATATATATATATAACCTAGTGCTGTGCCTCACACGCAACACATTTTGAAAGTGTAAAATGATTGATAGGATAAATAAATGTGTTGTAAACATTCAGAGAAGAAATGATTCATTTTGATGAGTGTCCAGAGATGGCAGGAAAGCACAGCTTTATAGAAGAAGTAACATTTATGTAGAGTTTCAAAGGGCAGTGGATATTTTAGTAGGCAGTGCAGGCTGGAGGAACAGCCCAGGCAAAGGCTAGGGGTAGGACATCCTAGAGTGTGCCTGGGGAATGGTGAATGGTCCCTTGAAGAATACAGCGGAACACCGCTCTCGATTTTGGAGAATCTCCGCTGTTACGCTAAGCAATTTGGACTTTATTTGGGGGCTGGAGGGTGAGATGAAGATGTTGGAGGAAGGAGTTATGATGGTGTCTGCATATACTCAGCAGAACACACGTTCCACTAGGTGAGACATTTTGTCTGTTTGTTTACTCTCAAAAACCAAGAGTTTACTTACCCCGGTGACTGGCACCCAGTTGACTTTAATAGATTTTAATAGATATCAAATGGGATCCTAACAGGGCTTTGGGAATTTATTTCTGGGGATGATGTGAGCATTAAGAAACAGAAAAGATTTTAGACAGGAGATTCAAGGTGGAAAACTCTCCCTGTAGCTCAAGAGATGCCTGAGAGAGAAAGTGGGAGTGACAGAGGAAGAGGAGAAGAACTGTAAATGGGAAGACGGGAAAGTGCTTGAGGACTCGGCCACTGAGCAGCCAAAACCTTCCTCCTGTGCATAAAAGCAAACAACTCTCAGGACTGCCATTAACCAGGGTGCAGAGCTCCAGAGAGGAGTGGCCACTCGGTGGGGGTGGGGGAGGGGGACTCTGGGGCGGGGTGGCAGCATTTTGGAATGGTACAATTTTTTTTCTGTGTGTGTGTGTGTGTGTGTGTGTGTGTGTGTGTGTGTGTGTGTGTTTTATCTGATGTGGATAGACACAGATGTTTTCTTTTTAAATTGGAATTATACATATAAACCTTTAATGTTTTGAGCATTAATGTAAAAAATTTTCCTTTCATTTTCTGATTCTTAATACCAAGGCCACTCACATATGTTAGGTAATAACAACTATTCAACATTTTCTATGATTCTAAGTCTGTTGAAGAGTGTTAAGTCTATAGTCATTTGAAAGTAATTTCTTTTTCTTCTTGTTATTCATTACCTTTTTGTGGGTGGGGATGTGGCTTAGTGGTAGAAAGCTCACCTAACTTGTACAAAAGCCCTGGGTTTGATCCATAGTACTACCTAAAAAAAAAAAAAAAAAAAAAAAAAAAAAAAGAAAGAAAGAAAGAAAGAAAAAAACCAATAATGGTAACAACAAAAAACAAAATAAAAACTAGCAAACAAAATGTCCACCCCAAATAAAAACAAACAAAAAAAAGAGTTCTATGATTCTTCCTAAAAAAGTAACATTTGTTTCAAGCCTTATCTAGTCATTCATTACAGAAAACTTTTGTAACTTCACAAGCTATAACCCATTTACACAAACTGTAACCAAGAATTTGTATATAAATAAATACACACACTTTGTTTTTAACCTCCCCAAAATTTATTCAGTAAAAGGACAAGGCACAAAGGTTTTGTTTGTTTATTTGCTTGGGGGTTTTGTTTTTTAAAGAGGGAGGGTCTAGTTATGTTTCCTATGTTGGCCCTAAATTTGAGGGCTCAAGTGATCCTCCTTCCTCAGCCTCCCAAGAAGCTGAAATTAGAGGCCTGGGCCAATACACTCAGCTGGAATGGTACAAGTTGAGAAATTCATTAGGACCCAACTCAGAGGGAAAATCAGGGAGGAGAGCTCCCTCATGTGTCCCACTGGGACATGGGGACTGGAGTCCAAGGTGCAGGAGTTCTTAGGATGGAGGTGATAATGCAAGTGCAGGAAGTGGGGTGCTGCATCTCCCAGGGGGGATGAGGAGGCAGAGTCACAATGCTGGAGACTTGCATTTAATGCATAGGAAATGCAGGAGCTTTGAAAATGGTTAAAAAAAAGACAGGACTAAAATTAGTGAAGGTCAAAGAGGTCAAAGGAGGAGTTTCTGATTGAGGATGGGACCAGCAGAACTCAGCAGTTAGAAACCAAGCAGGGTGAAGGCTGGTGACAGCCGTCGGACTGGGCACTGAGAGGTCCTGGGAATTTCATTGCAATGGAGGACCAACGTAGAAGATCTGACGGGAAGTGACAAATGTTGGCTGAGAAAATAGGGCACAAATGTGGACTGCCTCTTTAAGAAACTTGGCAAAGAAGGAGGAAAAGACAAACTGAAGGTTAGCTGGAGGGAAGAGATAGCTGATGAAAGACACTTTACTTTTTATGAAGGGAAGATTGTTTTTGAGCTAATGGGAAGGAAACTGTTATGTAAAGATTTAATGATAAATTCTGTTGTTTCTGTAATATCAGAAAAAAGGATTTTGATTCTGAGAAAAGGGGCATTACAAAACCCTCACTCTCATCTCTGCGTACAATAATACGTCTGGGCACAATTTTAATGCGATAGTGTCAAACACAGTCCATGAAGATGAGTTTGCTCTTCCCAATAATTATCATCCTGGCACTCTCAGATCTGGTGTACGCCACGAAGGCTCCTGTCTGTGAATGCTGAAGTCACCGAGGGCAGTAGGGCTGTCTGTCCACGCCTGTCCCATTTGCCCTGATGATGGCTGTGTAGTCCCACGCGAGGCCACCTCAGAGTAGACGCAGCAAGAACACAATAGTTCTACAAGTTGAGCTTCATGAAAATGTCATCAGTCCTCGATGTGGAGACTCTTTAGAAGGCAATGGGTTCATTCGCCTTGTCTTCTAGAAGGTTCCTCATGAAAGTCCATCATCTATAGATGTTAAGCATATTCCAAAACATGAAACATTTCAACTGAATAAAAAAATTCAAGGGAAGTCCAGAATGCCATCTCTGTGTGGTACGATACAAGTCTGTAAAATTAAAGGTTGCTCATTGTAGATATATTAGTGTGAAAAAGGACCAGAAAGAACATTATATCCCAGGACTGTTAGCAGTAGTTATCTTTGGTGATGGGATTATGAGAGATTATTATTTTCCTCTTTATGCTTTTATGTACTTGCCAAGTTTTATATAATGAGTATACATTACTTTCATAATCATGAAAATTATTTAAAAGCTGAACTGAAAACCCATAAAAGTGTAATTGCTTATGTATTCTCTCATATCTGTCTTTCTGTGTAGTTTTCACTGTGAATAGGGTTTGGGGAGACTAATTTTATAACCCCTGGGGGTGTGTTTCCAGCCAGGCTCAGTATAGATTGGAACTGGCTCTGTGTAGACTCTCGTCTGGAGCAGATCAGAGCCCTCCTTCTACCGGGCACAGCCTGGGGAGCAGCAGGTGATGATTCTGCCCTGGCCCCCTGGATGGGGAGGGGCCACCCTGACGATTGTTCTCTTTCCTCTTCCTCCTCCCTCTCTTCCTCCTCTTCCTTCCTCCTCTTCCTCTCTTCCTCCCTATCCCCACTCTTTCTCATCCCCACTCCCCTCCTCCTCCTGCTCCTCCGGCTGGCACTGCTTCTATTTGCTTTTGAATCACACGCATTGGGGGATGAAGACCAGGTTCAGGAAAAATGTGGGGTGTCATTGATAAAAACACATCAAGAACCAGAAGGAAGGCAAAGTGAGTGTTTTGACGGTGACCGCCCCCCCAATCAAAACACTGATTTAAAAAGCTATGCTGGTGGTGGTGACACTGTTGTGAATTTGATGGCTGATGGATACATGGGCCTGTGCATGTGATGAAACCCCATATTGCTACACACACACACACACACACACACACACACTCACACACACAAACGAGCATAAGGGGAACAGTGGAATTCTAACTAAGATGGGTGGATTCCATCACTGTCTCTATCCTACTTGCAATGTTGAACTGCAGTTCCTTATGATGTAATTATTGGAGGAATCTTGGTAAAGGATACATGATAGATCTTTGTATTACTTCTTATCACTGCATAGGAGTCCATAATTAGCTCAAAGAATTTAATTAAAAAATAAAAATCCATGTGTAAGCCATTCATGTCATGTAAGGTCCATTGGCCATGTGGCTTAAGATTCTGTTCTGATAGCAAAATGAAAGATTTTTAAATAAATAGCTATTAAAAATTATTATAAATTGGGCACTATGGTAACGAGGCACTCGACATGCATCATTCTCTTTTAATCAGTTCCTCAGTCTCATGAGAGGTATTATTATCATCGTCATTTGACAGATAAGGAAGTGAAGGCTCACAAAAGCTCAGGGATTGCCCACGCCCACCCCTCTAGGAGCTGCAAGGCCAGGCAGACGCCCAGGCCCGCTGACTCCAGAGCACGTGCCCCTCATCCGTGGGCCGTGCTCCCGTGTTCTGCTCCTGATGCTCTTCTTGCAAGATATGGAGCTCAGGTGGCAGAGGCGTCTTCGCTCCTCCCCGCCATCATTTCTTTACAAGGCTCCTCTGGGGCTTATTCCCCTCTGAGTTAATCTAAATACCACAATTATTTATATGACCAATTTTACTTTCTCTAGTCAATCATGTTCACGACCTGCCATGTCTTTTTAAATGGAGTTCCTTCTCTTAGGTTTCTGTGGGCCACTCCTTACCTACTAATAATTTATTGAGATTAGGTGGGAATGATCTGTTCGTGCAGGACCTGAGGTCCACAGCAGATGAATCTTGTGGCCAGACTGGAAGAGAAAGGTGCAGGGGGTCTGAGGCCCGGTCACCTAGGCAGAACCCAACATCTGGGAGCTGGGGTGACAGTTGAGTGAGTGCATTGTAGGTGAAAGCAAAGAGAGGTTGAAACCAGGTGCATGTGATGATAAAAACATGCTGAACAGCCAAGGCCAGAATAGGGCTGGCTCAGACACCACCTCGTGCACAGGAAACAGCAGCAGAGGGAAGGAGGAGGACAAGTCCAAGACCAAGGGGTGGTGATCCTGAGGACGCTGTCTCCATGCGGCTGCCATTGTGACAGACTTCCCATGAGAAGCAACCAGGGCCAGGACACGCACAGCAACACGCAGTACTCTGCTGTCCCCCACCCCCACGCTGCCGTTCCAAGTTGCCAGCAGATTTCAACCACTGAACCTTGAATGTCTCAATGTCATGGTGACCTTGTTGGGGGATAATGGGCTCTTTTCTGCTATGTGGGAGCTGGAAACAACCTTAGATGCTGATGGCCTGGTTGAGTCACTGCCTCCCGTGGTGAGTGGACTGCCCCCTGTCACACGGCCTGAGATGCAGAGAGGCAGGTGCAGAGGAGGCTGGAGAGTCAGGAGGGCCCCTGACCACGTGCAGGCGGCTCTGTGTTTGCTTACCTGTCTTCTCATGGAGTACTTTGTTCAGGGTTAGAAAAGAATCGGTCGGCTAGTTAAAGTTAGCTCTGCAAAGATTGCCTTCCAGGGAAAATGAAAGAGAACCTTCACAACCAGTCTCAGGGGAGAGAGGTCATTGCAGAGGGAGGAGCGGGAGATGATGTGGGGGAAAAAAATTAATGAGAAGAGCACTAGGCATGATAACAGACGGACTCCAAAAAGGGAAAAGAGTAAAGGATTCTGGGCTGCCCCGGGACTGTCTAAGCTGCGTGAAATGTACAGATAAAAGGCAGCTCAGCCGTCTTATTAGAGTTGGGGGACGTCTGCTCGGCATGCTTTTCTTCTCCTCCTCCCTTCCTAGGCTAAAGATCTCAAACCCCAGGGCATCTGGGATGTGAGGGGAAGAAAAAAGGGATGCCTATTTTGGGGGAGCAAAATCCACTCATTGTGGCAATATTGAGCAAGCCCAGGAAGCTTTATTTGAAGCTTTTCCCCCCATCAGACCTCATTACCTGCATCTGCCTTTGAGTCCTGCCTGAAGTCTGGTGTCGCCCAGTGGTACCCACCCCTGCTCAGCATGGGCCCAATTCAGTGTCCTCCGGGAGCTCCTCCCTGGTGGATATCCTGGTCTCAGTCAAGTGCCCAGAGGCGGCATGACAGGTGGGAGAGGGCAGTCCTGAAAACAGATGGCTTGAGTGCCATCACGAGTTCCCCCATTCTTCAATGTGAAGGACTCTACACAAAAGCCACTGTCAGCCGCAAAAACATGGTAATAAGTATTTTTTTTTTCCTGCTGAAATAAAGCAATTACTGCAGACTATGCAAACACCTAAGTGACCCCAGTGGTAACCAGAGCAATTTGCTGTGAAGTTAGTTTCCACTGAAATAGCAAAACATTCCATGAAGCCAGCCTTGAAGCTGGATGCAGACATGGAGGAGGGTCACTTGCCATTCAGCTCTGAGAAGGAGCCAAAGAGGGAGCTGGGGGAAGACCAGTGAAATGCAAAGTAGGGCTCTGGAACATGGCAAAATGCTGCAAGACAGCTTTGCACCAAACCCCCTCCAAGTTGCCCGCCCCCCGCCCCCCCTCCCTGTTGACTACTGCTGACCCCTGCTGATGTGCGGCAGGATGGAATCAGTCCTTCTAAGATCATAGCAGACAAATTCGATTTCTACCTTACAAAGGGGGGGGGGGCTTATTCTTGTAGCTTATTCTTCCAGTGCCCAGAAGAATTGTCCAAATGTTTGCAAAATCCAGGTGAGAGCTTCCGGTGGTATATAGATGGCACCCCTAAACTGCCAGACCGAACTTTTATGTGTCCGCTCTCTATATCATAGCAGCTACATGACAGAAGACAATGTCCTGTGAATTAGAGGAAAAATCAAATATTATTCCAATGAAGCCACCGAGCTGGAGTGCCATGTCTGGCACACCTTTGCAGGGTGTGGCTTGCCAATACTCCCATCCTTTCTACTTTTAAGAGTGGTCTGCAGACCAACAGCATCAGCATCACCTGGGAGCTGGTTAGAAATGCAGACACTAAGGCCCGCCCCAGACCTGGTGAGTCAGACCTTCACCATACCAGGACCCCAGTGATCCATGTGCACATTAAAGACTGCGAAGCTCTTCCCGGGGGACACGGGGTTTGCTCCCCTCCTTTGGCTTACAGTGGAGCAAACCCTGTCTTAGGAATTAGCCTCCGATTCAGACCTTGGCTCCATGGCTTAGAAACAGCTTCTTTGAGTCTCAGTTTCTTCATTGTAACATCATAACTGCAGGGTGGTTGGACGTTGGAATAAGATACCCTACCCCCTGTCCCCAGTAGGGCAGGTGACAGAAGCCCGTGTTTGCCGAGTCCTGGGAGCTACACACAGCATTCCACTTTGCTGCATCCACCTCCCCCCTCTTAAACTCATCCAGCCTTTCCCCTGCAGGTTTTCTTTCTTTCTTTCTTTCTTTCTTTCTTTCTTTCTTTCTTTCTTTCTTTCTTTCTTTCTTTCTTTCTTTCTTCTTTCTTTCTTCTTTCTTCCTTCCTTCCTTCCTTCCTTCCTTCCTTCCTTCCTTCCTTCCTTCCTTCCTTCCTTCCTTCCTTTCTTTCTTTCTTTCTTTCTTTCTTTCTTTCTTTCTTTCTTTCTTTCTTTCTTTCTTTCTTTCTTTCTTTTCTTTCTTTCTTATCATGCCTACTTCATAATTAAAGGCAAGATGCTGGCTTATTTCTTGGTTGGCTGAGCCTGTATTAGAGGTAACCTGGAATCAGACCTTTCATGTTTCTTTTCTCTCAACTGGACTGAGAATCAACTGCCTGGGCTGTGGGCATAAACAATCCTGGATCCAGACTCTGGCTCTGCCGTTTGCTAATGTGTGGCCTGGGGGGGAATTGTCTCTCTCTCTGAACCTTTGTTTCCTTGTCTAGAAAATGGAGCTGATAAGCCCCTATCTCACAGGGTTGTTGTGAAGATTACATGAAAAGTTGTATCCAGCTGGAAGGGCAGAACCCTGCATTTAGTAGGTGCTATGTGCTACTTTTCCCCCTCCCTTTTAAAATTGTTTTTGGTACCTTGGATTGAACTCAAGTGCACTCAACCACTGAGCCACACCCCCAGCCCCATTTTGTATTTTATTTAGAGACAGAGTCCCACTAGTTGCTTTGCGCCTCACTTTTGCTGAGGGTGGCTTTGAACTCGAGATCCTCCTGCCTCAACCTCCCGAGCTGGTGGGATCACAGGTGTGCACCACTGTGCCTGGCTTCCCTTCCCTTTTTGTATCTAGAAATAACTAACCATCTGGGGGTCATTCAACTAATACATGTTCTAGAACATAACTAAACAGTCAGGTGTGTATGTCAGGGACAAATGCGTCACCTTCACTCTTCTCTTCCTCAATGGCCACTTCAGAATCAGAGCTAATGTTATGTTAGACACTCCAGCCCAAATGGCACAATGACATATAGGTCTTATGGCTCGTTTTAATAAATTAGCTTTGAAATGTTACCTACTTTTACACTTAGGAACTCATTCTAACTCAGCCCTCCTTTGATCTTTACAACTTATTTTAAAGGTCTCTTTGTAGGTTATCTTTCCTCTCTAGGTCTTGCTATGGCCTTTGGCCAAAAGCAATAAAATTCTGACCCAGTAAAATTTCTGTTAAATGTTTTATTTTTCACATGTCACGTAGAGTTCCTATTTACCCATCCACCCTGAGTTCTCGAAAGACTACACTTCAAGAGAAAGAACCAAGTATGGGTGTACTTCACCAGTGGATAAATAAGTTAGGGAAAGAATGCAGACAGAGCACATAACAAGCGACTGTTATTAAGCAGTGCAAGAGGAAAATATTCTGAGGCGTAATTAAAGATGAAAGATGCCGCGGTTGAGCTTTTCAAGGAGTGGACAAGCCGGTCAGCTTGAGGAACAGGCTGCCCTGTGTGTTCCAGGAGGGTGGAAATCTGAAGGATGAAAAGCCCTTCTCCCAAGCAGAGAAGCAGCCGGAGAACCTCGCAGGCAGCAGTGAAAAGAGGGGCCGGGAGAGCTTCCAGACTGGCCTCTCCATCTCCAGGCACGCTCCCCGCGCCAGACAGACGAGAACCTATTTTTGTATTTAAACAATGTTAGAGGAGGATGTTCTATGGTCTCTTGATTCCAATCAGCATTCCAGTTTTTAACAATTTCCAGTCACAGAGAGCTTGTGCTGAAATCGAGCCCAAGCCCCGTGCTTCTTGTTCAGCACTTAATGTTATAGATAGTCTACTGCCAAGAGCTGGGATGTAAAAACACCGTGCTAGGGTGTTCGGGGCGGTGTTCAGGCCTGTCTCTCCAGATAGAGTGTGTGTGCTGCGTGTATCTGTGTGTGTGTGCTGTGTGTCTGTCTGTGCATGTGGGCGTGCACACACATGCATGTAGAAGTTTGATTTCTCTCCTTTCAAGCTACTTTGGAAATTTTATCAGGTGTGTCTTAAATACCTTCTAACAGTTTGTCACAAATGTAACGTGAGTGATTTTATGAACACCTTTCCAAAAAGCAATTATGTCCCGGCGCTATTCCATGGGCAAACGAGTTTCCTAGGTTTGCTGCCTGTTTCCTATAAGCTTTAGGTAGATTCTTTTAAGTTTGACATGCCACATTTGAAAAACTGGTATCCATAACTTAAGGAATTTGGATCATTCTCTATCTTAGTGTACCAAATTGATGAGGCCTGACACCTGGTGTGTGTATATAAATCGCTTTATTTCTGTGTATTTTCCAGGTGTTTTTTTGCAACAACTCCACACTCCGTTGAACTTATTTCTGTTTTTCTGCTTGTTGTTCTGTTGCCTTTTCCAGCTTATTTTCTTCAACCAAACCATAAAATTGGAGTTCTCCAGGACTTGGCTCAAGACCCCCTACTTTTTATTCTGCCTGGTTTCTCTAGTTGATCTTATTCACTCTCTTGGTTTCTGTCGCCATCTAAGTCCCCAGCACTTCTGAATCTATACCCACATCTATATGTTTTCTAAGCTTGGGAACCTTATATATGTTTATTTATGAACCAAATATGAGCATTTATATATGTGTGAGTCAGTTTCATTTACTGTAGCAAAATACCTGATGCAACTAACTCGTAAAGACAAAAGGCTTATTTAATTCATAGTGTTGGTGGTTCAAGGGCATGGAGCCCATTTTGACAGAGTTCTGGTAAGGACAGCAGCTGGTAGCACATCACAGCAGTGGCATTACCAGGGGTGAGCATTCACATCTCCAGCTGAAAGAGGGTAGAAAGGACCTGCCAGGTTCCCAAATCCCCTTTGGAGGCATACCCGCAGTGACCTAAGGACCGCCCATAAATTCCACCTCCCATGGGTTCCACCACCTCTCAATATCATCACCCCAGGAACAAGCCTTTATATAGGGACCTTGAAGGGACACTCAGGTTATTCTCAAACCACAGCAATATATGTCACAGGTGCAGAAACTTGACATATCCTAAGCTGAATTTGCCCTTTCTCCTTTTCCTTCCAAACATTTTCCTTCTGTTTTTTCTTCCTCAATTAAATGACCTCATTCATTATTCACAATTGCCAAGAGTGGAAGCACCCCAAGTGCCATCTTCAGATGTATGAACCAATGAAATAAAGTATATGGGTATAATGGAATAGTATTCAGCCTTCAAAAAGAAGGAGCTGACACACTACAACATGGATAAACCTTGAAGGAGGACATGTGCACCCATATGTGTTTGCATGTGTACCCTGTTTAAAGGAAATCTCCTGGGCCCTGACTTGGGAGCAAGAAAGGGCCAAGTGAGTTGAATAAGGAAGACATTTTTGTTTGTTAGGGGTCAAGCAAGGCTTTGCCAAGAAGGTGGGACTTTCTAAGGACTTGGAATGCTGGGTAACATGGAATCAGCCAAGATGTTGGAGTAGGTTGCAGGTGGAGGGACCCAACGAGGAATGCTTAGGTCTGGTGGGAATGGGCTCCATACCTCAGTGCGGTGATGATGGGCAGTTGTAGGGACACGCTGCCTGGGCAGTCTGGCCATGCTGGTATCTTGTGGAAGTGGGTCCTCTGGAGTGGCATAAGCCACACAGGCTGCTTTGTAGGTAAGTTAGTTGGGTGTACACATTAGACATTCTGTGATGTGAGGGAGTTGAAAAGAAATTCAATCTGATGGAATTCTGGACATTTCTGGAAACCAGGAGTCACGGGGAGGCAGGACCGGACCGCAGGATGGCAGAAGCCGGTGTTGGTGAAAGGGTGGGTCTTACAGGGAAGCCAACTCAGCCCCTGAGGGGGGGAGGGGGCATTTCCAGGACCGTCCTACCTTCCAAGGCCGTCTTGTGATGCAAGCCACAGTAGGAACCGCAAATAGCACACACTGGATAAATGGAGAGTCTGGATTGAAATGCAGTGGAATCCCCTTTTTTAGAATTAGGATTAGGGTTAGGACTTTGTAACTTATGAAAGAGGTGCTTACTCTCAAACACATTCAGATCACATGGGGTGGGGGGGGAGGCACATCAGCCCTTGGTCAGATTGCTTGTAACTGGATCTTTCTGGATCATTCTTTTACATCCTCTCCCCAACAACAGGGGGTTGCTTTGCCTTCTCCTTTCTTTCTCAGAGTGAAGAGTTTTGTCAAACCCATCTGTCCGAGTCCCAAAGGAAAACAAGTCATATTGATATGCTTGAGTTCGGGATCCCCAAAAGACCACCAGAGACGGAGATCGATGTAAGCAGCAAAGAGAAGTTTATTGCGAGCTAGCTCCATCTTCCACGCACACAGCAACTGGTGATGCTGAGAGGCCCCGAGCCCAGGGTTTGCAGCAGTTTTATACACTCTTTGGGGAAGGCAGGGACTTCACATACATCATAGTATCTCCTAGCAAATCATCACACACCGCGGGGAAAATCATAAAACATGATTAGCACATTCACTGGCGGGAACAAGTTGGGTAGGGGTGATTGATTACTACAAGAGGGGGATTCATTTGAACTGATTGGTTTAAACCACGAGGGGTGTACGTGCTGAACTACATGGTTTCCCAACATGTTATCAACCACCATAAACTACTGGGAGGGTCATCTGGCATCCCAGGTATTTCCCTTTCTCGTGCTGATTGGTGGCTGCTAGGGGGTTGCTGTGGATCCCCACCTAGCCTGACTGAGTTGAGACACCTGGTGCTGCAGATCTCTCCTGTTAAACAACTCAGCAGGGTGGGAATGTGCCTAGGAGTGCTCTGTGGGTCTTTCCAAGGACAAGGGTCACACCCCTTTCCTTGGCCAGGCTTTGCTCTGAGGTAGAGGCTGGTTTCTTAAAAATGGAGTCACATCAGTTTTTCATTATACTCCAATTGAGTGTTTTAGACAGTGTTTATTGAGGGATTATTAGAAAGGCCCAGGAAGGGAGTGCAGTGTGCAGGGGCTGAGAACAGAAGGTGCTGTGTCCAGCCTTAGGTCTGAGGATGGAACAAAGGGGCAGTTACTGGAACCAGGGATGGAGAGGGCTGCTTGGAGAGAGCCATGCCCTCCACCAAGGAACCCAGCCCTCAGGAGGCCTTCTCTCCTGGAACCCATCAGAGGTGCGATGGCAGAGAGTCACGAAGGTTCTGTGCCAGTCAGCCTCCCAGGACATGGAGCAAGAGAACAGTGCGTGACAGAACTGGGTTTCCACGCAGGGCTCTTGCCAACCACACTGTGGAGTCACCACATTGACCTTCTGCTGGTCCTAACGTGAGCCTGAACCCTCTGTCGGAACCTGTCAGCCCACACTGTGCTCAGGAACAACCCGTCTCATGCTGATTTGGGTTCGGTCCTTCTGGGCAGACTCTTCAACACACTCCCAAGTGATGCTCCTGCGACTGGTCAGGGAAGGAATTTCAAGAACAAGTCCCTGAACCATTTGAAAATGGTCATTAGGTAAAGCGCCAGCTGCCCAACTCCTGAGGTAGTGGGAGGGTCCCCTTTCTGCCGCATGGCCTGCCACCTGCTACTTAGTTAATCTTGGCTCTGCCGTTTCCCAGGGTTCAGGGATACCACGCACTTCTCCAAGCCTTGAAACTTTGTCTTCTACATGTGATTTCATGCCGCTTCCTCCCTGGACTTGTGAAGGAACAGTGATCGCAAGTGACCAGGAGCAAACGATTGTCTTCTGGGGACAGTGTCCTGTGATCCCCGCCTTCTGCCTCCGTGTGGCTGTCGGGGGTCTGAACACCATGTAGCTCCATGCTCACCTGGTCCAAACACGCTGCTGAAGTCTGGGCCACTGGCTGAGTGAGCTGCAGGCCAGGATGTTCCTGGGCTTTGTGTTCACGGCTGAGGTGGCCTCGAGGCCACTGGAGTTGAGAATATCGGAAGTTAAGGAACAGAGGAGGACTATCACAAATGGATCTGTGTCACCGTCCACCGGGAAGAGCAACAACATCTAAGAAAATAGCTATTTTAACCTAAATAATATAAAAATCCTATTTATGGAGTGCTTACAATATGGCCAGTTCTCCACACAGATTCCTTTCAGATCATCGCACCTTCTGTGAAGAATAGCATAATGATGAAGAGTGCTGACTCTAAATGAGATCGCCTGGTTCAGATCCGGCGTGCACCAGTTCTGGAAAATGTGGCCTTGGTAGCGCTTCCCCTCTCGGGTTCTTCATGCAGTCAGATGGACACGAACAGCCCACGAGGGCTGTCTTAGCAAATAAAGGGGTTGCTAAGTGAGAATCCTGAGAACCATGCCAGAAATGCCCCTTCTTCAATCACTGCCAACGGTAATTATTATTATCATCGAATCAAGGTCTATTTCCTGCATAAATATGAGATTTCATTTTTCCCCCCAGAGTGCAGTTCTCCCAGTGTGGTGAAAATATGATTGACAAGGGGATGGCCAGGTGCCTGTGCTGGGTGAGTGTGTCCCCAACAGTGTGGAAACACACCCAGGATCTTTTCCCTTTGTGTCCCCAGAGGCTGAACATCTGGCTGGAAAGGCGTAGGGAGGGAGATCTGGGGGGGTACAGGCAGGGTGCTCGGGGTGGGACGGCCACGCTTTCCGTGGCACGTCAAGGCACTAGCTTTTGGCACAGTTCTCCTTGAGGACATGAAAAGGGACTAAACCCTCTTACAGAACCATGTGCCCTTAGGTCTGGAAGGTATTCCAGGTGAGTTCTTTGAGACTCCAAGGTAATTATTACCGAGGATCCCGGGTTACGTCAAGTGTGGCCTAAATCCCGTGCCAGCATACTGTTTAATCCTCTCCCACTCTTTTGTGGTAGCCCCGTGTTGTCACATAATCCCCCATCAGTGAGGAAAGGACGGGCCCAGCATTCCTAAGCGACTCACTGTTCAAGGGCAAACAGTGAATGGGAGAGAGAAGTCTTGCTGGGTCCCCGGGCCGTGAGTCTCTATTTTGTCTGTTAGCTCAGGGAGCCAGGCTAAGTATCGGAGGAGGGATGCCATTAGTGAAAAAGGAAACTCATTTCAGAATGATACTTGACGAGAGGTTGTGGTGATGGAGAAGGGATAAAGATAATGCCCAGAGGAATAAGATTTCACGGTCGAAAAGCTGGGGAAGACGCGGGCGTCGTCTCATCTAAATCTGTTCATCCTGCAGATGGCAGAGGAAGGGGTCTGGACCTCAAGGTCACCTGCAGCTAGTTTCAGAGCTGAGACAAGAACCTGTTTGGGGACTCACATTCGTTCTCCTCCATGACTTGCCCCACAGAGTACAGTTGCTTCCATTGGGAATGAAAGGCCATGAGAATAAATGTCCGGCAGTCTCCCAGCAGGAAAGGGTTAAACTGGGAAGATCATACTTTTTAATCACTGAAATCATTTATTGACCCTGAGACACTCCATGCACATTTGTGGAGAATATTAATAGATAACATATATTACTGAATCTCCTCCCCTTTGACTTCTGCGTCACAACATAAACACGGGTGGTCCAATAAAACACAGCTTTGTCTTAATAGCATGATGAATAAATTAGTAAGAGCTTTAATTTTTTTCTATAGTAATTTCACTAGTTTAAAAATACCAAGCCTTCCATGGGACTATAAGGGATATGCAGCAGTTTTTTTCTTTTTTTAACTGTAATCCTCAAGAGATTAATAAAGAATGGTCAAAACTCAGACTAAAGAGTCTGTTCTGTTTACTAAGGGGCGCCTGCTTGCTGAGGAAGGCTTTCCAGGGGCCATAACCACTGGGGTTGCTTACATATTTCACCGGCTGTGGCTGAAGCCCAGAGAACTTGCCCAGCACGGCTGCCATCGCATGCTTGTTAGGATGTTAATGAATGATGCCGGGGTCAGGGGAGGGCCTCCTTTTTCTGCAGCAGCCTGTCTAGCACCAGCCTGGTCTATAGCAGGACCTCTGCAGACGCCAACATGTGCCCTCTACCTCCAAATCAGCACCCCACCGTGGCTGGGATTTCTCACTGAGCTGGCTTTGGGATCTATTCAGAGCTAGTGCACATTGTCTGTAAGAGACAACGGGACCCAGTTTAGTGAGCAAGGACTCTTGTGCCCGCCAGACCTGTATTTTAGTGGTGATTTTGTTTCTTACTGTCTTCGGCAAGTTACCTTTTCCCTCATTTCTTTAAAAATGATAATGTCCACTTTTCAGGGGCTGGTTGGAGGACGGTGATGATGGTGTAAAACAATCCAACTCCAGGCCTCGTAGATTCTTGTCACACTCTCTGCTGGACGTCACGTGGACGTCACATGGAGACTGGTCTTGTGCCAGCTATTAGGTTTCATTTGTCTGTCTTCTCTCTCTACTGACATGCTCACTGAGTGTCTGCTGCCCTGTCTTTGTAGCTCAGTGTTTCCTCTTCTCCATTCTCATGTCAAATCTAGTGTTAGGTCAGGGCATCCGTGGATTCTGTCTCCCGCTCAGTAAGGCTTCAGTGAATTCTTCCAGTGGCCCCGCCTGCTAACCCTTCCAGAGTCCAAAGGACAAACGTCCATCCTGTAACTCTTTATGCAAGGGTGAGGCTGCCTGCAGATCTTCTCCAGCCTGGCAGATTTCACTCGTTAAGGTTTTTATTCTGGATTTTAGATCCATTCAGTCCCCAAATATAACTCCACATCATCTGTTTGCCTTTGCATTTCATTATGAGTCAGGAAGTTGTTCCCAAACCTTCTCTGTTGGGAGCTGTGAACACGTGAGGTCTGTAGGAACCCAACACCAGGGTGCATTGCTCACGGCTTCCTGCGCCCGTGGTCACGAAGGTCTCAGTACGGTGCTTTTCACTGTCAGAGCTTTCTGACAACATCAGCTGAATGTTCTAGCACAGCCTGAGGACAGGTAGGTATTATCATACTTCTGCAGTGTGGGGAAACTGAGGTATGGAAGGTCAAATGTTTATTCCAGGTCATAGCAGAAAGAGAATGTCTTTTGGGAGAGGTCTGCTTCTAGTCTGGGTCCTAGTAACTCAAAGCAGCATACATGGATTGTGGTTTCTCTGACATCTTTAAGGTTGATACCACAGGTTTTTTTTTTTTTTCTTTTTTCCCCTCTTTGGATATTCTGTGGTGTTGAGGCTATTCTTTGTTCTAAGAGAAATGAGACACATTGACGCCTACCTTCTGTGGCCTGCTTTTGGAAGGTCTCTCACAGACCACCCTTGGATGCCATCATTTATAAAAGACTGTTGAGCTGGGCACAGTGGTGCCTGTAATCTCAGCAGCTGGGGAAGCTGAGGCAGCAGGACTGCAAGTTCGAAACCAGCCTCAGCAACTTAGGCTCTAAGGAAATCAGGGAGACCCTGTCTCTAAATAAAAAAAAAAAAAGGACTCGTTAGACTGGGTGGAGAAAGCCATCTCACCAATGACAGCAATTGTATTCCTTTTATTATTGAACTGTATCCCTTCACTCCCCAGCTAATATTAAAGACTTTTTCTTCTTATAGGCAAGAGGCTGTTGGTGTTTTTATTACCTTTGGAATGCTCTGCGGTGTTAGGAAAGAGATGCCGTGGAGAGGAACCCCTTCTGCAGAATGCAGACGTTTGTCAAAGGCCACTGACCTTAGTGGAAGACTCTTGGCAGCATCAAACGAGCCTAATGACTTAGGTGGTCCTGAATTTGAGTCTTCCTTTCCTCACTTTCAGAGGTGTGACTTGTGTAGGTTTCATCCTGTCTCAGAGTGTGTATCCTGTCCTGTAAAATGAGGCTGTAGAACCTACCTGGGGAAGCTCTCAAGATTGTATAAATGTTTAATTCTTCATTAGCTCATAATTGATGTATAAAAAGTTGATCCCCTTTCCTTCCTCCTTTATCAAACCTCGGGGATGGCCTTCTGTGTTCTCCCAATAGCCCTTACGGGTGGAGCACAAAGGACAAATACCCAATTCTTGTCCCAAAATGATGTATGTCCCCGAATGTGTCCGATGGCTCTCTATAATTAGCGGGACCCACTTTGGATACTGCACACTGCCAGCAATCAATTTGAAAATGACAGACTCGAGCTCACTTATTATCTTAATAGGTCCATTTTTAGTATCTAAAAACTGAGACCCGATCTTGCCTTGGGGCACAAAGAAGTGAGCACCCAAGTTCCTGCATAAGAATGTGACATATACACGTTTGTGTTCCTCATTTGCAGCTGGTGACCAGTTTCATAATCAGCGATGAGGGAGGACCAGGGCCCGGAAGGAAAGGCTGCCTGTGGGTGCAATCATTCTTTACTGTATTGACAGAACAGCTCTTCTACTAATTTGTCCCTCTTCACCTGTCATGTTTTTATAAGACAACTCTTAGTGCTTCATATTTCTTAAATGGCATATACCTGCATTCATTTAAAATACACCCTAAGCCAATGAATTTTAATAAAGATAGTGACTGTGTAACCAGGACCCTGATCAAGAAACACACATGCCCATCCTCCCCCCACCCCTGAAATGATCCCTGTTCTGCTTCCAGGCACGATGTCCCCAGGAGAACTACTAATGCCATAGATAAACTTATTTTATAATTTTGTACGAAGAAATCATACCATTGCAAACTTTCTGTGGCTGCGACTTCTTTTGCTTTATGAGTCTCGTGGAAGTTTGTTCATTATTGAGAGTAGCTGTAGTCTGCCCATTATGGCTGTAAATAGTATATCCTTTGTGTGACTTTATCACAGTGTATTTATCTGTCCTCTGTTGATGGCCATCCTGCTGTTAGTTTCCAGTTTGGGGCTATTTTCAATAGGACTGCTGTGAAAGATCTTTCACATGTGTTTTGACTCATATATAAACGCATTGTAGTTAGATATATACCAATGATTGGCATTTATGGCTTATGTGGGTGCAAATGCTCGTTAGCTTTCAGAGCTGCTGCCAAGTGGTTCTCTAACACTAGTTCTTCACATTTTTAAGGGAGAAGTTTATATTAGTGGTCACATTCATACAGGACCCAAAGCCAAGTTCATGTCAATAACCAATTTGTATCCAGAAATGGAGTCACCTTCCCCAAGTGGATACGTCATTCACAAATGGAGTTTCTAGACCCAAGTCCCACCTTGATGGTCAGCAATCCTTACCCCATGTTAGTGATTTTTTTCTTTCCTCCTAGTCTCCCGTAGGGAAAGCATTTTCTATGGAGGTGCCAGCCTTTCTCTGAAGGTCAAAGCTTCAGCTTGTTCATTTTTATGGTGAGATAAAGGCCCACTTTTAAAACTTGGCCAGCAGGGGATTGGGGTGTCCGTGGAAGAATTCTACGTGTGCAGCTACTCAGCTTATCCTTATCCTGCTTGTTCTGTCTTGGGAACATATCACTAGGAGCCGTCACTTGTCTTAAATGTTTTAATGAATGATATTTAGTTGCCTAAGGCTGCTTTTTTTTTTTTTCAAACAAAGTACATGGATTTTTTTTTTTAATGCAGAGGGAGATAGAAAAGAATAGACATTCTACCTTAACAAAAGCATCCCCAAATGCTAGCTAACTGACCTCATTTCTCTGTTTCCAGTACAGTGAAATTTCATTATCATCATCATCTGCCTTAACTAATTTTTATTATCTGCCCATAAAGCACTAAGGAGCTCATAGTAGTGTGCACTGTGGCGGAACATGTGTTAGAATTAGAATTAGGTGCCTAGGAACAAGTTCTGTCTGTCAATTACTGGTTTGTATCCTAGGGACTGTGTCTTCAGTGTCCACAGATTTAAAAAAAGAGGGCTGGGCTCTGTGACCTGGAAGAATCTACCCTGCATGCAACTTCTTTTGTTTTGAATTTTAAGCCATTTAGACATGTCAATTAAAATGCACATAAGCAAAATTTCCTTTCATTTAAATATGCCTTTTTTTTCTTACGTTCATACTTTATGAAGATAGATGCCCACACTTCTCCGCTTTCAATGACCTTCTTAAACAAACAATGAGAATGATCCTCCTAAATAAATGAAGGCAAATAGTAAAAATCCTCACCCTTCCCAGAAGTACTTTCCTTGAGACTGGTCTTACTTTATTTAGCAAAGGGGGAAGTGGGGCCTAAGGAGAGGAGATGTACTAGGCAATGATATTGGCAAAATATTGAATTTTCAAGGCCTCAAATATCTTCTTAGTTTTTATTGTTAATATGAATGTCGATTCATTCAGAAAAATCCATTAAGCACCAGCTATATGTCAGGTACTTACGATAAGAAACAGGTTAACTGAAACCCTTAGAACCTATAAAAGCCTGTGATTGTCTCTTGTGTCTAAAAAATATACCCATCTGATATTTTATGTGATTTCCTTTTTTTTTAAAGTGGAAAATAGTATGTGTTCATTGTAAAAACAACTTTAGACCTGATTTTTTTTTTTTTAAACAGCCTCTAAAGATCATAAAATACAAGCTAGGACTTTAAAGAAAGATTATATGTTGATTTATTCTTTTTTGCCTGCCTGTTTTCCCTGGAATATAATTATAGTGGGAAAAAAAACTAGTAAGAATGATGTTTTTGGAGGAAAAAAGAGTACATAAAAATCAGCTTGGAGTTTCTTCAACATAATACTTCTTGTTTAATTTTTAATTATAGCAGTGCAAGGGATTATATCCAGTGTGTTGAGAATTGATGTTGCTTAATGGGGACGTATATTCCTCCCTAGTAGTATATGCATTATTCATGGAAAAAATGGTCTTTCATGAAAGGGCAGCTGGTCCTTTAAGAGACCGAAGCTTCCTGTGCTAGAGTGGTTGCTAACCATGGTTTTGATTTGCTGCCCGAAATGCACTTACAGGCTCACTTAACATTAATAGAAGGTGATCGGGGCTCCTCCTGACCTCTTGGAACCTAAATCACAGACTGGGTCATTTAAAAGATGAGGGTGGACCAGATAGCCAGTTAGCAACAGGTCATGGGAAGAGCACGCTCATCTTTATTTCCCTCAGGATCTACCCAGGGACATGCGTTTTCTCATCCCGGGGCAGCTGGAGAGAAGGATTGGAGATCAGTTTATCACAGGAGAATAGCATTCCCTCCTCTACCGCACCCTTGGGTTCCCTTCATTTGTTCCTGTGATCCTGGAGTTTCGCCTTGCTCTCTTCCTAGAACCACCAGCTGTTCCTCACGCCCATCGCCATGTAGGGAGAAGTCGAGATATCAGTGTGAGTCTAGAGGATGAGGCAGAGCCCAGGGACTGATCCCGAGGATCCAGAGAGGCGAGTGATAATAAATAAGAAGAGCTAGCATGAGGGCTTCAGTAGGCGGCAGGCACCGTATCAATTTCCTCTTCTGTTTTTTTTTTTTTTTTTGTACAAGGGATTGAACTAAGGGGCATTTTATCACTGAGACCCATCCTCAGCCTTATTTATGTTTTATATTGAGTCAGGGCCTTGCTACCTTGCTTAGGGCCTCGATAAGTTGCTGAGGCTGGCTTTGAACTTGCAATCCTTCTGCCTCAGCCTCTGAGCCACTGTCATTCAATTTCTTTGACATACCTTTGATATTCGTTCTCCTACTGCTATGAAGCTGGTTGTGATTACAATACTTCTGACATCAAATGTGTGTGTGTGTGTGTGTGTGTGTGTGTGTGTGTGTGTGTGTTTATACCAACAACCAATTCTCCAACTCTTCAGCCACCAACTGGGTGTCTAGCAACTCAATTCAATTCAACTCTGACACTAACTAACCAGAGTCAGCTTCAGACCCCAGAACATTCCACAAGACTGCCCCACACCAGACTCCAATTGCAGGGCTAGACAACCCATTCTTCTGACCAACCAGCTATGTAACTGGGGGTGGGAGAATTTTTCATGACACCTTCCCTGGGTTCTATAATTTGCTAGAATGCCTCAGAACTCAGAAAATCATCTTGCTTACGTTTATCAACCGGGGAACAGCTAAAGGGACAAGATGCATAGGGCAAAAAAGTGTGCTGGATATGAGGGGCTTCCACGCCTCTCCAAGTGCTCTTCTCTCCCAGTACTTCAATATGTTTGCCAATCCAGAGCTTCTCTGAATTCTATTATTTAGGAGTATGAATAGACTCTATTACATAGATATGGTTGATTAAACTTTGGCCGTTGGTGACTGACTCCATCTCCAGCCCTTCCTTTGTTACTGGAGGTTGGAGGTGGAGCTGATGTTCCACCCTGTGATCACCTGTTTGGTTCCCAGAAGAGTCCCATCCTGAAGCTATCTAGGGTCCCATCAAGAATTGCTTCATTAGCATAAATTCAGGTAGTGGGCTTCTTTTGAATAACAGATAATGCTTTTCTAACCCCTATCACTTGGACTATTTCGAGAACTCTGTGCCAGGAACCAGGGAAAAAGACCAAAGATACATTTCTTTTAATATCCCTGTATCACAATATTATTATTATAATCACTTTCAGATGAGTAAATTGGTGCTTGAGTTAATTAAATGAACTGTGTAGAGACACGCAGCTGGTAGACAATGGCACTATGATCTCAACCAGGTTAACCCCAGAGGGCTCAGGGGAGTTGAACTCAGCGGGTTGAACTCGTATCGAGGAATTTCCATACGAAATAAGGTGAAGGTGTTTGGTGGTTAGATGGGGAAAAGAATGGGGTCTTCCCTGAAAATATCAGCATCTTCTTAGTAGTAGTGATCATGAGAGAGTGGTGAGTAAAAATCACAGGAGCTTTGTGAAGGCTGGGGAAGAAATGAGGAAACCACTTAAAATCTCTGTATGGGTTGATGTAAATTGGATGCCTATCTCAGTCCATTTGGGCTGCTATAAAAAAGTGCCAGGCACTTGTAGCTTGTAAATAACAGAAGCTTAGTTCTCACAGTTCTGGAGGCCGGGCGTCCAAGCAAGGTGGCTGCAGATTCAGTGGCTGGTATGGGCCCATGGTTCATAGATGGTGCCTTCCCACTGTGTTCATTTGGCAGGACGGTGCCTTCTTGCTGTGTCTTCACATGTGCAAGGGGCAAGGCAGCTCCCTGGGGCCTCTCATAACAGTACTTGTACTACTCCCATTTTGAGTGACCCACTCTCATGATCTCATCATTTCCTGAAGTCCCCAACTGCTCACATCATCCCATTGCTGATGAGATTCAACACATTCAGGCCACATTGTAGGTTAGCTATATGGAACTTGAGATGTTCTAACAGGCTTTGTTTTTCTGGGATCCATGCACCTGGATGACCTCTAAATTCCTTTGAGAGCTACTGTCCAAAGAGAGTGCCGTGGGAATGCAAAAGTTCCTCTGCGGTCTTTTTAGGTCTCTTCAAGAAACAGCAAGGAATACAGACACACATTGAGCTTCGTTGTTCTTCTTCTAGATTGTTTGGCTATTTGGGATCCTTTGCGGTTCCGTAGGAATTGTAATACCTCCCCACTCTATTTCTGCAAAACAATGCTACCAGGGTTTTGAAAAGAATCCTCTCGAATCTGTTTACTGCTTTGGGTGTTAACAAACATTTTAAAAATATTAAATCCATGAACACAGGATGTCTTTTTTATTTTGACTTCAAAACATGATAAAGCTATAGTCATTAAAACAGCATGGTTACTGGCATAAATATCGACATAGATCAATGGAATAGAAAAGAGAGCCCAGAAATAAACCCACACACATGATCAAATTATCTTCAGCAGGGGTGTCAAGATTGTGCATTAGGAAAAGCAAAGCCTCTTCATCAAATGGTGTTGGGAAAACTGGATATCCACATGCTGATTAATGAAATTGGATCCTAATATTGGCCATATGCAAAAGAAAAAAAAAGTTGTATTAAAGACATGTTAAAGATCCAAAACTATATAAATCCTAGAAGAAATTGGGAGAAAAGCTTTGTAACACTGGCAAGGGTTTCCTAGATTTGACATCAAAAGCACGGAAACAAATATAAAAATAGGCAAGTGGGACTACATCAAACTAAAAAGCACATGTTCAGGAAAGTGAAAATCAACAGTGTGAAAAGGAACCTATCGAATGGGAGAATACATTTTCAAGCCATATATGTGATAAGGGGTTAATGTCCAAAGTATAGAAGGAACACCTACAAGTTAAGAGCAGAATCCGCAAATAATTAAAAATGTGGGCAACAGACTTGAATGGACATTTCTCCAAAGAAGACATAAAAATGGCCATCAGATAGTGATCAGGGAAAAGCAAATCAAAGCCATAGTAAGATTCATCTCATACCTGTTAGTATGGCCATTATCAAATCAAAACATACATCAGAAAATCATCAGTTTTGGCAAGGATATGGAGAAACTGAACTCTTGTACCTGTTGGGAATGTAAAATGGTGCAGCTACTATGGAAAATAGTGTGGAGATTCTTTTAAAAATCAAGTCAATATGCCATATTACTAATCTTATTTCTTGGTATTCATCCAAAGAAAATTTTTTTTTGAAAAGGGTATCTTGAAGAGATACCTGTATTCCCATGTACATTGTAGTATTTTCCACAGTAGCCAAAATATGAAATCAACCTAATTTTGATGAATAAAGAAAATGTATTGTATACATACAATGAAATATTTTTTTCAGTCTTTAAAGAGAAATCCTGTCATGGCTAAATTTTAAGGACATTATGCTAACTGAAATAAGCCAGTCACAGAGGACAAATATAGTGCGATTTTACTTCTAGAGGCTACCTAAAGTAGTCAGATTCACAGGAGCAGAAAGTGGGAGGGAAGTTGGCAGGAACTGGGGAGGGGCAAAGATGCTGTGCAGTGAGAAAGTTCCAGAGATCTGCTGTACAGGGTTATGGACCTTGTTACCAGTATTGGATTGCATTGCACACTTAAAAATTTTCTAGAGAATAATGTCCATGTTATGTGGTTTTTTGTCACACTAACAAGAGCAACACTGAGAATGAAAGTTCACATTGAGAATTTGAGAAGCATAAACAGGAAAATCTTGGGATTCTGTACATTTGGGCTGGGGCAAGCCCAGGACTGGGAAATGGAGGAAGAGGCGCGCTTGCGTTATACTCAGGAATCCCTCAGCTGCGCAGGAGCCTCTCATAGTTGAAGACAGTCCTGTGCTCTGTTTTGTGCATCATATTCTCTTAGACTACAGGATAACACAGTGATTAAAGGCACACAGTTTGGTATCAAGAAGGTCTGAGTTTGAGTCCTGGCTTTGCTGATCATGAATCCACAATGTCCTTAGCTCCTCTGAGCTAATGTTTGTACAAAAGAGAATACCATCTATCTCGATGGAAAAGATTAAATGAGGTGACCTGCTCGGCAACCTAAGTGAGAAGGGTGAAGGTTACCATTTATATGAAAGCAGTATCAGCACGTGAGTCTGAGGGGATGGTCAAGTTATAGAACTTGCCTGAAATTTCAGCCAAGGACATTCTGCAAGGCAGACTCTCTTGAGAGCCAACATCCGTGTTGGTTTTCGTATATAGATCTTCACCCAAGAACAAATCCCCAAACGCAAACCTTCCACAAAGGGCGAAGACCCACCACCAGCCCCACCCGGTACACACACTGGAGAAAAGTCATCTGCCACATACCAATGAGAAAAAAGTGAATTTTAGAAAGCAGGACTGTTATCATCCTTAATATATGAGAAATGATTGAAATCTGTCCTTTTCTTGTTTGATTTTTGTTTTATCTTCAGATGAAATCGCCTCCCTCTCTCTTTCAGCCCATCCAGGCCTGTTCGGAAGCAGAAGCCCTGAAGAGCCCTCTGGGGAGGGGTGAGCAGGGTCCCCTTCTGCTAGTTTTCCTTGCTCACTTCCTGGGTTGACTCCTTCACAAGGGGAAAAGGCACACCTCAGAGTATTAGCCCTTCAGATGGAGGTTTGTCTTTTACTCTTGACCCACCAAATGGTATGCTAGTGGTTTATGCTCAAATTTTGTAGTTCTTCCAGGTTAGTAAAGGGGTGGGTTTGGAGGTGTAGGAATAGATGATTTCCTCCTTCAGTCCTCAGGCAAGGTCCTGGCTGTGCCAAGAGTGGGCAAAATCATTCTTTTGGTGACTCTTAAGATGATGGATGCCACATACAGGCACTGGGGGTTGAAGTGAACGTCTGCTGGACTTCAGCAAAGCATTGGCCACTACCCTTCCATGTAGTGTTGCAGACTCTACAACAGAGGCAGTCTAGCTGAGTACCCTCATGTATGGTTGGGATTTGAAAGTGGATTCCAGTTGTATTTTCCACTCAGGTATTCATGCAGTTAGCCCACACATTTTTATTCCGAGCTTTACCAAGTGTGGGACCTTGTCTAGGCACTCGGGGTGTATTGGTGACCAAAGATGAGACCAAGCCCTGCCTCCCAGGGCTTCACAGTCTATTGTCATGCCACCGAGCTCTTTCCATGGTCCTATTTGGTTTAACATTTCTGTAGCACTCGAAGACTCCTACAAGGCTACAGAGACACAGATAGTGTGGTACTAGCAAGAGTATAGATACAGACTTGGAGTAGAACTGAGAGGAAAAAAAAATTCATTTTTGACAAGGGTGCCAAGATAATGCAATGGGGAAAATAATCTTTTCAACAATTTTACTGGGGCAACTGTGAAATTGCATATCACATGCAAAGCAATGAAATCAGATCCTTGCTTCAGACCCCGCACAAAAACAAACCCCAAACATATCAACCATCTAAATGTAACACCTAAAATATAAACTATTAGAAGAAAATCTACATATGTATCATCATGACCTTGGATTAGCAGTGGTTTAAAATATGCCACCAAAGGTACCGGTGAGCAAAGAAAGCTGGATAAATGGGGCTTCATCAAAATGAGAAACCTTGTGCTTCCAAGAACACCATCAAGGAAGTAAAATGAAAACCTACAGGATGAGAGGCAATATTTGTAAATCATGTTTCTGATAAAGGATTTGCAATGAGAGTATATAAAGAACTCTTGTAATCCAACAATAAAAAGACAAATAATCCAATTAAAATTGGGGAAATATTTGAATTGGTATTTCTCCAAGGAAAATACACAAATAGCCAGTAAGCACATGAAAAGATACCCCACAACGTTAATCATTAGAAAATGCAAATCATGGCCACAATGAGATACCGCTTCGTAGCCACAGGGGTGGCTCTGATAACAAAGACAAACAATAGTAACTGTTGTGGAGGCTGTGCAGAAATCAAAGCCCTGGTGCATTGTTGGTGGGAAGGTAAAATGGTTCAGTGGTTGTGGAAAACAACCGGACAGTTCTTCAAAGCAATAAACACAGTGTCACCATAGGACCCAGCCATTCCACTTTTAGGTGTATACCCAAGAGGATTGCAAATATCTGTCCCCACAAAAACATATCCATAAATGTTTATAGCAACATCATTCCTAATATTAAAAATAGCAACAATTTAAGTGTCCAACAACTTGTGTATAAACAAACAGAATATGTTATACCCATATGGCATATTATTATTTGGTCATAAAAATGAAGTACTGATACATGCTACAGCATATGTGGGTCTTAAAAGCATCAGGCTAAATAAAAGGCACAAGATAACAAAGGCCACACACTGTATGATTCTGTTTATATGGGATGTCCTTAATAGACACAAACCTACATAGTGAATTAGTGGTTGCCAGATGATGGATGGGGGTATGGGGTCTACTACTGGGAATAAAGGAAAGAAAAATGTTCTGGAATTAGATAATAGGGATAGTTACACAACTTTTAAAAGCTACTGAGTTATACATACTTAAGGGTGAATTTTATGGTTTGTATATCATATCTCACTAAAAAGGACTGATGAATCATAACTCTAGGGTACATGGAGCTAGTAAAATGGGAATTTGCACTGGATGGCAAAGACAGAAGTCAATCCTCAGAAGAAGCATGGACAGATTGGAAAGATGGGCAGAATCTGACATGGTGAATATTAGTGCGAGTAAACATAGAATCCTAAAACGGCATTCAAGAAAAACAACTAATAACAGCCCTATAAAAATAATTTCAGGCTTTAGTTCACAGGAGCCTGATGAGAGTCAATAGCATGTCATATTCTAAGAAGTTAATGTCATGTTTGCGGCATTAATAGAAGTATAGTTACTCCAGTGTGGAATTCACATCACTTTTTTTGAGAGTAGGTCAGATGACACTGAAGCTTTTGAGGTCGGTTCTGGTTTCTGTGTTTCAGAAGCATCTAGTTCAGTGGGTGAATATCATCCACATGCATACTATATTTGGCTCTTAGGAAGTCTGTTTTTTTACTTGAAGGCACTTAGGAGGGGTGGGACTTTCCGTGGGCCACCAGCCCTTCTTGCCTTCATTATCTCAGTGAACCTGATTTACACATACATCTCACCCACTTGCTGCTGCTTATAAATTTTTGAGTTTGTCTTCCTGCTCCACACAATCAAATGTCAATGGAATGGTAAAGTGGTCCCAAAGTATGTCAAAAGACAAGGAGTAATTGAATAAATTAGTTATGTTTGATTAGAAAAGGATCTGGGAACCAAGAGAGCTGGTTTCAAATATTTGAAGGTTTTCAGTAGCTGTGGGAAAGAAAAATGAATGTCACTAGGGGTTTCTGCACAAAGACCTCAGAAGGAAAGGCTCTGGTTGAAAGCGGACAGACTTTCAGCAGAGCTCTCTGAAGACAGGTGTCCTCCTCCAAGGGTGCAGAGTGCATGCCCACAAGGCTGAGGGCCATTGAGATGGATGTATTCTCAGGTGGACACAGGGTCTCTATGACCCTGGAAATGGTCAACTCTGACAGCCTGTGGGTCTATGAGGCACTGGACCAGGGCCTGGAACCAGAAGACCACCCCAAAGCCCTTGCCTTTTAGGAAGCTCACAGTCTAAAAGCCATAATGAGAGTATCCACACCTTGGAGATATTTTGAGAAGTGATACAATAAAGCCATAGCTATCCATGTCTAGCCTATAATATATATACACAATGAATCTTAGGAAAGAAAGAGAAGCTACATATGTAGAGTAAATGTCCATAGAACCCGAGCAGAGTGCAGTTGGGTGTGTCACTGATCATGGGGTCTCCAGGACCTCTACTAGGACATTATCCCTATGCTGACAGTTAACTTTTCTGGCAAATATGGGTCACAGAGATTTATCAGTGTAACTGTGTTAGATCACATTCTGCTAGGAGCCACAAGCAAATAATATGATGCATGGCACCTTTGGTTGTAAAGTGATGCCAGCTAGCCCCTGAGATGATATGATTCTAGCCACTGAGATGATATGATTATGTTAAGATTTACATTCATATGGAAATTGGACTCCTGCTGTTCACCTTGGCTTGCTACAGGACTCATGTTACGGGACTCCTGGAGAGTTCCCATTGGTTGGGGAAGGATAGTAGGAGGAAATTCCGGGGGAGGTCCAGGCCCCCCCCCCCCCCCCCCCCCCCCCCCCCGGTTCCGGGAGACGGGGGGTTCTGGTAGAGTAGACTTGCCAGCGCCTACGGAGTATTGGTGGCTTTTTCAAAAATAAAGTTTTGTTCCTGCTTGAGTGGCTCGTGATTCTGTGCCCAGCCAAGACTGCGGCAACATTCCTCTACCTTGCTGGGCCTTTGTTTTGTATTATGAAGGCACTGATTGTGTGTGTGTGTGTGTGTGTGTGTGTGTCTGTTATATTTGTGTGTACGTTCATGCTCATGTGAGCAGGGCCAAATTAATACACGGGCAACTGTGTTTTTGGCATCTGCAGTGAGGAGGATGTCTCATTTTGCTGAACAAAGTAAAATCTTCACTCAGCCACAGACATAGCATTGAAAAGGGGGACAGATGTCAGTGACTTCTTGTTTCCATCTGAGTCTCTCTTATTTCAAGCCTTTTTCTTGGAGGCCACGTTGGTGGGGTTTGTAGAGTTGTAGAAGACATCTGAGCCTGGACAGTGTGATGTGCAGGGTAAAATGAGGCTGGGCACAGGGCCATGCAGGAGGAAGCAACAGACTGAGGACACCTTATGTGTCGTCCGTGGCTAGTGGGTGTGTGTGAGGGAAGAGGGTAAGAGTGTGCAAGGGAATGTATCCTGGAGGTATCAGGTGAGGTTCTGGTGGGCTGTAAGCTGTGGATCAGAGACGAGCACATTAACCAAAGTACAACACAGAGCTTTTTTTTTTTTTTTTTTTTTTTTCAGTGCTAGGTTTGGAACCAAGAGCCTTGAACATGCTAACAAGGGTAAGGAAGGAAGGAAAGGAGAGCCCAGGTGTGTTGTAGATATTACATGAATCAGAGAAAGGCACACAAGAATATGTTTCAAACTTTGGTATCAGTTACTTCTGGGACTGGGATTGGATGGCAGAGGAGCCAAGATTTTGCTTCCAGAACCTCTGGGTTGTTTAATTTCTTAGAATAAGCATGTCCCATTTTTAGATAAAATATTTTATATGACTTTTTAAAGACTTTTATTAAACTGAATCTAAAGTTTTTTTAAAGTAGTATTCTATAATATAATGTAGGTTTTTTCTGAAAAATTAAGTCATGCTTCTTGATTGGTTGATAACTCTAAAGCACACGTGTTTGTCCTTTCGAATGTCCTTCCTGCATGCTTTTGGGGATGACACTAGCCACATCTAGGAAGATCTAATCAGACACATGGTGAATACCACCGCTGTTCCACCCCATCCACGTCTTTGGCTTGTTGGCTCGTTGCCCAGCTTATAAGCACTGCCTCAGTTTCCCTTTTTGTGGATTGGAGAGCACCATGCAAGCTGGACTACACCCTGAAGAGTGAATATCGTTCCTTTCTGGTGAGGGAACTTGACCTTGGCTCCACGGTGGAGGCAGAAGCAGCCGGCAGGTATCTCCACGTGCCTCCCATTCTCTCTCTGTGCCTAAGTAGATTTCTAGTGCTGTTCTGCCACATCTGAGGGGTTCAGATATATCATCAAAAATCCCAGCCTTGAGACTTTTATTAAACTGAATCTAAAGCACATGCTGTTGGTTCCCCATCACTCTTACCAGAGTAGAAGATAGAAAAAGATTAGGTGATAATAACACCTTACAGGTACACAACTTCATTAATCCCAGACCCCCTGCAAACAGCTCAGCAAACCTCAGGACCCAGAAAGCCCAGCTCTGCCGGTGCTAAAGTGCAGCCATCTCCTGGAGGAAGCAGCCCCCTGTGTCAGCGAGCCACCCTCCGAGAGACCGAACTCCAGACTTCACTCAGAGAGGTGAGAATGAAGACTGCATCTAACGGCAGAGACAGCGGCAGGGACACTCTTTTGAGGCAAAATGTAATTACAGAGTAGGAGCTGGCCTCGCAAGTGGGGATTAACACTCCCCAGCTCCCACAAACACCTCAGGCTCTCTGAATGGCTGCAGCAAGATTTGGGGTTTTATGCTTCCATCCAGAAGTTGGCTCTGCGTGAAACGCCGTTGAGGACGCACAGACTTTGAGGACATTGATTCATTGCAACCAGGGGAAAGGATTTACTAGGATTTCTTGTAAACCTAGGCAGCCTGAGGGCGGAGGTGGGGATTAGAGCAGATTCGCAAAGTATGAAGGTTGTAAAGGAGGCCATGGTCACCTCTGAATAATGAATAACGTTCAGGCTCTTGCTGAATGGGCAGAACTGAGCGTAGGGCTTGCTGACTGTCGAGATGGCTGGCTGTTCGAGTCAGCACCTAAGGTACTGGATCTTGGTTCCTGAGAACCTCACTGGAAGATGATTTTCTCGCGTGGGCACATCTCCTGTGAAACCTGCATGGACATCTGCAGCTGGGGTTTTCTGTTTTGGCATGCTAGGACAGGAAAGCCAATGACATTATCCAAGTCACTGCCTTGCTTGTTGACAGATTCCTCAGTGGTGACATGGAGACGTTGGACCAAATCAAAATCTTTACAAATTCTGCTCTCTAGTGTCCACAGGGGTCACAAATGTGTCAGCTGCTACCAGGAGGGGGAGAGGGACTCCATCTGTGATGTCCCTGCTGGGATGAAATCAACTCTTCTTATATCTTCATTGACATATAAGCATCTCTATATAGTTTCTTTTGAGTTCTGCTTTTAAAAACAACATTTGAGAATACATGGTATTTCCCAGTCTTCTCTAGCTCTTATCACATATCCAAGTGTCTTTGACAGTTTGACAAATAAAACACCTAGAGTATACACATTATGAGACCATACAAGGTATCTAACAATCTATATTCTCAAAATAAAAGTTATTCTTTTCTTTTAATTAAAAACTATTTATTGATCATAGAACAATCAGGAAAAAAAATATAAAGAAGAAATTTAGGATTGCTTATAATCCCACTTTCCAGAGATAAATTAGAAGCATTAGGTACATATTCTGCCAAATTTCTATGCATATAATTTTTTTTAGTAAGCTGAGCTCATATTTTGCACACTTTAAAAAGTTTTAAAAATTTTATATTGTGAGTGATTTGCTACTTTGTTCTTTAAAACTCTGATTGCTAATAGCATGTACTGTTCCATCCTATGTGCACATCATTTATCTCTTCTGCTAAGTTTCTACATGAATTCCAGTATCTGCTTGTTTAATCCTGAGAAGATCATTTTGAGAAAAATTCTTTACCACAATGTATATCTATTTAAAGTTGAATTGTTGATGTCATTGTTTAGTTCCATTTTTTTTTTTTTTTGGTTGTAATGTTATTGCAGTTTTTTTCTCCTTTTCAAAATTGGGGTTTATGTCTAAAGCTATTTGAAATGAGAAGAAAGTTAAAAGATGGAGAGAAGGGTTGGTTGAATGAACACGGCAGAAAAGGTGCCACTAGAGAGACAGGAGAGAGAAAATCCCTCCAGGAGCAAGGGTGGCGAGGGAGGGCTCTGTGCCATTACAACAGACCAGGACAGCTGAGGACTCCAATAATAGAGATAGCTCGGGTCAGATCACCATTATTGAGTTAAAAAAATATTCCATTTCTGAGGACCACAGGAGCACAAAATTGGCCTTGTATGTCCCCCCCATGCACCATTGTGAGGGGGCTTGCACCACATGTTTCATAAGGCAAACTGATTTCTGATTTTGACTTGCTCCTACTAACCCTGTGGACTTGGGCAAATGAACAAGTTCTCCTGTTTCATTGGACAATGAGGAGGTTGGAGCAGGTTAAGTGGTTTCCATGAAAGAGACCAGCCCACCTAGGAGCCACTGTGAAAGTAAGACTCAAAGAGAACCTTGCCCTTGTTATTGAAGAAAGACCGAAGGAGAAAACCAGGGAACTCCTGTTTATCTCAAGTCTCCTGGATGCTAAGCATTATATGAAGGAAGCACTTCATCTTTTATTCTGGCCAATTCCCACAGCAGTCCTGAGAGGGGGGTTTTGCAGGTGCCCTTTTCTGCCTTAACTGCATTTTGCAGGTAAAGAATCTGAGGCTCGATTAGTTAAGTAACCTGTCTAGGATCATAAATCTAGTAAGTGATGAAGTGGAATTCAAGTTCATACTGCCTGGTTTCATAAATAGGATGTTGTCACTGGATCCCAGGGCCCCAATCATATATGTCTTTGAAGGAAAAAAAAGGGAAAAAAGTGAATTATTACTCAATAAATGTTTGGTAAACCAGAAGAAAAATAGGATGCAAGGATCCTTTGTCAGGTTTAAAATAGTGATGTTCTAGAAACCACAGGGACATTTCCTTCTTAAGGTCTACTCCAGCATATATAGCCAAATACTTGTCCTTTATATCTTTTATGTATCAGAAGCATGAAAAAATCTTTTATTCTAGCCTCTTTGTTTTATAGATAAGAAACTAGGGGCCAGAAAAGCTAATTGACTTATAAGATCATTTAGATGGTTAGGAACAGAACTGAATTAAGAATCAAAGTCATCTGTAATCAAATGAAACATGTGTTTTAACACTTACCACAGTGTCTGGCATGGACTCCTACCAGTCATTCAGCAAATGCCATTGCTTATGGAGCCCCACAGCTACTCTGTTGCTCTCCTGGGTTCCGTCCTTTTTTCATTCAGCCAAAGCCAGGTTTTCAGGAAGCCCTCCATCCACCCAGAAGTTCACAGTATCTTCTGCCAACACTCTTCTTCCTACACACTGTATCATTTGGGGCAGAAGCAAATGTTAGTGAGTTAAGAAGTGAATGTGAGCCAGGCGTGGTGGTGCACGCCTGAATCCCAGCTTGTGAGTTCAAAGCCAGCCTCAGCAAAAAAGAGGTGCTAAGCCACTCAGTGAGACTCTGTCTCTAAATAAAATACAAAATAGGGCTGGGGATGTGGCTCAGTCGTTGAGTGCCCCTGAGTTCAATCCCCAGGACCTAAAAAAAAGAAAGAAAAAAAAAAAGAAGTAGTGAATGGGAGACTGAATGAGGAAACTGAATGCATAGGCTAAAGGTTTGAAGGGTTGAACGGTAAAATCCAAATTAGAAGTTTTTTTTTTTTTTTTTAAGGAGATGGGAATGAGAGTAACTTGGAGTATTAATTAGGGTAAGGAGCAAGAAAGAGTGCAAAGAGATACTGAATTCAAAATAGACAATGTAACAGTGTAAAAATTGTTGGAGGTGGCAAACAAAGGGAGGGATCAAGGACACAGGTAGAAGGTCAACCTTGGGAAGACAGAGCAGCATTCCCTCTAAGATAGAAAGGATGTGGAATGTGAAGATATGAAAAGCCTTGAAGTGAAAACTAAGAAACTCAGTTTCCTACAGATAGACGGGGGTTGGCATGACAGGTTTGAGTTATGAAGACAGGAATTGAGCTCAGAATGTACAAGCTCTGGGGACGTTTATTTAGGGAGGGCGTACTCTTTGCCACCTCTGTGATTGAGAAGTTCCACAAATCCTTGGAGCTCACAAGGTGGCCTTCTGGCTTTGGTGGGAGACCTGTAGGAATGGAGATTGTGGTGAAGCATAACTAAATGATCCTCTTGCTGTTGGCCATTGGCCTCTTTCCTCCCAAGAGGAGGTTGCGTCACGTCTAAGCACTTATTCCCTGATGGAGTTTCTGAAGTAGGGCTACAGTGCTGCACTTGGGGTCAGAAGCCCTCTGGATGGAGGTGGTCATGTATTTGTAGGTATTATAAAGAGCTCTCAAACTAGTTACTTTCCATCTACAGAAGACAGTGTTAAAAGAAACACGCTTAAATAACAGCAAGGGAGAATTTACTCTGACCAAAGAAGAAAATATCTTAGTAAGTTAAGATAAATATGTTGCAGAACAGGATTTGGAGAAGGATACACACCATCTGTCCCTAGAGACCCGCAGACCCTCAACTGTGAGGGGCAGAGGTATTTCTTCAGGAACTTGGACCAGGTGGCATTAGGACTTCTTGTAGTTCTATACTTAGTCTATAACCTTGCCCTGACTCCAGGCTGTTACCACTGGGAGTGTCTTTCGCTTAGAAGACTGTGTCGACAGTTTAGGATTTGGGGTAGAATTTGTTGAATCCAATTATCTGCTACAAAAGAAGAAGGAAAGAGAGAGGAGAGAGGAAAAGAGAGGAGAGAAAGAAAGAGAGATTACTGCCTGTCTGGTGTGTAAGGTGAAGTGTTTTATTCCAGGGGCTCCAAACCGAATGCCTAGTCACAGTTTAATACAGAGAATGCTCCAGTTGCTGAATTTCCTTTCATTTCTGACTTCACACTTGGAATTCTTAACTTCCAATATCTAAAATCAACATTTTTATTTTTAAAGATGAAATGAAGTTTTTTTTTTTCCTCAATAGCACATGACCTGATTTGGCACAGAGAGAAGAATGATGCTTTCGGACTTACAGATTTGCTAATAAGAACTGTAGAAAATCCTGAGGGCTGTCATCTCCTGATATGGGTTGGTTCTAGAAAGAGGGCAATAGATCTCGAGTGTTGAATTTGTATGTAATGAGCAATACATTTTATACTGTGCCCAGACAACCAAAAACATATGGCCCCAGACTCAAGTAATAAGGAAAATATACTGATCCATGGCCAGTTGCTGTCACCAGGTCACTAAACCTATTTCTCCAGATATAAAATGAGACTATCTTGCCTCTTGCTTCAAATGTAATATAATCTAGTAATGCAGCCATGAAAATAAGCGCTGGCCCATAACCTGAGGGCTTAAGAAGTCAAGGCTAATGAGAAACGGACAGAATACAAAAAATAAATTGAATTTCCTCCTCTTTATCTTGGGTTTAATAGGAATTTGGGTATATTTTCCACCAAGAACATCTACTTGTGCCTTACTGCAAGAAGGATGTAGAAAAACAGGAAATATCGTGCATTGGTAAGAACAGAAGTGGGTTAAATTATAAATGGGGATATGATCAATGGAAATGTTATGGTTCCAATAATTTTTAAATCTACTAGCAAGTAACGAGGTACTAATACCTTAGGCACAATCTGTCGAGGGAGAGTGTGAAGAGGAAGCCAGGAGTATTTAATACAAGGCGCCCTGTTATTTTTCTGGTTTGTATCAAAACCACATCCCCTGACAACTGAGGAGCAGTTTCTTTGAAGGTCTGAGAAAGGCCACGGCCTGGCGCTGAGACCCGCCCAGATCCTTGCTTGCCTTTTCTTCTTCTGTAAAGTCTCCCTGCTGTCCTCTTTGTGTGAGTGTCCTCATGACAGAAAGATCAAGGGGCCACTTCAGAGGCGCTTAAGCTTCAAACCACCTTTTCCAAAAATAACAAAGGCAGAAGAAAGAACAGGGAGCCATGCAGGTGAGAGACCTGAGCCAAAGAAAAAAGCTGAGTGAGATGTCTGCAGGTGAATGGAACCCAAAGGAAACACAGCACATCCCTCTCGATTAATAAAAGAGGAAACTGAGGTCCAGAGACTTTCCCTTACAGTGCAGCTTTGTCCCAGGCAGGGCCCCTGGTTTTACATACTGCACACCGGCAGATGAGGGGCACCTACCACGGCGCGGGCATGCCTTGAGGTCTGCATTCACCTTTCAGTCCTGAGGGGTCCATTTCAGTGTCTGGGATTTTCAGACATGGTGGTCCAACATGCAGTTCGAACTGAACATGCCATCCAACGCCCTGCTCCCCACCCATCTGCTTCTCCATCCTGTGCTTCCTGTGTGGGCGAAGGAAACAGACCAGGCCCCCCAGGATTATCTGCAGGTCTTCCCTTCCCTTCCACTCCCACCCCCGTTAACTTCCCCTTCCATCTCTCTTCTGCCTCTTTCTACAGGCCAAGCTCTTAACTATTCCTGGCCTTTTTTTTCCTCTACCATTTTTAAAAGCAAAAGTCCAGTTGTGTCTTTCACTCCCGTGTACCTAGGTAATAAAGTCATACCCTTAGGCAGGGCACACAGTGTCCTCTGGAAGGTGGCCTCCAATGAGCACACCATCTTCAAACACCTACCAGGTGGCATCTTGATGTTCTCAGAGGGTCCCCTGCTATTGTTACCTGGCTCTACGTCTTAGCCCAGAGCATGGCCAGGATGCCATGCTTGCCACCAACCCCACACCGGTGTAACCCTTCAACCCTCAAGCTGAGTGCAGGTGTCACATCTTCTTGGAGGCCCACCCAGACTCTGTCTGAAAAAGTAACGGGCCACTCTCTCTTCACACTCTCCCACTATCCTCTGCCTACTTCTGCCGTGGCCCCTTGACTGTGTTACTATTTTTTCCCCTTGTTCTTTCTAAAATATAAACCCTTTGGGGGCAGACTCATTCATACTTGTAACCTTTGCTATTTGGCATGAAGTAGGACTCAGTAAAATACTTTGTAAAGGAGTGAATAAATGAACAAATGCGTGGGTAAAAGTTCACACAGCCCACCGGTGGCCGAGCGAGAGATCTGTGATCCTCCTCGTCCTGTTTCAGGTCTTCCCCACTCTGCATCACCCAGGGAAAGGCCCCGGTTTTTAAACTAGTGCCATGGGAGCATTGTCTCCACAAAGCGTATCTTGTTTTCAGGTCGAAAACCAGCAAAATGGAATCATGTGAGAAGAGGACCTGGATACCTAGAGTTTGACCATCATTCTCTTATGGTTCAACTATATTGCGATTGTCCAAAAAAACTAAAAACAAGCCTGCACACTTGTACTGAGATGTGCTGTCTTCATCATCACCTGCCCCTTGGAAGTGGGTGTTGGTAGCCGAGTTTCTACAAGCGAAGGCCCAGAGTCTCCAGGTTATACAACTGGCTTAGGATCCGGTGACTCGCCAGCGTCAGAGTTGACAGTCTAACCACGTCTATCAGATTCTAAAGCCCATTCTCTTTCCCCTTCACTAAACTTCCTCCCTGGGGAAACAGAACAGAATTAGGGACATAAAATCTCAAAAAGTTTCACTAAAAGACATTCTTCTGTAACTTCAATAACAAATCGGACTCAAGAGGCAGGAGCCTCGAGCCTAACTCCAGTCCTGTTACATGGCGTGATTCTGAGAAAGTCAATTAACCACTTCTTTCCCATGGCCTCATAGTCACAAATACGCAGTCCACAGCCATTTCTCACCGATGAATGAAAAAGTTACCTCATACACGAGCTGGTGTCATTTGCTACTGAAGTGCATTTAATGTAACTAACCATGAAAGTACCTTTATTTCTACAAGAAACTGGCATTGAGTGACATTTTTGCTTAGGCATTAAACACATAGCATTTGCAGCATTCACTGCACTTCAACAGTGACTGGTTGTTGACAGAATATGAACATTGACAGTGCTTTATACAATACAGAGAGTCTAAAATTAAAAATATCAGACAGGGCAAAAGGAAAAATATGCAAAATTGAAGCATCCTAGTACATAAAAATTACATCTTCAATGGTTTCTGGATTTTGAGTCATCTTATAACAGAAAGGCCTGGTTTAAGATTCTTTTTCTGGATTTCTTATGAGTTAATGTTGTGTGTATCCTTGAACAAAATATTTAGCTCTCTGAGTAGTTGTTATATTTTAACAGAGTGTGTGGAATTTCTGTTGTTGAAGGACTGGACCGCTGCAGAAGGAGAGTGGTATCTCTAAGTCCTTGGTAGCACCTGTACAACTGGATGCTCAAGTGTTGTTATAACTAGGATACCAGATACCCCAGCCCAAGGGTATATGGAGACAAGTGTGGTGCGAAGAAATGAGAGGGGAGAGAATCAGAGGCACAGAGAACAAAGAACAGTAGGAAACTTGGAACTGAGACTTTTCCTTAAAGTCATGGTACTTCTTTCAAAATAGAGCCCCAAATAAAGAGATTTTTTTAGGTTGGAAGAGAGAATTAACCTCAACTCTTACAAGCTAAATTCCCAAAGGATGAAATTCTTTAAGACAATTTTATAAGAACTCTCATGATTAAAGGATGTGAAGGCTGAGTGTGACCTAGCGAGGCCCAGCACCGTCTTGCTGATTGTCTCACACCTGTGTTTCCCTATGGGACCCGAGAAAGACACCATCTTCCTCACCAGGGTCTATAATTTTCTTTACTTAGAATACTCTCCTCTTAGACATTCAGTCCACTCTTTCCTTGTTTTGTAAGAAGTCCAACCTTCATACACCTAATATGATTTAGTCTTGGTTTCATTTCCTGAATCTTTGTGTTGCTTTTTCTTCCTGGATCTCATGTTCAATGCTGCCAGCTTCTTTGTCCCTGCAGGTGCAGACAAATTAGCATAAAGAGTAAGTTGCAAAATTGGAGAACAGCAAATTTGATTTCAAAAGCCATTTCAGATTGAGGTCCATTTGGTGGCATTAGGAGCAAAACTAATAAACAACCGGATTTTTCCTACTCAAATTGATTTTTTTTACATGACAGTATCCCTTTAGAAGTAGAATATTTTATCAAATTCTGATTTTAGCTGTCATGTACAGTGCTGTTTTTTTCCCCTTTCTCATTATTGCTGACTGTTAAGTTATGTGGTTTGGCAGAGGAAAATCTTTCCTTTTGTAATATAAAAGAATATGTTACCTTTCCAGCATCTTCATCTGCCTGTGTGTTCTTAGGACCTTACAGAGGTGGAGTATGGAGGTCTGGCGTTGTTCTCACTATCATGGTTCTCATTTTGCAGATGAAAAAAGAATTACAAAGAAACTTCAGGGCCAAAGAGATTGTGAAAAGACAGTTGTGAAGAAACCTGGAATCCTGTTTACTCTCTCACTGTCTAAACCAACGCTTTCATTGACTTCTCTCCCACAGAGTGGCACATATTTCCCTATTGTATTGGGGGTTACTCCTGAAAACTCAGCCAAGGCCTGCGCCAGGTGCCATGATAGGCCACCTAGCGGGGTGCCCCAGATCAGAAGACTCAGTGTCCCAGATCTTCTGAAGGGTGTCCCATCTCAGTGGGTCACTCCTTTGGTTGCAAGGCACGGTGACTGCTGAGTGGCGGGGCTGTGGCATTCCCTGGGTCGGCCTGCATGAGCTGCTCTCTCCCTCCGCATGTCTGCGGGTCTTCCCTGGCCATTGTGCCTTGCTCCTCCCTCTAGGCCCTACGTTTTTTCCCTACTCAGAGCTTTTGCTTACTCATATATCTATGTGTTTTCTGTTTCCTCATCTCTCCAGCTTGAAGTGGCCCTTATGGCCTCCACTCCCCATCTGTGCTTTTAGCCAGCATCTCCCTGAGCTCAGCTTCTGCTGATTTATGCCTGATTTGTTCCCTATTCTCGATTTCAAATTCCTAAGAGCGAGAATCTGATTAGCTCATCTTTTTGTGCCAAGCCATGTTGTGGGTCACTGCACCGGCTGCAGATGGACTGCCTTTGAGTGGGGCGCCCACCTCGCAGGGGTCTACGGAGAACCCCCGGAACACTGTCGGGGGCGGGTGGCTTCGGCTGGAAGAGCAGTGCGCAGGCACCGGGGTTAGCCCACCGGGTGTACGCACCTACCGGTCTGTTCATCACCCTTGCTGATGCTGTTCCTCGCCCTGAGGTTGTCTGGCTGCCTAGGAGGAATGGATGGAAATTAATTTCTAGGAGCTAAAATGTTCTCAAGGTCAGAAAAGGTCATTAAAATAACCATAACCACGAGCTCTACATTTACTACTTCTGTCCCTCCTTGCCACAACTTTATATAAAGTAGATACAATAAATAATAAGTCCAAGACATACCAGTTTAAAGTAGGGAGGTTGATATTTAAACCAGGTCTTTCTGACTCCCAGCTCATGTGTGTGAATGATACCCCTTCTGCATCCACCTAGGTGTTTTAGCCAATATTTGTTTCGTCTGAGTCTGATTGTGTCCATAAAATAATTTGATGGGAATTGGAGCAGCAATGGGAGAGCGCCCTAAGCCCATGCTCTGGGCATTTCCAGAGGCAGGTCACTGGATGGGGAGGGGACGCCCAGGTGTCTGCACTATGGGGTTGGGGGGGGTGCGGGGGGCCCTCCAGGTGGTTTGACCCTCAGCAGAAGCGGCCCGGTGCTGCGCGAAGCCTTCTGTGGTTATCTTAACGCAGATCCATCATTAATATGACAAATATGCACACCTGCACTCTTAATTGCTTCAATTTTCTTGAGTCAGTGATAGGTTTATGGCCTGCCTCAATTCCAGTAAAACTGAAGCAATCTAGATTGGGCAAAAAAAGTGTTACTCCAATCAATCTCTTGAGCAGATCCAGTCTCCAGCCCTGATGACAGACGTTCTCTCTAGACAGGGTAATTAAAGAAGCAGAGCCAGCTACTTTTTAAAGTCCCTTCATCTTAGTTTTATCATCTGTAACAGCCTCAGAAACTCTAGATGGGAAACGTCTTTCCTTCTCCCAGCCCTCCTCCCATGACTGGCCCTCCATCTGGGAAGAGACTGGAATCCTCTTCCAGTTGCCACACCCAGAGATGAGATGCTGGAAGTTTTCTGGGTTGTTTCTGTCAAGAGGGGAATGTGGTACAGTGTAGGGATCCCTTACTTAAGAAAGAAAGGCCCAGAAAAAGAAAAGCAAGAAAAGTAACTCCATTTCCTCCACCAAATGCAGGAACATATTATTTCATGAAAAATCAAAGATAACACAAAGTGGCATATAATTTTTCTTCCTTAAACAACTAAGGAAACTTCTATCAAAGAAAGCAAAGCTACCGAGTACAGGTTTTGCATGAATGGAACCTTTTATATATATCAAAAATAAATGTTTTAAAGCAAGGACTTAAGGAGTTGAAAAAAAATCTAACAAATTATTAAATGACTATGTATGAAAAAAAAACAGGTGTTAAGTGGAAACTAGTTGGCCAAAAATAGATGTTTGTAACCATCAGGGTGTAAGACATTGCTACAAATAAGAGAAAATGGTGCTGATTAGAAAAGCTCAAATCCGTTCAATTTTGTAGAGGGGCAAATAAGAAAAATAACCGATGGAATAAATTTTCTTTTTTTGACTAGAGAATTTTGGAAATTTTGATAAGCATGTTACCTCCCGAAGTTGAAGTAGTGAAATAAAGAATAATTGATAATAAGAATACTGCCAAATCGGGTTATGAAATATGAATAATTATATGGCTAGTGATACATGAAATACACCCATGTGTCCTAAAGAACTTCAGAGATGAAGTTGGGGAGGTAGTTGTCAAGGTAAATAATCCATCTTCATCCAGGGGAGAATCATTTCTGTGAGGATCTGTCTCCTTACTGGTGGCAAGCCATCAGAGCTGACAGTGGTGGGCAAGACCTGTATATACTGCAACCCTAACTGAACTTGACTGAGAGTAAGTGGCTGGGCCCAGTGGCAATGCTGGGTATAGGGCCCGCGGACATCGACAGGGGAACCAAGCCTAATGATCCGGGCTTTGAAGGGCTGTACTTACAGACAGGGGATCTCCTTAGATTTTTCAAAAAGCTTTTTAGCAGGCTCTACCTTTAAAATTGAATTTTTTTAAACGATGAGTTATGACTATATTTGTTGGGCCTATGGCTTCATTTATGAAAACAACATGATCATCAGTCTTTGTAATTGACTTGGTTGGTGTTGAACTTTCTATACTACAAAGTCCAGTTGATGGGGCAGACCCTAAGAGGATTCTAAGTGTCTATGCTAGAGGTCAGAAACCAGGGGGACAATTTCACATTGTTTTCACATTATTTACCATGTATTTCATATTATTATATACCATTTCGAGGTAATGCTCTTCTATAGAAAGAATCTAGTTCTAGTTATAACACACACAAAAAAAAATCTGTCATATCGTTAATGATTCAGGAAAATGATCTAGAGTTCATTAAAACCACTCTCTGAAAATATTGACCCAATTTGCTGTCCTGGCTAAAAAAGGAAACACAATGTCATTGTGAAGGACATGGGAAGCACAAGACATTGTAATTACTTAGAACCACATTGATTTCCATATCAGGAGTAAAATAAGTTGTTTCTGTCACTAACGTTTAATTATGATGTTAATGATAACAGTGAATCATGTTTCTCAGCATTTCTTTGTACATTTTTATTTCAACAGCCCTGTGAGGTAGTATTTGTTTTATCTCCATTTTGTGTAAAGTAAACGGAGGCAGAAAGACGTCAGAGGCAGTCGGTGCAGGAGCCTTGCCCCAGTCATTGCTTCCCAAGATGAGAATAGTGCCCGATTCTGCAATGGCACCATGCCCACTCCAGGGAGTGCATTCAATGAACCCAGAGAAAGTGCTCAGACAGGTGACTTTAGCCATCAGTAGGAAGTAGGTGTGGCTCTGTGAAGGTAGAATAGAAAATGTGAGGCATACGAGACACAGCAGGCCCTAAGGATGAAAGAAATATGAAGAAGTCTGTGATGCTAGGCAAAGATAAAGAGAGGGATGCCATACATGTTTATTACGTAAAGTGTACGTGGCCTTGTTCTCCGAACCTTCAGCTGGCTAGGACTCAGTGCTGCACTGAAACCCAAGGAAGCTGGGTTTGTGGCAAATGGTAGGAAGTGCAGCTCCATCCAGCTGGGATTATCTACATGGAACTCTTTCCCCAGGTATATGCTGGTCAAAAAACAGAGATGCAGCAAACCGAAAACAAGATCCCAGTGGTTTCTGAAAGAAGAGGCAGAGCCTGAGGCTAAGAGCTGAGATGCTCCTCAGATTTAGGAGTGACACCAGGGATGACAAGTGTCCCTTGGTACAGAATTTTCTCTGCCTTTTTGGCCACCAAATGAGAAGTAGCTAGAGGAGCTATCAACATTTTACAGCTGTCCTCAAGTTCCTGTCTCTGTGTCCTAACTTAAACCCACAATCACTCTGGTGGCTGTCACTTGGGTTCATACTCTAGCTCATTTATGAAGTGTTTGCCGCCCTCTTTTAGAGTGTGCTGTTACACATCAGAAGCAGAGAACTCAGCACTGTGCTATGTATTAGTTTGCAAAACTCAACTAACAGTGTTTTAACTGTAGCCTGTAATTAATGGGCGGGGCTACCGAGAAGTGTGCATAAGAACATAAACATTCGGACGCACAGTGGGCGGTGGCTGGCACAGTGAAGTGGTGGAAGAACACAGTGGGAATGGGAAGTGGTGCCAATGATGGCACCCGCTTCCTGCTGCCAGGCCCTTAATGGGTACTTGGTGTGCAGGGCTCAGAGAGAAGGGAGGACCCCAGAATTGAGATAGAAAATATAGAAAAGGAGACAGTAACTAAAGGTCCTATCAATGTGTTACTCCCTGTTGAGCAGCGACACACCTTAGCAACCAAGTGACCTTATATTCTTTTAAATTATTCCTCCAAGAGGGACTGAATGGCTAGATCAACACTGCCATGGGTTATCTGTCTGTCAGGTCATTTAAAGGTCATTTTGGCCCTCTCTGTTATAAGCACTTGCACTAATTAGCCTGCAGAGATGGGCCCAAAACGTTGTCAGGAATCTTTAGACCAGGAACCAGTACCAAGGACCGAGCAGATCTGCTCCTCCAGGGAGGCTGTACAGTGCAATCATATCAGAATGCCGTATGATTTGTACACAGCGTGAATTGGTTAATAACTCAATTTCATTCCCAGCTCCATGAGCCCAGACCCTTCAAACTCCTGACAGTGTTTACTGCTGATGTATATCTTCTGTATATCTAACTCATTTATCTGAGATGTAAGCACAGTGGTTCGTGGATTCTTGCACAGTGGTCTAATAATGACCCTGGTGGACAACACAGTCTGTTGGAGGAGCACTGTCCATGAGTCAGGAGGCTGGATCCAGCCCTGTTCTCTCATCTCATTAGCTCTAAACCTCAACATTGTCACTTGCCCTCCTTGGTCTCTGGTTTCTAGTTCTAAAAAATCTACCCTCGAGGGTTCAGGAGTGAAAATGGGGCCTTGTAAGAAAGGTCTTTGCAAGTTTTAACATGGAAACAATGATGGATTTTCCATGTGCTGAGTCTTCATTGAATTCTCTTGCCATTCCACTTTCTCAGGCCAAATAACAATGATGTTAAGGAGAAATGGTTCAGAGAAGATCCTAGAGAAACGGCTGTCTTCCAAGCCCTGTGGATAAGATGTTGTTCCTCAGGGTCGGTGGTGAAGGCTCACCAACTGTGGAATGGGACAGGAAACCTGGCTCCCCGGAGTGAAGATGGGAAAGGAAGGCCCCCATGCATGCAGATGCTCTTGGCATTTATGATAAGACCCAGTTTCCCACTGGAGGAAGCTCAACTGTTGTTTTAATATTGCCTCCATCCTTCCCTTCCCATTGCCTTGCTCAGTCACCACCCCCACATCGCCTGTTCAGACCTGCCCATTCTAATTCGCAAGTGTCTTGCAGAGGGCCTGACAGTAAGTTCACTGGGGCCCCCTCACATGCCAGCCTTGAATGGGCACTGGTAGCATGGCTTCCTCATGTGAAAGCCCTGGTCTGGGTTTTAAAGCAAATGTAGTGTAAGTGAAGTTGTATCCGACAGTGAGTGAGATCCCAGTTGGCCAATGAGCGAGCGCTTACAGAATTGTACAAATATGAATTAGCCCAGATCCCTCAGTTGGAACTAATTCCTGAACTTAGGAAGACTTAGAAACAGCTAGAGCCATTTAAGTTACCGTTGCTTAATTCTGTCAAAGATTATCACTCAATTTTAGATCTATGTGAGTGATGCTAATAATGACAATAAACTCGGTGTTAATGAAGGATGATGATATTGATGTTTATTGAGCAAGTAAGTGCCAGAAAATGTTTAGCATTTGCTTGTATTATCCCAAGATTGGGATTTCCACAGGGAGGGATGGGAGTTGAGGTTGTGAGAAGGAACAGTGACCTCAAAACTGGGGGACCTAGGGTTTCCCTTCCCCCCAATCCTAACATTTACCAAGTAGGTAAACCAGGTAGCTCTGCAACTCAAGTCCCTCATCTTTAAAATGGGGAGGTGCACACCCACATTAAAGGCTCATCAGGGATCACTTTATCTCAGGAATGCTGGAAGAGCTTCTTATCAGGGCCAGCACATAATAGGAACAGCGTTACTTATTGAGTTGAATCATAGGTGATAAGAACAGAAATACAACTGGAAGAGAACTAATTAGACATGGAGATGAACCGAGAGACGTTAGGACAAGATACAGGCTATTCACCTTTTGTACATCATTTACAGGTGATATTTTGTCATTATCAATTCCCTTTTCCATCGATTTTATTAAGCCAGACTCATAGTGCCATAGAGCCTACAAATTGTCCAAGATCAGAGAATTGCAGCAAATGCTAAATTCTTTGTCAATGAAAGAATAGGAGTATAAGAGAGAGGATCAGAATGAACAGAGCCCTCACTGGGGCTCGTAAGCGCAGGCAATTTCCCTGTAACTACCCTAAAGCCTGTGTTTCAGATTTCCAAACCCAGGCATCCATATTGCTTCCAGTACCCCACAGCAGGGAGGGTGACCCCCCAAGGACTTGCAAAGCTAAAATCAGAATTCCAGTTGTGAAAACCTCACGCTTCAAAATGACTTATTCTCATCACAATGTACCAAATGATCTATAAATACATATTTTAACATTCCGGAGTTTAAATATTATTACACATCTTACTTGATGTCAGATTTTGTTAAATGTGTGCCGTTATCTCAATTTACAAAGGTCAGTCGGGTGGCGGTGGAGAATAGAACTAGATAGATGTATGAAATCCTTTTACCAGTACATCTGCGTCTTGGAGAACCAGGCCTTTTTCAAAGAGCTTTGGGCTTTTTTTCCCCCTTTTCAAATGAGACTTTAATGAGTATCATGTGGATAAACTCTTTGCAGAGGTTTGAAAAGATCCAGAGAAACACAGTGGAAGGAACAAGCAAACCATTTTGGATGAAATCACAAGCCATTTGAATGCCTCCTCATCTCTCTAGTTGTGTCAGAACCTTTTGGCTGCGTTTTCCCCCGACAGGAATGTTTTCATCTCCATGGCTAGGTAAATAGAATGCTCCTGCAGTTGCTGGATTGCTATTCATGCCAGCGCGGAGTAGGGTGGAGTGACCTACTTCCAGCAGTATCCATAGAAAGCTCCGCTGCTTCCCATCAGGGCTGATTTAAAAAGCCACCCTCTGCTTCCCGCAGCTCCCGCCCCCAGCTGCCCTCGAGACAACGTACTATGGACTCTGTGGTCCTTGCTGGCTTTCTTTTATCATTCCTGCTCCCTGGGTTGGCTCATTTTAGTTCATCTTTGCCTGTTCTGGAAAAGGAGAAGTAGGTGAGTGGGCAGCTTTAAAGCAAGTTAACATTTCAGATTTGCAGAGAATAGTTCTATAGAGGGATATTGGTGGAGCCACCAAGAGAGGTCAGCTGGAGCTTTCTTATCACATATGCATAATTGATCAAAGGCCAATAACTCATTAGAAACATTGGGTAGCCTCTCTCTGTGGGTGATTCTCATTGGAGACCCAAGATTGGAGTTTTGGTAGGTTGCTCTCAGGGGTTTCCCTCCAGCCAGTCCTTAGCATATAAATCAATAGGCTGGACAGAGACGGAAGCATTCCCAGCTCCAAGAGGAGAATCTGAGAATTCTACCCCGTTGTCACGCAGAAATGCACAGCACCTGCACCTGACTCAGGTCTAACTGAAGCCAGGTGAGACGTCTGGTTTTGTGTCACTGAAGGACAGGGTCAGCGCTGGAGAGTCCCCAGAGACCATCTGTCCCATCACTGAGTGATAAGGAGAGGGAGCCCCAGAGACGACAATGGTCTCCCCAGGACCCCTGTGTGTGGCTGTCTCTAACCTGCCATTCTGTTTCTCTCCATTGGATCAGTGACACTCCCAGCCTCTTGTATTTACCATGAGGGCAAATGTCACCGAGAAGGGGAGGAGAACTTCAATGATCTTTTACTGAGTACATGTGAAAATTTCTATTCCAAATCCCAGCAATTCCAGAAAGTTCTGGTTACTTGAGAAAACAGCTGTTGGATGAGAGATTTTTGAAGTTTTAAGCTATCTTGCCCTAAAGCACGTGTTCCATGTGGTTCTGAAGCCATCGCTCAGGCCTGTTTGGAGGCAGGGGACAGTGGATGCCATGATGGGAAGCAGCCCCACACTGACAGGGAGCTGATTGGTCTCTTAACATCTTCGCAGAAGACCTCCTGTCTGTCTACAGGGTCGTTCATTTTGTTGTCTACTTAGCCGGATGTTTCAAGGCCCAAACTTCAGGCAGACCCTCCGTGTGCCTGGCACCTGTGCTGGTTGAACTCAGACCTGGCAGGGTGCTGTTTTTTGACCCCTCTCTTTCTGGGGTGTGGGATGGTCTCCATGCCACATGGTCCCTCTGGAGAGCAATGTGGAGGCCCCTGACTCCACCCAAGGCCACAGTTTCCCTGGCTGGTCTCATTTCCTCACATCTCTCGACTGTGTCCTTTCTACCTCCTTCTTCTTTGTCTGTCTCTCATCTTTCTTCACAGATGGCCAGGACACTAATGTGCTGCTGTGGTTGTTTATGAAACAGGTTGGGGTCTTTGGAGGCTGCCGTTCCAGAGACATTAAAGACTGTGTCACGCTGGATACCAGGGTGAAGATTTGCAGGATAATTAGCGATCCCCTACCGTTATTAACCCCTGACTTCGGCAGGTTATTTTCTTACAGAGGTGTTGAAAGTTAATGCCACTGTTAATGGTTTCGGTCAGAAGACCATAATGAAACCATGTGGGAAACGAGGCCCACCATCAATATCTTTCAAACTTTGAAATCAGAGGGTGGAAAAAGGAAAGTAAAAAAGAACAAAAGAGAAAAGGGGCCAATTCTGTCTGTGGGAGGCCTATCCTTGGTAACCCTAGTGATAGTGTCCATCTGATGGCCAGGGTCCATTTGTTCTTCTTAGTTTTCGATAGTCGGCTCATCACTACTATAGTTCTGAGCTTAATCTTCATCACCAAGGGAAGCTCCTAATGGCCACCGAGATAGCACAGGTGGAGGTACGGTTAGATTCTATTTTTAGAGATGTCCTCTTTTCCTTGCAATTATTTCAGGAGGGATAGAAGGCTATTCATAATATGACACTCAACGTAATGGAAAAACAACCAAGCAAAACTAAGACCCCCTAGATACCTCCCAGTCCTCAAACAACAGGGACCTCTCAGAGCAGTACACTTCACTTGTCCTTCAGTTGATCCAGTCCTTTCCTAACTCTGCTCTGGAGAACCCCCGAGAAAGCGTATTAAATTCGGTTTGGATGCAAGGCTCTGAGACCAACAGCAAGTTTGAAAATCTAAGCAAAGTCTTTCAACAGTCAGTAATGGCCATCAGGGGGTGGCAACCTCAACCTTGAAAGACTACAGGGTTAGTTCTTCAGATGCCCTCAACACGAGGCCAAGAATTGACAAGATAATGCTTCCTCCCGCCTTGACCTTGGCAACTGTGGTAACCTCATTACGACTCAGCTGGATTCAGCTTGAAACTCAGACTTGCTAGGAGTGAAAAAGGGTCCCCGGACGCCAGGACCGCTCTAAGCCACTGTACCATAATTCAGTGAATGAAAAGATCCTGCAGAATTTTCCCAGCTCAAAATCCATATTTGAATTTAAATAGTCAAACTCTTTGAACAAGGACATCATGGATCTGGATCTGGTCCTTTGGGGCAAATTCTGATCCTGCCATGATGGGTTTCTTTAGTAGCTCAGGCTGGGAACTCTCAGCATGAGGTCATACACTATGAAGGAATAGGGCATGGGTGGTAAAGGGAAATTGTAAAGCCGGAAGGAAGAGTTCTGCAGCAAAGTTTTGAGTGTCCTAAGCTAACCCCACAAAGAGACGATAAGCTCACAGCACACAAGCTAACTTTAGAACAATGACTAAGGCTAATTTAAAAGTGAGTTCATCTCATCTCCTTCTCTCTGCCTTTCCCTATCCCAGATTATTCTCTCTTGTGACTTCCCCTGCCCGACGTCCTACCATCACAGCCCTCTGTGGCTGAGGAAGCTACGAGTTTTCTTTCTTAGTCACACATGTCTGTAGGAGCATGAATGAGAGTCTTTCTTATCATCTGCGGTCCAGTGTGAAGAGGGCCTGGGTCTGGGACGCTCTGATCTAATCCTTTCAAACCTGTCCAGCCTGTGTGCCCAGGGACAGCAGGGATGGAGCCGGGGTTATACTTGAGAGAATGTGTGACATCGTTTGGAACATTGAACTTAATATCCCTTCCCGACTTAGAAATGTGGGATATCAAAGTTACAAACGGATCTTGAAGTTCATCTACCCAGATCCTCTTAAACAGACGAGAAAACTCAAAGCTGAGCAACTTATCCACCTAGCCGTGCCTAGCCTGCTTTCTGCTTCACAGTTTTAGTTCCTGCAGAACACAGTACTCAGAGTCACCGTGAGACTCGAGTCAAGTTTATCTTCCCTTCTCTCTCTGGGTCTTCTTATCATTCTAAATGGTGACTTAGTGCACACTTCTGCTGAGCAAAACCGTGGACGACGTGCCATTAGCCCTGAACTCCTTAAACTGGCATTCACAACCTTGGCAGTTGGCACCGATCTGAATTTCGCCTAGGTCTGCTGCCATTCTTCTCTACATCCTACCTGCGGCAGCCTCACCTCCTGTGTTTCTGCACACAGGTATTATCCTTCCGTTCCTTTGCATATACTCTTCATCTGAAATTGCCTCCCCAGTGTTTTGACCCATGTTCCTTCTTGCCATCCATGTGCACCCAGCCAAGCTCCAGCCTCTACCTCAGCCCTGCTATTACTACGCAGAGGGCTTATTCATGGCCATGGCTTAACTTTCCTGCTAGAGGGAAAGCTCCTTGAGAGGAGGAGCCATGTAGCCCAATTTTCTGAATGGCAAACTGTGCTTCAAAACCATGTACGTGAGAATAAATGGCACCCTGGTTTCCACGCATTCAGGCAGTTCTAGAATTTGGGGAGGTGCCAAGGGATGAGAGGTCTGTGGAAAGGAAGAATGGACATGGTGAAGTCAGGGCAGCCTTGCATTTCCAGGTATCTTGGCTCCACAGTGTGACACCTGTGGCATCTTCAGATGCCCATGAAGCATCCTCCTGGCACTTGTTTTATTTAGTACATTGTAGAGAAGTTTCCCTGGGAGTCTCTTTGGCTTTGGACCAGTCTCTCGGGTGGCTTTGGATCAGACTATTTTATCACCTCCTATAACTTACCCTCCAGGGGTTTCAGGACTGTGCTGTCTTGCATTTCCTCTTCTTGAGATATTCTGCTAAAGCCCAGACCACAGTGATTACGCAGATTTTCCAAGTTCTGATCTCAGTCCTGTTGGGGAAGAAATTGACGTTCACTGTGCCCTGTGTGGTTTTTCATTAGTTGACCAGGGCCAGACATAGAATAAGTGAATAAGTTCCTGTTTAGATTTGAGCTCTTCCATGTCAGGTCTGCCCAGAGAGGGGAAAAAAATCCAAGAAGAAGCTGTCCTTGTCTAATTATCTTGAAACTAAACATTGATGATGCTCTTGGCAGGCAGGGTGGTCTCTTTCCTTCCCCTTTCCCCTCTGTGGTGAGTCCATGTGGGCAAAATCATGATGTCCCCATTGGAAGGATGGACACGAATAACCCACAAAGGGGTTTGGTGGGCGGGCCTGCAAGGCAAGGCCTCTGTGCTAGCAGCCCACTGACCCACGGGCGGGTGCACTTGGTCCATCCTTCACTGCGTCTGTGATATCCTAGGTGCTTGTGAAGGCCTGAGGACTGATTAGAAGGGTCAGAGTCCAAGTGATTGTGGCATCTGTGCTGAGGATTTGCACGGTAGCTGCTGCTCCAAATACCCACACTCCTGAGGGTTTCTCCCCACCTGGAAATCAGGAAAGCCTCCTCAGGGGAAAGATGGACTCGGAAGCCTATGTCCCCACTGCACTTAACAGAGGGGGCCATGCAGGACCAAGGTGCGGGGGATCTTTTATCCTCACTCCCTGTGCTGTACGGTCATGCTCCGACTGTGGATGGCACCAACCCAACAGGGCGACTGGGGAGGGGGGCTGAGCATGAAGGGGCTCTGGTCACCATTTTTCAGCCTCTTTCACACTGTCCAGTTTGTTCTTCTCCTTGGTGTGTGGGACAGCAGGACGAGATTGGTAATCCTATCAGCATCCTCTGGAACAGGCTAGTGACCTATGGCTCACATGAAACCTTCTCAGTGGCCTACCAGAAAGGGCCCACTGACGTTCTCCCTCCTTCTCTTCCTACTTCTCCTGAACATCCTTTACCTGTTTTTTTTTTTTTTGGTAAATGTAAAATTTATTGGGTTTCACAAATGTTAAACTATTATAAGATTCTCATCCAGAAGAATTGATATTCATATTCAACAAAATAAGAGTATCTTGCTGTTTATGATTGCCATATTGAAAAAATAAGCCATCCTATATATATTTCTTATTCATAATACTTTTATTCATACTTAGTGAAATCATTAGAAAGATCACTGTTATGGACTACTAATAACATTCATAATTTAAACCTGATAAAATATGATTTTTTTATATTTTAAAAAAATGACAGTGGAATGCATTACAATTCTTATTACACATATACAGCATAATTTTTCATATCTCTGGTTGTATGATTCGTGTCTTCATACCTGTTCCTTTACCTGTTGAGAGGAACTCCACGTACTGTTCACCAGGCCCAGCACCAGTGTCACCATCCTCTAAGGAGACTGCCTTCCTCCTTCTTCCTCCCCCTGCCCAGGAACGATCACTGCTTCCTTCTCCTTTGCTCCCATGAAACCTAGTCACATGCCTAGGGTAACACTTTCCACCATTGCTCACTCTGGGTGGCATTGGGGAACTTGTGGAGGGCCTGGTTCCAGTTAGCACCCAAGAGCCTAGTACAGTGCCTGGTGTGTAATGCTTGCCCAATGTCTGCTGAACAGGTGAAGGGATAAATAATTAAATAATGCCATTTGTGCCCTCCCACAGATAGTGAAAGGTGTTTATAAAATCCATAAATATTTGAAATTGCTTTCCTCTTTATGGTTATGATACTTGATGAGAATACATTCTAAATGTATCTATTAAATCTTTTTTATGTCTCTGGGATATATGTGTGTGTGTGTGTGTGTGTGTGTGTGAATATATAAATTATATATATATATATATATATACACACACACATACATATACATACATTTTTTATTGTTGTTGTTAAAGGTGGTACATTTTGGAGAAGAAGCCATGTCTTTAAGAAAATAAAATTTTATAAAGCAATGGTTAGTTAAAAAGTGTTCAGCAACATACCGGTCCCATAGTGTGGTAATGGTTGTTAAAGATAAAATGGTCTCAGGGCTGAAGGAGGTTCAGGGAGGGCTGGGTTAATCAGTTTCTCTACTGTGGGATGTCTCAAAGCTCTCATATGATATTACTTAGGAATATAAGCGAGAGGGATGTGCACACAACAGGGTATTTCTGCAGCGCTACCTTAACATGTACTACAGTGCAAAGTGCAGAGCAAGATTTGGGGTTTTGTTGTTGATGGTAGTCCACTGCTTTGATCTGGACCCCTGAGAAGCAAGTGAGTGTTTGCATGGACGGAAAAGACTCCATTTCCCTCCTCCTCTTTATGCATTCTACCTCTGCTCTCAAGGCTGAAGAGAAAAAAAAATTAAGGGAATTAAAACATTACTTTACCTGTCATAGCCAGTTATCCGACATTTCCAGTGGACTATGCAGCAAATGATTGTGGTTTTGGAAATAGCCTGTCAGCCCCAACAGCTCTGCAGTAACCTCCCAGGACTATTCCATAAATGCCAGTTCTCTGCACAGTAATTACCAACTCTCTCCATGGTAGATTCACTGGTGTGTCTAGGAGTAATTGCTGGGGAACTCACACTTTCAAATTTACAAGAGGCAAACAACTTGTATTTACCTCGGGGGTTATCAGGTATTCAAACTGTGCTGCATAAAGGATGCTATTGATCATAGAACTAGGGGAAGAACTCGAATTTGCACCTCAGTATTTTTCTCAATGGGTGAGAACCTGGCTTACTAGATTTATGGTGGAAAGACCGATGTGGATAATTTTCTTCTGAGAATCCCTCCCTTCCTTGAGCTTTGTGAGCAGCAGCGAGTCCAGCCTAACTGTAGTCGGAGCCTTATGTTGCCTTCGGACAGAACTGGCTGGTTGGTACAGTGTGGAGGAAGAAGATGAAAACCTTGCTCAGATTCTTACTTCTGCCTTTGGTGTTCCTCCTCTAGAGATCTCAGGGAACACGGAGGACATCCCTCTAGTACGCTGGAGGCAGCAGTGGCTGGAGAATGGCACTTTGCTCTTTCACATCCATCACCAAGATGGTGCCCCGAGTCTTCCTGGGCAGGACCCGACGGAAGAGCCCCAGCATGAATCAGCCGAAGAGGAGCTGAGGATCCTGCACATCTCAGTCATGGTAAGGAAAGACGGCCATAAACGTGTGAGATGGCTTTTTATTGTCCTAATCAAATGTCTCAGAAGACTAGATGGGAGGAAAACGGTTTTAGCCTACAGTTCTGGGGTTCAAGGACATGGCGTCTGCACCACCTGAGCTCGGGTGAGGGCCGTCTCTGCTGCAGTACACCACAGCAGATGGCAACAGCAGGAGCACGTGTGGGAAACAGAAATAACATCACCAAACAGGAAGGCAGAGAGGCTGGGGTCCCGCAGCCCTTCCGAAGGGATGGCCCTATGTGACAAGCAGCTCCCACTAGGCCCCAGCTCTTAACGGCTCCCCACCACCTCCCTCTACCACTGCTCGGGAGCAAGCTTCCAAGACCTGAATCTTTGAGCGATAAAAAGATCCAAACCACAGCCATAGACATAGCTCTGTGAGACCCAACCCCGTAATGATCACTGATCATGGTAAACGTGCCCTCCCCATTTGTGGGAAATGCAGCCCCTCCCGCTGCTAGTAACCATTGCAGGTATTTGTACAGCACAGTTCCCCAACCACTCTAAGACCACATCCAGATATGGAGTAGCTCTTACAAACCAGGGACAATGTCAAGTGGGACAATGGGTTGCCTTAGAAGGGAATTATTCAACCAGTACATCACCATATTTTAGAGTTGCTGCTCCATAAATGTTTATTGAATGACTCAATCTCTAGCTGCTTGCTGCTACCAAGTCCTCTTTTCTTTTATCCCAGCTGGGAGAAATCAGCATCCTGGCTTTTTCTACTCTTTACAAATAAAGGGCATGTCAGTAGATACTTGCTTCCCACTCTGGCCCAGCTGAAAACTACCATCAGCTTCTATGTAGAACATTAGAGATGCTTCCTAAAATTCTAGGAACTTGTGTCCTCTAATCTCACTAGAGAGTAAGTGCAATGGCAAGTCTGTCAGGGAAGCATGTCTGGTGGTGTTTTATTTATTGATGAATCCCCAGTAACTAGAACAGTGCATTTATATAGTTAATGCTTAATCAACAATTGTGGAATAAATGACTGAAATTTCCAATGGAGATAGAAAATCCTGTTTCACCAGGCATTTCATATATTGTTATTGAACTGATAAACCGATACATTGTCTGCTCATAGGGTAGCAGATTGAGACTTGACTGATTATCTATTAGTGTGGGAGGGTATGGGATCTTTTACTGTTAATAACTTGATACAGAATCACCTTAGTCCATGGTCTAACTTTAATTCACCCATTGCTCTGGTGCCATCACTATATGCTGTTTAGTTCGATATAAATGAAACTGAGCACATTTTAGATATATACAAATCTCCATTACCTAAAAATTGAGGATGGAAATTTTCCCCATAAAAATCTCTGATAAAATCTCAGCATGTAAGCTCCTCATTTTTTTCTTCAGTCAGCACCCCTATAAATAACTGGCGCACAGGTTACTTGCATGTACGCAAGGCACTTCGTGGTGCAGGAAAGAGAGTCCTTGAACAGCAAATGGTAAACCTCAATGTCTAGGTAAGGCCAGAGGCAGCAGGTGAGGGAGGCTGCCAGACCTCATACGGACAGAGTAATTGAGGTGCATGCATAGGAGGTACAATTCCTACGTGTCCTTAATCAAAACCCAGTGTCCCCTCTCTCAGGGAAGGTTGTTCATAGTGTGGCTTCTAGTTTCCAGAGAGAAATGAGATCAGCCAAACCAGCCCAAGGATGGGATTGTCTTCATGATGATTTGATTGAAAAGAAGGCTGCACAGGTGGACTTTCCACCAGCCACACATCCATGTGGGAAGCAGTGGTGGTCATGAGTAGCTCTGGTTTCTTTTTCTTTTCTGTGTGTCTTTTTTTCCCCCAATCCATAAAAAGCATATAGGGTAAAGAAAAGTTTACAGAGAGTTCCAAGAATCAGATGTGCCTACGTCTGATAGAAAGATCTCTAGAACTTGAGACGGACAATTTGTCAGTTGGTGAGGCTGGTGAGGCTGACGTGTTGTGTGAAACTTCCAAAGACAGTCTGAAGCTTGCCCTGGTGGCTGCTCCATGGCTTCAGTACTGCAAGGACCCTCCCTTCCATCCTCAGGATAAGGTGCCCCAGAAAGTTCTCCAGATAGGTGTGTGTGGGGGGGGCACACACGTTTGTGAGGGTGGGAGGCTTTGAAAACAGAAATGTGCTGACTGAGGATCCCAAAGGGTTTTTTTTTAGGAACTTGTCTTCACTCTTAAAATATGTCAACCCTATGAGAAGCCCTACATTACTAATGCTTTTTTTATGCTATCCTCTGGGCAGGGATTAATGGAAAGTGGACCTGAAATTGAGAGTGAAGAAGAGTCAGCCTTAACCCTATCAGATCTTTCCTTTGTGTGCTATCAGTCCCCCAGGACAGACCACCAATGATCCTGTCTATTCCAAATAAAGTAGAAGATAACCATCTTTCAGCTTTATTTCAGTTTTTTTTCTAGGTAATTTTCCACCAGACCAGAGGAGGCAGAGGTTAAAAGGGCACAGGCAAAAGGTGATGGGAGAACTCTGGTATTGTCTCTGGCCTGACCTCTTGGATGTGGACAGGCCAGCATGTCCATGAAAGATTCAGGAAGGCCTTTGACCTCTGCAGGAGAACAGAGACCTTGGGGCGAACTGAAGATGTAAACCCATGCGTGTCCAGAGTGTTGGGTCAATGGAGCATCCTGCAGCCAACCCTGCTCCATTCCCATTCCACACCACACACCCTGGCAGGCTGCCTCTCCAATCCTCAGGATTCTGTTGTAGAAACAGTTTCAAAGCCTGAAGTTGAGTATCTGCCCTCGGCTCAGAAATCAAGCCTGAGGGTATCCTTTTTGAAGATGTCGTTCCTGGGGTCTCTGGTGGCTTCTTCATAAGAGACTGGGGATTGGTAGACTTCATTTGATTCACTTTATACCATATCTTTTGGAGGAAAAGTAGGCATCTGGAATGGCAGCATTTTAAAATCCAGAAAGTAGTGAAATCCTTTGACTAGCAACAGTGTTGGGTAGTGAAACAAACCTAAGTGAGATTGTATCACCTCAACCCTCTTAGTTATGAAATCACAGCAGCAGGGCTGTTTTTCATTAACTGTAATGATCAATATTGACAGTTTTCAGATGGGTTCGAAGTCACATGAGTATGTCCAACCTTTACTCCCTTGCTGAAAAAAAAATGTATATTTAAAAGCTTCACTGATAATCCTAAATACTTCCTATACTTTGTTCAGATGAGTCTGTGAAACCCTTCAGGTTTGCTTTTCTCTCGTTTTGTATTTACACTGACCTCATCTACATCCTCTTAATCCAAGGTCCACTGTTTATTTTCATATTTTGCATTTACTATGTTTTTGTTTTAAACACAAATACAAGCAATGATAGAGTGGGAAATATAAGTAAACCTTTTTCTGTACCCTTAAACTCTGTATGAATGAGTATTTTCAAGTCCTCTTTATACTGTGCCCAGGATAAATCTGTCATCAGCAAAATTGAGGGCTTGCAGAAAAGCAATACCCCAGCTGGGAGTTTGGCAATTTAAAACTTTGAAAAAGCTTTTGCTTTTTTTAAAATTTTTCAATCACATTCTAAAATTTTTGAATTATTTTTTTCCAAAGAGGCACCATTTTTTTCCTTGTGTAGAATAATTGGATTTCCCTCCTGAAATAATCTTATATTATTGCTTTGAGGGTCAAATGATGTATTTTAACCTCCTGCATGATTCAAACTTGGCTGAAGAGATTTATTTCAAATTTTGCAAGGTAATTGACATTTAGAACCATGAAAGTACATAAGGATACTCTTTTGCAAACTCTTGAACAAGTGAAGCAGAATTGATAAATTAAAGCTGAGTGGGAGTTTAAACCCAAAGTGAAGAAATTCTTTAGTGATAAGGCAAATTATTTACTCCACAGAAAACTAGATTTTAATATTACTGTACATAGATATTCACTATTTGTGGATTTAAATTTCTATATTGTACTTCTGCTAATTTACCATATGGTGTCCATTTTTCTTCAAGCTTGTAAAAGAATTTGAAGGTGCCTAATAGAATGTCAATATTATCTGTTTATTTCATCTTTGTCATTAAAGATAGCAGTATTAATATATTTCTTACACGCATATAGGCTGATTAAATACATTTTTCACAGCAAGCACCCTTTTGAAATTGCTTCAGTTTTATTCCTGTCTATCTGTCTGTCTGCTTGACTCTCTATTTTTTATTGGGATAACTCCCACTGGTAGGGAATGTCTTTTATAGTTAGCCTTCTTAGGCACAATTCACAATTGTGGGGGGCAGGGCAAGTATCTTTGAGCATCTGTGTGTCCCCATGAGCATTTTGTGAATGAAACCCATCAATCAAGCCTGGGTGCTGCTCAGGACCATAGCCCAGCTGTGGGAAGGTCACTTGTCAGTACCTTCAGGCTCCCATGCCTTTTGGCTACTACCTGCCACCAGAGGCCTTCACCTGTCCCCAGGCTCCCTGGTCCTGGGAACTCCAAGTAAGCTCAAGGTCAGAGTTCTCCCTTGAGAGAAACATTACAAAGAACAAAGTTTGGAGACAAAAGAGGCTGCAGGTGTTATCATAGTGTCCCCGAGTCCAGCAAATAGAAAGGGCAATTGGGGAAGTTCCATTCTGGAAAACTAACATTTGGGGCCTTCGAGAACATACCTCTGGGGACCTTTGAGGTCTAATGATGACATTGTGCCAAAGTGCCCCTCCTTGTCCTTATGTTTGTATTCATCAGGGCAGCTGCCCGAGTGTCACATTGCTACTTTGCCAGGCACTGTTTCTTGACTCATAGAGCATGACACTTCCAGGGTGGAGAAGAGCAGTCCCCAGCAAGGTGATCACTTCCATCGGGACCATCAGATATTTATTAAGTGTCCATGGGACGAGAGAGAGAAAGAGAGAGAGAGAGAGGGTGAGAGAGAGAGAGAGTCAGTCAGCACCTTTTACCTTTAGCAAATCTGTTACAAAAATTCATTAGCAAATTCATTAATCAGGGTCACTTCTGCAGTTTTATGGCCATCTGATATTTGCCCCATCTAACTCAGGAAGCCCTGATTTATCAGGGTCCATCCTTCTGAGGTTCAAGAGGAGTTTAGACAGGCCTTATGTTTCCAAAATGGACAGAACCAAAGTAATAAGTCAGAAAAGACAAAAAGCACGTCTTTCTTCATCTGAGGAAGACCTTGCTATCGATTCAAGCCATCCATCACGGGACTGACTGACTGGTCAGACGGCCACCTGCAGAACCATGACTGAGTGTTTTCCCTTCTGTGAGGAGGATGGTGGGCAGTTTCTAAATTAATCAGTGAGACCCCTGAAACAAAACCTCTTTGCTCTGCTGGTATGGAAGGCGGACGTGCTAAAGCCGAGAGGTTCCAGAGTCCACTTTGGGGCTGTCCTGGGGCCAAGTAAGGCTTGGCTTGGAAGCCTCCCTCGCCTGGCTCTGCGTCTCTTGCCAAGATGCATCAGGCACAGGGATCCGGTCTGTTGGCCTTTTCAGTGGCTCATGGACTCCGTGCTTGTTTGGTGCTCTCTGTGTAAAGTAAGAGCTGGTCTGTAAGGGAGAGCTGTCCTCCATTTAGAGTTGGAAGAGTGAACGGCAAACCCTGGCTTTACCACTTCAGGTAATCTGCTGACCTTTTCGGAAGCCTCATTATCTCATCAGTAGAAGGAATGTACTGGACCTGCTCTTCGGCTTTAGAGAGTGGAGACTCCCTCGGCCTCTATCTGCAATGGAGTTTCACTGTAGTTCTCCTGATTAAAACATCCCACACGTATATTTTCATGGAGCCTGGAACTGGAGGGTTGTTCAGGATCTGAGTTATGTTATTAGCACTCAGCCTCTGAAGTCGTGGCTGGACTCTTGCACTTGCCCCTCTTGCTTCTGTTGCTACGAGTTAGTATCTTTGTCTAGTGTAAGAGTTTCTCCATCTTGATGCTTTAATATGTTTGCAGTTCCCTTGACCCATCAAGTCACCTCCTCTGTGACCCCTTCTTACTTCTCTCAGCTTCTCCGTGTTCCGTGTTCCCAACTTCGACCCCCCTGCTGTCAACTTCTTTGCTTTCCCCTTCCCCAATCTAACTCCTTACCCAGATGGATTGAGCTCATTGCCGTGTCATGTTGTCCTGTAGGAGGGTGTGTCTATCCTCCTGTTGGCTGTGGTTGTGAGGAGGTGGACTTACACAGCACACTCCTGCTCCTGTCACACTTGGGTGTTGTTTCCTTTAGCAGAGGCTCAACCACAGTGCTTCCCTGATTGCTTCTTTCAGTGCAACAGGCATATTAAGATGTAACTTGGAGAGTTGATAGGACAATCGGGAGATATCCTGGACATCACCTTCACCATCATCATCTACATATGGTTGAAATCTGATTTTTCATTTCCTATGCATCAGAAACTATTGCAAGTGCTTTTGATATAGATTGTTATTTTTTTCTCATCACAATATTACGAAGTAGGATTTATTATCAGGGCATTTTTCAGATGAGGGGAATGAGGTCTAGATAGGCTAAGTGACTTACCCACAGTTAAACAACCCTTAGTTGGCAGAGCTAGAATTCGAATGGTGGTAGTCGGTGGAGTCTAGTTTCTTACTTTGAGAAGCACCCAACTCCTCCCCTGGCCCACAGTGAATGTCAGTATATAATTATCTCCCATTTCTTTAGCATCTCTTATTTTTAGCTGACTTTTGTCTGCTGAGACTAATCTGACACTTTGCCCCATTGTTCCTTCGACTCTAACAACTCCATGCGCACTAGGACCCCACCGCCATATTGGAACGTGGATCTTTCTTTCTGTGGCTCCACCAGGCCGCTCACCCCAGAAGCTCAGACTCTGTTCAGCTCTGCTAAACCCACCTGCTCACCTTGGCTTCTGCCTCACCAACTCACAGCTGCCAGTGGGCTTATTGGCAGGAGGAAAAGAGAGTAGTTGGGAAATTTCAACTCCAAAATTGTGAAAGTCGTGTAACAATAAGCTTGGCCTTCTTCATTTGTAAACTCTCACATTTCCACAGGAAATTTTTGGAAACATATAAAAGTATTTTAAAATCGGTACTGACCTACCTACTATTGACTTAAAAGAATCATTGACTCATTCATTCATTTAGATTTTGATTCTCGGATTCCACAATATTCTCTAGGCTTCAGATATTTTTTAGATACTAACTAGGCAAAAGATGAATAAGAAAAGATTCTGCTTTCACAGAGCATTTAATCACTTTGTTAATATGTAAGGTTCAAGGATAGCCGTTGGCAGAACCAGGTCCCAGGTGGGGTATCTCCACTCTTTTTCATTCCTTCATTCTTTACACCTTCTTTGTGGTTCTGTTCTTCTCTTTTCTGATATTCATAGAGGCCCTTATCTTTCTTCATCTTTCCAGATAGCAAGGAATATAATTGAGAGGGCAAATTTTCATAAGGATACCAATGTCTTTTAACCACTTGATGTAATATTCTGTTCAGCAATTTAGTTCACTGGATATAGAAGCCAACAATTTACTTTTGAGTATTTAGTTCCTCCAAATCCCTGAAGATCCTTTAGAAAGCAGGAGTCATAATCTCCTTTGGGTTTAAATCAATATTAAAAACTGGTAATATTTGTAGTAATAAAGCTAACACTTACTAAGCCCTGGTATCACTGGTCCTGTACGAGGATCACTTTTATGCAAAGTTGTCAATCAACTTCCACAGCAACCTTGTGAAATAGGTGTTAATTCCACTTTTCAGATGTGAACACTGAGGCAGAGGGAAAGTAAATCATAGGCCCAAGGTCACAAAGGCCCTGAGAGGTGAAGCCAGGATTCAAGGCTTCTGAAGTCAGACTCATTTCTGCCACAAGATTCTCCTAGCTGGTGGCATCAGAATTGGCTGACTTCTCCTGTTTTCCAGCCGTGGAGTCTTTTACTTCTTTTAGCTCACAGAGCAGAGTCCCTTCGCTTGATGAAGGTTAGGATGTCTCGTAGAGCCACTGGGGATGATGCTATCTTGGTGTGGTCTCTGAGCTTCAAATGGTGCAGAGCTGGCCTGGACAATAATACCAACCATTCCAAAGAAGCCTGGGGTTGACTCTGGGTTCACACTAATTATTGAGAAGCCAACGAGGCCTCTCAGTTCATGGTATTGAATTTTAGGACGTAGTTTACTGCAAGGGCTTTGCTACCAGGGAGACCAATTTAAACCATACTTGACCACTACCACAGATTTTTTAGTGTCCTTGTACAAGTGTCCTTTAAACTCACTTTCCGTATCTATAAAGTGGGGGTAAGGATGCATCCGACTTCACAGGGCTCTTCTGATGATTAAATAAGCTGATGCTTATCAAGCACTTCCTGTAGTGCTGGACCCATGGGAAGCATCCAGTAAATATTAGCTAGGTAAACTCTTGGGGTGCTATGCAAGCTGCCTGTAACAATTCTGCATGCAATGTGTTACCCAGGGACCCATTACCTGAGGGAGCCAGAAAAGTAGTTGGGATCATAGCAACCTCTTATAGGAGTCCTGGAGGAGCTGTGCTCAGGGGAAAGACTGAGGCAATTAGAGACATCAGGGCAATAGAATAGGCCTGTGACAAACTGTAGGATGTGGCCATGTACATCCTGGGCATTGTTAGGCCACATCTGTTTCACTGTTTACAGGGTTTCCTAGCAGGTGGCCTGTGGTTAAGGATGTTAATCCTAGCTCCAACTTCCCTGGAAGAACTTCACTAATTTATTTTTTTTAATCAAACCAAATGATGTCATTATGGGACTTGCTTTCCTGCCCAGGCATCCACATACCCAGATTGTTATTCCTCTCATTCCTGACAAGGAACAGGCATAGACTGGGGGCTGATGTTTACGGCCAACGCTGCTGTAAAAGCTCAGACACTCTGATTCCTGGTGCCATTTTCTTTCCTCCCAATCATCATCTTTCCCTCATGGTCTTCTGATCGCTAAAGTTCTGGGATTCTCTCATAGACCTGAGGTTGCTTTACATCTGACTTCAAGGCCTGGCTGCTTTAGTAGGTGCAGCCAGCCATATACCCATGGACAGAATGCTAGCTAGCATGGACAATGGCAGCGGTCATCCAGGCCTGGGGTATTTAAAGGGCCAGATGGTAAGGCCTCTGAGCTCTGTGTTCACCACTAACTTAGCACTGCAGTACCCAAGCAGCCACAGGCACCATAGAGTGGGCATGACTGAATGCCAATAAAATTTTATAAAAATGGCCAGTGGGCCACATTTGGAGTAGAGTCCATAGTTTTTTTTTTTTTTTTTTTTTCAGTTTGATTTAGTACATTCTCCTCATTTTGTCTTCAAAGTCTAGAATCTCACAACTTGGGGGAAGTATCAAGGTCCTATTTGCAGTGTGAAAAATGGTTAACTTGTTAGATCTAGTCCAATCCTCACAGATTGGTTATAATTGTCACTTAAGGCAGGCTTTGACAAAGATTGTTCTTGCTATAAATTGAAGGCATGTGGTATTCACCAATTCAGAAGAAATCCAAGCACATTAACCTCTCCTGAGAGGTACTGATGGGTTTAGCAGAGACAGATGTTGAAAACAACACTGTGCCTAGGCTTGACAAGAGAAGTTTAAATAGGATGCTTATTAGCAAATAGGCTATTTTCTCCCCTGTAAGTCTGATGGCTCCTGCTCGGTTTCAACTTTGATGTACACAGTAGACTTTTATGAAATGCCAGGCTGTGTTAAAACACTCCCTTGCAGCAAACTACTGAATATAATTGTTTGAGAATGAAAGTAGAATTATGCTTCCAGACATGATGTCATGATAAGTTGGGTTTGTGTGGGGACAGATACCCGAGGGTTTGAGGAGGTGGTGGTGGCTCTCACCTTGCAGATGAGGCTCAGGGTAGACGAAACAGTTTTAGATCTTGTCTTATAAAACACTTTTCAGTATCTGCTCAAGTTCATTAAATGTCTTGCCTCTGAGAGGCTGATGTCAGTGGTCCTCCCCTAGGTTGAGGAGGGGTCTCCGTGACATATCTGGGAAGGTCAGGTGCTTTTTGCTGCCGCCTTCCTATTTATGATGGCCCTGCTGATTCCCCTACCAGTGTTGCTGATGCCTGTGAAAAGCCCCAGATGATGCAAGTAGCTTTCTGACTTGGGATGCATGAGGTGTCGGGCCATTGATGTATCCTGCTGTGGCTGGTACCAATGAATAGTATCAGAGACCTGCTGGGCCCCGGCTACAGTCCCAACATTCGGGATTTATACAACTACTTGAGATCTCCGGAGGTGGAATTCTGCCATCCCAGTACCGTGGAGAAAGATAGCGTTATTCTGCACATCTGCACGGGAGCTCAGACACCAGGTGCTTACTAAAGGAACAGCCCTCATTTCCTTCTGACCTACACCTTGTCTGACGGAGAAGATGGATGGCTTTGGGACTAAGACATGTAGCATTTGGGGTTTGTAAGAATGGCCATGTCAGCATCTGTCACTCATGGACCCTAGCCATGTTCTTGCAAAGTGAGGTAAGCTGTCACAGAGGACAAACCTAGACGGGCTCTGCTCCCGACAGTGAGGTCAAAACCTCCCTCTCATTCTCTAAATGTCTTGGAGCACACCCCCAAGTCGCCATCCCTGGGCTTTCAGCTGTGTGTTGATCCTAGCCCTTTCCTCCCCAGTGCTGTGTCTTAGAGCCCAGCATCTGAGGCCCTGGCCTCTCCAAGTCATGATCAATGTCCTTGTGTTCCCTCTCAGTTGGGAACAGGGCAACACCAACAGGTCCCAGCTGGGACTCTGCTTACAGAGTATTTCTGCAGCAGTGTGGCCCCGCCCTAGACCCAGGATACTCACAGAGACTTCATCAAACCTGTTTCTCCTCAGCAGTGACTAGAGCTAGGCCCGGGAGACGAGCAGCCTGAGGTCACCTGAGGTCCAGTGGCACCACCCAGATCCAAGTCAGGAGCCGTTGATCGCAGTCCTTCCCCCCCAGAAGCCAGTGAGACTTCAGTCAAGCCCCTTGATCTTCCTGAATCTGTTTTCTGATCTGAAAATGTCAGGCTCGACTGAAATAACTGTTCTCCAAACTTTAGGGATTCGTGTTTCTTTGTTGTTGTTTGGGGACCACATTTTAATACAATTTGTATTTGGCATTTTCTGGATATTTTTATTTAAATCGACTGACTATGCTAGCTTGAACTTATTTCCATCTTATCTGAGATGAAAATTATGGTTTTGATATTGTAGTTAATTGTTTCAATACATACTGAGAAAGCTAATCTTTTATAAAAATTAATGACAAATAAAAATGTTCAACCCTTTGCCAGCAATTGGCGTGCCACATACCAGGACAGCATAGTTGGGTTATGTCCTCTGCCCCCGAATCCCAGGTTGGATGACCTTGAGAGTCCCCTTGGGCTGCTACCTTCTCAGATCATGGCAGTGAGGGACATATGGGACACTAGACCCTCTCTGACACACAGGAAATTAATGTGTGGAGAAAACTTTCTTCCGTTCCCTGCGGCAGCTCTGCTTTCCTTCCTTCCGTTTATGGACATGAGATGGTGGTCTGTGGGAGACGCGCTGGGCTTGTGTGGTTGCAGGGGGAGCTGAAGAACTTCCATCTGGTCGGGGGCTGTCACTTTCCATGGGGGGCCTCTGGCTGGTCCTTTGGAAGGGGCTTGGTGGCTGACAGCTCTTCGCCTGGGGCTCTCTGCAGCTGCCCGGCTGCTGAACTGCTTGCCCAGGGCTGGGAGCTCTGCTCCTCCAGGTCCCCTAGGTGTGTCTCTAAACATACCCCCACCTTTGCTGGCAGGGTAGAGTGGCTCTAAGACCACACGAGGAGCAGGCTGAGAGAGTGGCCTCCAACTTCCAGCTTCGGGGGTTTCAATTAGGGGGAATCTCCCAGAGTCTCCTCTGGAGGACTTTGAGTCCTTTAAGAAGAGGACATTTATCCTTCTGCCCAGAGTGACTTGAGTGAAGCCGGAGGCAGAGTGGGTGCTGGCCAGCTTCCCAGTCGGTGTTTTTCAGCTTCTTTCTCATGGACATAGTGGCTTCAGCTGCCTGCGCCCTCTTCTTAGGAGAGGGAAATAGCTGCTTTAGAAGGGAAAGTCCTTTTCCCTACAGGCCTGGGCTGCTCCTTGCTGAGTAACAGGGCTGGGAGCTACAGGGCACCCTGTGACCTCCTCCCAGGTGGGCCTCACTGGTTCTCAGCACAGGCCTCTGGAGGAGGCCGGGGTCAGTCCCATGGTTCCTTCAGGAATGGGAGGCTCCTCCCTGAGGCACTGGAGACTCAATGTCCCTTCCTCTTCCCCACTCCCTTTCTCCTCTCTGACCACTGACCTTTCTTAGCAAGTGTCTTTGCTTCTTTGATCAAACTTGGTTCTGAGGTTCATTTTTGCCTGATTTTATCAAATGAAAAAAAAATTTGATTTGAAAGGGACAACATCTCCTGCACGGCAGGGCACGCAGCTCCCAAGCTCTGCTTTTGCATTCAGAAATTCCCACAAGTACCTGCATGAAACACTGCTTTCCCCCCTGAGACCCTTCCAGGGCTCCAGAGAAAGAACAGTCAGGGGGAAAGACCCCAGAAAACCTTCGGCAAAAATAATGTGTTTTCGTTGTTTGGGGACAGAGAGGTCTCAGTCTTCCTATCCATTCTTATTCCCCAGGATTCCCCTTGTGCACCCTCTTCGTCCCAGCCCCGTGCCCACCCCGGCTGTGAGATCCTCCTCCTGTGCCCTCCTTTCACCAAGCTGTCTCTGCTCACCGTGTTTTCCACACTTCTTTCCCTCTCTGCTGCTCCTGCTGGGGCAGACCCCTGTCCCTGGACTGAGGCCAGGTTTCTCCCCTGTTCCCTCTTCTTTTCCAAACTTCTCTCTCATTATCACTGGGCTTTTCCTAACGCAGCCTGGCCTGTGGTCCCCTTCCTGGTGAAGACCCTCTACCCAGAGGCTGAATTCCAAGATGTCACTCTCCCTTGGCCGGAGCCTCGTCTCCTCCACTCTCTCCTCCCACTGTCTATTCTAGCCACCCTGCCTCAGCTCCATCCTGACTCCTGGGCCTCCCCTGCTGTGTTTTGAACTTCTGGAGCTGAGAACGTCTCTCCTTTGCTGTGAGTGAAAGGACCTCTTCCTATTCTGCTTTAGATTCAGCTCTGCCCATGACTCCCTCTAGGAGGCCCTTCCTGCCACCTGTCCTCTGGGCTGGCTTAGGGGTGGGGCTGTGCAATCCCTGCTGCCTGTGTCTTCACTGTCCTTATCTGTGCTTATGCACTGCTCCTCTGAGGGCGTGGGCAGTGGAGAGGGTTGTATGTCTCTGTATCCTAGAGGAGGGCCTGGCCTTTTGCTGAGAGGCCAAAAGGGACTTTGGGAATGAATGAACAACCCTTGGAGGAAGGCTGAGCAAGTCTGACCAGATACAAAACAGGATGAGGCTGAATGGCTAAGTGACATGGTGATAAGTGGCACTGCTGGGACAGGGGCATGTTCAGTCGGTGCATTTCCTCTGTAGCTCAACCCTTCTGGTCACATCTCTGGTGGCTGTGACTCCCTTTCCTCACTTCTCTTTCTCCTTTCACTTATTCACAGAATAAGAACCTTAGGGGAAGACTGTCACTCACACCAGAAGTAGGTGGGTCACAAGGCCATCTCCCCTCCAATATTATATACATACATACATATATGTAATATTATTGTATGAATATGTATAATTTTTAAAGTATGGCTAATAATATGAATAACTAATTTATATAATAGTTATGATGATTTTTTATTGATTGATCATAAGCAAAATCCCTGTGAAAGATTTCCAGAGACTCAGTCTTGAGTATTCTGAGGCCTGGTGTAGGTGGAGGGTAGGTGGAGGGCTGAGACCGTGTGGTATGAAGTAGTGTGCAGGGCTCCTCCTGGCCTGGCCTTTGGACAAATCCGACACTGCCTTGTTTTCCTGTCCTCAGTAGCCACTTTCACACTTCTGCAGTTCACAGGTAGAGTCATGATACCTGGTATGTCCCCATCAATTGTTAAGATGTGACAAGTGTGTTTGATTCTAACAATAGGCAAAGTGCTAAAATTTGTACGGGTTTCCTTTTTCCTGTTAGAGTGAAGCTCGAGTTATAAATGACCTCTAGGAAGGTCATTCGCATTTGACTTGCATTCGCATGTGCTTTCTCCACTGAGAGAGTAAAAGCTGGAGTTACAGCAGGTGCTGGAGTACGTTGAACCTCAGGGTGACTATGGGGTCCACCCAGCTTGTAGCTCTCATCTGTCATGGTGAGAAGGCAGGGAAAGCTGACAGCCTTTGGTCCTCCTGAAAGCCGAGCTGACTTCCCCAATTACAAAATGGAGTTGGTGAGGACTTTTCCATGTTATCTGCAGTTGCTCTGCAGAAACAGAAATACTAGCATAAGTAAGTATAAATTAATACATATCATGCATAGATTAATTCAAATGAGATTTAGAGCTTTAGTTCCTAGGAAAAGGGGCCTTTTTTACACCATTCACTTTGTAAAACATGTACAGCTCTGCCTATAATTAAGTGCTAAGTAGACATTTAAAAATTTGATGACAAATTTCTTTGACCTCTGGTGATGAGACTCTATTCATACAGAGCTCCTTAGATAGAGCAGGAACAGTTAGATCCAGTGGGGGTCAGTTAATTTTACTATGTAACTGAGCCCTGAGCCATCTCACAACTGCTTGCTAATGGCACCAAAGAGTAGGAGCTAGAGTGGCTTTGAGTAAAGCCAGGACATGGCACTTCCTGAATAGCAGCTGCATTCTCTCTCTGCACGTTGCATCTGCAGGGTGCACCTGCCGTTGCACCTGCCGTTTGGGCATCCTTGTGGGTGAGGAAGCTAGCACCCTCCTGCAGCTGGCTTTTTCCCAGGAGGCCTCTGCAGTCAGGGCTGTGTCCCTCAGAGCCAGCCCAGTGTCTCCCAGAGCCAACCAAGGAACATGAAGACAGGCTCCCAGATGGGGTCCCTGGGTTTGAGCTGGCACATGGTGCAACAGTAATGCTATTTACTTCACCTGCATTGCGGAGCCAGGGCTATGTGGCACCCCGTGATTCCTCAAGCAGTTCTGTGTTACTGAGGGTCAGCCCTGAACTGGGCACTCTGCTGAGGTAGGGGCTGGAGAAGGTGCTTATGAAGTATGATCTCTGCCTGCAAGACTCATCAGAGCTACCATATGGGAACATCAGAATTTGGGATTGAGTATTAATTAGGAAATACCTGCTTTAGGAGTTGGAAGAAATCAACCTGTCTGTACTTCTACTTTGAAGTAATCAAAGTAGGCTTCAGGAAGGAGAGGGAGGTGTGCTGGGACTTAAAAGAGTGGGAAGAGCCTAGGATGGCGAGGAAGGAAGGGTCAGGGCAGGGAAGAACAACGTTTCAGAAATGGGCACATTTGCTCTATACCAGATACCTGTTCTCTCTCTTCCTGTCTCTCTCTACCACTCTGTCTCTATCTCTTTCTTTATCTCTCCCCTTAACAGAATGTGTTAAGAATAGGGAAAAAAAATCACAAACATTAAAAAAATATAAAAATAAAACTTCCTGAATACTGCAATGTGAATTAATTCATAATGATACTGCAGGTTGGCTGGGAATGGCCCTCATGGGATCAGGAAAACATGCCCACCCAGCTTTAGAATTATTGGCCAGGCAGACGATGTCTGCCTAGTCAGTTGCCTTGGAAGCAAGAGCCCTGACTGCTTTTGTATCATGTGAATGTCTTGCTGGATCAGAGTGACCCAGGGATTCACTCTGTATGATTGAGCCACTGATCAGTAAATTAAAATTGGACCAACAATAGCAGAGTTGAGCCTTTGGTTACTTTCCATGACGGGTGGAAAAAACTGGGGTTCATCTTCCAGCTTCCCTTTGCCCTGGCCCATCTTTGGTGAGCACCAGGGCCGAGGCCAAGGTCCTGGTGTATATAATAGCATCCAGCTGGGAACAAAGTGAGCTGTGGTGAGCTAGAGAATGACTTGAGCTTATGTGAAGGAAAGCTGTCTGCCTCACTTCATCACTGTGCCCCCCAAACCCCAGATATGATAAAGGAAGGTTGGGAAACCAGAAGATCAGAGCCAATGGCATGTGTGGCATGGGTGAGTGGTCCCAGAGAGAGGAGGCAGGGCAGTTGGGTTTTGTTGTATTTATTTTTTTTTAATTAATGATAGGAAAGGATATGAAGATTTGTACAGTGGCTTTGCCAGGAAAAAAATATATAATTAGCTGAAGACAATATGTTGCTGACGTTGGAGCTGGTGGCTTAACGAAGCCTGTGCTGATGAGGACGCTGGGCTCTCACTCTGAAACTGCCTTCATAAACCAGCCTCTTCTCTAGAGTCTGTGCTTGATTATTTCCAGAGAGAAGCTGAATTTAGTAATTTTTAAGGAGGTGTAACAGCACGTAGTGTGGCCCAAGAGAAGCCTCTTGATGACCAGTCTCTGCTCTGCCTCTTGCTGGATGCTAGGCAGGGCGAGTTGACAAGGAGCCTGGGTTTGGAAGGCACTTTGGCATTTGAGGCTCTGTCGTGTGTATGTCAGCATCTCCCCTGTGCCCTCAGTTCCCCCTTAGGTCCCCTTGCTACAGCTCTTCATTCTATCATGCCCCCTGTGTGGAGGTCACGGTTGAATCACAGCTGGGGTGACACAAGGGACGTGGCTGCAGGTGTCCACTGTTCTCCTGGGTTTGGGTTAGACTTTGGAGTTCATGATTGAAATGTTGAGCGTTGTGAGTCAAATCAAGTTACCAGTTGGAGGAGCTCTGTGGGCAGAAAGAATATATGTTTGCCTTCGTGTTTGGCCAGTTTTGAATGATGTCAATTGGGAGTGACCGTTGTCATACTTTGGGTCCTAAAGCAAACTGTCACCATAGCATTTTTCCTATCTTCTCCAAACCTATTGGCCAGACATTTTTGAGTGACCAGACTGTAATATGGTTTCTAGTTTCCCTGAAAGCATTCAAGTATGACATTTTCTCCCCCGTCTGTCTTCTATATGTGTTGTTATACTGTAGAAACCATCTCGTATTCCTCTTAGGTCTCCGATTGCAGAACAAGGGCTTAGTGACAACAGAGACCCAGATCTGTAGGATGCCCAGCTGACTGCATTCCAGGAAATGGCTGAGCCTCTGCATCCTCATATTCTGAAGACAGTTGAGTTCACTTTAAAAAGCATCTCTCCAAGAACTGCTATCTGCATGGGTATTCCCTGCCTTGGTCAAAATGACAGCCTGAAAGTATGGCCACTTTGGGCACAATTAAATTATTGCTGGAAGTCATGCATTTAGCTCACCCAGTGATCCAGCTTATGTGAAGAGGACTAGGGGCATTGAGGCAGGCAGTACAGACAGTACTAAGTGTAGATGTTTGTCCCCACTAGCCTAAGGTTTGGTGTAGAAGCAAGGCAGTCCAGAGTTTAAGTGGAGAAGATGGAAAGATGGGTGACTGGAGCCCAGATTACAATGATGGGTCCCTTCCTATCCTACAAGGTCCTGAAACCACATTATTAAGACACAGTGGTTGAATCTTGGTTTGACCTCATGCCTGTATGTAAATATGTGCAGTTATTCCAGCTCCTCTGACCCTCTGTTTTCTCTTTTAAAAATGAAAATGGTAATTTCTACTATTATGTTTATTGGTAGTACTAAATGAAGTAATGACTGTAATCTGCTAGGTGATGTATCCAGTACCTAGCTAGCACTTAAACAGTAGTTTTTTGTTGTTTGTTTTTTGTTTTTTTGTTTTTGTTTTTTTTTTTTTTGGTACTAGGGATTGAACTCAGGGGCACTCAGCACTGAGCCACATCCCCAGCCCCATTTTGTATTTTATTTAGAGATAGGGTCTCACTGAGCTGCTAAGCACCTCTCCATTGCTGAGGCTGGCTTTGAACTCGAGATTCTCCTGTCTCAGCCTCTTGAGCTGCTGGGATTTACAGGTGTGTGCCACTGCGCCTGGCAACAGTAGTTCTCATTAGTTTTCCTTTTCCACTATACCAATGCTGTAGGAGGAATGTGGTGAGTGAGTGGAATGAACCAGGGCAGGAATTCAGAGGGAAGCTAAATATGTGGAGTGGGATGGCTGTAGTCCTTCTGTAGTGGTTTATGACTTTGGAGATCTTCACAGAGCACACCATCAACTACGTAGACTGTGCATTCCTCCCAGGATAAGGACTCTGCCTTTGGAGTGCCACTGTAAGAGAGAACAGGACCAGGGTCCCTGAGTACATGAGAGGCTCTGGCACTCCCGACCTCCCGGTAATCACAATAACCAAGTTACACTTCCATGTGTTGAATAGATTAAGAGCAAGGCCGTCCCCATGGGATAGGCCTTCCACCAATGCCCTGACCAGCAGCTAACTCTGAATAGCACAGCTTTCTGGATCTATCTCACTCTAGCTGGAGAGGAAGCAGATCAGCTAAAGCTTTCCTGGTTCACATAGTGATACTGATGAATATGTACCAAATTCAGAGAGATCTTGACATTATATCTCTCCCTTCTATTCCCAGCTAACTGTGTTCAAGGCCGTTTTCATCTGAAGTCATTGGAACCCCAACATGTGCCTTGCATGAAGTCTGGCCTCATTGACTAGTTCTTAATGTTGTTGATTTTTATTTGCTCAGCCCCAGCTGGTGCCCACAGAGCTATGAGTTCCTGAGACCTCCTCTCCTTCCCTTGAGTTGGCTGACTGGCTTCTGGGAAGACGTGAGGAAGAGGGGTTTAGCAACTCCGTTTGCTTAGAGAGAAAGAGAGGCAGAGTCGAACGGTCATTAGCATACCCTGTGCCTGCTGCCTCTTCTACTACTTGTTCAATAATGCCCTTAATGTTTGGTCCTAATGGAGCAGATTATTGTCATTATTTTATTTCATCAAGATCACCTACTGCATAAAAACAAAGAGGAGAGAGGAAAGGAACATGGCCAAGAAAAGGCACTGGGCACCATCCAGCTGGAGGTATTTATTTATTGGCATCATGCTTGGCTTGTGAAGTTGTGAAGGGCTCATGCACACAGCCTGGGGGAGAGTCTGTTTCACGCAGCTCTGCCCGTGGGTACCTGGAGTGTCTTTGCTTCTGTGTGGACCCTTTTTATCTCCCTGCCTGCCTGCCATGCATACTACACACATTTGTGCATGTGCAAGCACACACAGAGAGACACGCATGGGGCATATGTGAGGCTAGCCACTTAATACATGGCACTCATTGAGGTCCTCTCCACCATGTCTGACCAGGCAGCACCATCTCTCAGAAAAGCATTAGATCTACTTCTAGAGGAACCAAAGGACCTCAGCTCTGCCCTGTTAGCCTATTTCTCATTGCTTTCCTGGTCTGCAGAGATCTAGGTCAGTCTTTGGAATGGGAGCATCCACTAGGGTAGCCCAAGACCAGGACACCCAGCTCATGGTGAGCTGTCTCTCTGTCACCCTGCTATGTTCAGTATCACTCAGCCTTAGCAGTCACATTAAGGCAAATGACAGGAAAGGGAAGTTACCAAAGAGCACTCTCAGCAGCTTATGAACACATGTATTCCCTTGTGTTTTCTTTGGGACAGCAAAGTCAAGGGTCTGAGGGAAGAAAAATCTCAAGAACCGAAAAAGCACTCCAAGAAAAGAATCTGAAGGAGGACAACTGAAATAGCCCAGGCTGACTCCGGCACACTAGCTTCCAGTCCCTGTCCCTGTAGGGCTCCAGGCTCTCATTAGATGAAGCCCCGAGTCTCACAAAGGAATTGAAGACAGACTTCCCAGATTAAAGGAGAAAGCTGGTGATCAGAGCTAACACTATTAAACTTTTAGACCTGGGAAAAGCAAAGCAAAATAAAATGAATAAATGAATTAAGTGTTAAGTGAGTTGCTATAAAGCTGAGTCTCCTTCTGAGAAGAATGTGCTCAAGGCCTTGGTAGGTGGGAAGGGCCCTCATGTATCCACCTGCCTGCCTGGAGAGCTGTTTGTCTCAGAGTTTGTCTCTTGTTCATGGAAGGGTGCCTGTTCCTGAATGAGAGAGGATCTTAGGGAATATCCCATTTCTTCCTTGAGCCTGGGCCCTTGGAGCAAGGTTGGTGGGAAGACATCCTGGAGGTCTGGAGGCTACAGGAGGAGCAGGCCCCATGGAGAACCCAGCCAGCCAAGGCAGCTGTTCCCCACCGACGGGACGTGTAATTCACACCAGAGCCCCAGAGGATGCATTGAGGCCTCTTAATTAACGTGGTGGCCCATGGCAACTGGAAAAGCCTTTCCACACGATTAAAGACCCAGAAAGCCCCCAAGAGAAGGTCATGTTCCTGATAATTTATAAATTGAACTCACTACTTAATATGCTCAGTGTTTCCCTTGACTTCCACTTGGGAGGGAGATGGGCAGGGGATAATGTATTTCTACTCACCAGCCACCCAGAGGAGAGGATTTGTCAGAGGAGATAACCAAGGGCTTTTCTCTCTGGTTTGGGTGACTCCCTCTGGCAGTAAAGGAATCCTCAATGTCAAGAATGCATTACCACAATTTTGATTATTCAAAGACCTTACTATACCATTAGGAAAAGTGGGGGGGGGGGTCTGCTTATCAGAGGCTCCACTGGCTAAATAGAAGCTGAAGGATTCAGCTCCGTTATGTCCTTGGTTTGTAGTTTCTGATGTACTGGGCAGGAAGAACTCATGGGCAACATCTGTACCCTTAGTTTACTGGTATAGAGCTATTTCCAGCTTGGCAGGGATCAAGTGCTATAATCAAGACATTTTTCAAGTTGAAAAAGCACTGTGTTTCTTTCAGTCACCTTGTGCTATAGATGAAGGCCTTGGTGGGGTTCAGAGAGTCTTCGCAGTTTGCACAAAGTTGCTTGTTAGCCCTCTTCTTTTGTTGGAGACCTTCATGTTATTAGTAATTTGGGTCTAGTTTTTCCAGTGGGCTCATAGGACCGCAGGATCAGACGGGTCCTCAAGACAGTGTCTACCCATCTCCTTCATCCAATTTTTTTGTCTAGAGTATGTCCAGAACTGTCATATGGCTTACAGTGTTTTTCCTCCTTGCCTGCTTCCTATAAAAGCCAGAAATGGATATAAGTGATTTTTGTCACCTTGGAGAGAGGGTTTTGGACCTTCGGGCATTGTTAAGGAAAAACAGGAAACAAGAGCCACCAAACTTGTCTATTTGATTCTTACTTTTTTTTTTAACCACCACTTAATTCTTTTAGGAATATAATTTGAATTCAGTCTGTCCAGTTGCCTTGAGGGATAATTAATTATGTCTTGGATTCGCTCTTCCGGTTACTCCTAGGGTGAAGTAAGCTTTGAAATGTGAGCTGATTGATTGGCTGCAGCCTCTTGACAGATGGCAACTGGAAACAAAATCTCAGCTTTCCCATTTTTCTGCCAAGGGTTCACAAGCCCAGGTGACTTCCTAAACTTTGGTGGCATTTGATAGATCCAGATTCTTTCATTCTAGGACTTATTGTTCATGTCATACTGATTGGGGAGGAGTGCACTGCGTGGGGGGTGTTACCCAGAGGTTCACCTCTAGTCCAGGGTATCTTCTCCCATTGCAATTTCTTTTGTTATAAGAAGAGGAGCCACAATTATTTCTAGCATCTGTTATGCATTTTTGTATTCCTTTTGTGCCTGAATTTCTCTTTAAAAAACACGTTTTGTGGCTTATGTTCTCTAATTAGAATGTAGATACCAGTAGATCAGCCTCCATTCCTGTATTATTCAGCATCTCCATAACAGTGACCACTAGAAAAATGCCTCTCTAAAGCCGTTATCAGTAAACACTTGTTGAAGAACTTAGTAATGAATTGTAAGAATGACTCACCTAAGCAGAGGACTTCGCTTGCAGGCACACAGAAGACATCCTTACTGAAATGTACTCAGAGGTGAGGAATTTCCTCCCTCCTGCCCTCCATCCTTCCTCCTTTCCTTCCTTCCACAAACAACCGACCGTCTGCTTTATGTCAGGCACTAGGATTGACCCTGGAGCTGTAAGAGATTTGTCAGACATGAAGCTTGCGAAGTCTAGAGTCTAATAGATGCGACTGACTAGCAAATCAAAGGTAGGGGTATGTGTGTTTTGTTGTGTGGAAGGATCTGCAGACAGTACAGCTAGACGAGGGGACTCAGCCGAGGCTGTGTGACATTGAAGAATGAGTAGGAGAGACATGACCTGGGACCTGGGTGAATGTGTAGGTGAACACGAGGCAGTCTTGTAATTGGGTCCACCAACTGGGAAAAACAGAAAAGGGAAATCCGGCCAGAGTTTTCCATCCCTGGGCAACTACCATCAGTGTTATAGAAAACATTGTTACATAAAAATTCCAAAATCTACAAATGGTCTGACAAAGCTCATATTACTCTCTCAGGTAAGAGCCGAAAATGTCAATTCCCTAATAAAATAAAAGCTGATTTTATTTGTCTGATCTCTATTAAAGCCAGTTTAAATGATTTATTGATTTTTAAAGAAAAAATATATTTTAAAATGCTGCTTTTTGGGGGGCAAGAAACTTGTTAATAGATGTGGAGCTCTCATATACCCCAAATGCACTTCTAGTTACAAAATGTTAACAGTCTTGAGAAAAATCAATAGAATAATCAGAAAACTCATGCAAAGATGAATAAGAAGCAAAACAGTTCTATATCTTGCCATCAGTGTTATTTTTTTTTTATTTATTTTTTATTTTTTTTTTTAAAGAGAGAGTGAGGGGGGGGAGAGAGAGAGAGAGAGAGAGAGAGAGAGAGAGAGAGAGAGAGAGAGAGAGAGATTTTTTTTTCTTAATCTTGGAGGTTTGCAGCTTGTTATCTGAATCCAGATGCACCCTAATGTTTTATTTTGTAGTGCCGTAAAATTTGAAGTTAACACAAATAATAAAGAATACACCCTGAACACAGCGAGGGTGATCCAGAAACACTGAGCGAGGTGTGGGCAGGCTGAGAATTCCCCACCCACTCCCTGGGGCTTGGCGTGCTGCTGCTGTCCAGGTTGGACAGCCTGGTCCTGGGTGGACTCTGGCAGAAGTCTCTTTGGACTCGGATGCTGGAGGAAGTTTTTTCCTCCCCCAAACTTTTCTCATGTCATATGAACAGATGTGTGCATTTCATCTTTCTCTTTTTGACTTGGTTATTAGGAAGGTCCCAGGTACAGCCCTTGACCTACATATCCGTTTTCATCAGCTACATCTTTGTTTCATTAGATTCTTTGAAAAGAAACACCTAGGACATCCATGGCTTTCCTTGAAACTGCTTAAAATCTATGAAAGTAGAAGAGTTAAAAATAAGGAATATGACAAAGAACTGTGGTATATCATAGGAATATAATAATAATTAATAGAACACTATATTTTTCCAAGTCCTCTATGAACAAGGACCATTATTGAGGGGACTAGACCCACGCCTTTAACTGACACAGGCAAAGACCTACATATTTCTGTTTTCTATCTGGGTAGAGCAAGTAAGTATTTCAAATGAATTTGTATGGTGATATCATAAATGATTATTACAAAATATTTTCACTAAATTATGTTACATATTAATATTAGATAATGTTATGGTATGCATATTATTATTTACATAATAAACCACAATTAATAAGACATTGCAAACTGTTGTGACACCTGTCACCAATTTGGGTCATAGGAGAGAAACCAGATAGTACTATTTGAGTAGCTGAGAATTCATTTCCATATGCCTGGGCTGAGTTCCACTGATAGGCTAGAGCTCCTTACTGGTAGCTGGTGGTCAGGAGTCCTGGGCTCTCAGCAGAGGACACATTTCACTAAAGCAAGATTAGAGAATCTAAATGCAACCACTTTGCTGAACCAACTCTGTATTCCAGCTTCCTATTACTTAGGATTTTTTTCAACAGTAAACTGTAGACATTTTAACTGAGTATCTGAGCTCCACATGTGGTAAAGGGAAATGTGACGACCCTAACAATATGGCAGAGTGGTGAGGGAGGCTGGTGAGCACGGCTTCCACACCATCTAGCTGGGGTTTCTCTGAGCCTTGGTTTCTGCCTCAGAAAAGGATTTTCAGAGGGTATCTTAGCTGAAGAGTGCATGCTTTTCTTGGTCGAAATTCAGCTAAATTGAGGTGCTTAATAGTGTCTTCTAGGCATGTAGTGATGTGTGATGCACATCGTCTTGCTCTAGTGTGGAGAATATGGGATGCCAGAGTCCTTTTTAAACTACAAACTGGCCTTGGATTTGGATACTTAGGGAGTGCTCGGGAGAAGGCCCCCTGTTTATGATGGACTGCCTTTTGACCCAGTGTGCATTTTGACTAGTTTCTCTTTTTCCTTTGAGAGAGGATAGAAGGGGTGAAATCATCCACTCTCTCCTACTCCCTCCTCTTCTGGTTTTTGAAGTGAATGCCATGATGGACAGGATTCCTGCCAACAGAGTCCATTCAGCGCAACTGCACCTAGTGGTTAAGGATATAGGCTCTGAAACGAGTCACCGTGCTCCTTTCCAGACCCACTAGCCATTTGCTGTGTGACCTCGGGCAGATTATTTCACCTCTTTGCCTCAGCCTTTTCAAATGGAAAATGGGGAAAATTGATACTACCTCTTAGAGATGGAAAGTGCAGAGCATTTTGGACAAATATCTGATACATAGGAAGTGCCCAGTTACAGACAGGTATTCTTGTTTCATTATTGTGTTTTAGGAGGAAAGAAGCTCTGGCCTGGATCCCATCATTACTTCATTGTGACCTCTGAAAGGAGCTTGTCGACCGGAAGAGTACAAGGGGTTCCCTGAACCCCTATGTGAACCAGAAACGTGGTGTTTAAGCCATTCCTTGGAGATTGATGTTTATGCTGCCCTTATAGCTCTTTAGAGAATAAAATTACCTCTGGCTTTCAGTAGCCTAATTTAATGTCTGACAACTTCTTTCAGCTGGGAAGTTATTCTTTCCTGGTGGCTTAATTACCTATTGTCACAGTTTCAATTTAGGGTGAGGGAAAGGAAAGTGGATCTGACTCTGAGATAAAGGTTCTGCTGAAAACCACTGGTTTGGTCATGGTCACTGGATTGGTTAGGCAGCACTGAGGTGCTGTGTCTTTTAAGTCAGGGTTCTGCAGGGACCCAGGGTGCTCTGTATGTCTGCAGGGAGTCCAGGATGGATGGCAGGACAGGTGGCAGTTAGCCTGGACCTCAGTACTTGTCTTTGCACTACCACCCAATTTAGCTGAACATATTTCCTCTTTTTCTGCATTTGCATGAGAGAGTGCACCAGGAGGAAAGAGCCTCCAGATAAAAGACAGATTTGAAAAATAGGAGGTCGTATCTGCCCCAACAAGCCACCTGATATGGCCTGTCTCTCAGCAGCTGACTCTGTTGGCTTGAGTCTCTGCTCCTCTGTGAAGCCTGTTTAAAAGTGGCTGTGTGTGTGTGTGTGTGTGTGTGTGTGTGTGTCCCTTTGCTCACAGTGATGATAGGAGAGAGAGGTTAAACAGGAAGATTTACTGGGAAAGGAACTTTATAAATCCAAAATATAATTATTATAAGACTGGAAAGGCCTCCTTTAATGTGTTTGGGGGAGTATTCCTGACCCATCCTTGTGTGGGTGGGCCTCTGGGAATTAATAGGGGATTTTCATCTCTACCCTGCACAACAGGGTGGCAGTGATTGAAACCCAAGGTTGAGAGGAGGACCATTTGGCACACCTCGGTCTAATGAAATAGGTTTGAAGGGATATTGACCAACACAAAGGGGGTGAATACAGATTGTGCACAGGAAGATTTACACCTGCCGTGCTCTGTGCAAGAACAGGCCTGGAAGGCCCTCCTCAAACCTGCCCCAGGTGGATGTCAAGGCAAGGTGCTCAATCTCACTGAGTACTATGTCTTTGCCTCTGACAGACAACTGCGTGACATACCGACTTGTAAGGAATGGCTTCCAAAGTGGTGACCTTTGAGCACCAATAGGCTCAGAAGGAAAGTCCTCTGCCAGCCCGACTCCAGGATGTGGGTCTCAGTCCCTTCCCTTAGCAGGGGCAGGCAGGAATGGGGAGCATCACTCAGGACAGTGTAATTAGTCAAAAGAAGTTGTCCAAAAGTCACATTCAGATGGTGTGATTTCTCCCCACGCTGGCAGCAAGTTCCTGATGGATGTAAATTTCTTTCTGGACTCACCAGCGGTTTTCCCTGCTGGGCCAGTCATTCAGCCCGAGACATTTCAGGTGATGCTGAGAACAGCCTTGATTGTTTGTGATGTATTGTGTCAAGCACTTTGCATAGTTACCTAACCTAATTCTTGCACCCACCCTGGGTGGTGAAGTGGCATCTCCTCCACACTACTGATGAGGAAGCTGAGGTTTAGGATTTATAGGGCTCATTGATCTGTGGATCCAGAGTTAGAACCCACCTGGGATGGATTGTTCAATATGAGACAGGAAACTAGATACCACCCCATACTGCTAAAATAAAAAGGGCCTTAAACCAGGTATACATATTGCAGATTGGCCTTAAGGAAAAAAATCTCCCTCTCACCTTCTGCTGCTAGAACCTCTCACACACACAGCTCCAAAGACTTTTTTTTCTTCTTCTTCTAATTGTTTGCTAAGCCAAAAGCAACCGGATCCCTTGAAATGATACACTGGCCACAACAGCTCCATTCCTCTCATGTTGGCCACTGGTCACAGCAGACTGTCCTTTTGTTGCTGAGTGATGCTGAAAGTGCCAGCGAGTGAGTGATGAATGCCTATAGCTGAAGGAGCAAGGGCTCTTAGTGGAGAGAGCCCACCCGTCTTCCCGCATCCATGCCTTGTCCTCTCTTCCCAGGGAGGCATGATCGCTCTGCTGCTGTCCATCTTGTGTCTGGTGATGATCCTGTACACCCGGAGGCGCTGGTGCAAACGCCGCCGGGTCCCCCAGCCGCAGAAGAGTGCCAGCGCGGAGGCGGCCAACGAGATCCACTACATCCCCTCGGTGCTGATCGGGGGCCACGGGCGGGAGAGTCTGCGCAATGCCCGCGTGCAGGGCCACAACTCCAGCGGCACGCTGAGCATCCGGGAGACACCCATCCTGGATGGCTATGAGTACGACATCACAGACCTGCGCCACCACTTGCAGAGGGAGTGCATGAACGGAGGGGAGGACTTCGCCAGCCAGGTCACACGCACCCTGGACTCCCTGCAGGGCTGCAACGAGAAGACAGGGATGGACCTCACACCAGGTGGGGGTGAGCGCAGGCGCTGTGTAGTCCTCGGTCTCAGGGAGCCCCAGAGTGGGTAGGAACAGCTGTTTGGCAACAGCTGCTTGTGTTACAAGGCGGAATGTGCCAATGCCCCTTCCCAGGGTGGGCAGAAATAGTCTGTTTCCTGAGATGTCAGGAGCTATTTTCTAATCTGGAAAATCAGAAGAGCAGTGTAAATTGGACCCCTTCCACTTCCTCCTTGCACTGGAAGCAGAGGTACCTTTGCATCCAACAGAGGAACGAGTTAGTGCCTGCTCAGTGTGTAATGAGCAACCCTCTGGGAAGTAAGGTAATTGTAAGGAAAACCAACATGTTTTGATTTTTTTCGAATATCATATATTTGCATAGATAATTTAATTCTCCCATACAGTGGAAGGGACAGTGCTATCTGTTCTCTTTTCTGACCCCCAAGACTTGGCCTGGGGTGGTTTAGTTGTATCTTGTCCATGCTTCTGTGGTCTCTACAGAGGATGTATTTTTTCAAAGAAAATGAAGGAATATAGTCAAGGTATCAGACCTCAGATGCTTTGTGTATGTACAGAGACACTGGTGGGACTTAGACTTAATCCAATATAAGATCAGGGTCAAAAATGAAAATGCAGAGAGAGAAGGACTATTTTTTACAGTAGCCCACCTGTCTCTCTTTCACAATGCTATGAATAAGCACATCCCCATAGATAAACGCTTGACAGTGATCTTTCAAGGCACTGCCCAGTTATCTTCCTGGAAGACATATTTGATGCTGCATGCTGCTTATGATACAGAATCTTTTCGTGGGGATTGAAAGTGAAATCAGATAGAGGAAAATGGAAATTCTGCTTGTTATCTAGAGGTAATTCTACATTAACAAGCATTTCCATTTATATTTTTTAATTTTTGTGGTATTGGGTCAAACCCAGGACTTTGTACGAGGGCTTTACCACTGAGCTATGTCTCCAACCCTGAAAATAACCATTTCTTATGAGATTTAAAGTCTGAGAACTCTTTGAGATCGGGGAGGGGGTGTCCTCAGCGTCTCTTATATTCCCCACAGCATCTAGCATAATGCTGAGGCCACCAAGTAGCCATTATGGTACTCAGGGTTACAAACTCAGGTGCCTTTAGGGGGTGGACAGATCACACAACAGGATCTGGAGGTCAGAAAATAGAGAATGGTATAGACTGTGATAAAAAAGATAGGGCACGTTCTTCCCGAAAGCACACAAATTCAAATTATTTGGCAATTCTGTACTGTCCCTGCGGTCAGTTTGTAACCAAAGGGTGACAAGCTGTGAACTTATCAATACGGAATTAGTTGAATTGGATTTTCAGTTGTAATCCTCTTACTTCACTCCTCCCAATTCCGTAGTCCCTAGAAATCAAAGAGGAAAATTTTAGTTTCTGCCAGTCTCTCATTTTGCAGTTCCTTATTTCATTTCTGTGAAACCTCATCTACTTGGTTCATGCAGATTTCCTTGCTCTCATGTTCTTCAGGTCGCTAACATTTTTGCCTCGACTTTTCTCTATACAGGAAGTGACAATGCCAAGCTGTCGCTGATGAACAAGTACAAAGATAACATCATTGCCACGAGCCCCGTGGACTCCAACCACCAGCAGGCCACCCTGCTCTCTCACACATCCAGTAGCCAGAGAAAGCGGATCAACAACAAAGCAAGAGGTATCCACACCTGGAGCTGGGGCTTGCAGGCAGCTGGCCACATGTGGGCAGAGCGGGGCTGTGGATACTCTTCACCCTCATCTCATGTGTGACTGAGTGCATGTGCCCTGGCTCAGCCTTCTAAAAGTCAGCTAAGTGTCACTTTCCCCAAAAAAGATTAATATGCAAACCTTTAGACCAAGTGTTTCCACCAATAGGAACCTATGCTTAGGAAGCAATTGGATGAGGGTGCAAAGAGGTATGTAAAAGAGAGGCCAAGGGAGAAATCAAAAGGAGCTTAAATGTCCATCTATAGGGAATTGGTAAACCACCTGGCACATCTGTCTCCTGACCAGTAGCTTCCTATATGGTCATTTTAAATGATAATAAAGATCTATATTTGTTCATATGGAAAGTTGCCCACTCATCTATTTAATGAGAAAAAAATGAAGTTATAAAAGAGAAGATAGAGCAGAAGGCCATTTTAAGGAAGAACTAAAAACCTTTTGCCTCTTTCTGGGGTGTAGGACTCCAGTGAGGACTACTTTTCCACATCTTCACAGTCGTGGATATCAGGAAGCCCCAGTCCCTGGCTACTTCTTCCAGATTGCCAGTCAACTTGCTCTCAGATTCATCGATTTTTTCTGTTGAACTTCCCCAGTGACGTGGTGTCAGGAAGAAAAAACTGAAAATGTTGTCTTGCCTGTGCTTCATTTCAGCCGGTTCCGCCTTCTTGAACCCTGAAGGGGATTCTGGCACAGAGGCAGAAAATGACCCTCAGCTGACCTTTTACACTGATCCCTCTCGCAGCCGGAGGCGCAGTCGAGGTAGGAAGGATGGGAGGGGGGGCGGTGCAGGTGCAGGCAGAGGGAAGGTGGGGCCTCAGCGGGACTGAGGGGGCCGAAGCGAGTCAATGCAGCAAGAATTCTGGGACCAGGCCTGGTGTTTCCTTCTGAGGAAGAAAGAAGAGCCTAGAGTGGAAATTTTCAGAGAATCATCTCTCCCAGATAATGGCACTCTCAAACAAGTTTCCAAGTTGTTTGAAAGGCTATTTCTTGGTCAGAAGACTCTCAATTCCTTCTGGAAGCCTCAGGAGTCATATTTTGGTGTTCAGAGGAAAGAAATAAAGTTGATAAATTGTGTTATATGTGGAAAATATGCATAGTCCCCGCGTTAGCTTCTCGTTGCTGTGACCAAATCCCTGACAAGAACAGCTCAGAGGAGGAAAAGTTTATTTGGGGCTCACAGTTTCGCAGGATTCCGTCCACAGTGGGTCAACTCCCTTGCTCTGAGTCAGAGGTGAGGCTGAGGACAAAAGGGTGTGGCAGAGCACTGACGGCTCATGGCATTCGGGAAGGGGGGAAAGGGTCTGGGGACAGAATATGATCCCCCAGGGACCCACCTCCTCCAGCCACACCCCAACTGTTACCACCCAGTGCATCAAGTGGATTAACCCACAGATTCGGATATAGCTCCTACAGATCTAATCATCTCACCTCTGAACATCCCGGCATTAGCTAATACATGATCTCTCAGGGGCACTCCATATCCAAACCACAGCAGTCCTGCACCTAGTTTGCTCAGCCCGATTAGCCTGGGGATTGAGCTAGGCAGGGGTTGGGGGTAGAGTAGCTGAAGAATCCTACAGCCTGAAAAATGTGTAATTTTCTTTGACCTTTAATTCCCGACCCAGTAGGTTCTATCATAGTCTAGGTTTAGGCCTCTCTTCCCTCCTGGCAGAATTTAGGTGGCAAATTCTTTGTCATTGGCAGTGACAGAGCTGTCCTTCTAAGCAGCCACTCGGCACTGCTGTTTAGCGCTTTGAGATGTGACTGCTGCAGCTGCAGCTGCCACTGTCGGTGACTTGGCTGGTGTCACCACCATCTCTGAGGGAGCTGTGTGCTCAAACACTAGTGAGCGCCCTGCTTCGCTTGCTGTGTGATGCTGGAGAAGAGCACCAGCTTCTCTGAGGGTCGGAGTGGGTTGACAATACCTCACATATTGGGCCACTGTCAGGATTGAACTATATTAAAGGGTGGGGGTTTGGGGCAGCTGCTAAAACACTGTGAAATCCCTATTGCTGCTGTTCAATCTCTCCATTGTGCAACCTCAGGTTTCTGTGGTGCCCCATCTTAAAATCTTGGACAAACTCCTCTTGAGATGTAAGGAAGGATGAGTGACATCACTTTGTGCTATGCTCATGAGCATTTTCCCAAACAGTATTTAACCAACACCCCCCAAAGACGTATGTTTGGGCTCAGTCCTTCTTCCACTTCAATCTCTCCATGCAGGGGGCATTCTTTCCAGAGACTGGAAGAAGCTTTTAATTCTAAATTCTGGCTTCTATAGGCTTCACACCATTAGCATTAAGTTTCTCACCATTTTCCTGAATATATCAATGGGGCTTTGGGCAGCTTAGCTCCCAAAGCAAGCTTCAGTTTCCCTGAGTTGAGAATGGATGACGGCGTCACCCTCTCCCTTGTTCCTCATTGTGTATTTATAGAGCAGGTACTCAACCTGAGCCTGTCCAATCTAGGCCACCACATCCAAACGGTGTGTCCTTCTTTCATAAAATCTTATTTACGAAAATCCATGATGATGATTTAGAATACACTCCTTAGCAGCATAAAATTCTTTCTTTTTAATGTCAAACTCTCCTTAGTGCATCAACTATCTATTGCTGTTAACTAGACTGTAAGCATCTTAGGGGTGGAACATGCCTAATTATTTTCTGGAAGTGTCTAGTAAAGGATTTTGCTTTTAATGCATGCTTGTAAGTGCTTGTTTAATTGGACTGGAAACATCAATCATACCAGCAAAAACATTTTATAACCTACCTGCTATGGGTCAGGCTTTATGATAGGTGGTAGAAACATGAAAACATGGCACAATGATAAGGTTCCATTTAATGGTATAAATAAAGCAAAATGAGTACTTAGAAGAGAGAATTAATCCTGCCTGGCAGCAGTTGGAGGCAACCAAGAAGGAAATAATTAGAACGGGGATATAAAAATTGGGTTGGACTTCCTAAAACAGAAGAGTACAGAGTAAGAGCATTTCAGAAGAGGAGGACAGCACATGAAGATCCTTGAAGGCACAAGAGAACATGGTTTTTCCAAGGAAGTAAAATTCAATGTGGTAGCCCTAGGTAGGATGTAAACATAAACCTGCTGGGGTGGTAGTGATGAGGCTAGAGAACAAATTAGCTACCAAAGAACCATGCACACACATCACATGACTGGGTTGGCACTTGCTTCTGTGGGCAAATAAGGAAGCCAGGTAGGGATGCTGGATTCTGACTTGATGGGCCAGACACAGGAGTGAGTGGAGAATGTCAGCAAGTTATCGCAGTCACGGAGAGCAATGGCAAGTGCCTGTAAACAGTGAGGACACTGCCACACTGCGTGATAAGAGCTGTAACAGCAGGGTGCACCGAGGGCTGGATGAACAAGGAGTAAGAATCTGTTCTTGAAGGATTCAGGGAAGTGTTTACAGAGTGATATTGTTTGAGCTGAGACTTGAAGAGTAGGTGTGTACTGGGATGACAAGGTGACAAAATGGCCTTCTGTGGAGGAGGAAATAATATGTGTAAAGTCACTGAGACATAAAGGATGATGGTCTAGTCTGAGAGCAGCAGCGAGTTTATTAGAATTAAACTTTGAGTACAGTTACTTAGGAAAGAAAGCTGGAAGGTCAGCAGAGGCCAGGAAGGACGTGGCCTTGACTCGGGGAGGGGCGAGGGGCTTGGGCCTGCCCTTGCAGCTGGAATCATTGGGAGCATTTACAGAGGGCTGCCCTGCTCAGCTCTGCTTAGCGAAGGATCCTTTTGGGGACAGTGTGGTCATTAGGTGGGGTGGGCAAGAGACAGGTGGATGGCTGCTGCCATGATGCTGGTACAGACGATAGGGGTAGGAAGAGATGAAGAGAATGGAAGTGAGGGAAATTTGGGACACAAAAATGAAAATTGAAATATTTAATAGCATTGTTGGCAGGAGGGTGGCTTGAGATCAAGAGGGAAGAGTTAGAAATGATGGGCTTTTCAGAATTGTGAGATCAAGCTGGTTTGACAGCCATTTGCTGGACAATGGAAGTGAGAGCAGACAGGGCTTGAGACATGGTGGCAAGTCCAGGTGTGGACGTGCCGCGTTTTATCGCCGAGGGATGTTCTAGATGTGGATCGACTGCTGAAGCTGGGCTGGGCTGGAGATCTGTAAGGGTGGGGAGATGAACTCTGTTCTGGAAGGACACCAGCATGAATAGGATACCTCCAACTAGCAGGGACACAGGAACCAGAGGCTTCCTGCTGCCCTCATAGCTCTCCTCCTATCCCAAGAAGGAACAGCACATCACTTCTATGGGCTGGAGCCTCGGCTGGGTCTGTGCTTTGATCCCAGCTCCGCGCCTTTATAGATGCTCAGCCCTGGACTTGCCCTGAAGCCTCTCTAACTCTCTGTTCCGCAATGGGAGTTGCCTCATAGTATTTACCTGGCCATCATTCAGTGATATGAACCATGTACAGCCCTGGCAATCACCACTTCCTAAGTGTTAACTGTTGTGATGGGGTCCATCTCTTTGAGACTTGCTCCCCTTCTCTATAAAGTAGGTCATTACTGTGCAGACTTATAGGTGTATTGTAAGGAAGCAGATATTAAAAATAAAATAATGTGTGTGAAACCCAGCACAGTGTCTACCATAAAGGATATGCTTTATTGCTATTAATAAGAAATTATCAACATAGAACAGAAGAAAATTCCAAAGGATCTATATGTTTTGTCAACTTGCTCACATCTATTCTGCCCCCCACATAAAAAATACCTCCTCGGCTCACTTCCATTTTATTCTTTCCACCTCCCAACCAAAATTAAAAATATTAAAAAAAAAAACCCAAACCACAAAATAAACAAAAACAAACCCCCTCCTTCCCAGTCCCAGGAGTGTGACACCCAGGAGTGCTTCTTCTTCCCCTGCAATGACCATCCCCTCCAATGATTGCAGGAATGAGGGGAGCTTTCTTGTGTGACATCATCCACTCCTCCGGAGCAGAGTTGCCCTGTTTTCCTCAGTCCAGGCATGGAATAGTAAGTCACCTGGTAGTAAGGGTCACCCATAGAGAAAGCACAAGCTCTTCCAGCCGAGGAAGCCCCTCCCTTTGCACCATGGAGTTTGGGCCTCTTCTAGAGTGCCCTCTGTGGACAGCGACAGAAGTGCAAGGTGGGCTTAGCTCATGGCTGCCTCCTTGGGCAAGAACTTGGAGCTCAGCCAGGCAAGTAGAAGAAGAGATGCCCCAGTTATGACTTCTCTTGTGGACCTGGCCCAGGCAAAGTGCAAAGGATTTGCAACCAGCTTGCCACAGTTGACCCTGAGGGCCACCAGTTGGCCGACTTGCCTCCTACCCTGATGACACACGATGTCTCTGAGAATGGAGTTTACTGAGGTCAGGCAGCTGGGACATTTCTCACCTGCTGCAGGTTATGTTTGCCAACCTCCTCCCCTGTTTCCCAGGTGGGACCGCAAAAAGCCAAGTTGGACTTTCAATGCCAAGCTTTTTACCACCGTGTTTTCTGTTTGTCTCCCTTTTAGTGGGTTCTCCCCGGAGTCCCGTGAATAAGACCACCTTGACCCTGATCAGTATCACCAGCTGTGTCATCGGCCTCGTGTGCTCCTCTCACGTCAGTTGCCCTCTCGTTGTCAAAATCACGCTGCATGTCCCCGAGCACCTGATTGCTGATGGTGAGCTCATTCTGCCGTGAAGGTGACCTCCTGCCCCCGAGAGGAAGGTTTTCCGTTGGGAGAGGAAAGAGAAGCCAAGGGCCACTGTTCCCTATTCCTGCAGATGTGGGGGCAGTAAACCCGAACAGGAAGATGTAGGACAAGATTGGATTGCCCGCAGATGAACTAGGACAGCAAGTTGAAAAACAAACTGAGAAGAGCACTTCTCATACCCACTCTCTTTCTGTTTGTTTTAAAATAAGCCTCTGTCTTTGTAGAGAGATACAGAGCTACCGTGGCTACAGGTAGGCAGACATCAGGACTCTCTCAGCCTTTGGGAAAGCTCAGTAGAGTACTAGAGGTGTTTAAGGATTAGCCATGCTTTGGTTTGCTTTGCCCAGGTGAGAAATTCCTAATTGCCGTAACTTGCTATAAGCCGAGAACTCGGAAGCAATAATTTACTTCCATCCAGGGGGACCCCAATATAATGAGGGAGTAATACAGGTTCTGAGAGTCCCTGAGTCATTTAAGCCCACAGCACCTAATTGACTTGTTAATGTCTGCTCTCGCGGTTGCTGTAAGGTTGGAAACAGGTGGGGACTGCTCGCAGTGTCAGAGGGCCTGCTATTTCATGGCACGTGAAGACAGGCAGCGGGTCCCTTTTCCTTGGACAAGTGCCAGTGCCTATGGCTGGGTCTGATGGAGCCATGCCATGGCCAGCACAGAGCTGCTCGTCCCTGTATCCCTTAGGAACACTCTGGCAAGATGGGATAGGGCAAGATACTGGGGTGGGGGGATATGGCTTCAAGGCCGAATGTCCCTGGCCTCACACCAGTCCACATGATGGCCAGTCCATCTGCTGCTCCCTTGCTCTGGGCTAGGAGTGGTGGGAGGAATGCTCTTGGGCCACTGGGGCTCACTCTGCCTCAGTGACTGAGGGTGTATTGGGTGTGCACCTAAGATGCGCTTCCTCTCTGTCTCCCTGCAGGGAGCCGCTTCATCCTGCTGGAGGGCAGCCAGCTGGATGCCAGTGATTGGTTGAACCCTGCCCAAGTGGTGCTCTTCTCTCAGCAGAACTCCAGTGGGCCCTGGGCCATGGACCTCTGTGCCCGGCGGCTCCTGGACCCCTGTGAACATCAATGTGACCCCGAAACTGGTAGGCAGGAGCACCGGGCAGCGGGTAACTGTCAGAGAGATTGTGCCTTTTGCAGTCCTTCCCTCGAAACTCAGACCCTGACTCCCAACTCCAGTGTCCCATTGTCATCCCGAGCCTGGACCATACCAGCTGCCAGCATGTCTTGAGGCCACTGAACATCAAGCTGTGCGGTCACCTTGCCAAAGCCTTGGCAGGATCCTCACTGTAGCCCCACTCCAGAAAGACCAGTTTAGGATGAACTCCATACTCTGTCCTGCAGTCAGTAGTACTCAGCTGCTGGGGACAGATACATCGAGATAGAAAATTAACGCATGTTTATTATAGAAAATTTGGAAAATTTTCTTATAGAACTAAATGATAGTCAACTATATTTCTATCTCTTCCATAAATAACTCTTGAAATGTTCATGTCTTCCCTTCCAATCCCTCCTCTCATAGATTTTTTTTTTGAGGCTTCCTAGAAGCATACTAAATCTAGGGGAGTTTTTGCTTTTCTTCACTTAATGTTCCATCATGAGAGTTTTCCAGAATATGAAATAATCCTGAATAGTATAATTTTAATGGCCATTTGGTATCCTTTGTCTGTCCATATCATAGCTCATTTAAATAGTTCCCTATTATTTGACATTTAGGATGCTCTAAATTTTTAATTTTTATAAATACTATTAAAATGAACATCTTTCCACATAAATGTGGGGCACATGGCAAATTGTCTTCTTCGGATAAATGCTAGAGAGGGATTCCTGGAAAAGATTACGAGCATCTCTAATTCTGATGGGACTGGGGCATCAGATGGGACTGGGGCATCTCTGTGTGAGGGCCTGCATGCCCACGTGGCATGAGCAGGGACAGCCATGTTACCCTGAGCTCCAGTGCATCCAGGGTCACAGACCTCTGATTCCTGATTGCTCTGTACTTTCACTGTGGAAGGGGTTCATCTGCAGTAGTCTTTACCAAGGCCTGTTTCTAGTACCCTGAGTACCAGGATTGACCTTTCTCAAAGAAGTATTATGATACCTTTAAGCAAAGAAAAGCGGTGGGGTTGTTGGGGGCAGGGTCAGACTATTTATACACCCACCAGATGATGCAGCCCCCACATCATACACATGGACCCACACATGCAGATGCACCTTCTTCAGGTACCCAGGTGAAAGAATCTCACTGATGATTGAGTCTAAGGTACCTAACCCTCATTTCTATTGTAATCCAATGCTACATCTCTTTGGAAGAGCAGCAGGTAACTGAGACATCTAAAGTTCATGTTCTTAGATTTTAGAGTTATTTAATGTGGGCCCATCGCAGAGATTCTAGGCCCCCATATGGAAGAGAAAGTACAGCATTTCAAACATCTGATGTCTAAGACTGCTTACTTGCTGCTCTGCCCACGCTGTCAGGCAAACACCAAACCAAACAGATGGGCTGTGCACCATGCCCAAAGCTAGTGTGCTCAGAAGAAATTAAAAAGAGCTCATCTCGAGGTGGAGCCTCTCCATGCAACTGAGCCAGGCTCTGGTACCCGCACTCTCCAGCTGGTTTGGATTAGGAGGATTTGGGACAATCTTAGCTGTTAAACTCACTTCTGAGAGAAGCATGATCTCCAGAGAACCTTGGATGCTTCCACTTGGGTTTCAAAGAAGAGGAAGCACCCACAACTGCACGTGGAAAGAAGGGCTTCTGTGTTGTGTGTTTTTAGGGGTCTCAGATATAAACCGCCTCTTTATTTGACATCAACATTTGGATTCTTCGAGAAGTTCCATGACTTGCTCAGAGTCCTGTGGCTCCCTACAGCGAGAGTCTGTGTTTAATCTATCATGAAATCAGAGCAGAAGTGGGATTAGGAAGGGTTGCTTAATTTCTCCAGACATGTCAGACCCAACATATTTGTCACTCAAAACCATTTAAGCAACAGCCATTACTGAGCACTGCCGTTCCCTGTGCCAGGAAGCTGCTTGTCGGTAGCTGAGCTCTCCCTTCAACCCTCCATTCCTTCCAGATGTCCCGTTTCTGATCCTTACTAAAGATGACTTCGGGAAGCCTCTCCCCTAAATATTTGACAACTGATGAATTTCCAACTGGAGAACCAAGGAGAAAGGCTAAAAATAAGAATACAAACCCCACAGCAGAACTAGGGTGCAACATCTTCATTCGGGGTAACAGCTGAGAAATGATGCTGCAGAGTTTTATTTTCATTAATGCTGCAATTGGACTCTCCCCTCCATTCCCGCCCCATCCTGCTTCTTTCTGCACATGGGATGATGTGGTCATCCCACACGCTCATCAGTAAGAAACTTTATCGCCTCCCACACTCCATCCTAGAGCCTTCTCCAAAGAGCTGAGTGTGGGAATTGGCTTCTAGTCAAGTTGACGCTATTTTTGCAATCTTCCAGCTAGCTTACTTGGAAATGTCAGAGTGTTGGGACATGTGCTTTCCCAGCCACGCCGAGGGGTCTGCCCATATGGATATATAGGGTTGTGCAAGAGCACTTGTATACTTTTCACACACACGCACACACATGCACATAAACAAGCACACAAACACAGATGCTCCATTGCTGCAAAGGAGCAGCCTCCAGTGCCTGGAGCTCCCCTCAGGCATCTGCCCTACAACTGTCCCCAATGAGCTCTGTGTTTACCCATCATCTGCACAGTGCTCCAGAGGAGGCAGAAGAAGGGACTGCTCAACATGTCCACATACGAATCCCTCGAATCTGTGAATGTGCTCTGTTGCATGGCCGGGGAGGATGGAGGACGCACAGGGACCGGAGAGTTCCAGACAGCTGGCTTTGTGACAGAAAGATTATCCTGGTTATCTGGGTCATCCCAGTGGAATCACAAAGGTCTTTAAAAGAAAGAGGAAGGCAGCCAGGGAGATCAGAGTGATCTGCTGTAAAAGGACCCAGCCAGTCATTGCAGGCTTTGAGGATGAGGGACCAGGGATGAACCAAGGGATGTGGGCAGCCTCTGGAAGATGGAAAAGCCAGAGGACGGATTCTCTTCTTAAGCCTCCAGAAAGGAGCACAGCCCTGAAGATGCCCACCCTTCAGCCCCATGAAACCATGTCACACTTCTGGCCCTCAGAACTGTGAGATGATAACCCCTGAGCTTGTGGTGATATTTTACTGCGGTGAGAAACACACACCAAGGAGGAGAGAAAAGGTGGAGAGGAGCAAAACGAGCTCCTCTCCTTTAGAGGCCCCCAGCCCAGTTTACAGACTCTCTAAAGATGGGTTGGGATCCTGTGGAGGACACCTGCTGACTTCTCCATGCACCTCCCTCCACATTTACGTGCATGAACATGCTCGTTGGGAGAGAGGGACTGTGTGCTCTTAGCCCAGAGCCTGGAACGGAGTGGACACAAGCGAATGCTCTCACCGGAAGACTCTGTGGTGCCTGAGAATCGTCAGGTATACCCTGGGGATTTACCTGCCATTTCTCATCTCCTGCTGAGCACTGTGACCCTCTTCTAGCAGATCTCAGCCAATAACAGGTTGTGATCTGGTGACGAGTCCTCTCATGGGGTTATTAGATAACTCAGGTGTACCTAAGTTAGGTGCAGCCTGATGACAAATCAGAAAATGCGCCATGGTCCATCGTCCCCGCATCCTGCCGCGTCGGGAGTGGGGACCAGCGGAGAATGTGTGTGGGAAAATGATTTTCAATAAAAATCAGGATAGGTCCTGTTGACTGAGTGCTCACTCTCTGTCAAGCCCTGGGTTTTGCTTAGCCTTTGTAACTGAAGCCTTAGAATAATGCTATGAAGCAAATGGTATTTTACCCTCATTTTACACGAGATGTTGACTAATTGGCTCAAGATCAGTCAGCTAGTTACTAGCTGAGATGGACTTCAAGTTCAGGCTGCCTGACATACTGCTCACGCCAGGACACCTGCACTGCTCGCCTTTGGGAAGAGAACTGGTAGAAGAATCGTTCCCCTTCCAAGTGGCCGTTGAGAGCAGCAGCCCTCTGACAAATCCCTTTGCCAGCCACACGGTGACATTCTCTCCCAGGTCCTCCCAGGCTCTGGTCATTTGGGATAATCACAAAGCACTAAGAAGATGTGACTCAATGCCCCCACTGGATCCAGCTGGAAGTTGACTTTTCCTGCAGTTTCTGAGTGTCTCTGTTGGGGCCGCCTGCCATTCGGTTTTGTTTTGTTTTTATGGAAACACATGCTACCTGGTTTCAGTGACTTTTTCTCCGCTCCACCGCCAGCCTTTGTCCTGCCATATGGGCAGCTGTGGAGGCTCCGCACACCTGTTTAATTCCTCAGCCCCATTGATTCTGGCCACAGACCCTCATTGCCCTTTTCAAGATATGTAGCTTTTATAGATCTGCAAGGAGCACAGGCTTCCAAGCTAAATCAAGTTTTAATCTCTATCCAAGATGTTCACTGAAATCTCTTCTGTCCCAGGTCTTCCAGACCCAGCCAGGTAGAGATGGGAAAAGCTGCTGAGGGGCCCTGGGCCTGGCTGCCAGATGATGCAGCCTCTGCTCCTTTGCTTGCTCCAAGCCACCGCTTCTCTCTCCACCTGGGTGTTGCTGAACCCAGTTTGGCAGAAAAGCTCGTCCCCATTTTGTTCTTGCACCTGGATTGCCCACTTGTTCCAAATGCACCTGTGCCGCTGCATTAAAGCGCTTCCTTCAGGATGCACTATGGTACTCTCTTCTCTCCTCCTTACGGTCCTGTGGGGCTGTAAGACCCCGGACCCACCCCTTTCCCCATGTCTGCATAGGGGAGGAATATCAGCAGTTAGATGTTACCCGAATCTGGATGTCTGACGGAGACTTCCCTTTTTAGATGAAGCATACCCAATTCCGCTTCATGAAAGCCAACTGCTACCTGAAGCAGGATGACTCAGGGCTTTTGGACTCCATCTGCATTGATCAAGTCATGCCTGAGGAGCCCCAGCTTCAAGGTCATTCTTTAATCCTCCCACGAGTTTTGTACCTCAGTGCTTCATCTGTAGGGTGGGAAATAACCAAAGGCTCTATCCCACATACAAGGCAGATCAAGGCATGATTGCTCTTCAGGGCACAAGGCGGGCGTAGCAGCCTCCAGACCCTGAACCTACCACGGCGGGCAGGCCCGAGCGCCTCCTGCAGGCACACTCTACCCTGGCAGAGCATTCTCCGTGGCCGTGACACATCTCTCCCTTGGATTCCTGTGTATACCACCACAGTGCCGGCGCCTCCTGTGTTCCTCGCCATCTGTCACAGCAGATGCGGAGACTGTAACACTTCTAGCTTAGGAGGGCATCCAACACCCTTGTGGGGTCTTTAAAATCCACAGCTAACAGTCGGAGCCTGTGCTTGCACGAAACCCCTCTTAAAGTCAAGATTTAGCAGTTGGTTGCCATGGCAACTTCCCTCATCAAGTCTGCACTCCTTTCAGTGTAGATGGCCAAACTGGTTTTGTGGAGGAAGACAGAAGAGGCAAGTTTGGTGGGTTCCGGAAATGAGGATCCTCCGGTAAGAGGCAGATTTTGGAGATCCTCAAACTCTGGCCTGATAGGTTTGAAAATGTGTGCTTCTCTGACGGTGGGCCGCACGTGCCATGATATGGAGAAGAGCTTTCTCTGCTGTCGGCAGTGTGTCCCCACATGGTAATGAGTGATGGGAGCCTCATGAGGAGATAATGACTGTGAAGGCAATTTGAGAAGGTAAATGCGCTCTACAAATGGTAGGTGTTGCTGTCATTAGGAAAACGAGGCTCTGTTTGAACACTCGGTGGTTGCTGCATTTATTTTACATGTTGTGTGGTAACTAGATATCAAATGGAGAAGAGGACAGCCTTTTGTTGTTGTTGTTGTTGTTATGTTCCTAATTCTAGTCAAGGTGTCCAGCCGAAACTATTCTGAGTCAGAGTGATGGCTTTGACAGCCTCCTGAAGTGACTTCCTGTTTTGTATCATCAGGTTTACGCCTAATTGCCCACAAGGACAATCAGGAGCGTATCCTTCCCAAAGGGAGAAGTCTATTTGAGCTCTGGACTTGTTAATTGGCTTAGATATCTGCATCTTGAGGGGGTGACAGTGTTATCTATAAATGTAGGGCAAACCCTTGAATTAATTAATTATTTTTCCATGGCACCATCTTTGTGAAAGGCTGACTCCTTTGGAAGAAGCAGCCTTGTCCCTGCCCCGGGTAGCCTACGGGTCTGGGGCCCGAGATTGTTCTGGAATTACTAAGGAATGAAGCCAGGCTCTAGTGCTCTCCTTCATTTTCCTTGGCCTCTTTATCTTTCCTTTTATCAGAGGGACAGTCTTCACTGGCTGTCACCAGCCACCTAATTTAAAGCTGTGTTTTCCTGTTTGGCTCAGAGCTCCCTGACCATTTCTGGATACAGCTCGGCCTTGCTGAAGCCAATAAATGTGGACCCATCGTGCTCAGTAGCCTATGGCCATGACATGAATTTCCCATACAGGAAACAGAGTAGGGACCTCTTATACTCTCTGGATTTTTCACAAACAGCACTTTCCTTCTTTCATCCACTCCTCCGCATGTGGATTAGAGAAATTGTGGGGAAAGATGGTTGTGGGGAAAGATAGGGGCCCTGATGGATAATTGCTATAGGTCAATCTATAAATGAACCCTTGAGCTAAGCTTCTAAATAAACACCCTTGCTCAGACGATTCAGACCTGTCCCCCTTAACTGTGAGATCCCTTCATTTCATTTTTATTGGGTTTTTTAATCTTTAAAAATGGAAAATAACAATCAAAGCTATTATTCTATTTATATCCCTTTCAAATGTCTCTTCCTGGGTGATAAAGAGTCTGTGTGCCTATTGTCTCCTTAAGGCGTGGCACCTTTGTTATTTACCAATTTCAGGAAGTCTTCCGCTGTTATTTTTATTTACAAATTAAATAACCAGCCATTAAAAGAGCAAACACAAGTACTTTGGTGTAACTGGTCTCAGTAGTTTGGGGTTACATAGCACTGCATATGGAATTATTAATGGAAGGAAGTAGCAACAATTTTCCTCAAGATCAACGCTAAATATAGCAATGATTGTTAAGCTTTCGGGGTCTTCTTGTAAATCAAATCAATGCCATGGAAACCTGTCTTGAAAAATGAATGCACATACATAGATAGTTTTGCATGCAATTCCAGAGGGTTCAGGAACTTCTTGGTACCAAGGGAGGAACTAATAATAATGCAGAATAGTAATATCCTAAGCAAATACAGAGTTCAGATGATGTTTCTGTTTGCCTTCTCCAAGATAATTAGCCATTTTCACTCAGAAGCTAAAACCCAGCATTCCTATAAAACCATAATAGGTACATGTGGTCTCTTCTAAATGTAGTGCTGTTTTGAGAGCTAGTTTCTGGCATGGTGGGGAGAAAAGGCCTGGAGTCAGCAGACATAGGAATGAATATTAATTCTGACACAAGCTGTTGACAAGTCCTCCCGTGTTCTATGCCTCAGTTTCTCCCTTCAGCATAAGAGCTAATAATACCTACATTAAAAGATTCTCAGAAATATTTGATGAAATAACTTGCATATGCCATCTTTACACATTTATCCATCACCTATAAGTCCCTGAAGTATTGACATTGAGACAATGAAGAACATCTCTTCCCCCAGGGGTCCTTGGTCATTGCACTCACAAAGCACATAGAAAGGTGCTTTGCAGACTCGGGGGTTCCTGTGGGAGAGAAAATGGAGAGACGGATGGTGTCTTCATTCCTGGGGGAAATACCTGACGCGAGGAGATGTATTGCCTCCTTCATGCACCTGACCACTTCATACGACTTTTCTCCAGCACAGACGCGTTAACCTGTTCACTTCTGTTTCTCTCTTTTCCTCCCTGCCCTGCTGCTAAGGCGAGTGCCTCTGCTACGAAGGGTACATGAAGGATCCAGTCCACAAGCACCTTTGCATTCGGAATGAATGGGGGACAAACCAGGGGTAAGTGAGCAGATGGCCAGTAGGCAGGTTCCTATATCTCTGCTGCCTTTCGTAGGCCAAGGATCCACTCTGTGGAGGGGAACAGAGCTAATGGGGGGGGGGTTATACTCTGAACAGTGGATGGGTAAAAACTCACTGTGCCTTTCCATATTTATACCATCCCACAGCTTTCATCACCTTTTATCCATTTACGAGTCAGGATGATGGTTCCAATTTGCAGCCTGCAGCAACCAGCTGCAATCTGGACCCTAGGTTGGCCCTCTCCCCTTTCACACCGCTTCCGGCCACGAGGATTCCAGAGGCTGAGCTTAGCTGGTGATTCAGTGGGAGACACACGAAGCCACACAGACTGCAGTGTCACACTCTTGGAGCTTGACGAGCTTCGCAGACCGCCATGAGTGGAGACCTGTTTCCCCAGCTCCGTGAGCAGGGGTGATGTGCAAAGCTCGCGGTGTGCTCTGGGGTGAGCAAGCCTATTTTGTCCAGGTGCCCAGTTCTACTTCCCTGTGGGACCGTTGCTCTCCCCAAAGCTCTCATGGCTGGGACAAAGAAGTCACCTGGTACTTCATTTATTTATTTACTTATTTGCTTATCTTTTTAATGCAGTACAGGGGGATTGAACCAAGGGGTGCTCTCCCACTGAGCTACAACTCCAGTCTTTTCTATTTCTTATTTTGTAAAAGAGCCTTGCTGAGCTTGCCATCCTCCCTCATCCTCCTGAGTTGCTGGGATTACAGGTGTGCACCACCGTGTCTGGCAAGGTTTATTTTTTATTTTTATTTTGGTATCAAGGATTGAAACCAGGGGAGCTTAACCCCTGAGCCACATCCCCAGCCCTTTTTTTGTATTTTATTTCGAGACAGGGTCTCACTGAGTTGCTTAGGGCCTCACTAAGTTGCTGAGGCTCAGTTTGAACTCAGGATCCTCCTGCCTCACCCTCCTGAGCCACTGGGATTTCAGGCCTGTGCCACCCTGTCTGGTAGTGCTTTTTATTTTTTTACATGCTTTAATACTGACATTGTGATGACATACATAACATAAAATTTACCATTTTAGTAATTTCTGAAGTGTGCAATTCTGTGGAATTAAGTATATCCACACTGCTCTAAAGCCACTATATGTCTCATAATGCTTTTTAAAAGCAAATTTGTACCTCATTTTGGATGCTGAGGGCCTGCTTTCTGCATTAGCTGAGTAGTGGGGGGAGGGGAAGGAATCGATAAATGCTAATAGTAGAAATCAATGGAACAGGGAAAACAAGAAGGAAATGTAGGCAAATGGCATCTTGGAGTGTCTACTTGGACAGCAAGTTAGATTATGCATCTGCAGCCCAACAAGGTGGGAAAAGCTTGGCCCACCTCATTTCGAACACTGCCACGGAGGACGCCCGTCCCTGAGGTCGATGGTCAGCCCCTCTGTATGAGTTTGATGAGATGAAACCTAGAATACTGAGTGTAGTTCTGGACTCTCAAAGCAATAAATATGGTGACAAGTGGGTGAGGGTTTGGAGAAGAGCAATAAAAATGATTGAAGAGCCCCAGGGAGTGATTTACAATAAGGGGATAGGAGAACTCAGCTCTGAGGACTTGGCCTGCGATGACTAGTCAAGGTGTGATAGATGCCCACAGGCGCTAGAGGAGGGCAAATGTTCTGGAACAGGTTGAAGTGGAGGGATAAGGACAAGGGGAAATGAAGTTAGGGGAAGGAAATCGGAGTCACAGGTCAGGAAACTTGGGCAAGTCAGAATGCCGTGAATTTTTCTATTAGTGAAAATGGAGAGTTGCTCAGCTTTGACCAGATTTGAGATCAGAGAGGCCACAAAATCCAGAGGAAGGTGTTCGTAAGAAGGGCCAGTACCCTCGGAGTGCTCTGTTAGGATTAAAGCATTGGTGAGAAGCCAGAGGCCTTGGCCAACAGATGTCAAGTGTGATATGGAAAGGAGAGCTGTTCGCTATTTCAAATCTGCAGAGTCGCCTACCTCTCTGAATCCCTGAAATTCACGTTTGTACAGTTGCTGCGGAGCCGCACTGTCGCTCATGTGATGGCTGAGGAGGGCCGTTAACTGATTTTCATTGAGTACCGCGTTATAAAGGGTGATGGATACCGCCTCTCCCTCTCTCCTCGCCTGCAAACTTGCTGCTGAAGCAAACAACTACAAAATGTCATTTCGCTTTTGCCCTAAGTGCTCCAGTCTGTCTCTCTGCAGTGATTGGATTGGGTGGTTAAGGCTCAAGCCTCCACATCCCTGGCCTGGTAGACAGATCGTGCAGGATGGGTCTGACTTCCCTTGATAATGGCTGCATCATTCCCTCGGGCTGTGTGTAGAGACAGTCTTAGGATGTAGACAAGGGCCTCAGGGAACAGTGGGGACCCAGCACTGGTGTCCTTTAGAACAAGATGGGCTAAAGCACCAAACTGCAGACTGACAGGAACATTGGCCCCAGGAAACAGGCAAGGAGACCTAATCTGTCATTTCCATCTCTAATTTCCATTATTCTATGATCGCCACTGTCTACAAGGTCTCATTTTGGACACTAATAAAATAATGGAGCAACTGTTAGGAGGAAAGAAAAGCCGTGACTCTCCTGAGGATAATGGAGCCAGGAGTGATAAGGAGCCTGGGTTTATGTTTATAAAACAGCACCAGACAAATGACAGCGTTTTTTTTTTTTTCCTCTTCAAATGACAAGAAAAGTGAAAAGTAGAAGATGCCATGCATCTTGATTTAAATCAGGAATCTGCTGCCATGTTTCTTTAAATGATTTTCACAAAATTAATAGAAATTGGTTTGAATGCAGAGACTGTCACTGAAATTGAAAACTGCCTGACAGATTGCCAAATAATGATAGGTATTGGGGTATTATGGAAAAATCAATGGGAGGCCTGATCTTCCTGAAAATTTTATTTAATGTTCCAGAGGGTGAAGGTAAGCAGCCGGTGTGTGGGTATTGATGATTTTTCTTTAGCATTCTGACGCTGCATACATTCAGATAGCTGAACATCCTGTTGAGGTAGAACAACCAAATCCTAGGCTAGTAATAGTTAAAACAAATTCCTTCATGAAAAATCGAGGTTGCTATACCAGGAGAAAAATAGCAATAAGCATTTGGGACTTTCAGACGAGGATGAAAATTGATCAAGGACGTTAATAAAAATGGTACAAATAAATGGATGGTTCTGTGTGGCAGAGGCGTTGCACCTGCGGTTTTATTTAGCTTCTGTCTAGCTCTCCGGGTTTACCTGGTTGTGCGTATGTGTAGGATGTGTATGTATTATGTTAGGATATGCATAATCTTTGTGAGTGTGCTGTGCGTGTGAGGGAGCCAGCTTATCCCAAGAGTCCTTGTACCATAACATTCCATCATTTGTCCTCCCACTCATTCATGAGCGTAACAAACATTAGCCCATTACTCCTCGCGTCCAGAGCGTGCTAGTTTGCTATACATAAGAAGACGTGGTCCCTGCTCTGGAAGAACTGATGGTCTACATAGGAAGAAAGGACTGTAAATAAATAATCATGCTGAATTCCAAGACCCATTAAAGTAAAGGTGTGAGCAGTGGTGCATGAGATTACAGTTCAAGGGCTGACTTATGGGAGGTGGAAGAATCTGCCGTAGGACTTCATGGAGAAGTCGGACTTTGAACCATTGACAGGTGGCCAGAGTGACTCTATGTGAAGGGAACAGTGGGACCAGAGGTATGGAGACATAAGAAGCATGGCTTTCCCAGGAAGGGCAGATACAGTCAGAGAGTCAATGACAGAGAAAGAAGAGGTTGGGGTAGGTGAAATCTAGGTCTCGGTGGTCTTTCTAGTTTATAGAAGCACTAGACATTACTCTCCATGTACAGAACCCAGAGCTGTTAGCAGAGGAGGGAAGTTCCAGGTTGACTGTAGCATTGTTTTTGAGACCTTCAGAATCAAATAAGTAAGCTGGCATGGTGGTGCACGCCCGCCGCAGTCCAGCTGCAGCAAAATAACCCGGGGGGGTGACGAACAACTTGTGTACATTGATACAGCAGGAGTGGGAGCCGTTTAGTGTAGGACAGGAGGGGTATATATACATTCCACACAGCTTATCTTAATTAACATAAACTAGATCCAGCCGTCAACCAATAAGGAATCTCCACACTTAATGGCTCGCTGGCACCACCTCACAAACCACTCCCTCTGGCAAAATGCCAGGCGCCATCCCGACTTGTTTACAGACCCTAACACCCGCCGGTAATCCCAGCAGCTCAGGAGGCTGAGAAAGGAGGATCGCGAGTTCAAAGCCAGCCCTCAGCAATGGCAAAGTGCTAAGCAACTCAGTGAAACACTGTCTCTAAATAAAATACAAAACAGGGCTGGGGATGTGGCTCAGTGGTCAAATGCCCCTGAGTTCAATCCCCGTATCCATCCCCACCCCCAAAAAAGTTAAATAAGTAATCCCAAGAGAAACAAAAAAATCAAACACAAAATCCACTGGCACTGTCTCAATTTTTATTTATGTGGATTCTCCAAGTAAAACAGTAGTCCTAAAACTATCCTGCAGATAAGAATTTTCAAGAACAGACAGCAAAAAATGACAGAGAACTGGAGAGCAGGTGTATGAGGAACATGAATCATGGGGGTCGTAACACTTTCCCAGTGGCTCTGATCCTGCCAAAAATGCCCAGGAGAAGGGAGGCAGGTCCAGAAGCCGTGGGCTGAGCGTCTAGTGAAGCCCTGGCTCTGGGTCCTCCAGGTGGGGAGCCCAGGAGGAAGGTTGTAAAATCATTGAACTTGCTAAAAGTAAAATTAGCCTCAGAAAGATTTAAAGTGAAGGATGGCAGATTTCTAATGGGTCATTAAAAGAACACAGGGTGTTGGAGGGCACATCCTTGTCCCCTGATGTTGGCAACAGAATCAATCATTTCCTGTCACAGCGCCCCCCCACACACACCCCAGCATGACCCAGCTGCCAGACCCCCCCGGGTGGACGGGTCCTCACCCAGCCTGGTGGTGTTCCACATCTCCTGTCTTCCCTGCATGAATTCACGGAATAACTCCTTGGCCTCCCACCCTGGAGCTGCCTGGACACAGCCGGGAACTATCAGAGTCTGTATTTCAGATTTGTTTGCCAGGACGGCAGAGACAAATTGGAAATTTTCACAAATGAGAAGCGAAAACAGTGAAGGAGGTTGGAGGAGGCAAGAGAGATTGATTTACATGAAAATATTAGAGGAGGAAAAAAACAAATTTATTTAGCTCCTTTGGAGTTATTAAGAAAGGCCATAATAATGTTTTTTTGTTAAATTAAAAGTGTACCCAAGGGCCTCTAGATACATTTTTCAGAATACCGCAATTAGATTAAATTCATGCATTTGAAGATTCCTGGTAAATAATAGTCTGATTTCTTATTCTGGCATCTCAGCTACAGAGGGCAATACCAAGGAGATTCTCCACTAGAGAAATATAAAATATCACTAGATTTCCATGCTGAAGGATGGAGACAGAGTGATAATTCATGAGACAGGGAGAGACCTGCTGTGAAAATGAACAGGTGTTTCTCCAAGGATTTAAAAGCTGTCGTCAGGATGGCCCCGCTCGGTCAGAGCCCTCCTTTCTCCACGGGCTGCTCAGGAGGAGACCCTGCTGCTGGGCCCCCAGACAGGCCACGTGCTCTTCTCCCTGGCGCAGTCCACGTTGCCTTAACGTGTCCTTTTCCCTGTCCCACGGGCTTCCCGTTCCCCTCCTTCCATTCCTACCACTTGTCCCTGCTTCTCACCCACCCGGGAGCAACCGTTTGGGGATTCTGAATCTGAAAAAGCAGTCAATGTCCCAAACATAGGATCCAGCTTCCTCTTCCGGCCAACCATGAGGACCGTGCTCCCCACGGCTGGCCTCAGCCCCTCTTTCGGAAAACCGCCTTGCCAGGAGCTCATTTTCTCTGGGCTCCCAGAATGACACCAGTTATGACATTTAGCTGGTGACCACTCACAGAACAAGGACCAGGGCTGGGCACAGGATACCTTTGCCTGTGAGTTCCTGGTATTGAGTGGAGACCAAGCTCCACCCTTTCTGAAAAGATCCAAACCCGCCTTGCCTTCCCCTGGCCACCCAGGCTGAGCCAGAACCCTCTCCTCCAACAGTGCCCGCGCCCGCTGGAGCTAGCCCACGCCAAGCCCAGGGATGGGGCCCAGTCTGGCCTTTTCCCCAGCCCGAGTCTCTTCAGAAGGGACTCACAGGGAGTCAGGCAGACAGTCCTTTGTGACACATGACATTGCCTGATTTTTTTTTTTTTTTTATCCTCTTTTGTCTGGCTTTTACTTCCCCTCCCTGCTCTGGCTTCTGTGTCACAGCCACCCTGGTCACCTTCCTCCCACCCTCAGACAAGACTTGCCGGCCAGCCTGGGGCTGCTCCTTTATCTCAGGGCGCCCTCCTCTCCTGCCTGCAGCCCAGCCCTCATGTCTGTGCCCAGCTCCTGTCACTGCCATGCCATCCTCAAATGGGATTATCTTCCCATTAGCCCTCCCCCCCGCCCCATCCTTGTCACTTAGTGCTAACGAGGGCTCCCGGGGTATTTATTTGGTGATTATTTCTCGTTCTGTTTCCCCTCCTGTTTCTGTCTCCCTCCTCTTCCTCCCCCAGGAGTCAGCACAAATGTCGCTGCTGCCTTTCTCCCCCCTCATTTCACTGCTACACCAAGGAAGGAGGCTCTTGGAATGAAACCCAAAGCTCCCTGTCCCTCTGCAAACTGCTTCCAGGGGAGACACTGCCCTTGGAAGGAGCCCCCCCCCCCCCCCCGGGTGAGCAGGCAGGAACCAAGTGCCTGAAGGGGCATCTCCACCTACCAGGGTCTCTGGCTAGCTTGGCAGGGCCTCAGCCTCCCCAAACCCCACCCGCTTGGTTTGGGAAACTCTGCATCTTGTTTGCAGGGGTTTTCTCAACTGAACAATAAAATAAGTTTCACTTGACCCATTTTCCCAGAAACCGGCTGGTCAGTCAGCTGAAGATAGAGAGGCTCTGAGATGAAGGGCGTATTTGCCCCGATGGACACCTTTTTCTAAGTTGCCCGAGACCCTTGAAGAACTAGTGTTGACACTGTGGTCATTATGGGGTAATGTCCTTTGGTCCTTTCTTAAAGTGTCACCTTGGTCACTCAGGATGCTCTATCAGGGGGCCAGTCTGAGAAGCAGCTACTTAAGTATCATCTAGGAAGCTTATTTAAAACACCAACTTCTGATTTCTACCCCCAGTGGTCCAGAAGTGAACCCAGAATCTGTGCATTTGACATGCTCCCTCAGATGAGTCCAAGGCACAGCAGACGTGGGCGACTTCCAGACCCCTGGTGGGAGAGGCACTGTCTTATGGGGCACCATCCCCGCCAGTGAGCTCAGAAGGGGTTTGTCGACTAGGCTAGGTGCAGCCTATAAGACCCTTGCATTTTACTGAATAGGAAGGGGAGGGATAGAAAGGTCATGGGTCACATTGCTGGAGGTCAGTCTATATAAATAACTGGGTTTTGGAGATAAATCAGGTAGGCATAAAAAGATTCAAGAAGGACAATATGAGAGCATATCATACTCTGAGAGTTATTGGCTACAGAAGGGAGGTAGACAGACACCCTATGCTCCTCCACACGCCCTCCCCCAGGATCAAGTAGACTCATCTTCATCACCCCGCCCCCTGCACTTGAGTGACAGGTGTCCATCAACAGTACTTCCTGTCCTCCAGAGGAGGCAACACTCAACCATACTGCTGTCTCTGACTGGTTTGGTCACTGCACCAAGAGACTTATTTTAAACAGTGCCGGAGGCGGGAACACTTATTTCCTCCAACATGACCACCAGGGTGAAAAAAAATCAACCTCAATTTACCTTCCCATCTGCTCAAGAATGGAAGATAAATTGTTTCAATTTTATAGAAATGAATGTTTTATGTCTTGCCTATGCTTTCCAGAGAGTGTCCTGAATTTCTATATCCACTGAATGCATGGATATTTTCCACGAGGAATGCTCCCGGACCTTCTGTTTCCTTGAGTTTCAGTATCAGAATTCTAGGTGGGAGACTGCTATTATTTTTCTTGATTTTGGAAATTTTGGCTATTTATCTTTTTTTTAAATCAATAGGAAAATAAATTCACTCATTATCTCAAGCTTAGAGAAAACAACCGTTGGCATTTTGACATATTTCCTTCCAATTTCTTCTCCTATGAATCAAAAGTGTTGCTTCCTGCCGTCCCCTCAGTGCTGCATGTTTTTGTTCTCATAGTTTTAACAATGACTTTTCTAATCACAAAATGGGGGAAGAAAAAGAAGGAAGTTTCCAAATTGCCATTATGGTACATTATTTTTCTCAAAACCTTTTCCATGGAGAAGTTATTCTTGATATCTAACTTAACACCCTCAATCAACTTTAACCTCCTTTAGTTGAAGGCAAGTGGTTTAGAGACTTACATTCAGGCCAAACTTCTCTATTATATGTATTATTGGTATAAAATTGAGAAAAAAAATAGAACAGCAAAAAAAAAAAAATTCTATGACCCAGAGTCAATTCATACAGACTTTTTGCATTTTTGTTTAAGTACAATGCTGTTTTAACAAACCTAGCTTCATATTGTCTCTTCCCTGTTTTGATCATGGCTGTATATACACATGTATATGCATACTTATGTGTGTGTATGCACATGCATATGATGATAAAGATGTAGATTGTTATTTGAGGCTCTGTGGAACATGGCCAGAGTCACAGAGTGCAGGACAGAACTCTGAGGCCACATCTAGGTCTTATTGTTAAACCACAATGTCCTTCAACAGTTGGAATCACCTCCTTCCACCTAGTTCATTAACCTTGCCACAGAGTTGTCCACGTGGAGAGTAACATTGTTGGCTTGAGGAGAGAAAGCCCACTTTAGGCCAGCAGTTGTTTTTGGCCTTTGGATTTAAGACCCATGGACGTTGGAGGGTTCCTAGACTTCTGCTGGGTAAGACCCTGCAGAATCTAACAGCTGCTCAGAGCCCTGAGGCTACAATAGCCTAATTAGCCCTGGAGATGAAGGTCTCCCAGGGCAGCCATGACCACAGTTCTCAGCATGGCTTTTTCCCATCCTGAGGAATGGCAGGGACTCTCTGGCTTAGGACCACATGTGAAGACTGACCTTAAATGGACCGAGTGCTTCCACCGTGGGGTGATCACAGATAGGAATGTATTCCACCCTGGGAAAGTCTGCCTGGCACTGCATTAAAAGTACCAATGAGCTGCACATAGACCTTTGCCTGCCTGACATGGCAGCCCCTCCGCCTCTGCCCTGCAGCTATGGTAGCAACAAGGCTGCCATTTACTTGCCAGGTACCAGCCACCCTTCTGAGCACGTGTCCTACACCAGCAAATGTAATTCTCTTGTCATCACCATAGCTAGGAACTATTACCGTCCCATTTTACAGGTGAATCTATTGGGTATTGCAGCAACATGGAGAGTCCCACGGGCAAGCAAAGAGAAACCTAGTCCCTAAAGAGGATTTTCTTTTGTCAACCCCCTCAAGGGCTCTTGTTCCTCAGAGTCTCAAGGTGAAAGCAGAGGACAGAGCTGAAATTCAACCTGAAGAACCAGAACAAATGCTGTATGAGTTGAGGCCTAGTTAAAACATGAAGTGTGTGTCCTGAGCTGGGAATCTCTTTCAGAATGATGTAAGAGCCTGGGGAGAGTGACAAGTCACCAGAGGGGCCTTGCTGTGGGGCTAAACACAGTGAAGGCCATTGGCTGCATGATTCAGCCTGATTCAGGTGAGACAGGCACTTCCATTGGCCATGTGCTGGGAGGCCGGGCTGGAAACTGTCTGTGAGGACAGGTGAACGTTAGTGAGTAGCTCTGTGCAGAGGCTGCTGTGAAGAGGTAGCCATGGGTTCAAGTGTGGAGAGCCTGCTGTAGCAGAAGGCTGGGCACAGCTGGTACCATGGATTCTATCTGTGGGCATCAGTTCCTGAGTGCTCACATATTTTATGAGAACACTATTTATTGAGCATCTTTAGGTTTTCTTAATAATCCTTATAACAACCAATTTGTTAGCACAGGTATAGGAAAATAAAACACCCAGGCAGGTCCTTGCTATTGGCAGAGATTTCAGAGCCCTTGCTCAATGGGTCAAGAGTAACATCTCCCGTGCCTTTGGAGGATTGGACCATCCATTTTCCTCAAGCTATCTGTCTTAGAAAGAAGGTACTGGGACGTGAGTAGGTATAGTCTTGTTAACTGGCTTCACTTAGCTGGAGTTGAACCATTTCCTCCAAGCCAGGAGACTACGTGCACCTCTCTTCCAAAAGGGTTAATAATGCTCATCTGGTCACATTGTTTAGTTGGTTTGTTTTGCGGTGAGGGCCATGTGTAGGCTAGGTAAGCACTTGGCCACGGGGCCCCACCCTAGCCCTCACCTGCTCACGTGTTTATCTTTATGGGAAGCAGTAGAGCATCATGGGAAGAGCACAGAGATGGAGTCCAACAGAGTTGTGCCCAATTTTTATTTCTTCTATTTAAAAGTTCTTTGTTTTTGGCTAACTCTGTAACTTTTAGAAACCTCAATTTCCTCATCACTGAAAATAAGAGTATTAATATCTAATCACTGGTTGTTATAAGGATTATTAAGAAAACCTAAAGATGCTCAATAAATAGTGTTCTCATAAAATATGTGAGCACTCAGGAACTGATGGCCATAAGGATCCTCACTGATGATGCCTCCCACTGGTCCTGGTATAACTGACGTTCTTCAAACTTTTACCCAATCTTAACACACTACCTAGAACATAATAGGTACTCAATAAATATTTATTGAGTACCTATTTATTTTTAAATAAATGGAGGACTGTGCCCATCCTTCATGAGCAATGCCTAGTGACCATCTTCCAAGTCCTGCTGTGTTTTGGGGATGGTTTGGGCAGGACTTCCATAGGCCTCTGTTTTCTGAACTGAAATGCAGATCTTATGTAAACCCATCAAATTTCAGCTTCTCTCATGGAAGTGGTGAGTCACCTCCCTAATTTTAGGAAGGGAGAGTAGGAATCTCAGCTGGATCGCTGACAATTCCAGACACGCGGAGTTGGAAGCCCACCTCGAGGTCGTATTATCCAACCTGCCACCTGGTGTAGAAATCCCTCCCACAGTCTTTTAGCAGATGGCCTCCCAGCCACTGCACGCTCCCAGTGATGGGGGCGATGGTATTTGAAGAGGAAGCACATTCCATTGTTGCCATGCAGATTCTTAGACAGATCTTTAGGCTGAGCCAAAATATGTTTTCCTGTAACTTCCACCTGTTTGTTTAGCTCTGTCCTTTGAATAAGGAATATGTTGATCTCTTTCTGCATGCTCAGGACTGCTAGTTCATGCAGAACCTTTGTGTGAATTAGAGAAATACACTGATTTTTTGTAGAGTGTGACGTGGATGTCTGTGAACAAGTAAGACCCCTCCTGCCTGTGGGCTGGCTACGAATGGGTGTTTGGATGCTTGCCTATAGGATGCTCTCTCTTCTGAGCCTTCTCTTCTGAATGCACCTGCTCCTGTCAACTGGTCTGTAGACTGCAAGTCCTAAATCTCTTGAAGACCCTGCTGTCTTCTGTGTCACCCTCCTGTGTCATTATGCCCTTAAGGCCTAGGACTGATCAAATCACTCCATAGTCTTCGTCAGGGTGTTTCTTGCCCTGTGTTTTCTATTAATAAATTCTGTGTTCACTCCTTTCAGAGAAAAGTCATGGTGTTGACTTCTGACTTTGTGGTCAGCTAAAGATCTTTTCCACAGGACTGCTGTCAGAAAGAGCAAATACGTTCAAGACAACAGTCCCTTGTCTTAACCTAGATGCAGTTCTTATACAACACCCTATTAAATTTTAATAGAGTAGCCTGCTGAAATCCTTTGGATCTTGACTCTATTGTCTCACAATTAGTTGCCCCTTCCACCTTCTGTTATTTGTAGATTTACAGTAGCCTCCCCTGACCTGTGGTTTCACTCTCTGAGGTTTCAGTAACCTGCAGTCAACCTTTGTCTTGAAAATATTAAATGGAAAATTCTAGAATAACCAATTCATAAGTCTTACATTGCCTGTCATTCTAAGAAGCATGTTGAAATCGTGTGTGGTCTCTCTCCATTTTATCCACAATGTGCCCCATTTCTTTGCTGAGAATACCCATGCTGATTACACTCCCACCCATTAGCCTCTTAGTGGCTACTTCAATTATCAGTTCAACTTTACTGTAGTGCTTGTGTTCAAGAATGCTTATTTTACTTAAGGGCTCCAAAATGCAAGAGTAGTGATGCTGACAATGTGAATATGCCAAGGAAAAATCAGCACTTCCTTTAAATGAAAGATGAAAGTTCTGGACTTTATCACAGGTAAGTATGTATGAAAAATAAAAATAACATCTGGGGTTCGGTGCCATCCACAGTTTCAGGCATCCACGGGAGTCTTGAAACTTACGCCCTCTGACTAAGGGGTATCATTGCAGTTAACATAGGTTCAGTGGTCTTCAAGTCACTGATGGAATTGTCAAAGAGAACAAGGGTGGGCCCAGCTCTTGTGAGAGACCTTCCTTCAGGCTCATCTTGACCCCTTACTTAAGACCTGTGGGCGACACTTGTCCAACCACACAGGAATTCATCACGTGCACAATTGCTCAACATGTTTCTATCTAGTCCCAATAAAAGGCTTTTCCAAGTGTCTAGCTCAGAACAGGTACTCAATATGATTTCTAATCCTGTGATCGAATGCCTTTCTAAAGAAAGGCATTTCAAGAACGGTGGCTGTTCTGTCACCCTTTGCAGTGCCAACCTAGAGATGCCATCAGAAGTGATCATGAGCTTCTCTTTGGACTCAGTCTCATTGGTGAATCCATCTTAGCTCTTGGACTCCTTTGTTTTTAAGAAAATGGATTCATTCTCTTTCTCTGGAGAATGCAGAGCTGTTGAGATCTGGCCTCCACACTCTCCATGTGCCTTTAGGTGGTGTCCTCCTCTGGGCGATGTCATTTCATGTCACTAAGAGTCTTGCCTTGCAAGGAGGAAGATGCTGTCTGCAGAGGAGGGCAGCCCACTTTACAGATAAGCTGATTCGTGGGTGCCAAGAGCCCTGGTTTGTTTTGCCTTGGCCTCCTCCACTCTTCCCTGAAGCTCGAGTGCCGTGAGTCTGACAGCTGACCTGGCTGCCTGCAGGATGCTCAGGTCCTGGAGCTGGACACTCCAGGTCCATGTTCCAGCCAGTGTCCTGGATGCTCCAGGTTTGGGGATCCACTGATGTAATCCTCTTCTCTCCACCGTCCACCACTAAATGGGTTTCCTCCTGGTCCCAGGAGCCCTGGCTCTTTGAAAGGGACCCACAGAGTAGTGGTGTTTAACGCAGAGGACTAAAATGCCTCAGGATCAACAAAATACATCTGGAGAGGTTTGCAGGGTGCTCTGGGGCCAGTAGAAGGGAGGGAGGGACTCCTTTCATAAGTGACCAACTGTCCCAGGTGCCTTATGTCTGTTCCCTCATTTGAATAGTAGTAGGTAATATTGACTGAGTGCTTTCTATGTGGCAGGCCTCGTCTGTAAGTGCGTTATGGGTCACATCACTTTCCGCTGAGGTTTTACAGATGTGAAGCTCTGGCATCTGGGGGCCCAGACTAGCTTTCGAGCACACAGTAGGAATAAAGGAGATGGGCTGACCTTCCAAGTCTGCCTCTGGGTCCAGGCTATCAGTGTGAGGATGAGGGTGGACATACCACTGCGCGCACTCTCAGGAGAGGCTCTGGGTAAGATAGACCCAGAGTCCATTTCCAGCCCCGCCCAGCTGCCTTTTGACCACATTTGACTTTTTCTTATGCCCTCTCCACGTCTGCTCAGGTCCTCTGTTCTCCTCCAGTTCCCTTCCTCCTATGCCCCTCCTGCTTAGTTCTCCCCATTCTCCAAGGGCAACCCAAAGAGCTGCTCAACATAAAACCCTTCCCGACTCCCATTTGGAAGCCGCCTCTACAGCTTTTGGCAGCCTCGGGACTGTGACTCTCCTGTGCCAGTGGCCTCACTGGGCCTGGTGCTATTTCTATTCCTTATCTTGTCCCCCTGATGGACCGTAGGTCTTCTGGAGGGAGAGAGCTTATTTTTGAGACACATTCTCAAGCACACATATTGGGTGTTCAATAAATAATTGCTTTTAGTGGGATTTCAAGCATTATGACAGACTGGGGAGATATGTATGTGGGTAACCACCTTATAGGGCTTATACAGCATGAAAGAGGGGAAATTAATGTCTTTCTACTACTTACAAAGCATCACTGCTATTGAACATCCTCTCTGTGCCAGGAACCTTGTAAAATTCTCACAGTACTCCTGTGTGGTCCACCCCAGTCCATTGTAGACACAAGAAGCTTAACTTTGTTGGGAACTCAGGTCAGAAGAACATATGGGTCAAGACTGCACGCGCAGACTGCCCCGGTCTAAGTCCTAACTCTCCTGTTCACTTACTACCCATCCCTTTGGGCAAATTACCTAAGTTTTCTGAGCCTGACTTTGTTCCTGCTGTGAACTAGGGGTAACCGCCCTATAAAGGCTGTCATGAGGACTGCAGCCATCACTTCGTGTCTGCAGATTATTGGATCAAGTAACCAAGCCCTGTGCTAAAATCCGAGGATGCTGGAGTTCTTCTATAAAACGGTTTAATAGTTGAGTGTGACCAGTGTACATTCCCCTGTATGCTTCAAGTCATCTCTGGATTTCTTAGAGTACCTGATGCCATATGAATGCCATGTGAATAGTTGTGTTGTTCAGGGAATAATGACAAGAAAAAATGTTTGTACAGGTGCAATATTTTTTCAGGATGCAGGGTCCAGATAGAGAGGACTGTCAATGATAGATAATGGACAGCGAGAACGTCCAGCTTGGGGACAGAGCTCGGTAATACCAGGCAGTGATTGAGATCACAGGGTTCTTCCTCTAAGATGCTCGGAATCTGTAGCACAGGCATCATGACACCTGTCAGGGAGATGCTCCTCAGCAGGCAGGTCCTACTTCCATTATGTAAAACCTATCAACTTGGCTACTGGCCAGCAGTTCCTGACCAGGCTTGTTTGGTTTGGTGTGGTTTTAATTTTTCTCCTTTTCTCTGCCAGCATCAAAGACACTTCTGCTCTTCAAAAGCCTTGTCTCTTCCTTCCCCAAATTGTAACTTCTGCAGGGCCAAGGAGGGTGATGTTGGACACACCAGCCTGAACTGGAGCCTCTTGCCTAATTACACTGCAGTCAGATTTTCCATGGAAGCCCCCAGCGTGGCAGGATGCCCTCTTTGAAGTCATTAGTCTTCACAGCAGGGAGAGCGCATCATCAAAGACTCTGTTTCCCAGAAACCCCTGCTGTGCCCTTGTGTACCAGAGGGCAGCAGAAGGAGGGAGAGATGAGCCTCCACGTGCAGAAGTCTGCTGTTCTCTCCCTGGCCCTGAACCACGATTCCTTTGAACTGAAGCCCAGAGAGAGGGTTGGTGATGCTGTTGCAAAACCTCTCTCCATTCTTTCAGTCTTTGACCAATTTAGCAATTACACTTGCTAGGCCTGAGATCCAGAATGTAGAGCACGGTTAAAGTTGCACTTGGTAATCTAAGGCACCATGGGATAGGGGCTGGCAAGAGAAGGGAACTGGCTCTGAGGATCTAGATACTGAGAATGTGCTTGATAATTACTATGAGCTGTGAAGCTGGAAATCTGTGTGCATGAATGTGAGGGAGGGAGGGAGGGAGAGAGAGAGAGAAAGAGGGAGAGAGAGTCAGTCCTGGTTTTTATCCTGGCTTTGTTGGGAGCTTCCTAAGATGGCCTGCAAGCTCTTCCTGACCTGGCTCCCACCAAGCCCTTTGGCCCCTCCCCTCCATCACTCTCTGCTTGAGATTCTGTGTTCCAAGGACCTCGGATCTGCTGCAGAGCCCCTGCGTGCTCCATTCTGCACCAAGTCCTCTGCATTTGCTCCTGAGTGTGCAGTGTCTGAATGGCTTGTCTCCTTCCCCTCCTCCAGTCCTCAAATTCCATGAGTTCTCCCTACCTGCTGTTTAACTCTGCATCCAGGTCGCCCTTCTCAGACACCCATCTGACTATCCAGTCTCTGCAGAGTGACCCTCTCCTGGTATCCTGTGACACCACGCATGTATCTGTCATTGTTTTCAAGCCATGGTTATAATAATCTGATAACTATAATCATCTGATCCCTTATCTGTCTCTGCCCTCCCTATGCCAAGATGCAAGTTCAGGATTGTCTTGTTCATTTTTGTAACACTGTGGTACTTCCCATCACGTTCAATATGAAGCAAAAAGTAAGTATTCATTGAATGAATAAATGAAGGGGTGCACATGAGTTGATGCATAAAAGCTTTAGCAGACCTCTGCTTGATTTTCTTAGTGTATTTCCTAGTGCTTATGTTTCTCGATCCACAGAGGATAAATCAGTGTTTTTGTGTTTTATATTTGGCATGGTGTTCTTTTTTGAGTTAACTCATTTGTCTTCCAAGTGCCACTGAAGTAGGGTACACCCATCATTTATTCATTTAAAATACATTTAGTGATGTCTTAGTGATTATATTCAATACCTGGGGAAAAAAGGATGGATAATAGTAGCCCACAATGAGTGAGGGCTTATTACATGCTAGACACTGTTTAAAGTACATAATATTAATTCATGTAATCTCCTCAACAACTTTATGAATAGGTACCATTATCGTCTTTGTTTCACAGTTGAAGAAATTCAAGTACAGATGCTCTTTGACTTACAATGGAGTCACATCCCAATAAGCCCACAGGTTGAAAATACTAAAAGTCCTAAATGCACCTAACCTACTGAATATCAGAGCTTAGCAGCACAGTAGACTCTAGAATATCAGTTGTTTATCTTCGTGATTGTGCGGTAACTGGGAGCTGTCTTTGCCCAGCATTGTGAGAAAATATACTGCATACGACTAACCCAGGAAAACATCCAGATTCCAAATTCAAAGTATAGTTTTTACTGAACGCAAGTCCCATGACCTCCGTGGTAAAAATCATGTAAGTCAAACCATTGTTGAGGACCATCTGTACCTAGACAGGTCTTGGCTTAATTATCCTAGAAACCAAATTTATAGGCTAATGTTTACAAGAAGGTGCTATCTTAAGACATCAAGATTGAGGGGAAAAGATAACTGAGACAGGAAGGAGGAAACACAAGGAGGTGCATTCGTGAGCAGGCCGCAGCTTTACAAGAAGATAATTTTGTATGCATGGGATACAGTATAGACAGACTGTTTTAATCCGTTTTCTCCTGATATACTAAAATAATACAGACTGGGTAATTTATATACAAGAGACTAGAAGTTTATTCTAGGGGCTGGGAATTCCAAGATCATGGTGCCAGCATTGGCAGAGCGCCTCCAGGCGAGGTCACACACCGTGTGGTGGAAGGCAAGCAAGCGCACAGGGGACCGCGAGAGAACAACTGGGCCAACTCACTTTTAGGGAAAAACCCACTCTAGACATAACTTAGCGACTCCAGAGGCAATGTCAGTCCATTTGTGAGAGCAAAACCCTCGTGACCTCACCTCATCATCTCTTAAAGGTTCCAACTCTCAACACTATCACCAAGGTGATTAAGTTTCCATGAGTCTTAAAGGGGACATTGAAACCATAGTGTTCCTCTCCTGGTGCCCCAAACTTATGTCCTCACAAGCAAAACATATTCCTTCCATCCTAATAGCCCCAGTCCTAACTCAGTCCAGCATCAGCTCAAAGTCCAAAGTCTGGAGTCTCACCTAAACCAGATATGGGTGAGACCCAAGGCAGGATTCATCTTGAGGCCAGTTCCTTCTAACTGGGAGCCCCTGAAATCAAAAGAAGCCATCTACTTTCAAAATACAGTCACAGTGCAAGCGTCAAATAGACATTCCCATTCCAAAAGAAAGCAATGGGCAAGAAGAGAGGGGAATCTGGTTCTGTTACAGCGCAAGGGCCCTCCCTAGAGCCAAGGCAGCTACAGCAGTCCTCAGTCACTGGCTCTTACAGTCACGCCAGAGAGACTCAGGTATGCTGCTCAAAGTAGCAGATGTGATTTTATCAGAAGGAATAGAAAAAGGGGAGAAGAGAACACTCTCAAAGGAGAGAGTGGGTCTTCTCAGAGAGGAGAGAGATCGGGCAATCCTCCTGCCCTCCAGTTTTTGGAGAGTCCCAGCCAAGTTTCCAGAGAGTCCCACTCAGGTTCATCATTTGACTTTTGCCTGACAGCAGGATGGCTCCAGACGTCAAATCCCCACTGTCATGGTCTCACCCCACGGAGGGGAGATTCTTCAGACATAAAAATGTCTAAAAAGATCTGAGGCACCTCTGGGTGGCTTTAGCCCCTGCTGATCTGTTCCAATTGAACTTGTTCTGACAGATTTTAGGGTCAGGGGCTTTGCTTCTAATCATCCTATCTCCCTGAGTTCTGGAATCTGGTCTGTGTCAAGGTCACTAAAGTCCCCCCACCCACTTGAGGATAAACTTACCAACAGGGAGCCCCTTCTTGGGCCTGCTGCTCTCCTGTAGATAACTGATTGTTGGATGAGCAATGCATCATATCCTATTGACTTAAGCCAGGCAGGGCGGCAGGCAAATTGCTTTTTCAAAGAAAGCATGTAGGGGTCAACGCAGTAGGCCCAGTTTATAGAATTATCTGCTTAACCTCATGTTTCCACTGCTCACATCTGTCTGTTACCTGTCAGGTCCTAAGGCAATCCAAAACCCAACAAGAAATACAACATTAAGTGGTAAAGCTGGAGAGTAATCTCCTTTTACTCCATTTCTCACAACATGGGTGCACTGGGGAACCTGCCCCACAAAACCTCTAACAGCTCCATCCCTGTGGTTTTGCTGGGTTCATCCCATGTTTCAGTTTTCTGGGGCCCGAGTCTCCTGCCTGCAGCTCTCCCAGGCTGGCCTTGCACACTGGTAGTTGTATGTTCTAAGATCTTGAGTGTGGCTGCATACCTGTGTTCCACTAGGCATTGCCTTACTGGGGTCTTCTACGATAAGTTTCTGTCTGGGCCCCCGAGTGACCAGGACATTCACTGCATCTGGGTGGAGATGGCTCTACCTCTGTAGCTCTTATGTTCTACAAGTCTGCAGACTTGAGACCTTGTGGACTCCACCAGGGTTTACTATTGTACTTTGTAGAACAACAGAGGGGTTCAGGCTGTACTTGGGGCACTTAGGCCCTGGCTGGGGCTGCCAAGGAACATTTTGCCAGAATGCAGACAGCAGAAACCTGAAGTGACTCTGGGCCTGCTATGGGAGTAGGGGAGGCAGCCTCAAAGATCTCTGAAATGTCTTCAAGCTGTTTCTCCAATTGTCCAGCTTGGCCACACCCTTAGAATTCTCTCTGAAACCTACATTTTTAACTCTTTACATGGCCAGGCTGAATTTTCCAAATCTTTCCATTCTGGTTCCCTTTAATTCTAAATTCCTTCTTTAAATCATCTCACTGTGTGTGTTGAAAAGCAGCCATGCAGCCACTTCAGTGCTTTGCTGCTGAGGTACACCTTCTGCTGGATGTCCCCGCTCCTCACTCTCGAGTTCTTTCCACACATCCACAGGACATGGATATAATTCGCCATGTTCTCTGCAACTGTGGAACAAGAATGGCCTTTACTCCAGTTTCCAATACCTTGTCCCTTTTCCCACCTGAGACCTGGCTCTGGCTCAACTGTAATTCGTCCCTCAAAGGTTCCTGTGCTTCAAGTTTTCTCCCTGTTATGTGTTGACATGATGGAGCTTTAAGAGGCAGGGCCTGGTGGAAAGCAGTGAGGTCAAGAGGGCACCAACCTCAGGAGGGAATGGTGCAGGTCGTGCAGAGTGAACTAGTTCTTGTGAAAGTGGGTTGTGAAGTGAGGCCACCCTATGCATTTGGTCCCTTCTGAACTGATGCAGCTCCAAACTTAGTCAGATGTGCTGTTCTATCAACGTTCAGGGCACAGCCACATGAGTAATCTCCAAGGCAGATGTGTGATGTGTGGGAAGCACAGGATGCAAGGAGCTGAGTATAGGAAAATTGGGGGCTGGCTGCCGAGGTCCGTGGAATGAAAGAGTGAATGAATGGAGGAGTTGAGAGTGATTGATGAGAGAGAAGGAAGCATCCTGAGGAGGGATTTAGATGGAGGTGTCAATTCACAATGTGCTCAGAGGTTGACAGTTTCACAGTGGTCACATCCTGAGAGGGAGGAGTAACAGAAGTAGAGGAAAGTGGAGTGGTCCTCAGGAATCATCACTGATTGCCACGGTACCAACACAAATGCTATCTGCATGGCCAAGTGGCCAGCTATGGAGTCCCCACTGACCTAGGCTGGGTCACCCAAGGTGTATTGGTGAGATATACATAGCTAGACTTTATGGTGGAGGGACTTCTGGGAGGAGAATGACCCTGAAAAAGCTTCTAGATTTGCGGGGAGGTGGGGAACGGTAAAGAAGGAAGGGGGGGGGGGAATTAAGAGGACTTCCTCTTCCAAAAGCCTTCCCAGAACACTCTTGCTTCTGTTGTGCTCCTGGGCTTTTCCCTGGGTTGTAGAGCACTCACATGGAGCCAAATAAGAGCTCAAGTTTGTATAACCATTGGTGTCCTTGTTAGTTTTCCCACCGGACTATAAACTCCTCAAGTTAATTTACTGTCCCTTTCTGGGTTCTCGTGGTGGCGGACCTTCTTATTCACATGGCATGTGTTTGTGGTAACTCAGGTTACCAGGACAAATCATGGCACAGTCGATGGCTTACACAGTAGATTTGTTTTGTCACAGTTCTAGAGGTGGAAGTCTGAGCCCAGCATGATTTTGAGGGCCCTTTTCTTGGTTTGCCAATGGCCATCTTGTCACTGTGGCCTTATGTGGTAGAGGGGACTCTGGTGTCATCTCTTTTTATTCTTATGACACATCCAGTTGGGTCGGGCTTCACCCTATTATCTCATTTAACCTTGATCACCTCTCTAAAGGCTCTAGTGCCAGTTACAGTCACATGGGGGACGTGGGGCTTAAATATATGAATGGGGGGCAAGTTCACTCACAGCAGTGTCCGTCAACATTACGTCAACGACAGCGTCCCTGCACAATGTGCTCAGTGGCTGACACCTTCACTGTGGTCACATTTCTGAGAGCGAAGAATGTCAGGAAGTTCCTTGCTCTTCTGAGTCTTTGCCTGATTCTCCCCCCTCCCCGAGAAGGACAGGCTCAAAAGTCTTCTCAAAAGGGATCCCACACCTTTGATCCCAAATCTTCCTGGGAAGTCAGCAGGGTAGGCAGAGCTTCCCTGGCTGTGGGGATCTGGACGAATGTGGAGAACACTCTCCACCTGCCTCTCATGTCAGTAGCCACAGGGCCTAACTAGGGCCATCAGTGAGCAGAAGCTGAACTCTCACTCCTTATGCTGTCTTTGCAGCTCTTTATCATAATGCTCGAGGTGTTTGCTTTTTCTGAAAGGCAGGGTCCAATTCACGAGGTCACTTCATTGATTTTTGTCCATCTCCCTGAGGCCCACATTTTCAACACTGTGGAGAAGTGCGTGGATCTGGATAGATCAACTTTAATTTACTTCTTTAGGTCCGATTCAGAGGCTGGGAAATGTTCCCATTAGCAGCAGAAATAGCTCCATTTGTTGGATGCCTACTCTGTTCTGTTCCATGTTCTGACAAAGAATTTTACTTACATTTTGCTTCCATCATTCCCAACTATGCTCGGAGGGAGACGGAGCCCAACAGCGGTGTTTTCGGGGGTTCTGTGAGAGACTGTCAAGGCAACAGCAATGTCTGTCAGACTCCACACCAAGGACTTTCAATTTATGGGTATTAGTTTTTTTCTAATGGCTACTAAGTTAGTCGTTCTGATATAAATACTCATTAACTATTTAATATAAATACATAGTTAAGAGGTTTCATATAAATGAAGCTTATAGACATTTTTTGGCCTAAGGGAATGGAGAAGATTAGTGAGTCACTTTGGGTGCTATGACCAAGCAAGTTGAACTTCTCTTTACTTCCTAGTGTCCCTCAAGCTTAGCTCAGAGGACACTGAGATCAGAAGGTCAAATAAATGGCTACCTGGGTAAATGGCTTGTAAGCGATGGAGACCACACTGGCATCCAAGACTATCAGACTCCAAAGTCCATTTTTCCAGCATGTTGACCTTCTGCAGACTCAACTAAGATCAGAGCAACAACCGCCAGAGCTAAAGTAGGCTTCGGTGGCAATCCAGCCCTACTCAGAGTCTAGCTGGTCACAGACTCATCCGTGGGGAGTTGTGTGGGGACCCTGTCTCCTGACCCCTACCTCTGCCTTACGTCTTCTCCACTCCACCCTTTTCCTGATAGCTTTGGACAACCACTCATTAGGGCTTCTACAGTTTTCCATCATCGAAATGTTGAAGGTGTTTTCTTACCTGAAACACAGAAAAACGAGGGCCTTTGGGAAGGCACATCACAGCTGATCATGGGGGCAAAAGGGTTGGCGTACAGGGAACCCTGAGAACAATAAGCCTGCGATATAGAACGTGGGTTAAGCACATTTCCATGAGAGGTGGCCACGCTCTGTTAATATCTAAATGATAAAGACATCACAAGACAGGACAGAGGAGATATTTAGGGGCTATGACCTAGAAATGGGACAAGAAGAAAGAAGACTTTAGGCCGGGAATGTGATGCTGGTGTTTACCAGGTGGGGAGGGGGGCGTGGGCAGTAGTGGGTCCTGCATCACCTGACCTAAGTGAAGTTAGATGCAAAGGAGCACTGTGCAGACCGCCTGAGGGCCTGGCCATGCTGACCCCTCCTAGCTAATCCCTCCTGTTTGCAGTTTTTGTGGTTCTCAGCGTGCTGTTTCACTTATCTTCCGCTGTGCCCTTTACCCTTTCTATATTTCCCCTTCCTGCTCTTTTCTATTCCAGCTGCTTCTGTTTCTTTCCCCCTCTTAGTTCTTTCCTCCACCACCCCCGACCCACCATTTCTCGAGTTCCTCTCCTCCTTCTCCCCTGTCCTCAGCGGCCTCGGGTCTTTCCCCAGCACCCCACATAGTCCAGGTTCCCAGGCCTCTGCTCTGCCTCTCTCTTCTCCCAAAATAGAAGATGAGATTTGCCACCCTGACAGAGAGAACAAAAGCTGAGAGTCCCTGCCGAAGTTACAAGGACAGCATTTTCTTTTTAGGGGGTTTTAATTTTAAAAGGAGAAAGAAAAAAAAAAAGTCTTCCAGCCTCCACCTCCCTACCCCTCTGCGGTGCCTGCTCAGATTCCTGGGCTGTGAGCGTCAGCTGAGGGACAGCCAGAGAAAAAGCAAGCGGCTCCTTGGTTCAGATCATCTCGGCTCTCACGTCCCCTCCCCTCCCCAGCTCCTTTTTACTGCATTTGACAGAAATCCAGGCAGAAAATGGTAGCATTAGCATTTTTAATAAAGGAAGCTGGAGAAACGGGAGGCAGCTCAAGAAAGCCGAGGAGGGGAGGGAGCCCAAATCCACTGACAGTCCCCACTCCCCTGTGGAGCCAGAGAGACTCAAGGTGGGGGCAGGGAAGGCGGACAGGAGAAGGAGTAGTCTCAGGAGGAGCATTCAGGCTGATATAATTGGAGCTTTGAGTACACGCAGAAACAGTTGGAAGGTGGGAAATTGCTGGGCTGGACTGAGTTTGGCTCAACTGGATACTGAGGCCCAGCGTTGTGAGATGTTTTCTAATTTAGCCCATTCCCCCCCCCCCCTCTTCCTGGAATGAGCCATTATTCGTCCATTAGTGGCAAAAACCATGGTCTCGACTAACCCTTCTTCTCTTCCTCCTCCTCTCCCTGTACTCTGTAGGAAGGGAGAAAAGATAAACCGGAGGGAGGGGACCACACAGACCCTCTACTTGAAAAGAGAGTGAACCTCTGAGACCCGGAGACACTGGGGTCGTCTTTCCCAGTTTTAGCATTCTGGGGTTGTGCATGCAGAACTCGATGGAGCTGCTGGGTTTACATTTGCCTGGCCGGCCGTCCCTGCCTCTGCAGGATGGAGCTTAATTGGCTCTTTTCCTACTACTGAAAAGGAGGGAAAATATCTCCTTGCAGAGGTTACAGTTCTCTAAAGAAAATGGCAGTGATGAGATCTAATGCCTTTGACGGCTGGATAAAAAGTTGCTAAATAAGAATAAATTGAATGCCTGAACCTGGAGGCGATTGGAGGCTCACACGAATCCCAAACACGGGAATGAACCATCTTGCTGAAGTATTCTTCCTCCGTCACCTTTAGAACTCTGTGAGTAAAATAGTGGCAAATCTACTTTGTGTCCCCAAATCCAATTCCACAAAGGGTCAGAACACATCAAAATTGGGTGATACCCCTTCCTACTTCTGGGTTTCAGCCTTTTAAGTGCTTAAGATCTCTCCATTGGTGAAGCGTCCACCTGGATCATTGTAGACCTTCGTACATTCAGACTCTGTGCTCACCCCATTGTTCAGAGTCCCACCATTTTAACAAAAGAGCAGCTATCACAGCCAGTGTTCCTTACACACAAAATCAATCATTTTAGCTTCATCTGAACAGACAGAAGACTGTGTGTATCTGTGCAAACATGTAGTTCCATCTGGACTATCCATTTTCATGCTCAATCTTGATTTCCTCCATCAGTGAGTTATTCTGCATGTTCCTGTACTTACAGTCATGACCTGGTACTGAGCTGAAGGCACAGGGAATACACATACAATTATTAAATTAATGTGAAAATTTCCCAAGATCTTTAAGCCAGAATACCTTTGAAAAGTAGAGAGACAAATAGACTAGCATCGCGTAGGCTCCTTCAAGGAATAAATGCTGTCTCTGAGCTTCACATCCAAGGGTAGGATTAATAGCAGTTGGAGACTTTCAAACACATTTAGGTTTGGAGAGAATGTAGGTTTAGACCCAGAGCCAAGTTCTTTTGAAGGAGTAAGAAATTCATTTGGAAATGGCTTTGCTACTGTCTTTAGGAGTAAGAGTTTATCTTTTTCTTGTGTCTATTAATTTGCTAATAACCTGCAGTGAGACCTTGGTCCTCCGCTTTTCCCATCACAAAACTATCCTGGACAAACCCCACACCTGTGAGGGTCTGAAGGGGGCATTTTGTCAGAGACATCCCCTCACTGCCTTCCTTTCCTGGGGGCTTTGGCAGGATCCTTGGTTCCCTTTTGTTACTGCACCACATGTTCCCGGGGTGATCTCCCCCAGCCCAGAGCCTTGACTAGGATCTCCCTGCTTATTGTTTTCCAAATCTGTGTCTCCAGTCCTAATCTCTTTTCTCGTTTCCAGTCCTCCATCTCCACCTGCCTCTGGATATTTGTTCACGGATTTGGTATAAGAATCTCAAATTAACTTGTCGAGAGTTGAACATGAATCCCACTCCCACCCTGGTCCCTGCTCTAGCTCCCGTCATTCTTGACCCCACCAAGAGCATCTTCAACCACTCATCCACCCAGAGGGACATGAGGGTCCTTCTCCATGGTCCCCCACAGTGACTCTCCCCTCCTCACACACATTCCCTCCATTGCCACATCCTCTTTTCCACCTCGGGATTGACTCTGAAACCTAACTGCTTCTTTCTTTTGCCAAAGCTGTGGCCTTGCTGGAGGTTTTTTCTAATTGCTCCCACCACCATTGGGCACACGTGTTGAAAGGGAGCGAGGAGAGAAGGCATGGGAGGGTGTGCATGGCAGGGAGGGTATGTGGGCAGAGTGCAGGGGGAGGACTTGGCTGTGCTCATCCAGGGGTAGTGGCATGATGGCACAGAGGCTTCTGACAGGACAGGCAGGAGGGTCGGGGAGAGGGAGAGAAGGCTTTGAATTCCAAACAGGGAGCTTGGATTTTGCCTAGTAGGAAATGGGAGGCCATAAAGTCTGTTGAGGGGGGCTGGGGTGACGGAGATGGCACTACAGGAAGACAGAGAAGGTGCTGGACCAGGGGGATCTCTGGACTATGGGCCTCAGGCCAAATCTCACCTGCTGCCTGTTTGGAAGGAGGTAAGTAACGTTTTATTGGAACATAGCAATACCTATTCATTTCTGTATTGTCTGTGCTGCTTTCCTGCTACAGTGGCAGAGTCGCAACAGAGATTGTATGGCTGCAAAGCCAAAAGCATTTATTGTATTTTTTATAGAAAATGTTTGACAATCCTGCAAAGGCTCAGGAGTTCTCAATCTTGGCACAATTGACAGACACCTAGGGTTGGATAAGTCTTTGTTAGAGACTTCTGTAGGCATTATAGGATATATAACAGTGCCCCTGATGTGCCCACTGCATTTATGTAACACCCCACCCCAAGTTGTGCCAAGCAAATGTATCTGCATACAATGCCCGGTCAGGAGAGCGGGTTGATATCACCTGCCAGACACACACCTTGCAGCCCTCTGCTGTCGATGACCAGGAGAACAGCAGTGTAGGGACAACGGAGGAGGCAACTGACACAGGGCTCGATGACGGTGAGGGTGGTGGACCCTGGTGCTGCTTTGCTGTACCTGCCCCCGTGAGCACTTTGCCTGTGCTGTGCCCTCGAGCCTTCTCAATGGTCCCACAAAGTGGGCACCATGTTCGCACTGGTATCCAGGATGAGAATGTGATCAGCACTGCTTTACACAGGAGAAAGCGAGGCACAGAGGAAGATTTACTCAGGCTCACCCAGCTAACTTGTCAGAGCCGGGTCTTGAGCTCACCGTCTGGCTCCTCGGCCAACAGGCTGAACCACGAGGCCACACTATGATATACTTTGGTTGGTGGAGTGCTTGCCTTGCATGCACAGGCCCTGGGTTCGATCCCCAGCACCACCAAAAAAACAAAAACAGTGAACATAATTGATGTGTTTTGGTGTTGTAATGGATACTGGAGCAGTAGAAAATAGACATTTTGAACTATCTCCTTCCTACTTCCAAACCATTTCATTTCATTCCAACCATAACCGGCTCAAGAATCTCTTCAGGTATCTTTTATATGTCACACCCAACTGTCCTGTTAATTCCCCAGCAAGGCACATATATTAATCAGGATAATACGACTTGGACTGTCACGATGGTTGCTTTTCTCTCGGTGTTAATATTCTCTATCACTCTACCACATTTTAAAAGGAGTGATTTCTCACCTCTCTTATGGAGTGATCAGAACCCCTTTCCTGAGGTGTGGCGCCATTTTAATTCCCCATTTGGAGCTGACAGGGATTCTGTCATCATCCCAGTTATTATGTCCACAGAGAGTGCAGATGCTGTGAGGAGGAATGGGCGGGAGATGGATCTGGAAAAATGAAAGAAGCTGGAAGACATTCATAAAAGAAACAGTCCTTCTAGGGACAAGAGAGAAGGCTGGGCTGGGGAAAGAGCTCAGTACATAGAGTGCTTGCCTTATATGCACAAGGAGCTAGGTGAGAGAGAGAGAGAGAGAGAGAGAGAGAGAGAGAGAGAGAGAGAGAGAGAAAGAGAGAGAGAGAGAAGGCTGGAGAGTCAGCTTCAGGGGCAGCGCCAGAAGCCACTGCTCAGCTGCCCCCTCTGGAAACCTGTCGTTCAGTTCCTCCGGATCACAGGCCTGCTGAGTTAGGGTTTCAGTGTGAACACCAGTTAGTTGGCCATCTCTGCAGCCAAGAAGAGACAGTGTCTGTCTCTCACTAAGATGACCTGGACAGGAGACAGAGTAGCAGTAAAATAACTAAGACTGAAAAATAGGGTTTAAATTAAATCACCCCGCCAAGTGGAGGAGGGAGGTAAACGGTTATACCCCGAGGGCCAGGATGGAGTGGATGGAGCCTGTGTGCCTCTCCAGGTAGGAGGGCTTTTAGCACTGAGAGGAAGAGGTGTGGCAGGGCAACCTGTGCCCACACACCTGCTTGCTTGGCATTGGTCTGGTGCCAGGGAGTCACCAGGTAGTGGCAGGCAGCACAGGGGAAGAGTGACAACAGGCCCTTCAATCTGTTCCATCTAACCCAGAGTCCTTGTTTGATCAGCCCCATTTTTTTAAGTTCCCAAGATGTGAGGGGTACAGGGACTGCCAAGCGGAGGGGACCTGGGGCGGGCACTGAGAGAGAGGCGTGACAGAGCAGGGAGCAGTGGGCACCTGCCTGAGCAGGGCTGGAGAGAGGGTGCAGAATAGTGGGGGGACAGAGGGTAAAGTGCTCTGAGGCAGGACCTGTGTGCGGGGGTTCACCAGGGAGAGTTCTCTGGGGGCATCCCTGTGAGGGGATGAGAGGACCTGATTGAGCAGCAGGACACACTCAGCTGTGCCACAGCTGGTACCTGGGGACCTTGCACTATTGTCTCATGTTGGGGCCAGGGGACTGGACCTTTGCTCCCCCTCGGCCAGCCGTTGGATGTGGGCTTCTCTGGAAAGGAGGCCTCTCTCAGGCACAGTGACTCCCTTGCTCCAAGGGCGAGTCCCAGAGGAGCCTCTGCAGTGTTCTCTCAGCAACCACATTCCCACGCCTGGGGACGTTCCGTGCCTGGGACCCATGCGGGTGTCTGGGTGGCCCCACAGAGCACCCACAACAACAGGGTGGGTGTCCTTGTTGCCACTTGCCCCGAGTGCCAAACTTATGGGGAACATGCTAACTCTTGATTGAGCCTTGGCTGAGGTCGTTGTGCGTGGACTCAGTAGGACCTGCGCGTCCGGGAAAGGGTTGACCGGAGGGTAGATGAGATTCGTAAACCCTGCTCTAGGGTCGCTTGTCTGATTGATCATAGATCTCAAGGTTTAATGCTAGGCAGTTCGGTGACCAACTGGAGAACGTCCAGACCACAGTGACCGGAGGCTGTCAGTCACTTGGCAGGACTGAGTAAAGCACCTGGGGACACGGAGTCTGGAGAGGGACAAGCCAAGGGGAGACTTGCTAATGACCATTTCAAGCAACTTAGACTTGCCCTGTTCTTCCTTGAAAGTCAGGCCCAAGAATAATAGTTACAAATTAGAGAGAGGCAGATTTTAGTTCCAAAAAATTATTTTTAAATGAGTGCTTTACCCTGTGAAGAAATAAAATGCTTTGGATCATAACCTGAAATCTCTGAAAAGCTGGGCCCCAGGCTCCCAACTGGTGCCCATGGAGTGGGTCTGCAGGGAGGGACGTAGCCTCAGGTCTTGTGATTTTTATGATGGCGCAGGGTCCAGCCTTTCCCTATAGTCGGTAATAATCTCAATAGCACTGCCCAAAGGGTCCAGCCTCTGAGCCTTCTGTGGGATGGAGACCTCACTACCTTACAAGGCAAGGCTCTTCATTTCTGGGTGGTTCTAATGGAAGCAGGGTCCTCTGTTCCCTTCTCCCCAGAGCAATGCCCACCATCCCCCCTCACTCAAATGGAAGAGAGAAAATCAAAAGCCAAACGTTGCCGAGTGGCACTTCCAAACGCTCCATTCTTCTTGCTGCCTGTTCTGAACAATTACTGAGCCTCACTTTTTGTTCCTGGCCGCTGCATCAGTGGTGTGGAGGGAGAATAAGGCCCCATCTTGGAGGATGCTAACAGACCCAAGAAATCGCACAGCACTCGCGGTATCCATGAGGCATGGAGGACAGCGTCTGTGGCTGTCTTTCTGCCTCCTGCCTCTGGCGGGGCTGTTACAATCACTGGACTTCCTGATGCCTCCACTAGCAGTCAGCTTGACAGAAGGGATTAGGCTGTGGCTGGAACATTCTACAGCAGCCCAATCTAACGGTGGAAGTCCCAGCGGCTGTCATTTGTATGAGTGAAATTGAGGCTGGTGGGAGATGCATGAGGGACAGCCACAGGGATCTGAAGCCTTTTGTTAGTACAGAGGCCTGGAGCTGTCGACCACTGTGCCCAAGTCCAAGGTCAGAGTGAACACTTGCTAGGCTTGAAAGACAGAGAGGCTGGTGCTCATAGCACAGGGACCCAGAGATGCAAAAAGTAGAAAACACATTTTGAGCTGATGAGTGAGATGCCTTCAGCAAAAAATGGACAGTTCCAGGCAGCGTCCCCAAACCCCAAATCAGAAAAAGTTTTGGAAGAGAATAACAAAATATCTGTGAATTTTTAACTATGTCTGTGTACGCTCCTCGTAGGAAAGATCAAGACGGGGAGTACAGAAGGAGTTAATGCTGCCAAAAGGATTAAGTGGAATAAAAATGGTGTTTACAAACATACCAGGGAAAAGTAGCACTTGGGAAAAAATAGGTCCATAATAAGTAAAAGGGATTGAAATCTATTGCGAGCCTAAGGAGACTGAATTGCTTTTTCCTATCTGTCTTTTACATGAAAAGTAACAAGAAAATGTCAGAGTTGTGGTGATTTTCAGGGGAGACTGTGAATGAGGGAAGGGAGTTGGAAGATGCTGGGGACCTGGTAGGTGGTCCCCCTGGGGGAACCTCAGCCCCTCTCCCTGGCATGTGTGACACCATCTGACCTCATCCCAGGCCTTTGTCTTCCTCAGCCCTGGGGCCTCTGCCACACAAGAAGAACTCCTATCCCCCTCACAGACCATTCTTTGGCTCTCTTCCACCATCAAACTTCACCTGCCCCGATGTCGCGGTATCATCGTTGCTGTCCACCATTTGCAAGCCTGGGAGACACAAGCCTTTTCCCTCTCCTGGTCTCCTTTTCCAAAACCCACCTCAGGCATCATCTTCCTGTTTCCCCCTCTTGTCCTCGGCTGCTACCACATTTTCCCTCCCTCCATTACGTACCTCCCTTAGGTTATATCGTGTATGCCTATCTCCCCTCCCCCACCCCACCCGCTGGGTCACGAGGTCCTTAAGGCCCAGGCCAGCTCTCTGCAATGTATTCCTGGGTCGTCTATCACAGTTCCAGGCACAAGGTAGAAGCACTGTTCTTACCGGGCTCTTTAGAATCTCCTTGGGTGGATCAAAGCAAATGCATGGCCTTGCCCCATATAAGACCTACCAAGTCAGCGATTTCTGAGTTTAAACCCTCCCAGGTGATTTTGGGGGCCCATGATGGTTAAAACCACTAGTGGAAGAGTCGTCCAAGCACAGTTCCCAGGCCAGCAGGGTCTGTGTCACCTGACAGCTTGTCGATATGGAAATTCTTCAGGCACCCCAGGTCTACTGACCCAGAAACTCTGTAGGTGGAGCCCCAAGAGTCACATTTAATAAGCCCTTCAGGTGACTTCGATGCACATTGAAGTTAGAAAATCTCCGCTTTACTACAGGAGTGCTCAGAACTCACTGAACTGGACCGTTGATATATTCATCCTGACTTCTCTGTCCCTCCGATTGTGTGGCCCTGGTTGCTTCCCAGAATAGATGCAGTTAATAAAGCCAGGCTTCTGGAATCTTGTTCTCTATCTTCCCCCTACTTCTTCCCCACAGGAATCAATTAATAAGAAACCCCACATAACTCACAGGACTTTTCTGCGGATTTGCCAGCCCCTGAAGACGGAAATTGGCAGAGACACTGCCTTGTGTTTATCTGCAGCAGGAAGCTTTGGGGCTTGGGTAGTGCTCAGCGCCCCTCGACTGGCTGCATTCATCTTCCTGCTGAACTGTCTGGTTACCTTCTGTCTGCGTCTTAAGACTCCTTTTATTTAGCACAACAAAACGGCCTCAGATCTTCCCCTTATTACATCCTACTTCCGTGAGCTCATCCCTACCCAGGCTAAACAATCAAACTCCACAATCCAGAATGAACCCTCAACTTGAAGGTCTCCTCTGGTGGATTCCCTGGCTCAGTGAGTGGAGCAGCCCCAGCTGGTGTCAAAGCAGAGATCCAGCTCTCCTGCTAGCTTCCCCTCTCTCCCGCAGCCTCGCAGCCTATTCATCTCAAGTCCTGTCACTCCTGCTCCCTCAGCTCCACCTGCACTGTCCCTGTCCTCTCTCCTGCCCTTCACCTGGCCTTCTCCTTCCCAAGGAGGACTTCCCTCCCAACCTCCTGCCCACGCCCCTTGCTTCTCCCCCTTAAACCCAGCCCCTCTCCATCACCTTTCACGACAAAGTGAAAGGACTTTCTCAGTCCTTCTGCTGCGCCAAAGCCTTCTGCCCTGCCCTCTACCACTGTGGGGCTCCAAGGGGACAGAACCACCTATAGAGATAAATCTCTGTGATTAAACACAAGGTCAAGACCGGAGAGGACTGCACCTCCCCACAACTCTGAGGAATCAATTGATGTTTGTCCTTCAAATTTAACTTTCCTATATCTCCTCTGCGAAGCAGTCATTGGCCCCAGTCCCCAGTAGACACCTTTCCTCTGTGCACCTGTAGCACCCCGGTTATCCCTCCATTGAGCACATTTTACGAAACGTAGGCACCTCGTCGGGCTTTGATAACCAAGGGCCACTAACTGGGTGGTTTGAAACAGCCAGAAACGTCTTGCCTCCTGGATGTGGAGGACAGAAGTGTGAAATGGAGGTGTCGGCAGGACACCTCCTCTGAATCCGCCCTCCAACCCTGGGGCTCCCCAGTGCTCCTCGGCCTGTGGATACCTCACATCAAGCCTCCAGCCTTCCCTGGCTTCCTCCCTATGTGTTTGTGTCTCTGAGTGGTCCTCCTGCAAGACTTGGTCACACTGGATTAGGGGTGCACCTCACTCCAGGGTTGCCTCATCTTAACTGTCTACATCTACAAAGGTCCCATTTCCAAACAAGCCCACATTCCGGGACACAGGGCTTGGGAGAAAATAACAGCAAAGGCCAGGCAGAGTGGCATGCACCTGTTATTCCAGCAGCTTGGGAGGCTGAGGCAGGAGGACCACAAGTTCACGGCCAGCCTTAGCCACTTGGGAAGGCCCTGAGCAGCTGAGAGAGACCCTGAAGTCTTCTGCAGCCTCCCCAGCATCTCCTTACTCATTCCATCCCTCCTCAGTCTCCACTCTTTGGCCTTCTTCCCATCAGGTCCATTGGCCCCCTCTCTGGCCAGTGTGCACACCTCATGGAAAACCACTTTAAAAATATACTTACTCATCCCAAGTCTTTGTCTTGTCCATCATCTGCCACCCCTGCCTGACCCACCCTGAGTCCTGCTCTGAATGGCCTCTGCTTGTGCCTCGGTTGCCTGAGCTTCCTGGGGCCACGGAGAGTCCCATAGAAACTCCTTGTGGGTCTCCATTCTGTGCGTCCAAACAGGGACTCACAGTGGCACTGCCATCTTCTAACCAATGTTTTGTCATGTGCCAAACTCCTGTCCAATGTCCCCAAGCACCCTGAGCTGTGCTGGCCCCTCACTCTTATCCCTGCACCGTGGATCCACGCGGCAGATCATCCTGACTTCCTTCCTCTGGCTTCTCATCTTTCCTCCTAACCTCGATCCACTCCTGTCTGAAGGAGTGTCCCAGTTCTATTTTCCACCTGAATTCTCCATTCCAGCTTTGTCATTTCTGCAGCCTTTGACCCCTCTTCAGCCAGTTCTTGTACCTTCTATTTATACCCAGGCCCCCCTAAGCCCTATTCAAATGTCAAATGATCCTTTGACCTTTTTAACTCTCCATATTATTTTTCTCATTTACTTTCATTGCCTATATTTTTAAGGAAAATAGATACATGCGTTGCCTTTGCTTTTGTCACCAGTTTGTTAGCCAATGTCCCTGTTGCTGGAGTTACGATTATTTGAAATTTTAAACTTGACTTAGCAATCTTCCTCTTCCTCTTTCTCTCTCACACACCACTGTCTTGGAAATGACACTACGCCCTCCGGCTAATCTGTAATCTCCAGAATCCTTCATTACAGTTTGCCTCCTTCTGGGGGCAGAGGCGGATACAGTGCTGGAAAAGGTTTCCAGGTCCCTGCCCACAAGAGGCTAGCCGTCTGCCGAGGTGGCCACGGGAACACAGAAGAGAAGAAGAACATCACAAATACATTCAGGTTGCAAAAAGTCGACGGAGGTCCACAGGCAGGGGGAGGGGTGCTAACTTGAAATTTGGGGTGTTTCTCCATTGAAATTGAGGGATGAGAAAGTCCAGCCAGGTAGGAGGGAGGGAAACAGCCCCCCAGGCCTGGGGGACCCCAAGGGCCTGGAGGAGGGAGGTGCCAGCACCTTGAGGACCGTGGCCACCGTGGCTCTGTCCTGACAAGTGGGGGGAGCGGATGGGCAGGCTGGCTGGCAGGCAGGGCTGGGTCTTGCAGCCTGTCCCCTGAGTAAGGATTGAAAGCCAGGAGGCAGGACGGTGCCCCCGCCCAGAGCCTGGCCTGGCCTCCCTGAGCACCACGTTCCTTCCTCCAGGACGCTCCTCAGCTTGGAGTGTAGACGCGCTGACCGCACAGTCTCCACCTCTGCTCAGCCCCACCCCACCAGAGCTGCTGGATACATATTTGCTGAATGAATAAACAAATAAATGATCTTTTCTCACTTATCTTTTGATGATTTTGGCGAGGTGGCCTCTCTGAGCCTCAGTGATTGACCACTGGAGTTTGTCTCTACCTTCGTCCCCAGACCCTGTCCCTGTGCTTCCCTCTGTCACAGCCAGCCCAGTGTTCCCAGCTGAGACTCAGCCCTCCAGCCCAGCCTTTTCCCTCCTTGCTCCTCTACCCCCACCCCATGCCCACAAGCATCCTTTGGAACTGCTGGTTTCAGGGGTAAAGCCATTGTCCTCCTCCTTCAAGCTCTGAGCTGTGAGGCCATCTTAAACCCCTTCCTGGCCCTCAGCCTCTGCTGAGTAGCCACCAAAAGAGCTGCCTGATGAGGCTCCTCCTCCCAAGTTCCCACCAAGTTTGCCCCTAATCATTCTTTTAAGCCCTGATTGCATGAGGTTGCTCCGTGGCCTCTCTGCCTCTGGCCTTCTCTCACCCATGTATCCTCCTTTCCCAGAAGCTGTTTTTCAGAACCCCTACTGACCACCCAAGTGCAGATTCGCCATCAGAAACCACCATGAGATGACTGACCCCCCACCCCCGTGCGGCCCCTGCATCTCAGAGGGACTGAACCTTTCCTGTTCCTGATGTTGCCTGTGTCCACCTGTCCCTGCACCTTGATCCACACTTCCTCCTCCGCAAGCCTTCCCTGCTCTCTGCATCACAAACACCCGGATTGGGCCCATTGGTCAGAGCTTATCTAAAATAGCTTTTCCTGCAGGAGGCTTTTCCGTGACGGCTGAACGGGATGTGATCCCTTCTTGCATTGAACACACTGGCTCCCGGTCACTTGGACTCTCCTTCCCGAGTGTCCTCCCTTCATTGGCCCTTTAACCAGTGCATCTCACAGCTCCCTTTGTTCTCCTGTGGCAGCAGGTGGTGGGGATTCCCAGATGTCCCAGAAAGGCCCTGGCTCTGCCACCTGTCAGGTTGTGACTTTGGATAAAGTGATTTCATCTTCCTAAGCCTCTCTTTCCCCACATATTAAGTGGGAATAATATAATAGCCCTACTTCAGGGTTTTAAATGAGAACTAAGTGAAGTAATAAATGAAAAACACTGGGCTCATTGACTACTAGTTAATATGCAATGGTGACTTTTACTTGTTCAGTCATAAAAATTGACAAACTCAATGCCGTGGTTTGTTTACTTGTCTTTTTATCCCACTGGACCATGATCCTAGACAGGGACCCAGCCTTCCATTTGTGTACCTCGCTCTTCTCCACAGCGTCTGGCTCATCAGAGGTGCATAATAGATGCTTGGGGAATGACTCAGTACATTAATGAAGTCCTTGATGGCAGAGAATGTGTATAAATCATTCCTGGGTCCCTTGATGGTGTTTAGCAAAGTGTTTTTACATGGCAGTTGGTTAATTAATATTTTTCAAGTAAATAAATAAATGAATAAATGAATGAGTGCTTCAATTAAAAGTGAAATTTGCTAAATATATGTGGAATTGAAACAAATTAGGAGCTAGGAGAGGACTGGGAGGAAAGGGCAAAAGCTCTGTAGAAACACGGTTCCTTGGTGGACATTTTATTCTTCCTCGGTTTATTTACACAGTCAGTTCCCCCTGGCGTAAGCTGTGTCTTCTGTGTCACCCCTGCGCCCCTCGTCCTTTGTTTTTCTCTTGCATGAGGGATGGAATATAACACATGTATCTGTAGAGGAGGAAGCCGGGTTCTGCACCCTCCTCTGTAGAGAGAGGGTGCATTCCACTGTGAATAGGCACAGAACTGTTTTTCTTGTGCAGAATGGATTTATGCCAATCCATTGCCAAGCTCTGGTCCTGTTCATTTGTGAGTAAAGACAGTGTCAGGGACACCCAGCAGGCTGTGTCCATGGACGGGAGTAAGTGAGACTAACAAGCTTTCAGGAGGACTGAACTTGAGACCTGGCTTGCATTAGCCCAGGGGAAAAAAAACAAAAAAAACCAAAAAAACCTTTAGATGCAGAATCCAGAGAGAGCTGGGGGCCGGGAACGTGACAACTGTATTTCAGTGATTGTGCTAAAACTCCATCCGTTCATTCATTTAATCTTCTTGCAGTGCCCTAAAGGAACAGATAGCTGCTGTTATTGCCTTCCCACAGGAAAAGATAGTGAGGCGTTTATTTGTGTCAGTTTCACGTAGCCAGCAAGGCACTCAAATCCAGACCTTGAACGTGGATGCACATGTGTGTGACTCCAGAACCACCCACAAAACTGAAGCCAAGGTGACACCTTCCGGCCATGGTTTGTGTGAGTGATGACAGGCCCAGGGGTCTGCAAGGGACCCTGCTCTTGGCTGACTCCCTGCATAAGTGCTTTCTATATGCAGCACCAGCCAGGAGGGGAAGAGAGGACAGCAATGGCAAGTCCCACCAGCCATCTGGCCCTCCAAACCCCAAAGGACATGTTGCAGCTATGACAATGTGAGTTTGGTGGCTGTGTGTGGTGTGTGTCACACGTGCACAGCCACATGTAGGTGTGTGGGGGCTGGCATCTGTTCTGGTGGATGCATTGATGAATGTAGGAAGTTCTCAGTTCTGTATCACACTGTTTTAATGGAAATGTGGAGCTTCAGAATTCAAAATGTCTGACATGGTATAGAAACAAATGAACGTGTTATATAATTGTAATGAGATTTGGGATATCTTATTTCATCAATAAAGGGGACAGGAAGGAACTCCACATGCTTTATCTCTCAATATTATCCAGAAATTTTTAAAAGTGGGTTCCAATGAATTCCTAGGCTGCATTGCAACTTCTGATTTTATGGCAGTCATATTTTACAGAAGGCCAGGTACATCTGTAAAGATGGCTGGGGTGCACATGTGCATAGGCTAGGTAAGCCCTTGGCCAGTGTGTAGGTCCAGGGCTATCTTTGTCTATTTTCTGAAGCAGCTTCTGGCCACAGTGGTGACAGGGGCAGAGCAGGATGTAGGAGAAAGCCCAGGCTGTATGATAAACTTTAAACCTTGCTTCTGCCCCTTACTAGCTGTGTGACCTTGAACGACTTATTTAACCTTGCTGAAACTTTGTTCGCTACGCACCTGGGGAGAACACTACATAGCTGTGGAGCACTCTAGCTGTGCAAGTGTACATGGATGGCCCTGAGCACAGTGCCTGCTTGGCACATGGTACATGCTCAGTAAATAGCAGTGACTATGATCAGCTTTTTCTGACTCATTCAAGTTTTTTTCTCCCTTTGCCTTAAATAATTCTTGATCTCAAAATATATAAGGAAACGCAAGTCTCAGCCAACTTTCCCCATCCAAGGACACATGAACTGCCCCTCAGCCATCTGTGATGACCCCCGAGTCAAAGGAATATCTAGCCTTCCCCCTAGAAATCAGGCTTGGGGAATCCAGGTAGCAATGTCTTCTGCATAGCTGGGGTTCATGCTAGTGCCCCCCACTTCCCCTCTTCTCTGACTCACTTTTTCTTGACAAAAAAGACCAAGTGTGAATTTTATGTTTGTGTACATACTCATGTATGTGTGTATGTATGTTTTTTTATTGTCACTATTAGAGCACGGTGTGTCCCTGAATTGCAAAATCAGTGAGTGGGATAGCATTTTAACATTTTGCTTTCTACTCTTCCTTCCTTCCTTCCTTCCTTCCTTCCTTCCTTCCTTCCTTCCTTCCTTTTTTCTTTCTCTTTTCTTTCTTTCCATTGAGGATTGAACCCAGGGGTGCTCAACCACTGAGCTACATCCCCAGCTATTTTTATTTATTTATTTTTTTGAAACAGGATCTTGCCAAGTTGCTTAGGTCCTGGCTAAATTGCTGAGGCTGGCTTTGAACCTGAGATCCTCCTGCCTCAGCCTCCTGAGTTGCTGGGGTTACAGGCATGCACCCCCACACCCAGCCACTGCTTCTCTACTTTTCAAAATGATTTTACAGGCCTCCAAAATTTATTCAGGCAAAATTTCCTTTTAACATTAGAACCAGAATTCATATCAACCTGTAAATGATGATCGTTGACATTGACTTGGAACTTGCTGTATCCCAGGTTGTTAAATTTACTTGCATGTGTTAAACACTCATTGGATCCTGTGAAGCTGAGGATCTGGTTAGTATTCTTTCCCCCTTTCTACAGAGGAGATGATGGGGCCACACAGGCAGTGCTTGTGTCATAGATACATGCACACTTGCACAGGTTTTCACAGCTACATGTGCACTTGCACAAGATATAGAATGAAAAGTGCCACAAAAGTTGATTAGAAAATTAATAACCAAGATTCTCAAGAATCTGAAATTGACTTACACACAATTTGTTTGACAACGTACGGTTCATGTGAAGCTGACTGCACTTCATGGTTCTCACTTTACGCATGAAGAAAATTACATATGGCACCTCGCAGATAAGCCATTGCCTATAAGGTATGGAAGGTGGGCTGAGATGGCAGTCCTGTAGTGGGAACCTCAGTTTTCTTGCCTCATTATTATAAGGATGCCCGAGTAATCGGCACAGGGTCAGGCAGGTAGGTGGATGTGCTGGGGGGAGCTTGGACTCTGATTGCATCTATTTTCTCAGTTGCGTAGGAAGCAGGTTATTAGCTGAGGGCAAGGATAGGGGAGGAGGTGTCAGAGGTTTGAGGAGAAAGAAGAAGGTATGAAATAGTGATCTAGAGAGAGGGACAGTGAACAGACAGGGAAAACGCAGTTTGATCACCCAGCAGTGTTGAGAGCCCACTTGAGGTGAGTGGTCAGAGATTGACAACAAGGCCAATCAGTGTGGTCGCCAACTGCAGTCATTTGTGAGGCTCAGGAATGTTGCCAGGGGTCCTTGGGTTTCAGCCCGTTGGGGGGTTTCAGGCGAGCGTGGTGAGGCAGTGAAGGGTGTGGGAGTCAAGTGGAACAGAATGATTACAATGAATGACAGAATTTAATCTGAGTTAAGTGGGAGAAGAGTACGTGAGGCAGGTGAGGGTCAGGAATATGCTGGTAGAATGAGAGGCTTTGCAGCCTCAGGAGGGTAGAAAATTGTTGTGGCATTTGAAGGAGTGAGGCAGGAAGGTGAGAGATGGGTCAGGTGGTGGAGTTCTTGGATTCAGGACCAAGAGGGGATTGCAGACATTGGCAATGTGGGATATGACATGGAAGGGAGGGTGGGAGACAGGGTCATTAGAGAAGAAAGGTCAAGGAACTGGACGGCTTGAGCATTAAGAACCATCTTAGTGGACACTGAAGTCACCAAAATTATGGAGAAGCATTGGAGAGCCAGCGATCCAGGCTCTGAACAGTGGAGGGAAGGTGAAGTGGATCAGTGTTGGCATGGCTGTCACAAGGAGCAGATGTGGGTAGAATAGTCTGGTGGCGTGAAATAATGGTGCCTCGATACTTTACTGGTCAATGATGAATATGCTACTTTTCCATAGAAAAACTACTCAGTGAATTTGATAATCGATTAACAGACATTTAATAATGAATACAATCACATAAATATTCAATTTTACTTTACACGAGATTAGCATGTTCAAAGGTAACGAAAGTTTGTAAAGTAGACCATGATGGTCACAATTTATTTTTTAAATCTCATGTTAGAAAGGCGTCTTCTATTCACCAAGTGGGAAAGTGAATTGTCATGGGTAATAGCTCATGTTTGTCGAGTTTATTCTATGAGCCACAAGCTGCCTAGCATATACCTGCTCTTGGGATTCCCGGTTCTAATGTGTCCTAGGTAAGCAGAGTCCAAGCCAGTCCACTGGATACCTTTTATCTTAACCACTGAGACACGCCCACCTTATCTAAACTCAACACCCCGTGGCTACATTTCTGTGTTGGCACAAATGCATGCAGTTGGCGCTGCACCTACTGGTCTTTTAAATACCTGACCCCTGAGCTCAATGGGCTCTGAATGCTGCTCTGGAATCTGCATTTAACCACTCAGGGTGTCATTTTACCCACATTTTACCCTCTGAGGTTGTGAGAGGCCAAGTGACTTACTGACAGCTTCACCCAGGACTGAAGCCCAGGCCTGTCCAGCCTCGTTTTTTTTTTTTTTTTTTTTTTTTTTATGACAACAGAATGCATAACAATTCCTATTACGCATATAGAGCACAATTTTTCATATCTCTGGTTGTATACATAGCATAGTCACACCAATTCGTGTCTTCATACATGAACTTTGGATAGTAATGTCCATCACATTCCACCATCATTTCTAACCCCATGCCCCCTCTCTTCCCCTCCCACCCCTCTGCGCTATCTAGAGTTCATCTATTCCTCCCATGCTCCCTCTCCCTACCCCACTATGAATCAGCCTCCATATCAAAGAAAACATTTGGCATTTGGTTTTTTGGGATTGGCTAACTTCACTTAGCATTATCTTCTCCAGCTCCATCCATTTACCTGCAAATGCCATGATTTTATTCTCTTTTATTGCTGAGTAATATTCCATTGTGTATAGATGCCACATTTTTTTATCCACTCATCCATTGAAGGGCATCTAGGTTGGCTCCACAGTTTAGCTATTGTGAGTTGTGCTACTATCAACATTGATGTGGCTGTGTCCCTGTAGTATGCTGTTTTTAAGTCCTCTGGGTATAGACCTAAAGCCAAGTTCGTTATTGAGCACCTGCTACAGGATCCTTTTGCACTAACCTCTGAGGATACACTGGTCCTGACAGCAAGGCCTTCGTAACTGGTGAGGGGAAATGCTGACCAAATATTTAATGTATTAATCACAGCTACAGGTTCTATAAAGAAAACGCAGGACACCACAAGAGAATATGACAAGCGTACACAATATTGTCTTGAAGTGCCAGAAAAGTCCTGTCTTAGGAAATCATTTTTCAGCTGAACTTAAAGGATAATATGCATTATCCAAGTAAATTGGAGGTCAGAGGGGAGGATCCCAGCTGGAGAAAAATCTACAAAGGCCCTGAGGCCCTGAGGTGTCCTCTGAAAACTTTGGGCATGGTTATCCATCATTATCCACATTGTTTTGATAAGGCCACAGGTTTACCAGACAACTCCCAGAACTGGCAGTGATAGGGAAGACAGTAGCACATCACCATCCCCCGTCTTTTCATCGGGGTAAACTGAGGCACTGAAAGGCTCAGCCAGCGCAAAGCTAGAAAAGTCATTTTCCCCATTTCACCCCTCTCCCCTTCCCGCGTGTCTTGCAAACCCCCTTTCTCCAGAAGCACTTCTTAATAAACCTCTGTTCCATCTTTGTCTCACTGCTCCCTTCTTGGAAACACATTTATCCAGTTAAGAGAAGAAACATTGCTCAAAATTTTCTCACATTACATATGGAGATGACATTCTATGCTGGGTCCCCAAAGTGTTGTGAATGGCTGGGCAGAAATTTTGGAATGCTTCTCCCAGAAACTTAGCCTAATGTAGGCCACCAGCAGGCTTGAAAGGATGCTTTGTTATTTCACTAGGAAAAAAAATTATTTTAATTTGTGAAGTGCTCCTGGTGGTGATAGGTGGAGGAATATATAAGTTTAAAAAAAAAATTCCTAGTTTCTAAAAAGCTCATCATGAAACATATGGTTCATCATTGCCTCCAGCTGAGACATTCCCTCTGCATCAGAGAGGATTCAATCCCCCTCCCCAACACACACACATACATAAAACATGGAAACACACATGCACATATACATTCTTGTGGTCTCTACCCCTCCCATCTATCTTCTACGTACCTATCTACCTACCTACCTATCATCTGGATTGCTCCTCTTACCTCCCAGGTGATGTCTTCCACAAAGAAGTCCGTCAGCTGGCATGCTGGCCAGCAACCTCTGAGCAGGGTTTTCTGTGCTCAGTTAGGGGGGCAAATGGGTTAGTTCCTTATCACAGAGCAGCATTTAAAGCCCCCTTGTGCAGAGCGGGAGGAGTCCATTTTGCCCTGAGGGAACATTTATGAAGGGACTGCCCGAGCCCAGGCCTGGCAGGGTGATCTTGTAGGGCTTTTGCTCACTCAGTTGGCTCTAGGTTTCATAGTGGAAGAAATGCCCCAGCAACCAGGAGGAAGGCCAAGCAGCAAATCAAGGCCAAGGTTAACGTGTGGCTCAGCACACCCTCAGGACTAAGGCAGAACATCTGCAACTCTGATGCATCCTCAGGGAGAGGAGAGCTGGGGAAAGAAACTGAATGCTTGGAAATTGTCAGTGATTAGAGTAGACTGAACACACTGTGGGTATTTTCTGAGACAAGAAGAGAAAAGAAATGACAAAAGATGAACCTTATTTCTCGGCATCCACAGTTGTGTGTGCGCCCTGCTGGCTGCTGAACCGCTCCAGAGGGGCTCCTCTGAGCTACACATTATGACCCTGCTTGAGGCAATGGGTCTGAGATGGTTCCTGTGCATGGAGGGCATCTGTAGTTGCCCATGGAGGAGGACGATCTTCAGGGTCTCAGTCAGTCAGAGTGAAAGTCTCCACCACCAACCAAATGACTTCTGGTCCTGCTGATTTCCCCAGACTAACTTGTGAGTGCATTGCCAAGTGCAGGGCGGAGAATGTTAGAGGCCACATGTCCAAGGGGAGACACGAGACAGAGGTTCAACCTCCTGCCCCACATCTGGCCAGACCCCGCCGGGGGGGGGGGGGGGGGGGGGGCTCTTCCGTGGCTGAGCACCCTTCCCACGAAATGCAGCTTGACACTGTGACTCAGTGGAGCCCCTGCTTCTGCTTTCCTCCACGAGCAGATCCAGAGAAGCCAGGTGGAAAGGGCTTCATCTGCTCTTACCCTTCCCCTCGCTCCACTTCAGAACCAAATGGGAGCTGTCATGTGCTGAGATGCTTCTGCTTCCCCGGCCCAGAGGCTGCTCCTGGTGCTGGTCAGACCCAGGAAACGCCAAGCAGTTGTTGGGTAGATCACTCTTCCCTGATGACGAGGAGGGTGGTCTCCCCTGAGGTCTGAGCCTGAGAAGACAGGAGCCAGAGCTGCTGGAGGCCGTCCGCCACGTTCATTAGCCATGTGGAAGAATAAGGCCCCAGTGTAGTGACAGAGCCAAGAAGGGAGAGAACAATGACCTGGCTCCCCGCCTCCCAGAGACAACTTCCCTCTAAGCCTGGATATATGACACGGTGAGGGGCCTCTATCTGGTGAAGCCACTTTGGTTTTCTTACTTTAAAACTCAAGGAACCCTAATATAGAAATCACAGAGACCTCTTTCAGTTGGTCCCAGGTAATCGGCTTTTCCTGTTCCCTGTGGCCTCTCCAGTGAGCCAACCTCCCCCACCACATGTTCCATGCACCCGGGAGGGTTGATCCACCACCCACCAACACGGCTCAGCTCGCGGTCTGGGACTCCACTCCCCTTCTCTTTAACATTCCCTTCTTTTTGTCTGAACCTGGGTATTTCTTCAGAAACACTGTAGATTCCTTTGAGGGCAAGATTCTCTTTGATCCAATTCCTGTTGTCTGGTATCACAGTTCACACACAGTCCTCCCTAACTACTGCTAAACAAGTATGAGTTTCTGTCTCTCTGGCAGATCTTCCCTGACTAATGGAAGAAAATAAGTAAGTTCCCCTTTATTTTCTTGCCAATGCAAATACAACTAATTTCTCTCACCATTTCACAGTACGTTCTTCCCCTTGTCTTTACTTTAGTGTGAACATTGCATAAGTAGCTGCCCTATGACGTGATCACTGGGCAGCAGGTGAGGGAGCACCCTGGTCTCCTCTTCAGCTAAAGCCTTCTGTTGGCATCGTATTTGCACCTTAGGGCCAGGTACTTCTTCCTCTAAGGAAAAACAGGAATCACTCCTTACATAGGATTTATATTTGATTCAAGTAATTCGTAAATTTAACTTAATAAATGCTTTGAAGGCATTGAAGAAACACCAGGTACTGTTCTGAGCATCTTAACTATATTAACTAGCTCCTCCTTTTAACCACCTTGCCAGGTAAACATGTTTGCTACCATCAGCCTCATTCGATAGGTGAGGATGTAGGGACTCAGAATGATTGGGGAATTTGAGCAAGTTGGCACAGGAATTGGTGGCCGAGCTGGACTTCATAATGGGCAGGCTCCTTCCACAGCTCCTGCCCTAAGCACTAGGCCTTGCCCCCTCTACCTGGGATCAGGGCGGGGTCCATGCTGCATATCTGTGCCCTTCCCAGCATGAGTTGACTGTTTTCCAGAGCATCAAGAGTAGGTCTCTTTGACCTTTATAAGCAACATGTGGATGTGTGCATAATAAATGTCTCCAAGCTCATTATTCATTAACTAGGTCCTGGATGCACATTTATTTGTATCATTCAGTGCAGTTAATTATTCACATTGTAATCAACGCCAGTCCTAAGATTTGTCTTCTCAAAATATATTTCCAAACCACATAGAATCTGTGCCAAGAATTCACTCTAATTACACATCGTACCAGTTTTGAATATTAGAGATGACTTGAAGGCAAAATGTGTGTTATTTAAAAGTATTCGACTTAGAGTAAATAAATGTGATTCTCTCCAAAAAAGAGGAGACAAAGTTGCATGTCCCTTTTCTCTTTTTATTGTCCTTTCTAGATGTCTGAAAGCATATGGATTAAATTAATGCCTATTTTTATTTGCCCATAAGCTATCACTTACTATTAAGCAGAACAGAATCAGATGCAAACCCTACTCTGTGGATTCACCTCCAGTAAACAGAACTAACATAAAGAGCATCTGTGGGGGCACTGATTCTTCCGTGCAAGGGTTATTCAGAGTAGCATTTGGGAACATTTTGGAGCCTTGGGGTATCTCTAGATCAAATCTCAGGAATAAAGTATTTATAAATAGTAGGCATTAAAGTGAACCCATTCATCCTAGCTGCTCCTTTATATTGCTCCAATGGCCTCCCCTTATGACTATTGACTCCCAGGAGGAGGTAACTAGTTGGCTGGTTGATGGTTTAAGTTGATGGTTCTGAACCCTATTGGACCCAATACTATTTTTCAGCAAATATTTTTAATCTCTTATCATTCTTAAATAAAATTCATAAATAATAAAATCCATATGCACAAAATTTCAACAAATAAATATGCTTAACAGTGATTAAAGGAGGAGAAATAATAAGGTAATTTACAGAGCTGGGAACGTAGCTCAGTGATACAGGGCTTGCTTAGCAGGTGCGAGGCTCTCAGTTCCATCCCCGGCACTCGGCCCCCCCAAAGAAAGTAGTTTATGATGATATAATAACTATTTTAATTTGTAAACACTCTGTTGCGATAGAATAAATAATAAAGTTGGAAGCCATTTGCAATACAAAATCGCCAAAATGTAACATATACTTCAGAACATGATATGTATAAGAGCAACCGAGACTAATGTGGCTGCATTGTGAGAGGACCCCAGCGATTATACAATGTATAATCTTCCATTTACATACTAGTTATTTACCTGAAAATTCATCTTCTTCACCTTTAAAAGTCTGCCAACTATTTTGTGTTTATATGTAAATGGAGTTATCATCTGGGCTCAGGTCATTATAAGCAGGTTTTCAATACTTAAGGAAATGACTATAATGGCATTTGAAAGCTTGTAGGATGTGGGAAATTTTCCAGAGCTCTCCTGAGCCATCCTAGCCCTTCCTTCCAAATGTAAGTAATGCCCACCTGTCATGGTGTCATCCGAGGACATTCCCATACATTTCCCCAAATGACCTCGACTGGGTGATACCCAGGTTAATGCCTAATATTAGATTTAGCCCCAAATAATAACTGTACCTTCTTCTCCTGACTTTGTAATATTGGAAAAATAAAGGAACTTCTACAGTAAAATCCTCAATAATTGGATTAGTTTTAAGACTGTAAGTTTCAGGACTCTGAGGACTAAGGCCCTCCAGTATGCATAGCAGCTCAGTACTCAACACAAGTTCTGGGCTTCACTTGGTCTTGTTTGCATGAGCAAATAATTTTGGGTTCAGATATCTGAGCTAGTAACCAGATAGCTACTTTTCTACTTTCTAGCACATGTGGTAATACCTAGGAAGGCTTATAGTTATTTAATAATTATTTTAAAATACTATTTCAGTTGTTTGTTTGAAGGAGTGACATTAAAATGTTTGAGGATGTTTGGAAGTTATCAAGAACCCTGAATCCTCAAGCCCTTTTAAGTAAGGAGAGAAAACACATTGGTGGCCTTGTGTGAGCAGTGGCCCCTGACCTAGGAGGTTTGCTGAATCTTTGCAGGGCTCTGCGGGACAGCTCTTCTTGACCCTGTCAGACGTTGCCTCCATGGCAAAACAGGGTTTGAATCCAGAACTGCCCAGTCCCAAAGGTCTCCCTCAAGAAACCTCATATCCCTTCTTAAGCAGAACAGAACTAGGTTTCTGCAAATGTCCATTTGAAGGACCATCAGTATGGCTGGGTGAGCTCCCGCTTAATATTTCCTCTGTGCACAGTTTCTTCTGTGCACAGTTCCAGTAGTCATGCTATTACATTCTGCTTTCCTAACGGCTCAGAGATTTTTACATTGAGCCTGTTCCTGGTCAGATTCTAGGATTCCAGGTCACGCAGGCTCACCTTTGTAAGTATCCTGAGGGTGGGAACTGTGTCTTCTTCATCTTTGGGTCTTTACCATCCAGCATGGTGCCTGGCACGAAAGGAGTGTTCGTTGAGTGGAATTTAATTGAATAATGTTTCTCCTTTTAGGCCTTGGCCTTACACAATATTTCAGCGAGGCTTTGACCTGGTTTTGGGAGAGCAGCCCTCTGATAAAATATTCAGGTAAGTGGTTGATTGTCTAGGGCTGATGGCCCCGTGTCCCACTTCCCTCCGAACTCCCTTTCCTAGCAGTAAAACTATAAAATGGGAAACAACTAGAGTTGTTCTGCCCACCTAGCAATACAAGCACTTGCCCCCCCAAGCATGCGCAGTGACAGCAAGGACCACTTAGAAGTCGGATTGTGTTTGAGGCCTGGTTTCTTTTCTCACCAGCTCTGCGAACCTCAATAATTTACTTAACCTCTTGGAACCTCCAGTTCCTGCACTTGTTAAGTGGGGCTTTGTTACACGTCTGGCGAGATTATTGTGAGGGATATACGAGATAATGCAGGGAAGGTCTCTGGCACAGAAACTGGCATAGAACGGGCAATTAATGTCAGTTTCTGCCGCTCTGTTCCGCATCTAATTTGCACCTTCCTCATAGAGACTTAGATTATTCAAAATTAATCGCTCCCGCCCCTGCCTCCCTTTTTCTAAACTCTACCTCATCATTATTTTCTTTTATCTATTGCCCTCCTGATCAGAGTTGATGCTTCTAGTCCCTCCCAAATCTCTACCAGCATATCTGTGAATAGCACATATTAGAAAGGCCCACCAGCCCAGGGAGAATTTGGGTGCCAGCCGTGAACTATTGGATTTCCATAAAGCTGAATTCACAGCAGGAATACAAGCTCATGTCCCGTCTCAGATCTTAGACTTAGGACATGTCAGTCTGTTCCTTCACTTAACGTACATTTGCTAAGAGCCAGAGATTGAACTTGGCCTGACAGTGTGGACAGGAATAGAGCCCCTCCATGAGCCACCCTGCTAGTAGACAAAGGGAACAGTCCTGCACTAGTGGCTGATGTCAGAGGATGAATTCCACCTCCGCATGCGTTGTTGGAGAAATGGTGATCCACATGGGATGGGGCAAATCAAGCCTTCCTTCCTTCCTTCCTTCCTTCCTTCCTTCCTTCCTTCCTTCCTTCCTTCCTTCCTTCCCCTGAGGTTTGCTCATGCACTACCACCTCTTTGAGTCCTTCCCCAGACCCTCCCTGTGGGCTATTCCTGACTTAGGTGTTCATCTTTGCTCCTTTGCTGGCCTCTGGAATTCAGACCTCTTTAAAGCTTCTCCTGTCCCTGCAGGGAGCGTGGGATTGGCAGGCTTGACCCGGGCAGGGTTCTCCTTCAGCATGCTCTTGGCTACGTGTGGATTTCCAGAACTACGTCCTCAGAGGGCCTCTCCTTGCCCTTTGCTCTCCTGAGGGTCTTTCCCAAGGCAGCTTGGGTCATGTAATGACATTGGCTACAGGCTGCTTTTGAGTATTTGTGCTCTAAGAGATGTCAGCTGAGATGTCACCGTCCTCGGACTGTGACTTGGTCATTTAAACTTTCCAACAATGATTTACCATTTGTGACTTTTCCCTTCCTTTTTCCTACCGCTAGTCTTCCAAGGCCTTCGAAGGGCAGTAACGTAAGGCAACGGGGAAGCAGGTGGAGTTTTGCTGATTAACATGCTCAGGTTCCCTGTTCCCTAAAAGCTGGTTCTAAAGAGGGCTTTTAATGAAATTGCTATTAGGGCAGAAGTTGCCCGAAGCTGTGTTTCCATCCCCACAAACACTGTTTATGTTTTGTACACTCGGCTGCCAGCTGGATGGGATACCTAAGTACTCGAAGGCGGGCAGTTATGTAGTGTAATCCATGAGGTCAACCAAATCAGGATCCACAGGGTTCAGCAATAAGTGATTACTTGTTTTCGTCCCTAATATGACAATAACTAGTCTCTCAAATGGAAATCATAGGTTGTAGTGTGCTTATTTTAGGACTCAGAAACTTTATTCAAAACTTCTCTGGAATCTGAGTCAACCACCTACCAATGGCTACTCTGGAGGGGTCTCTGACCTGGTCAGTGTCTGTAGTGGGCTACTTGCCTGCTGGCCTGCTCACTCATGTCTTAGTGTCCTGCTGAATTCCAAGCCAGTGCACATGTCTCTGAACCATCGAGTAAAACTGAAGCTCTGATATTCAAATCTTTCCATCACTGAGTGTCAACGTCAAACTCTTTTGAATTAAGCTGCTCTTCTCATTTGGAACCTTCTGTTCCTAATCAAATCTGTCTGCTACCTGATCCACTGCCCCCAATAACTTGAATATCACCTCTTCTGCACATTTTCTCATACACTCTCCTTTAATAAGAAGGCATCTTGTCCTCCTAATATTAACATTACCCTTTTTCATGGTGTAGACGAACTCTCTAACCAGTCATTTCTTGACCCCTACTTGTGCAAAATCCTGTTCCAGATGCTGTAGATATGACCAAGAAAGGCCCTGCTTTCAAGACTTTATAGTTTAGCCAGCACCGTGGAGCAGGCCTGCAATCCCAGGTAGAAGGAGAGCAAATTCAAGGCCAGCTTCAGTTACTTACCAAGATTTCAGCAACCTAGCAAGGTCCTGTCTCAAATAAATAAATAAAAAGGACAAGGGAATGTAGTAGCTCAGTGGTAGAATGTCCCTGGGTATTAATAAGGAAAAAAAAATGAGTTTATAGTCTCATCCAGGAAGTGGTCTCTACCTCTAGTCCTGTGAGACTGTCCTCCTGTTTGCTTTAAAAGGACAATGACCGTACCCAGTACAATCCAGTTAATTAAAAAGTTCAGAGAGGTGTGGCTGAGGCTGGGGAATGAATGCTTTTTAAAAGCACTGCGGGGATTCTAGTCCATAGCCAGGATTAAGACATACTGCTCCACCCTCCTGCAATCCAGGACCATGGCACAATTCACAACTTTTACCCCTCCAAATTCCTATGACTTTGATATTTACTGGTCAATTACTCTATTTCAGATTTATTTTTAATTTGCCTATTTGTTTCCCAATGAGGTGGTTATCTTCTTGAGCGAAGGGGTGGCACCCTCAAGGGCTCTTAGGGTTTAAAATCTAACACATAATTTTGAATAGCCTGCCTTCAGTAGCTATCTACAGTTGGTATTTCAGGCATTTCCCAAGGACTTGAAATCAGATTAGGAAATCTGATGCCCAACCCAACCTTGGAAATCTGCAATCCCAGATAACTCCAAACTGCAACTCCAAACTAGACTGGGAGGGTCCACAAGGACCCCCGGCCCTGCAGCTGAATCCTCCCATCAAACCCATCCAATATGGCACCCTCACCTCATTCCCATAGACTGTGGTGGTGAATCAAATTCATCTCTCAGAGGCCTTCTTCCCAAGTGTACCTGAATCCCTGGGAACAATATCTCATTTTGAAACAGCCTGCTCTGGGAAAGAGTGAAGATGTCAGGTTGAAGCTATTTATCTGTTTTTTATTATGTTTTTTTTAATCTGTTTTCCCACATTCTGTTCCATGCCAAGCCATGGAGAGAGCACAGGCTGATTCAATCCAGTGCTCTCTGGTGAATGTTTGCCTCTGAACAGAAATCTCAGGCTCTGCTCAACAGACCATGCAGCGTGCAGCTGAGCCATCACTACAGTGGTCTTCACCAGCTGTCCCCAGAGAAGGCCCAACTTGGGAGAGTGCTGGAATTGCCCACCTACCTTCTGTTTGGTGGTTTGGGGAGTCATTCCTGCCAAATCTTCATGAATGGGGGACAGATGAAATTTCAGGACACAGCTTTTCTCTGACAGCATATTCTATATTTGGCGTTTGGAGTTACTCAGTAGATTTTGCAGATGAAAGAAAGCTCTAGAATCTCTTAGGCATGAGCCAGCATGAGCTGGAAAGCTACTATGACCATACCTAAGAACTGGACCATCCTCATCTTTCCCACTGACCAAGGGGTGACCTTGGGGAGCTACTAACATTGTTAGAATATCAGATGATGAGTTGGTAAGAGGGGTCAAACTGACAGGGCTGTCAGGAAGCTAAACAGGGCGTTTTGCTGGGGCTGTCCTCTGCCATCCTGGGGAGTCATCCTGATTAACAGTGATGGACACAGGAAAAGACAGGTGCAGTCCAGCATCTCAGGGGCAGCAAGGACTCTGTGTAAGGTGGACAGAGGACACTCCCTTGCTCAGCCTAAGGTTGAGGGTCAAGGTTCTGGGGGAATTTCTGGAAGGGTTGTGACTTTAAACTAAGTCTTAACACGAATCAAATTCAGGAGAAGAAAAAAGGGAATAAAATCCAGAAGAAAGAATGTTAGGAACAAAAGAAAAGAGATGAGAAATTAGGAAGCCTTGAGGAAGCACCGTGGGCATTGCAGGAGCAGAGTGAAGTGGTTTTGCAGAGAGGAGCTAAAGATGTAGGTGGGGTGATGTGATGCCTTTGGGGGCTTGGACTTTGCCCCCTGTGTGTGGGGTGCCATTGCACAGTTGGCTTTGGGGAAAACCATGGTTTGTTTTTCCCTATGACTATATGCAAAGGAAAAGGGAAAAGAGAGATAAGAATCTATACACTCCCTTCTTCCAAAAGAAAAATGAACCATCAGAAATGTACTAGAACTGCCAACAGTTTCCCAAAATCTTACATAATCAAAACAAAATTATAATTTCAAAGCCAAAATGGAAAACAAATACCCATCTTTGTGTCCAATGAACTGCTTCATCCCGGGTACCATTCACTTGTGTAAACATTCTCTGTGGAACAATATATTATAATACAACAGTGTCCTGACCAGAGCCTGCTTTAGTATAATGTTGCTGGCTCAAGGACCCATTGTGGAATGCAAAGTGAAATCTTAGGAATTCTTGGAAACTGTTTCTTTCAACCCACAGCACCCTTAAGTCTCAGATTCCAGGCATGTTGGAGGCCATCGCTAGCCCTGAATCTGCTCCTTGATATTTCAGATGAAGTATGTGTGTGTGTGTGTGTGTGTGTGTGTGTGTGTGTGTGTAAATGTGCTGCTGTGTCTCCAGTTTCACTAGTTGATCCACAACAGAATGAAGCTTGGGTGTTTTGGTCCCCTGAGTAATGGGCTCAGCTCCCCTGGTGCAGGCCCCTCGGGCTCACGCCCAGCTCCACCTAATACCTGGTGCCCCTGGGGGTGGAAGGAGCCATGCCTCCTGCAGGTCAAGAAGCATCTTTGATGGCTCCCAGCAGGTCAGGGGAGTAGAACACTGGGAGAAACCCCCCCAGTCCTGAACACACCCCTTACCTGGAGGTTTTGCCTCTCTCCTAGGAGTCCCTACAGTTACGCTGTCACCTGTCTTCTCCTCTTGCAGCTCTGGTGCCAAGGGTTGTCTGTCAGGGTGTGGGTGGAAATGGCTTAGGGAGCATGCTGGGTCTGTTCTGTGGCCAGCGTCCTGGGGAGGGCTACGGCACTTTTCATAAAAGCTCTGAAGCTTCAGTCTGCTTTCCTGGCATCTCAGGCAGCCCAGGGTGGAGAGAACACAGGGGGTAGGAGGGAGAGAGGAGCGGGGTTCTGCAGGGTGCTGTGACCAGCACGGCACTGGTTCTGCTTAATTGTGCACCTCCTCCCTTTTCCAGGACTGCCCCAGCCCCGTGAGGTCCCACCCACACTGGCTTTTATCCCACAGACTATTTCTGACTGTGAACACAGAGCATTTGAAAGCCTTTGAAATGAAATGAATGAATAAATAAACAAATAATCTCTCATGGTTTCCTTAAGCTCTCCCTTGAAATGCTGATTGATTCTTTTATTCCTTTTAGCCCTTGTTATAAGAATAAGAACACCCAAACCTTCCCTGTTTCCCCAGGGTTAGCACCGTTTGCTAAGGTGTGGGTGGGAGGGCGGAGAATAGACGGGGCTGTGGGGCTGTTTGGTTCATTTGCTCACCCCTCTCTTCTCCTCCCTGGAGGCTCCTGGCTTCAGGCATCTCTGTTCCTGTCACAGAATCCAGAGAAGGGGCGCTTTCCTCCTGTCTTCTCCTAGTCAGGGTTCCTCCAGGCACGAGGAGAAACCATGGCTACCACAGTGGGTGTGCAGCCCCAGGCTGAGGAGGGTGGGAGGCCTCCTCTCTCTCTCCAATTAAACCGCTTCCAATTATATCTGACTTAATACCGGGGAAGCCCGGCTTTAAACCTGAAGAAGGCTGAGGCTCACGTTTTGTGACTTGATGAGAGCCACTTTTAATATCTGGTGAATGGGCTCCATGATCAGTCCTCCAGCCAGATGGCCAAGTGAGCAGGAGCAGGCCCTCAGCCTCCCTCTGACTCATGGGTCTCTTCCACGAAAGGCAGTCCACCCTCTTCTCTGAAGAGGGCCGTGGGGCTGAGTGCCGAATCCCCGCATGGGGGTGGTGATCCTCCAGCCTAACCACCTGGTGCTGTGTCCCTGCAGATTCACCTACACTCTGGGCGAGGGCATGTGGCTGCCCCTGAGCAAGAGCTTTGTGATCCCGCCAGCAGAACTGGCCATCAATCCCTCCGCCAAGTGTAAGACCGACATGACCGTGATGGAGGATGCGGTGGAGGTCAGGTGGGTCTGGCTTCAGGGTGCGGACGGAGGGCCCACCCTTGGCCTGGGAGGCAGAGTGACAAGTGACCTGAAGGTTCTAGGTGCTGGGAAAGAAGGCACCTCAAGCCGAAAGGAGAAGTTGGCAGGTTGCCTTTAAATTCCCCGCACGTGGTGCCAAGATCTGCTTTTTATCTGGGTCAATATTGCACACCCCAAGGCTCATTCACTGGAAGAAGACATAAAATTAGAGTTTGTAAGCACTTCCCACATACCCCAAGGACTGACAGGCAATAAAATGTTAATGTCCTTGCCTAAGTTTAGACTTCCTTCTTTGACCAGGCGTAGCTTTGGCTCATTTCCCAGATGTGGAAAATGCCCATAATTTGTTAGTTCAGGCCTCCTTGTGTGGTTGATCTTTAATTTTATAAGTGCAAAGCCAGGCTTAGTCCAGTTGACCAGTAGGAGATGGAAGGTAGCACCACTGTGGCTCCTAGAAGCCCCTTGACTCCCACTCTTTCTCCCTGCAGAGAGGAGCTGATGACTTCATCCTCCTTTGACAGCCTGGAAGTTCTTTTAGATTCCTTTGGGCCAGTGCGAGACTGCAGCAAAGATAACGGGGGCTGCAGTAAGAACTTCCGCTGCATTTCCGATCGCAAGTTGGACTCCACTGGTTGCGTGGTATGTCTGTCCTGTTTGGAGGGCAGGGAGGGAAGGCACAGGGTGAGCACAAGGCAGAGGGACACACAGATGACAATGTGCTGTGACCCCAGTGGTAACCACCACCTAGTGCAGGTTCGGAATTTTCTCTTGATAGGGCTGAGGAGCTAAGCCCTAGTCCAGTATTTAAGAAGTCCTTAGGGAGCACTCAAATTGTATAGCACCATTCTCTCCAGTCTTATAAAATAGTTGGTGAGAACTATTTGAGAACTAACTAATCGCTTTTGTATAACATCGATTCCAAATATAATAGGAGATGTCTGGAGAGACCTACCTACAGGTAGAGCAACGAGATGAATAAGTTATGCCAGAAATGGTAGAGAAAAATATAAATAAAAATGTCCGAAACCCCAACAGTGACGTGCTACTTCTCCACAGCGGGTTTCTGCTTTGTTTTCAGCTCTGCAGACTTTGGCTATCCTTAAAAATGGGATGCCGTTCCCTGGTAGGACTGTTTGGGCTGGAGTAGACCAAGCTCTCTGCGGGCATGAATATGAAGACTATAGTGACCGTGCTGGCGGATGAGGCAGGACAGAGGAGGCCGTGCAGGCTGGTTCCTTGCTGTTGGTGGCTCTCACCCATTGACACGCTGATCTGTGTCCAGCCCCACCTCCAGGGAGGAGAGGGATCAGGACAGCGATAGCAAGGAAGACACACCAAGGGGAACAGGGGGGAGGGAGAGTCAGCCATTGAGATGCGTCACTCCGTCTTGTCACTCCATCCTGTCCGGAAAGGCCCAGGAGCTTCCCCGTGCCCCGCCTCGCTCCAACCTGGCAGCCGTGCTGTGAGGGGACCCAGAGCTGGGGAAGCTGTGAGGACCCTGAGTCGCTGCCATCATCACCCATCTCTAGCACCTGCTCTGCTCAGGGAGCTGCTCCTTATCAAAGACGAATATGAACCTGGCCTCTGGGGTGGAGGTATCCCAGCCCTGAGGCTCCCCAGACTGTTGCCATGTCCCAGCCCTGATTCCCCCGAGAAGGAGAGAGCACGATGGAGAGAAGGGAAAGAGAGAGCCGTGGGCTGGGAGGAGAAGCCAGCAGGGGAACCTAGGAAGGGCCAAGAGCAGAGGCCTATCAGGAAAAAGATCAGAAATCGTGCTTGCTAGGTCATGTCTTCTTCCCCGGCAGCCAGGAGGTGAGCTGGTGTCCCACAGTGAGCCCACCCTGGGCAGGTCCTCACCCTGTTAAGCAATGAGCGCTCCAACCTGTGGGGTCCCTCGGAGATGCTTTTCACTGTCTGATGGGACTCTGCCTTTCTTCATCCAGACTTCCACCTTTCTTCCTGATTGCTCTCTGGAGTCATTCTAAGTGCTTTCTGGGCACATGCCGGCTCCTCCTACACCACCCCCATAGGTGTTTAAGCATGCACTACACACACACACGCACATGCACACACACATGCACACACGCACACAGGCACACACATGCATACACAGGTGGGTTCTTCCTCTCTTGCTAATTCTTTGCCCGACCCTGGCCCCTCGGGGTGTGTTTGCCTGTAAGCCCTCCTCTGGTGCTGATCCTAGCCCCTTTCACTTGGCGTACAGTTGAGCGGATGGAGTTCTGCACTTTCCCCACTGATCTGCGAGACAGACTAGCAGGAATAGTTCTGATGAATATGCATTCGCGATAAAGCTGCTGCATTTTAGAATTGGAGCCGCTGCAGAAAGTCACTCAATTATACCAGTATCTGGCATTTGCATAATACTTTGAAGTCACCAGTCCACGTGGCTCTGGAGGAAGAAGCGGGGCTGATTGGTGGACGTGTTCCATTTGGTTCCTCATTGGCTGCGATGCGGATGGTCCCTGAGGCAGGACGGATGCACTGAGAGCTGATGTGCTTATGACCCTACTGAGAAGAAGATGAGGGACTTGACTTTGAGCCTGACCTGACCCCACTGGGCATCACACTGTCCTCAGGCCCTGGTGTGTTAGTGGAGGAAGTCCCTTGTCATTGGAGCTAGACCCCAGCTAAGTCTGGCCTCCTAGCCCTTCTCCATGTAGACACTTCCGTCCAGTCCTGGGTGCCGCTCTGAAAGGCTTCCCAGGAAAAGCATCTTTTATCCTTTCTTGAAAGGAGAAAGAGACAGGAATGAGAAATGCTGACTCTTCAGGAACCTGGGGAAGGGCAGGTGTGGGAAGGTGAGCAGGAGCACACCTGGATGTTTCTCTGATTTATTTCAGACAGGACAGGTGGGATTCGTGCTGGGGTACAGGGGCTGCTTCCCTTCTTTCCAGGAGAGGGGGCACGTTTTGGTTATGCATGGGCTTCCACAGGGTTCACTGGTGCCCAGTTAATCGCCCTGTGGCTTATATAACCTTTGAGGACAGGAACCAAATACCCATGAAAAACACAGTCTGTATAAACCATGATTGCTCCATTACAAATCAGAGTGCTCTCTAAGAGCTGGGGACCTCGGAAGTTCCAGGAGGGTCCCCAGAGCATGGCTCACTGCCACTGCTGGTGACCAAATCTTACCCATTGTTTTTAATGTTCAAGATGGGCCATGGTCCCCACCCATGAGGCCCAGAGCAGCAGTTCTGTATTCTATAGAGCCCCAGGGGGCCCTTCCAGGGTGCTATATTATCATATTCCTGCTTGAACAATTGCAAGAATTTTAGTGACTTAAAGCTACACAACTTTAGCATCTTACAGCTCTGAGGATGAGACTCCCCTGTGGCTCTCACTGGGCTAACATCGAGGGTCACCAGGGCTGTCTTCATTGCAGGAAGATCTAGGGGGCAACCTACCCCCGTGCCTTGTCCACCCTCTGGAGCCCACCCACATTGCTCTGCTTACGGCCTACCACTCCATCTTAGGGTCAGCGGCACTGCCTTTCCCTGACTGCTCTTCTGAAACGTGCCTCCTTCTCTCTCCCCTACTCTGCCTCCCTCTTCCACTTCTAAGAGCCCAGAATAATCCCTGCATTTCAAGATCCTTAACCTAATCACATCTGCCAACTCCCTTTTGCCATGAAAGGTGATATGATCACAGGTTCCTGAGATTGTGCTAGAGATAAATCTGGGGAACCCTCTGCAGTGGGTGGCAGGGATTGGAGTAGGTTGGTAGATGGGACTCCCCACTCCCAGCTTTAATGGGTATCTTCATTTGGGTGTCTTCATTGTTTTTTTAATATTTGTTTTAATTAGTTATACAATGCAGTAGAAGCACTTTGATACATCATATATAATGGAGTATAAGTTCTCTTTCTTCTTGTTGGCCCTATAGTTATATATAGGGTAACAATGTCTAATCAGTCTACCACCCTTCCTACCCCATACCCCGTCCCCTGCCTTCAATCCCCTCTATCTGATCCAAAGTAACTCTGTTTTTCCCTAGCCCCACACCCACTGTGAATTAGCACCCACATATGAGAGACATCATTTGGCCTTTGGTCTGGGGGCTTGGCTTATTTCACTGAGCGTGACGGGTGTCTCCAGCCTTACCCAGCCTGCCATTGAGGTGCACTGGGAAACTTGGTTTGAAAGTCTGAAAATGATTTCCTGTGGTACCCCAATAAAAGAAAAAAAGAGAAACGCAAGGCCAGTGTTCCTAAAGCTCCTTCCTCTTCTTCTCACTCATCCTGAAAGGGTCCAAACTTAAAAAAGAAAAAAAGCCTTTTCTTTGTAAGATGTGGGGATGTGCTTGATGGCAGGCCGTGTCCTTGAAGGGGCTGGGGTGGGGGTGTCCTGTGTGTGGAGCATGTGACCTTCCTGGCCACAGCACTGTGCTCTAATGAGCTTTGAATTACCCAGTGACCTGCTGCCCTTCCCTCCACATGTTGTCCACAATGGCTGCCCACAGACTGTATCATTTCACCTTTCCCAGGGCACACATGTGAGGAGGCCATTACCGATCTCCCTCCCTCCCCCCACTCTTTCTCTCTCTCTCTCTCTCTCTCTCTCTCTCTGACAGTAAGCAGTTAGCCTCAGAGGCTTCTAGAGAACTGGGGGACGGACGGGAGCTGTCCCAGCCTGACATAGACATTGAACTCCATCAGACTTTTCCCCTTGGGAGAAGTGTTACAAGGCTTGGGCCTTCTCGTCAGAAAGTTGGGAAGATCACTATTTGTGAAAGGAATAAGATTGCCAGCCAGTAAGAGGGAGCCTCTGTTGGGTGGGAATGGGGCTGCGTGTTTGATGGACATCCAGGTAAGGTGCTGCAGGGATCAGTCCCTCTCCTCCCAGGGGCCCCGAACAGGCTCCCTGCCATCACTCACCGTCACCGCCAACAGCATCCACTTGGTAACCTGGCGCTGAGGTGTGTGTGTCTTAGGCTCAGGAAGATCCCACCAGCCTCCTCGGTGATTAATCAACCAAAATCATCAGTAGGAAAAGAAGGAAAAGAGGGCAAAGAAAAAGAGTTGAATGGGGAAAACCATTTTAATCTCATTAGCTAATTATGCCTTCGACCAGTGATAAGTCAAGAAGCTGTGAGCATCTCGTGGAAGATGATTAACCTTGTGTATTTTAGAGGTCACAGAAATATGAGCTCATTTATTAGGACTTCTTGAAGAGGGAGGGCTGTTGTCATAATGAATGGAGTTTTCTTCTTAAGCCTGGAGTTTATAAAATCCCTGGGACTGCTGGATATAACCTATGCAGAGAGCGGTTAATGCATGACTTTAGGGGCCCTCTCCTGACCAACAGTGCTCTCTCAAGGAACACGTGGAGGGACTGTCCACAGCCAGGAGGAGAGAACAGCCCAGTCCTTGCAAACAGATAATCCAAGCTCCTTCTGGAGGCAGGATTTGCTCTGACCACTGGGCTCTGGCTGCAGTGACTTCTAGGAAGAGGGGCCTGGTTTGGAGACATTAGCTTCTTCATATTTATAGAGTCTGAGGAAACCACAATGTAAGTATAACAGCAGAAGGAAGATTCATCAAAAAAAAAAAACCACAAAAACCAAAAATGTATACCATGGGAAGGTTGATAGAGTAACTCCTTGCAGAGGGGGTCCTCTGATTCCAAGGGTTAAGAAGGAAACTCTACTTCTGCTTCAGCCCTTTTTCCCCTGGAAAGTCTTACTCTGAACTGTAACCCCAGTCTGCTATGAAGGTGCAGTAAAGGTAACGTGTATGGCCTTCAACACCATCACCCTGGACAGTTCATAGTGTTTTGCCCTAAAATATTTGCACCCATATATACATATGTGTGTGTGTGTGTGTGTGTGTGTGTGTGTGTGTGTGTGTATATATATATATATAGAGAGAGAGAGAGAGAGAGAGATATCATGTGCACTCACCTGTGACAAGAGTGAGAAAGACAAAGAATATTGGGTTGACTTGAGAATATGTTCCAGGAACTGCTTAAAACAGTGGAGCAACAAACCCACAGGGTTAATTTACCTGGTTGACACATTGGCTTCATTTCTTTATCTCACCTGGGAAGCAGGATGGATGAATGGAAGATGACACATGCAGGTTCTGGGGTCAGACAGATCCTGGCCCAGAGTCTGCTTTGCCATGTTCCACCACTGGGACCATAAACAAGCTACTTAGTCTAATTTGGCTCATCTGTAAAATGGGGAAGACAGAGAACACCTGTGTCATTGGGACTGAAGATAATAGATGTAGGTGAAAGAATTGCTTGATTCTGGAAAGCTGTGATGGTTACTTTTAGCTTTGTTTATGAGGACAAAAGATATATATATATCCAACTTGTGTAAGGCAGCTTACACTGACTTCTCTCCAAATCTCCTGAGAGACCATGAATATCAGGTGGTCATCTAGGCACTAGGGCCAGGCAAGAAGTGGACTTGCCAGGTTCAGAATTCTGGAACAAAGCCTCCAGCTCATGTTTCATTCAGTGAAGTATTTGTCAAAAACCACGCTTGATGGAGCATTCTGGACAAAGGCAGGTGGTGGGGAAGATGGGGAGTCCTGGCTGGTGGCTGAGGTAGCTGGCTGGTGAGAGGTTGAGCCATGTGAGGTGAAAGAACAGGAGACGGGCTAGACGGGCTTCATCTCTGCGTGATGGCTTCTGGCAAGCTTAGTGGAAGGAAAAAGCAAAAACAGAACTACCGGGGCAGCCCATTTAATTCCATTCGAACTCTGTGTTTCTATCCCAGAATCCAGAATCCACGCCTGGACAGCCAGGAAGTGCTGAAGCCAGCTCCCTTCTGGTGACACATCTGGCCTAACAGCTGGGTGGCCAAGGAACTTGATGGGTGGAGGGGCTGGCGGACCTGGGGTGTGAGCCCCAGCTGCCTCCTTTGCTTGTTTACCATCATCAGGAACATCTGGGTTCCCACAGCAGGGGGCAGACCTTGGAAACTTCTTTAAATACTGTGGCCTTCCAGCACTCCAGCTGCCTCCAAGGGGGGAGAGGTGAAGAGCCAGGCTGGGGGTCTGGCAGGCCCACAGGGGGTCATTTGTTTGGTAAATTGCAGAATTAGTGTCAGCAAACAGTGCACATCCTGCTGTGATCTTTGACTGGGAAAGGAAGGGGAGAGATGGGTTTGCAGAGGCTCCTCCGCAGCAGCTCTAGACCAGCAAGATGAGGTGCTTGGCTGCCAAGAGAAAGAGCAAGCCGCAGCAGGGAGGAAGGGAGGTGTTTCACACGGTTCCACCAAGTTCTGAAAGTTTTGCTTGGGTTTGGTTTTGGTGAAGTGTTTGTCACTAACAGTGTGTGTATGACACAGTCATTAAAAGCCCAACCTCCAGAGTCCAAGATGCATAGATCTCCAGCTCCCCACCCACTCCAGCTGCTTGAGCCTGGGCAAGTCATCCCCTCCTCCCAGCCTGTTAGAAAGGGCCAGCTCTAGTGTAAATGTGCAGATGATGTTGCACAGGAGGAGAAGCAGGATGGCAAAAGAGTCATCAGTTTAAAAGGGAGCCCAGTGTGAGGAGGGGTTCATGAATTAACTGGCAGTGTTAATGGTTTCCTTATCTTTAAATGGGGATAATGCAGGGTGTTGTGAGATAAAATGCCTCAAGTCCTCAGCACAGTGACAGGCGGGCTCCAAGTCTTTAGTGTTCAGTAAACAGTGTGGAGTCACAGACTGACCAGCCCTCAGGACTCCTAGGAAGCCTGCCAGGGGCTCAAGAGTGGCCCTGTCATGAGCAGCTGTGTGACCTTAGGGGAGCTAAGTCCTCGGTGCCTCAGTTTCCTCACAGGTCCAATGGGGTGGTCACAATTCTTGCCTCCAGGGCATCATGGGGATTAAGTGGGTGAGCGAGGCAGCCCCTGGGCTTTCCTGGGGTCTGGCATCTTCTCGGGGATTTTCTTGGTGGCTTTCATTCTTGGGGAGTTTTTTAAGGGTGAAGTAGTACAAGGAGGTCACTATTTCACATCATGAGAATGTGGCTCAAAACCAAGTACAGCACCCTTGAGTGTTGCTATGGCCGAAGCCCTGGTTTGTGTGCCTTTCAGTGGGCATCCATGGTGCAGGAAGGGGAGGAGTATGAGAGCAGGCAAAGCCCCCCTCCTCCCGAAGGTCCCAGGGAAAGCCACTCCCCACTTCAGGCTGGATTCCCTGGCTCTGCCCATTCCCTCCTACTCTATGGGGTGGTACCCACACTGAGAAAGTGCTTTGGACATTGAAAAAGTTATCTTAACCTGAGTCCAAACAACAGCACTCCCTTCCCCTCACCCAAAGGAATGCCTTCAAAGACTTTTTTTTTAACCTCTGGACTATCTTTTCCACTCTTCTGTGTGGAATGGGGACACCACATTCCCTGACTCTGTCTTACTATAGAGCACCCTTCCAGCTTATTCAGAGGATGCAGCCTTAATGCAATGTGTATGATCTATGCCCAGAGAGAAGCAAGATGTCAAAAAAGGCTACTTGCTTTTAAGTGGAGTCTAGCGCAGAGGAGAAGTCATGGATTGCTTGCCAGTGTTAATAGTTTCCAGGCAAAGTGCTATAAATAGGTGTCAGTGGTGATGTTCCAGTAGAGAACCCCGTCCCTGACTCACCCACCTGTGTGGATGCTTTCTGATTGTGCCAGTGCCCAGCCGGACTCAGCCCCATGAAGGACAGCTCGGGCTGTTATGACCGCCACATCGGGGTGGACTGCTCAGATGGCTTCAATGGTGGCTGTGAGCAGCTGTGTCTCCAGCAGATGGCGCCCTTCCCGGATGACCCCACCCTGTACAACATCCTCATGTTCTGTGGGTGAGTGGAGCTGCCAGGAGGCTGGCCAAGGTGTGAGGCCTTCAGAGCCTAACCCGAAAGTCCTTGTGAATGACTTGCCACCCATCGCCAGCCCTCGGGCTGTTCAGGAGGGAGCATCTCTAAAGTCTGGGTTGGGAGGATCCTTGGGCAAGTCCCAAAGTGTGGGAGCCCAGCCCCGATTACCTGCAAGGGCGAATTAGCTACACAGTTCCCTTAAATCATCGCCTAATTAAGCCAGAATGTTCCAGTGTGTTTTGTGGAACTATGTTAATTAAGGCTTTATGACAAAAAGCATTCGATGATCTAAAACTTGGGAAAGATTGCATGAAACTGATTAATTATCAAAGGAGTAGCCGAAGCTTCTCCAGATTCAATTCCCGAGGCCCCTCATTTGTGTCCAGCCCTCCTCGGTGATGCAGTTACACATGTAGGCCCTTTATGGTGGGTCCCTCTCACCCACTCGCTCCTTAAGTTGGCAGGAGATCTCTGTGAGGGAACAGGGTGGGCAAGGCCAGCTCATTCCACAGATGAGAAAACTAAGGCCCGTGGGGTTGTCTCTCCCAAGACCGGGGACTTGGTGAGTAGGAAGATTAAGATCAGATTCCAGGCCCTCTCTGATGTTTTAAAAAAATTCTGCGATTTTTCTCAAAACTTAAATTTATATCACTGAGTGGAATTATATTTAAAGACATTTTCATGCTATATTTATAAAGTAAATAGATTAGCACATTCTGCTATACCCATGGTTTTCTTGCCTCCCTCTCCCCTCTTTCGTCCTCCAAGTCAGGCAGAGCGCTTAGTCTATGCCAAATACCATGCCGGCCACCGGGCTGCAAAGAGGAGTGAGTAACATGGAGTTTTTACCCTCCAACAGCTTGCAATGAAAATCAAGGCTGGGTGTGGTGATGCCCACCTGTAATCCCAGAAACTGGGGAGACCGAGGCAGGAGGATTGCAGTTTCAACACCAGCCTCAGCAACTTAGTGAGACTCTAAGCAGCTTAGTGAGACTGTACCTCAAAAAAAATTTTTTTTAAAATAATAAAAATTTTAAAAGGCTGAGGATATGGCTCAGTAGTAAAGCACCCCTGAGTTCAATCCCCAGTAACAACAACAAAAAAGGTGTTTATAGTAATAAAACTCGCTAGTTGTTCTAAAAGGCAGTGCCCGCTGAATAATTGTTCAGTGGAATTATAACGTTGTTTTATTGTATTTTGTTTTATTTTATTTCTTCACAACTGAGTAATTTCCATATTTAGTTTCTTGTAAAAGCCCATTCCATAAATAGCAAGTTGCTCTAAACTTTAATGTTCTTTATAATAACTAGGGCTGACCCACTTCAATTTATAGAAGTAAACTCAGGCAGAGTTCCTCCCCTTTTTGCTGAACAAATGCGTCCTTGGGTACCTCCTTGTGCAGGGAACCTGGAGGGTGCTCCACTGTGAGAAGCATCAGGAGCAGGGAGGAGTTTTCAGTGGGACTCACAACTGGGGGGAGGGGGGAGGGGTCCGGAGGGAGGGGAAGCTGTCCAGAGGTTGAGCGTGGGCTGGAGGGGAACCAGCCAACTTCAAAATCTTTCCCAGAAACTCCGTGTATGTACCAATCGAGGAAGGAGCCAATTCACCATTTCCAATGTCCCCGCTCCCAGGCTGCGCTGGAGCCAGGGAATCCTGGAGTAGGGGTCTTAAGGCACGTCTGTCCCTTGGACTAAGGTGGTAGGCCTCTAGGTGGACTTTCTTTCCTTTCTTAATCAGATTTAGGCACATGTGTGTGGAGCACTCTCCAAATACTGATATTTTTATATAAAGACCAGATCACATACACTTACAGTTAAAGAACTCTGCTCACACCTGTTCACACAAATATGTAATTGATAAATGGGAAAAACTGGCAGTTGAATCACAGGCCTCCTTGGCACCTTTGCTGCTAATAATAGCAACATACAGAGAGTACTAGCTATATATAGGGCTGTGTTCTGAATGTCAAGTGTCTTGGAGCTCAGAGAGGTTACTGAACTGGTTTAAGATTACCAGTGAAGAAGACGCTCATTGCTATTATGATATGGCTTCTCACTACTTGAAACTACGATCATTTGTAGTTCTACATAGGTCAGAGGTCTTTATATTATTACAATTACTGTATATAGTGATAAATGGTGTTTTAACATCGTGAGCACATTTAAAGTCTAAATCTGTAATATTTTTAAGGAGAGAACCAAATGAAATCAACATTGTTTTCATTGACAGCTTTATCAAAGAAGTAGTTCTCACCCACCTGAGCTAACAAATGCATGTTCTTTATAATATAACTACAAGTAAGGTCAAATGATGATTTATGAGTCATTGACCCATGTTTACCAAATTACTATTGCTTTTCCATTACAGTAGCTGTACATTCATGGGGGGCGGGCACCCAGAGGCTGTTCCCAGTTCAGGGTGCATGGTGTAGATGCCCTGCATCTATTTAGTTCAGGGTGGCTACTCGGGATGGAGGAGGAGTTGGTGTGGGATGATCCTGTGTTTGGAGACATTCAAGAAGATCACCCATCTTCCTAATTTCTGAGTTGACTCATCACAGGACCAGATTAGAAAGCAATTAATTTCTTAAGTACAGTGTTGTTTCTTTTGCTGCCTAATTACTCTCCCAACAAATATAGAACCTGGTTGTACAGAGGGCTTGTGAGAAAAACTCTACTATATCTTGGATTTAAATGGTTAACTCATATTTACAAATTTTTCTCCAATGATTCTTATCCTGACCTGTTTGAGAAATCAGCTGACTCTTAGAAAAGAGAGCACTCCAAAGTTCTGAGAGACCTAACTTTAAAGGAAAAGTAGGAAATTTGGTATGATCACATTTTGGAGAGAGCCTCTATCTACAGGCTTAAGAAACTCCGTTATAAAGGGGTCAGAAGTGAATTGGGGTATTCCTGATCTTTGGCCATTCCAATTCTCTCAAAGGCATCTCCTCCGGATTCGTTGAGCTGATTGCCAGCATCGCTCATTGATGGACTAACTTCTTATCTTGAGTTCTCCGCCATGTTAGGTGCATCGAGGATTACAAGCTTGGAGTGGATGGACGCTCTTGCCAGCTCATCACGGAGACCTGTCCAGAGGGAGGCGACTGTGGAGAGAGCAGGGAGCTTCCCATGAACCAGACTCTCTTTGGGGAGATGTTCTTTGGTTACAATAACCATTCCAAGGAAGTAGCCACTGGACAGGTGCTGAAAGGAACATTCAGGTGAGCCTCATGTCCACCTGACACTCTGTGATTATTCAGGGATGTTGGTGGGGCTTTTTCTCTGAATTGCTTTATATGCAACCTAAGGTTCTGTATCTTGGAGCAAGGCAAATGTAAGGTGCGGAAGGGGTTAGGTCCTTCTCTCACCTTTGTGCTTCTCTAAGGTGACATTCTTCAAGAATCCAAGAACCATGCTTCTTCTGGGTGAACAGTAAAGTATAAAGTGAGATTTTGCCTTGCTCAGGCGAGGGCTGCAAGGTTTTATAAGAAAGCTACCCCCAAATGCCCCAAGTTCCATCTTCCCTCTGAACAGAAGACTCAGCATGTGAGTTGGTCTAGAAAAGCAGTCCCCAGAGTGGGAGCCAAGGACCCCTGGGGTCCCTGAACCTGCGGATCCTCCTGCCTTTTCCACCTGCAGAAAGGCTGCATATTCTTCACATACTTAAACTCAAATGATACGTTGCCATGAATGGGATTTGATGATGAGAAACTGGTTGCCTTTTATTGAGTCAGACATTCTAGAAATTTGCAACAAATGTACAAGAATGTCCCACCTATCATTAATATTCAATAGACTTATTATTGTGTTTTTAAGCGAATTAATTTTTAGGATTCTATTTTAATTTCTCATGCAGAAAATAGTGATAGATGTAATTAGAGGTTTCTTAAAGCTACTTGGGACCTTCAATTATTTTTACAAGCATAAAGGAATCCTGAGAACAAAATACTGTAAATAATTTAGTTGGAATATCTTGAGAAGATTCTTGGTTTGACCTCTGTCCATATTCTGCCTTGGCTATGGGACTGCCTCTTCTTCAGATCCCATAGGGAAATGCTGTCCAGGGGATGACGGGGACAGGGATGATGGGGACGATGATGCTGTCGTCGTGATATGGATCAGCAAGGGAGCAACCTAGGTCTAAACTCTTACAAACAAACTGAGAGGAAATTTCCAAACTAGTTCTTAGAACTGTTATGTGTAGGGACTTCACAAGTCTTTCCCATTTTGGTCTGGGAGCCGGTTTGTCAAAGACAAGAAATATGGCTGGAGTCTTCGCCATGGTAAAGAAATGAGACCCAGTGTGCCCAGTGCCTGTTGAGAGGGGGCAGGACTGGGATGAGAGGTAGGGAGGAATAGTTCCTACCCTTTGCATAGTAAATGAGGCTCAGGGTGAGGGGAACTTGTTGGTCCAAAGAGAATTTTTACGTTTGTGTTGAAATAAAGATGCCCCACTCGGGGCCGGTCCACCTGACACTCAGAAATGAACGTACACCCTGTTTCTAGGCAAAACAACTTCGCTCGTGGTATAGAACAGCAACTGCCAGATGGGCTTGTGGTGGCCACCGTCCCCTTGGAGAATCAGTGCCTAGAGGAAATCTCCGAGCCCACCCCGGACCCCGACTTCCTGACTGGTGAGCGCGCCTTCCCTCAGCCAGCAAGACCCGGCAGCTGTGCGGCTTCAGAAATCAAGATTCCACCTTGCTATTTTGGTTTCTATGGTATATGGTGAATGCTCAGTTATTCAACTGAACCCTGTTAGGATTATCCGTATTATCGTATAATCACCTGCAGAATGGTTGTCCTGAGATCTTTGCCTGCTAAGGATGCTCTGAAAACAAATGAGATAATGGATGCACAGCGTCAGAGGTTTGGGTGGGACAAGCGGAAATACCCAGGTCATAGAGGCAGAGAGAGGAGCCAGATTGTGACTGCCACCTCAGTATCTGTCATGGTTGCTGTGGGGTCCTGGGGAGACTTACGGAGCAGTACCAGGAAATGGAAAATGATGGAGTCTGGTGTCAGCTGACCCTGGGTTTGAATCCTGGCTGTGCTGCTTTCAGGCTGGGTGACTGTGACGTTAGACAGCACCATCTCTCTGGCCCTCGGGGTCCCTTGTCCTGAGATGGGGATGGGGACATCTGGACCCCTGTGCTGCTCTGAGCCCAGGGCACTCTCCCTCTGCGCCCTTGGGGAACGCGGTGTGGGCGGATCAGGAGAAGCGAGAGCGCAGGGTATGCTTCTCCTTCCTGCCCCTGGGAAGCCTGAGCTGGCACCTCCTGGAAGGTGACCCACGGCTGCACCTAGGATTGAGCATCACCTGCTAGAAGCCTAGCCGTGAGCCACCCGCCACTGCTGACCGTGTCCACTCCTCCATCGCCCAGTCCCTAGCTCATTCTCAGTTCCTGACTCTATGCCCTCCTCCCCTTTCTTTTCCCTTTTCTAAAGAGTGGAGTGGGCTGAAGGTAAGCCTCCTGCAGACATCCAGTTATGTTTCAAACTTCAGACCTGACAGGCATTGAGGTAGGTCCACCGGAGGCAGTCCTGCATGGTGATTAACAGGGTGGGCTCCAGAGCCCAACACCCTGCCACAATTCCTCATTGGCTGTGTGATCTGGGAAAGTTTCTTAACTTCTCTGTGCCTTAATTTCCAATAGGTATTATAATTTTTTTCTTAAGGATTCATATAAAGAATAAACACATTAATATTAGTAAAGTTCTCAGAACCGTTCCTGACACGTACCGAAATTTGTGTTAACTGAATCGATGTACTAAGAAAGAAAGAAATTAGTATCAAAATTACCAAATGGTTTTTTCTTCATTGGAAAAAAAACTTAGAAAACAATATATTCTGGGCCAACCATACATCTCTTCAAAAGATGAAAAGGCCATAAAAGACTAACACACATGCACACATACATATACACATGAACACACACGCACACTCATGCACACACACAGAAATTAAAATGTAGCCTCTGGACTGTCCCGAAAGCTCTGTCTATAGCATTAGGGAATCTCGTTTCCTGTTGGCACAGGGATAGCTGAGAAGCACCTCCCAGATGTGTGCAAGGCTTGTGCTGGGGTGTGAGGTGGCCCCTACAAACAGGGCAGGTCTGTGACACTACAGACCACTTGCCTCTGCCCCGACCTTTAGCACCCTCCCTCACACCATATGACTTATTGGCAGAGGGCAGATTCCAGCTCATTTATCAGGCCAGGAGGATGCCCGGATGGTTCTGGACACTCCCTGGAGCTCTCCAGGAGGGGCCAGTAGATCAAAGAACAAACTTGGCTCTGCTACTTGGGGAATAAGGAAGAGACCCCCAAATTTGTTCTCCTTCCCAAAGAAACCTCCTTCTCCCCATGCCCTCGGGTCTCTCCTAACATATCTTACTGCAGGGGGAGGGGGGGATGTCCAGAGGGGACCCTGCCTTCTTTCCTGGTCCCGCGGCAGTGAAGTCCAGCACTCCTAACAGCGAGGTGGGGGCTCCTCCTGACCCTGCTGCTGTTCTACGCAGTCTCTGCCTTTAGCCTATTTTGGTCAAGACATGGTACCACTTTGGCTAAGAGCATGTATTTCCTGTGACATAAGCAGGGGACAAGCTTGTTTTTAAATACAAGAATGACTCGAAGGATTGATGACGGAAAGGGCTGACCAAATTTCTTTAATGTCATCCTTCTAGTTCTAAAGTCACATTTTAATTGTAACTTTCCTGAAAGGCATACAATGGATCCTGTGTCATTTCACACTCTATTATTATAGGTCATAGTTCCCATAAACCTAGAAGCAATAGAAGATTTTAAAGATAAACTGAGCTTCAGAATCATCTATAACAGCATCTGCAAGCATTCTTTTTGTTTTGTTTTCCAGGAAAAACCCTAGTTCCATTCACAAATGGGCCTGCCTTCAAATATATTTGGAAAGACCCTCTTCCTTTTAGCAACTTATATCACCTAAGCTTTAGAAAGAGATTCCTGCAGGAAAAACATCCCTTTCACATTTATTTAACCTAGAAATTCCCAGACCTCCTTGATCAGAGAGTTCTTTTCATAGATGACCTCTGTTTCCATCCGGCAGAATCAGTTAAAGAACACGCTGGAAAGCACTGATACCCGTGTCTCCCTTCCTTCGTCGACTACGCTCAGCACTCCAGGTTTCACGGGCCTCTTCGTTGTTGCATTTTTTTGTGGAAATAGGTGAAGGACACCAGACGGGAACTGGCGGCACTATGTATTCTGAGCTGGCTAGGGCAGGGGACATGGGTGCCATGGCTGGTGTTGTGGCAGAGACTCAAGGGCAGGCAGAGGTGTGGGGAGCCTTACAGTGGGAAGGGGAGGGTTTTAGGTGGACTGGAAGCTGTTGGTGTGAGAAGCTGTAGGCAAGCTCTCTGGAAGGGACGTCCCTGACACTGATCAGGGGTGCGCATTTGGCTGTCAGTGGTTGGACAGAGGGCGTGGGAGCCAGAGGTAGAGAAGCTGTGGGTTGTGAAAGCTCTGGTGGTTTGAGTCGGTTGTTTCAGGAGATACTGCTGTGGTTTCTTTTCAGCTTGCTGGAAATGGTGGTCCCACAAGTCTGCCTTGGGGACAGCAGATTGGCGTCCTGGGTGGGTTATTACAGAGAAGGGGGAGGCTTCCTGAGCTGATTGCCACAGATCATGGGTCTGGGTTTCGTTTTCATGTCCGTCTGTCTGGCTTTTGTCCATTTGTGAATTCAGCTTTTCAATGGAGCAAAAGGAGGGAGTGTGGAGATGGCTGAGGGAGGAGGTGGAGGCCTCTGCCCACCCACAGGCCACACCCACAGGCCTGCTTGGGGCCATGGTCACTGGATCTATTTGAAGATGTGGAGCTCAGGCGCATTGGAACTGCTTCAGGTTCACTCAAGGGAAAAAGATTCTTGGCCTTAGCACTTTGGGCTCAGATGTACTCCTGATATTTCAATAGAATAACAAGAGAAAGCTAGTTTTCTCTCCTTCTTTATTTCCACAGCCTGACTTCCTTCCTTCCTTCCTTCCTTCCTTCCTTCCTTCCTTCCTTCCTTCCTTCCTTCCTTCCAAGAGTGCACACAGGTCTGTTGAGTCATTAGGGAGAAAAAACAAATAATCTTCTTTCTTGCGAAAACATTGTGTTTGAGAAAAAGAGCCATTCAGCAGAAATGTGTCTCAAAATGATAATAAAATAAAATAAAACAACCTGATGCAAGTCAAGGGCACCCTGAGAAACACTATGACTCAGCTAGAAAACACACACTTTAAAATACCCCTTTCTTTTTAACTAATGGAAGTGTTATCTGTAAGTAGGCACAGAGAAGCCTTTCCCCAGCACCAGCAGTTATGTAAGTGTCTCCCAGACCCAGTGCAGCCTAAGTGCGGCAGCGAAGTCCTGGAGTTGACTTGCTGGGCTCAGGCTAGGCGGATGTGGAGGGCTGGCATCCCCAGCCCACGCCTGGCCTTCCTCCTCCTCTTCCCCCTGTTCTGGACTGCCACCTCGGGAGTGATAACCAAAGCATCAGTTAAGAAGCGCCAGGTGTATACAGATGGAGGATGGCAGGGGGGAGGAGTGGGGGAGGGGGAAGAGAGGGAGGAGGAGGAAGGAAGGGAGCAAGAGGACATGGAGGCCATCCGTGTATGTGATGCCTCATCTTTTCTCTAAGTATTCTTGTGCCCATATGTCGGGAGCTGTCACATGGGACCCGAGCGCCCCTTAGCCTTGAGCGATGAGAGTGTGGAGAAGTGGCAAGCCAGCCGTGGGCTGTGTGTGAGCTATGAGCACTGAGTGCACAGGGTGGACTGGACCAGTGATCCCCACACAGCACAAGAGATGGGCTGGCCTACCCAGGTGTCAGTCAACCTGCTGACAGCAGACATCAGAAGCTAGACTCAACCCTCTGAAACCTGACCCCTTGCCTCATCTGAATGGCTTCTCCCTAATAAAAGGGTTCGTTCAGCATGTGCTCCTGGCTCTTTCTTGCCCGCCTTGCCCCCCTTGTGGGAGCTGCAGCAGAGGAGTGGTCACTGAACCCAGAGAAAAGGTACTTTCTGTGTCTGTGTCTTTATTTAGTCCCCAAATTCACTTGGAGTGACCCTGACTGGTTTAGTCATGAGACACGACACCCATAATTTCATTTTTGTCACAACCTACCTGTAAAGCAAATGGGATGCATACTGTCACCCCCACTTTTCAGATATGAAAACTGAGACAGATGAGTTGCCTAAAGTCACACAGCAGGTGGCCGTCACAGATTTGCAAAAGAAGCAAGGGATCATCTCAGCTAGTCTCTCAGTCCACAGATATAACAACTGGAACCAAAATACTCCCTTGGAGGCAGCAGAGAGAAGGGACTCTGGCTGTGAGGAGGACAGTCATTTAAACAATGACTGTCACCTGCACCGCCTCCTGCAGCCCCCGGCTCCTTCCTGTTGGTTTTCCACTGTGAAGCAATTCCGTTAAAGGGAGCTTTTCCCAAATAAGTTGAGAATCTTTATTTTTCGGACCTGCTGTTTTCTTTATACATAGGCTTTTCGAATTAACAACAAAGCCATACGCTGACAGGCGAGAGGTGGTTCTGAAGGCCATCCACATCTGACACCTAATGAAATGTACCTGGAAGGGATGTGACTGAAGTCTTCAGTTGTTAAATTAGAATTCCATTTGTATGCTTTTGAAGTTAACATGAAGGTTAAAAGCCAAAGTGTGTAGTCGCATGACTGGCATCGCAAAGCTTAACGCCCTCAAAGAACATTCGAAAGAAAGTAACTGCTGAAAACCTCCTTTTAGTTTTAGGTAACTTATCTTTGATTACCTAATATGAAATTTAAGCAATTGATTCACTGAGCACCTTTTCTGACCTTTTTTTAATTTTTTTTCTTACCAATAATTATTCCCATATGATTCAGACAGAAATGGAAATTTGGTAATTACTCATCTAATTTGATCAGGGTTGACAAGCAGCTAATTAATCCTGCCTACTCTTTATTCAGCTTAGGTATTAAATTAGTTGATTTTGCTTAAAGGAAGCATGGGTCAAAGTGGCAGAATAATTAACTATGCATGTATTATTATCATTGTAGTTATATACACGAACACTCCATATGCACTATGTGTTATCTGGTTTAATATAAATGAGTATAGAGGTTTTATATATACTATGTACAAGCTTACTGTATATGTTTGTGTGTAAACACATACACAAATGCATACGTACAATCCTATAACTTACACATATAGCAAACCTTAGGTATAGACATGAAGTTAAAATTGGTTCTCTAAACTTAGGTGTTTTTTTAATTTCCTGTGGCCTAATTATTTCGTTTCTCTAGCATATTATATTTATAGTAATGGCTAGAATTTAAACAGGGCGACATTCTTTCTCCAAAGCTCCCAAGGCAGAGCAGCCCATTAATAATATCTCTACAAGGTCGCAGAAAGGGCTTATTGAGAGTGACCTTGAACAACTAACTTAGCCTCTTGGACCCTCTGCCTCCCCATCAGCAAAAGGGGCACTGAAACTGCCTGAAACATCTCCTGGCACAGAGATGGCCCTTGGTATTTGGCTATTCCTGTCCCCCAATGATTCAGTCACCCTGATACTGTCCCTTCTGGCAAAGAAAAAAAAATGTGCTTTATCAGCCTCAGAGTAATTAAAACTTAAATACCAAACACAAATCAGTTAAATGAGACAGAAAAATCAATGTTATCAGATACGTGAGCTGAGTCGATTTCTGCTACTATTAAAGACAGTAAAACCCTGGTGTGTCACCGTCAGCCTAGAGTTTAATATGAAGTCATTATGGGTGTTGTGCTAGAATAAGTAGGGACCCTGGCTCTGGGCTCAGGCCATCTGGAACCCCATCCTGGCTTACCTTGTGTTTTAGGGACCTTATATAAACAACTTCAGTATCCTCATTTATAAAAAGGAAATAATAATAACACCCAAGTCACAATGATTCCTAAGTCACATCAACCAGCTTAATATATGCGAAGTGCTTAGCAAGATGCCTGGCACAGAGTAAAAGTTCCATAAATGATGGCTGTTGTCACTGCGATTCTAGAAATTCTCTTCATCAAAGAACACTTTCTCATCTTCTCACAATTACAATCCTGAACCTAATGGAGTCGGGTCATGTTTCCCCACTAGGGACTTGTGAGCCCATCTCAGGCACTGACCCCCGTCTCCTCTGTCCCCAGGGATGGTGAACTTCAGTGAAGTGTCTGGGTACCCCGTGCTGCAGCACTGGAAGGTCCGGTCGGTGATGTACCACATCAAACTCAACCAAGCGGCCGTCTCTCAGGGTGAGCCCCACAGTCAGCCCCCCCACCCCCAACCCAGGGCTTAACAGGCCTTCCAGGGCACAACCTTCAGTCCCCTGTCCCCCCACGTGCACTCTTGAGGACAAATGCCTGGAGTGAGGGCCTTGGCCAAGTCAGATCCAATGGCACTTTCCATCCTGGACTGGAGAAGAGACAGAGTGGACAGGCTGGGACCAGTGACAATTATTGTGTTCTCTGGGTCCCTCGGCACCTGCAGAGGGTATTTCAAAACTGCATGCTTTTCACAAACTGAGAAATACAACATTCCAAGTGCAAAAAAAAAAATATAATTTAAAATTCCATGTAATGACATGAGGAAAACAGGGTGAGAAGGGCTTAAGTTTCCTAAAGAGCGAGTGAGTGGGATAGAGAGATGGAGAGCCACAGAGAAATACAACCCTCTGCAGTAAACATCATGTGTGGAACGCAGTTTTCCTTATGAATGGAGGTGATGTGAATTACACCTAGTAAGTTAAGGATCAGCGAGTTCTAAACTTATTTAGGATCTCAGGTCAGCAGGCAGCAGGCGGGAGGTAGATGGAGCCTCAGGGCTCTCAGGAGGAAGATGCATGGTACAGGACAAATGGAAGATCCTGACAAACAATGAGACACGCACTTTCAAAGGTGATAACTTCCTAAATGAGAAGCATCACACATTAAGGATCTAGAACCCTCCCACAGGGCACAAGAGAACTCAGAATTTCTTTCTTTCGAATTTGCAAGTATTCTTGGAGAGAAGGGATCAGGGTGAGGACTGTGATGAAGGACGCTCCACAGGTGCAGAACATCTGGGAGGAACTGAGCCCCTCTTCATTCTGGGAAAACTCACAGTGAAAACTATACCATCCACATACTCAGTCTGCACACGGCACAGATGCTGTGCACACCAGGGCTAGATGTTTCTGTTGCCATAAGTGTTTTAAAGTCACATAATGGTGTCCCAAGTGATGTGCACTTGGCACCTGAGGTCTCCTGCCTGAGCTAGACTCCATCTTGCCCCCATGAAACATGTGTGGGGATTCAGAAGGTATTGGATTTGGAAACTTTACCGGAGGCTGTCTTTTATGATGAGTGTAATTCTCTTAAGGAACAGCAGAAAACAGAAGGAGCTTTGGCTGGGGTGGACAGGAAGGAGGGTACTTTTTCCGGTGGTCATTTCCCGGTCCTTTTCCTTTGGATTTTCTGACATAAAATATAAGCAGTGTGTTAGTGACTGCTCCTTCCATTGTCTGCCCGTTGCCCATTTCCATGTCTAAAGGCAGAGGGTCCTATTTCTCTATTGCTCTCCATTTTTGGTCACTAGCAACAGTTAGGAGATGTTTTAGGTTGTGACCAGGTGCACACACACGCCCTCCCTCACACATTCCAAGAAACAGTGCTTCATCTTATGAGGGGAAATGTTCTCTGCTAGTGTTTGTTTCAATTCTAGACTTTGCTTTTCTTTCTCCTTCTTACAATGCTGCTATTTGGACAGATTACATTGATTTAATGTCCTGACCTGCAGAGTGTGTGGGGGAGACACATTTACTTCAGGGATATGGGAGTGGAAGTTTGGCCATGTTCTGCTTAACCTGCACTAATCATTGGGTTTGAATAGGTGTCTGTCCAGGAGCTGAAAGGTCTGATTGGTCCCATGGAAACACCCGCTGGTGGTCCCAGCCAGCTCTCCACATCACTCTGGGCCGCAGTCGGGCTGAGGTGCCTGGGGGTCCAGAGGCCACATGTAGGTCCTCACTCTCTCTCGGGCCATGTTCCTCCACAGCCTTCAACAATGCCCTTCATTCCCTGGATGGGGCCACGTCTCGTGCGGACTTTGTGGCCTTGTTGGGCCAGTTTGGCAACCATTACATCCAGGAAGCTATCTACGGCTTTGAGGAGTCCTGTTCCATCTGGTACCCAAATAAGCAAGTCCAGCGGCGACTCTGGCTGGAGTATGAAGACATCAGTAAAGGTGAGTGGCGTGCGCTGTAGCAGCTACACCCCTGTAGGCGCTGGTGGCCTGGGCGCCCTCAAGGCGTCTGCAGAGGAAGCAGGAACCCAGATTTCCCTCAATGTTCTCTCCCCACCCTGGGAATTTTGAAGGTTTGATTGCTAAAACCGAATCTCCAAATGAGAGTGTTTGGAGGAATTGTAGATGCAGGACCATGTCGCAGCGTATGGTCACTGTGTTACCACGGAGGGACTCCACTGAGGGATTTCACAGCCACCATCCATTCACCATCTGTGAATGACTGTGTCATGGAAGAGGAGAGAGGAGGAAAATGTTTCTGTCCCCCCACCCCAGCCTCCTGCTTCCAAGAACCCCACACACTGCTGGACAGTTAGAGCAGCCACTCATGAACCCCGCCTGTCCCGTGTTTGGGCTCATGCGTCCTGTTGACTCCTGTTATGAGGAATTCTCCGTTGGCTTAGTGGTTATATGGCTCTGACTGACAGCGTCACAACCGACCTTGTCCGCTCTCTTAAGAGTTAACATTCAGTCTGGGTCACTACAAGAACTGGAATGTCTCGAGCCTTTCGAACACATCTTCTGGCCCACGCACTGGCCAGGTAGCTGGGGTCTGATTGCCCAGGACTGCTTCAGATCTGCCATTCATAGGCTTCCTCCTGGGCGGATCCACCTGGTCTTCCCGTGGTGCCAAGTTAGAGACGGGCAACTTGCAAAAGGGCACGTGGTAGTTAGCCAAGGAAATTTAAGAAATGGATTGTCTTCCGGCTCAGGCGCCAGGCTTTCTCAGAGACAGGGGGCAAACGAGCTCCGATGGCTGAGATGCTCCTGGTTCCGTGAGCGCCATCCGTGTTGTTGACTTGCCTCCTCCAGGGCTGGCACAGGCATGACCACCTCCCTCTGGCTCGGCTCTTCCTCCTAGACACAAGAGGTTTGTTCCTGGGCTATGGTTGCTCAGGCATTTCCCCACAAGCCCTGGTTCCTCTAAACTCAGTGGTACAACCGCAGGCTTCTGGTGTCTCTTCAAACTTCAGGATCTTCACATTGTTCAGGTTCCAATTCGCTGAGAGAGCGGTGCAATGTAAGCAAATGTCCATCAGCCCCGTTCCAGCTGGCAAAGGTTCCTTATGTCTCCATGCCAGAGCCTGGGGACGGAAGCAAAAGGCTGAAACCCCTCCAATCCTCTTTGCCATGGTCCAGGGACGGCCAGGGCCTGGGGTTTCTGGACAGGAGAGGCTGACCTTACCCAGAGCTGCTGCTTCTCTCTGGAGCATGCCAGCATCCTCGGGGCTGAACATTGAGCCCAAGCTAAGGCTGCCCGCTGCTTGGCATTATGTGTACATCCCTCCATCTGAAGCCTCTCTCACCATTCAGCCACTGGACTGTGACAACACCGTCCACCTGTGGACTTGAGTTGTCTGAAATGTGATTCTCATTCCTCTGTGCTTCTTATTCATCTTAAAAGATATTCCCACATGTCGCATGTCTACTTAATCATGCCCGACTGGTGATGCCTGCGGGATGGTACCCATCTCCACGTCAGCCTCTGTTCTGAGCCTTACCTGGATGTTACAGGATTTGTCTGTCTTGTCATTTGGCCTGTTTCTAACTTTTAAATATTTTTCTCCTCTCTAGGCACTAATTTCCCTTTCTTCCAAACCCCTGCATGAGGCAGCCTCCTCATTAAGAATGATGAGTTCTTAAACCAAAGGAAGAAGTTCTTCCACTGTTCTGCACTCAGAGAGGATTAGCACAGAATGGGACTCTGCCCTGGGCTGACAAGGGCACTGATGGCATGGTCCCTGCCCTGACCTGCCCTTTGATGATGTGTTCACACCAGCTCTCACCTTAGAATCCTTCTGTGAAATGGCTTTCTCTAGTCTTTGCCTCCGTACCTGTGACCAGTTACCCCAAATTGCTTATAGACTGAATAGGAAAATAGGTTTCATGTGGTAAAATGAAGTGAAAAGAGCACAGGACTTATAGGTTGGAAATTTAGAATTGGCCAAGTGGTTTGACTTAGTCCAATTAATCATCCAGAGCATATGTCCTGTTCTCTGTGTCCCTCTGCTCTGTTAGCTTATCCGGCCTTATTAATGCCCCTTTATGTGAAAATCATTCTCAGGTTATAAATTTGGGAACAGTGTCCTCCTCTGTGTTAGTCAGTTTCCTGTTACTGTAACAAAATGCCAAAATAATCAACTTAAAAAGAGGAAAGCTTTGCTTTGCCTCATGTTTCGGAGCTTTTATTCCATAGTAGGCTGGACCTGTGGCCTTAGGGCCCATGGAGAGGTAGCATATCCAGGCAGGAAGCATGTGGTCAAGCAAAGCTGCTCATCTCATGGTGGCTGGGAAGCAGAGAGAGAGTCAGGAAGGGGCTAGGGTCCTGGGATCCCTCCATAGGCGTACCCCAAGTCTGGAAAACTGCCCCTAGGTTCGCCTCCTGAAGCTCCCCCCCACCTCCCAGAAGCACCAGGGGCTGGGAAGCAAGCAGATGGGCTGTTGGGGACATTTCCAAACAGTAGCACCTTTTTTTCTACAAAATCTTGAAATTCTCAAGTGTAGACCCCCGTGTCTCATCCAGCTGTGAACTCCCCAAGCCTAAAGCCGAGCCAACCTAGCCACGGTTGTCTTTCCTTGTTTCTGTGGTTCTCAGTGATGATGCTGGTGATGGTACTAACAGTGGGAAGGGTCCCTCCGCTGGGCTGGGTCCCCTGGGGCTTACTGGGCAGGCGCACTGTGCTGTAGTTACCCCTGGCTGGTGAGAACAGAGGCCCCCATTTCCCGGAGGCCACCTTCCGTTCCAGAGGCACACGTCTCTCGTAATACCACCCTGCATTTTGGTTCTCAGGACCATTGCCTCCAGGGAAGTTGGAGGGAGGCCTTTGGAAAATGCACTTCCATGTCTAATTGTCTAAGGTGAGTTACCATCATCATCATCATCATTATTATTATTTTTTCTCACAAGTCAAACACTGTTAGGCCCGGAGTTTCCCAGCCTGCCCTGTCCTCACATCTACACTATGTCCTCTCTCCACAGCCTCCTGCTCTCCCGGCCGGCCTCTCCACCTGTGCGCCGGCTCTCATCCCCACTTTGTCTTCCCCCAGTTCATTCATGATTCGAATCTTTTCCATCTTTACAGTCTCTGCAGCCACTGAATTCTCTCTTCCCCGACCGACCATGTGTCTTCTAAAAAAAAACGATCTCTTCACAAATGCTGACCTTTGACCCGTTGCCTTTCAATGCATTTCCTGAAAGAGTGGTAACAGGGGGAAGGGTCCCTCTGCTGGGCTGAGTCCCCTGGGCTTTACTGGGCACCGCTTCCCTTGCACCTCTTCCCTACGCCCTCACTCCTCTCCTCTCTTCCAGTCATTGCTTTCCATGCTCCACAGGACCGTTCCATCGTCTCAGCTGAAGAGTCTGTCCTTGGCCAGTTCCCCCTCAAAAGTCCCCTCTTCCCTGGGCGCCCCAGTGCGGGTCTGCTCAGATGCTCTTCATAAGCCTTTGGCTTTTTTCTCACTCTTTCTTGCCCTTATTTCTCTAAAGAAGCTGACCGCACTTGTGGAAAGGGTGGCAGGCGGGTTTGTTCCTTTCTTCTTTGCTGTTGTTCGGGGAGTCCACCTGCATCTGCCCCGACACCCACCTGTATTCTCCCTGTTTCCCTGAGCGTCAGAACTTCCTTTTCTACCTGGGTATTCCACAGGCCCTTCAATGGTGGTTATATCTGATAGATGACTCATGAACTCCTCCGATGGGTCAGAGGTAGAGAGAGGACTCCTCTGTGTCACACTCAGCCATGACAAGGCCTGTCCTTTCTGCCACTGATATCTCCTCCACAGTCTTCCCTCATTTCTTCAGCTGCGTGAGTGCACACCCCCAATGCTTATGGAAGGGATTCAGATTGGGGAAAGTCGGGGGCAAAGGGTGATGGAGAGATTGGTCCACGGCATGGTGTTTCCGTTAGGTGTGAGGGAGGCTGGTGTGCGATGGCACCGTGGGGCCAAGGCGGTTACCAAGGATGCACAGTGTGTCCCGAAATAGCTGCAAGAATGCACTTATCATGAAGAAACGAGAAAGATTTAAGATGCTGGAGATGCTGATTACCCTGATTTGATTATTACCTAACGTCTACATGAATCAAAATACCCTATTATTCCTTATAAATATGTACAGTTACTATGTGTCGATAAAGAACATTTGAAGTCGCTCCTTCATGTATCACTGTGGCTTCCCTTCCTGCCACGCTACTCCATTCAACAATTCGCCATCTGTTCCCTTTTTAAAATGCGATTTAATGGCCTCGCTCCTCAGCGTGAAGCCCCTGCTAACTCCTTACTGCCTCTGCGTGGGCAGCATGACTTCACTCTCTGTATTAGCTTCCTGTGGCCACTGTAACAAATCACCACCAACCTGGTGGCTTAAGACAAAGCAAATTTATTCTCCGACGTTCTTGAGGCCGGAAGTCCAAATGCAGCCTTCCTGGGTCGAGCTTGCAAGAGGGCGTGGAGGTTCCACGGAGTCTCAGAGCAGGGATGCGCATTCTGGCTGACCCTGGCCTCACTCCACCTGCACCCTGCCACTTCCTTCTCCTGCGGGAACCACCCCAGGGCCCTTGGTGGCCTCTCTGGTGCTCCAGGCAGAGCTGCCTGCTCGCCAGCCCCTCAAGACGGCTGTGTCCCAGGGCGCTCCACATTCCACACTGCCATTCCCTGCAGGACCAGCTCCCACAGTGACAGCCCTGACAGCACTAACTGTATTTCTCTTCTCTTCTTTAATTTCAAGAGTTTGTTTAAAATATTCAAAACACATAAAACAGCACAAAATGAAAAGTAAATCTTCTTGCTCTTATTTCCCAGGAATCGAGTTCCACTCCCAGAGGCGATCAGACAACCATTACTACCAGTTTATGGTCTACCCGTCTGGAGATAATAAACACCCAAATTGTAGAAAAAGAGATATGATCAGGGTCCAGCTTTAAAAAAAAAAATCATACACATACATACATATGTACATGATCCTTCAAGTTCTCCCCCTCTGTCTACACACACACATTCTTTTTTTTTAAGTATTTATTTTTTAGTTTTAGGTGAGCACAATATCTTTATTTTATGTGGTGCTGAGGATCAAACCCATTGCCCCACGTGTGCTAGGCGAGCGCTCTACCACTTGAGCCACATCCCAGCCCTACACACACATTCTTAGACATGCTCACAGACACAGACCTAATGTCTGTAGAAAACTGTGTCTACGTAATCTCAAAATAACTTTGTCTATATATAAGAGCAAATTGTCTGTTTTCACCAAGATTGGGGATAGGGATAAGGGACTTTTATTTATTTCTTTATTTTTCCACAAAAGGCATTTGCCACTTTTATAATATAATTCTTTTAAATGGTAAAAAAATATTTTCTGAAAGTTTTGTTATTTTGAATAAAGACTTAGAAAGTTAACCTACAAAAAAAAAAAAAAAAAAAGCAAAACACACAATCCTATGTTCAGAAAGTTGAACTTTGGACAGAAATCTGGGAGAAAGTACAAAACAACACGCTCATGTCTTACTGATCTTTGGGACTTCATCCTTGACAGTGTCTACAGTTTGTCAAAGGAACAAATCCTTTATCTTTTCTTACTTCAGAAGAAACAAGTAAAGAGCTGTAGAGCTGCAGATCTCAGAGAAGTGGTCAAGGAAAAGTGGGCCCTCCTGGCAAGGCTTAGATTCACCCCTCCACCCGGTCCACAAGCATCCAAAGACCTTCTTTCCATCTGTGATTTTTATGCTCCATTCAGGACTGGGTTTCCATGGGTCTGTCTTCCCTTCCTCTTCCAATACCGCCTTCCTTCATCGCGGCTTTAGATCCGCCCTTTGCCATTGCCTTTTCTTACCGTTGCTTCTGGAGGGTGTCAGTGGAGTCAACTGGGTGACAGATGGAGGAGGCTAGGTTTTGCCCTCTGCGGCAACTTTAATCCATAACCCACACTCCTTTTCTATCCAGTGGCCTCCTTGCCTTGGGGAAAGCTGAGACGTATGCCTTCCTCTTCCTTCCCCTAGGTGACATCTAGACATATCATGATCACAGAAGAGAGGAAGGTGCCTCTGTGGCCTTGTATGCCCCCCACAGGGTGACACATCTTCCATGTTCTGCCACTCTGTTTTCACGTGGATATGGCACAGGACAGGCTCAACTTCCCTTTTCCAAGATGGCGGACAGACTTGTGCTACAGATGCATCAAAAGCAGCAGCTGAATAACACTTTCCTCCTGATCCCAGGTGCTGGTCAGCCAAGACTTAGTCCTGTGCATTTGATGATGAGGCTAAACGTGTAAAACTGTGGCATGTGGCTTAAGAATCTGACCAAGTTAAGGACACAAGCTTACAGAAATGCATTAAGGAGGAAAAACGTGTTTCTATGACGCTTTGTGGTTTTACAGCCCTTGGTTTGCAAACCAGCTTGAAAGGGTCTTTCTACACACAGAGTCAGCCCTCAAGTGGCAAGGCCATTAAGGTGTGCAGCTATTTGCTCTATGTGATTAATAAATTCATTCAACACATGTTTGCTGAGCACCTGCTGTATGCAAACCTCTGTAGTGAACAGAAAGGGAATCTAGAGAATTGGGCTACTTGGGGGCATTTGTGGGTACACAGGCCTGAGGAGGATGTCACAGAATGTCCTCATATGTGTGAGGACTGAGCTTGAGTCTTCAAGCTCTGATGCTGTGAGCCCAGAGGAAACCAGATCTGAGGAAGGAAGTTGCTAAGCCATAGTACCAAATGGCTACCAGCTTTCAAGGGCTTACTTGGAGCCACTTTGCAAAGCATGTTACATAGCTGCTGTCATTTAATCCTCTAATATACATGTCATTTAAATCCTATCCTCCCCATTGACAGATAAGAAAATAAAGTCTCAGAAAACTTCAGCACTTTGCATGTGGTCACCAAACTAGGAAGTAGTTGAGTTACTAGTTTGGGACTAGAAAGAGTACCCATGGTCCTCAGTTAGGTATGACTTCATGCCATGTTGTCTGATGAGTTTACAAGAATTCAATGTGGAATCAAAAAAATAATGGAGCCAGGACACTGGTCAGTACACCAGACTGTGGCCACATGTCAACACTCATTAGACTTCATGGTGGATGTGTTGTCATTCACCTTGAATTTTCTGGATATTTTGTTGTTTGTTGTTGGAGGGGGGGTTGTTTGTTGGAGTGGTTATTATTACCCCATTTAGTGACACTTCTCAAAATTCAACGTGCATATGTATTACATAAGATCTTATTAAATTGGAGACTCTAATTCAGTACATGTGGGTGAATCTGAGATTCTGTATTTCTAGCAAGCTCCCTGTATTAGTCAGCTTTCCGTAGCTGTGACAAAATACCTGAGAAAAACAACTGAAGAGGAGGGGAGGTGAGCTTTGGTTCACAGCTTCAGAGGCCAGTTCATGGTCACCTGGCTCTGCTGTTCCTGGGTCTGTGGACAACATGGTGATTGGAGTGTGTGGCAGCAGAGGCTGCTCATGTCATGGCAGCCAGAAAACAAAGAGAGAAAGAGGAAGAACCAGGAATAAAGTGTACTTGAAGGCACCCACCCCCCCGCCCATGACCTACTGCCTCCATGTAAACCTCATCTCCCAACATGCCTCCTGCCTCCCAATAACCCATTAGCTATGAACCCATCAAGGTGTTGATCCATTAATGAGGTTAGAGCCTCATGCTCTAATCACCTCCCCAAAGTGTCCCCTCTGAACACTGCTGCCCTGGGGACCAAGACTTCCACATGTGAGTTTTGGGGGAACACTGCAGGTCCAAACCCTGACTCTGCTGGATGCTGCCAGAGCCGTTCACTCCAGACCACATACCATTCTCTTCTCTCAAAGGTTGACAGGCAGGGGCTTCTCCAGTCATCCCTATCCCTCCTGTCCAGGGTCTGAGTGTCAACACTGGAGCAGGACAGGTGGCCTCCAGGGCCATGTCCTGGTGTCACCTTATTGCAGAGTGGCACAGGCTGGATGACAGTTCTGAATAGCGTTCACTTGGGACCAAGACTTTTTTCTGATTAAGCCATTGATCACTAGGCTTGTGTGCAGCATGGAGCTGTCTTCAGCCGCAGGCTCTGGAAGGCATTGGCAATATGCCAACACCGGGATTAAAGATGATAAGCTGGTTTTTCTTTTAGCTTTGTACTGAGGCAACACTGTCTTCCTGCTACCACCTCAAGCAGTTTCCACCTCGGGTGCTTGAAACAGTATTCACGAGAGATTCTCATTTATTGGATTCTTACCTCTGGAAACCACGAACTGGATAGTGGTGATGTCAAATTCTGGTGATGATGTCAAAATCTCTTTCTTTTAACCATGGGCCTGACTCATGGGAATAACATATAGTCAGGGTCTTACAACTTAGCAGTTAATTGTACTGTATCCTGGATTATTCTCAGCCACTCCAAGGGTGTCAGCTTTGCTTGCATAACTTGATTGATTGCTTCCCTGGGAATGGATTTATTCATTCATTTATCATCACTTCTCTACCTAAACATAGTTCTAGGCACTGAGCACATGATGATGAATGATACTGAAAAATTTTCTGCTTATACAGAACTTATATCCCAGTAAGAAGACACAGAAAATGGCAAATATGTGAAAAGAAGAAATTCGGATAGTGATGGACACTATGAGGAAACTGAAGCCATTGTTGTGCTGGCAGCGGACTGGAGGACTGAGCGCATATCTGGAGGCAGGCCCCTAGAAGACCTCAAGGGTGGTGCAGAGGGGTGATTTGGAGCGGAGACCTGGAGGATAAGAAGGGGCAAAGATTGGGGCAGATGAGCCTAGGCACATCAAAGAGAGAACACAGAACCCTAGCTCCTAGAATAACAGAGTCCACATAGGAGGTAATTGCTAAATATCAGACTGAAACCCAACGTGACTATGGAGGAGAGGCCTGGGTTCTCTGATGGGACATGGCCTGAGTTGTCCTGTTGGCTAGATTCAACATGCTACAATGGGGCGGTTTGTTAGCCCATCTTTTATCCAACATGCTGCTAGCTCCGTGGGCCCCTGGATTGGCTACGGTGGTCCAGACCAAGAGAAATAAGCACACAACCTGAGACTTCCTAGTACAAGGCAGAGACTTACCTACCAGGGTTTTATCTTGATCAAGTTGGAATGCATTGCATTCCACAGCAGATTATCTGTACAAGAAATAAAGGGCTGGGGGTGGGGGAATAACAAGGGAAGTGAAAGGTGAGAGTATGTGTGAAGATGGGAATCCAAAGTGACCTCCCTGGCCTTTCCCATCTTATGGGGTGAGCGCCTGTGTCCATCCTGCTCTAAGGCAGCTGTTGGGGGAAAGAGTGCTGGATTGGGATTCAGAACTGAGGTCTTTGTTTCAGCTAAGCCATTAGCCAGACATCTGACCTTGAATAAATTACCTAACCCTCTTCAAAATAATTTTCTCATCTGTATAATAACGAACTTGAATTAGATTATCCTTAGAGTTTCTTCTACTTCTAATGTTCTGTGACTCTATAAACTCGGCAAATGATTTCTATTTCTGATAACAGAATGCAGCACTTAATAATGCCTGACTCAAGGCTAAATAGTTTAATTCCTCCAATATTGCCGTGGAAGGGGTTTGACATACCTATTTGTAGCAAGGTTGTCTGACAGAATCACATAGAAATTTTCACTAGATGCGACTCTTGAGAAGTTTATTTAATGGCCATGAGCCTCAGTTTCTATGTCTGTAAAATAGGGATTTAATACTTATATTACAAGGTCCTATAGGGATTGAACTCACTGTATGTAAAGCATTTTGTAAGCATTTACTGTATTGGAGTTCGTGTTATTACTATTACTATTGATTATTTCTACTGTTATTACCATTATTTTAATGAAATTTGCAGTTCACCTCCCTGTTCTTGAACAAAATAGCTACTGATGGAAAAAAAAATTAAGGGATATCAGTAAAATGTGCCCACGCTTCACAGTAACAACCGAGGTATATATTTCAGAAGTCACAGATCTCTACCAGGCCACTGGAACAGGAGGATCAAACCTTCATTTGCAGCAAGAGGGGATTTAGGGGTGAGAAGCATAAGAATGAGAGTAGGACCCCTTGGGGAGCTTTCTGCTGAGCAGCCTGGGGTCACTTCCTTTTAGGTATCAAGGAACTGGTGGGGCCGGCATGGTGTCCAGCTCTACCAGCCTTTCCTTATGTTTTAGTCGTCAATGGACCTTTATTTTATGTATTTTCACATGATGCTGAGGATCACACCCAGGGCCTCACACAGGCCAGGCAAGCGCTCCACCACCGAGCCCCAGCCCCCCAGCCTTTCCCTTGACCTGGGATTCAGTCCGGTTGCCTGGTCCCATGCGCAGGCCAGTTCCCCTGGTGCCCCACAGGTGGGACTGACTGCAACTACATCCCAACTTGATCTTTGGTGTCTGTGGGAGGTTGGGATCTAATGGAGTGATTTTTATGTTTCCATTAGATGCGTATGTTTTCCTGGTTTCAATTAATGATCCTGCTTTAGAGGAACATTTGCCTTCTCAGAGCCATAGAGGGTTCACAATTGCTGAAAGGTGGCAGCCATATCTTCAAGTCTCTGCATTCTCTCCCTGTTCTACCCCATCTCTGAGGAAGCGTTATGTCATCTGTATAATAACGAATATTTTCCGGGTGGATAAATGAGTGAGGACTGTGTTCTTCCTTCTTCTCTTTCTAAGGGAAGTGAGAGCACATTATTCACCAGAGCTCCTCTCAAGCTGCCCCCACTCCAACCCCTTCACCAACCTTCACCTCCCCAAAGGTAGCCTGGCTCCAGTTGTCCATCCACCTCTTAGATGTCCAGGTGTGAATGGGGGTGGGGGTGGCTCATGTGCTGTCCAGGGACTTAGCAATAAAAGAAGAGGCTAGATGTGAAAACCAGTGGTCCAGTACAAGGCGGTACTAGGCATCGTCACTAGGCACTGCGTTAGGCCCATCTGTGTACCACCAACTTGGGGTTGTTATTCCAACTTTCCAGCTACAAGTCAATGTCGTAGGTGTCAATGATAGTCTCTCTTTTACTACCTTTCTCACCAGGGCTCTTCTTCTAGAAAGTGAGTAGGAAAATTCTTGGTGTGGGGAAAAGGAAATATGTGGTAGGTAAACATGCAACTTGTGTTTAAACTGACAGAAAAATATTTTGACCTCAAGCAACAAATAATCAAAATACCTTTTGCCTAACCTCTCATCTGTTTGGTCCCTGGTCATTTCCAGTCATTCCTAGTCAGTATTCCTCTGTCCTCAGAGACAGTTTCCTTGAATCTCCTGGAACTCTTTGAACGTTGGTTCAATTAATAGAAGATAAAAATTAAAAGGAAAAAGAATAGCTATGTAAGGAAAAAACTAATGTTAAGCAAATTCAGCAAGAAATAGAACAGGTAATTTTTTAAAAAAAAGGGTAGTGACAACATTGTCAAACTTGATCCCAATGGCCAGTTATATACAAAATGCCTACTAGAGCTGTCAAAGGCCCTGACGCACAGTCAGTCTCTTACCGATGATAGATGGGTGGCTTTCCAGTCACATCAACTTCCTTCTCTGAACATTCCCAGGTGAACCCTCACTTCATTGTTGACATATGGCCGTCTGCGGAGTCTGTGGTGCGTGGACCTCAATTCCCAGCCCCTTGAGGGAAGGCCATGAATTCTTTTGCAAAGTTGCCGTGTTTACATCATCATTAAGAAAGTGAGTCGAGGGCTTACTGTGGGCCAGGCCCAGTGCTAGGCACGAGGCAAATGATGGTTAATAAAAGAAGATGCCTAGTTCACAGGGCAACGCTTGACATGGAGAATGACAAGGGACACCCTGGCTGGCCCTGGGCAGGAGTCGGAGGCAGGGTGAGGAGGAAGCCAGTGTGAAGTTTGAATGAGAGACATGTTGTGACCTCAAGCATTTCGAGAGAGAGGACCTGTTGGACTAGATACTCAGACCATGCCCTGCAGCTCTGTGGAGGACTGTAGACTGCTCAAGGTGTGGTGGCCACCTGCTGAGCCTGGAGAGGGGACAAACGGGCTCCAAACAGAGCTCATACCCGGGGTTCCAGAGAGCTGTCGGGCGGGTCTCCTGCTAAAGCGTGATGTGATGTAATTAACCAGGATCAGGCTGCCCTGCGGGTGGTGCACTCGAAGCCCATGCACACGCTACTCCTGGTGCAGAGAGCGGCCATTGCTCAGCTCAGAGCCCAACGGCGAGAGAGCCCTCAGTTAAGAGCAGCTGCAAAGACCAAGCAGTTCAAAGAGACCCTGAGACTGTCTTTCTTTTGCTGATTAATCAAAAGCCAAGAAAGAAAGAAAAAAGGTAGAAAGAAGCATTTCTCCAGCTCAATTTCTCCATAAACCTGCCAGCTCAAGTATGTGCTTTACAGGTGACGCAGGGGGCCGGCCATGGGGGACGTTTCCCCCGTGGCTGGCCCCCGCCCGGGCTCCCTTGGTGCTCTGCCCATTCCTTGGGGTCTGTCTTTCGGCAGGTTTACCCACCGAGGGGCCTACACAGCCTCTCCTTCACGTGCCCCCGCTGCCCAGCGGCCTGCCACGGCCCCTCCCGCCAGTGTCTTAAGAGCCGATCGATGGCTGGGTAATTGGGTCTAGGATATTGACGTGTGGGGCATTTACACCTGATGTGTTTTTATTCGGCCTGTTTTGCGTCTTCCCTCGAGGAGCAGAGGCCTGTCCCACTTCTCCTCCGTAGGTGTTGCCAGAGATGCTGCTCCCGGGAGGGTCTGCGCTTGACATTGACCATGGTGAAGTGGACGGGGACGTGGGGGAACTAGCAGCTCTCTGGAATATTCTATACATCTGGGTAGAAAAGAGAGGAGGGCGACTTAAAACAGCCCACCGTGTCTTTCTTCAAGGGTAATCGATATTTTGGGATCTGTGTAGATCAGGGGTCCTGCATGTACTTGGCTGGCAAGGTCCTTAATGAAGCCCACGTGGACACAGGGGCAGCGGGCCTGAGGCAGTCATCCAGGCGGCGGACACAGAGAGCCAAGACAGACCTAGGTTTGTTTAGGTGACAGGAAATGTCAGGGATGAGGTGAGCCTGGGAGAGGAGGGAGCAAGGGAGGAGCTGAGCCGCTGAGTGTGGCAGTCTGCTGACGTGGAGCACTGGGAGGGAACGGGCTGGGAGAGGGAGAGGAACAAAGAGCCTCCCGTGGGCCTGTGGATTTCAGTTGCCATGGAGAAGCCAAGCAGGCCACTGGAGACCCACGTTTGGGGCTCAGAGGACTAGGCCCGAGCCAGAGGTACAAGTCTGTGAGTCTTCAGGATTCAAGGGGCATCTACAGTCCCAGGCTGGGTGAGCCCCGAGGAGCAGGTAGACAGGCCAGGAGCAAGCCCTGAGTTGCTCCCAGTCAGAGGTCAGCTGGGGAAGGCGGGGTGGGGGGCAGCAAAGGGGACCTGGAGGAGCAGCTGGAAGGCAGGAGGGTCACAGGAGGTTGCAAAGGCAGTGAGCATCTGTGTCATGTAGTGAGAGGAGGAGGTCAAGCACCTTTCCTGTGTCACACAGAAGACCATGAAGTATCCTAACTGCAAACGCCCCATGAAATGAGCACAGTGGGAACAGGTCAGCAGGAGTCTACAGTTAGCAGTATTTGCCCCACAGACGAGGAGGGAGTCACACCTGAGGACCTTCACCTGCGTGGTGAAGAGTCTTTGTGAGCTGTGCTCATTCACAATGACTTTGCTATGAGCTACGACACCCTAACGGGCACCTTGCTCAGGGAGAGTGGCTATCCCAGATGCCAGGGCCACTGACATAGAGCCACTCCTAGGGACATCCACCCACAGATGCAAAGTCCTTGCAGTAGTTCACGACGTCTCCTCCAGCACCCCAGACTCCAAAGGGGCACGACCGTGGCCCAGGAGGTGAAGACACGAGTCTGCAGTCACACCGAGGGCAGCAGATCTGAAACCGGGACCCAGGCCTCCAGAACATGGCCTCCTGGCCTCCCCAAGCTCCATGTTTGCTTTTCCTCATGCAAACATGGAGGGCTCTGGGGGCTGGTTCCCTGGCCTGGGCCTGTCTCCCTGACTTGTGGCCCGCCTATGATGCTGCACCCCTGCCCGTGTCGATGCCAGATCAGACGTGATTATCCTTTAGCAGGTGGATTATTAACAAGCAACACCAACATGAGGGCCAACTAAAGAAGATCCCTACTCCATCCAGTCCTCACCTGGCCACCCCACCCCTGCAGAGAGTCCACCCCATAAGTAGCTCCTGCTAAGTGTGGACAGAGTAGCAGCCCTACGCGAAATGCTGGGAGTGGTTTGATGAGTGAGATCCCGCCCTTCGCTTTTGCTCATAATGCCTATGGGAAGTGTCCAGAAACCCATAAATGACAATTAAAAGTGGCAGAGCTCTAAGACTCCTGAGGTCAGGAAGTACCAAAGAGAGGCTCCTGACCCAGGCGGGAGCAGGACTGCGGACACCTTCCTGGAGGCGCATCGGTGTGGCTGAGTCCAGGAAAGGGGTCCTGAGTGGAAAAGGGCATGTGAATCCAGGGCTGAGGAAGCCCAGTCCACCCCGCATGTTGGGTACTCAGGGGACAAGCCTAAAAGGCCAGCCAGCCGTGCCCTCTTGCCTGGTTTCCATGCTCAGGGCGTGTGAGAGTGCTAGGGCTTGCAGCAGGAGAGGCAGGCTCTGGTGGTGCCGCAGCAGCCCAGCCAGCCTCCGCCTGAGGATGACTGGGAGACAGAACCCGGAGAGAGGGTGGCCAGGCAGGACCGCTGAGGGTCAGGGAAGGGGAAAGGACTGTCGAGTGAAGGCGGGTGCAAGAGTAATGTAGGAGGCCTTGCTGGACGCGGAGGGCAAGGCTGTGGGGAGCCAGGCACAGCCATCCCAAGGACATCTCCCAGGGACCCACACAGGCCCTGTGCAGCAAGGCACAGCAAGACCCTAAAGATCTGCAGCCCAGACGTTAAACTGACTGACGTGGATCCCCAGGTAGCAGAATTGTTGCCTCGTATGACAGTGAATTTGCTTCTAGTTGCTGACAAGCCTGGGGATGCCAAAGGCAGCTAGCTCACCTTTCTGGGGTGCCTTTCCCAAGCTCCTGGGCTGCAGGAACACCTTCCCGACATCTAAGAAAGGAATGGGCACCGAGGTATGCAGCTGCATGCTTACCTTGCAATCGCCCGTGCTTTGGCAGCGATCCCAAGTGGAAGCACCTTGAACCAGCCCATGTCATTATTCTAAAGCCCTCTTGAGCCCTGGGCAGGCTCAGCCATCTGGCCTGGTACAGGATGAAGAATTAACGGTGATTTTTTTTTTTTTTTTGAACTCTACTTTTTCAGACACAGGTGACTCCATCCACTGTAGTAAGATTCCCACTTGTTTTTACTCTGAAAGCCATTTGGTGGGGACGAACCAGGGATGCGGGTGAAAGATTGAGAAGGGGTGCAGGAGGGTTCAGGCTTGCAAAACATACCAAGGGCCAGGCGTGGTGGCGCACGCCTGGAATCCCAGCAGCTCGGGAGGCGGAGGCAGGAGGATCGCCAGTTCAAAGCCAGCCTCAGCAATTTAGCAAGGAGCTAAGCAACACAGTGAGACCCTGTCTCTTATAAAATACAAAAATAGGACTGGGGATGTGGCTCAGTGTTTGAGTGCCCCTGAGTTCAATCCCTGGTACCAAAAAAAAAAAAAAAAAAAAAAAACCAAACCAAGGCTTCCCTGCAGTAGCTAGCAGTCGTGTTTGATTCTTGCCATTTCGAGCATATGTTTCCTTGTTATCTTTTAATTGGTTTTTATTCTAAATTTAACACTAAATGGTTCTTGATGGTAGCAACTGCGAGCACTGGCCTGGTGCATGTCAATTCTAGGGACGTGTGAGACATCGGGACCCGATCTGTGCCCTGCCTCTCCTCCCCGTGCCATGCCAGCCCATTAAGAAGCTGGAGATGGCTCATTGTGCCCTTTCCTGCCTGTGCTGTCGTGTTTATAAATGTCAGGTTCTGGGGAACAAAGAGACAGGAGTAATCTAAAATCCGAATGATACCACCAGAAGCCATGTCTAACGGCAGGCGAATGCCAATAGATTGGAAGCCAGTATCAGCAGGCCCATGGTGCGTGAAATCCTGCATACCAGACAAGGACTTCAGACCTGTCGAAACAACTCAGAAAAATCCAGTAATCAGTGCTCCAGAGTCAGCTGAAAAGTCTGATTTTGTAGATCTTGTGCATCTGCAATATGGAAAGAACTGTGAGGCCGGGGTGGGGGTAGGGGTTGGAAGCTAGATCCTCAGAGGTTGAATGATCATAAAAAGGTGGTTTGCAACCTCTGATCCTCAGTGTTCACATCTGCAAAATGATATAATGAGAAAATTGAAGGACTCAGAGTTATAAGGCTAGTTGAGCAGTTGGCCTATAGTAGGTCCTCAATAATGTCACTGTTGGGGTATTTTCAAAGTGGGCTCAGAAGCACATGAGTCTAACAAGAGATGAGGTCTGCATTTGAATTATTTTTTTATATTCATTTATTTATGTATCTTCAGTTTTAGGTGGACACATTATTTTGTGTTTATGTGGTGCTGAGGATGGAACCCAGTGCCTCATGCATGCTAGACGAGCACTCTACCACTAAGCCACAACCCCAGCCCCTGCATTTGAATTATTTTTGACTAACACTGCATGTTATATGTCTTCCTTGGAGATTTGTAAACATATTAAGATTTTAAAGACTTTTCAAAGATTTGCAACGACCTGACTCTAACTGTACCTCAGGTGGTACCCTCGTAGTGCAGCATGAACGTCTATATTCATTTTGAGTATATTAAAAAGTTATCAAGACAAAAGTTTGATAAACCTACTTAGAAAAACTCAGTTTTTGTGATCATGCAGCTTCTATTGAGTGGAAGCTTTCTCTTTAACCTTGTCTTGATCTGGTGCCAAATCCTCTCATTTCTTCTGAGATACCCCCTTGGCTTGTCCCTCATTCTCTGCACATGGACCTACTCCAGGCTGACCCTCAGACTTCCAAGCCTGTGCAGTCGTCACTTCCTCCTGGCTGTTCTGCCACCTGTCTCCCCTTCTTCAAACATTCATTCATTCCAGATCATCTGCTCCTCGGCATTCTTGCCATCCCTGGTTAGCTTCTGGCAAAGCTTGCTCCGAACGTTGCTTCAAGCCCCAGATCCCTGGCCTGGTTCCTCAGGGGTCCATTCAACACGGCCTCCCCTGCCTTCGTACCTCCAGCACTTATTCATTCTCCGGTTAACACCCCTGTTGTCGTAGAGTTAATAACTCTGTGGCTGCCTCCTCCTGCGTTGCCCCTCCCTGAGTAACTCCCGCTATCCCTGACTACCTAGTCCACACCTTCTCGTTCTTCAAAATGTCCTCAGGAAGTCCTGGCGACCTCTCCACTTTTCTTCCAACTCCTGTAACCCTCTACCATGCAATTTAGGACTCACTGTATTCCAAGTCTTCTACTTAGAATTGTGTAACTTTGGACAGTTTAGACAGTGTAATAAATTTTTGTGTTGCCCAAATTTGTCATCTCTAAATTAGGGATCATTTCAGCACCAACCAGTAAGGTTCACACAGAGAACTGACGATATTGAATTTCACCTGCAGGTTAAGAGATGCCCTCATCCCTCTGTGCTCTGGAAAGGACTCATTTCTAGTGAAGGACCACCCTTCTCCATGAGACTCAGATGGGACTCCTGGGGACCCTCTGATTGACCTGTGAGAAGCCCGGATACAGTCTCTCCAAAGTCCCATCATAAATGCTCAGCTGAATTTCTTGTCCCAATGATGAATCAGAACAAAGGCTAGTTGATCAAACTCTGGTTAAGCCTCTCTCTTGCTCCAGGTCCTTGGTCTTCAGCCCACCCTCTGCCTGAGCCAGCACACGGCCACCTGGGAGGCAGGCTGGACTCCAGTCCTGACACAGTCACCACACTTGCCCAAACCTGACTCTCCCTAGAGTGGTCTATTTCTCTCTGTAAATGTCAAAAACTCTTTTTTCCCCAACTCTTCTGAATTTCGCAGACAAGCTGGATCAGGTGAATGATGTAAACTGCAGTGTTCCTTTTCTCGGGTGGCGCTAGACCCTACCATCATCTTGGCAATAAGCCTTTTGAATAAACCTCTCCTAAGTCCAGATTTGATTTCTAGTTGATAGAACACATGCAAAGTGTTCAGTAGAATTCCAGGGACATAGAAAATGTTAATAAAGAGCAGCAGGTATCACTATTGGTGTGACTATTAAATGCTTGTTAGTCTTACATCCCAAATATATAAGTTCATTGAGGAAAGGATCCTGTGCTGTCTTGGGGCTCCCCGCGGATCTGCCCAGGGCCAGCCACACAGCAGAGCTTCAGTAGATGACAGTGGGTGACAAGCCTGTCAGTACCCCTGGGAAGCTGAAACCTAGTGTGACCCAACATCCGTGAAAAGACCAGTGATAGTTAAAAAGTTATTTAGCTCTGTTCAGAGAAGAAAGGTGATCCCAGAAAGACAGAGACCACCACCTGTGTAACCTTAGCAGGCAGGAGAGGGGACATGGCAACCCCTGTTTTTCTTCCATCTTCTCTAATACCTAAAATGGCTTTTAAACAAGAGGCAGTAGAGAAGCCAGGTAGGATAGAATTGTTGCTCAAAATGGTGAGAAATGAAAGAGAAAAGTGAGTGGTTGGAGAGAGTTCAATCTTCAAGAATACCCATTACCTGCAGGGGCTAGCAAGACCCCCAGGTGCCGTTTCCCGGCAACGAGGGAGGAGGGAGAGGTCGGAACACATGCTAGGGGGATGATATATTCTGGAAATAAAGATTATCAAGGGTTCTACCCATCCCCTATATGACTTGTTAAAAGAAAGAACTTGATGACTACAGAGATCTAAAGCGGCTCAACCCTGGGAAAGCCATGATGGCAAACGCATGCTCATGGTTAAAAGGACTTAGAGTTTTAAGTGCCTCTGGCTAGGGAAGACCTATATCCATCGCAGCATTCCATGTGTCCCTTACCATTATTGGGAGGTAATATGACCCAGCAGTTAGAAGCAAGGGCTTTGAAATCTGTGCCACCTTAGTTCTATCAGCTTCATCCTGGACAGCTAGAAAATGGACATGATGACTACAGAGATCTAAAGCGGCTCAACCCTGGGAAAGCCATGATGGCAAACGCATCCTAGAGCAGGTGTAAGAATCCAGTGAGCACCGGGAGAGCAAAGCTTCCACGTGTAGCAGAGAGTCAGTACAGCAGATGTCATCAGTCAACAATGAGCCACAGGCAAAGCTGGTCTGCTGCCTGTTTTTATCAGACTCTTAAGGTGAGGACAGTTTCTACCTTTTAAACGACTAAAATATGAAAAAAAAACAACAACAATAAAAGGAAACAACAGCTTGTGACACATGGAAAGTATGTAAAACTTACCTTTAGGCTCCGTAGATAGCGTTGAATTGGAGCAGAGCCGGGCCCCTTCCTTTACCTAGGTCAGCAGCTGTGTTTGCACTACAAGGGCGCAGCTGAGTGAGGCCACCAAGACTGCGTGGCCTCCAGTGTCTGAGATGTTGCCCATCTGGCCTTTCATAGAAAAAGTCTGCCAAGTGCCCCTGCCGCTGCAGCTCTTGATACCGAAGTCGCTCTGCTCCCTTGAGGCCCATCTCAGAAGGCCCCTCCTCCGTGAAGCCTCCCTGGTCTAACCATCCTGATAGAATCAGGTCCTTATTGATCCTCTTTTTAACGACACTTACATTTTTGTTTGTCTGCCTTATGTTCTCTGTGAGATGATACATGCTTTGGATGTGGGGATTACATATAATTCATTTGGTATATTCAGAGGACCTGCCTCGTACCTTGTAAATAGACAGTCAATAACTTTGTATTTGCTCTGTAGAATTGAGTTGAGTTCCAGTTTGGGTCTTCTGACTTTTGCCTGGTGTCAACAAACTTTTTGATGGAAAGAAGGTCCTGGGAGACCAAAAGCAGAAGCATAAGAAGTGTCTAAAAAGATTTGCACTAAAAAAAAAATGAGAAAGAAAGAAAAGAAAAGTAACCATCTTGAAATGGGGACTTTCAGCACGTCGACAAAATGTGCTTCTTGCTGTTTCTGGAAATCAAGTTAGATGTGCCTCAGGGCTTTGGAAATACAGTGAATTTTCTTGACTGGGTAAAAGGGTCCTGCTCCCTCAGCTTGCTTAACACCATTTAATTCCCTGGCATGGGGTGTTTCATTAGGGATGTGTGTGCACACGGGGACAGGCATTCCACTACGTGGCTTTATCTGACACCAGAGTAGAATAAAGACAAATCTGAATGGTCCTCCAGTAGGCTTGTTACTGTAGGAATGAAAATTAAATATAATATCCTATATCTGAACACTTTGGAAATAGATAGAATTCATGACTTAACATATCCAAGTGGCTTATTGCCTGAATCTCTCTGTGGGTTTCTGATTCCAGATTTAGACAAGAAAAAGATACCCCCCTGGGTCTTGCTGATACCTAAGAGGGACAGGCATATTTTCTGTTAAGATAAAAGATAATCCAGAAAGCTTAGCACTCCCTTAGAATCAACAGCTAAGCATTGTGAATATTATTCCAGACACGGACTGGTGGTCCTTCAAGGCTGCCATTTATATACCATCTACCCCAAGGCAACACTGTCCACCTAGCATTATATTTCAGGAGAAATCTTTCAGAACTAAAAAGACTGACATGGAGGATCAAAGCTTAATCTTCTTCTACTAGTGAAGTATTCTTATTTGAAGTACAGTTCAGCCTAGTGGATAGCATCTTTTCTGTTTGCTTTTCTTTTAATACTAATTAATAAACAATTTCCAGAGAGACTGGTTGTTGGCGTTGCCAGCTGCCCTTGGAACCCAGGCATCATGCCAAGACCCTTACAAAAACTAGCTCAAGGGTGTCAGGAAAACTGTCTCAATCCCCTCCAAGTACAAGGTCCCCAGTGACCTAAGCATATCCCACTGGCATCCACCTCTTAAAAGTTCCCACCATCTCTGAACATTGCCACACTAAGGACCACACCTCCAGTATAGGAGCCTTTGGAGAGCACACTCAGACTATATCTACACCATAGAAGAGAGCTTGGTGGTAGGCGCTTTGGTGGGCAAAATAACAAGTTGTGCATCTTTATCAGTTATCATAGCAGCCAGCTGGGGCCTTCTGCACTAATTATAGCCTCTACCTTTCTTGGCAGGGACCTGTTTGGTGGCTACTCAATTATATTGTTTAAGTATTTGTAATTGTCTTAGTATCTACTACTATTATAAGTATTCAGGGGTGTAACAAAATTGTAGCCCATCTTGGTTGGACATAATGATAAAGTTTTCTTAATGGCAACTGCAGGAGATGAATTAACCCTTTAATCTGGTCACACACACACAGACACACACACACACACACACACACACACACACACACACACCTCTATTACCATTGTCTGGAGGATAGAACTGGCATCTATATCTGTCCCCCTTGTCGTCAGAGTTCATCCTGCTGATTGGGGCTGTCTCTTGGGGTCTTGTCTTCTTCTCTTCTCTGTGAAGTCCTTTCTTCACAGGAAGATGGATTTAACATGAATGAGTAGATATGTTCTTTGGTCAGGTGTATGGAAGTTTTCTGGTTTTCGTTCTTTACTCCTAATTAGAACTTTTCACAGTGCTTATAGTCTGGCATCATTCAGGAGGCCATGGCCAGTGATAGAGTCTGTTGCTTGTATCAGTAACCAATTCAGGTCCACCCCAGTGACCCTCCTGGTTAAGGAGCAGGTGGGCTTAATTCTGGAATAGTTCAGACCAACAACACCAGAGTCTATCCAAACCAGTGGTTTTCAAATTAAGTCTCTTGTATACTGGGGCTCTGAGTAAATGTTTTAAAAATGGCTCCATAAACAATTGAATTGTTTGCCTAAAGAGTCTATTTCCCACTTCCTCCCCTCCTTTACATATTGGTGCCACTTGTATGATTTTTTTGAAAGTGTGTGTTCTGGCAGTATTTAACAAAATGTTATTCCTATCTAGGGTGGTGAAACTCAGCATGCCATCTAGAGCCTGTCTCAGTCAGAGTCACTTGGGGTGCCTGATGAAATGCAGACTCCTAGGTCCACTAACTTGGGACATAATGCAAAATCAGGTCCCAGAATGATAGAAGCTTAACCTTTGGCTGTTAAAAGGGACGCGGAACTCATAAGACATTCCTGAAGCTGACCAACTTCTACATAAATACTTCTGCCAGTTGAGGGCTGTCCATCTCTAAGGCTGTCCATCTCCCTTACAAATATCATTCTCAAGGAAACCAGGTGTCCTCTTGAAGTCTATCTCCTCCACTGGAATAGACTTAAATACTACTTCCTGTGTGTACCAAAGCATCTCTCCCACCCCTCTGATAACTCCCCTTATCAATATCCTTGCCTGCTTCTATCCACCCTCTACCCTGTGCATACTGGAAAATGAGCTTTATTTTTCTTTATTTATCTGAGTGATTTTCTTATTGGACACACAGAGTACCATTTCTGGCACATATAAAACTTTCTGGCACTCAATAAAACTTTGTACCTCAGTAAACTCATCTCGCCACTATTTCCTGTGTTGGATCTGAATTCTGTTCTCTGGAAATACACAGAATTCATGTGACCCCATTTCTAGGCTGTAGTCGCTTAGATACTGAAGGGGAGAGCACAGCTAAGTCTGCCTCTAAGCTCCTTGTATTCATCCTAAATGCCTCTGTTGCCTTCAGACATTGTGCATTTGACACAGTGCCCAGGTGCCCTGCAGTCTGGCTACCTTCCCCCCATGGTGACAGTCACTTTCTGTGTGGTCCACCCAGAGCTGTACCAACTTGTGCTGTGTCACCTGCAGGGCACCTTGTTTCTCCATCGTCTTGGTCACTCTCTTGTGGACCTGAGATCCATCCATTGGCTTTGCAGCCATGTTCTTCGCATCCTTAGCCTTTTCTCCCAAAGCCTCCGTTTCCCGGGTCCAGCTGTTCCACCATTTACCGATGGTGCTGAAACCTCGTCCAAGCCACTTGAGTCTTCCTTCCAAACTCCACAGGGTTGCAGCTCTGAGTAAACCTAGAAGTCATAAAGAGAGCTTCTTTAGGGCTGGGAGAGGCTGCTGCAGAGACCAGCAGATCTGAGGACGGAGGGCAAGGGTCACCGAGAGGTGAAAGGAGCCTGGCCCACTCAGCACATTTTAGAACTCCAGAGAGGAGGCACAACGAGATGAGAGAATGTGCAGAATCCCAAATCACCACCCAGAGCCACAATCTATTTGAGCTCGTGGCTCCAGTGGGCAGAGAGGCAGCATAAATTTCAGTGAGGCAAAGCTAAGTGGTAACGGACTTTAAGTTCTGTCATATAGAGTTAATTTGCAGAATAAATTGGTCAGGGCAGCAAAAGGATTTAACATCCAAATTCATTTGAAAAACAGAAGCCAGATGAGTATCCAGAGGAAAATGGAGACCGTTACACCGTTCCCTTGCCAGTTGGAGCAGTATTATTATTGAATAATATTTTTATTAAAAATTTCTAGACCATTTGGTAGTTAAAGTTATTTATACGGCAGCCTTCGCAGCATTTCAGCAAGGCATTGAATCTCCGCTCTGGAGCCCCATTTGCCCCAGAGATTCCCGCCTGCAGGTAACTCATGCCAGTGGCCTCGCCCAGGCACACACCAGATGTACAGCACGCAGCCCAGTTTTATCATGTGGAGCCCAAACAAGTTGGGGTAAAACGTTGGATTTATGCATTTCAGAACTCTCCAGGGGCTCCCTGCCCTGTGCTCTTCAGGCAGGAGCATGCAGGGGAGGGGAGGGGAACAGATGAGCCTGCAGGGTGCTCCAAGAGGCAGGTTCATGAGAAAGCTAAAGGAACCCAGGCGTGGCCCTAGATGAGATAGGACACTGCAGTGGGGGGAACCACTGTGGCCCTAGATGAGATAGGACACTGCAGTGGGGGGAACCACTGTGGCCCTAGATGAGATAGGACACTGCAGTGGGGGGGAACCAGGTTCATTCTCTCCATGGAGGGGCGCAGCCCTGAACCTGAGCGGAGGCAGAAGCTGGTGTTGGAAGCTCTCTTTCTGAGGCACTTGCTGCTTCTGTTTCTCCTGGTCACAGTTTTCTCCCTCTCCTTGTCCTGGGCTATCCCTCTGAGAGTTTTCCTGGCTCCTTGGGAAGGACCAGGAAAGAGGGGGAGCCCCCACTCCCATGTGCCTGGGATGCAGACCGGCTCATCCTGCCACACTAGAGAAACAAGGTCGGGAGCCAGGATCTCAGGCAAGTGTGGGGAGGCCGGCAGCCCGCTGAGCCGGCTCACTGTTCCCGCTGTCTTTCTGCTAACGGAGAATTGGAAACAGCAAATCCCGCAGGTGTCCCTCATCCCCCGCTCTGCCACCTTGAGCCCCACCACCTCCCCACGCGCTCTGTCTGTGGCAAAACAGCAGGAATAATCCAGTGCAGCCCCACGTCCCCAAGGCTGTGACTCTGAATCTCTCCTCCGGTTTACTGTGACACTGAAGAGCAGGAGCACAGGGCTGCAGGCAGCAGGACCAGGATGCGCCAGAAGCTTATCTCCTTTTCCTGCTGCTTTCTTTCCCTGGGGGCAGCCAAGAAGGCGAAGGCCAGTCCCCAGGTGGCTGGTAGATGAGTGGTCCCAGGCTGCGGATAAGAGGACTCAGTGGTTAGTGACAGTGCTAAAGGCTGTGGATGGCACTGGCTTGGTTAGTGTCCCACCAGAATTCATGCCTACCTGGGGCCTCAGAATGGGAGCTGAGGGGAAGCCGTGAATCCAGCACCTGTGTCTTGAGAAGAGGAAAAAGGAGACACGTGGAGAAGCCAACCGTGTGACCCCTGAGCCCAGATTAGACGGAGAGAGCTGTAAGCCAAGGACTGCAGGAGCCCCCAGAAGACATGGAGAAGAAAGGACAGTTATTTCTCCAGAGCATGACTCCAACTGTACCTTGGTTGCAAACTTTTAGCCCCGAACCGAAGGGAAAATGGGTCTTGCTAACTGATGATGATTTGTTAAGGCAGCTGTTGGCAACTAAGAGGGAGAAACTTAAAGACCTTGGCCATCAGCTTTCAGTTGCATGAAAGACATTTAGTGAATCGAGAAATAGGACTGTAAGAGGCAAATTTACAAAATGGAATCAGATAAACTTTGAACTGCCAGACTGAAGCCTCAAAGTGTGGGTAGAAGACAACCCACACGCTGCAGCGTGACCATCAGCCCAAACTGAGAGCACTCTTCCCACATACCTGAGTTGGACTCTGGGGACGCACCCAGGAGCACGTCCACACCCTGGAAGCAGGTGGGACAGCCAGGCCACAATGCCCAGTGCAGTCTAATATGGTGTGGTCAGAGTACCCTGGGATTGCTTCCATCAGGGATGATGGAGTGGCCCTTGAGAAATGCCCAGGGAAGGGTGGAAGGAAGGGAGAGGGGAAGGTATGCAGAGCCTGGCTGATAACCCGGAAGGACCTCAGGTCCTGTAGCCTTGCCTTTGTGGAGAGTCTTCCTGGGCCTTGTGCTGTCACTTGAGGAGTTTGGGGCCGTCAGCGACTAGAATGGCTGAATTCCCTTCCCACCTCCGCACCCCATGTATCTGTTGTGTGAGGGCTTGGGCAGGTGCCACGACCACCCCACCCAGCAGAAGGCGGCTTCTTGGTGCCGGGAACTCACCATCCAGCTGATCCGAGGAGCTCGTTTTTGAAGCAAAATCTTAAGGGCTTCCTAGCAATTCTTGGACCTGATCCTCACTCCTCCTGAGACATATGGGCTGTGCAGAGACGGGTCTCCAGGAATCCTTACCGAGGAGCTGCTTCTTCACACCAAATGTGCCATTTAAAGGGGCTGTGGTGGGGGCCACGGCCAAGTCTCAAAGGCTTTTTTCTTTGTGTTTTAATTCATCCTTGGGTGGACTTGGCTGTCCTGCGGTTCCTGTCTCAACTCCTCACCCCAAATGGAAGATCGCTTTTACTGACCAGGAGAGGCGTATAGAAGCTTTAGCGAGTTTAGTCAACTTGTTATTAAATTCACTGTTCCCATGCCAGAGCTGACTAACGACTTTTGGCAAATTCAAGCGCTGCCTCTATACCAAAACCCCAATTTACTGAGAACCTAATTATCCAGGAACCTCAAGGAGACAATTATTTGTTTGAAAACATGCCTACAAAGAGGGGACAACTTAACAAAATATAACCTTATGTTATATTTATGTGGCTACATTTATATGGATCAATTTCTAAAAGCCATTGGGGGTATAGATGCCATTTTATTTCTGTCTCCTACAGCTTCCAAAATCTGCATAGTCATAATTGATGAACAAAATCATCACCTGGAGGCACCTTGGGGAAAGGTTTAATTCTGTTTGGTAGGCAATGCTTCACGAGGCAGGCAGGAAATTGGAACGCTACATTTTTAGAAAAGAAAAATGTCAACGAGGATGGAGGAAGAGTAAGCATTTTCTAGTCAGGATCAACTAAAAATTCAATTTCCCAGGGGACACTTCTTGAACGTCCCATCAGTGGTGCTCCGTGGGCACCTCATGACTGCTAACAGTCACACTGCACCACACGGCACCCTTGGATACTGCCCCCAAGGGACTGGACACAGGGCATGACTGTAACACAGACCTTCTGCTATTTCTAGAAACTTCCTGAAGAAATACCAAAGAACTAGGCCTGACGTGCAGAGTAGCCTTAATCTTGGAACACAAAGTAAGGGGTATGTCCTGGAGAAAGATTTAAAAAAAGAATAATTACAATTTGTAGGAGAGGACAAGAGTATAAAGTCTTTGGAATTCCTGCAATTTCTGGATGTGTTGGACAGATGTGGACCAAGGGCTTTCCATTGTTTAATCCCACAAGAAAAATGTGCTTGCTCAGGGCTAATAGGTGGTGGTGGACATGAGGAGTCCGCAGGAGGCACAGGTTGGTGTCCATGTCTCTTCCTCACGATGTCCCTCGGGGTCCAGGTGGCTCTCTCTTGCTGTCACTCCAGTGCTGTTTCTGGGTGAGGAGCAACAGGTGATGCAGAATGGATACCTACTTGCTGGTCCCCATCCCTTCACCAGCCCAGGAGGCCACTCTGCCCTTTAACACTTTGCGGACTTCCACTTCCCCAGATCTCCTAGCCACAGGGAACCGCTGTCTGCCCTTCAGCACGGGATCCAGCCGTGCCCTTTCTTAAGCCTAAATCATTACATCTGGAGGTAAGTAATTACCCAGAGCACACGGATGACCTTAGAGATGTGTGTGTGTTACAAAATGTGTCCCTATCATCTCTGGATCATTCTCTTTGTACCTGACAGTGATGGCATCCACTCCAGTTTGATGCCCCTCTTCTTAGGAACAGAAAATTTCAAAAGAACCCAGGACAGCAGTGTCCAAAATGAACTTGAATCCAGCCTGTCAGTTAGTACCTGCAGATCACAGACTGTAGGTACTTTGCACGTGAGTCATTAGAAATGATTTATTAATTCAACAGTCACTCAATAAATAGTTGCTAAATTGTAGAATACATTAGTGTACTTTACCTATTGGGCACTGTGGGACGTTATAGTTATAGCAAGACATCATTTTGTCCTTCAAGACAGCACACAATGGTGTTGAAGGTGGACAGGGAGGGTGAGTAACCCGTATTGCGTGGATAGGTGGCTTGAGGGAGCCCCGCTGAGTCCCAGGCATGTCAGAACTCTCTTTGAGGATTCCACAGTTGTTAGCCTTCACCACGGCCTTACCAAATCGCATCTGTTATCTGCACCTTGTATGTGAGGAAGCCTGGGCAGGGGAAGGCTAAGAAACACCATAAAGGACACAGCTGACCAGGTCAAGGTCAAACTCAAACCCCGGCCATTGGAGTAGTAGTTTTTAAACTACTTGGTTCCTCCATGGTGGTGAGGGTGGAGAGGGAGGAGTGGGTGGTTTGGGAAGCTAGATAATATAAATTTTAGATAAGGTGACTGGTTAGCAAGGGAGCAGGGCATAAGCAGAGAGGACAGCAATGAAGCCTGCACTTGTGACGAGCGCCCAGGAAGTCCGTCGCACCCTCCTGAGCTAGGACTTCTGGGAGGAGGGACAGGCTGCTCAGGAGAGTGTGCTGGAGATGATTTCTGCAGTGTGAACGTGAGGGGTGAGGTGCCTGTCGCACACACAAGTGGATGGCCCTGCGTGCACATTAAGGCTGTGTTCCTGGCTACAGACGGAGGCTGGGGCGTCACCATGATCAGGAAGAGGCTAGAGAGCTGTTTCTCAGTGCTTTTGTTTTGTTTCTTATGTGTGACATTTTGTAATGATTTAAATCCATGGTTGTGACTGATCCACTTTGGTTTGTCTGTGGATGAAGAGACCCAGGTGGACAGATAGACAGGGTAGGCAGACAGACGATAGACACACCTAGACGAGGCAAAAGAGATCGGACGTGAAGGAGCCACCATTCCTGGTCCCAGGTTACTCGTTGTTTCACAGAGAGGAGCGGAGAGAGTGGGGGTTCTGCTCTGTCTTCATTCCCCTGGTTATTAAACCATCATGTTGCATTTCACGGGGCCTCACAGGCAGGTTTAAGAGCTCACTTAATGTCCAGAGTGACCTTGACCTCCCGAGAGCCTGGTTGTGCGTGGGCGGACGGAAGGAGACGTGAACTCAGGTAACCCGAGCATCCGGGTTGAAGGGTAGGTAGGCTGGGGTGAAGGTTGGGGTAGGGCCGGGGACTCAGGGCATGGGGGCTTCAGGGGACAACTTTCTGTGGCTGCACCTCATCTGCTCATGCCAAGCCTTCCTCCCGGGGGTCCTAAGCCACCTCTGGAGGCTGTGATCTGATCAGTTGCATTTGATGTCGTTGCTGCCTAATGAGCCTCGTCTGTAGATCTAGCTGTGATGTCATTAGCATCGCTTTACCGTGGGCATCAGCTCAGGAGAGAGATTCTTAAGCAGCCCCAGAATCCTACAGGAATTGTACCAATTGACTTCATAACAAGGAATTCGCCTTCCTGACCTGTCAATTCCCACCAGCAGAGCAAGAGAGTGGCTTGGTCGCTTTAGCCATCCTCACGAACTCCTGGATCTGGGCAGGTCAGTATGTACCTGCTCACGGCCATGGGCACATACGCAGGAGATTCTGAGCATTAAGGACGTCAATATTCTCCTACCATGAGATTCTATTGGGGAAATTCATCCACTGTGTGCTGGAGGATACAGATTTAGCCTAAAGCAAATGGCATTTATTTATAGCAAACTGTATTTGCAAAATGCTTTGCAGTTTTAGGGTTGTTAACTACATTTCAGGTTGGATGTTCCTCTACTTGTAAGAAAGCCGAGTGTCACAGCTGGACTGAAGAGCCTCCTCTGAGAGCAATAGGGGTGAATTCTGGCAAACGGTGGGAGGAGGACGTACTGGGCATTCATTATCAGAAAGCACCTCTGCAAATTTTACTCTTTTAACTTATTTCTTATGTCCAGAGACTGTGTACTTATTGAAATAGAATATTCATCTTACTAAGAGACAGCATGATGTCTTAAATTCCTGGAGCATTTCTACCCATAGCTGTTATAGCAAGGACTATAAGAGGAGTCAGCACTGGAGGGAGAGCCCCTGTGGACCCCATGGAAATAGGTGGCCTCTCCTCCCTGCCTCTCTCTACCCACAAACCTCTCTACTCACTCCAACCCACACAGCGGGGAGCTAAAAGGCAGTAAGTGTCAAAGATCAGACTCTCCTGAAGCTTTTAGGACCAGAAACTCTGTTTCCCAGACACGATCGGTGTAGGAGCTCTATCTGGCTGAGGGAGATTTATCTGGGCCTTCACCACTGGACTCCATCATTTTAAGGAGTATTTCCCAATTGTATCTTTAACTGCACATAGAAAATGCGTTTCCGATTTGAAAAATCTCTCTCTCACGCACATCTTCATTCTTCTCCAGAACCTGAATAGATGGCTTTTGGGAGCTCACTGCTCATTGCTTCCGTGCAAATCCAGCTCCTGTCTTGACAGCCCCAACCGGTGTGATGAGGAGGCCACAGGGATCGTTGGTCTCGCCCTCCAGCAGGGCCCTGTGTATCGGCCTGAATACTTCCAGGAGATGGAAAATAGGATTCTGAATTAAAAGGAGTTTGGTGGCCTCCCAATCATCTTTGTCTGCACCCTTCCCTCTCCTCTTCACTCCCTAATCTTGTCAAGTATCTGGGGCTGAAGGGTATTGACAGGGATTAGCCGCATCTTGATGTTAATTGGAATAGCCAGAAGACAGCAGTGAGGGGAGCAGCCCCTCATGTTTGCAGCAATTACAAGCCTTAATGATGGATAGCTGGAGGGCAGGGAGGTGTCAATCCCTGGCAGCCCACCGTGCTTGTGGTCGCAGTGCCCCCTAGTGGCAGTCTGGCTGTTGGCACGATGCGTCCTAAGGAGCAATCAGGAGAGTTCCCGGGTGTTTTATCAAAGGTGAGAAAAAAAGGAACTTGATGGAAGTAAGTTCTTTTTGAGGGAGATTTGCATTTTCTCTTGCAGGCTCTGTTTTCCCTTAGTTACTGTGTCATCATCTCCCTTTTCACATTATATATTTCTCCCTAGGAGATCTCATAGGTATGTGATTGTTTTACTCCTTAATTTTTTATTATCCAATTGAAAAAAAAAAATTGTAATTGCACAAAATTGTCCAAAGAGCCGACTGTTACTTTTCTCTAAGTTTATTTTCTGTAAGGCCAAAACCTCAGCTCACACAGTTTAGTTCCCAGTGCCATTTGAGATTGGATACCACCATCTAGTGGCACTTTTGAAAAATTTTTTCCCAGCCTCAGTGGAAGGGGTTCTCAACAAAGGAGGGCCATGGGTTGGAAAGGAATGCCCGATTGTAAGGGGCCTAAAAGCCAACTGGGAGACCTTCAGCCCTCTGGCAAAACTTCCAGGGAAATTTTTCAAAAATATTATTTTTTGCAAAGAGATACTGCATCTTTACTGATTTAAAAAATTTTATTCATTTTCCCAGTGAATGAAGGCTTGTTGGCCCATATCAGACCAAGGGTTCAAGGGCTTCGCTCCACCCTGCTGATTCCTGGTAGTCCATATAGCAGACTGAGGAATACCTAGCAAGCAGGAAAGTCTTGCAGGCACCCCCAGGTGTGGGCCAACCGAGTAGCACAGACCTAAGTGTCAGTAGAGATGTCCTGTGGAGGAAGAGCTTTGGGTGAGGTGCAGTGACCTCCTGGGCCTCCTGTTGGACGTCGTCATTCTGGGGTTGGGTGTGTGCAGTGGCACACTTTTCTCATGCTCCTGGAAGGACCTTAGCTCCACTCTGAGCCTATTATCAAATGCAAATGCTAAATAAATTATGTCCCATATTTATAGCCACCGAGTGGTCCTTGGCCCTCACACGCGGAAGTCCCATGTCAGTGGGGTTGCTGGGTGAGGTTGCCTGGTCCGCCCAGCATTCTCCTGGTGCTCATCTGAAAAGCAGCAGCATGGGATGCCTCATGCAAGGCCTCGTGCTTCCAAATGGGCTCACATTAAACAGCAAACGAGAGGGGGTAGCACAGGAGCTCCCCGGTCCCCTTGGGAGAGGACTCTATAAAGGTGGTGAGTCAGATCGCACAATGACCTTCTGGAACAACGTTGCAAATCCTTCCAACCACTTCACCAAGGATCTGGCCCATCCAGTCTTGCGTTCTCAATGAGGTCAAAGACCAGAATCCACGCTCTAGGCATGCCCTTTGTTCTAGGAGCACAGTGGTCCCTGAAATTGTTTCCTGATTGGGACAGGAACTGCTGAAAGGAGTCAGAAACTCTTCAGGAGCCCTGTGCTTTCTGCCAGCAGACTCCCTCAGAGTCAAATGGAGAACCCGGAGGAATCACTGGGAGCAGGGCTCTCTTGTGTGGTGAACAAACCATCATTCTCTGATAGGCAATTCCCAGGCTCGTCACCAAAAATCAACAAAGAGCTTCTCTAACTCCCTTCTACTTATCAAACAAGGGTGCAGATCTTTTTGAAAAAGCCAAAATGTCCTCCCCGACTCAAATGCATGATTAATTATAAAGCAGAGCCGTCCTGCTCATCCTTGGAATCAGACGAGCAGAGTCCAGTTCTAGCTCACACAGTACCTCAGCTGTGTGGCCTTAAGTCTGCGAGCCAGCCTTCTGTCCTGGAGGCAACACACCTGAGAAAAACACCTTAAAGGAGGAAGGATTTATTGGGGCTCATGGCTTCAGAGGTTTTGGTCTGTGGCCAATCCGCCCATCACTGGGCCCTGTGGTCAGACTGAACATCATGGAGGAAGAAGATGTGGCAGGAGTAAACTGCTCAGCTCAGGGGGGCCAGGAAGCAGAGAGAGGGAGGAGGACTGGAGAGGGCTAGGGACTAGGTGTGGTCCCCGAAGGCTCACCTCTAAGGACTCCAACTAGTTTCCACCTGTTACAGTTTCTGTCATCTCTTGGTAGTCAACTCTGCATAGTCTCAAAAGCTATAAATCCATCAATGGATGAATTCACTGATGAGGTCAGAGCTCATGATCCAATCACTTCCCCAAAGTCCCACTCTGAATGTGGCTGCACTGGGGACCGAGGATTCCAGCATGTCTTTGGGGAATAATCCAGATTCAAGGATAACCAGGTTACTCGTCTCACTTCCCTCCTCTATAAAATGGGTCTGATGGGGAACCCCATGCCTGCCATGGCTGAACGAGATCTCGAGCCCATCTCCTCCCAGCACAGGACCCGTAAGCCTTAGCTATCGTTAGGATCAAAACTACTAGGCTGAGGATTTGATACGAGCCAGCCACCGCGGTGTGTGCTTTACAAACACTGTGTGGTTCATTCACTTCACAAAGCCAGAGGTAGGTATGATCAGGATCTCCACTGCACACGTGAAGAAACTGGGTCAAGGAACAATTGCTGTCATTGTCTGTGTTCCTGGTGATGGTCAGAAGCATATCCAAGAGACACATCCCTCTGGGACTGATGATTCTCAGAAAAGAACAACCTGGTCGCACACTTGGAAGCTCTGTGTCACGGGGAGGGTGTGTGCCCCAAATTAAGTGGAATGTCGGGATCACACACTTCCCCTCTCAGCTGCGCTCTCTGATCTCTCGAGGACTGGACCCGGGCACTCAGCGGCCATGAGGTCACGGCTGTCCTTGCTATCCTGCATCCCTCACCGTTTCTTTTCACTTTGTGTGTGGCAGGCAACTCCCCATCCGATGAGTCGGAGGAGCGGGAAAGAGACCCCAAGGTGCTGACGTTCCCAGAATACATCGCCAGCCTGTCCGACTCTGGCACCAAGCGAATGGCAGCCGGAGTCCGCATGGAGTGTCAGAGCAAAGGGCGATGTCCCTCATCTTGCCCCTTGTGTCATGTGACATCCAGCCCTGACACGCCTGCTGAACCTGTCCTGCTGGAGGTGACCAGAGCAGCCCCCATCTACGAACTGGTGACCAACAACCAGACCCAAAGGGTAAGAGGCCGGAACCCTGGGCTCTGGGAGGCACCACCAACAAAAGAGGGCTTTCCGCGCAGCCCGGGGAAGTGACAGGGTGCAGCAGAGCTCCATGCTAGCGCTGGGATGGGGGGGCTTTTTGTTTAGCTAATCCAGTGACCTAATTTGCTTAGATTTGCATGTTGGCATATTAAGTCAAAGAGATGCATCCACAACACCCATGCAAATATGATTCAGGAGTCACAGCTGAGCACTTGTAGAGACTTTGAGCCAAAAGGGCTGAATGGCAGTAAGTAGACGGGGAAGCCCAAGGACTGCACTCACCGAGGTCAGATTGGCTGGAGGGCCCCTATCTGTTGGTGAGGAAGAGGCTCAGCTCTGTCCCCCTTGTGGACCTAGGAGGTGGGCAGCTCTCCTTGCTGATTCCCAAGCCTGGGACCAGCTGTGTCCGGAGTGGAAGGAGCTTATCAGGCACAGGTCCCAGAGGAAGGTTCTGGCAGCCTGGGTCTGGAGGGGGTTGGTTTCCTGCCCATCATGCTGGCTCTAAGAACAAAACGCCACATCTTTGCAGATCTTTCTGCCTGTGATTATGCTGCTGGGTCATGACATTTCCCAGCCACCCTCCTTTGCCTCTGCTTCTCCCTTTCCAAAGATGTCAGGAGAAAATGAATAGACCAGGGAGGAGAAAGGGGGCCGAGGTAGGCCTCTGACCTCCTCAAGGACATACGGATCAGAATGACCCAAACAGACACACAACCACCACCAGCACCACCAGCACAAGTCAAAGCAGGGAGTCCCTGGGTGGGACCACAGGCAGCCGCCACAGCTGCTTACCTGACTGGGAGATGTGCCCATCCAGGTGGGGTGATAATTGCTTTCTTTTCTCTCTTTGAAGAGACACCTGCTGTGACACAGTTTGTTTCATAGGTGTTGCTCAGACCAACAGGAGGATTGTGTGTGTGTGTGTGTGTGTGTGTGTGTGAGTGTTTTCTCACCTAGCGCCTCTGCCACAGATATTTCACTGAATGTTTGAAAATACATTTTTCTTTCATCACAGGAAGGAAAAGAAGAATTGTTCCCAAGGCCTACACATTCCTTTTGAATCTGATCAAGGTGGCTATGGGGAGAGGAGTGGGGGAGAGGAAGGGCTTGAAGGAAGAGAGGAGGGGCTTAGGTCACCATGGAGACTCAAAGCTGCAGGGACTCCACCCAGTGCCAGGCCTCTCTTGCCTGCCCCACTTTGTCTTCCCCAATGCTGCCACCTCTGACAGCTCAAGGTTCCTGTGCCACCTGCCTGGGAACAGTAGGGTCAGAGAATTCACCAGAACCATCCTATGAATCAGGGTGTGCAATGCTGCACAATAGAGAAGAGCTTGATGAGAGGAGGATGCATCTCTACTTTCTGGGGAGGATTGCAAGTAAAGTGAAAGTGCTGAACAGAACATGTCCTCAGCAATCCCCATTCAAAGGCCAAATATCATCCCTTCCTCCCTCGGTACCCCCATGTTCAGAGAGAGTGTGGAGATGCCCTCCATCTGGCCATAATTTGAACACCTTAATTTCTAAACACACCACCAAGGTGGTCCCAGCTGGAGTTTGGTCCCCACCATGTGTTTCTTCTGCTCTCATTGTCACCTGACTCTCTGCCATCCTCTCTACTCTGTGTTCTTTCCATGTTTGTTTGTTCTTCCTCCCAAAGAACGGAGACGCGGTATCAGAAGCTAAGGAGAACTGGAGGGGGGCTAAGTCATGACACAAGTGACTCAGTGTGTGTTTTTATGTCCTTCTTCTATTGGACTAAATAATCTCATGCCATATTTCAGTGTAATCCATAATTGTGATAAAGAAACACAATGGTGAAACCATTTGGCCAACCCAACAAACTTGAGCTCACCATCTTGTGCCCCAAACACATAGCTGCTGGGCTACCATCTCAGTGAACGTCACTTTCTTCCTTAACTTGCCAGACGGGAGTCTAGAGATGCTTCCTGGATTTTCCTTGTCATTCCCAGTGTCTGTTCCATTGCCAAGAGCAGCAATAGTCTCTTAAAACATACTTTTTATAAGATCTTTCTTACAGCTTATCTATTATAGTATTGGGCTGCCGTCTTATTACAGTAACCCAAAGTTATTATTTAATATGGATTTCTGACCACATTGCACCAAAATGATTGAATGGCTCTGCAGATAGAATGCAATCTGGAGTCCTTAGCACAATGCCACAGGTCAGTCCATGATCCTGCTTGTCTTCACGTGCATGGGTAGGGTGTTCCTACTCTGTACCTTACAGGCCATGCTCAAAATTGAGCTCCTTGTGCCCCCTCAAACACAACACGTTTTCCATCGTGTGTCTGGCCCTGCAGACTTCCAACTCTGTCCCAAGTATGTCATCTCCCACATTTCTCAGACTCCTACTATTGCATCAAGTTTCAGCCCAAACACCCAGAATCCTCCCTTACTCTTCCAACTCAGGTATCCTTCCCTTCACGTAATGCCCAATGCCTGTGTGTCCATCTCTAGGAGCAGGGATCACCTGCCAGCAGAATTGTTCACACAGTTGTTGACTCCTGTTTAGATGGACAGAAAAGCTTCGTCTACAAGCATGTCTAGCAGTGGCTGGTGCAGAGTGGACCCTCTGCTAAGTGGAAGAATAAATGATGGATAAGTGTGTAAGTGAATGTATGGATGAACATGGCTTGGAAGTTCAGCTATTCCCCTTAGAGAAACACAAAAAACACTGAAAAATCCAATTTATTTTCTGGACTTAGATTTAAATTTGATAACATGCAACTCATCTCAGCTTGTAGGAACTAAGAAAAATGTGATTTCCTTTTTTCTTCCTTTTCTAAAGGGATTCTCCTTGACCTCTCTCTTGTCCTCTCATTCAACTTTTTACAGTTAACTTTAACCCAGGGTTCAGAAAGCATAAACTCTCATGGAGTGGTGGGAATCAAAGGTAGAAAGTTAAAGCATTTGAAGAAAGGACTTTTGTTTTTCCACACTCCTTTGGATGGAAAGTCTGGTCATGATGCTCTCCTGTTAAGACACTTTAATGTCTTATCATCGCTCTTGAAACACAGTCCCCTCCTTACCTCAGCCCATGTGGCCCTAGTAACCCAGCCCTATCTCCTTCTCGCTGCTTAGCATCCCCCCTACTCTGTCTCTGTAGAGAGATTCGGTTGATTTAGAATTCAAGTTTCATCCAGGCCTAAGTCGTCTTAATATTGTTCATTCTACCTGTGGCACTACTCCAGCATTGTGACAGGATGACTTTTGACCTATTCCTCAAAGCCCAGATAAAAATGTCACCTCTCACAGAGACCTTTCCACACCCCTCCACGGGGTGACTCACCCTTCCTTTTCCCTCCTGTACCTTGCGCATCTCAGGGCCTTGCCTTTCCCTCTGGAGTCCTCCCCTCAACTGTGAGCGTCTGGGTGTCTCCGTAACTTCAGTTTGCTTGTTCATCATCTGGCTGTAAGATTCACGCAGACGGGGGCCCTGTGTGTCTCGTGCGTCCTGTCCTTAACACTTGACACAGGAAACGGCCCTTCATAGGAGCTTACCAAGGAATTGTTGATTGAAGGTTCTATCGGGCAGCAGTCACAATTTGTTATTCAGCTGACCTCAAAGAAAGTCTCTTTCCCTAGTTTTCAACCATGCACCCTTTGATTTGGTTTTGGCTCAGTTAGACACGTCACAAAGTGAGCACCTGGTGGATGCATTAATCAAGAGCCTCTGATGTCCATCCAGCAGGTCATGTTGAACTCAGGTCTGGGTGCTGCCCCCCTCACAAGCTGGTGACCCTGAGCAGGTCACCCAGCTTCTTTAACTCTCAGAATCATCCACTGTTCTTCATGATTACCAAAGTGTTAGCACCAAAGACGGCCTTATAAATTACAAACTCTACAAAAGTGATCGTCAGGAATTGATGTTCCCTAAAAGCTCCCACCTCTTCCAACCTAAGGTCGTCTACACTGCGCTCCGAAAGAATAGAACGTGGGTTCCTGCTCCAGGTTGAGGTATTTGGGTTTTTCGTAGGGTTATCCTTTCCTCTTCCTCCCTCCCGTTCTTCTTTCTTTCTTCCTCCCTTCCTTCTTCTTCCTCTTCTCTTCTTTTTGAGTTCTTTGGTCTAAACTCTTGCAGGGCAGCTAGGCTTCATTTCCCGTTTACTGATTGGGTGTGGATGTGGAGAGCGGAACGGGGAGTCCTCAGAGCAGCGGCGGCTGCAGACGCAGAGGGGCCCAGAGAGAGAGCTCTGAGCTCCGCTGCCAGCCTGGAGCAGCCACCCCCAGCTCACCCTGACCCGGGGGTGAGGTACCCCCACTAAGGTGTCAGAACCCGATCAGAATCCACCTTTTCGCCCTGGAATTGCCTATTCCAGAGTTCTGTTACCTCAGTGGTCTAACTTTATCCACAACTGAATGGTAATCAGCTCCTTGAGGGCCATTGTGCTGGGCTCTGTGGTGGTCACCAGGTTCTACCTGAGACTCCACCCTGTCACTTAAAGACAATAACAGCTGATAGCATTTAATGATGACTAATGTGTGCCCGGTACTGTGCTTATGTTATTTCACTTGGCATGTATTATTCCACTTAATTGTCACAGAACCCCTATGAGGAAAGTGCTATTTTTATCCTACCTTATCACTGAGAAAACTGCCTTCATGTAACGTGCCCCAGGTCACATGGCAGAGATTGACAAAGCTGGAGTTCTCAACCGGGACACCCTGACCCCAAGCGTACTTCTTAGCCTTTGTGAGACATGGCTTCCCCCCTCTTAATGGTCTATTGAGAAAGAGTTGCCTAATGCCCAACCACGGCTCAAGGCAGAATTTGATGCATTTTGTAAGTGGTTTACAAAGTGTGTTGAAGAAACAGGAAGGGAAGACCAGGGCAAGATGAGGCGGGCAAATGAGGATGCAGATGGAGGTATTTGAAAAGGCAGAGTGCCTCTGGGCAGAGGAAGGAGTGGGGCAGGCCAGCACCCAGAGACATGTTGAAAGATGTCATTTTTCCTGGAGCCTGGAGCTGGTGGGTTGAGTGGTGGAGCCGCTGGGAGGGAGATGGAGGTGGAGCACGTCTTGCCTCCAAGGTGACACCTCTCAACCACAGGGACGAGCTGTTATGCTTAAAGGAGGGGGACCTCAAGGTTCTCCAGGGCTCAGCCTCCCCAGAATTTCTTATCCTGAGATAAAAATTATAGACAAAAAAAAATGGTGCGATGGTGACACCATGCGCTCTCTGGAGATCAGTCGGGGTGACGCAGAGGCTTGATACACCATCTCCTGGTCCTGACGACCCAGCCCTGGCTGCCCGGTGCTCACTCCCTGCTCTCTTGTGCAGCTCTTACAGGAGGCCACCATGAGCTCCCTCTGGTGCTCGGGCACTGGAGACGTCATTGAGGACTGGTGTCGCTGCGACTCCACCGCTTTCGGAGCTGACGGACTCCCCACCTGCGCGCCGCTCCCACAGCCTGTGTACGGTTCCCTCGCTCTACCTCTCTCTTGTGTGCATGCCTCTGCATCAGTCTGCAGAGAAGTACTGAATGTCTACTGTTTACAGAGCAATAGGCTGGGTACTCAGGTGGCATGGTACCTGCTCTCAGGGAGCTGTTACCGTACAAGAGATAATGTGACAAGTGTTACAGACATTTCAAGACAGTGTGAAGAGGAGTGGCAATGGTGAAGGCTTCATGGAAGAAGTGGCACTTGAACTTCTCCTTGAATATGCAAAAAGAACAGCAGAATGGTTAAGAGGTTGTAGGGTCACAGTGCTGTTGAATGGAGGATGTTAGAGGTCTTCAGTGAGATCTGATAGACCACCAACACTCCCACCCATTACACACTCACTGCACTCCTGGCACTGTGCAGAGTACTTAGATGTTGCTTCACCCCCTCCCCATTTAATAGACTAGGAGATAACTTCAAATGGATTGGATAATTTCTCCAAGGTGATAGAGCAGGAAGTAGGGCCATGACCCAGAGCCATGTTCTCAGCTGCTGTTGTCAGTTTGCATCACTGTGACCCAAAGACCTGAGAAGAAAAACTTAAAGAGGAGGAAAGTTTATTTTGGTACATGGTCTCAGATGTTCTGTCCATGCTTGGCTGACTCCATAGCTCTGGGCCTAAGGTGAGACAGAACAACACGGTGGAAGGGCATGGTGGAGGGAAGCTGTTCAGGACCTGGCGGATATAAACCTCAAAGGGACACCTGCTTGCTCCAGCCATGCTCTACCTGCCTATCATTACCACTCAGTTAATCCACATCAGTGGTTTAATCCACTGAATATGTTACACCTTCCATTTCACCTGTGAAAATTCTTGCATTGTCTCACACATGAGCTCATATATAAACCTAATATATAAGCCATAACATCATCCGTTATAATAGGAGAAGACAAAACTGATAGATGATTTGAGTAGAAATAACAGGGTCTGGTGACTGTGCACCTGAGGAGGAAGGAGAAGCTGAGAGTGACCTTCAGGCTTAAGACCTGGCTGGCTGGAAAGAGAAGCAACAAAGCTATGTGGGTCTGTGGAGGCCAGTTCTATTTGGGCTTGCCTGGAGCTGTGTGTGGGAGGGGAGGGTGGGGGGTGGTCCTGCAGATGGTCAGTGGGCAGAGAAGGATGGAGCTCTGTGGAAAAAGTAAACCAGAGATAACCAGATGTCTGCCCATCCCCCCACATAGGAGATGGGCCCACAGCTCTGTGGAAGGATGCTCTGGAGCAAGTGTTAACTGTGAGGAGCAGAGGGTTGGGGATGAGCATTAAGGGGTATCTGCATTTGAGGGGTGACGAGGAGGAGGTGCTACAGAAGTGCCTGAGGATGAACATGTCCAATATCCTCCCCATCCAGAGAAGACTAAACAGAACAAGGCAAGCCGAGGGGCCAGGGCCCAAGGCAGGACTCTGCTTAGCCTCTGTTAGGGCATCTGCCATGCTGGTGAAGCCACAGAATATGCATCCAAAAGAAAGTGCTGGTAGGACACAATGGTGGGACAAGACCCCATGGGTTGGTAAAGCAAGGAATCCCAAAGCTAGTAGGACCCGTGGTAACTGAGGGCTGAGTAAGAAGAAGCAGGAGGCAGGAGGTGGAGGCCAGGCCTATTTCATGGAGTGAGGTGGACATTAAAGGCCCAGGACTGAGCAAAAAGAAAATGGAAAGAGGAGAAGATGTTGGTAGAGTGTCATTCCAATCCAGTGTCTTCCTTCTCTCTGTGGGTGGTTTTAGATTCCCCAAGCACTGGCTTCTTGCTCTTTGTATCATAACTTGGACTTCTGGATTCAAAGGAGAACCAAGTTCATTAGTTGTCCAAGTTCTTTCACTCAGGAGAAAGGGTGCATCAGAATCTCAGGCTGTTGGACTGACTTACCAGGTAGAAAGCCACCTTTGAAAGGTCCCACTGAAGCCAGCAAAGCTATCAAGTAGACACAGGCCCACCCATTGGCCCAAGGCTGGCTTCCTCTCTAAACCTGCATTTACTAACTATCATAGCTAAAGAGCAGGTTGGGTTAAAATATCATAAACAGGAAATGTCTATTAGGTACCTCACTTTTCTTGTCAACTCTGATCACTTCTTTCAGTTACAAACATTAGTTTCTTGCATTTTAATTGGTAGTTGGAAATAGAAACACACTCTAATTTTACACAAGTCTGTGTAAATCGCACACACTTCTATTTCTCAATAGGGGCTGGTCTTAGTCCATATTTTCACAGAATTTGAGTTCTCAGAAGGCTTAGTTAGTTACTTAAGCTGCCTAGTGCTTTTTCTTCAAAATAGCATTCTGCATATGACTCTAATTAATGAATTTGTCAATATCCGCACTGTTTTGGGTTTATTCCATCCTAATGTCATATGCAAACTATGTGCTCCTTCATAGTAGCCACTAGCAGGAGAACATGTGTTTTTTATTATTTTCCCACTAGCTAAACCCCTTACTATTGCTCCCACAGTGTCCTATGATTTCTTGTTGAAGTTTTTAGCACATGTATAATTGTATATTTCTATTACCCACTAGCTTAGTGTAGCTTACATAAAAGCAGGGGCTAGGGCCACTGTGTTCCTAGGATCCAGCACTTCCTTACAAGGAACAGGTACTTCATAAATATTTACTGAATTAAAATAGAACATTGCAGATGGTCTGAGGTGATCCACAGTGAGCAATGAGAGTCATCTGGGAGCTGAGTGGCGGGCAGGAGGGCCTGAATCGCAGATGGTTGTGGGATTCAGAAACCGAGGACAGGAGTGAGTGGCAGGCATAATTGTTAGGGGCGGGGGGGGGGAGGCTGGAGAGAGCAGGAGCTTGGAAAATTCTCAGGATCCAGTGGTCTAGAAAGAAGTGGGGAATTGGAAGCAGAAGGGAAACCTGAGCCCCCTAGAAGTCAGAACAAGGCAGTGAATTGAAACCACGCGGACAATCAGGAGGTCCACACCAGTGAACGTCAACAATGATCACTGAAGCTCTATGAGGTACAAGGAGGTAAGAGATGGCAAGGCAGAGCCGTGGCCAAAGTGGACAACTCGCAAAGAATGAGATTTCAAATTGCAAAAAATAAGTAGATGCTGGAATTCAAGCATCAGGTTCACAGAAACCCCAGAGCAAAGGCAAAACGAACCAGAACTGAACAGGCAGGTTTAGGACAGCATCCTCACACCCTCTGAAGCCCTCCCTGGGCACCACTTCCAAGCGGCCTGTAGAAAATGGGGAAGAAACAGGAGGGGGGTCAAGGACAACAGGACAGATCCCAGTGAGCTCCAGAACCTAAACTAAGTGTGGCCTTGTCAATGCAAGGTCCCCTTGGTCACCACCTTCAGGAGGACACACATTGTCTTAAAATTTCTCAAAAGAAATCCAGAAATTGTATTTTCAAGCCATATAAAGGCATACCTTTATAAGGGCTTTATAGGGGACTTGGGTTTCCCTCCTGCTTCTGATTCCCCACTTTTTTCTCCATGACTGGATCCTGAGAATTTTCCCAAACTCCCCCTACCCATGTAACTTTCATTCATTTATTTTTATTGTCTGTTTATTTACTTACAAATGTTCATTGAGTTCCTAATCTGTAACAGGTGCTTAGAGGCATAAATCATGTATCAAAGATCTTGAAGAAACGGACTGTCTAGTGAAAGAGATGGGCCTCCAGGGAAGTCATTTTAGTAGCCTAAGCAAGAAGAGCTGGGGTTGTGGCTCAGCCGTAGAGCGCTGGCCTAGCACGTGCCAGGCCCTGAGTTCAATCCTCAGCACCACATAAAAATAAATAAATAAAATAAAGGTATTGTGTCCAACTACAACCAAAAAAATATTTTAGAAAAACGAAAAAGGAAGAGTATACCATGTACCAGTTGAGAAGGTGCCCAGTGGCCAGTGCAGGTCTGAGCTGGATCCCCATCTCATGCCCCCTCCTGTCTGCACATAGGCTGAGACTCTCCACGGTTCATGAGCCCAGCAGCACCCTCGTGGTCTTGGAGTGGGAACACTCAGAGCCACCAATCGGGGTGCAGATAGTGGACTACCTCATCCGTCAAGAGAAGGTCACCGACAGGATGGACCACTCCAAAGTGGAGACAGGTGAGCGTGCCCTGCACGTGGACTAGTTTACATCTAAGGTAAAAATAAAACAGAAGAAGAATACCCAGCCTCCTGCTCTGCCCCCGTCCCCGGGACCCAGAGCAGTGTGGGAGGACAGGGAAGCTGCAGCTCCTGTCTCTTCCAAGCAGCAGCCTGTCTCATCCATTTAAGAGTCTTTGCGTGGTGAGCGTCCAAGAGTCTTGTTTTGATTTTGCCTCTCTTTTTGTTTATGAAAGAGGTGTCCATTTCATGGCCTCTAGGCCCACTCACAAAGAAACAGCAATACAGTATGCTAGTTATCCTCGCCCACAATTAGGAAACAATTCTCTGCTAACCACTCTCATGATTACAGAAAAAAAAAATTTCTTTGCTAATAACCCCCTCCAGGCGAAAGCATGTGCAAACAGATGCGCTGGCTCCGGGTTTTGTCCTAAAGCAAACTCTGTTTTTGTTGGGTCCAGCGGAGAGAGGGAAGCCTTAAAGGAATGGAAATGCACCATGAAAAAATGTCCCAGGCCTTGTTATCTCCCTGTCTATGCAGAGGAAATGGTCAACACCATCTCTGAGACTCATGCTGAGATGCCGCCCCCCATCAGGACGGCCATGTCCACAATCAGGGTAAATAGATTCTGGTGAACTGGCCACTGAGACACATATGGGTTCCCCAGGTGACTGCCTTCAGGCCTGGGGAGTGGTCTACAGCTTCTCCTGAGGTTCTTCTTCTGGGGTACACAGGTATCACTGAGGCATGGCAGTGACCCACCGCCAAAGTAGCTAGGCTTTGTCCACTCCAAGAATGTCTCTTGAAAGAGTTCACAGATATGGTCTGTACATTTTACCTAGGTTGTTTCTGAACCAGCTCAGGAAGAATAGGTCTAAACTGGCTAAATAAGAAACAGTTAAAAAAAAAAAAAAAAACCTCTGGGTCTCTCCTCACCTCCCCCTTTTTAAAAAAAAAACTAGGAATTTAAGGAGATTGGGATTGACCAATTTTAATAAGTTCTCATTGAGTTGATTATATCTTGTCATTGTTTGGCCATCAGTTTCTCATGCCTTTTCCAATTCTTTCCCTCTGGATAGAAACAGTGTTGAGTTTCGTGGACGACATCATCTCTGGAGCAAAGTCCCCATGTGCCATGCCATCTCAAGTGCCAGACAAGCAGCTCACCACCATCTCTCTCATCATTCGATGCCTGGAACCCGACACCATTTACATGTGAGTAACCCACCCCTGCCTGGAGATTCTTTGCCTGAAATGTTCAAGGCTCTTTCCTGGTCTCCCTTAGCTACTTGGGTTCCTTTAGAGTCTTGGCAAAAGATTTGGAGGCTCTGAAGTCTTGTTCCTAAGGAGCCATTAGAGAGAACCTTCTTGAATGCTTAGGCACTAGTAGGATCTAGGAAGACAACCATCCTGTCCCTCCTGGGGGTGGCAAGGTAGAGGACAAAGATATCAACAACAGATTTGAACATAAGGTGGAATGGCTAAATGTTTGAAAGAAGAGCCAGGAACACACTGAAGAAAACAAGAGGGAAACCGTTCCTCCCAACCAGAGCAGATGGCCTCTACCCAGGTCCTTAGACGTCCACAGCTGGAGAAGCACGGAGAAGGGAACACAGGCTGAGGACACAGCAAGGGCAGAGGCGAAGGGGCACGGAGGGGCATGGAGGGAAGCAGCGAGTGGACCAAAGGGGGAGCGGGCACCTGAGTAAGAGGCAACGGAAGACACTGAGGAGACAGAACTGGTGAACACCGAACGTCAGAGGAGAACATTGATTTTTTTTTTTTTTTGAGGAAAGAACATCAAGAACTGTGCTTTAGAAAGCTAGCATTAGTGGCACTGAAATAATTTATAGAACTTAGAACTGGCCGGCATTTTTCTTCAAAGAAAGTACTGTGAATGACGCCGCAGCACTTGGAACAACCCTATTCTCTGGGTGAACTCTTCCCCGTCTCTCCCTGTGTGCTCTGGGAACAATCGGACAATATTTGTGAAGCAGGGGCGTAAAAGACGCCAAAAGAGGAGAGATCGTGATGGAATCTAAGTCATGATGGAAAAATCTGGGGGTGAAGGCAGAACTCACAGTGATGCGGTGCTGGGGCCTTCTCCCCATCAGTATGAGAAGCATTTCACAGTTTACAGATGAGGCCACAGGAAGAGAGTCAGGGTTTCCAGAATAAATCATCTCCATTTCCACAGTGAGGGAGTTCAAAGACGAAAGGGCTGGGGATTCGAGTGGCACTGATGGCTGCGAGCTTACTGCTCTGGCTGAATACCTCAGTGCACTAGTAAAAGCCGGAAGTGGAGGCCATGCGTAGAGAAAGCGAAACACCTGGGGACAAGGGACGTCTGGGGGATGGGGACGTGTGTGCAGGTGTAGGTGACAGTACTAAGACCAGGGGAGGCAGCCTGCTCTTCAAGTGATGGTGGACAGTCCTCATTCCTGCTCTGGTACTGGGCAGCTGTGGTCCTTCCCGGCAGGAGAGCCTGGGAAACGAGGAGGATCTGAGAACTCACACCACCAGCCCTGCCAAACCTCCCGGACTCAGGGAAACTCGCAGGACCCTTTGTGAGAAGGGCTCAGGGGCTCCGGCCCACTGTTGGCTAGGGATTTCCCAGTCATCTTTCAGGAGTGCCAGGCTTTACCCAATCAGGGATGTAACTCATGTCGGCCTGACTTGGTTTTGTTTCCCGATCAGAGGTCACAGGCCCCTCCTGTCCTCACTCTACTCTCCTTGGTGACCCCCTAGTGCTCCCCTCCTATGTCTTAGGAGACACAAACTTTCTGTCAATGTCGGTGATTGAAGGAGACCCTGCCTGCATGGGGTTAAGGGAGGAACCGCCGGCCTCCACAAGGTGGCGCTGCAGATCATGGAGAGAGGGTGAGGTGGGTGGCCTGGGAGTGACTCCCCATTCTCAAAGATGCTGGGAAGCCTGTGCTTCAGGCCCCGGGGACAGGGAGAGAGCCTGGAAGAGGAGTTGGGAACACGTGGGGCCCCAAGCCTGGTTTTGTTTCTAGCCACCAAGGGTCTGTAAGAGCCTTCAGCTTTCTACAAGGGAGCGTTCTTACCTGTAGAACAGGAGGAAGGCAGCTGCAAGGGAGCTGACGGGGTGCTTTATCCTGGGTGTGTCTGGGAATCCTCTTTGTCCCTGTGAGCTTGGAGTTATTCCCATTTTAGAGTTGAGAAAACCGGTTGAGCAAAACTGAGTAACATCCTCAGAATCACGCAGCTAGTTATCTGGGGTGTGGACGATGGATAGGAATTGGATCAGGGTCTGGGTTTTTTCCCCACGCTGTGTCTTGCAGCCGCCCAGGTTACAGTGAGGACCTAGCAGCACGGTCTGACTATGGCACACAAAGGCAAGAGTTGGCTTCAAGGGCCACAGAGGGAAAGCTGCCTCTAGCCGGCTTCCTTAGTCCTCTGATGTATTTTATTTAGTGCATTTAAAAAAGCCCTATTCTGAGAATGTCCACGGCACAAACACCGTTAAGAATCTCGGGTTGAGAGGAATCCTAAAGTGAGTCTGTCCAACCCGTTCCCCTTACAGAATGGGAAGGTGGCCCCCAGGCCTCCAGCCCACTGTCCCCTCATCACCACACCCACCCACAGGAGAGCCTCTGCCTTATGGACACGTGACAGCAGACAGATAATTCAGGAATGGGGTCAGCAGACACCAGGCCTGGAGAAGGAAAGCAGGCAAGCAGCCTGACTGGAGGCCTGCGATTACCCTGTGCATTAAGTTCCAGGCCTCTCAGAGCCAGCTCTGGAGCCAAACCAGCCAGTGCCACACGCACACACCCTCACCAATGTCATCACCAAAACTCTAACTACACACGGAACAGTCCCAGCCCCGCGGCCATGGCAGGAGCCCAGAAGCTTCAGACGAAGCAGTAAATGGACTTACACTTGAGCCCCCTGGATTGGGAGCAAGGCTTATCTCTTCTACCCAGTAATCCCAGCTAACCCTCTTACTGTCCTGCGAGTGTTCAATGGTAGAAACGATAATGCTAACAATAAACAGAGAAGCCTTCCTGAAATGACAGCACATGGCATTTCCCCTTGAAAATGTGCCGTGTGCTCCTGGCCCTCACCAGCACAACAAACTGGCCGCTCCTCAGGATCCCCAGGGCCTGAGGAGCTGGGCTGCCAGGGAGGGTCCTCAGGTCCAGCTGCGTCTTCACTGGGAAGGTGGCACGGAGCATTACCTCCCTAGTATTTGCTTCGTATTAAAAATAAAATATGCTTAAAAATAAAAGTGGTTTAGAGCTTGGGAACCTAATTTTTACAATAATTGCCCAGAGTCACGTGAGAATTAATGTGAGCACAGGCGCTTTCGTTCCAACTGGAATTTACAGTCAGGCAAGGTATACCGTGGAGCTGCCCAGAGGATCGGGGCAAGCTTGGAGTTGGGAAGTGAGTCCAGCCAGACACCAAGTGAGGCTCCATCGGGCAGCCAAGTCGGTACCTGAGGCTAAGGACATTTTCCACCATGGGCCAGGGAATCTGCCTGAAATCATGGGACTAGGATTGACCTGGTGGGCCACAAGGTGAGCCTGCTAGAGGATGACCAGGCTGCAGCCCTGACCTGGAGCTCCAAGGCCAAGCTCAGGGCCCTGGAAGGAGAAAAAGCAAAGAGAAGCAGGACTGGATGGCAGGGGCCCAAGGTATGTTGGACCTCAGCCATACATTAGGGAGAACGCGTGCTGGTGGAACCAAGAGAGCCCAACAGGTTCCTTCCCTAGCCCATGGCCATGCCAGCCCTGGGGCAGCAGCCTGGGGAGGCAGGGCTTCATGCCTCCTGGTTCCGATAAGAACAACTGCAGGGTCAGGGAGGCTTCCACAACAAAGGTCGAGCCACCCATCCCTGGGCAGGAGACGGACTCCCCCCACACCAGGGGCCCTGATCAGAATCTCAGAAGTGAGAAAGGGGCTCCCTCCCTCCCTAGAGGAGGCTTCTCTCCAGGTTTGTGCCACACTAGATCCTTGGACTTTGTGCCTTCCTGTACTTTGTAAGGGCCCCTGGGAACTTCTCAGCATGGGATCCAGCCCTGGGAAGCTCTGCTAAAGGTGGCCTGGAACAAGTGTGCGGAGAGAATGGGCCTGTGCTCCAAGACCAGGTGTGAGGTTAGACTCCGAGTGGAGCTGGTGCCAGGCAAGTCTGATCAGGGCACCAGCTCCTGGGTTTGGTGTCCTCACTCGTTATTCTAGAAACAGGACCAAGATGCTGAGGATGCATGAGAGGAAAGGCCATGGCGGCCAGGGCTAGCCCAGCACTGTCCCTGGGAAGTGTGTGGCTGGTGGCGGGAGGGAGGGCGGCAGGACCCCCAGTTCACGGGTCAAGGTGGAGGTTGGTGCGAGGTGAGACCATTGACCACAGCATAGGAGCACAGGCCAGGGGACTGAAGTGAGCCCTTGCAGACAGGGTGGGAACGCCGAGTACTTGGTCCTGATTGGTCAGTGAGGGGGCGGGGAGTCCTTTAGGAATCCAGCAGCTGTGGTGTGGGCTGCACCGTGCTGGACCCAGGCGGGTCACCACCTGCAGGGTTGCTGGTGGATGGAGCCCGCTCGGGAGTCCCTGTGATGCCCGTATGGGGGTTCTGGGAGATAGAAGAGGACGACATGGGTCCTGGCTCCGACCGTTCTCTGGGTCTCTTTATGGAGAGGGAGCGGTGGCCATGAGCAACACATATTTCCCGAGAGTCTTTAGGTCATCTTCACCAGTTCAACTCTGGGGCCCAGCTACGTTTACCTGGGCCACGCCACCTTGTGACATCTCTCCTCCTTTCACCTCTGCCCCTCCCTGTAATTCTGCCAGGAGGAATAAAAGCCCACATTTGCCAACAAACCCAGCCTCCTGTGGCCACAGTGGAGGGAAACAGGCAAAGAGGGCAGCACTCCCCACGTCCTGTGGACGCCCGAGCTCTGGAGGCCCTGGGAAACACCAGGCTTTATTCTCTGGGTATGTTGAAAAGCCTCCGAGGCGCAGGCCCTGGGCTCTTCCCTCTCCTCTCCGTCCAGCTCCATCACGGGGCAGGAAGTTCTGCGTGAAGTTTCTGATGGCCAAGTCCCCACACTGCTCTGGAGGTTTCATTGGAACATGTCTTCGCGTTGTTGGGGCGCAGCCTCCCTCTGGGTTCCTGGGTTCCTGGCCTACAGCGGGCAGCAGCTCGGTGGGGCAGAGAGAGCTGCCTACGGGCCACGCAGGGTCCAGCCACCAGCAAGCCAAGGGACCCTCCACTCTGGCTGTTTTGCTTCTGACTTTAAAGACAGAATCTGTCCTTGGTTCCTGCATGGAAGTGTCAGGGTGCGCAGGGCGGTGCAGAGCGGAGCAGATCGGGTTCATGTCATGTCACCATGTGATGTCCCAGGTCTTTCTGTGCATTATCATCTCATCTCACACTGAAGCCACTGATCGTATTATCAGCTCACTTCTCAGATAAGGAGAATTAAAGCTCAAGGAATTACTGTGACTCCACGTGGCCAAGTTCTGACCATCTGTTTCCAAAGACATAAACTCTCCTGCTCAGTAGTTGACACAATTAAACCAGCATCGGAATCCCCTGGAAGGGAGGCAGAGGTGATGGAGCAGGTCTGTAGGTCCTCTACTCGGAGGCCAAGGTGGGAGGATCACTGGAGCCCGGGAGTTCAATACCAGTCTGAGCAACATAGACTCCATGTTAAAAAATGGAAAAAAAATTAAAAAGGAAGGAAAAAAAAAAACTAAATAGAAGAGAGAAGAGCTGGAAGGCCTGGTAAAGCACAGGTTTCTGGTCCCGGCCTGATTCAGTAGGTCTGGGGTGAGGCCAAGAAAGCTCCCCCAGGATGCTGAGGCTGCTGGTCCAGGCCTCACGAGGACAGCAGGGCCCACACCAGGGTGCTGTCCACAGATAATGCACTGGGACAGCAGGTTCCAGTCCCAGGCCACAGGAAGCAGTGAGAGGCCCTGGGCCGGGTGCTTCTGACCTGAGTGATGGCGGTAGGTGACCTCGAGATGGCAACTGCAGCTGGGGTCACAACCTGCCCCTCAGGAGAGGCTGGGCTCCACCAAGGCTCAGAGCCCCCACCCCAGCCTGTGTCCTCTGCTAACGCTGCCTCCGCCTCCCTGCCAGGTTTACCCTGTGGGGCGTGGACAACACGGGCCGGCGCTCCAGGCCAAGCGACGTGATTGTGAAGACCCCGTGTCCCGTGGTGGACGATGTCAAAGCCCAAGGTAAGAGACCAAGGTCAGCATCGTCCGCAAGGCATGCCCAGAGACCCCCCTGATGTGATGGGGCCACAGGTGTCCTGCAGAACCACCTGAAGGGGTGGTCGTGGGAAGGGGAAGACAGCAAGGCCCAGCAGATGCCTGACTTCCCAGCGTTCCTCCTCAGCCTCTGCCCTGTGCCATGCTATATGCCATCATCCCCCAGGCCAGGGTCAGGGAGGCCCAGGAGGCACTGAGGAGGCCCCAGCGCCCGGTGCTTAGGTACGTGCCTGGAACCTGCAGCCTGAAGGTGCCCGCGGGCCTCTTCTTACTCTCTGTGAGTCTGATGTTCTGAACCACAGCGGGGCAAGGCTGCAGGTCAAGTCATCCTTACATCCCCCCCTCCCCCGCCCTCCCTCCCTTTGCAAGTGCTTGTAGCTCAGTTCTCGGTTAGACTTGTCCCTCTTCAGTACAAGCCCACCTCCCTGAGACACATGCATGATCTCATACCCCCCCACACACACACACACAAACACACACACACACCAGGGTTGGCCCTGGCAATTGGGAAGATTTGGTCTGTTTGTCAGCATGCATCACTCACAGGACGCTCCCGACGATCTCCTGCTCTAAGGTTTTCACACCCCACACACCTAGAATTCCCTCAGCCTGGTCACCCTTCTGCAGGGCTCCACACTAGTTAAAGTGATCTGATCAATCATCAGTATCTATCGGGTAGAATCTACCTGATGGCTTTGGCCTATCGACGCAGACATCGACCTGTGCCGGAAAAGTAGGCTGCCAGATTCCAAGAGGATCACCTTACTTGGGCTCCTGACTCTGGTTGTCATCTGATTGATCAGCAGGGTCACAATCCCAGAATGCCAAAGGGTGACATCAGGATAATACGAAGTCAGGCAGAATAGTGACCTAGACCTGCTTTAGTTAAAACCACCAATACCGTAGCACTGTGCGACTTCTGAGAACCTTTTCAGGTTTAACCCACGTGGCACATTGAAGGTGTGATTTCCATGCAGACTCCTTAATAAATTGCCATTCCCCTTATGACAAAAAAAATAGTTAATAGTCAGGTTAGAATTTCCATGGATGGCCCTTGTCCATCAACATCTCCAACACCTCCTTGCCCACCCCCTGCCCACTTGGTCAGTCTCTGCATTCCTTCGCACAAGTTGGTCCCATCACTTCAAGCGCTCCCTACCCTCACTCCTTCCGACAGACTCATCTCAGCCTGCACATCCCAGATGGCGTGGCTTCCGCAGGCCAGGAGGGGGCAGGAGCCACGGTCAGGTGTCCTTGTTTCTTTCCTTCAGGACGTCCCTTCCTGTTGCTTATTGTCTGTTTCCCTCACTCGAGAGTGAGCCCCGTGAGGGCGGGAGCTCAGCTTCCTTCCCACACCATTATATCCGTATCACCTAGAAGGCAGCGTGGTTGGCTGACTGACCTCGGAACTCCGTCCTTGGAGGCAACAGCTCAAGTTCACACTCCTACTCCATCATCCACTTTCTTGACCTTGAGAACTCAGGCCTCAGTTTGCTCATCTGTGCGTACCCCAACCCATGAGGTTCTAGTGGGAACTGAGTTAAGTAATCTAAAATGATAATTTTAAAAGGTACATGAGTGCCTAGAGCCTGCTCTTCAGTAGGAACTCAGCATTTTCAGAATTAAAGGAAAGTGAATTTCATAGCTGTGGAAACTGAGGTTCAGAGTAAGTCAGGGGACTATCTGACCCCGAGTCCCACTTTTACTCTGTTACACTAAATATCCACTTTTACTCTGTTACACTGAATATTCTGAGGGCTGTTTTGCCAAAGATTGAAAACTTTTCCTTTATTTCTGAATGTTGATGAAAAATGGAAGCTTACCTGAAAAAGGAGACCAGAAGCTTCTCCCTTCAGGACCCTGTGTGTCACTGGGATGTGCTGCGGGATGGACTGTCCCCAAGGGGAGTGTCTGGGGCAGCTCAGGGGCCCTCAGGCCTCCATTTCTTCCTCTAAGCTGCAGGGAAGCAGGTGACCACAGGTGCCTCAGCTTTCTCTGTGCTGGAAAGGTTGCAGGTGACTTTGCAGGTGGTGGCAGCCACCGTGGTTTCTGCCGAGTAGGTGGCACGCTGGAGAGGACAGGGTGGGGACAGCAGGTGGCAGCGAGGTAGCATGGTGCCACCTGCAGGGTGCTTGGTGGGAAGCAGTTGGCCAGGCACAGAGCTTGACCCTGTTTTGTCTGGGGCTCCTTGGGGTCAGCTGCAGTCCCTCAGGGTGGATCAAGATGTGTCCTGCTTGTGCTGCCCCCGGAAAACTCCCTGGAATCCCAGCAGACCAGCTCGGGCACAAGAGCCAAGTTCGTGCAGAGAATGAAATCACCCTTTCAGGCCCTGGACCCTTCAGCCTGGAGGATTCCTGCACCAGGCAAATCTGGAGATTAACGAGTTGGACTGATTGGGGGATCCTTGCAAATTAATAAGCTCTAGCAGTTCTGCCGAAAAAGCCACGTGCCTCCCTCCCTCACACCCAGATGGAGACCATAAATATCATCGTCCGCTCGGGTCTGAGCTTAAATCTAATCACAAATGGGAATTGCCTTTTAAGTGGCCCCGAGCATGACTTCAGCTCCTAATTACCCAGCCAGAGGCCAGACACTCCCCTTTATGTGAAGATCTTTCCTAAAGGAAATACCTTCTAGGAATTCTTATCCCGTCAGGACGGTAAAACCACTGGGCATTTGTGCTCCATCTGGGGGCGCCAGCCATGGCCACGTGTGCCACCGAGACCCACCCAACCCCAGCGGGTGCCAGCTCGTGGTGGTGAGCTCGTCCCCCAGGCCAGCGTGAGGGTTGGGCCGGGCCTGCCTCGAGCTCCACGGAGGAGTGCCCGTCCTCCTCGTCACCCGGCCGCCCTCCCTGGCACCAGGCTTCGACACATGGCCATTCCTTTATTTGCTGCTTCAATAGCTACCTATCAATCCTGGCATTAGAGGCTGAAGAAACAAAAATAATCACACTTGATCTATTTTTTTGAGAAGTTTATCATCATATTTTATGGATTTATTTTTAATATTTTAATTATTATATTATAATAATTTGTTGGATAAATTAATATTATATTAATTTATCCAACAAATATTCGGTCCTTACAAAATATCTATCCCAGACATTAGGTACAAGGCCCTGGCCTCCTGGAGGTCATATCTGGGCAGGGACGATAGACGACAGCAACCAGAGAGTGAAATATCTCCTGTTTCAGATGATGGCGTATCTCATGGAGGTCACTGTGTGGGGTAGGGCAGAGGAAGTGCCGGTGCATTTTGGCTGCAGTGGCTTGGGCAGAGGTGAAGGAGGAGGCCATAGATATCTAGGGGACGTCATACCAGAAGCAGCAGTACCGAGATTCGTGGCTTGTTGGAAGCAGAGGAAAGCTTGCGGCCCTTGGTTCACGTTGAAGAGAGGAGTGGGGCAGGGCAGGTGCTCCTAGGGGCTCTGGGGCAGGTCTGGTAGGGCCTGGTTGTCCTGGGGACTGGATCCTGGGATTGCCCTGGAGAGGCCTGAGGGCTCTGAGCAGGATGTGTGATAATGGCAAAGATGCCAGGAATCACGTCCCCTGCCACTGTCCTTCCTCAGCAGAGTGCCACACCAGAGCCTGGGATCGGGCCGTTTCCCCTTGGAAGAACTAACAGAGTGGCATCAGAGCAGGGTAGGGGGGCGCCCCGACCTCCCCGGCCAAGCTGCTGTCTGATCCCGTTTTCCCTGCCCTGGTCCTACCTGTCTGAGCCGCACTGCCTGTCTCCCACTGAGTAGCTCTTAGAACAGCCCCCTGCTTCCTTCTATCTCAGATCCGCTGACTTGACACCTAGGTCCAATCAGAACCACGTCCACTACCAGAGACAGTCACTCCAGATTCCTCATCCCAAGACTGGGCCTCCTGTGCCTTAAACTGGCTACACACAACCAACTACCCAGTGTCAGTGTAAAATAGCAATGGCAGACAGACGCACTTGAGAACCTTAACTCCAGACTAAATTGGCTGTGTGACCTTGGGCAGGTAACTGGGCCTTTCTGAATCTCCTTATTTATAAAACAGGGACATTTAAATCCATCTGCAGGAAGGTGAGAATTGAAATTCATGTATGGAAAGTTCTTGGCACTCACAGGTCTTTAATAAATAACCAGAGACACCACAGATCATCATCTTCTAGATCACTGTCCACTTTATGTCTTGATCCCATTTTAACAACCTGAAAATCTACATGATTTCTGATGCAAAATTATTTTTAGTGCAGCGAAACGTGTCGGCTTTAAGTTATGTTGCCAAAGGGGTGACGTAACCTGCCCGAGAAGCCTGTCCCTGAAGTGGGCTCATACTGCACCCAGGGTCATGAGTTCCATGAACTTAGCTGACATTTTTGATTCACTGTATTTTCTGGCCCTGTGCTAGCTACCTGGGGCACCAAGAAGTTCAGATCTGGCTCTGTCCTCACAGACATGGACAAGATAGACAAGCCAGACAACAGCTGGTCCCAAAAGAGTGAAATATCTCCTATTTCAGATGATGGCATATATCATGGAGGTCAATGTGTGTTCACTCCCCCCACCCAGGACACTCCTGGGTGGAGCTGCCATTGCCAGGAACCCTGCAGCCATTCAGGGCTGTGGCCCGGAGCGGGCTGCTGGGCCTTCCTCTCATGGAGCCTCAGGGGGGCGAAGGCTTTGGCTCCCGGGGACGTGTTTCTTCATCCCTAGAGTCAACGCCGGGTTGAGACAAGCCTTGCTTCCCCAGCTCTGCTCCTGGCCGTCGGGGAAGACCAAGTCAGTGCGTCTCCTCTCTGCAGCTTTAATGAGAAGGCGTGTGTGGTGCAGTGCTGTGAGCTGCAGAAGGAAACATTGTACTGAATCATGGTCCCTCTGCCACATCACCAAACTCAGGCCTCTTTGAGGCCAAAATACTGGAAAGATAAATCGCACTGAAAGAGGGCTCACATGGAGCTGCAGAGTGTTCTAGAGGACACGTCTGCCTGGCCGCGGGTCTGCGTGCCGCCTTCTGTCTGCCCTAGGGGGCTCTGGCAGAGGTGCTGTCTCCACAGTACAGCGGGGTCCACGCTGCTCACCAGTGACCTGCTGGTGCTTCACTTCCTCCCTGAACAAAGGCCACTGGCGGCTTGGGCCACCGTCACTTTTGCAGACCACTGGTACCCAGGCACGTGCAACCTAGAAATGCAGGGCTGTAATCCTCAGGGAGCGAACTTGGACCAGTCTTGGACGGGAGCTGGTCTTCCTTTCTTTCTTTCTCCCTCTGGAGAGAACACTAGGGATCCAGTGGTCCAGACAAAATGCAGCAGCCAGCTTCTCAGGAGGACGTGGCCAGTCCCTCGGAACACCTTGTGTACTCCTCTCCCCGTTTCTTGCCTCATTTCTCTTTCTCTTTCCTCCTGCTTCCCTGGGATTGCACCTGCCAATCAAGTGTGAATATTCGAGTTTTTGCCTCAGGTTACATATCTTTAGGAAACCTGGGTAGAGATAGAGTATTGTGACTGAACTCGACCTTAGAGGTATCCTAGTTGAACACTTTTATCTTAAACAAGATAAAACTGAAGGTTGGTGGGGCAGAGGCAAACTGAATCATACAAACCATTTTCTCCAGCCCTTAGGTTGGGTATTCTTTAACATCACACACACACACACACACACACACACACACACACACACACACGAACGTGTGCATATGTAGACACATATGCATGCATAAACACACATGTGCATATATATTAAATATGTGAAACCTTATTGATAGTCACATGCTGTGGAACTCTGTTTTGGTCAACGCTGGACATGTAACTTATATAGCAGTGGTCCCATAAGATTATAATGGAGCTGAAAAATTCCTGTCTTCACATAGTGACGTTGTGGCATCATGATGCTGTAGCAGAATGCATTCTTGTGTGTTTGTGGTGACGCTGGTACAAATAAATCAGCTACACTGCCAGTCATACAAAAGTCTTGCACATGCACTCATGTGCAGAATGTAACACTAGATCGTGGCAATAGATGGCTATGTTATTGATTTGTATATTTACTATATGCTATTTTTGTCATTATTTTAGAGTACTCCCACTTGTAGAGGGGTTGCGCCAACCACAGCTGCATACATCTCTTGTTCATCACGTCCCCTGACACACTCTTTCTCTTGCGCCTTAATCTCTTCTTGTTTCGTGCATCATGACCTGGGAACCTGTAGTCCACATGGAGCACAAAGCCTAGGTGTGTAGTAAGCCATACACTCTAGGTTTGTGCAAGTCTGAAGCTTGCATAATGTTGAAATGTCTCAGACCCTCATTAAAGGATGCATGGTTCCTTTGCTTTTTCTTCCCTCCTCAGAAATAGCAGATAAGATCTACAATCTCTTCAATGGCTATACCAGCGGGAAAGAGCAACAGACTGCCTACAACACCCTCCTGGATCTGGGTTCCCCCACTTTACATCGAGTTCTCTACCACTATAACCAGCACTATGAGAGTTTTGGAGAATTCACCTGGCGGTGTGAGGATGAGTTAGGCCCCAGGTAACCAATGGACTGCACTGTCTCTTTTAAAGTTTCTTTCGAATTTTTGTACTTCTAGCTCCATAATACTGTTGCTGAGATTTCCTGCATGAGCTTAGGTGCTCAGAGAAATAAGTCCTCTGGTTTCTGATGGCCTTGGTCATGCAGATTAGTTTGTAAAGCTCTTTAAGCAGTCAAGTCATGAATGCATTTCCTGAACTCGGGAACCCTTTGCTCCTGACCTGCTTTGCCCTCTGTATCATGCCGATGCTCAATTCCAAATGCCAAAACTGTAGGAGCCCAAAGCTCAGTCTTGGGAAAGGAAATTAGGAATTTATCAAGAAGTTTATCCAAAAATATTTATTGCACAAACTTTGCATATGTTATTTGCATAATTCAGACCTATTTTGAGTTAAATTCCTCATTCTCTTGGAAAGCAACATGAGAGTTGTTAAAGGCCCTCCTTGACCTTATTCTGCCCTAAGTTGCAATGGCACAGGGCTTACCAGCATCCCCTGGCCCCAGGCTGCTCCCCTCTGCCCTCCTTTCTTCTGACATTTATTGAGTACATACACAGTTCTAGGTTAGGGAGAATAAATGCCACAATTTGAATAGTACTAACATTGCATATTTCATCTTGATTTCTAAGGGCATTTGGAGTCTTTGTAAATTTCTCTTTTGTAACTCAAGAGTCAGAAGGAAAATTGGTTAATGAAGAAAGTGAGCAGGGGAAGAAATGTGGGTCTCACTGTAAGATCAAGCTGGCTACTGACTGTTCCCTCTCCTCCCAGGGGCCTCTTTCCTGTGTAATACTGGTCTTTTACAGAAGAAAAAAGATGTTAGAAGACATTGTGTTGTTTCATTAGCCCATAGAAAAACAAAGCTTTTCCTCTCAGTGTCAGGGATCTCGGGGAGGACCAAAGGAGAGGGAAGTCCTCTGCCTTCAGCTACATCAACCCACTCTGGGGCTAGCTGAGAAAACGGGCCTGTGGGTACAGACTTCCCTGGCGGAGGCCTCCAGATTGAGTTAAGGGTGAAAATACTCGGAGAGTTGTGCTGTTTCCAAGAAAGAAGGCTCCAGGGTCTGAGATGGTCAAGGGCAGACCCAGAGTAATTTTTATTGAAAAACCAGAATGTGAGCCGTGACAGCCTCCACGAAGGCTCCATGGGGTACTTCAGTTTGCTCTTGGGGGGGGGGGGCAGGATGCCTCCCACATGCTTCCTGAAGGTGTTTCAGAGGCTGTTCTCCCTCTTCCTCTGCTCCTGTTCTTCAACACCCCCCCCCAGGAATTTGTTAGCAATGACTGCCATACAGTAGGATGGATTAAGAGGAAGGGCCACCAATGTCCTCACTGCTGACAACTTTCGGAAAATCTTCTTGGCCAAGCAGCAGAAACTGATGATACAGTATAGATCCTCAGACTGAGAAGCTGTTTAGGCGGGGGAGTGTTGTTTGATTGGCGCTGACCTGCCATCGGAGTCAGGAAATGTGCCCTTCCCTGCAGAGACTCCCCGCCACTCTTGGCCCCTTGACTTTGCTGCCGAGCTCAACACCTTCCCTCCAGCATCACCCTGCCTGGCTTCAGTGTGGCCTCTTATGAAAGCACGGAGACCGCCCCTTGGGGACGCTCACGGCCAGGACAGAAGAAGAGGAATGAAAGGAGCATGGTTATTGCCCTTTGAGAGTTCATTCTAAATAGGGTGCAGAAAACTTCCAGCTTCTGGGAGGAAATGTTGATTAAACTAGAAAAGGGAAGTTTCTCTGCATGAGCCCGGCAGTCAATAAACATTGCAAGGTGCATTGTTGGTTGGGTGTTCCAGAAGAGCACGGTGCAGCCTCACATGAGCTTGATCAAATAAGAGAATCTTCCTTCATGAGCTTCAGGTCACTTAGGTCTTTGAATAATTAATAATAATAATAATAGTAATAATAGGTGAGGGAATCCTTCTGCACTCATCCTAAGTGTTGAGTGAGAGCCAGGGAGGCCTGAGGACCAGCTCTCAGGCAGCCTGATCTCTGACAGCAGCGGGTGCCAGGAAGAAGGGGCTGCAAGGGTGAGTTGTTTCCCCAGCTCTAGGCTGGAGGCTCTCAGTCTGTATCCTGACCCAGGGGATCACTGCTTTCCAGGGTGTGTGAGCTGAGGCAGCCCACTCCCCCCTCTGCTCTCCAAGCCCTTCTTCCCCACTCTTTTGACTGGGGCTTACTGGTATTGACGGTGGCCTCATGCCTCCTGGGGGAGATGAGAGTCTGGACCATGAGCTTGCCTGGAGGTTAGCCAGGTGACATGTGCCACTGACAGTGTTCATGCCCAAAGACTGACCCCATGTCAGTGTGAGCTGAGGGCACAGCTGTCCTGGACCTCACTGTGCCATCATTACCTCAATGCGGACACCGATGGTCACATTTGAACGTCCCCTCAGTACACTCTACCGGCTGCTCTCACCAGCTCAGACAGAGCCTTGAAGGGGGACATATTCAGCAAAGCACAGCACTTGTCATTTAGTGATGATGAATCAACGGCTTTGAAGAAAATTGATTTGATTTGTCTTCCAAGACTGCCGTCCCCATCATTCTAAAAGGTGTATGTTCCCACTAAAATATTAGGGTTTCTTTTTTTCTCTTGTTTATTTTTTCTTATTACATTTTCTCTCCTTTCTCTTGGTGCCTACCCCACTGTGCACAGTCAGCCCTTCATTCTCTCGTTCATTACCTGGATCTGCTGTTACAAGTGCCAAAGGTAGAACAGTCCACAAAGCCCATCAGCCCCCGCCCTCTTGAAGTTTGGAGTCTCACACTAATGGTGGCTCTCTGTCCTGCCTGCCTTTCTTTCTTTCTAACCTAAGTATCCTCCATGCTCCGTCCACAGGAAAGCTGGCCTCATCCTCTCCCAGCTTGGAGACCTCAGCAGCTGGTGCGACGGACTCCTTCAGGAGCCCAAGATAGGCTTGCGCCGCAGCGCGCTCAAGTACCTGGGCTGCCGCTACAGCGAGATCAGGCCCTACGGACTCGACTGGTCAGAGCTCAGCCGCGACCTCAGGAAGACTTGTGAGGAGCAGACCCTGAGCATCCCTTACAATGACTACGGGGACAGCAAAGACATCTGACAGCACGGGGCCAGCGAGTGGCTGCCAAACTGGGGCAGGAGAGCGGAGGGGGACATCTGGGTGGGTTTGTGGGTTTTTATCATTTTTTAATGGAACATTGAAAGCTCCAGAGATGACACCCACCCCAGGGAGGAAGGGGTCCTTTCTCCTTGCAAACTTCTCCAGTCTGACGCGCTCCTTCGGCACCATCAGTAAGCCCGCCAGGCAGTGGCTTCATGCAGCACCATTTTTTTTCTTAGAGGGTTACTTTGGGACTTGTGTTGGTGTTGATTTGTTTCATCCTTTTTTTTAACCCTCAAGAGTCCTGTCCAAATGCTCAAGAGTTCTGTCATACTCCCACAAAGGTTCCACCTGGCCGAGGCACCTGCTCTTACTGAGTTCCTGAATCCACTGCAACTGGGGACACAGGGGGAGCTGGAGAGCTAGGCCTGCACCGGGCCTGACCTCAGGCCTTCCTTGGGAAGCGTCTTGCTCTGGGAGCCCCAGCCCTGCTCACAGAGGAAGACGCAAAGCAAACTGGGGGACTGGCCCTTGTGTGTGCATCGCGGTTTCCTCCAGGCCTTCGATGGCTGTCTCCACCCCTCAAAGGTGAAACCTCGCCGCCGTGATAGCCCAGTGAGCCTCCTGGGTTTCTAGGTCTACAATTTTAAGCCAGGACTAGAATTAAACCTCCCTCAATGGGGCTCTGCTCTGCCCTCTGAACACCATTATCTTTCAGCAGTGGCAAGATGCCCCCTGTGAAATCTCCTGGAAGGAGGCGTTCCTCAGTGGCAATTAGATGTCACTGCCAAGTGCACCTTCAGAGACGTCTCCCTGGGAGACTAGCTGGCAGTTCACAACCTACTGAAGTAAGCAGCATTTAAACAAACAAACAAACCCATGCCTCCTTTGAAAGGACCTCTTCAGACCACTAACGTGCACCCCAACGCCTGGGTTCTCAGCACCTGCCCCTCACCCGGCAGGTGAGGCTGGGTTCACGTTTGGTCCGGTCCAAGAGGGGTTGGCACGTCCATGTCAGTGTTTCGGTGAATTAGAGCTGTTATTGATCTCCAGAAAGGTCTGTCCTCTCTCTCTCCCCTTGCTAAACTTGCTGAGTTGCTAGTTTTGCCAGTGGTTTCCCTGAGGACCATCAGCGGGAGGATGCCGCGGTGGTCGCCACCTTCTGGCTGCTGGCATAGCAGAGTTTCTGTGCAGCCAATCAGTGCTGAGCCACAGCCCCACCCACTGCCTGAGCATTGCACAGAGGCCCAGCTAAGAGGAAGCCAGCCCTCCAGAAACAAGCCCCCGGGGCCATGTCGGCCATCAATGGCCTTAAATGCCCACACCTCACTTTCAGCCACCCTTGTTTTGTCTGGGATGCCTTATGTGGAAACCCACCACAGAGGTCATAAAGGAGGTGCAGGACCCCTTGAATCCTACAACAACCCCCTGGGGAAAGTGCTATTCTTGTCAATGTCTCAGTGAAGAGGAAACCGAGGCAGAGAGGCGATGCGGCTTGTCCCTGTCCTTCGAGCGCTGAGTGCTGAGCCACAGTGTGAGTTCAGACTGTTGGACTCCAAGGCACCAGGTCTAGCAGCCCCTGAGCCTTACCGCTCAGGAGTGTTGCTCAAAGCATTCAGCCGTCCCAGCTCTGAGCTCCACTGGGACCTCCCCAGAGGGCTACACCTTTCCCAAGCACCATGGCACAGATGTGGCTACCGTGCAGTGGAACAGGGAGACAGGGAGGAGCCGTGGAGCAAGCACCTTTGACCCCGCAGCTCTGTACCCCATGCCTCTCACCAGTGATGGGAACAGCTAGGATGGGGCCGAAGGCCCAGACTGGCCTCCATCCCTCTCCTCTTCTTTCCAGAGAAACCTTGAATGATGTATGTCATTCTTCCTAACGCCAGGGCCTCAGAGACGCCCCTCCTTCCAGAGCAGAGAACATGGCTGCCCACCTGGGGTGGATGAGGGCCCCCAGGTAAAGTGCCTCCAAAGCAATTGTCCACCACTGCCACGGGAGAGGATGCCACGGGCCGAGGCCATCCTTCTGTTCAAGTCTGTGCAGAAGACGGCATCTTGACTTGGAGTAGCAGGACGGAGAGGCCACCGGCACCTTCCTCCCCAGCAGTGGGGAGACAGGAGCTGACAACAGGGAGGGAGGCGAGGAGTGGCACTGAGCCACCCTCTGTTACCCCTTCCTGTTTTTATTTTGTAAAGGCACACTACCTGTTTTTTTTTTTTTTTTTGGTCCCCTCCCTTTGCTTTTTCTGGCCTTTCTCCTTTCCCCTTCCCCAGGATTCTTTTCACCCCCCCATGCACACCCACACACACCCACACACGCTGTCCACACACCCCTGTGACTGGGTCCAATTTACTTTCAAGTTTAAAAGGCCAACACAGATGGGGTGTGGGTTGTCTTAGGAAGGGCATACAAATAACTGGAGGCTTCTCCCTGGGAGGGCACCTGACCACACCTTGCCAGTGTTCCTCAGTGCTTGCCCGGAGGCACCCATCCTGGCTAGAAGGGGTGACATACCGAGCCAGTATTAGACCTCAAGTTTCCAAGGTGCCAACAGCTCTCATGGAGTCCCTCTGCCCGTGACACTCCCAGCTCCATGTCCCTTTGAGATCTCTGCTGTGTCCTCCCTAATGTACATGAACCACTGTAATAGCATAGATCTTGAATGGAGTGTGCAATTGTTTTCCACGGAGTTTGGTCCATTGTTATTTTTAGTTAACTGCATTTCTTGATATTCAATTGTTCTATTAAAAAAAAAGCAAGTGTGGAAAGAAACACTTTACTACTGTAGAAGGAGGAAAGAATATAATGTGACCATCTTCAAGTATTACAGTGTTGTTTGAAAGAGAATTATTGTATGATTATAAAAATGAAGTAATCAACTAAATAATAAACAAAGCTGTTAGTAATGCTGGGTGTGCAGATGTTATTGCCTCAGATCTTTCAATAATCTGAGTGATCTAGTTGGATCAACCGAGGAGTTGTGAAGGTTTTAAATATCACACCTTATAATACAATAGGTCTTGTAGCCAACATCCTAATAGAAATAAAAAGAGTCAGAGTTTTCATGGCCAATTGTAAACTTACTATTATGAGATAGTGAGTCTCATCTTCTCTTTACCACCTTCTCCAAGTTATTAGTCAATATAAATATATTTATTCCATTTCTTCTGTATTTCAGACATCATGTGTAATGCAGAGGGTACAAACTGGTTTTCTCTGGTGAGCTTATCCTAACACGGGTAAGAAGAACTAAGACAAAGACATATATGGGATGCTGTGGGAGAATTTACACTTCAGGCATCCAAGGAAAAGTTTGCAAAAGGCCCTCCCAGACATCCTCGACCTGCATTCTGTAGAGGCATTTGGAATAGACTGGGTATTATGCAAGGCCTCACAGCAAGGAGCCCAAAACACTTAATCTCTCTCTTCCTCTCTACAGTGTAACTTTAGATGTTTTCTGGGCCTCTACCAAAACATGTGATTCCCTTTAAATTCCTCCATAATCAGATGTTAGGAGTCTGGGCTTAAAAACGCCCTCTGGAAAAGCCAGGATCAAAGTCCTCCTCCCTGCCCAAGCAGGATGATTAAGAGAAGATGAAGACCCTGACGGTTTTAAACTAGGGACACACATTCTCCCACACCCCTCCCATCTAGAAGTAGTGCTGCTGCCTCTGCGCTTGACTCCGGGCAGGTTTGTGACCAACAGGTTATGAAGGAAGTGACAGGATGGGACTTTAGTAGGAGCGTAAGATCTGGGGCTCCTGCTCCTTCTCTGCAACTCCTGCTCTTGGGGTTCTGAGGCATCACATAAGGAACCCAAAGCCACTGTGCGGGTCCCTCATGATGATGATACACAGGTCCTGTGTAGGCAATCGGGTTCCCAATCTCAGGCCAAAGCCTGAGACACACAATCAAAGCTGTCCCAAGCCCTGGAGGCTAAATCCCTCCACCAGACAATGCCCATGGATGCTTTGTGGAAGAGCAGAATCACCTTGCCAATCCCTCCTGAATTCCTGACCCCCAAATTATGGTACATAATAAAATAGTTATTTTTTAAGCCAATAAAGGGGTCTGCTAAATAAAGGTCATCTGATTGAGACCCATAGTGCTGGCATCTGGGTGAGGGTGTGAATTCACATGGAAGCAGTGGGCTCCTGTGCCAGCAGGGCTCCCATGCAGAATGGTTGTCTGGCTACAGGTGAGTCTTTTTCCATCAGAGGGGAGGAAAATCAAGGGTGGGATGCCGAATTCCAGTGTTTCTGAGAGGGTGGACCAGAAACCCTGCAAGAGGGGAACATCCTTCCAGGGTCAGCAAAGGAAAGAAAAGGGAGAGGGCAACTTGGGGCAAGGACAGAACAGAACCCAACCCTGATTATGAAGACCTCATGCCTCCCACCCCTGTTCCCACCATCAATCACTACGGTATTATTATTTGGAATGAACCAATTAATTAGTAAGTTCATTTCAGATGAAACCCCAACGTTGTATAGAATAAGCGAACAATTTCTCTTGGTACACATGGAATCTGGGACGTGGCTCACGTCTGTACTATTCCACAGTGAGAAAAAAAATAAACCTTTTTGTTTTATGATTTTGCAATGTAATTAGCTTGACTTTCTTAGAGATGGACAGGTTTTGACATCAAGTTTCCTTGCCCACACTGCCTTTTGTTAGTGACTATGATATGCCTGCTCCCATGGGGTACAAATTAGTGTAATTGGTTCCTTACTACCTTTCCCAGTAGGAGAACTTCAGTCATATTTTGTGCTTAATAAATAGAAGTAACTTCCTTTGTTTCAAGTGATTCAAGTGCCATGTGACCCTGAGGCTATTATCCAGTGAGTCAGACAGTTTTCTCCTGCCCACCAGCTTAGAGAGGAAACCACCTCAAACCTCCTCCCTGGGGAACTGCAGGGCTTAACTGCCACCAAGGAGACCCGAGTGGGGCACCTTGTTCTATCAACCACTGAACACAAGGTGACCGCACCTGTGTTCTCAGATCCGCTTTGCCCCTTTCCCTGCTCTGTTCCCAGACTCTCTTGTAAACAGGTTCCCTGCTGGGAGGAAAGGGAAGGAAAGGGAAGCCAAGACACACTTCTTTATCTGTCCCGGATGATGGATGATGTCTCATCTCCAGTGCCGCCTCTGTGGTTTCATCTCCTCCACGTGTCCCTTGTTCCTCAAGCAGGACCTGCTTCTGGCTGCTGTTAATCTTTAGGGCACACCCCTCTTCCAAAATTCACCAGCCACCTTTCCACTCTTCCAGAACCCCATTTTCAACTCTAGTGAGTTACCTAAAGTGTGCTTGGTTTTCCTGGCTGGATCTTAAACTCAAACAAACATGGAACTAACACTTGTTACATATCATCTGACACAGAAATTTTGTAACTCTTTCAGGTCCAAATTTCATCTGGAAGATGAAATTTTGATATCCAAAGTAACTGAATTCCCATGAACTCTAAGACTTCAGGGTACAAATGGGTTGCCACATGAGTGCTGAATGGATCATGTGGGACTGGCTGCTTGAACAACTGGCTTGAAAAGGATTCTGACAGCAGATCAGCACTGCTCAGAAGGGGTGGCAGCAGCCACCAGCAAAGCCTAATAGAAATATGGACCTGGTGAGCGGCAGGCACATACTCACCTTTCCTCCTCTGTGGGAGCAGAAAAGGCAGGGAACAAGTGACATCAGGGAAGTCCAGGAGTATCTGGGTCCTACACAGCTCCATAGGTTGTATGCAATTCATGAGCCGTGCAAAAGTGAATATAGATCCTTTGCCAATGGACAGTTGAAATGGAATGAGCGTGAGTAGCTCGTTTTGGAGGACTTCGAGCCCGCCCCACTATTACATGATTAATTTCACAGCACTGCACTTAAGTTTTCTAAACGATCATCTTCATTTCTAAATCTACATTTTAAGATGGTCTTAATAGTGTTACTATAGGATCTTAAAAGTCATCAGAGGATTTCTAAGTCTCCCACTACTTCTGTCACTTGAGCAGAGTATCAGTTAAGCTGCAGTCAAAATTCCAACAGAGAGAATTTAACGTAGGGAATTGGTTAAAATGTCTTACAGGATCAAAATAGGGAAACAATTCAAAGCACTGAGGTGGCCAATGATCTGGCTGATAACTGGGGGGAAAAGCTCTGTCCCTAGGGCTGGGGCAAAGAGGAAGATGGCCTACCGGAGACTAGACACCCTCTTGAAGAAGAGGCCGTTTGCCTAGTGCTGGAATTTCTTTGGGGGTAAAGACACTGCTCCTTTGAGTGCACAATGATGGCTGCTGCCTAGTGAAGAGCCCGTGGCAGGGTGACACCCACAGGGACAGCAAGCTAACCTCTCACTCCTCTGCCGCAGTCTGGCTGGGCACAAAATCACGAGCCACTCAAGCAGGAACAAGCTTTATTTCCAAACCTCCCACAAATGCCGGCCTTCTCCCGGGACACACTACGCCAACAGGAAATCCCTCCTCCGGAATTCCCTCCTACCACACTTCCCCAACCAATGGGAACTCTCCGGGAGTCCCAAGAGAGCTCCAAAGTAGCAGGCCTAGGCAGACAGCAGGGGTCTAATCTCCAATTGAGTGCACATCTTAACACAATCATTATCATCTCAATGGCTTGCTGGCCCAGGTTTCAACCAAAAATGCCTCACGTCATTCCTACTTGGCTATGGCCCTCAGCACTCCTCTTCCTACCCGTCTCCCTCAAGTGCTTCTCGCTGACAAGGCCTAACATGGGACTGACTGTCAAGAGGACTCCAGGTTTTCAGGGTTCCCCCAGCAGCATCGCAAAGAAAGCCCAGAAGGGTGGGTCTGAGCCCCCACACAATAGCTTGCTAACCGCTACAGGCAGCTTGAGGGTCCAGTGAGATGAAACTCTTGAAGGCAATTGACACACTGAACAGGAGCCACATGTTTCACCAATAGTACCCTTTGCTAGGTAGCTTTCCTTGACAATGTGGTTGGAAAAGAAGGTAGCATTTCAAGTTCATACTATGCATCCCTTTTATGTACCAAAGATCTGGTTGATTTTTTAAAAAAGAGAGTGAGAGAGAGAGAGAGAGAGGGAGAGAGAGAGAGAATTTTAATATTTATTTTTTAGTATTTGGCAGACACAACATCTTTGTATGTGGTGCTGAGGATCGAACCCGGGCCGCACGCATGCGGCACATCCCACTTGAGCCACATCCCCAGCCCCCTGGTTGAATTTTTGACATTGAACTTTCTCAAAGAGTTTTTACCTTCTGGCAGAAATGTCTTTGGTTGCTGAAGATGCTGTTTAACAGCAGCCAATTAACGCTCACTGATTGCTTATCATGTGCTGCATCATATACACACTTTTACATGGCTTCTGTCACCTAATTCTGCCAAAGGCACGTGAGCACATTACTACCACTGTCCATACTCTACCCACGAGGCAACTCCAACTTGGAGACTGTAGGCAACTTGTCCAAGGGAAAACAGCTGTTAAGTGTGGCTCTCTGCAGTGCTGTCCTGTGGCTGGCTTTAATCACATTCCTTCTGAGGAATTCAATATGGAGAGAACCCTAAACCAAGAGCAAAACCGATCCATCAAGTTGTTTTGGCTTGGCTGGTTTAGTTTGGGAGGGAGAGGAAGTGGGAACATGCACTTCTTGTGTGCAGCCACACTGGAAGTCTCTGGATGACAAAATGCAGCAATCTTTACATTTCCAAGTCTTGCTGCTGCAACCAGGCCGTTAGTCGTCCTTCTCTGCCCCAGGGAAGGAGTGACTGTGGGGCTGGCCAATGCCCTGTCAAGGCTCCTGATGAGATGTGTTTATTGGCTTACAGAGAAATGGAACTCTGGAACTCCTCCCATCTCTGATCTCACTGAGTTTTGATCTATACTGGTATAAGAGTCACAGTATAACCATTAGCTCCACCCTCTAGCCAGGCCCTATTCTCAGACAGACTAACAGAAGCCACTTGGATGTCCATAGGTTGTGGAGCAGAAATGTTGGTACACACTCATCCTGACCAGCTGGGTCTACATAATGAAGGTGAGTTGCTGCACCGCAGACCTCCAACCTTCTGAGCTGTCTCACCCTTGGGCATCGGGCAGGGGAAGATGTTTTGATCCTCACCCTGTGGCCTCTGTGTCCCTTGGCAGCCAGGAAGGGAATGAAAGGGGCCTGCACTGGAGGTGTTGGTGATGGAACTGACTGATGTGTGGCAAGGAGGGGAACATACAGAAAGGGTATTTGGTTGCCACGGCAAACCAGCAAACACTCAGAGGAGAGGGTGTGGCCCGGGACTTAATGAAGTGCCACTGGGTTTGAGCAGCAACTGGAATGTCTGAGAGGAGCTGCATTCCTTCCCACAGAGCCCGGGGCCAGGCCACTAGCAGGGACTGCCTGTACCTCTCAGGAATGTTCAGGATGAAGACAGGACTGGAAAAGACAAGCAGGCCTCCCAGGGTAGGTTTTCCTACCGCCAGCCACAAAGCGGGGCCTCCCAGAAGAAAGTTGGAAAACTCCTTCCAGAGCCCAAAGAGGCTCCATCTATGAATGATTTCTTCCCCCCAAACTCCGAGCCCCGTTCCTCAGGGCCTGAGGAGCTGCTTTGACAGTCCTCTCCACCTGCTGAAGTTGACTTCTGCTGTTCCCTTTGCTTTCTGCCCTTCTCAAAGGAGAATGGGATTCCTGCTGTGGGGTGGACCTGGGATCTCAAGGCCTTCCCAGTTTGATCCAAGAGAAGACGTGTTACCAGTGTGGCATGAGTGACAGAGGCACAAAGAGTCTGAGGTCAGGCAGGCATGTGTCAGAAGCCCAAAAACTCACTAGCCAGTGGTCCATAGACAACCTGCAAGAATGTAGCAGCAAGGTCAGTGGCTGGTCAGGTGACCTAGAAGGCCCGGGAAACAGATGTCAGCAGAGCCCGCTCTTGCCTTCACCTCCAGGTCTTTCCACCCGTTTCCTTTCTCCAGACTCAACCTTTTTTGTCTTGTCTCATCTTAACTAGCCTCAACTACCATAGAGGAAAATCTTGTCTGATACGTAGCCTGATAAAAACTGGAAAGTAGAGATGATATTTTTAGTATATCTGAAATAATAACAGTGTGATATGAGGCACTTCATTGAAAAAGAAGGGAGAGCATCACTCATTGATAAATATTGTTTGTCAGATGTTTATTAATAAGTGTTTATCGAGCTCCATCTATACCATGGGAAAGTCCTTTCAAGGGTTACTATGTTACACCTTTGAATGAGCCTAACAAGCCAGCAAGTGTAAACTCAACCCTCCCTGCACCTATGGGCCCCCCAAGACATCTGCCCCAGCTCTCCTGGGCTGGGATTTCAAACCAGGCCTCAAGCCTACAGTCTGTATGAGCACACATCAGTACATAGTACCCAGAATGTCTACCCAAGATCACTTCAGGCCTGAGATACACAGATGCCTCGGGGCCTTTGGGAACTTCCCCTAACCTGGAGAGAACCTCTGAGACTCTGCCCAAGCAGGACCACAGCCAGGCCCTCTGCACCTCACCGAGGCAAATTGGTTTACTCTAACGTTATTGCACATGGGTGTCAATCATTCGCTAGTGAGCGTGCTGCGCAAGCAGGGCCCTGGGACATGCTCTGGCACCGGCTTGACCTTCTGAAATAGCTGGAAAATTACATTGTCTTGCTGACAATAGTTTTTATATAAAAACTTTCCCTCCCTTAATATTTGGGACCATGGTCACATTCTATTTAATATAGGGCCTCAAACTGGAATGTGGCATGGCTTTACATGAAATTATATTTAAAATATAGAAGTCCATGGTACACTTAATCATATGCGTGTATGTGTGTGTGTGTGTGTGTGTGTGTGTGTGTGTAGGCGGGGGGAGAATATCAATCAGCCTATTAGAGTAATACATTCTAGGACAAAAGTGCATAGAAATTCAGAAGCTAGCTGACCTCCATCCCTACTACTCTGGTTCTGCTTGGCCCTTCTACAGCAAGGACATTTCTAATTACCAAAGGAAATATAACGACCACTTATGCTAGCTCATGATGGGCACTCAGCAGTCACTGTACCCAATCTGCATAATGACTGTTTAGGTTGGGAGTTCTCACTGTTCCATTTCTCAGAAGGAAAAACTGAATCTCATGTCACTGCCTGCTTTGCTCAAGATCACCCAGCCTGGTCTCAGGTCAGGCTGCTTCCTAGATTCTCTTCTGGCCTGGTCTGCAGTTGCTGCTGCTTCTTCCTGTCTCATGTGGCGACACGCCTGAATCCGAGTCGTGTGGACGCATCTGTTAGCTGGGCATGAGTAGGCCTCAACATGAAACCCATTGACGAGACCCGAATTTGATGGTGAACTGGGGAAGGCGTCATTTTGATGCTCTGCACTCAAACCCAGTCTTCTGTGTTGGCCTTGTGTTCCCAACATTTCTTGAACTCTTGGTAGAGAACCAGTCAAAGCATAAACCCCAAGTGTCCACAGGCCCACTCACCCCAACCCCAAACACACAAACAAATTACCTTGTTTTGACTGACTCACATCCATAAAATCAGGGTTGATAATCAGCTCTGTACATGTTAGTGTTTCACTGGGCAGACATCAAGCAAGGCAGTGCCAGATTCCAAAATGAGTAAGACAGCATCTCAGGGCCACCAGCTGAGTGTGAGCTGTGTCCTGCCCAGGCTCCCTGCTCCAAGGCCTGAATTGTCCAGAGGTCCAGCTTGTGTAGACAGGATTTTTAGGACCTAGTCTCTGACACTGGATTGTGTTTATACTGAAGGATGTTTTTCTAATCCTCACAAAGGCTCAGTGGAGCCCTGAGTCCGTCCACCTTCCTTCAAAGATTTCACATCTGAACGTCAGGAAGGACAGAAGTAAAGCTAAGAAAATTACCAGTAAGTACACTGATTATCCAAAGAGAAAAATAAGGGTCAAAGAACCAATAAGTATCAAATGGGGGAAGAAGAAAGGCTTCATGAAATCGGAACATGTGAGGAGCAGCTGAGACAAGGGGCAGGACTTTTTGCATGTGGAGACAGAGGGCAAGACCCCAGGCTGGGGAGTGGCCCCACACCACTGTGGGGGCTCCAGGGCTGGGGAGGCGCCCTGCAACAGGGCCCCAGAGCTCATGCCCAGAAGCCCCGAAGCTTAGTGGGAAGTCCTGCTGTGCCCAACTGGTCAGGCATTTAAGGACAGGAGGAGACTCCTTGCCCTGAGCAAATCAGGACTCCCTGAGAGCTGTTTTAAAAAGGAGGAATGATGTGGACTCCATGTGCCAGGAGGGATTAGATGGGGAAGAAGCAGGACAGGGGGACTGGCAAGGGCTGTTCAGGAGGGGATGCCCTGGTGGGTGCAGGGGAGACAGACAGGGGAGGGACGAATGTGAAAAAGAAGAAGGTGTCCATGGCCATGTGTAGGCACAGAGAAGCAAGCGGGAGTAGGAAACCAGGTCCCTCTGAGTGAAAGCCGGGCTGTGACCATGGGTACGGAGGCCCTCACGATCTCCCCACCCTCCATACTCCTCCGCCCTCACCTCCACACCCCACCCTCCAGCCAGGCTGCCCTCAGCTCTATTCCTCACCTACAAGAGGTGTCGCCCACCTCTCCCTGGCCGTCCTGTGCCTGGCTCCCTCCCTCACTTCCTTCTATCTCCAAGAAGCACTGGGGACTTTGGCTGCACTCAGCAGCACTGCCCAGCCCACCCTCCTCACCCCTTGCCACACCTCATTTTCCTCAGGGTTCTGCGCTGGCCCCAGATCCATCGGTGTGCACTGTCTGTCTCCTGGAGTTTGTCTCCAAGGTCCTTGAGGACAGAGATGAGGCCCTGTCCCTTTGCCACTGTATCTCTAAGTGCCTGGCACATCATAGGTACTCAATAAAAATATATTGAGCTGCAACAATGACATGACCAGCCAGGTGGGTATTTTTTGCCCCCTGAAGGCCAGAGAAGGCCAAATACGAAATGTGCAGCTTTGAGGGTTGGTGAGTGAGTCCTCAGCCATGGCCTGACTCAAGTGAGTTAGGACAACTCATTGAAGGAAGTGTCATAGTAAATACTATGGTCTTTGGGGGATCCTTTCAAGTGTGAGAACCTACAAAACCAAGCACAGTGCTTTGTGGGTATGGTTTCCAGGAGCATTCTAGCCCAGCGGGTGGGTAGAGCCTGACTGCTAACCATGTCCTGGCTCTACCACTCACTGGCTGTGCCACCACAGGCTTCTTTGTGCCTCTCTAAACATTTCTCATATCTCATTTATGTTAAGTGATTCCCTGCTCCCCAGCCACTGTCTGATTTCCCAAAATGTCAACCCATTATGATTGGGCCACTGTCTGACCTGCCAGAGGCGACTCTGTTCCCTTATCTGCTAAGAACATTATGCATAGGTTTTATGAAGGAGGACTTGTTATTTGCTTTCTAATTTATGGTTTGAGGTTTCTGGATATATAATTTGTAGATGATTTATTTAATTTGTTTTCCTGAACTACTAGAATAAAACCCAAAATATACAAGTGAGCATGATATGTCCTTATGTCAGCCATGAGATACAAGTAGGGTGGTTTAAAAAATCATTCCCAGAGCATCTTTTAAATTGAATGATACAAATTGAATGATACATGTGTGGACCACTAGCTGCACGTGTTTATTTACATTTAAATTATTGGAATTAAGAAAAATTTAAAATTCAATTCTTTCCTCTCATTAGTCATACTTCAAGGGCCAGAGGGCCACATGTGCCCTGTGGCCTCTACGCTGGACAACACGGACCTAAAACATTACAGCGTTACAAATGTTCATCAGACAGTGCTGTTCTAGAAATGACAGATTCGGCGATTCGGCCATCTTTTGAAGAGACAACCACTATTCCACATAGCTAATGCCACTTTCCAGGTCAATTCCAATTGAGTTTACAAACACTTTTCTGGAAAAAAGCTGGAACTCCATTTTTTTTGTCCTTATCCTACTTCCTTTTTCTCAGTGCCAAGTTTTACCACTATTACCCTACAAATCCACTTTGCTTCTCTCTGGATCAGTGGGTTTGAACATCTTCTGGCAGTCAAACCACTCAGGAATCTCCATCTGCTCTGACCATCCTGAGAATAAAATGAACGATGGCTTACAGCTCAGAAACCTTCTAATGTCAGAGTATCATGGTGTCTGAGAATGTAAAGGGTCTTAGAACCTCTTTAAAGGCAGCTCCCTGCTCCTCTCCACCATTAAATATTTTTGGTTGAACACAGGGGCACTTTACCACTGAACTACATTCCCCATCATCTTTGCCTTTTATTTTTGAGAAAAGGTCTTGCTAAGTTGTTGAGGCTGGGCTCAAACTTGTTAATTCTCCTTCCTCAGCCTCTTGAGTAGCTGAATTAGAGGAATGTGCATCATGCCTGATATCATCCTTCAAACTTCTCATTGCCTCCACCACCCAATCTTTGAGCCTGCTCATCTGGTGTTATTTAGGCCCTGGGCTGGGCAGAGTGCTGCAAAGGTAAGTATTTAGGAAAATGAGGCTTAGCAAGATTTAGTAACCTTATGACTATCTAGTTAGTATTGGAGCCAGAATTTAAATCCAATTCATTAGGCTTGACAGCTTCGGCTTCCCATCCTAGCAGATTGCCATGCTGCTGCCTGTGGGTCTCAGGTCACCAATCCCTCCGACGAATTGGCTTTCAAGATCCAGACAGAGTCATTCTTGCCTTCTGTCTCCCTATGGGAGAGAAGATGAGCAGTTCTGAGTCCATTAGCAATATTTCCCAGCATGGAGACTACTTGAGTATTTTGAAAAGCTGAAGGGACTCTCATACAGGTCATTCTAAAGCCATTGAACTACCATTAACCAAGTCAATACTTGGAAGTTGTTTGTGCCCTGACACTATTTAGAAAACACTTTGAATTGCACGTAAATTGTAATATGGGGAAATTTTCTAACTTTGACAGCCTTTTGTGAGATTTAAGTATTTGACTTGTGTGTTTATAAACATTTGTAAAAGGCAACTCCCTTCAGATAGCAGTTAGCTAACGGAGAGAAAAAGCAAATTGATACAATATAATTGACAGTCATTAAAAAGTCCACACTCTTCCTTTATTTGCTTTTATATTTTGCATTCAAATAAGTGACTTTTATGTGGATAAAGACAAAGAAAAGGAAGCTTGTCTACATTATCCTTAGGAGAAAATTTGATTTGAAAAACCATTAGCAAACTGCAGTTACTGGGAACTATTGCTGTTATGCTGAACTATCTTTCAGAGCTCAGAAATGCTTTTCTAATGTTCCTTGGAAATGTTAACCAGATTAGACTGGTAGGCTTCTTTCAAGAAGGCTCTCTGCCATTGTCACACTAGTTCTTACCAACGCTGAGCAAGGTGAACTGAAGATCTACTGGCAGGATCTGAAAAGGCAAAACGATCAAGAGCAAGGGCCGAAAGGAGCAGCATACACTCCTGCATTGACCAGCACACTGGATTCTGCCAGAAAATGTTCACTCAAGCCCAGGTGGGCTCAGACCACAGCTGGCTTGAGGATATCCATCAATTCTTTAAACTAGTTTTGTCTTTTTCCAGGGCAAATATTCAAGGCCTATGTCGAAGGCTTTATTGGCATAGATCATTGTGAGATAAAGGATTTCATCACTACCCCCTCCTTTTCTTCTGGGCCAAACATTGTGAAACCTGAAATATCAGGAGCCTCGTGATCTTTCTGGGGTGATATAAAAAGAGATGACCCAAAGCCAGCTCCAGAGATGCTCTGGCACTATTTTTAGTATTAAATCTTCTCATTATCTTCCCCTCCAGGAACTGCTCATCATCTGGATGCCCTAAATCTAAGCATAGTGAGTCCCCCCAGCTATAGATGGCTCCCCATATCATTTAAGTTTGTGAGTCAATGGAAACCAGAGTTCTAAAGTCTCTGTCCAGGACTCTCCCTGGGGAAACTACTAAGAAGAAGGCAGCTTTGCCAGATGTTTCTGTCCAGCTGTCTTGACTGAAATGCACAAGGGCATCTGCTTACACTCAGGCCTGGCATGAGGAAAGAGCCCCGGAAGGTGTTGCAGAAGGGTTGCCCTAAGTTTTCCTGCCATAAACCATGGACAACAGGCAGCAGAGGAAGTGGATGGACCCAGCTGCTAAGAAAGCCACAGGGAAGCAATGAGCACCTGAAACATAAGCAGGTGAAAAGATGTGAGATGTTCCCCCTGCTACTGGATCTGGGCTCCCTCTTGGGCCCAACAGGCTGAATAAGGTGTAGTGGAAGGCACCTCACATCCCCATGGCAACCTGAACTTAGATACATGGATTTACACTTTCCAGTGACCTGGCTCTCAGTTTCTTCATCTGTAAAATGGAAAAAACAAAACAAAACTGTCCTTGCTCTGCTTAGCCCACGGATGGCCATAAAGCATATAAAGCACTTTGCAAATCGTTAGAGAGAAAGTCAGGTAAGGTTCTTTTCACTATAAAATGTTTATTTCCAACCAGAAATTTCTTTCCCAACTTACAAGCTCATATTTTCAACAATCTTGTCTACAGGTCTTTCCAAACGGCTGATAGGTGTGTTGCTGCCCGCCCTGGCCTTTCAAGAAGCTAGATGGGGCCTGGCATGGCCAGGGAGCTTAGAGCCATGCTGACCCAGCTACTGAAGCCTCCTCCAGAGAGCTGAACACTGCTTTATATAACATTCCCAACCAATTATCTACCTGGTGTTCAGACCAAGTTTATAACCAAGCGAGCCCATGCTCTTGGTCTGCAGGCCTGCATCTCTGGGCTTCCCTTTTCTGTCAGTAATGACCACCACCAACACACTTTTCAACTCTCCCATCTTACTTATCACCAGTTTTCTTTCTCTTCATGTGTCTTGGAGTTCCACAGACCAGGCTAGAACTGACTTAGTCATGTGACCCAGAAGAACTTTCTCCTCTAGGCTGGGGCTTGCTGTTCTCATCTGTCAAGTGAGACTTTGTGATGTTCAGAACTGTCATGGGAATTAAACAGGTTGTGTTTACCAAATACAGGGTACATGTGAACTTGTTGGTTCTACCTTCCAGAGATATCCAATAATGCACAACCCTCTCACATCTTCAACTCTATTCTTTACCCCCCAATTTCTGCCTATCAAATTATATGTGTCATTCACATATCAGCCTCCAAATGCCTCCTACCTTTGGCAAGGATCTAGGGGCAAGGATTATTTCCTCTGAACTATAAACAAGTTTTGCACATTTTTTCACAACTCCTGAGGCATTTGACATCATCACTAAGTACTCGACTTTTGTATATATCACCTCTTGTGGATTTTCATGTTCATTTTCCTTACACAACCTATTTACTTAAAAAATAGTTTTTAAATGACTGAAAGGAACCATCCATCCACTCATAACCAATGACTGATGCCCAGACCTGGCAGGGGCCAATGGAAAGTGATTCAGAAGTGATGGAATGATTCAAACAAAGAGAGAAACACCAAACACACTTTACATTTTGTGTGCTGATTTTTTAATGAACATCTTATAATCTTACAAAATAACTGGCTGTAGCTGTTTTACGTTACAATACAGTAGATCAGCTCCTTTCACTATGTTTTCAATCAAACTGTCCCCTTGGTGCTGACTGACACACTCAATAGTGATCACACAGAATAGAAGTGTCAAGTCCAATGCTGTACAGTGGAGGGATGGGAGGGGGCATCGAGAAGGGCTCCTGATGTCCTTTCCTGTTGGGCTCTGTCCATTCTCCCCACTCTGACTTCTCCTCTGTCTCTCTCTGATTGGAGGCTGCCATGCTAGTCATTGGAGTCAACCAGCCCTAGGCAACCTGGGCACTAGTGCCCCTTACTGCTAGGAAAAAGAAGAGACAGAGAGTGATTTTGGAACCAAGAAACAGAAGAGTCCCTGGGAAAGGCCTTCAATGACCTCATGGGTGGGTAAGAGCAGCGGAAAGACCAACACATAGAGCAAGTGTGAGTTGTCCCTGGGATCTGTGGCCATGATACCAGTCCTTTGGCTCTCAGTGACCTAAGGTGCTCACAACACTTGGCCAGTGAGAAGGACTGGGAGAACCTGCCACCTCTGAATGCCCACAGCTGACTACGGCTGGGCAGCCTCAGCCTCAGCCTGCTCACACTGGGAATTGTCCTCTCTATTTCCCAGGGTGGTGGTGAGTAAATTGCAGATGTTACCAACAGAGAGCAAAGTACTTTAAAATGAAGTATAAGACAGAAACCTTCTCACCATTAGTCTATTGGAGAGATGAATCTCAGCGCCTGCTGGCCCGATTCACAGGCTCCTTGTTTCTTATTGGAGGTCAGGTCTCCCTGGGCTGGGTAACGCCCAAGATAACGAGGGCTCTGCCTCAGTAGCAGGAAGGATTGCCCAAAACAGAGCTTGACATGTGTCGAGAAATTTGGATATTTTCCCCAAGAAAACAATTTTGCAAAGTTTGTGTGTCTGTATGTTTAAATGGAGAACCTAAACTTTTCCATTGTCCTTTCCATATTAAAACCTATCAGGACTATTTCTTGTCTTCTTAGGGGCACCAAGGGTGACCTAGGCAGTGAACGGTATTTAGGCTACAGTTTCCCTAGTGGCTAGAATACTGGGGACAAGGGGTTTTCGGGTGGCAAACTGCCCCCCGCTTCCCAATGCCTGCAGCCTTTGTTCCACACAACACAGACAGATGTGTGCGGATTGCTCTATCTTCATTTTTTCCATCCCTGATATTATTTCTTGTGCTGAGTATGGATAATATTTTGATAGTAGTGGATAATGTTTTCCTTGTTTTTTGAAAAGCTGTTGCTTCAGTGTTGATGGGAGGAGTAGAAGACTTGGTCAGAACAGAAAGCAATAGTGTAGAGGCCATGGCTGAGCTCTAAGGTTTGCCTGTTCCTGGTTTTCCCTGAAGAGGAAATTCTGAAGGAAACAGGCTCAAGGCCCTTCCTAAGGTAAGACTGAGCATTGAGTAGAAATTGGCTCCTTCCTCTCTTTCCCCAAGGCCTAACCCAGAAACTATTAAAAAAAAAAATAACTACCATAGGCCATGTGCAAAAATAAAACAGAAGCGTCCAGGATGCAAAGAGAGGCAGGGCCAATGCAGTCACTCCATGTGCTGCCCATCTATCCACCAGGAAAGGAGAAAGACAACAAAATGGACCCTAAATAGTTGAAATTCTTCTTTCTCCCACAGAGTGTCAGCCTTGCTCCATGTTGTTTCCATGGCTTGCCCAGTTGAAATCTCTGGGTCACAGGTTTTATGCACCCACTTGAATAAAATTCATTGCAGACTCCGCAATGCTCAAAGGATCCACTGTGAACTTTGGAGTCTTGGAACAAGGACCAAATTTCCTTGACTTGTTCCATCCTGTCACTCTTGGCCCTGATTTAACCTGACCCCTCACCTCTCCATGGCCTCCTTTGGCTCCTCCATCCCCACCTGTTCTTCCATCTCTTCCCATCCTTCTCCTGGGTCATTTTAAAAACGTTTTCCCCTGCAAGATCAACAGCTAGTGATGTGGGTGTGCATGATGAACAGGCTTGGGGAATTCTCACAAAGAGGCCAAGTACAAAGCGTGTGAGTTTCTGTGATCCTGGTGCTCAGAGGATGAGTCCGAACACAAACTTGCTGACCGGCTTGTGGATGGCCACATTGGAATAGGCACATATGAAAGTGCAGAAAATCCAGTTGACAGTTCTAAGAAATGGAGAGGAAACACTACATTCTTTTTTGATAGATGCTTAAGAACCACTGCCTTGTTCCCCTGGACCCACCCCCAGTGGGTGTCACGCCCAACTTCCCATGCCGTTTAGTGCTATCATTCCAACTCCCATCCCCTTTAAGTGGGCCCAGCTCCCAGGACATAAAAAGATGATTAGCTGGCACGCTAGCATACAGAGTCCTATCTGATCTCCCTCTCTTCCACTTCCCATTTAACCTGACAATCCCTACACATAGAAATATGGCAGAAGAACTTGTGTGTCTGTCCTCAAAGCCTCAGCATTCATTTTGGACATGAACTTCACAGCAGCATGTGTGGAACAATGGGTAATTTTCAGCTTAGTAAACAGCAAAAAATATAATATATAATATATTTATATAATTATGTTTAAATACTTATAAAGAATTATTAACTAACCTCATTATTTAAGAGAGACTACACAAAAGGAAGGGAAAGGCCAGTTTAGAGCAGACAAGCCCTGAAAGGTGACAATCCATTTGAAATGGGCATTGACAGAGTGTCCCTGGCAACTTCCCTTCTAGCATTCTGATAATGGATTACACGTTTGGTGGGGCTGAGCAGTCAGTGGGGTGCAGAGTGGGGAGTCGGGCAGGAGCTAAGGTGGGTGGAGTAGAATATTGATGGGGAGGAGGGTCCTTGTTTATCTATCTGATTTCTCCTTCCTCTTTTAATCAACTGCCAGTTTAAAGAAACTTTTGCCTATAATTCTTCCCTACTTGGACTAGTTGATATGTTAGTTGACACCTATAAATATCCTCTCGTGTTTCTTAACAGATGGTTCACACGCTCTCCTTCCTCCACTTGGTGACCTTTCTCCTTCACCTGCCCTGTGTTTCCTCCTGTGGAGGTCTCTCACTCTGCCTGCCTCCAGGGCAGAGGAGGGACGGGCTCAGTCCCAGGTCCCACAGTTACTGATTTTCTTCTGCCTTGGGGTCTCGGCAGGTGCACTCATCCTGGTCACAGTCAGCAGCAAATGGAATGACCTAGGGGAAGGAAAGAGAAGTTAAAATAACGGATGTGTGTGCCAGGTGCTACATGTTTCCACTGGCTTCCACGGTTCTCACTCGGTCCTGGAGGAAGTGGGATCACAATTCAGTATCACAGAGCTGGAATGAACACTCAGTCATTCCAGACCATGTCATTTCAGACAAGATCATCCTTCTTCACTTTGCTTTCTCCATACAGAGAGTGAGAAGGACAACAGAAACAGAGTGTGTGGTTTAAGTGAACTGATGGGTGTGAGATGCTCATCGTGGCCAGACACCTAAAGTGACTACTTCTAATGATACCTCGTATGTCTTACACTATTGTTTTTGTTGCTGTTAACATCATCACAATATTCCTGTGTGTTGGAGGGATTGATATTAGCTCATTCCCTCCTAGGGAAGGCAGGGCTACCTGCTTTAACTCAGGACAGTGGAAGGACTGTGGAAAGCCAGCTCTGGAGATTGTCTTTCTGGCTCCACTCTTCAGTGCTCTTGGGGCACTAGGATCATCTTTGACATCTCTAAACACATGAAGTCTTGCTCTCCTGAGCCCAGGATATGCTTTGGCATGGTGCCACCCACTCACTCTTTGTGGTGGTATTGCTTCCTTTTGTGTAATTCTCCCTTCTTTGTGCCAGGAGTGGTCAAGCAAAAGTTGTCTTCTTCCTGCTTTCACTGAAACCAGCAGATGAGCACCCTATTTGAGTGTCTATAACCAGCATCAAAGAGAACTGGACATTTTGGAAACATGGTGTAAAAGATCAAAATGCATAAATGCATTCTACTGTCATGTATAACTAATTAAAACAAATAAAAAAATTAATTTAAAAGAGTTAGATATTTTACCCTCTGGCCACTGGCAATCAAATGAGATAAAATTGAATAGACATATCATGTACAAGACTGGTCCAAGTACACTGGAGAGATGGGCTCGGGATTGGGCAAGTGGATTAGAGAAGTATCCCAGCATATTTGCACAAATGAAGTAAAGTGTGATGTAGTATTCAACAGAGGGGGTGTTCCTCTACACTCCAGTTCTTGTGAGTGACAGGCACTGGTGTCCATTAAAGATAAGTCGTAGGTTTGCAGAGTGAGAGGGGGAGAGCTGCCTGACTTCTTCCTCCAGAATCCAAGCTTCCTGTATAAGAAAGATGGTCTCTGTCCCCAGTTATTTTCACAAGATGGAACAGAACCAGCTGGCCTGATTTCTGACCTGTGGCCCAAGCTCTTGATCTGTTTCTCTTAGTTCAGGATTTATTGATTTTTAGAGCAAATGAGGGCCAAATTGAATAGTGATATGATGAGCCCCTACATGCTTTGTACTGAATAAGTTAGTTCATTTAAATGGTGAAAATAGTGCCCAGCACACAGTGATTCAGCAAAATATATTAGCAAAGAAAGAGAAAGTATTCAGATCCACATATAGGTGACCTTGGTAGGCATGGCTTTATTGTGGAGACAGGTACGAGGAAGGAAATAATGGCTGCATTTTTCTGATTCATCAAGCTCGACAACTAGCTTCAAATATCTTCAGAGCACTTGGATTTTTACCTATTTTATTATAAAATTTCAGCCTATTTAATTTTATAGACTTCACTTGAGCCTGTCTATAAATCTAGCAGAGCCAAGCATAACAGCATTCAGGGGCATCAAGAAGGGGATTACGACTATGGTCTGGTTCAGAGAGCACTCCAGGTGGTGCTCAGCAGCCGATGAACATGTGCCTGCAATACCGCTGTATGACGCCATCTGACTATTAATTTAATTATGAAGATGAATGATAGAGGGGAAGCACTTCACTGGTAACCCAGTATCCTTAAGGGCTAGAAACCATTGTTTTCCCTGCCTATAGAAGAACTTCCCAGACAATGATGAGCAGATATGAGACTTTCATTAGAAAAAGCCATTGCATTTATGATTGACAATTTAAAGCACTGGTGTTTTCTAAGACCCTATACTAAAGACTGTTACCCTCAATCTTGTCACTTTAGACATTCCAATGTTTATAACTTCTAATGTCATTATCATTCTCTTGGGGATTAAAAATCAAGTCTGCTGCACTGTGAAGCAGAGCTGGCCAGAGAACCTGCCTTCCTTCCACTGTCCCCATGCTGTCCCCAGGCACCCTCACGTACCTTCTTGGAGGAGAGTGTAGAAGAGCAGCAGTCTCCTCCATCATAGTGGCAGTAGGCCCGGTTGTTGATCGTGTCACACCAACCATCTGCTTGAAAAGGCTGTAAGGAGGCTGAGGTCAGAGTCCAGTGCGGTTTTGCTATATCTGGCCCTCTTTCCCACTCCTCGACCCCAGCCCCCCATGGAGCTCCAGAGAGACTATGGATGAGCACCTAAGGAGCAGGACACATCCTCAAGAGGTGGAAAAACCTTGAGATAAGACCATCGGGCCTAAGCAATTGTCAGATTTCTCTTGCAGAACCTGCTCCTGTCCTACTGTAAGGTCTGGGATGCTCATTAAATTCCTTGATCAACTTTTTTGCCTTCTTATAAATACTAGGTCTTTATAATATGTAGGTTACAAAAAGGTTCACACATTTTAGCTTTGTTGATCTCAGAAAAGGTCTGTGTATTAGACAGGATTCGCTTTAAAAGTCCCACTTTGTCAGTGAGAAACCAGGGGTGCATAGAGATGATAGGAATCGTCTGGTCACACAGCTAGCAGCTGGGCTTAGGCAGTGCTTGGCACATAGCTTGGCTTTCTGCAGCCCCTCCCACCTTGAGGACCACAATCCCTGGCCTGTCACCTGGTGCACTCAGGACTGGTGCTTAGAGACTCTAGCAGTCCTTGGGTGTTCTAAAGACTGCAATGATGTCTGTCCTGAGTGCAGTGGTCCTAGGGTTGAGGACACCAGGGCTAGCACAGGAATGTTCCCACACACGCAGCCACCTGATGCCCAGCAGCTTGGCCCAGGGTTAGAGCAGAGAAAGTGAAACTGTTTCACTCACTCCTTTTACTGCTGCCAGTTAACAGGAACCAAAATGGGAAAGGGGCCCAGAAGAAACCAGAGTTAATGGAGTGTTTCACCCCCGAAGGGAATGTGTGATAAGAACAGCAAGGAGCAGTTACGAATAACTCAGCAGCCCACAACTGCCTCTCTAGGGAACCACCTCTGAGGGGAGCACGGCCCACAGCACCCTGGGCAGCAGGCAGGCAGCCCACCTTCTCAGGTGCAGCGGCTGCTCACTGTCCTGAGCTCACGCCCAACTGTAAAGCCTCAGCGCGCATCTCGCACACAAACTGTTTGGGTCACAAAACTCTGGGATTCTAAGGTCACCTCCCAGTTTCCATGTTCAAATCACTTTCTCTCCCCGTGGCCTCCCTAAATGTCAAATAGAAGGATTATTCCCTATTTCACTGGGCTTTGATGAGATAGATCACTGAACTCAGAAATGATCATTAAATAATTTTCAGCAATTGAGCTATGTCAGAACAGACTCGTCCCAGGGATTACTTCAACGTTTTGATGTATTCTGTGGGGCCCTGAGCTCATTTGCACAGCCCATTCCAGATGCAGACCGGGTTGCCAACCTCTGCAAAGCTGCTGCGCGTGTGTGGAGCACAACAGCTGCTGCACATCTGTATGGCAATGTCAGCGAAGAGCAGGAAGTGAGAATGAATTCTGTTTTCAACACAGGGCGCTCTGGGATGCAAGACAAAGATTTCGAGATGGGCGTTTGTCTTTAACACTGGAGCCTGTCCCTCCAGTTCTGGAGAACTTGGACTAAATGTACATTCAGGACTTGGGTCCAAACTTGCAGCCAAATAATCAGAGTTAAAATACCATTGGCACATCCTGTGGATGCTCTTGGATCCTCCTGGGAGGACCAGATATCTGCTGAGATTCCCCAGAGTTTCCTAGGCCTTTTTCAAGTGTTTAGAGAATATTTTTCTCATCTAACACTACATCTGTTTCTTCTCCTCCTACCTGGACTGTCACATTGACAAAAACTTCATCTGTTCCTTTTTTTCTTTTCCATGTAATTTTCTATAAAAATTTAAAGAACATCCAAAACACTTTTCTTATACACATGTAAGTATGTTCTTTAAATGGAGAATTAAAGGTGGGTCTAAAGATGTCTTCCTTTTCATAAAAACAACCTTCACTTTGAATGGGTTGAGAAAGGAATGCTGAGAAATCTTGCTTTGCAGAGGCCTTACCACAGAGGGCTTCTTATTGCAAGAACACTAGGGAAGGTATTTTGCAAAGGGCAGTCATGGTCAATGTGAGCTTTTCTATATCCCATTAGACTTCTACTGTGATGACCCAAATGATTTCTAGAAGCTCCTTCTTTTCAACTTTTAAATGATCATTTGGGAAGAGAAGAAAATTTATGAAAAGGAGCAGAAATACAGAGAAAAGGTTAAAAAGACCCATGTATTTAATGTACTCTATACCTATTAGAATTAATTGCTCCTCCCCAACCTGCCAAAATCAACCACTCCACCCTCAACAAACAGAGTCTCCTATGGCAACATGAGCCTGGGACGCTTGACAGCTTGAGTACAAAGTTACAATGGAAAACTAGGAGGGAAAATGACTAATTGATCCAAAGTTGAAAGCCTCTGAAGACTGGATGTAGAGTAGGAGATTCCAACCTCAGTGACTGCAAGGTGTCGGATCTGGGCCACCACTGCTTCCAGGAAACGTCCCAAGGGAGGGTCCTGGGCTTGCTCTCTAGGCACACTGTGTACGTGGCTGAGTTTCGCCACACAAACATATGCTTACTTTTTCCCATAACACCAAGTGCATTTTTCAAATACCTGAAGCTTATTCTTTATGGGCCCCTTTTCCATTTTTATTTCAATTATCTTGATAAAGGAAAAAATGTTTAGGAAACACCTGTTTATCTGCCTTTTAACCACTGAGAGTACACATAGCCATCACAGGAAGGCCTGCCATGCCAGCCTCCAGAGTTAGCTGTGTTCCAGGACGTCAAGGTGGCCAAATGGATGGCTGTGTGTGAATCACGGTACACTTGCAGGAAAGGCTCTCTGTCCACACTACCTGTACCACTTTGGAAACTTCCCAGATGTACACATAATTTCGTCTTTATGTATTAATGCTATTCTCACAGCAGAGCATCCTTATAGCAGGGCAAGGGCAGCCCCTTTGGCCCAGTGGAAGTTCCTTTTTAAAGCTTCTTTGCCATAGGGTGAGGGCAGAGATGGTGTCCTCTGTGATGCCTGTGGTTGTAGCTATTCATTTAATCTCTCTATGTTCTTTACTCTGTGCCTACATGGGCGAGGTACTAATATGGGGACACGGAGATAATTAAAACATGATTCTGCCCCTTGAGGAAACCCACTGTAAGAAATTTTAGCTAAGTGTGGTAGCTCAGAGCTAGCATCAAGAAGTGGAGAAAACTTAATTGGGGTCTTGGGAGTGGGAGACTCTGCTGTCAGAGGTTGGTTCTGCCTAGGGCTGGGAGATTCTGAAGAGGAGGCGGTCTAAGAGGGAGGAGAGGATGAAAATAGAGGGGCAGGGGGAGTCCCAGGCTGCCCATCCCAGAGTCCACCCTCAGGGAAGCTCCTCAAACTTTGATTGGCTAATAAAACCTCCCTTACTCGAATCGGATTAAGGGCATTTTTCTTCCACATATTGCAATAGCACTGGAGACCACACTGAGGTTTTAGGAAGGCCACCTGCTCTTCAGACCTTCTGCTCTGCTCACTTACAGGTTGGGATCTCAGCCAAAAGGAACTGTCTCCCTGTAGGTAAGGTGTAGGGGGAGAATCCTGTTCTGTTAGTCAGGGAGTGTTTCAGACTAGGAGAGGTTAAGCATATCTTCACCTGATGCCAAACACCAGTTTTTCTATCCAACTTCCCAATTTTGAGAGTAACAAATCAGACCCACATCCATTTCTTCACATTCACTAGGCTACAGCAGGCCCCAAAGAAGCCCTTTTCCAAAGTGGGTGTGGCACGGCACCTGGAGGAGCCCTTGCAGCAGGATGAAGCTCTAGGTACAGTAGATGAATCTGTGCACTACTTCCCTTTTTCTTCAGTGCTTCAGTGAATGGTGACATTCTGTCTGATTGTCATTCTCCTTCTCATCCCATGTGAGTTGAATATTTATGCTCCCAAACTTGTGTTGATGTAATTGCCATTGCAACAATATGAAGAAGTGAGGAGTTTTAAGAGGTAATTGGGCATGAAGATTCTGTCTTCATGAAGTGTTGTGGTTTGGATATGAGGTGTCTCCTAAAGCTCATGTGAGACAATGCGAGAAGGTTCTGAGGTGAAATGACTAAAGTATTAAAGTTGTGTCCTGATTGGTGGGAAAATCACTGATGTAGATTAACTGGGTGAAAACTGTAGGCAGGTAGCCTGATTGGAGGAGGCAGGTCAAGGCAGGTGGGCCTTTATTTTGTCTCTGGACAACAGAGCTCCCTCTATGTCCTGATGCCACGTCACGAGCCTGCTTTCCTCCACCACGCCCTTCCACCAGGATGTGCTGCCTTAGTGGGGCCCAGAGCTAGGAGTTGACCATCTATGGACTGAAACCTCTGGAACCATGAGCCCAAATTAACTTTTCCAACTCTACTTTGTTCCTGTCAGTTCTTTTGGTCACAGTGAAATAAAGCTGACTAAAACATGAAGGGATTAATGCTTTTATCAAAGGAAAGAGCTCCTCATGAAAGGATACATTTGCCCTCTCCCTTGCCCTACCCTACCTTCTGTTATCCCTCCACCTCTGTCATGAGTAAGCCTCACCAGATGCTGGCCCCTTGACTTTGGATTTCTTAGCTACTAGAAAAGTGAGCCAGTAAATTTCTGCTCATTTTAAATTTCCTTGGCTCAAGTATTTTGCTGTAATAGCACAAAACAGACACCATGATTCCGCCTACTGCGTCTGTCCTGCCTGGGCTTCCTACCCAAAGACAGCAAAGAATATAAAAGGGGGAGTCCTATTACAGGACCTCTCTTAGGATCTCAGGCAAAACTTGGGAGACCTTGGAGGGCCTTCAGGGACACTACTTGCTTCTCAATAAGACAGAAAATCACAAGTGCTTGCCGTGATATGGAGCAAAGGGAATCCTCGCTTACTTTTGGTAGGAATGTAAATAGTACAAGCATTGTGAAAAATAGCATGGAGGCTCCTCAGCATGCCACAGGCCCATCAATGACCACAGCAGCACAACTCACAACAGCCAGGTTATGAAACCAGCCCAGGTGGCCACCAACAGATGAACCGATAAAGAAAATGTGGTGATATACACAATGGAGTTTTACTCAGTCATAAGGAGGAATGAAATGATGGCATTTTCTGGCAAATGGATGGAGAGCATCGTGCTAATTTAAATAAGCCAGACATGGAAAGTTGAGGGTCAAGTGTTTCACTCATATGTAGAAGCTAGAGCAAAATAAGTGTGTGTGTGTGTGTGGGCAGATCCCATGAAGACCCAGGGGAAATCAGTGGAGTAGAGAAAGGGGACTGAGGGGGAGGAGGGGAACAGGAAAGGAACAAATTGCAGAATGAAACTGACAAACTTATGCAATGAATGTACAACAATCAATTCCAACTTTATGTATATCTATAAAGCACTAAATAAGAAGTGGAAGGCCAGTAGTAGTAGAGGAAGTGGAAAAGGGGGAGGGAGGAGGGGAGGGGAAAGAGGATGCATTGAGGAGTGAAATGGAGCCAATTATATTCCATGCATGTATGATTATGTCAAATGGACCCCACTATTATGAATAACAACAGTACACTAATTAAAAAATTTTAAATAGAAATAGAACTATCATACAATCTAGCAATCCCACTACTGGGTATATATCCAAATGAAATGAAATCATTATGTCAAAGAGAGTTGTCCTCCCTGCACCCCAAAGGGACATAGATAAATGAAATTCTAAGAATAGATGAGCCTTGAAGACTATTTGTATAAAACCTTCATTTTATAAATGATGAAATGGAGTCTTAAAAAAGTGAACTGTCTTGTGTTTAAGGATAATTAGTGGCAAACCTGGGAACAGAGCCAATTCCTTCATTCCTGGTCTGGTGTTCTCTCTGTGATGCCACATGAACACTATCTGATGATTTCACTATGCATTTAATTTGTTGGGAACAAAGGGCAACTTAAATTCCTTTGGTGTCTCTACAAAGGGGATTTAGAAATCATTACAAGTTTGATATGAGGTACTCTCCAAAACCTCCTGTGTTAATGCAGGAGGTAAAATGATTGCATTGTGAGAGTTTTAACCTTATCAGTGGGTTAATCCATTTGATGGATTAATAATATGGATTGACTAGCTGGCAACAACTGTAGGCAGGTGGGGTGTGACTTAAGTAGGTCACTAGAGGAAGAATACTTTTGGGGTTTATATTCCTCCCTGGATCCTAGCTCTATTTCTTATTCCAAGCCACCATGAGCCGAGGAGCTTTCTTCTACCACACCCTTCCACCATGATGCTTCCCTCACCTCAGGCCCAGAGTGATAAAATCAGATGACTATGGACCAAATCTCTGAAATCATGAGCTCAAAATAATCATTTTCCCCTCTAAATTGTTCTTGTCAGGCTTTTAAAAAATCACCTTTATTTTACTTATCTATCTACTTATTTTTTTATGTGGTGCTGAGGATGAAACCCAGGGCCTCACCCATGCTAGGCAAGTGCTCTACTGCTGAACCACAACCCCAGCCCCTTGTCAGGTATTTTGGTTGTGATGAATAACACATACATGGGGCATTTGTGCAAAATGAATCTAGCAGTCCAACACAGAGACAAAAAAAAAAAAAAATCATAATCTCAATTCCCCTGGGGCTCACAGCCTCATTTCTCTTTTCCTCAATTGTGGGTCTTAGTTTTATCCCAAATAAGCTCCCTGGCACTCTAGTTTCTCTGAGGCATGGGACTTGGTAGACCCATCGTTCTCTAGAGACCCATGTCTCCAGGAAGAAGCAACATTGGGCTCCATGCACATCAAGAGCTGCTTGCAACCCAGAGCATTACTTCTAGGCCTAAGAGTGTTAAAAGCAGGTGGTGCTGCTCACTGCAGTCCTTTGAGGGAAGGAAGGGATGGTGTTCTTGCACTTTTCCAGGGCTCACCCCATGGGATGGGTGCATCCCGTGAAGTCATATCTTTGGGTTTGCTACCATCTTGGAAAACGTATGATTAAAATAGATACCTTGGAGTAGATTGGGCAGGAATATTTCCTTAGCTACAACTTCCTCTGGAATATCTTATCCATCTTCCTGGATCCAAAGTTTTTCCTGCCTCCAGTTACTATGGTATAGTTCATGTAGGTGCATTACCGAACTTCATAGTCCAAATATACTATCAATCAGAAGCTCAAGCTATACTATCCAAATACACTATCAAAGGCCTCTAGTTCAGTGCCTGATGTAGTATTTTTTTCAACAGATAAATTAATAGGATTGCCCTATTTGAAGGGGGAAGTTAACTTCATCATGAAGCAGGAATACTCTTTATGTCCAGACCCCTTCCTTTCCATTATTCCTCTACTGTTAGAAAATCTGCTAGGCATGCTGCTCTATAAGAATTACATAATTTAGACTCAGGTCTACTTTTAAGGGCATCTGGCACTTTTCTTATTATATTTACTTTTTTTGTGTGTGTGTTTCTGGGAATGGAATCCAGATATACAGCTACATCCTAGCTCCTCTTTCTTCTTATAAACATAGACACTGTGCACACTGGAGCTGAGAAAGATTTGTATACATATATCTATACATAATGTATATATATGCAGATTTGTATATTTCTACTAGGTACAGAGTCTTGTATGTATCCATTTATGGAAGTAGAAAGAAATAGTAGAATACACCATCTGAAAGTTCTCCCTCTATAAACCATCTAAAAATGCTGAATAAAATTTAACAACATTCCCTCGGTTCTACAGATGGGATCTTAAGAAAGGAAGGGAAACTCCCAAGGGACCCAAAACAGAAAGAGATGAAAAACTCGAGCAGAAAGAAGGCAGCAAACCAGGGCTAGCCTGGGAACATATGCAAATCCGTAATCAAGGAACAGAGGACTAGGTTTTGGCCCTTGCAAGGCAGGGAATTATAAGTGACTTGGCTGATATTTCATATGGAGACTCTGCAAGGACTGATAGGGAATGCCACAGTCATGCTATGCTGCACAGGTTGGCTGGCTCACTTGGGAGCTAGGAAATCTGCTCATCAGCCCCAAAGTCTTCATGACTCAAATCCAGGCCTTGGCTAAGTCATTAGTTGCTAAGATGCCAAGGACTTCTGGGTTACCAGGTGAAACTGCAGAATATCTCCTTGAAGGCCAAAGGTCAATTGTGCAAACAGCTATAAGCAAAAGTAGTTGAAAGAAGGAAAATGAGGACACACGCCCTTGTTGGACAGGGGAGGGTGCAGACGTGAGGTCTGGTCTTGGGGTCTGCAGAGGGTTTCTGACCCACGTGCAGTTGTGCAGCTTCTTTAAGAGGCTTCCAACCTCCACTTGTGCTGTATGCCCGACCCACAAAGATGGCAAAAGTGTATCTTTCAGGGGCCGAAGGCAAAGCCTGATTGTGATCAGCTCTCCTGGGTCTGACACTAGGACCAGAGCAAAGTCCTGAGGGGTGCAAATGATAGTCACTGGAAAAACAGATGAGATGAATTGAGATGGAAAAAGAAAAGCAAAGAAAATGAGATGGAGTGACTTCCTTTAACTGCAATATTTCCATCTCCTTCAAGGTGCCCAGAACTTAACAGCTTCTGCCCAGGAAAACACCAAGACCTAGACGTGTGCTAGTTGGACCCTTTCAGAGCCCAGCCCTGCTCCTTACCAACTACCAGAATCTGGGCAAGTTACATAGATCCAAGCAGCATCCTCGTGAGAAAATGAATAACACCCCTCACAGGATTGTTGTGAACCTAAGAAGGAGTGAATGTCCGTGCCTGCCCCACAGTAAGCCCAGTACCTCATGGCTTCTTGAAGGTGGCAGGAATCTGCCATCATGCTAGCCATCATGCTAGCCATTGCACCGGCCATCGCAGGTTGGTGGGAAAGTTCTCTACATAGACTCTGGTCAGAAAAACTTCAAAACTCTAATACCTTAGAGTCAAAACCATCAGTGTGCTCATCCCTGAGAGCCTCCTGCCCGTTCCCTCACCACAAATGCACATCTGAGTGGGAAAGGGATGAGGGAAGTGGGCCTGAGGCATGTGAGGACAGACGGGGGCCTTCCTAGCTTCCAGAAATGAGGTACCCCTCAAAACCAGAGTGGTGACCGGCACATATTAGCCTCTGAAAAACCCCAAACCATTACAGGTACTTCTTCTATGACATGTGCCACAGAAAAACCAGAAGGTGAGGAGAATCCTGGGGACTGATTTTCCAGTCAAAATGAACTTCCTCACAGCCCCTTTTATTTAGCTGCAAATAAAGCTGCAGAGTCACATAGACTGTCCACCTTAAGTCTCAGGACACCAATCTGTGTCCCACCTACCTGTCCTCTAGGCCCAACATGGCCCAACCCGAGTGATTTGTGCCTACCCCAAGGCATGGGAGAAGTGGAGGGGGGACAGAGGTACAGTTGCGAAAAGCGAGGATGGGCAGGGGAATTTTCAGGTGGGGTCTGCGTACATCTGTGCCAGGAAACATTGGCTCAGTCAGAACCTCCACTGGGTCCTGCATAAGCCATGGCAAGTGCCACCTGCCCCTCTGTTGAGAGCCACCGCATCAGCCACCCGGACTAAGGAAGGTGTCCTGGCCTTCTGATGACCCAGAGGCCTCAGTGAGGTAAGGTGCTCAGGACCTCTTGCCCTGCCCCTCTCCCCTCTTGCCACCAAGACAGCATAGAAACCTTTGCAGGCTGTGGGTGCTCCCTGAGCTGGATTCCAGCCACCCTGTTTATTCCTTCACTCTGAGTCACTATGTGGCCTTCTGCATTGAACCTCAACTCCACGTCTTAAACAAAGCCACCAATAAAACCTTCCCCTCCTTTCCATCAGGTCACTGGTACACGCAATCCAAATTCTACAAAGGACACAGGGTCTCTGTCCTTTGCTGTCAAAATATGACTTCATGGTAGCCTCATCTCCCTCCTTCTGGAACCACAGAACCACACTTCTCAAAATGCTGTCCAGCATCAGCAGGCAGCTGACCTCTGGGACCCCAGAGAATGGCGTTCATGGTGCAGTAGAGTCTGAGCCTGGACTCCCTCAGGAATGAGCAAGGACACTCTATTTCCCCTTGCTGGTGTCTCCAGTGTGGGTGGGTGGGCCTCTTTGTTCTCAGAACTTCCTTATCTTGCTTTCACAGCCTGCATGGTGGGCATAGGTGGCTGCAAGGTGGCCTGACACAGTCTTGCTCCAGCACACCTGACTTTCTTCTTTAAAAGAGCAATAGCTTAGCAATTGTCTGCGTGGGGACATTTCTGACTCCTCTCCAGCTAACTGGAGCCGGCCTTCTGGGTCTCCAGGTCAGAGACAGAAATCTGGAATGCAGGAGGTTCCAACTCTGCAGGGACCAAAGGAAAGAGTGCTTCTTTGTTGTCCTGCTCTCTGTTTCCCTGCTTCCCTCAGCAGGAAGCTGTGCGCAAGCACAGCTCCCAAATCAGTCAGTGTCTAATGAACACTCGGAGCGCATCTGGTGGAGCCGCCTCAGAATTGACTCTGTAAACTAAGAAGTGAGAACTTTTCCCACTCTTCTTGCCTTTCCCCCAAGATTAGGTCACCTTTCCCCTATCTTGTTCTCTAACCGCCGCAAGTATTTGTTCTAGCAATTACTGACCTTAAAGTATCACCTGAAAATAGCTTAGCTGACCTTTCAGAAATAGGCTCACGTAGGCTTTTAACAGACACCAAATTTAAAGATCCAGACCAACAAGACAGAGCAGAATCTCAGGCCACCGTAGGCACCAAGCTGATTGGAGCAGGACCTCCTGTGCCTGCCCTCCGACACCTCCTAGACAGCCACGCCTTGGCCACTCCTCTCTGGGCCCTGCACCAGTTGTCTTGTGTGGAACATTTAGTGGTACCTGCTTTGCTCAAGAGCTCACATGGTTCTGGAAGGAAAAGGGGAGGCTGGGATGAGAGAAAACCTGTAGCTGGGACAAGAGCAGGGAAGGCAGGTGGACCCTGGCAAGGATGGAGCCTCTAGGGACTCCTGGGTCCTGCAGGCACCTGCAGCCTGTACTTCCCTCTGCTCTGTCTGCTGGCTTTTTGGCCTGCCTTCAGTTTATGGCAGGTTGAGGCAGGACCCAGCTGGCCACCGGAAGTCCCACCATGGCCCCAACCTGCGTGCTCTCCACCCACACCACACTAGCACACCTGCCGGGAAGCTCAGCATTTCTTGGCCCCTGAGCTTCCAGAGCCGGTGGAAGGTGCCTGGGGACGCAGACGGTGGGAGGAAACACGGTATTCACTGCTTGGTTTACTACTTTTCTTGGCCTTTCTGCCGCTTGATGAGTATTTTTTTCTTTCTCAATCTCTCTCATCCTCTCCCTCCTTCCACCTCTCCCTCTTTCTCCCTCTGTCCCCCTCTCAGCAGCCAGATGCCCTGGGGAAACCCTGAGGAGAAAGCCGAGACTCCCAGGGCCAGAGAAGTTTCGGAACTGGAGCAGCTGGCGAAGGCCTTCCCGGCCGCGGCCACAGCCCACTCTCTCAGAAGTGTTCACCAGGTGGACCTGCGCCCTCGGCTCTTGGGCTTCATCCATGTTCATGAGATGTAGCTCAGGGCACTTGTCTCCCTTCCCCACTCCCTTTCACATATATACAGTGCATGTGGGCATACATATGTGCTTACATTAATGTATGAATATACGCCCGTACACATGCATAGTACATATATGACACACATTGATGTTTCCTCTCATACATGTGAGATATATATATATATATATATATATATATATATATATATATATATATAAGAGAGAGACAGAGAGAGAGAGAGAGAGAGAAGCAATCACTAATACATAATTAAATTACATACAACAAACATTTTTTATACACACTCACCCATACACACACACACACACAATTTCTCAGGAAGTTTCAGGTACAGGGAGCAAACCTGCAGGTAAAACTTTTTATAAAATTTAAACCATCATGTAGAAGCAAAGCACTATCCTTTTATTTCCTATGTGCACAGTCAGGCCTGCGCATACGATCTCACTGAATCCCCGTAATGGCCTGTTGGGGTAGGTACCATTATCTGGCTATGTTCTAGAGGGAATGTCTAAAAACTGCAGTTGTAAAGGAATGAGTCTGAAGACAGGAGGTGGAGCCGCTCTCTGATGCCCAGGCCTGACCTGCCCATGCTGCCTTCAGCTTTGTAAGTGACATTCTCCACTTTGCTTCTCAGTCCTGCTCACCTGGGCAAGCTCACTGACACCACTGGCAGGAGGCAGCCACCCTCTGTCTCAGGAAAACTCGGTGTCACAGAAATATGTAAGTGTATCACATCAGATACGAAATGGCAAACAGCTCGTGAGAGCCAGGCCCAGGCTCCTGGCTAGATTCTGGGATTCCTGCCCCATACATACTTAGCACATCCATGCACAAGGGATCAATAGATTCCATGCATGATGCAGTCTATACATTAAAGAGGCTTCTGTGGGACAAGCACTGAGTAGGACCGAACTCTGACATGTGAGACAGTAGAGAAGGGTCTCTCCTGTGGTTCTAGGCAAATGGAGGGAAAATTCCCAGAGTCACTGATGTCACCAATGCTGAGAGCTACAGAAATGCCGAAAGGGAAGGAGAAGGCGTTTTTTGGAAGAGCTTTATGGAGTGCTCAGGATTAGGCCTAATCTTTGAAGGATGAATAGGATTTGGGCAGAGAAGTGGGGAGAATAATCCCCCCAGGAAGGCCAAATACCAGCCAAGAGTTGAGATGGGAAAAGAAAAGATATATCTGTGGTTTTCTGCTTTGAGTGTTAGCAATCCAAGTTTGGACTCAGTCAAAATCTCTATCCAGGATAATTCGGTCCATATCCTAAAGACAACAAGGAACAACTGAAGGTGATTGTTTGTTTATTTTTTTGAACAGAAGAACATGACAAAGTTATACTTCAAAGGTTGACTCCAGGGACAATGTAGGGAAGGTTCAACAGAGAGCTAGAGGGCCCCAGAGCAGGAAGAAGTTGATTTCAAGCAACATAAACTGAGAACAGAATTGGCTGTCTGTAACAGAATAGAAAGGGCAAACAGAAATGGCATTAGGGAGGAAGGTTGATGGTACTGAGTGAGTGGTTATATTTGGGGAGAAGATGGGTAGACATGAAGGTTAATGACATTTTGACTGTTTAAATCATGATATGGTTTTCTCAAAAAATTTGCTCATTGTAAAGCTAGAAAGAATCTCTACCACCATCCAAGGCCTGAGTCACAGGATGCAGATCAAGATCGGGGAGCAAGTATGTCGTAGCTCACAGTGAGAGGCTGTATACATTTTCTTTTCCCACATAAACATAGAGGGTCTCAGCACATTTCTGTCCTGCCTGATTTCCAAGCTTTCTCCACAACTTAGACACAACTATTTTATCACCCCCAGCAACAACCAGGCCCACTTGAGTTAAGGAATGACAAGAGGGGGGTATCATGTTTATTCTACAGTATTTTCTTGCCAATTGTCTTGTTTCTTTTAGCCTCCGTCTAGTTTTCAGATCTTGTATCTATGGACAATTCAATTTGTGTGGCTGATTATTGTGGTTCTCATCGCCAGGATGTCATGCACTCGGGTTGTCAGCCTGCCTCTTCTGTTCTCACTAATTTGTTGATCCATCCAGACTCGCTTTCACCCACATGGAACCTATTCTCTGCACAAGTGTCTCATTCGGTTTCCTTTCCTCTTGCTTGTCTGTGTACCTTATGCTCTCATCTGCTGACCAACGCATCTGGCTCCTGAGTCTCCGACCCTCACTAGGCAGGGTTCACTGAAACACCTCTTTCCCTTCTCCCTCTGGCTCAAAGCTTACTAGGGAGGTGTCCTAATAGGTGGTCAGCCCCCCGTGTTCCTCTCTTAGGTTTTTTTAAAAGACTTTCATTTCTAGTGTATAGGTCATGTATTTGTTTCTCTGGTTTTAGACTTTCTACCAGTTTAAAAACACAGATTGGAGAATCAGGCTACCTGGGTTCACTAACTGGCCCTGTGGTTGCTAGCTCGGGAACTTGGAAAGTCAAGTACCTTATTGGCCACTCAGTTTCCTCTTCAGTGTGACAAGATTGGTTATAAAGGTAATGATTCCTCACCATGTGCACCTTGCATACAGTAAGCACTCAGTAATGTTATTAACTATACCATGTAACCGTAACCGCAGCTACTTCACCTCGCCCCCATGAGCAACAGCCTGGAACCTCTGGATATCAGTGGTTCCTCGCTTGTGAAAGCAGAGCTATCAGATAACCTAGTCATTCTTCCTCTTTTAACTATGCTCTGTAACCCAGCGAATCTTACCACTTACCTTGCCCAGTTATGGGATAGAATGATCACATGTAACGTGGCTGCAGGGCAAGCAGAGAATCTCTGCAAACCTTCCTGAAGCACACAGCATAAGCCCCGGGTTTTGCTGTTGGTAATTGAGGGGCAGCAGCAATGCTGAGCCACAGCTGGTCTCTTTCCCTGGTTTCTCCTTCTCATCCATCATCCCTACCTGTGCTGAACTCCCCACCCCAGGATCAGCTTACCCATCCCCACCAGCTGACTGCAATTGTGAGAAGCTTGGTACTTTATGAACCACACTGAGCAGACAAGTATTTGAGGGAAAAATGAGAACATACATAGCACCCCAAAATGACCTAGTGGAGGTAGAGATCTGGTAAACAGAATTGGAAAACCCAACTCTAATGAATGGGGCATTTTCCGCCCAGGTGAAGTGAGAATGAGCAGAATACATGAATTTATCAATTGATCTATTTTGCTGATTCATCAACCCACAATTTTCAAAGCTCCCACCTGAAAAGAGAGGCATGAGGAGGGGGCATGAGGAGCACAGGCAGGGAAGCTCTCCTCCTCAGTTCGCGGGCTGCTCTGGATAGGTCTGGCCCTCAGGCTGGGCACATGGGGCATGAAACCAGGACAGGGGAGAGAGGGCCAACCTGGCCAGGCTGCAGGCACCCCCTCCTTAGCTACAGTGCCATCGGGGTCACATGTGGTTCCAAAGGCAGAGACCATTTCCAGAAATCTAATGCATTTCAGACATGCACCACCAAGTTTCATATTCCTCATATTAGAAAGACTTCGGTTGAATTTAATCTCATTTTTAATTAGTCCTCACATCGCCTGGTGAGGTAGATTAATATGATTATCCATATTCCACTGATGGGGAAAATGAGACAAAGGGTCATGTCCCAAGGTCACTTGGGGAATGAGCAATACAGGCAAAAATTAAACTTAAGCGTTTTAAATTTCCAAACCAGCACAGGAGAGGACGTCGGGGAGTAGGGCTCATCTCAGTTTGTTCAGGGTCTTCCACATCTGCAGAATACACATTCAATTTACTACTTGGTGTCTCTGATTAAAAAGTAAAGTAAAAAGCAAAGCACTACTTCTAGCTCTGAACCCCAATATTCCATATTTAATGCATAGGGAAGTTACCAAAAAATATATGACAAGAACAGCCAAATGAGAATAAAATGAGTATCACTTAGCCAATTATAAGTTTTTATTAACTACTTATGGAATGTTTAATATTAAATTAGATTGCACATATGGGGTGAGGTTTAAGCACAGGAGATGGAACATGGGGCCTGCTCTCCAGAAGCTGGTCTTCCTAAGCATCCAGAATAGGTACAGCAGCAGCACACTCATAAGCACTCACCCTCCAACTGTGCAGGCAGGAGCCAGGCATTTGCTCCCCACAAGGGCTGTTTAAAGCATGCATAATGAGGAGCTCTTGACTGCACTTATTTCAGAGCAAACTGAGATATTAGTGTGGCGGGTAGCCCATAGCATTGGAATACACCACCCCTGTCCTTCCAGTCCAGTTACTTTCTCTCCACCTCCATTATCATTACCATGCCCAATAATCAAACACGTGTCCTTCCATTGCAGAAATGGTTTTTCATTAAGCCTCTTTTCTCCCCTCCCTTTCCACTTCCTCAGTTGAGTGAGGTGGCCCTCCACTGTAACATTAGTTCAGGAAGGTAATGATAAGGTCTCACCTGTCTGGTCCCAATTTGCCAGTATGATCCCTTCCTGAATTACCAGTCCTCTCACCCTTTCTCTCTCATAGAGACATGGTAAGCTCACCAGTTAGCCATTTGTTCCTATATGTTTCCCTGCCTTGTTTATGGCGCTATTGAGCTCTGTGACCATGTTCTGGGAAATGGGATCAAAAATCAAAACCATGGGGCTGGGGATGTGGCTCAAGCGGTAGCGCGCTCGCCTGGCATGCGTGCGGCCCGGGTTCGATCCTCAGCACCACATACCAACAAAGATGTTGTGTCCGCCGAGAACTAAAAAATAAATATTAAAAAAAAATTCTCTCTCTCTCTCTCTCTCTCTCTCTCTCTCTCTCTCTCTCTCTCTCTCCTCTCTCACTCTCTCTTTAAAAAAAAAAATCAAGGGCTGGGGATGTGGCTCAAGCGGTAGCGCGCTCGCCTGGCATGCGTGCAGCCCGGGTTCGATCCTCAGCACCACATACCAACAAAGATGTTGTGTCCGCCGAGAACTAAAAAACAAATAAATATTAAAAAAAATTCTCTCTCTCTCTCTCTCTCTCTCTCTCTCTCTCTCTCTCTCTCTTTCTCTCTCCTCTCACTCTCTCTTTAAAAAAAAATCAAAACCATGCTTTACTTTTGGCCCAAGGGACTCAAAGAGTTACTAGCCTATCTGCATTTCTTCTCTGCCTCTTTAGAGAAGATACCAGATTTCACATTAGTGAGAGGTAAATCCTTTGTGGTGTTAAAACACAGAGGTTTCATGGTTAATTTCAGATTGTAGCCCATCCTGGTTAATCCATATTTTCCTATGTATAACCTTCATTAGGTACAAGGTATACAGACTCAGTGACCTACCCCGTAGTCACCTCTTTGACCTTGACACATTGTACACTTCCCCAAGATGATATTTGTTTGCTTCACTGAGAAAACTAATAATATTTTCTGTTATATGCCACTGATATTTTGGGGTTGTCATGTGACATTATTGCAGCAATGGCTGACTGACAGAGGGATTAGTATCAGAGGTGGATGTGACCATAACAGAACTAAAACATGTGGTTTGGATCTCAAGTAGAGCAGCAAGAAGCAAAGGAACTGTCTTAGAAGGCTGGAAAACTGATGTTCCTCATTAATGCAGCAGCAAAATATTTAATAAAATGTTTCCTATAGTTACTTGTGAGTAATTTACATTGCTAACTGTTATAATTTGCAGGTCAGAAAATTTATTAATACCCTATTGGCTTTGAGTGAAGAGACTTTGAAGAAGACTATCACTAGGATTAGTTGGTGGTTATCACATTAATTTGAAAAGATATTGCAAGAAAAGATGAGCTCAGAAAATGCCGCTGCTGTGCCAGCACAATTGAGAGGGAATAGCAAATATTAGAAATTCTGTGACTTGTAGTACTAAAACAATAAAGCTGTTTCTCTGCTCCAGCCAGCCAAAGACAAAATAGTACATCAACCTTCAGGACCCATGGGGAATGGGTCTAGGACCCCACATGTACCAAGCTTTGTGGATCCTCAATCCCTTTATAAAATGTGCAGTGTTTGTATTTAATATACACGCATCCTCCATACTTTAAATCATCTCTAGATTACCTTTTAATGCCTAACATAATGTAAATGCTGTACAAATAGCTGCTACATTATATTGTATGGGAATCACGGCAAGAAAAAGCCTACACATGTTCAGTGCAGATGTAATTATTTCCCCCAATACTTTTAAGCTATAGTTAGTTGAGTCCATGGATGTGGAACACGTGGATGTGGAAGGCCAATTGTAATGCCTTGTGTTAGAAAAGCTTTCTAGGACTGAACAGAAGACAACTTCAGGCAAAAACAAAACAAAAAAAATAATAAAAAATAAAAACAGGCCAATGGTAGACCAGAACCCCATTTGTTAGGACCTCTAATTGGATCACGTGGCACCTAGGAGATCCATGAAGCCAACAAAGGAAGTTCTGAAGGGGAGACCAAGACCTCTGTCTGAGGGAAGCTGTGCAAATTCAGAAGAGCTGTAATTAAAAAAGAGGTGCAGATTGAAAAGACTTGTGAGGATAGCTCCTGGCATATGAATTCGACTAGAATTAAATATATACAAAACCACAAATCTTGTAAGAGTTGAGTTTCCAAAAGCACCATTAGCTTGGATTAAAGGAGACTTATTTTTAGAGAACAGAAAAGGACCTTTGAACTCACTATCTTCTACCAGGAGAAAGCAGATGGACAGAGCTGCTCAATTTTCAAAAGGGAACGTTCCCTAGTGCTCCCTATGTGTGACCAAAGAAGTGGACAGTACAGGAGGGACTTCCATGACAAGAGCTAGGGCCATGAAGAGGGATTCCCTGGAAGCTAGGCCCAGGGAGTAGTCAAAATTTTCTACACAAGAAGTGCTCTCGCCCCTCACGGCAGAGGTTTTTGCAACTCTTGCTCAAAGGGATTTCAGAGTTGCTGTGCATCAGTGACTTTTATGTGCCTCTCATTATTCTCCTTGAATGGGAATGTTTATTGGGATTGTTTTGTTTCTGCTCCACTTTGTACATGAGATGAGTAGGAGAAGCAGAGTTTGTTATTTTACTGTGTGGGGCTCAGACTAAGAAAAGCTTCACTGCAATCTGATATAAATCATGAGAATCCAGATTCTAAACTTGATAGTACAAATGATAATATGACTTTTGCAAAGTCTTGGAGTAAGTTGGAGTGAATTTGAATTTGTGACTCGAAGGGCTGACTAGTATTGATCTACAGTTCTTTGGATGCTCCTTTCTTTGCCATGAATTCACTATTAGAGTATGTTCTACTGTCTTTGGACTTAGCCATGTGGCTTTCCTGACTAATGGAACATGAGTGACAGAGGCTACGCTCAACAAGAAGATTTAAATGCACTGGCATGCCTTAGCCCTTCCTTCTGTGCCCAGGTGTTCCAGGATGAGAAGAACGTACCTGGGTATCTGCTGGCCTGAAACCTGGGTACCTGGGTGCCTGAGAGGAAACTCATGGAGTATCCCTGAATGCATTCCATAACCTAATGTAGAGTCACGTTACCCAACCTGCAGGTGCAAGGGTGGGAAAAACATTTTGCTCCTAATTACATTGATACTTGTGGATTCCTTGTTATGCAGAATTATTGCAGAAAATCCAATAGCTATCTCCAGCCAGCTTATTCTTGCATTTCCTTTCACACCTTTGACTTTCCACACACTCCTCTCTCTCCTTTAAGCCCATTTCAAATGTTTGCCCTCTACGAAACCTTCACTCGTGACCAAAGCTATTTGCTTTATTCTCTGTGACCCCATATGACTTGGCTCATATCTTTTGTGTTATTGCTCCTTGGACAGGAACTTGTGTTTTGGTCTCTGTTGTATTCACTCTCTTGGGGGCTCCTTGTTGAGTTTTGCAATCTCAACCCATGGTGGGCACTCAGAAAAATATAATTTTAAGAAAAGAAATGAGTGAACGGCCCTGTAGGAGTGACCGAAGATTTGTTATTGTGGTGTCCATTGGGAAGGAGTCTATGACATGCCTGCAAATCTTAGTCACTGGGGTGAATGGCAAACTTGGAGACTGAGAAATGGTATGAGCCTGATACAAAAAAAGCTGGACAAAATGTTTTCTTGTGTGCTGGAATTTGGAGACCTGGTTTCTGTAGCTAAACTTGGAGAGGGGGAAGATGCTTCGCGTGCATACAGTATTGTACATTCCTGGGTTAGAACATGTTTTCATTGGGGGTTGTGGTTTCTCCCTCCCCCCTCCAAATTTCTCTCTTACTCTTTCTCTCCCCAGCACTGGAAGTATCTGTGTTTGCAATAACAAAACAAAACAATACGAGTCTACTCCAGTACGAACCAGGAGAAAATTTGTACATCAGTTGGTGTAGGGAGCAGAAAACAGGAGGTGAGGGTGGGGAGAAGAAAGGAAAAACAGTTGCCATGAGGTGAAAAGAAGGAAATACCACGTGTGGCAAACACACGGCTGGCACAGGGGACAGCAAGTTCTGTTGTCAAGGATACCGGTGTGTGCATGTGTGTGTGCGTGTGCGTGTGTGTGTGTATGTGTGTGTGCACACGTGAGCAGACACCCAGGGTCTGCCCTTCAGGAAGCCGGCTCTTAGCTGGAGCCTTGCTCGGGTGGAATGCGGCCTCAGTGGCGGCCTCACCGTGGCTTAGATCTCCAGCCAACTTCTTCTTCCAAGTATATTGCAGGCTAGAATGGGTGGTAGAAAACGAGCCTGACAGGAGCCACAAGGGCCTCCTGACCCATTTGAATCATTCTCCTGCCAAATTTTCATGGCTGATCTTAAATAAGGAGGAAAGCCATGAATAGAGTCAAAATGTGGCAGAAGACGTGTCTGCTCTACAGAGGGTGACTCCTATTAAGAGAGCTTCCCAAGGAAGGCTCCCCAGTCGGGTTGGGGCGTTCTGCTGGGAGGCCAGGATGGAGCTGTAGTTGACTTCCTCCACTGAAGCGTTGACCAGCTTGGAGAGGAAGAGCTCAGGAGAGGAAAAGCTCCCTCAGAGCTGTGGGCCTGAAAGGACCAGGTGGAGTTGAAAGAAGAGCAGAGCTGTCCCTCCTCTCAGTTCTTTTTTGTTTGTTTGTTTTTATATATGACAGCACATATAGAGCACAATTTTTCATATCTCTGGTTGTACACACAGTATATTCACACCAATTCATGTCTTCATACCTGTACTTTGGATAATAATGATTATCACATTCCACCATCATTAATAACCCCATGCCTGCTCCCTTCCCCTCCAGCAACTTTGCCCTATCTAGAGTTAGTCTTAGTTCTGCTGCAGCTTTACCTGCGCAATTCCTGGGAGAGGCTCAGCTTCCTCCATGGGGACTGCCAGGGGTTGGCACAAGGGATGGCCATCTGCAGTATTGCTATGTCCAGGCTAGGCCTGCTGCAGAACCCGCCCCCTCCCCCACCCCCCCACCCCCACCCCCGGCTCCATGGTAAGGATGCCATTCCCATACATGAGTGTGGCATTTTCCTGTGTGAAGATGTTTTCACAAGCATTGTTTTATTTAAGACTCAACAGAAAAAAAAAAACTTTATAAGTCAACCTAGAGATATTTTTTTTCCTATAGGAGTTAAGAGACTTTGATTAAAGTCACACAACTAAAGAGAAGAAAAGCAATATGTGCAACTAAGTCTTCTTTGTCCAGTGCACAAACAGCCTTCAAAGAGCTAAAGGGACCTTGGGAGTCCAAATTCCTTCCACCACACCAAAAGCCCTAAAACAGGGAGATGCTAACTATAAGCTCAACAAAAAAAGCATTCACTAGAAAAGACTCTTGAAGGAGTCATAAAACTCAGGGTCTTCTGTGCATCTTTTTACTCTGCACATGTTGGCAAAAATCCCCCTCCCCACAGTGGTGAGGCTGCTTCTTCACACCCCCAGCCCACTGCTGATGCTCTCCTCAACCTGTGGACTTCCTGCCTCATCCCTCACTGCAGATCTACTGCCACTTCACTGTGGTGAGCACGGGAGCTGTAATGGTGAATAGAATACACCAGCATTCCCTCCCCGTGGAGCTCACATCCCAGTGGGGAAAATGGGCATTAAACATAACAAATACTACAAAGCAAATTAGAAAGCAATGAATCTCTAAGAAATGATAGCAGTGTAAAGCAGTCGGGAGGGCCCTGTGCTAGGGGATGGGCAGAGGAGGAGGGATAGAGGAGAGCTGTAGTTTTCAATCCAGTGGTCAGAAAGGGGACATTGGAGGCGTCATGTAAGCCATTGTACAGACTTTGGCTTTTGCTGTTGGTGAAATGGGGAACTGTTGGGGGCCTTAGTAGAACAATGATTTAACTTGTATAACAGCAGGATGTTCTGGCTGTGGTTAAGAGGAGGCTGTGAGGAGGGGCAGTGCTAGGACCAGCCATGGATTGTGGCAGTAGTCCTGGAAGCTGATGGTCATGGTTGACCAGAGCAGCCACAAGGGCCATGGTGCAAGGGGGTTGGCTTGTGGTTATACTTTAAAGGTACAGCCAATGGGATTGCCCAACGATGTGGTGTGGAGGGCAAGGGAAAGAGGAATTAAGATGGCATTGAGGACTTTGACCTGAGCAACAGGATGGAAGAACTTGCCATCCACAGAAATGGGAAGTCTATACCTAGAAATGAAAATCCACTGCCTGCAAAATATCTCGAATTCCATCTTTCACCCCACAGATTTTGTCTGTAGCCATTGTTATTCCCTTCCCACTTGATGCAGAGGCAACAGTAGTGTAAGCCCTCTTATCCCCTTCACCTGGGGTCTCCATCCCCTCACCCCAACTCTCTCTCACAGCCAACACACAGTTCTGGTCTCTCCATGGGCAGCACCCACTCAGGTCACCACCTCCTTGCGCTGCCTGACTTTTGGAAATAATATTTTGACTTGCTGCATCCTGTGTCTTATCTATTTGTCAAATAATTGTTTCTCCTCACTGCACTGCCAGGAATTTGAGTGAGTGCCTGAATCGTGAACCTGTGTGTCCACTGTGCTACGGTGAACACTGTGCCCCAAAGCCTCCCTCCTTGTTTCCCTAAGGCCACACACTCCTCTGTTTTCTTCAAGCTTGCTAGTTACTCTTCCTCTGCCTCCTCAACCAGCTTTGCTTCCTGTGTTATTTCCTGATATTGCCTTCTGCTGGCTGCCCTCCCCGTCTGCTCTCCCAGCTCACACTCCCTGTGTGACCTGGCTCACTCAGCTGCCTTAAGTGACCACCTAGACCCCCATCACCTCTCAAGGTAAGTCCCCATAGAGACTGTATTCTTCAACTCCAGGCTTTTATTTCCAGTTCTGCTGAAGTCACTCAACCTAAAGCCAGGCCCATTCTGTTCTCCTATCGGCCTGCTTCCTTTTCTTTTTGAAGGTTAAGGTATTAAGCATTCATGTACCAGGTAGTTAGTTGACTTCTTTCTGTATTGCAGGTATCTGTGAGACTGGCCCTCACCATCTATCCTTTCAAATTTGTTCACTGTATTATAATCACTTTGGGTCTCATGTCATTTCTCCATGGGCCTTATCTCTAACAATGTATCGCATCTGATTTCATCACTTCCTGGTGGAGAAATGCATGAGGCTGTGAAATGCTTTCGGTAAAATGTTCATATCCCAAGTGAGGCAGCATTCACGATTACTTCCAACCTTGTCCCTGTCTCTCCTGCTTCTCCTGGGACTTCCACTTGTCCCACTCTCAGGAATTAGAAACATTGGGTACCTATACAAGCAGGGTGCAGGTGTGTGTGTGTGTGTGTGTGTGTGTGTGTGTGTGTGAAGATCTCACAGTTAAAATCCACGTTTTACATTAGAAAGTCAGTAATGTCCTAAGTCAAAATAATCAAATTTAGTAGAAGTGTTTCATATATGTTATGTAATCATATATATGCACATATATAATATGTATTAAATATATTTGCAAATTCTAGAAGAAATAGAATGCCACAGAAATAAAAAGAGAGCGTCTCCTCTGGGAGGAAGGCAGAGGGACGACAGGAACTGCTGACCTTCCAGATGAATGCAGGGTGTTGAAGGGCTCTTCACACCCAGCATATGCATGACTTTTATAGAATTAAAATTAAGTTTCAGAAATATTACAAATAAACATACCTAATGAGGGTGGAGTTGAGATTTGAATCTACTAGTTAAGATTTTATATGAACATTTTCCCATTACAAATATTGTTTGCTTAACTTGAAAATAGTTGTAATCAATCATTTCAGGAGTGGTGTCCCTTTCTCTCTTGTCACTTTATTGTTGGATTCATCTAAAGAACAGATACTCAATGTACACACATACACACATGTATGTATACGTACATTTATAGGTGGACATATACAGAATTTATATACTTAGAAAATAAAGTATAAGAAACTTAGTAGGAAGTATTGTAGTACACGGTTATTGTAACAGACAAGAATTTAATAAAAATTATTCCACTTAAAGGAATATTTTAGTAGGATTAATGAGAAAGACAACTTGCATGAATTTCCCAAAGAGCTTGCCTACATAACTATTTATTAAAGGAGTCATACCAAATATCACGATGGTAAACAGTAAAATAATCAATGCCCTATAGAATTCATGAATAAGTCTCAGTGACTGCATTTGTGTCATGGTTAAAATGTATTTAAAACACATTTTCAGAACAAGAAGTTTTGTGGAAAGCAGAGCAGGGAGTTATTTATAGACTAAGCTCTGCTTACTGCTCTCACAACCTCAGCATAACCATTGGGAAGAAATGGAAGGACTGGTGGGTTAAAGAAAAGAAGGTAGCAATTTCAGGATGCCCATTTTGCAGGCGAGTAATCTTCAAATTATCTGCAAGCCTGAGCTAGAAATGGAAAGGCTATAAAAACCAGAAAGACCCCACCCCCCAAAAGGGAAAAATACTTCTGAAAAAGGGTGGGGTGGGAGGAGGGAAAGGGAGAAGGAATGTGGTAGAGAGAATGAGCAGTGTGAGCAAGTGGCTTGCCAAGAGGCACAGAGGACAGAAGTCAGATAGCCCACCAGGATGGTGTGGTGGCTCCAGGAGAGTTTCAGACAAGCATAAATTCTCATGAATGTTGTTAATATAAATGAGGTTTTACAATTTGCATGGTTGTGCTTTTAATATTTTACATTTTAAAAAGCAGAGAGAAAAAAAATAATGGTTTTAGTTTTCAAAGTGAAAACCTAGTCCTAATTAACATTTGGAGTCTGATTTTCAGAGATTCCAGCTGGAGACTCTAAAGTCAAGCCCTGAACCAAATGGGACTCTGAACAAGCCTAAAGACAGGCCTGGATTTTTAGGCTGGTGCATATATTGCACAAAACTGGCAGCAAAATTCACAAACAAATCTTAAGTGGGGTTGGAATTTGGCACGTAGTGAGTCTGGAAGATAGTCCAACTTAAGCTAATTTTCAATTTCTCTATGGATTTTAACATGTCTAATACATATTTAGATTTAGATTTGTACACCACAGTATCCCTATCAGAAGACCGGTAGCAGTTGCCATTATTGGCTTCTAGGACATGATGACCCCCACCTGAAGGATCATTTGTATAATTCCTTCTCAACCCTGGATCCTAAAGAACCTGGAAAGAATTAAAAGAAATGTAAGCCCAGAAGATCTGTCCTTTGAGAAGCAGTGAAGGAATGTTTATGGTATCTGTTTTGTAAATAATTAAATTGTGACAAAGAGAAGTTTAATTATTGGCTATTATATAGATAATAACGTATGAATTAAAAGGAAATAAGAGAAATTTAAAAACTTCATAATCACATGATGCTCAAGTGATAAAGTTCATTTTCTTTTATCACAACTAGAATTCACTTTGCTCTTTTTAAGACGGAATTCATAAAGTCATACTCAAGTGATCAAGATCAGCAGAAATTCCATCCAGTCACACTTGGAATTTCATTTTGGATTGTTCTAATACTATCAAGTTGGCATTTATTAAGAGTGATCTGTGCCATCCAACAATGAAAGCCATGTTATTAGAGCACAGTGACAGGAATATTGTGAAAAGAAGTGGGGAGCAGCTCTCACTACACAATTGAGGGCAACAGAAAGGAAGGATAATTTGGGAACAGTGAGGGACATTTAGCATCGGGATGTTCTCCAAGTCCCTCAAAGCTGGCTCTATTCCACTGCCACTGTCCCAAGAGTGCACAGAATCCCTGGAGAGCTTGGTAAGAATGACTGCTGGACCTTGGCTGAGCGTTTCCAACTCACTTGAGATCCTGCATTTCCAGCAAGTCCTGCCCTGGGACTAGGCCCACACCATGGGCCATTCTGGCTCTTTGCAGGCCCAGGTTTCAACAGCTCTGACTCTGTAGTCCCGAGGCTTTGAGTTCCATACGTGAAATGCCAAACCATCTACCTCTCATGTCTTAAGCAATTGACCTTGAGAGAAAACCCCCTTCCTGTTTTCCTACAGGTGGGTGTGAGTCTACTTCCACTGCCACAGGAATGCAGGGAGTCTGCGCTGGAGTCTGCTATGCACTCACTCATTTCTTTCCACCTTCTAGAACAAAGAGCTCTCACATTCATGGTTGTGCTAACAGGTTGTAGCATCTTGATGTGGAGCCTCATGTGGTCAAGCAGGAAGACCTATTACACAGAGACACACAACATCTTGTCCTAAAATAAGGGGATAAATCGCTAACAAGGCAAAGCCCTTCTTCCAAAAGGGGTCCCACAGGATCTGGAGGCCCATGTTCATAAGTATGCCTCAGGCATTGTCTCAGGCAGCCCAAACTGCCAATCTCCATTGCCCTCAGTTCTCTGAGCATCTCTTTTCCAATCTGTATGCAGGTATTCCACACCCCAAAATAAAACACATGCCCTAAATAGGGACTCATTAGTCAGACTTTAGTTACTCTCTACCCCTTCTGGCTCAAACTCTGGGCAAGGAAAAAAATTTTGTGTAATAAAACTCAATTTGCATGCCACTATTTTCCACCTCGTGAATTATATATTGGCCTCTGCATCCCAAAGAATTACAGCAGCAAACCCATGCAGTGCCCATGAGAGATCAAGAAGCACATGTCCCAGACACAGCTAACAGGGCTACCATCTGGAATATAAATAATAACGGGGAGGCAGAGAGAGATCCAAGACAACAGAGAAGAAAGAATCCAAGGAATGGCTCCACAGATGGAGTGAATTAGTGATGGAAGCATCTTTGGTACCGGCTACCAGAAGTGAAAAAACAGCACAATTCCCCCTACTTTCAGTAACACAGCCCCTCCAATGCAGCTGAGTTTGTCCCTAAGGACTCATTTCCTACTCCCAGTTCCCTCCTATATCAATTCCTATGGAAGTAGCACTCATAGGACTGACAGATTAAACAAAAATCTACACTGTGCTTTAAGAAAACACAAAAATCTCCACATTTAAATCCAAGGAGTGCTAGATTTAAAGGGAAAGAGAATACCAAACATCTTTGGTGTTTAATACAGGAAAAATGTTTAACCATGTCAGAGAGAGGAGGAAATGTATCCCTTTGAAACTCTCCAAAGACTAATATGCCTTTTAAACACTTCCCTTTATGACCTGTATAAAGTTAAACACTGGCAGGTCATTCTTCCATGGATTTACTTAAAATAGTTCATTCACCATTTTAAGCCTATAATTTATCCTGTTTTCATTGGACAATGGTGAGTGTTAATTTTTCTCTATGTAAAATATTTAAAACATGAAAATATTTAATATATTAGTCTTTTTCCTTCTTAATTTAGGCTTAACAACCCCAGCTCTTTTTATTGTTCCATAAAGGATAAAGGTATTATCATGCAGTTTTTGATGCCTTTTTTGTCATCCCTCAGCATGTTCTGTATTTTCCAGTGACTGTGAAAACAGAATCAGATTGATGAGAAAACAAGGAAATGCTCAGTTTTTTTGGTGGGCCCACTTACTCATATTAGCTTGTTCCAAGGACAGAGCTGTACTGCTATTTTACTCATGATGAACCATAATTTAAAAATATTTTACTATAATTTTAAAACAATCTAGGCTTTTCTGGTTTATGAAAATTGTAGTCTTGCCACTTTCTGCCAGACATTTCTACCTTTCTGAACTTGATTTTATCTCAAGTGATTCCTTCATTTACCCCAGAATGTTGGCAGAGCTATCCTTCTCTCCCACAGTGCCAGCTGGGCACTGCTATACATAACCCTCCGCTGGTGTATGAACCAATCCCTGTGCAGTGCTCCTCAATGTGCAGTTGACGACCACTTGCATTAGAAATACCAAGGGTTGGGGCTGGGGTTATAGCTCAGCGTTAGAGTGCTTGCCTCGCACATGTGAGGCACTGGGTTTGATCCTCAGCACCACATAAAAATAAATAAATATATTTTTAAAAAAAAGAAATACCAAGGATTATTTGTTTAAAAAATATGAACTCTTGGACTTCGAAACAGTCTTGACATATAAGAACAAGGAAGGAACCTATGAATCTGCATGTTAAAAATAAGCATAAGGTGTGATTCTTAAGCAGGTTTCCTTCCTTCCTCCCTCCTTCCCTTTGGGGCAGTACTGAGCTTGAACTCAGGGGCACACTACCACTGAGCTATATCCCTACCCCCTTTAAAAAGTTTTTTGTTGTTGTTTTTCTGTTTGTTTTGAGACATGACCTTACTAAGTTGCCCAGGCTGGCATTGATCTTTTGTTTTGATCTTCCTGCCTCAGCCTCCTGAGTAGCTGGGATTACAGGCATACCAGCTTAAGCATGCTTTAAAAAACCTTATCAGCTAAACCCATTGCCCATGGCAAAAGTTTAAAGACAAGGGGTGACAAGAACAAGTCCTGAGTGCTGCAGGGGACAGGGTGTGCAGGGTGCTGCAGGAGTGCATTTGGACCAGAAAGGATGTCTCCTTTGCCTCATGAACCAATCATTCTGTCACAGATATAACCTCAGTATTCCTCATCAATATACAATTTGGGCTTAAAGAAATTTGTCCTAGAACGGTTTCAAGTAGCAAAATCAAACTTGTATACATGGAAATGTTATTGTTCAACTCCTTTGTCTTTAAAAATGGCAGGTGCTACTTGGCTTTTCTTTATTCTTTCATGAAGATCGAGATGGAAAATCACATTCTGCTGGGGTTCTAATGAAGCTGGAGCTCCAAATGGGCTCATTTAGCATCCTCAATCGGAGGTTCCCCCAGCCCTGCTTGGTTTCTTGATCTCTCATATACACACGAACCTGTGTACTGCAGGTCACTGTCTTGTGAGAATGAACAGTGGGAAAGTATCACTTTTGTTTTGAATGATAGAAGTGTTACTGATTACTGTGAGTTGGCTAATTTCTATCTCACACTCACTGTTTCTTGGACAATCATGTACCACATACCCTTTATCATGTTCCCATGTTCCTTGCCACCATATCTTAGACTGTTTTTTCTTGCAAGCTAGTGACAGATTGAAGGTAGTACAACCAAATTCAGGTCAGGACTGGCTGTGGACAGATACCAAGAAAGGACAGTACAGGTTTAGAGTAATAATTACAAAGAAACTATAGGTTTACGAATAATCCATCCTGGGAATAAGTCAAGATGAATCATGAAGATGGCATCTCTGAACAGGAGAGTCCTATAAGAGGACCTGTGCTTGTAAATAAAGACCAAGGTCTATGTGGATGGCAGACCTCTCCCAAAAAATAATGTGGGCAAGCTTGCTGTTATTCCTGAGAAGTTAGCGTGAGCCATAGTCTCTGAGGTCCCCAAGTCATTATTGTGTGACTCCATTATTTCCTGAATCTGGAATATGACAACTTAAAGAGATCCATTTCATCTAATTTAAAAGTTAACAAAACTTAAATTCAGAGAAGATAACAAAATTTTCCGAGGAGCCATCCGTAAGGAGTGGGACTAAGGTTCTGGCCTGCCTCTACACCCAGCGCTCTCCTCTTCTCCTTCCTGCCACCCTCACTGAAGGGGCATGGCCTCTGATTCTACCCCTGACAGGGCTTTACTGTCCACTTCTCCATCTGTTCCAACCCTGCTGTCATTCCACTGGGCTACTTCACAAAGCACTGGCTCAGGACTCCGAGAGTCAAGTTCTATCTTCAATTCTCCATCTCCTTCTTCAGGGAACAGAGGCAGGTGTCCCCGAAGAATCAGCTCTAAGTCCTTCAAAGGGGACACACAAGTGAACAGAACATGCCTCCTGCCATGCAGGAGGCTGCGTATTGTTGGCGGCATAGACCCATTGGATAATCTTGAAATAGTGTGTTAGGAGACCCCATGGGCATTTGCAAGGGAATACAAATAATTTATAGAATAAATAGCAGTTAAAGCCCAGAGAGATTTTTTGAAATTGAGAAAAAAATCTTAAAAGTCTTCATAAATTTTATCAATGATCTCAAGAACATTAATTAACCACTGCTACCTGCAGTATTTAATAAAGAGTCATAAAGATATGAACTGGGTATAAGTGAGCTGATTCTTGAATCTTAATACACTGTTATGATCATATCCTAACAGTTATGCCAATCTTAGGCAATATTGCTACCAATATGTTATATTATTTGGCAGTTTTATACAACACTTTAATATTCATTATTTTACCTGAGCCTCACAGGAGTTCTGAGAGAAAGCAGACGGGTACTACAAGCAGCTAACACATGTCGAGTCAGAATTTGAACCTTACTCTTTCAACATAGTTCTGCCTTTGTCCTCCACAGCCCTTTCTTTCAAAAAAGAAAAAGTACAACCTTACGAGAACCAGCAAAGGGTTACAGAGAGAATGTGAGAGACTGTGTCTAACATGGAGACTGCCAGGAAGAAGATGGACTTGCAAGAATTCGGCTGCCAGAAAACACAGAGCCAAGAAGGAGGTGGATTTCAACCACACGAGGGAAGGAGAGGCATCAGTGGTCAGCAAAGGAGGTGGCATGTGGCTCCATCCCAGGTGCATTCCCTAGAGATGCTCCAGGGGAGCCCGGGATTGTGTCATAATTAATAAATACAGCTTTATGAAAGAAAAGTAAAGGGAGGAATGGTGGAAAGAGAAAGGTGGAAATAAAGGGAGGGAGGAAGGGAAGGAAAGAAGGAAGGAGACACACACAGAGAGAATAACGTTATTTTAAAATACTTTTCTATCTGATGTTACAGTATTCCTTCTTTCTCTCTTTATGCTGGGAATAGAGTATATGTTGATGGACAATCATTGGATGGAATAAGCACTATTTTTCTAAACAGTTATCATAGAATATTTGTATATACAATTTTATAAGCAATTTGTAAATGAAATGGTATTTTCAATCAATGAATGTTTCTGGAACCTCGGCTGATTCTGACAACGTTGGACTTTAGCTACTCCACACACTGACTCCAACTTGCAGGTAGGTAGCCACGGTGTGTGAGGCAGACCCGCCAAAACCAATACTTCCCCCAAGGTGATAAACAGTAAAATAAAGAGCAGAACACATCGACATAGCTCAGATGGGGTGGGGCAAGTACTGGGTGGGTGCTAGACAGCAAAGAGTACCAGAAGAGAGAGGTCAGGAAAATGCATCAAGGGATCATAACAATGGTACCTCTGACATCTGGGCAGGAGAGTTCTGCCTTGTGGGGCTGTCCTGTGCACCACAGGGTGTTCAGCAGCATATCCTACCCCCCAAGAGGTCACTAACTCCCGCTACTCTCCTAGGCATGACAACTAAAAATAACTTCAGATATTCCAAATGCCTCCTGGTGAGGGGAAGGGGGGCAGAACTGCCCTTGATTGTGAATTACTGGCTTAGAGAAACATGGGGTGGGTCAGGAATACAACTCAATATGTACAAAGATACAGGGCATGAAATAACATGGGCAACACCAAAGCTAATAGAGGGAGATAATATTCATTCTGCATTTTTGTGCACAGGACCTTAGGCTGAGTTTAGTGCCTCTGATACCTCATTTATCCTCTCAAAAGCTGTATGAGGTGGGCATTACTATTAAACAGTTTTACAAACCCTATAAAAACATGGAGAGTAGTTAGGCACAAGGAGGTAAAGTAACTTGCCCCGGATCATCCAGTAGTGGAACCATCATGCACACCACACCAGGAGGACCCAGAGGGTGAAGCCACACACTTATCACTATTGTATGGTCAAAGGTTTTTCCTGTCTGGAGTCAAGAATGCACGTGGGATTTGAAAATACAAAGGTCCCGTGCTACCTACAAACTGACTATTGACAGAAATGTGAAAACAAGGGGGACAAGAGAGAAAAGGAGTTTCTGATAATTTTTCTTTCTTGTTTTTTTTTTTTTTTTTTTTCTTTTCATGAAAGAGAGACACAATCTTAAGAGCCCAGTGATAGGAAAAGACACTCTGCAGGCAGCTGCTTGGCACAGATCTGGGGCAGGCAGAAGAATGAGGAACCAACTGCCACAGCCCAGAGAATGTGACCACCTCAAGTAAGGAGGGCAAGAGCAGGAATGAGTAGAGCTAGGCAGATCATGCTCTGGTCACCAACAGGCCTGGCAGCCCACCAGGCAGGACAGCAAACTGTCTCCAAGTGATTTGTGAGTTACGGATCCCAACAGGTCTCCATGGGAATGTCCCATTTCCCTTCTTTCTTTTCTTTCCCTTTCCCCATCCTCTGAATATGCACCTGATCATATTAAAGCCACATCAGCAACAGTGGCCCTGCTCTCTGCTTCACTTATTCAGGGAACATTCCCACAGCAGCCAGTAACTCGCGAGAAGACTCCAGGCCTAAGAGTGTGCTACAGCCAGGCGTGACACTGTTCCACGTTCACTATCACCTCAATCCCTCCCAGGGACTTCCTGAGCAGCTTCCTTCACCCACTTCCCAGGAGAGACACAACATTGAAGCTCACAGACCCAGGATTGGAATCTAGATTTGTTTGGCCCTTTCTCTGACCAAGTTGATATTCCTTGTCTATTTTTAACTTATACATGAAGCAGAAAATGAAAGTCTTCATGTCAAGAAGGTCAAATGTGAGAAGCAACTAGAACAATCGAATTTAATGTATGAACAAGTTTGGGTTGCAGATGCGTGGTACACACGGTTCTTGCTGGAACAGTGGGGACAGTGACAATAAGGAGACAAAATTATTCCAGCAAGACTTTTTTAGAGGACACCCTGAAGGTGCCTCTTAAAGAATGCAAGAAGCAAAGAATAGTGGAGAATTGAAGACAGCCCTGCGGCAAGAGAGAGATGACACAAACAAGGCACAGAAGAGGCACCAGGCCGGGCTGTGGGCTGGGACAGGGAGAAGGCTTATTGCCCTGGGCTTGTTGGGAAAAAAATAACAAAGAAAGCACTCTTCTTTTTCAAGGCTGAGTGGCTAAAGGGGACATCTTAGAATTATATTCAGGACAAGAAAGCAAAACAGGAATCCCCTCTAGACACTGGGTAGCAAAGTGTCCCACTTGAGCACAGATTTCCACCCTGCATTTTTGACACTCCTCCCACCCCCAGGCCCTCTGTGCTTTCTCCTGTCTCTGGGTCCATTTTTCCTCCGACTGTCTTTGACCCTTACATATTAAACTGACTTTTTCTAGTAAAGAATGAATTATCAGCTAGGTTGACCCTAAAGGACAACAGCCTCAGCTCTCTCCCTTCTTTTCCATGCCCACCCTCTCTCTCTCTCTGCATGTCTTTCTGCTAATTTTTGCAGAGTTGTCTCTCCTTCCCCCGCCCTGTCTGGTTCCCTTCCCTTTCCTTTGAGTTTAGATTTTCCTTTTCTTTCTATCTTCCTTCCTCGCTCTTTGTGGGCTTTCTTGTTCTCAGCCTTTGCTTGAAGGAACAGAATACAATAACTAGTTTTTTTTTTTAAATCTTGCCTTACCCAGAGAATCTGGGAATGATACTGTGAAATAATCAGAACAGTGTAGGATAATCAGAATGTAAATAATGTTGGTTGGAATTATTCCTGGACAAAGAAAGCTCCAGAATAGGAATATACAAGCTGGGAAACTTCAGTGGTCAGGGTGGTGGTTCCAAATCCCCTGGAGGGAGGGCTTGCCTGGTAAACCAGACTGCTGGGCCCCCTGCACACAGTGTTTGCTTTAGCAGGGCTGGGCAGGCCTGGAATGTGCATTTCTAATAAGTTCCCAGGAGGTTCTGAAGGGGCCAGTCCTTGTAGAAACTAGCAGCTTTCAGAAGGTCAAGGATCAGCTGTGCGTGATGGAAGTGGGACAGGGAGATGACAGAGGAAGGGAGATCTGTTCCTTGTCACATCTGACAGAGGGACTGCAGCAGCCCAGGAAGCCCTGGCTGTGGATCAGGAGGGTGTGCTGGGTGCAGGGAGGGCAGGACAGCGGGGAAAGCATTGTACTGTACCCTGGGAACCACCAGGGCCAGCTCCAGGCCTGCCATCCATGCTCCCACTTGCGATCCCCTGATCCCCTGTGGAACCAGCAAAAGGGAATTCTCAGGCTCCCTTTGATCTCTTCCCAGCTCCACAAGGCCTCTGTCTGTTTATCTCCTCCTTCCTTGGCCTCCTCTGCCCCTTTCCCCTGCCCAGTGGATGATTCACTCCCCTCTCTGCCTCCCCACCCCTCTGCCATGTGTTTTCCTAATGATGGCCCAGGATGAGCTGTTTTGTTGGCCTGCTGTAATGAAGCGCACTCCACGCTAGCATTTCCCGATGCTTCTCAGAACGCTATTTTATGGGTATCATTTCTCCACCCAGTTTTCTCTTTTCTCTAAAACCCCACCCTTTCCCCTCTCTGGCCTCATGTGCATCGCAGTTTCCCAGAATTAGATCAAGGGACACAGATACAGAAGAATAGAGGGATTATCGTGCACGTGGCCTGGGTGGGTTCGGGGAGGATGTTGGAAATCGAGGGCAGCTAAACGGCTCTCTCTAGCACACCAGGAGTGGCATGGCTACTAAGTGACTCATTTTCTTCCAGAGAGAAGACTGAATGACAAAACCTGTAGTGACTGAGAATACAATATTTGTATTTCTCCTAGGGTAGGAGGGCTTAAGTGGGGAGGGTCTCCCTTCTCTGTCACCCTCCTTTGCAAGGCTCTGCCCCATTCTTGACCCTTCATTGTTAGGTTAGCTGCAGTTAACCTAGCTGAGGAATTCACAGCCCCTGAAGCGCACCACTGTAGGAATCCACTGTGTGAAGACATAGACGGGACTCCCGAAGGGAGCAATGATCCAGTGTGGACAACTCAGCAGTGGGTCACAGGTCCACCCAAGAGGCCACAACCCTGGGTCCCCTGAGATGAAAGCAATGAAGTGTTGAGGGAAGCCCCCGGTATGTGGACATGGTGGTGGGGGTGGGGAAGGACTGCACTCTGGGGTAGTGGATGCTATGCAGATCCAGCTAGTTGCTGCCATGATTGCTGGATGATCTTGTTCTATATGAGAAAAATCTTGCACAAAGAATGTTATTTATTTATTTATTTATTGTGTGTGTGTGTGTGTGTGTGTGTGTGTGTGTGTGACAGAGAGAGAGAGAGACAGAGAGAGAGAGAGAGAGAGATGCTACATATGTTACATATGTACATAAGAATTTTATGTAAAAATTGAGATTTTTAAACTTTGGCAACCAAAACAAAATTGGTTTTAGACACTGCGCTGGCTCAACAAAACTGTCTGTGGGCCCTTTGTCTGCAAAATCCTGATCTAATTAAGCTGCAACACGATCTAGTTAGAATCCCGAACATATCAGAAATTATGACCTGCTTTTTAACTTGTTTTTATTAAGCCATTTAAAATGGAACTCCAAGATTTGGCTAAAACAAAAATTAGGATTATAGAAATCCTAATTCCTGTAAGTTTGGAATTGCAAAGGCAAATACATTAAAGAAACTAAATAGAGGGCAGAGGAGTCGGGTGGGGGACAGGATCCTGAGCTAGAGGGACTCAGTGAATCCTACAGACCCCAGCTCTTCAGCTGGGTTTGGGGAAGAAGAGGCTGACTTACCTCACAGGACTGGATGCAGTGGACCAGCAAGGGGTCTGGGTGCCATTGACGGCGGCCAGTACACACGATGCTCTAAAGAGGAAGGAGAAAAAAACAGTAACGTGAACAGAGACTCCTGGTCTATGAGGGAGGGGATCCTGAGCTATCCCACCAGTCCAACTCCATCTCTAAAGTAGCAAGAGCCTGACTGTGCCCCTAGAGAGGACCCGGGCTGCCGGCCCTTCCTGTTAAGCCTGCTGGATAGAGTAAGGCAGAAATTCTCGATGGAGATGATCTCTTCCTCCCTCTCCAAATGTCCAGAGTGTGGTTCAAAAATCACCTTCAATATTATAATTAGCTCAATTTGTCCTTAGGCACACTACTGATTGCATTTGTTTTGAAATTTTAAACATTATAAAAAATGATAAGGTAGTTGTGTTGATGAAACAGCACCACGGGTTTTCCAACACTGACTAATAGAAGTCTTTTACTACAGTGTATGCGATGGATGGTCCCGGTTGGCTTGGAGGTGTGCCCACAGCTCAGGTGCTGGAGGCTTGGGGGTGTGGAGCGAAAGATTCTTTAGGAGGTGGAGCCTGATGGGGGTCCATTCATGAGGGATGAACACAGTTCTCTGGGACTCCACTTCTCTACTTAGTTCCCAGCAGAATGAATTATAAAAAGAGCAAGACTGGCCCTTGAATCTCTCACCATTTTCTCTCCTTCTCCAGAATTCTCCTGCTATGATGCCAACTGCTATTTGTGATGCAGCCAGGAGGCCCTCCCTGACCACCCAAATCATAAGCCAAAAATCCTCCTCACTTTGTAAAGTACCCAGCCTCAGGTATTTTGGAATAGCATCAGAAAATAGACTAGCACAATGGATCTCAGAATTCCTTGACTGTGCTGTGTATGTGTGTAAAGCCAGGACCAGAGGCCAAACAGCATTCTCTGCAACTCTTGTTAGCACTATGTAATTCTTCCTTCTAGGAAACAGAATCATGTCCACACAAAATGGGTAAATAAGCTAATGTGAAGTCACCAGAACTCAAAATGGCACCGCCTTGAAGCGGGTGGGAACATGAACACTTCCATACTGAAACACCAGTAACGCAGGTGAGCTAAGGGTCATCTGTTCTTTGTTAAGTCTAATTCCATTTTCAATGAGTCTTTTCCTTTCAATATTTATATTTTAAAATTTCAAAGGATACACTGCAGGAAAAGAGAAAGTTCCATAATAGGTTTTAGAGAGAAATACAGTTTCTCTCTGGAGCCTCCTTACCAACCTGCCCACCGGCAGACACTCATTCTCACGTTTTACTTCAATGCAATCAGAATTCAGTATGATTGGAAGAAAAACAGTACAAGGTGAGGGAGAAGCTTTACATAGTACTTCCAGCAACTGGGGGTGAAATTATACATCCAGAATGCTGTTCAATAATCTGATTGGAGATATTCATATATATTAATATGCAAAAATATGAATATATACTTATGGTCAGTTATGAGATTGGTAATCTATAATATTTTTCTGGAGTCATTGCTACTGCAAACTAAAATTCTCCTTTCACAGATTCCTTAAAGAGGGAAATAAATAGAATAAATATCCAAAATGTTTGATGTCCAAAACTATATTATTAGAAGGTGATTTAAGTTACCAATTCAATAAAAAAGGATTATTAAAGCAGATATACAAAGTAAACACAACAGGGGTGTTCAAACTACTGAAGAAAATGCTATTTTCCTGCAAATGGAGTGATTCAAACAGAAACATCTGCATATAAACAATTGCTATGCTAAGTAGAAATGACCCCTAGTGAAGGTAGCAGAAAAGAAGGCCTCAAGTTGCCATAGCCTTTCAAGGGACAAGTTAATGTGTTTTGCCATCACCACTAAGTGAAGACAGCAAACAAATATCAAACACCCATATTTTAAATAACAAAAGTCTCAACCACTGCTATATAGAGTTCCAGTGAAATCTGCTTTGAAATACAAAAAAAATTTCTACTTAGCAGAGGGGTCATTCGGATGGCCTTAGGCTATGTTAAGCTGCTGCCTGGTTGATTTCTTGTTAAAGGGTAAGAAACTGCTAGTAGCCAACAGAAAACACCCAGTTATTATTATTTTTTTAACTGGTGATAATTGCTTGGCAGAAGGGGCTGCTGATCACATCAGGCCACAAAGTTCTGCTACCGCCCAGGTTTGTGACAATGTCCTCATTGCTGTATATGTATGGCTCCTTAAATAAAACAGCATTGTTTTGCATGTTTATTTGGACAAAACCAATTTGCTTTGGTTCCTCTCCCCGACCCCAAGACTCTCTTGCTCTCTTCCCTAGTGATGAGACCCTCAATGCCTACAGGGAACAAATCCACGCTCAGAATAGATGAAGAAAGAGACCTGGAATGTCACCATGCCTGAGTCTACACCAATTTGTAGCAGTGTCACTGCAGCTGTAACACAGGGTTGTACCACCAACAGGACATTCTGGGGTCAGGGCTGAGCCTTCAGAGTCAGGAGGGACTGTGAGACCACTTTGTGGGAAGCTACTGCTTGTTCTCTCTTCTCATTAAACCATTCTGTTTTTCATTTAAAGGACTACTGATTCTTGGGGACAAATTTGGGAACACACAGTCAGAAACTGTGAGATCTGATATGACTGAGCAACCAGGGGTGGTCCTGTGCTACCACCAGAAGCCTCATTAATTTGGACCTCACTAACTTATACTTACCATAGTACTAAAAAAAGAAAAGAAAAGCATTTTAAATCTGTTTTAAAAAGCATTTTAAAGCAAAATAACGGAAAAAGTAAGATGTTATGATAGAAGACTTTGAACTTCTGAAGGAAACACTTTAAAATATAGTTTAAGAAAACTCACTTACATGCAAACAATTGCCACATTATGTTAAAAAAAAAATCTCCCCATAAAATCAGTTTCCTGAAAGACCACTACTTTGAAAGTTGAAATATTAATTTTCCTGTTTTAGTCACAAGATGTAATAAAACACTCTCTTGACACAGTGGGTAAGGAGAGTCATAAAAGTCCAACCTTACACAGGTCTTTGAATGACCACAAGGTTTTCCTTGAGAAATGGCTCAGCAGGAGCCATTCTCTTCTCTGAGCTTTTTGGCTTCATGCTCTGAGCAGCATGGGGTATGGTCAGACACCAAGGAGACCTGGGGATGCAGGATGAGATGTCGTGCTGCCCTGAAGAACCTCACAGTTTAGCCGGGATTAGAATAACAAACAGAAGAAAAAAATCAAGAATGAAAAAATAGGGATAAGATAATGATAAAGTATTCTCAATAGCAGCCTGAGAGAAGCTTCTCCCACACCTTCAATTCCAGACTATCAGGAGCCCAGCAGCTAAGCAGAGCAGGGAAGCAGATGTCACAGAAAGGTCTAGATCCCGGTGTTTAACAGGAGAAGGAAGAAGACAACGTTACAATAACAAAGGCCCAGAAATCATTTGGGAACCTCCAACTTGACTGTTGTCTCTCACAGCCAGCACACCCTTGAAACACTTAAAAGTAACAGCATATTTTTATCCCTCTCAGTCTCACAACAAAACCTTTTAGAAATTGCTTCTCTAGTCCCAGGCAATCCAATTGGAAATGCTGAATAATGGATTAATTCTCTTTCTTGCAAGCTCAGTTGTCAAAGGGACTGAATAAAGAGAAATTATCTAGGCATTGTATACACACACACACACACACACATACACACACACAGAGAAACAAACGATAGAATATTTTTCTTTCTCATACAGTTAGGTGGTGATATCTTTACAGAGATGGAGGATATGTCCATGGATAAAATTTGTACTAAATGAACCAAATATCTTTCTAACTTAATAAATGTGTGCTAAAATCTTTCCAAGATATTTCATGTGTTATTTTAAAGTTTTATAGTAATACTGCAAGATAGATAATATTTCTTTTACCCTTGGGTTGAGTATATGAGGCTTTAAAGAGTAGGTCACATTGTATTTGAACCCAGAAGGACCTTATTCTTTCTTTTATGTCATTTTCTAGTTTGAGCTATTTTTCATTGAAACTCCATAATACTTAAGCTCTCAGAAATACTTCCTTTAATTATTTATATAGATATATAAAATTCTAGGATTCAGGCACCATTGGAAGGAGAAAAAAAAAAGACCACAACTAACAGGGTAATTCAGGGGATATCACACTGAACTAGGAGTCAGAAAAGCTGATGACATTTCTTTTTCCATTTCTTGCTAGCTCTCAAATCTTGGACACATCATTCAAGGATCTGCCTAATGTTTATGTAAAATAAAGATAATAAAATCTCCTGTCCTAGATAATAGTTTGTGATGAGATTCAAACGAACTTATACACACACATCTACACATCCACACACACACACACACAACTCTGAAGACAATAAAGTGTTAACCAAATATGAGGTATCATTTTTTTTATTACAAAGAATGAAGTCATTGGAAGTAGAATAAAGACAATGATGTGATTTAATCCATGCTCTGTAGTCTTGCCAGATATGAAGTATTTGAAATATGGCAGATGGTAAGCATCACTTGCTTGTGACATAGGTAAGCATCACTTGCTAAACAAAGGAACCACGCACCACATAGGTGTGCTTGCACCTTAAGCTGTTCACGTTGTCAGTATCTCATTTTGTGACAGTAGGGTTCCTCGAAGTGTTACAGAGGAATTACCTGGGATGCTTGTTAAAGATCCCTATTCCAAGGCATTCCCAGTCTTCCTGGAGGGTGGAAGCTATACTACTCGTACACACTGCACAAACGATTCTTAAGGACACAAAAATTTAAGTTTTGAGTACAATATGGAGTGACTTCCAACACGAGTCTATTTGAATTGGAAGGATTTTACTCAGTTTGAGTAAATTTACTTAACATAATTGCTTTGGTTTAGGAAACATTTCTTCCTATTTATGAAGACAGGGTTAGCCTGAATATCCCTCGTGTGCCACTAAGTGCCTCAAAAGGAGACCATGAGATCATTCATAGTTGTTCAGAGTCTGGTCCTAGAAGACCTGAGGTACATAAAGGCAATGGTGTTGTCATCATTTTTACTGCTTCTAGTAACTTCATTTTCTTATTTTTTTAAAATGATAGTTTCAACTTCCTAAAGGCAGAGCATCCCTGCAAGCTTTGAGCAAGACTCCTCACTGTGTTATCTACACAAAAGCTGAGCAAGCACAGGTGTCAGTAAGCACACTGACAATTCCTGTTAACTGCTAATATTAATTATTTGATTTTATTTTGCCATAAGGGATATTGATTGGGGTTCAGGAACACATAAATGTTAATTACATTTTAAGCCTTTGAAATTATGACTTCTGGTTGTTTTCAGGAATAAATGACTCTTACAAGGTATGGAAAACGTTGCTTTTGAGTTACCTCACTTTTCCCCTGACAATGTTGGAAACAGCTCATTTACTTCACTTTGTTTTCACATAGAAATATGACATGCATCTAAAGAGTTCCCACTGAAGTAATTGTGCCCCTCACAAAATTGCAAACTGTGACCAGCCATGTGGTTTAGGGGTATCCCTAAACCATACAGAGCAGGGCAGTATCATCACAGGTGAGAAGAGGTGGGCATAAGCGAGGGGAGCAACCTGCCTCAGGTAAGAAGGGAAACCCATCCAGAAGGACGGTTACACACCAAGCAATTAAATTCAACCCATACACTTCTCCCTGACTCATGCTAACCCAAGGAAATAGGTGTCTCCACTTACAACTGAGGAAAGGAGATTGAGAACAGGAAAGCAAGCTGCCTGAGGCTATGCAGTTCGTAGAAAACAGAGATCGTAAAGAGAAACTCATTTTTTAAAACATATTTTGTTTTAGTTGTAGTTAGACACAATAACTTTATTTTATTTTAATGTGATGCTAAGGATGGTACCTAGTGCCACACCCATGCTAGGTGAGCACTCTACTGTGAACCACAACCCAGCCCTGAGAAACTCATTTTTTAACAAATACATTTTTCATTTCAAGGCTTATAGTGTTTCTCTGATGCTATGGACAATGAATGTGCAAACCAAGAGTTGACAGTGTAGACAAGAGTCGTCACCAATGCAATAATACAAATGAAAATGTTTCATGTACTTGCTGGAAGAGAAATAAATATGCTACATATTCTTCCTGGGGTAGGAAACTAGACAAGGATATAATTACACAGGAGTAAGAAGCTGGTGAGTAAGAAGCTGCACTCAGTTTGAAGAGAAAATACACATTTACTTCCGAAGTAGAAAAAAACAATGGTACCACAACAATTTCTTTTGCTCATTCCGCCAATGTTGATAAGACACTTATACAGTACCAGGCACTGAAAAAAAGCTCTAGGAATACAAACACAAACAAAATACTATGGGATCACAGTAAAGAATAATAATAATTATGATAATAACTCACTTATAGGATAGGTTGACAAGGGAGGCTTTCGTAAAATAGAGAAAATTGTTTTACAGTTTAGAAATGGCAGTCTCTATACTTGGCATTTCTGCTGTTTTCAGGAAGACAAATGAACCATCTTCTTCTGCATGTTCAGTTGCAAAGCAGAGGTGAAGGAGCCGCACTTTCTGGGACACTTGAATTCAGGCCACACTAACCCTGTGCCCACCCATGGACGGCTCTTATCTGTGTCTTGTGGGGTGGACAGTGAAAGAGTAGTGGAAGGATTTCTGCAGCAGTTTGTATCCCCAAAGGAAGAAAAGCTCTCACCTGTCCAAGCCTCTCCCCATCTGGCTGTTAACAGAGAAGTCTTCGTCATAGGAAACAGGGTTCATGACCAGAAGAGAGAGCCAAGACCCTGCTGCGCACCACAGAACGTGAGGTGTGGCGCTATCCAGGGCACCACGCCTCTAACCACCACAGCTCACCCACACCTATGCACACGTCGGGAGTGAACAAGGTCTAGAAGGCCAGGGAGGGGAGCCGCCGGGGGGCTTCTCTGGCCTTCCTTTCCACTCCCGAGCAGCCTGCACACTGCCCTCAGGCATGCGGCTTGCTCCTTCTCCTCTGGAGGAGTTCTCAGAAGCCCTGCAGGACCTTGTCAGCCTATCTCTCCCTCATCTCATCCTTTCCCTCCATCTCCCCTCTCCGACACGATCACACATACCTCGTTTCAGCCACAGGGAACTTCTTACTATTCTTTACCCTCTAGAAATTTCCTCTGGATCATGGTTAAAGACTCAGAGGGAAACCTTCTGCAGTTTATCCTTCCACAACTCCACCTGGCTCTGGGGCAGAAGAGTCAGTTGCTTCCTCTCAGGTGTTCCCATAGCAAGTCCACAAAGGAACCATTCCCCATGTGGCACAATTGTAAGCATCTGATTCCAAGGCCAGATTGTAAGTCCTCTAAACAGACAGACTACCATGTTTCATCTTCTTCTCCTAGCACCTAGCACAGTTTCATGGCACAGAATGAGGCTTAAAAACTGTTATTGAATAAAGAACTAATAGAAATGATAGGGCTGTGCTATTCTCCACCTCTCATCCCAAATCACACTTAGAGAATGTTTTCCCTGATCTTCTGGTTTAACTCAAGTCTCTGCCAACAATAAAGCCCAACTAGCCAGTGATAAAAAAGGGGAGTTGAGAACAAAAAGGGGAGTTGGGAGTGGAACGTACGTGTCTGGAGTGCATATTTTGGTGATTCTATAGGAATAGCACTGTCATGCTAAAGCAGTCCCATACATGAAGCATCCAAACTCCCAGGTTTCTAATATCCCTATCCTCCCATCTTAAGAATAGATGAGCTTACAAGATCGTCCCACTTAACGCTCGCTTAGCCTTTTCTATCTCTTTCTCGTAGATTCTCATCCTTTAACCTTCCCTTAGACAGACCACTTTCTTCTCAAGCTTTGTTCCTGTTTCTACTTGGCACTTTATCCTTATCTCTGTGAATGATCCACATGGTTGTTTGCTTCAAGGTTGCTTTGAAAACCTCTAAGTGCCCTCTAAGTGTCAGTTGAGGGCCACTTAGCAGCCTCACGTCTTTGGCACATCAGAACATCCCTTTTCTCACCTGGACTCTGACAGGCTCCATCCAGTACTCCAGAGTGTCAGCAGTGATGTTCTCCGGCAGCATCACAGGATCGCTGGGGGGGATTACGCATGACGGGGTGCAAACTGCACCTGTAGGAACACAAATTGACAACAAAGACTTCAACTTCCTGATCTCAGTCTCTTTCATCTTGCAATCAGCAGCTTTGATTTTCTAGGAGCAACTGCTTTCTCCATGGTGGGCCTGCATATTATAGTCGCTACAGACAGGCCTGATACTCATCCACACTCACTGTAAACAGCCATGGTCATAAGGTAACTCTCATTGCACCAAGTGACCCTTCTCTGCTTGGACCAATGTGCCCTCTCTTCTAGGATTCTGAATTTCTCCATGGCCCAGAAATTAAGGCTTAATTCCTGGCCCAGCAGATGTCCAAGTTCGCACTCCAGGATTTTAGCTGGCCAAACTCAATCTTGATTATCCGATACCTTGAAGTATGTTTCCTATCGTTCCTGCTGTATGGTCTCCTGGTAAATTAACAACTGCAGAAACTACTATCGGAGAACTTGATTAGCTGGGAAAAACGTGACCCAGAAATTATGAAATTACTCCAGGGAATATCCTGTCAGTTGCTACACTGAAGATCATGAAATTGGCAGCCAGGAACCCTGTGTGATTAAAGGAGGAATCAAGGAAAAATCAGAAGCAGAGATTTTGATCATGTGCTGGTCTCTCAAAGGAAAATCTTTCTGTATTCCCTTGCATGTGGGGTCCAAGTAGCTCCTAAAATTCTATTCAAGGAAACACATTCAGGGTTTCTGATTCCTCATAGATAGGTCTGATGATCTCTAAGTTTCTTGCCAGCTCCATGTTTCTGTTTTTAAGTTACTGTTATGGTAATAACAAATCACATCACTTCTTAGGACTTTGGAGTGAGTATGTGATATCTTAATGCAGAAATCAGAAGCTTTGAAGATGAGTCTGCTCATGAAGACTCAAGAGACATGTCAAGCTTCCTGTACTCCAGGCCTGACCACAGATGCCACAGTGCCAACAGCGCCTTGAAATGGTAAAGAGCCCTTTCAGAAACTAATGAGGTTTCTGATGAACTCAAATAATCTTTATTGGCATTACACAGGTTAAAATGCCCTTTCATTTGCCCTACAGAATTTATTTTTGCCATTTAGAATTTAGGAGTGATCTTACAAGGTTACATACCAAACATGACTCTCTTTTATGATGTTTAGGGCCATTCAGGACAAAGTTGGGTCAACATTACTATAAGTGAGCTCTGGCCTCTAAGACCCTTAATTGCAAGTACTTAAATAAGAAGTTGCCCACAGGCTCTGGAGCCTAATCCCCATTGAGGTAGAATGATGAGCAAGCCAGGCAAGTACAATCACAAATAATTCCCCTTCACGAACTCTCCATAGTAAGAATGTAGGAGTCCAGCACATGTGTGGATGTGGCCACCCTCCTTTCCTCTTGGAATCACAAATCCTGCCACAAATCCATCCACTTTCAGTCCTGCAGCAGAGTGGGTAGCATGACCATCTTGGTGGCTATACCAATGTTCTACACAAGTGGAAGAGTAAAAAGAACAAATTTGCCGTGAATTTTGTTGGTTAGTTAGGAGCACTAACTAACAAACTCAAGAAGCAGTTAACAGTCAGTTTGCATTTCCATCCACCACTCAGGGGAACAGGGCATCTGCTCCTGCCAGGCTCCATAAGATGATGACTTGGGAACACCCTCCAGCTCCCTTCCCATCCTTACCAATCCCGTATCCCTTTTCACACTTGTACTCCACGAAATTCAGCTCCGAGGGCGGTGGTGGGCATTCCCCTTGCAGGTTCTCACACAACTTGAACTCCTGGGTCCACAGTCCCTCTTTGGTACAGAGGATGGGGAGCTAGGACACCAAAGGCAAAGAGCATCTTTATTACTGTTTACTTGATTCAGAATTGGGGAAAGGGGTCTGATTAAATGATGATGTTCTTCAACTTCTAGAACCTGGACTAAGAGATGCTATTGAGAAAACGAAGTGTGTTGAGAGCAGTGAATACAAATCATGTGAAGGAGTCATAGACAATTTTGCCGTTAATGAAACTTACCAACAATGTTTTCCCCTTTGGATATCAGGATATGATGAGCTCTTGATTGTAGCCCATGTATTCTGAGATACTTTGGGGAATTTTCCCAAGTAGGGTTTTTGGCATTGATCATCCCTACTATCACATAAATGCTGGTTGTGGCAAATGTCACATTTCCTTCAAGATGAGCATCATCCAGTGAATGTAATTCATGATTTCCCTGAAGGTATGCTTTGGCCTATCTACTAGAACGAAAACATCACAGTAGCCTTTGCTGTCTTCCTTTCCTCTGTGCATGTACTGGCTGTGGAGCCCTCAGCTTCTCACCCTCAATAGTCACAAAGAATGCCCTACCTAGAACAGAAAGAGGAGCACTAACTAACAAACCCAAGAAAATAAGATTTTAGAAATATAGATAACTCTCCTTTCTCTGGCTGCCTCCTTGGCTCCATACCCAGTCCATGTACACAGATGTGTTGGATTTCTCGGAGTCTTCGTTTGTGGCCTATTCATTGCACATCTGTTCTGCAGTGCTTACCTTCAAGTGCTGGACACCAACTTAAAGACATGTGCCAAAGGAGCCAAGCCATTGATCTTTGCCTAGGAAGTCTGCTCGACTTCCTGTCTCATGGATGTGTGTGGTGCTTGAAAAGATTCTAAGACAAAATTGATTTTAGTCACACAACCACGATAAGACTGTGGTTTTCATTTGAGACCTCTTGTGCCAAAATCCTAGGGAGGATAATAGTCAAACAACACTTTGAGCTTTGCCGAGGAATTTGTGTTTCTGTTCAGGACTCTGTTCTGCTAAAAAACATATAAGCTAGCATTCCTAGCCAAGTTATGTCAGTGGCCATGCATGAGATGAGCCTGCATTACCAAATGAGGATCCCAGAACTGTTTGGAATGTCCCCTGGTGCCTTACTCATCAGGTTTTTCTTCTTATTCCAGAGGAAGTTCTGAACTTGGAAAAGAATGTTCCAAAAACATGGTATCTTCTATCCCCTTGTGAATAATATCAACACCCTTGGTTGTAATCCCAATTAGTAAGGCCCTGTCTATTGGTCCTTTCTGGGATAGAAGAATCTTTGTTGGGATAATTTCTGCTCAACATTTTTTGTCATGGTCATCACGATCAGATTATAGCCTCATTCAAAACCAAGTTCAAGGATCCTTCATTACCTTCGCACTTTCCTGGTTACAGTTGAGCACACACTGGCTGTCCAGGTTGAATCCATCACTGCATTCGTACATGCCTTCAAAAACAGGAGCAGGAGGTTCACACACTACCGGGGTACAGCTGGCTTGTTCCCACAGTCCACTTTCCAGGCACTGTATCTTCAGGAACTTGCTGAAGAGACATGAAGCAAAACAGCCTATAAGAATCCCTCAAGGAGTCGTGGGAAAACTGGATCCTCAGCAATATGAGCCAAGCATTAGCAAACAGGCAGGGGCACATGGTCCTGGCCAGCCAAATGTCCCACCACACCAGTCCAGTCTCAAAGTCAAAAGGCTAAAATAGTGACATTCATGGATTAGCAGTGGGAGTAGGTGTTGCAGAGTGACACTAGATGTATTACTCTCATGGAAGTTGGGTAACTAGTGCAGCATCTAGATTGCCTATAGCTGGGGTTTCTTTGAGATGTTCATTTGGAGAAGTCTCACATCTAAGTACCCTGGGGAATGCCAGAAAATGTGGGATACAGAAGAGGTTATCACACACACTCTCAGGGGATGAATCAGACATGAAGTGGGGATCATCAGTGCTGGAATGGTGACATAATTGCTGAAGTTGCCAAAATGTTTATCTCTTCAGAGAAGAGAGAAGGTGCAGCAAGATGAGTGTGGTTTTAGAAGAGACCCCACCTTGCCTTTGGAAGGACTAACCTCCCAACATTACTGCAGCTGCTCTGATTGTTTTCAAGTCCAGTTTTCCTTGGAAAGGGGCCGAACCTTTCATCAGATTCCCCAAAACAGATACAACTCAATGCAGTCCTGGAGGAAGCACCCCTCCTTCCCACGCACAGACATGGCCTCCAACCAGACAGTGTCAGAGGTAGATGGGAATCCAAAGAATTAGGGTTCTCATCACCACAAATTCTGTTCCACTTTGCTTCTGACTCACTGCAGTTTGGAGGTGCTTTCTAGTTTTCCTGTTTTAACATATCCACCCGATTCAGAACACTACTGGTTATAGATAAGCTAGTGATCCTAAAATATAAATAACCCTGTGGCCATTGTCTTTCTCAACCACATGGTAGCCTTGAAGTGCTAGTTTTTAGTGTCGTTTTAAATTTAAATATGTGCACCCTCCATTCATGCTTGTAACTTATACCTGTCAGCTGTTCCCCGTGTGCCCATCTCTCACACCAATATGGGCTTATGAATGTCCACTTGCCAGTCTTTCCCACTAAATTAGAGGCTTCCAGAGGGCAGAAGCTGTGTCTTATTCTTGTTTTTTTTTTTTGGGGGGGGGAACTAAAATAATATCTGGCTTGTATTTGACTTTAAATAAATATTAGTGAAATTGATCATTGAACCGAAATTAACAGCATCAGACCCATTGTAAGACATATCACATAAACTGAATCATAAAAACACTTCAGATAAAATGGTGTTTCTAATACCCATTTTATAGACAGAAACACATAGAGGGATGTTAAGTTCCTTTTTCAAGATCACATATCACAGAATGCATTTGATTTCAAATAATTTTAATAATGAAATATTTTAAAAGTTGGATATTTTAATAGTATTTACTTAGAAATAAGTGGAGTATTTTATTTGTCACTAGTTATTTAAAGCCTTCCCCTTGTTTTCAGAAATATTTTAGTTTATATATATGATTTATGACTGGGGTTCTTTAGCACTGTAGTCCATGTCAACATGTATCTACTGTTAATAACAAATAGCATTTTCGTCTGTATTTCCCTTGTTTGGGAAAAGATTTATGAACATTACTTATTTGAATCCCCCAAAGAATATTTAAAGGTACATGTTATTATCCACCTTTTAGAGAAGACAACTGAGACTGAGAGAAACAAAGGTTACTCAAAGACCCAGTGTAAAACTTAAGGCAGGATGTGGACCTAGGTCTGTCGGCTGATGAAGCTCAGGGTCCCTCGCTGTGTCAGGATGGGGCCATTCCCACCTTGCTCTATGGTTTGCTGAGGTTATTAATAGCATCCCCATCCTGTTGAACCTTCCAGATATTCTTTGTCCCAAGGCTATATCCATACATGTGGCAAAAGAAGATTCATTTAAAAAAACTGAACTGAATGATAAATGACATATAGAAAAACACCCCCATCTTAGTATACAGATTGAGGAATTTTTACATGTGAATACAGGTGGGTAACCATGGCTCAGGTCAAGATACAGAACATTTTCAGCCCCTTAGAATTCTCCCTTGTAGCATCCCCCCAACACCTGCAGCACACAGTATTCTGCAATACGCTTCTGCAGCATGGATTAGGTTTTCTTGCTCCTGAGCTCTATACAAATGAAACAGAACACTATGTATTCTTTAAAAATGGCTTCTTTCTCTCAAGGAAGGTGTCATTTTAAAATGTCTGCTCAAATCTATTTTCAGTGAGGGGTTTGCAATTCTTTTAACTGTAATAAGATTCCCTCTGTCCCTCTCCTAAACTGGATATTTGTTCTTCCTTCACACTACAGAGTTTAAACTCTCCCAGGGACTCTCTCCTTTCTACCTACCACCTCCACCAGATGAAATCCTTCCTCTACCTCTGCTGAATTGACATCCCCCAGCTGGAGAGAGCAGGCAATACCGCTGTCACCAAGGGAGAGGCGAGGCTGTAAAATCCCTGCATGTCAGCATGGTTATAAAGGAAAACCCTTGCTTGGCCAGGATGATAATATTTTTACTTCATGTGATATTTTTCTCTGAATTGGTTGGAACACTTCAACCATGGAAATAGTCCTTCTTTTCCTTGCCCAGAGTGAGGAACCATTCAAGAATGCCAATTTTATATATTTCTTTGCCAGTTTAATAACCTCAGGGGTGAGGGCAGACAGATCAAGCTTGGATGAGGAAGAGTGAGTTTGGGTGTTTTGGGTGGTACCCAGACCATGTGACAGGCCCTGTGCTGAAACCACTGGCAAGACTGGGAGGGAGACTCTTACATGGTAGAAAGAGAAGCACCACAATTCACCTGGGGTCTCTGGGCCAGAGAGGGGACAGCTGGGAGGAAATGAGAAGAGGCTGAGAGGAGTTTTCTGATTCCTTAGAAGATCCAGTTTCCTTTCCACAGTTGTTCCTATGCCCCCTCAATTTCATGGAGTCTCCTTCCTCATAGTTTCTAACCCCCTTGTGAAGAGGATGGTCTTGTACCAACATCTCTCCAAAATCCTCTACCTCTCTCCACTTGAGGGGTGCTCTGTAGGTCCTATCCTCAGTCTTCTTCCAAGGCATCTAATTGGTTCCTCAAGGTCCAATAGCAAGGGCTGTTTCATTCTGCTTGATGCCCACCTGCTGATTCTTAAGGTCTCAGTCTTGAGACTCATGATATGGAGCTTGGTGCATGAGTGCCAGGGCTTATTCTGGCCATTTTGACCATATCAGGAAATCAGAGTGTCTTAGATGGTTCCCGGTTTCAGGAGGTTTGATTTCCTTCTGCGGCTGCTGAAGGAGACTAAAGTCTAAATCGCACCATTGATATTGTTCAGCTACTCAGAACTTTGGACCAAGTGTTTGTGCCCCCCCAAACTCCTCAACTCATGTGGTAAAATTCAAACCCAAAGGTGATGGTACTAGGAGGAGAGTCCTTTGGGGGGGCATGAAGATGGGACTAGTTCTCCTAGAAGAGACACAAGAGCTTGCCTTCTGCACTCTGTCCTGAGAGGGCACAGAAGAAGATGGATATTGCGAATTAGAAAAAGTGCCCTCAAATAAGGGGTCTGCCAGCACCTTGATCCTGGCCTTTTCGGTCTCTAGACCTGTAAGAAATAAATGCTCATTGTTTAAACCACCTACTCCATGGTATTCTGCCATAGCAGCCCCAACTGACCAGGATGCAACCATGGCCCTATTTAGATCTCCAGCAATGCTATAGCTGCCTTCGTGTTTCTTCCAATTTGGTGATGTTGAAAACTGGTCTCTGACCCTCTTAAGATCATTAGTGAAAAAACCATGGTTCATTCACGGTGGCCCAATCCCTTAGATAATATGTATAAGTCAGGAGCCAAGAGTTTCTTTAAAGGTATAAAGTAAATGGCTTTGCATCTTGAAGATTTTGGTGTGTGTACGAGGCCAATGCAAGACAGGCCCTTACCAGGACAGAGATTCCAAGACTTTTCTGAAAGCTCACTCCAAGTATCTTTTGGGTAACATATTCTTAATCCCAGTGAAACAAGGGAAGCTAAATTATCTCATTTTAAGGGCAGGAAACTGCACATTGGTAACCAAGTAGGTGAGCTCCCCAATATCACCTAGCCAGTAAGTACCAGCAAAATCAAGAATAGATTCCAAAGTTTCAAGTTGCAGCAAAAATACCTCAACCTTTAGACCAATGGTTTGCAAGTGAAATTTGTTAACCAGTCCCATCAGAATCCCATAGGTGCTATTTAAAAACGTAGATTGCCAAGCCTATTGGACCAAATCCCCTGCCTCATTTTTTTTTTATATGCAGTCAGGTTGGTAAACCGTCTACTTCTTCCCATGCTAGTGAAAATATGCCCCAAGTGAGAAAAACAGAGATTCAAATCAGTCACCCAGCAAGTCATTCACTACCCTGTTTGGTTTTTGCTAAGTCCAGCCTTTGGGCAGGGTTGCTAGCTGGGCAGCCTCACTCTCTGACTTCTTACTCATTCTGCCACTGGTAGCATGAGGAGTTCGGGTTAGGGTAAGGCTTGTATTTATTTTCCCTCTAACTTCTCCAGACAAATCACCACTATTTCCAAGTTAGAAGGTGCTTTTTCCAATTTCCAGAACTTGTGGTATCCACCTAGTGCTGAAAATCCAGCTGTACTTTTTCTACTTTTTACATCATTGCCAGAAAAAAAGATCTTGTAATCAAAACTTGGCTGCAAGTTTGATTGATGTTGCTTAGAAGCACACATGAGTCTACCCCATTATTTTATCACTACTAAAGAGTTTTCAAAAGAAATATTTATTTTCCATTAGAGAAACAGATGATTGGTTGAGTCCAAGAGAAGTATGTCTTTGCCAATCCAGGGCATCTGGTGTCTCCAATGGGCAGTCCCTCATGGATAATAACAATAACAGAAAAAAATATTGAGCACTTCAGAGAGTCATTGTATAGAAGAATGTATATCAAATAATTTTATCTCAAGCCCACCCTGTGTTATAGGGACTACTATCATCTGAGTGCTCGATTCCCTTCTCTCTACATATGCTCCTCTTCCTTCATTCCAGCTTAGTCAATGACACCACTACTTATCTTGTCACTCAAAATTGAAACTTAGGTGACATCCCTATTTCATCCTTTCTCTCAATCTTACTTTTCCTGAGTCCCGTCTGATCTAATGTAATCCATCAATTTGTCCAGTCACTGTCACCTCCCAAATATCTCTGGAATTGTCCCAATACCTCCACATTTCCACAGTCACATATGTCACCATGAGCTACCATCTCTCACTTTCCACCTGGACAGCACACTTGTCCTCTGGCTCTCTGTCCATCTAGTCAGCAAGTACCAACTGGAGAAAATTTTCATAAAAATAAAGAAATCTATTAGATTGTGTCATTTCCTTGTGTAGAACATTTCAGTGGCTTCTGCTTGCAAGAAAAATAAAAATCTGAACTTTTCATGTTAGTCTGTGAGCCCTGCATGGTATGACCTCACTCTCTGTCCCCATTCCATGCCACATTCACTTTCTTTAATGCACTTCACACACTCAGGATTTAGAATTCCAGATACAACCCAAGATTTTTCCTTCCATGGGACTTGAGGGCTACTCAATTGTGCTACTCTCTCTGCTTGTGATCCTTTTCTTTTTGTTATTCTCCTGTCTAGCTCCTTCTCTTTCTTCCTATCAAGAATAATTTTCACCACCCCAGAGCATCCTTATTTTATACTTATAACTGCTTTTTAAGTCAAAGCATCTTTGTTCCTTCCATAGAATGTGTGATCTATAATTGTTTTGCTTTTGGCTTTTCTCATCTCTTGCCAGTCTCCTGTTACCAAAATATAAGCTTGGTGACCTTATTTAGTAGATCTTCAGTGTCCAGAACAATGCTTGGGATATAATAGGTACCGATAAGTTTTGGTTCAACCAATGAATGACTTTATTTCATAGGTGAAGTAAGCAAGGTATAGATAATTAAAGTAACTTGCCTGGGGTTATGGAAATGGTCAGTGTGCTATGATGAGTCTGATATCACAGCCTATATCACAGGATGAAAGCTGTGGTGACCCTAGAAATGGAGCTGCACATACCTTACCTCCCCTTAGTGCATTTGTGCAGGTGCCCTACCCTCAGAAGGAGATGAAAGGAGAGAGGCCAATTGCATTATTCCTATTACACAGATTAAGAAATGCAAGTATTATCCAAAAAATGTTTCTGCATATAAATTGTATCAGAAAATAATATCAAACATTAAACTTTCACCATTTATTTAAAAAAAAAAAAGCAATGGAAGTCTTAACTGGTTAAGTGTTTGGCTTGACACATGGCCAGTTTCTGAACTGAAAATAAAGAACCTCTTTGCTCAGCAGATGGACTGGACAGTTAGCACTCACAGCGGCTGTGCAGAGTGGCAGTGCTACAGTCATCTGGGAGCTAGATAGAAAGAAATTGCAGGACTCGCCCCAGGGCGTCTCAATCAGAATCTGCATTTTAAGACCCTAAGTGATTCCTAGGCAGGTCGCAGTTGGAGACAAACTGATCTAGACCATTTTAGAAGGCATAGTCCTCTAACCCACCCCAAAGAGAACCACCAGCACTTCCGAGCCCCACGCCAGTGTTCCTCTTAGCAAATTGCAGGCCTGGTTTCTCCAGCCACCAGTATCCTAAAAGAGGAGCAGGCAGACCCCAGACCTGACTAGCCCATGGCTGCTTGGAGTGGTCTGCATTCTCTGCCCCAGCCCTTTCCACTAGGCAAGAAGTAGCATCAGCCAGGCCACCCAGTCCAACACACTGGTTCTAGTCTTCCTTTTCACTTTTACTCAAGGAAAAAACAAAACAAAACAAACAAACAAAAAACAAGAGGTCCCATACCAAACTCTTTTCTATATAATATACAGCTGTCCATCAGAGTGAAGAGCGAGTTACCTCCTGTAAGTGGGGACTATCAGTTCTTCATCCCACTCCTTGCTTTTATCTTTGGACTTTCTGCTGCTAAATCTTCATCTCCAGGTTGGCGGGTACAGTAACACCCTGTGCCCCAGGCTGAACCACCTAAGCTCAAGTTTAGGGTCCCTTCTCTGTCTTCCACTGCATTGTCCTCCCAGCCTTTCTCACTTCAACATCAGCAGCCCTTGCTCTATCTCTCCATGACTTTCTGGTCCTTTCCGCATATGACTGACAATAGTTTTCCCTACCAACATGTTCAAGTTACTCCCTGGACTGAAATCAATCTGAAGCTTCTCCAAGGCATGTGATTTAAACTGAAACACATACTACATACAATTTACTCCTCAGATCCTACTATCAACTCTTATCTGTGTGTGTTTGAGAAACTGTAGATTTCTTGGCCTTCACCATTTTCACCATTAAATTGTTTGTCCATTCATACGTCCATTCAGCAATTATTCATGAGTTGCTGGTGTATGCTTGTTCATTGCATTGGGCCCTGCAGTTGGAGAAACAAATGTAAATACTACAATAGGGCCAGAACCCATGGGAGCCCAAAAAAAGTGAGGTAGCAACACTGCCTACAGATTGCAGGGTGTCAGGAAGGGGGTAGTCTGAGGTGGTTCATGGGTACAGAAGGAGAAGGGTATGCCAGGCAGAAGGAACAGTGCCCACCGGAGCCCAGCGGTGTAAAGGAAGCACAGGTTCCAGCCTTTGCCAAGTGTGAATGGAGAAAGGTGTGTCTGCCCTCCTGGCTCTTCTTCCTTCCCTCGTGTAGTGGGGAAGGGTCAGTGCAGGGGACAGCCTGGTGGGGGTCCAGTAGGACAAAATTCTTACAGAAAAGGGTAATACACTGTGTACACTCATTTTTAGAGAGCAATTTCTCTCATTTGTGAGAAATCCCTTGCCATCTTGAAAAGTTTCAGTACCAATTTTTCAGTACAAGGATTCTTCCAGGTATTGCTGTGTCCCTAGTCCAGCTCAGTCCGACTCACAGGTGCAGGCACACACCCACGCTCGTGCCCAGAGTTGACAAACCAGCCACTGCCGGTGTTTCTCTGTGGGAAAGCACAGACATTGGCATGGTCCCCACTCCAGAAGCACAGCAATGAGACCTGAGCCCACTAGTGCGTTGTCAGGGCACCTGGAAAGCCAGCATCCCTCCCTGAGGACGAGGACTGCACACAGGTGTGTCCTGTGCCTGCCACACTCCTGACATCACAGCCCTCGATGTGGGGCGAAGGGAAGAGTGCTGGTCAACATTTTCCTTGCCAAGTGCCCTGCCCAAAGAGGAAGAGTGAGAAGTCATAGGGCCCTTGGCAGGAGTGTCAGGGCCCTTACCAGTCCCCTCATTAGAGGCGAGTGTGTCAGAGTGGCTGAGAGCAGATGCAGTAGAACCAGGCTACAGCCCTGATAGCCAAGGAATCCCTGACTTGGAATCCATTACTTGACCTCTTGTCCTCAATTTCCCCATCTGCAGAATGGAGATAACCACACATCCCTCAAAGCATCATCAGATTATGTAAATGGTTGTATTTAAAGTGTGTCATAAAAGGAATGTCCCACAAAAGATCTGCTCCCTCACCAAGCCCACTCCAGTTTTCTCTGTGTGCAGAGCTTGGGGTACTATCAGTATTGCCACCCTACTTATTCTTCAGTTTTCTGCTGTCCCAGAGTCTCCCATGTGACAGTTGGGCCTGGCCCCACCCCATCCCTTCAGAACAAGGCAAGGTCACCATGAACATGCTTCCACTAGGCTGAAGACAAGGTGAGTAGAGCCTTCCACGTGGGGTGGGGGAAGGAAGAAAAGACAGTGTACGTCTTACAGGGAGTTTCATGATAAGGTACTGCCTTGCTCAGGGTCAAAGGTCACAAGGAAACCTGTGAGTCCAGCAGTAATATCTGAAGTGAGGGTCTTTGTGCCAGTTGCCAGCCCTGCACAGCCTGCAGCCACAAGTTGGCCTGGACCCAGGTGTGTTTGCATGGACAAGGCTCAGAGCGGATGTTCATTTTGGAGCCAAAAAAAAGCTGTAATAAATTAGCTTAAAGCTCACATTACCCTACGATGGCAAGAGAATTGAAGATTCTCAGGATAAACTTTGAATATATTTACTACAAACACTAATTATAAAGCCAGACAAAGTCTTAATGGAAAGAAAACAAATTCCCATTTCTCGCAGATGCAAGAATGTACACAGATATTAAAGTGTTTACCCTTCTTGGCAAATTGTAGATAGCACAGGTGAAGCATAGGCTTAGCCACTACTCATTTACATATGTGTACAATGTTATGACTCAGAGCTTAAACATTACCTTGATTATTTTAGTAATTTTTAAAAGTTGTAAATCCATTGTCAAATGTGTGGTAACACATTTGCAGTTCATTAGTTGAGTCTTATTTTTTTCTTCCTATAGGAGGATAACATCAATTGTATCTCAGAAGTTCTTGAGCTATTGTTCAAAAAAATTAAGAACCAAAGTATCTGTAACATCTGCAGGACATGCCCTGGTGCTTCTCCTTCCAGCCCAGTCTGATTTGCCCAGTCTAACTTTTGAAGTATTTCCAGCTCTATCTTGCTTTTTTTATTTCCATTTCTTTTCTCCCATGTCCCTCTTTTTTTCTTTTCATCGTCTACTTGAAGCCACTGTAGCACTTGGATTACTCACTGGGTCGACAGTGACATGATTTGAAACACACAGACAGGGCTTTGACTCGGGGAGGGAAGTGTGTGTGTGTGTGTGTGTGTGTGTGTGTGTTTTATTATTTCATGAAATTTCTGTTTTGATGTGTGTGTTTCTTTTATTGGCAGAGGAATAGATTCTCCGCCATCTGGTAATTGAAGACCTGTACATCCCACAGTATGTGCCAGTTCCAGTCTTCCTGGTCTCTCTGTTCTTTTTCTGAAGTACAGGAGGTAGCCACAGCTAGGAGCCATCAGCCACTGGTAAGAAATGTGGCCGAGCTGTCCTGTTAAACATACCAGAAGAATGCCAGGCCAGCAAGTTATTTCACAAGGGGTGTTAAGCTCCTGGAAGACATGTTGGTGCTGATGGTGGTGACAGTGATGATGGTGGTGGGGGTGGTGGTGGCAGTGGAAAACATCAGAAGTTACTGCTGGACTAAAACTGAATATGGCCAGAAATTGTGCTCAATTCTTGTATCTATTATCTCATTTAATCTTAACCAAAAAACCTGTAAGTGCTCCTATTAGCTCTCCTTTGTAAATTAGAATAGTAATGTTCACTACAGATCAGTAACTTGTTCAAGTCAAAGAGCTAAGAAATAGCAGAATTGGAATTCAGATTGAGATCTCACCAAGCCCAGAGCCTGTATGATTACTAAGCCAGGAGATAAATCTTAGACTGAGTCAGCAGTTTGACTGAACTGCCTTCTTCAGAAATTATAGGGAAGTACTTGATTTTTAAGCTCAATTCTACAACTCTCAAATATTTTTCCTAACTTTCTGTCTTCAGAGGAGACATAGATCTAAGTCCTCTTGGGTGTGAACAGAGAATGATGGACCAAAACCTATCTAAAAAGGAGAATAGAACTTTGGCTGCCCATTCAGACTGGGAGCTCTCCGAGAGTCACTCTAAGATCACCTTCAGCATTTCCTACTGACTTCATGCCTGGGTGGTATTTGTGTTATCATGATCCTGGCCTTTTTTTTTTCTAGTGATAATAAGTTGGCTATATATCACTTCTCTCCATCGTGTGGGAGCAAAGTGTTAGTTCTTCTCATTAGCTGTGCTGTTACAGAAAATAAAATACAGACTTTTTGAGCTAGAGAACACTCAGACTTTATCTTACAAATGTGGAAAAGGAGGCTGACAGAAGTGAAACGATTTCAAGATCAAAAGCCATGTTAGCCAAGAGCACAGGCTCTGGAGTTAGAGTGGTTTTAGCCACAGCCTCACCATTAATTGGCTGACCAATCAACAGGGGGTCATAATCACATCTGAGTCTCAGTATCCTCATCTGTAATAGGGGATAATCATATGCTAAAATGGATTATAATATGCCAAATTATATATTATTGTGTCACAATAGATTATATTAGTGCTAAAATGTATTATTGTCATGAGAAATGAATGGGGTTATATATGCAAAATACTTGGCATATGGTGAACGGTGGTGAGGCATCCACTAATGCAGGGCCAGGCTTGGGCTTTCTGACTCGACGCCAACGACCTTGCTGTGGGTTAGCGAGGTGTCTAGTGTGCACACCCAACTCCAGACCAGCCCTGGTTCTGCCCCAAGTCAGAGCATTCTCATGCTTGGTTGGTGAATGCCTTCAGTGGAGCCAGCCTAGCTCCACTGAAGGCATTCACCAACCAAGCATGTGATCAACAGAAAACACAGCGTGAGGCCTCCCTATCTCAGTCTTGATTTGCAGATGTGTTTTAGAAGGTAAGTAGAGGTATGTGCTTTGGGAAGGCCATACTGTGGGTAACATCAGAAAAGATGGCTACATCCAATTACGTTCAAGCAGCTCTGTCTACTCCAGCATCTTGCAGATGGCATTTCAAATGGCATGTTGAAGGAGAGGTTGCCTGAACAAAGCTGGATGGCTGGAATAGTTTAGAAGTTAAATTCTCAGCCTTGATGAGGTTAACTTAAAGTGTACACGTACAGATAACATGTCATAAGAAAGAGGCCACTGTGGCCAGGAAAGATAAGGGAGAATAGGAGATGGTGCTTTTGATAACATATAAGTCAAACACATTTATGTTAGCTTTCTAGGAAGTCAGGCTAATGAAAGAACAAAGGAGTGATTAATGAAAACCTGTATGTGGAAGCTAATTGTCCAAGGGGAAAAGGAGGTTTGAGTGTGTTATGTGCTGCCAAGAGGAAGGTGTACCTGCGACTATAGACCCTTCACAGGCTCTTTGCAATTCTGTCCTTATCTTTGTTATCTTCAAAAGAAATCATTCCCAAAGTGACATGGAAAAATCTGCCAAGCAAAAGAACTCTTACACTAATTTTGGGAAGAGAAATTTTTTTACTTCATTCATTTATTGGTTAGGAAGTCCAAAATCTCACCACAATAACGTCTGAGCAGGTACGGAGTTTCCACTAGACCGGGGCTTCTCTACCCTGGCTGTGCACTGGAGTGACATGGGGGGCTTTTCAAAACACTGACTCCTGCCTGGTTCTACCCCTGGAGACACTGATATACTGATGTCCCTGAACTTGGGATGGGTTAAACCCAATAAGCCCTTTATAAACTAATATATATATATATATATATATATATATATATATATATATATATATATCCACATAGCACTCAGGTTCCAGACAGTCACCCTCCTGGGCTCTGGTCATGGGGCTGACAGGAAGCCACGGTGCCTACCACAGACTGCTAAGTCAAAATTCAAAACTTGAAGTACAGTTTCTAATGAATGCCCATCACTTTTGCACCACGGAAAAGTCAAGAAATCATAAAGTGGAACCACTATAAGCCAGGGCCCTCTGTTGGCTGGGGCATGAGCTGGACAGCAGGATTTTAAGATGTCCCTGGGTGATCCTCATGGGCAGCCAGGTGTGAGGACGGCTGATGTGGTGAACTGAGAGCACTGGCCTTCCTCTGTTATTATTAGCTTGTGCTCATCAAGTGTAAATGTCTATGGGTAAATGAAATTAAAACTGTCTTTGGAGAAATGACCATTCCTTCTCTGATACTGCAAAAATTACTAGGAGAAAAGCATATGCATAAAATTTTAAAGTTTTCTTTCCCATTAAAGCACCTGAAATAAAGATCTCTACCAACTCAGATGAGAATCTGTCTCTTTCTTTTACCATCATTTTGAAATTAACTTTCACATCAAAATCCTACCCTGGGTTTTCTTACGAATGCAGTGCTTTCCTCCATCCACACAGTATTTCCTGAGTTCCAACCTGTGAGCACACTGAGTATTGGACACATAACGTGAAGCAAAATATTCATGATCTATTGGAGAATGTGAAGGAGCAACGGGAACACTGGCAGTCAGCGGGTGGTGGATGTCACTGAGGAAGATCTGTTTGCTGTGCAAGTCCACAGAGGAGCTGTTCCTACAGTCTGGGGCATCTGGTAGGCTCCTGGACAAAAATCATACCCATGCTAAACACAGGACAGTAGAATTGGTCAGGCAAAAGGTCACTACTGGGAAGAGCTCTGGGCAGAAGGAAGAGCTTGTGGGTTGGCCCCGAGGCATGCTCCATAAAGCTTCTCAAAAGGAGCAAAAGAAGTTCAGTAGCTGTGAAGCCCAAGGTCCAGAAGGAGTGTGTGGTGCTGGAAAGAAGTGACCCCAGGGAAGCAGTGAGAGCTAAGAGAGGTAAGCAAGGCCCACACAGATCACACACGACAGGAAGCCATTTCCTTTTAAGCTGTTTTCCCTGTCTAAACGGAATGGCAGAGAGGACGCTTATTCAGTTTTAAGTGAGCAATACCATAATTGAATTTGAGTTTTTTGGAAGACATTATTTTCCTTCAAATATCACATCAGAAGTGAAAAATGATAGTGGCCCATTATAGAGAAGTGGCAGCAGGGATAGGGAGCTAGGGATATATGTGAGTCAGTAAGATAATGACACTCGGTCAGAGTTCATGACTGATGAGGGCGAGAGATACCGAAGAATCAGGTGACAGGCCCCAGGGCTCCTGTCAGCCTCGTGGAACACAGATGTGCAGATTTGCAAGAAATTATTAGACGGGCATAATTATCCAAAGTACATATGAAGACATGAATTGGGTGTCAACCTACTTTATATACAAACAGAGACATGAAAAATCATGGTATATATGTGTAATAAGAATTGTAATAAAAAAAAAAACAAGTACACGTATAAAGACATGAATTGATGTGAACATACTTTATACAAAGATATGAAAAACTGTGCTCTATATGGGTAATAAATACATTCAGCTGTCATGTATTTTAAAAAATAAAATCAATAAAAATAAAAAAATAAAAAATAAAGAAAATGAAAAAAAAAAGAAATTATTAAGTGGTCTGTTTTATGTAGTTAAGAATTTGGAGAGACAGCTGGGATGTCCCAGTGGCCACATCTGCAGGCATTTGGCCTTACAGCCCTCAGAGCTTCAAAGGCAAGAATCTATGGTGGCAAGTAAGCATTTAGAAATCTTCAGTATGTGAACCACAATCCATCTCTCAAAATTACTTATGTCAAGACAGAAAAGAGAACTCAGAGAAGCATCAAAATGGAAGATATGGGCATGGGGGGAAGCCAGGTAAAGAAATTGACAAGAGACAGAGAGGAAGAAGGGGAATTGGGTGTGAGATGGAAAGGTTGAAGGAGGGTGTGGCCCACAATGGTCTTACAAGAGCCTGCTTCTGTGTATTTTTCTTTTAAAATGAAATGAACAAGGGGGCTTGGGCTGTGGCTCAGTGGTAAAATGCTTGCCTTGCAGGTGTGGGGCCCTGGGTTCGATCCTCAGCTCCACATGAAAATAAACAAATAAATAAAGATATTGTGTCCATCTACAACTAAAAAAAGTATTTAAAAAATGAAACAAACAAGAATTAAGACCTGGCATAGTATATGCAGTGAACTTCAGGGTTGTACAAAATGCTTTCAATACATTACCCAACTTTCAGTCTCAAAACTGTTTCCTTCATATGATGAATGTGAAAACTAAGACCCAACACAGATGTTGACTCTGCTGCTCAGAGTCATGCCAACCATCAAGTAATAGGGCTTTTCTCCACACTACATTGTACAAATGCATAAAATTAGCATGTCCCTGCTCTCTCTGGATTGATGCCCTGCCTGCTTTTCTCCATTTCTTCTCTTCCTGCATGCAAGTCCCAGGAAGAACTTAGGGCCCCATTTGTACAATGTTGGGCTTTTCCCACATGGGAGAAACAAGGCCAGCACAGTGTGTTGGGTAACCACAAGTGGCAAGGGACAGTGATTTACACCCGACTTGCAAACTTCTGATTACCAATTCGTTGCCTGCTATGTAAACAGGTGTAAACTAAGATTTAATCAGTTTACACAGCACAGTAAATAATTTAATCTCTCCTTAGCACAGTGCTGGCAAATGTAAATGTTTAAGCCAACACTGATGCTGATGTTGCGATGAAAGTGTCCAGTTTCACAGCCAGAAAAGCTGAGTCCACATATGGCCTTCAAGTGCCCCTGCCTGGGGCCAGGCAGAACAACCAGAGCTCTGGGTGAAACCTCATTTTCCCCAACATAGAGCTCAGCTATTGGCCCAGAAAGCTGGCAAACACCTCTTGACCCTCAATTCCTCCTGTCCTGAGACATTATTGACCCCTAGATCATTCTTCACAGCACTGCTCTGCAGAGATCCCAGGGACTGCTACTATGTAAACAGGTAGGCAAGAAGAGAGCGGGGAGAAGCCGCAGCCTCAGGCTCTCTGTAATACCATTCTCACTGGAGACTCCCTGGGTGCTTCCTGCCTGGCAAGGTGTGTCTATGCAAATAGCACCTAGATCCTAGGAAAATCACCTGCAGATGTGCTCTCGGTTGTCAAAAACTATTCACTGCACCTGCTGGAGTCCCCTGCTGCAGAGGGTGCCACTTCCTATGAATTTTTCATCAGTGTGGCTTGTGTTCCAGTCAGCCTGGCTCTTCACCTGCTGGACAGGTGGGGAGGATGCCTGCTCTCTCCAATTTGAGCCTGAGCTTTTTCCTGGAGTGAAAGGCCCTGGGAAAGGCCAGGGCTCCACAGGCCCCAGACTAAAATGGTAGTCCCATGGGAACCAGGCAGTAAGATAGTAAGACTCCTGATTTTCTTCTGTCCCCTTAGAGGAGTCAAGTTTGCATCTCCTGGCATTGTTGGTATGGTATGGCTGGGCTTTGTTAGTTCTTGAAAAAACAAACAAACAAACAAAAACGCTGTGAGGTCTGGGGTTGTGGCTTGCATGTGTGAGGCACTGGGTTCAATCCTCAGCACACATAAAAATAAATAAATAAAATAAAGGTATTGTGTCCATCCACAACTTGAAAGAAAAAAAAAAACTGTGGTCAGGCTTTGAATTAAATCCTGGGTAAGAAATAGATTTAATTTCTTCCTGTGCTTATATTATGAATGATAGAGAAAGAATACCTATTACTTCCTAAATACAAGGAGTTTCTTTTCTCTGAAAGCTTTTTGTTGTTGCTTATTTTTTATTTGTTCAGAAAAAGCCTCTTTTTCTGAAACTGTTGAGTAGGTGGCTCAAGCTGGCCCAGTGTGATACTCATTATCTCAATCCTCAACGCATCACTCTGGTGTGGGTGCTATACAAAATTTACAAAGGTGACCCAAAGAGTTAGGTAACTCACCTGAAGTTCCTCAGCTGGTAAAGAAGAGATGGGGATCTGAACCTCAGCATGACTCTTAAAGCTCTTCTTTTAAAATTATGCCTTAAAGCTTTGTTCTTTCTTATCCCCCAAGCCTGTAGAGGAGGGCCCCCTGGCTATGGCTCCAGGAGTGAGCACCCATAAGGTTCAGGGAGGAGAAAGTGGAAATACCATAACAGCAATAATAACAGCTAAAATGTGTTGCTTGTCTGTTTTAAAAATAAGCTCCCTGTTTTCTATTACATGCACTAATTCAATGCATCTCTATATCAGCTTTATCAGGTAGCCTTCATCATCATCTTCATTTTATAGATGAGAAAACTAAGTTAGAGGAAGAACCTTCTGACCATTATGCATCTGGTAAGAGTCTGGATGGGGACCAGGCCAGGCAGTCCCCCTGCCCCTCAGTTGTAAGTTGACTGATAGAGGCAGTGCAACAGGTGACATGCATGACAGGGGGGCCCCAACACATGATTGCAAGGAAAATGGCAACTAGGGAACACATTCTTCAAAAAGCACCTGGATGAGACTGGAGTCTCCTACGGAGAGAATATCTGTGAAGAAAACCCAGAAGGTCACCTGCCTTTGTGACTGGAGAACATTCCTGTTCAGGGGAGGAGGGACTGTACAGAGACCAAACAGGGCCAACAGTGGGCAGCCAGGGGACTCTCTGTGATTTCCAAAGGAAAGTTCTGGGATTGGCACATGGGGAAGAGGAACAAGGAGGAAGGGCAGGTAAGACTGAAGGCCCTGGCACTGCCACTTACTTCCTGGCTTTCTTCTCCACACCCCCTTCCACGTAGTAGCCGGGTTTGCACTCGTATCTGCAGATGCTGCCCACGTCGTGGCTGCCCTGGAGGCAGTGAGGCAGCAGCAGGTTGGCATTGGGTATAACAGGGGGAGCCTCACATTCCAGCTTGCAGTGGACTTCGGGGAGAGACCAGAGTCCATCTTCAAGGCAGGTCAGCCACGGGCTGAGTCCTGGTTCCAGGAAAGAGAAGCATAGTGTGCTTAGAATGGAGAGTCCAAGAAGATGGTAATAGCAGAGAGAATGAAAACCGACCAACGTGTTACATTATTCAACAGACACAGTATTCCTTGGGGAGCGGCATCTCTTGTTACCATAGGACAAAGAACCAGTGTGGTCTCTTATATAGAACAGAGGTCACATAAACATTTGAACGAAAGAAAAGCTATCAACCAACTCTTGACTTCCCTCCCTACTTAGAGACTATAAAAAAACAGCAATGACAACATGAAAATCATGCTCGATGACATTTTTACAGTGGCTATCAATGCCAGGCACTGATTTAAGCCTTTTACATTTGTTAGCTTGTGTAAACTTCAAACCTCAAATGACCCTATGAAATAGTCTGTTGTTATTACTTCTTGTGCAGAGGAGGAAAGTGGGGTTCAATAACTAGCCCAAGCTTAAAGGGGCAGAGTTAGGGTTTGAATGCAAGCAGTTTGGAGGCAGAGTTCTGTACTGAAACACACTGCTCAGGCCTCTGTGTCATTCTGCTTTTCCAGTGCAATCCATGGCTAAGTAACATCCCCAGCCCACCCGAGACCGACAACATCTGCATCTCGCAGAGGAGGGCCTGAAGTCTGCATTCGTCACAAATGACATGCCAAAGAAGCCCGGTGAGGTAAAGAGCAAGGCACGGGATCAGTGAGAGCAGGTTCCATCCCACCTTCATCTCTAATTAGTGGTAATAGTCAGGGAAAAGTGACATAACTGTGTTTGTCTCATCTAGAAAATAGAACAAAACCCGAATCCATAGAATAGCTGCAAATTTTAACTTTGAACAAAGGACCAAGAAAGGAGGTGCCCTTTGGGACTTTTTCTGTTATCAGGAGGGGGTGTCACCATGGAGCAAATGGGAAGGGTGTGGGGATAAAGCAGAGAGCCTCAAGCTACCCCAAAGAGTGAGGGACCAAGGAGAACTTGCACACAGCTGCTGGTTGACCAGGCAGTACCTTGGAGCTTGGCTGGTGGGACACAAGAGATGGAGCAGCGTCTCAGGAAAGAGGTGCCCTCCGGGCAGGAGAAGGTGGCATAGTTCACCAAAGATGAGTCAGGAGTGCCACAGTCGAGGGCTGCACAGCTCACATCCTGGCTCCAGTGCCCAGAGGAACATGTGAGCAGAATCTCCTTCTATAAACAGAGATTTTGTTTCAGCAAATTTCCAGTGGTCATTTGTCCAAACATTTAAAACAGGTAAAACTCTTCTGCCTTGCTCCCTGTTTCTGCCTCACTGTTTTTAATGTGATGCTGACAGGAGCCTGTTGCATATCAGAGGACCATGAAGTAGCAATGCTCCTCCAGGCCATCGTGATTGGCTATCTCCCCTTGATTTGCCAGATCTGTTCTCTGCCTCGGGGACACTGACCAGGAACACTGGCCCCTGTGGACTCCCTGCCTCTGACTTGTGCTTGGTTCTGCCCTAGTATGCAGTGGCTGAAGGTTGGAGAGGGAGAGAGGAGAGGAAGCCTCATGTTTAATCCTCCTGCTCCCTCTGACAGAGGGGGTTGCTCATCCCTCAGCTTCCCCCTTCATACAGCTTCTGCTCCTTTTCCCTATGGATCCTGTTGCTCCCTGCATAACCTTTTAGGCCTAAGAGTGACAGCTGAGCCCCTTTATCCTGGGAAACTGCACCATTTCCTATGGCCTCCCTGTATCCAGCATTAAATTCTCTCGAAAATCCCACTTTCGAGCATATCAACTGATTCCTTTTGCCATACTTATTAATAAACCAACTGAAATTATTACTGAAAATAACTACCTCCCCTGAGAATGGTGCATAGTATCTAAAAAGAGCTGACAGTCAAAGCACACAAGGTACCTTGTGGTTAACTGGAGAGTCCAGTCATTTCCTGGGGGCTGCTGCTTCATGAATAAGTATGAGTGAGTGCCCACAAGGGCGCAGTCCTGTACTAAACTAGATGATATCGAGGAGCTAAAAATCCACTGGGGGAGCAGATTGTATGTTAAAACAGTGGCTAAGAAAGTTTCTAAAGGAGGAAGAATGGAAAGAAGGAAAAAAGGAACAAAGAAGTCAGAAAGGAAGTAAAGAAGGAAAATGCTAAGGATTTTGTTGTTGTTGTTATAAAATACCCCACTACCTACTTCTATATTGATTGGAGAAAATATGATATAAAGAATGCAAATAATAAAATATAAGAACTAGAAACCTGGAGTTCAGAAGGAAGAAAGCAAACATGTGAAAGTGAAGCCAAATCATATGGTACTGTGTGGGGTGGAGTGGGCAGCACACAGGGGCTGGAGGTGGGGCTGCCAGCCTTGGCAGGGAGGGACAGGCTGGGAAGTTCCCCAGAGGAAGCAGCACAGAGACTGGCCTTGACAGATGATAGAACTTTGAAGCAACTGGGGATGGGGGGTGTTGGTGGAGAAGTGGGTGTTGGGGGAGAAGAAGGTTTCCACAGCAGGGGGAATGAACATGAACCTGGCTTATTTGGAAAAATCACAGCCAACAGTCAACTCAGGAAACTGGGTTAGAGGAGACTACAGTGGCACCAAAACCAAAGGTCAAATGTGTGCCAAAGGTACCTGTCACCCCAACATCACCTCCTGGCTAGCTGCTCCTCCCTGTACCCCAATGTTTTCCTGTTGCCTGCTTGAAGAACCCAACTCAAAGCCAGACATATTTTTCTGTTTAGCTTCAGTTCTTGTGTCAACAAAGACCAAACATCCCCACTGTCTTGTGATCAGGAGCTGGGATTGTGTAATTCCCTTCTTTGGGGCAGCCTCAGGTGACAAGCGCTCTGTTGCTCACTCCACCCAGTGGCTGGCAAAGGCTGAGCTCCCAGCTTCCCCTCCCAGTCAGGTTCTGCCCCTACACACTTAGCCAAGAAATCTGGCTCAAACCACAAGAAGCCACTAATCATTTAAAGAATGCTCTCAAACATTGCATCTATTGCCTGGGTTTTCCCTGGCTTTGTACATTTTGCCTTGGATGGGTTCCTAATTTGTATGTACCTCAAATAGTGGATTTTCTTCTCTCTCCTTCTTTATCTACCACACAAGTGTATTCACTACCTACCTTTTTCCATTCTTTTAAATTATATCTTAATTTTATAGCTTTGCCTAAGTGGAGATGAATTAAGAACAGGTGACAAGTGCTCTGCCTTTTAACCAAAGCATTGGGGACCGTGAAGTTGGTACCTCAAGGTTCATTAAAATTGTTTCTCTCTAGGCAGAACCTGAACCCTCTGTAACTCAAGATTGTGTCTTTAAATTCTGATGCTCTTTAAGCAAGTGAAATGCTACTACTTGCTCATGACCAGCTAAGCAATCAAATGGCACAAAATGAATACCACTCCAATCTTCCAAACCATTGATATCTAACAATCACATTTTTACTCTTTTCTTGTGATAATAACATCTTTCCTCAAGCACCATCATCCTTTGGTTCTGTTTGAGCATGAACCTGGAAGGTTCCAAAGGATGATCATGATCTCTATCATGACCAAAACATGGCCATGTTTTCTACAGGTCTTTTCTATAGTTTTATAAAATCTCTGAAGGAAGGATGGAGAGCTAACTAAGCTCTTAGTTGGGAATTCATTACCATGCTTGAAATAATAGCAGCTGAACACTAGAGTGCTATATGCCAATCATTTTACTAGAAGCTTTTAAATGATTTTCAGCCAGTCATTATAATGACTCAAAAGAGATGAGTACTTTTTGTTCCAATGATTTTACAAATGTGGAAACAAGCTTAAAGAGATTAGTTTTATTTTGTTTGCTTTTATCCAAAGTTACATACCTAATACAGAGTGGAGCTGAAATTTCATTCAGATCTGTCCCTGGAGCCTGCTCTTAACCAATGTATTCCACTACCTCCAAAATACCTTGCAATCCTGGAACTGGGCTGAAGAGACTTGGAATGGGGCTTGTAGAAACGTAGGAAATTCAGCCAAATCCAGCACCATGGTGGAATCTCTGCCTCAGTAACAGATTTGATGCTTTGGGGAGGAGCAGGCTGTAAGGGTCCATCCTCTGGTAAGGAGGGCTGGGGCAGGTAGGGGACAATGTACCATAGACAAGCCACTTACAACCAAGATCACCTAATGGACAACTCTCCCCTATGGCATTCTCATCTCTAAGGCAAAAGCAGGGAAAATAATTTCTGTCAGGAAGATAGAAACCAGAGAGAAGAACAGAAACCAGAGAGAAGAACAGAAAAAGTATTAGTACCCACTGCCCACCTACAGAGTAAGTGTGTGTCCCAGTTCATGAAAGCTATGCACGCTCTTCCATACCTCCTTTCCATTAAGACATGCTTCTCTTTGCTTTTTAGAGCCCCACGTTCTCCTTTCAAATGATTCACAAACACCTACCCTTCCCTCACCCAGCCAGGGAGAAAAATATGAATAGCTTCCTGCCCCAGGACCCCTGGCTCCATCACTTACTACCTGTGGCTCTCAACTCACCTGAATGGGCCTGAAGTACTACCCACTCACCTGAATGGGCCTGAGGTACTGCCCACTCACCTGAATGGGCCTGAGGTACTGCCCGCTGCTGGTCTGAAGGGCAAACCCCTTTTGACAGGTGATAGCACACTTCATGTGACCTGGGCCGCTAGAGGTACAGTTCACCACATCCACATGATCAAGCAGTAATGGTGCACAGCTGCCCTGCTCCCCACAGGGCCGATGGACGCAGCTGGGGATGACAGAAACAGAAGCATCTTAGCACTGGCTCAGAAGCCATGGGCAGCAGCAATGACTCCACAGCCCACTCTGGAAAAGCCTCCTAGACCAGAGAGAAGAATTGTTTCTCAAAACCTACATTTCATACACCATTTTCTTCTGAATTATTTAGAATCAAGGGGCATTAGAAATAAACAAGGATAGTCAACAAGTAACAGTTAAATGACTTTCTATGGCCCTTCCAGAAGAATCAAATGGAATGGGATAAAGAGGACAATGGATCTCAAGAGCTTTGGAAATGTGGTAAATGAATAGAAAAGGGTGGTACTCAAATTACTGATCAAACAGTACTTTTGCTTCCCAAACTATCACAACAGACTCAGGGAAAGCTTACAAGTGAATCCTGGAGACCCCTGGAGGTCAGGCATGGACCTTCCAGATGCCTGATCACAAGGAGGTCCAAGGGGGCCCTGTATGAAGGGCCTGGGTATTTGAGATGACAGAAAACACAATGTCTGTTTAATGATTGGTATGAAAATATTTTGATACAGGCTCAGTTACAGAAGTACACACCACGGAATATCAGCATAGGCTGATCGTACAGTGGCCCATTAACAGGAAGAAGAAACACACTCACTGGATACCTATCATATATCTGACATTGTGTTAGGTACTTTCAGAGACATCCTTTCAGCAGAGATCTGCTTCCTGAATCGCTAGGGCCAACCAATCAGGAATAGGAGGTTATCTAAATTACCCAGGGCTCAAGAAGACCCAGCCTGGGCCTAGACCCAGACAGCTGCAAGGACACAATGGAGCAAGAAGAGTGTCACCTGCCTGCCATGGAGAAACAATGTGAGTGTTAGCACTAGACCAAAGGGCTCAGATCCTGGCTCCATCATTTACTATATGTGTGATTGAAGTGAGTTATTCATTCCCTAGTGTTTCACTCCTTCTATATGGGGACAATAATGGTCCATATCTCATAAGGTCTTTTGTTTGTTTTGGTACCAGAGATTGAACCCATGGGCACTTAATTACTGAGCCACATCCCCTGCCCTTCTGTTTTCATTTTTGTTTGTTTGTTTATTTGGTTTTTGAGAGAGGGTTTCAGTAAGAGGCTTAGGGCCTCACTAAGTTGCTGAAGCTGGTCTCAAACTTTCCTTGTGCCTCAGCCTCACCAGTCACTAGGATTATAGGTGTGCACCACCACACCCAACTTCTCACAGATTCTTATTCTTTCCAGGTTACTTCCCTCTACTGTTCTACTGCCAGTGGCTGGGGCCATACCCTCAGTGTTCTGTTTTGCTGTTGGCCATTCTACCTTTTAGTCCTCCCACTTCTATTTGTTGAGCTTTCTAGAAAGCCTTCCTTTTCAAAAAAAAAAAAAAAAAAAGAAAGAAAGAAAAAAAAAAGAAAACTCTCCAGATATCTTCATTTAAACCTCTCAGTGAAATTATGGCAATAACTACTTTGTAACATTTCTTTTAATCTATTTTGTATTATGTATGTATTTTCTTGTTTATAAATTTGTTAATTAATTAATTAATTCAACTCTTATCTACAAGGCAATTAGTATCTGAATGTCTCCTAAATACTAAGTCTCCCAAGTAGAGCTTGCTTCCTAGAGAGAAACACTCCCTCTTATCCACTTTTATGTTCACCTAGGCTTGGCTGCAGTAGACCCAGTAAGTTTGCTAAGTTAAATATGTTAGTATTACAGATAGCAAAGTAAGTCAATGCCTGTCAAGAAGTATTGAATTATATAGTAAGAGACGGGATCTGAAATACAAAATATTACCCAACAATGTGTCAACCATCTTGCCCCATTTAATCACTCGTTATTAAACATCTACTAGCACTTGCTCTTTGCAAGACACAGGTCTCTGTGCTGCTGGATTAATAAGAACCTTGCCCTTAAGGAACTCATGGCCCAGCAGGGAGCACATTTTTTTTTTTGCATGTGTTACCAGTGGTGCTAATTATTAGCCAAAATGACTGCTGTGAATCTCTTCACCATTAATGGGCTCTGTTTGCCCTTGTATTGTGTTAGAGGTCAATGAGTTTATCAAAGAGCTGTGTAATGCAATAAGAAAGCAGGAAATAAAATGTCATTGAATATGCACACAATATCTTGGATAATTGAGAGTTGATTTTAAAAAAGCACTAGCCCCAAAAGGGTGGATTTGATCTAACTTTGAAAAATTTGCTGTTCTTGATCTTATACTTTTGGGATTTAAATCACATGTGATTTCTGTGACCTTCTCATTTTTTTAATTCATGTGTGTTAGTATGAGCTGGAGGAAGTGGAGGTAGGTGATGTGAAGGAAGCTGTTTTACTCCTTTATGCCTTAGTTACTCCCTGTGATGACATGGCATCCCTTACAGGACCTGATGAGTCAAGGGAGGAGACAAGAGTTAAGAATCAGCATGACTTCCCAGGTCTAATGCTGAGTATTGGGTATGCAGTACAGGAAATAAGTCTTTGTTTCTGAGTCTTCATTCTATGTCTGAAAAAGACAGGTAAAATCTGACCATCTTTTACAGAATGAGAGAGCCTCATTAGTGGTGCTAAAGAACTCCAGGCTCCATAGATGCTATATGCCACTGCTGTCCAAAATACATATCTTCTTCAGCATATTGAGCAGAAGGTACTGGAAGAAGTCATTAGCACTTTGGTTCATGTTGGCCAGCTGCCAAGAAATTATCATGGAAGAGGGCACCATGTTGGTTTCAGTGACTGCATCTGACTGATCCACATAAGCACTGAGGATAAACATGCTGAGCCAAGACAGTGAACAGATACTTTGAGTGAGCCTCCTTCCATTCAGAGGGGTGACTGCATGGAGCACTGCTGCTGCGACTACCAGGGCAAGAAGCGCATCCAGCACTGACAGTGGGAGGAGGAGTCAGCAGGGGAGCACATGGATGGAGAAGTGGCATGCAATGAGACCAAGGCCAGAAAAAGGAAAAAGAAAAAAAGGGACCAACCCAGACCTGTTTATGAAGTGAGAAATGGTTTTAGGGCAGCTGCTGCAAATTCTTTCACTAGCTCATGTTTCCATTTGCTTCCTTTTTAAGGAATTTATTTTATGAGGACGGTGTTTGTCGGGTTGTTAGCTTCTGGTGGCATCTGATACTAATTCTAGACTTCTCTCCCTTGCACCCCAACCCCAAAGCCCCTTTAATGTTTCTTTTTCCACTACAAACATTGCCTTTCTGAGAGAGGTGGTTATGTTCTCCATTATTCTGTTAGTTCTCCTTTCTCCTAATGCCACGTAAGTCCTGATGTCATAAAGACAATGTGAATAGTAAAAGTAATTCATCTTAAAACTTCTCAAAGCTTTCTTTCTATGGTCTTTGGACAAGCTTACAGACAGTGGCAGGAACAGCTCTCACGATGCCCCAGAGAGGCATTTCTCTTGATTTGACAGACTAGGAAACTAGAAGCAGTTTGGAGACTGGCTGGAGGCCACACAGAGTCAGGGGAAAATCCTCAACCAGGATCTCAGAGCCCCTCTCTCAGGACCAGCCTAGGCCTTGAGGCCATCTCCCTGGGGCTGAGGTGCGTCAGTTCTAGGGCAGGAGCTGGCAGCTCTGCCTCCCAGGAGCTGCTCAGCAGGACAGGCAGGGCAAAAATATAGACTGCTTATCTGTCCATCTTTGTTTGTTGCAGTTTCCTTATACAAATCAAAGTAGCAATCTTTGTCCAGCTGCATTTCCACCCTTAGTGACACTCATTTTTTCAAGATCTTTCCACAGGCCTCATTGCAATGAGTTTTCAGGTAGGGATATGATGAACCCAAGCAGATGTGATTCATGGGCACTTCCATTTTAGCAAGGGCAAAGTTTTAAGCAAAAGGATTAAATTTTTCATGATGGAATTTTAAGTCAGGAGTCCCTTAAAAATGACATTACATAGATAGCCACCTGCCTATAATTCTAGCTTTGGTCCTGTCCCACCACTTCTCTCAGAAGCCTCTATGCTCTTTCTTCTGGTCCTTCCTTACTCTCAAAACCGTTGCACTAAACAAACTTTTTGTTTGGTTTGGTTTTTTTGTTTTGTTTTGTTTTTGAGGGAGGAATCCCTGCTCAAAATATAATTTAACCCCAGGTTAACCTCATTTCTGGAACTTGTCCAGGGACCCTAGGTCAATCCTAGCAATAATGGTGTGCTGTTTTCCGTGGATAGTTGGGTATGTGGAAAGCCATTCTGACATGTGATTGGGTGACTCCCGTTAAGGGCCTGAGGCGCTTTGGCTCTGTCGAAGCTTTCCTGACCCTTTCCTGATGAGAGAGCCCATCCGTGTGGGGGTGTGCCTGACCACTGACCCCGGGGTCCCAATCACTGACCCTGACCTTGGAGTGCAGCCCCCCCCTCAACCTTCATTGGATGGAATTCTCCCCTGAATCTCTTGTTCCCCAATAAAGGGCTACTCCCAGGCGGGTTCGCTCTCTCTCTCTCTCCTGCTAGCCCTGAGTAATCCTCGCTGCCCTGCTGGGCGGCTAGAGGTGGGAACCAGAGAGGTGAGCCGTCTCGGACCTAGCAATAGAAATAAGGTAACTGTCTGTGTGTTTTATTTCGATCTCTTCTAACTTTATGCCTAGAACCTCATTAATGAAACCACTGCGCAGGCCGCGTGGTAGATGGGTACATACAGGACACTGGAGTCTGGGAACCCCAGTGGGCATGGCTCTGTCAAAGAGTGGCCCTCATGTTCTGTGAAGCGGGCTTTCTTAACCAGAGCTGTGCAGCAGACTCACTGAAACAGCTTTTAAAAAAATGTATATGTCCAGGCCTTATCCTGTGGGAATACCGACTCTGTAGTCCCATGGTGTGATCTAGTCTCTGTGATATTTTTAAGCTTCAAAGTTTTTGATGTTTACCAAAAGTGAAACCCAGCCCCATGAAGATCCGGATATATGTAACCTGAAAGATATGTCAATAAATTCTGTAGGCCAAGACTATAAAATAGCATAGCTGACTCCAGAAGGAGAAATGGGCCCCCGCTTCATCCTTGTGTTTTAATGCAGTAAACATGAATTATCACATAGAAGCCACAGGGTAGATCAAAAGCATAAAACATTTGCCCTGTCCTGAAGAGAGAAAATAATTGAATCATGTGCTACTGATTATGAACTCATGACTCCTTCAGAGAAAGTTTTATCATTGCTTTTGACTGGATCTCAGTGAATGAGCAGAATTTAGAAAGGCAAGAAATGCCCTGGAAAGTTACTTTCAAGGCTTTACCGACAGGACACAGGGAAAGGCAGCAACCTCAAAGCATGCTTGGAAACCTCCTCCTACTATGGGGAACTGAACAGAATAGCATGTGTGGATCTCTTAAAATCTTACTAACAGAACAGAGCATTCTATATTGAAAGAAATCAATCTATATCTGAAGACAGACTTAAAGGCAGGTCCTAAAAGCCTTCCCATATCTTTCATTGGTTACCAGGAGATGGGTAAGGGGACACCAGAAAACAGACATCATTCTTTGCTGATGAAGTGGTCAGAACCACTAACAAACTTGACATGTGCACTTCCCCAGAGTACACCAATCCAGATGTCTCTTTTTAATTTTGCAGTTCTTGAGGCCACTTCAGGGATGTTGGCATAGCTTCTAGCCCAGGTCCACCTTGGGGAATCCCAGTAGCTCCCAACAAATGAAGGAAGTCCTGGCTGTTCTGCCTGTAGCTGCCCTGCAGTTTTGGTCCATGGTCCCTCTGAGGGTCTGGGCCACCATGGAAGAACTTCAAGAGTCTGTGACAATATTCCAGAGATGATCAGAATCAGCACTAAAACCTTTGTTTCTCGGAGCTAAGAGTTGGGGAAGTTTATGGAATAAAGACTCCACTTCCTATTGTGACCATTGCGGGTGGCAAGACATTTAACAGCTATCTTATAGCAAACTTGCTAAAACTGAAACAGACCTTAAAGATAATTCAACCTGAATTCCTCATTTTGGACATAAGAGAAGTAGGTCCAGAAGAAATGTGGGAATATTCCAGAATTTCCTACAGCGCTAAGGCTGTAATATAATAACAAACAAGCATTTAATTCATCTTTGACCCAAACTCAAAATAAGATGACATCAGTTCATGAATTTTTCTAAAGTCAATATCTCATCCTCCCTGAGGCATCCAGAAAAGTCTGCCCATAAACGTTTTTTCTTTTCCTAGAATCTAGATCAGTTTAGAAGAAACTGTCTGGCATTCATGCCACAGTTTCAAGAAATAGCCTGGTGTGGTGGAGAAAGCAATAGACGGAGGCCATGTGACCCAAGTTCTGATCTCAGCTTGCCCCTTCTGACCTTATGACCTTGGGCAAGTCTCCACCATTCTGACTGTCTCTTTACAAATTTAAAAAAATGACAGGGTCGAACCATGTTCTAACAAAGATCCCTTCCAATTTTAACATAGTGTTTAATTTCATAGATGAGGTGATGGTGGATTTGGGGTGGGAGTACAGAAAATCCATGAATAGACAGGATGTGGTGGAGAACCCAAAAAACAGTTTCTCATAAGCCTTCTTACTCAGTATAAATCATTTGCTTAATGTCCCAATTTTTCAGTTGTTTAGTTAAACAAAATATTGAATGCCTCTATCCAAGAAGTGCCACTGTAAAGGTAAAATTTCTAAGCTGATTCTAAGCTGCAAAAGTCTGAGTTAAAGTGTAAAAGACTAGGGCATTGTAAAGCTTCTAGATTACAAGGCCTGGGCTAAAAGGTAAAAGTCTATTGTTACAATTCCTCTGCTATCCCCGGAACCTGTAATCTCTGTAAAGTTGTTAGGACAATGCGGGAACTGCCCAGTAAATATCTCCATTGATTCCCTGGTTGTTTAATACCTAAGGGCTCCAGGTAGCATGGCACGTAAGCATATAGGCCCCAGAACCAATCAGTTTAAATGTGTACCCCGTTTAGAAGTGACCAATCACCCCTGCCCAAACTGTTCCCGCCAATGAATGGACTAATCATGTATCAGAATTGTTGTTCAATTTTCCCGCGCCTCATGATGATTTGTTCTGATGCATGCAAAGCCCCCCGCCCTCTCCAAAAAGTGTACTTAAGCTCTGCTTGACCTCTGCTCTGGGCTCTGGGCTGCTCTCCCTTCTTGAGTGAGCACGGAGCCCCAGCGCGCTGGAACGGATCCCTAATAAATCCCCCTTGCCATTGCATGAAGCTAGTCTCGTGTGGTCTCTTTCTCCAACGCTTCGCCGGACCCTTACACCACCATTGACTGACTCACAATCCCAGTGGTTTCTCTAAACCAGCTTTTTAAGGTTAAACAGTAAAAGAGGATCATATTTTTCTCCATTCTCCAATTCTGTTTTATTGATTCTTATTGAAATAAGAGGGTGTGGGCTAAGAAAGAAAGTATGCTCTGGATTTGGCAGCAGCTGGGAGTGGGATATGCAGAATACACAGTGGACAGCAAGTCACAGAGTCCTCATGAACCTCCCACTACCAACTGCAAAACCAAGAGTAACAACAATAGCATCCATCCTTGGAGAGCAAAATAAAGGATCCACTCTGTCTCTCCCTTCCACTTCTATCCTCTGGCTTCATCTTTGCTGTGAAGGGTAGGAATCAGTTAACTGCTAGGTACATTCCTAACAGCTTTCTTGGGTAAAACCAAAGCTGGTACCTTGAGGAATTTTACTGAAGGAACATGCCAACTGGGAAGCAAAAATTGATTCAAGCTCTTCTCCCCTAAGGATTTGTGTCTGAGGGAAACAGAGGAATCTCAGGAGTAATTCTGATTCTTCCCTCATATGACAGAGAAATGACAAATTACCACACCCAGCAGGCTTTGCCTTCAATTCCTCTATGCTGAGAAAGTGGAGGATCACCAGGCCCCTTCCATTAAGTCTCAGCACAGATTTCACTCTTCAGGATAGTCCTCTCCAATGACCTCTGTGTAAGGTCAGGACTGGACTCCAGTGGCCCCAGTACGGGTAATTCACTTTGCTCATTTCTAATTCTGGGCATGGTTTTTACCATGTCTGGCTGTAACACTAGAAGTTCCATCCAAATGCCCCTGTCCTAAGGAGAAACAGATTTACATCAAACAGCCAAAAGCACTCCCTGTCACAAGCCCTGTTTCACCAAGCTTTAGAGCCCACGTTTTTCATGTAGATTATAAAATATGTGGGATACCAAAGAAAAAGTCAAAATAATTCAATTGCTGACTAACATGTAGAAATTGTGCTTCCTAGAACTTGGCCAGGGAAGCAGAATTACCCATTTGAAACAGCAAAAAGAGATATATCCATATCATATACACCAGGATCTACAAAGATAGGAGCTATCTCAGAAGCAGCATCTCCTAAAGGGGAATGAATGGTCACTAAAGTCCTCCAAATGATTCCCTTCCTACCTACCATTCATACCCAGATACCAGTTAAACTATTTATTTGGGAGTGACACTTCCCAGTCTGACCTGTGACTGGGAAATTGTAAAAATTGTGAAGAACAACACTGAAAAAGTTTAGTGGGCATGAGCTTCCCACAGTATCAGTCCTAGAACAGGACCTGCTGGGAAGGAGATCAGGCAGCTTGGCTTCTCTGTACACTATGGATCAGTAGAGGGCTTGAAGGTTTGATTGAGTCCCAAATTCACACAGAGAAATAGGACATAAAACACGTGCCAGGCCCCTTTGGGGCTCTCTTTCTCTACTTCCGCCCTTACCTTCCTTTCCTTAAAGTTTCTGGACTCCCCAGCAGAAACTTCATGCTGCTCCCATAATCCCTTAATCCCCAAATTTGCCAGTCCTTGGTTGACTTCAGATTTGTAATATTATTGCCTCTGTTTTTTGTACTCTCAAGCCTTGTGATATTAGTAACTCACTTGCTTATGAAAAAATAAAGGCTCAAAGAAAGGAAGAAACTAAAGCCATGTTTGAGCCTAGAAAATCCAGTGAAAGAGAGAGGCAGGGGTCTGGAGAGTGGGATGGCTGCCTCCCCAATTGCCAGACCTCCTCTGCTGCCCTGGCTCTGGCTGTACACAAACCAGACATGGCCTCAGAGTGGGTCCAGCCAAAGTTTATGGTCAAATCCGTTGATGGTGTCTGTCTGCCTGGCAGGCTGGCAAAATGACAGGACCCTGGAAATATTGGTTTGTTTTTATTTTCTGTACTATTTCCACCAGCTGCCATGAATACAGACTATACTGACAGGGCCAACCCAGGGCGAAATTGAGAAGTAGGTGACATATTTAATTAATCCCTCATTTTAACACCACGTTTTTTATTGCTCCTCTTCTCCCAGAACTTCCAGGGGCCTGAACTAGATCACATTCCAGCAGGTCCCTGGCTTACCTTTTGAGTTATCAATGTCTCCATAAGAAAACACATCTGGTACAAATAGTTGATAAAGACAGAAAACACATTTACTTTGAGTATTTACTATTCTAAAGAGACCTCTGGAGACTTTCAAGACCTCACGAAAATAATTTCTTATGGTGGAATTTTAGAGATGAGGAGTCACTGACTCAAAGACCTTGCTTTGAAATCCATCTACCCTTTTCAGTTGGACCCTGGCCATAGGTCTCCCTAAGAGTTTTACCTGTTCCTAGATTTTGATTGAAAGCTATCATCCAATGTGTTCTCAGAGTGTATCCCACACAGAACAATCTCAGATATGGTCATGATTTAGTAAAGTCTGTTCTAGAATTGTCTTAGCCACATTCCATTAAGCCCCCAAATGAGACCATGCCATGGCCATTTAAATGTCCCTCTACAGCCCCATGAGGAAAGACTCAAATGGCTCACTGTGCATCCACTGCAGACCTGTTGGCCACCAGGCCATTTGTTATTGGCCAGGGGAATAAGAATTCTCTCTAGCGGGGTCTCCCCTTTCCCTATTATTTTAGAGGCAAATCATTCTGGGAAAAGGAAGTTAGGCAAGAAAGTTAGAACAACTGAGCAGCTATAATTCTTTCCTTGCTAAAAAAAAAAACTGGGCAGAAACAAAAACAGATTCAATGCTAATTTGCTAAACTGCTTTGGGGAAGAAGATAATCAAATGAGTAGAAATGTAATACACATTTCATTGCTACAGTGACTTTCCCAGCAGCAAGAACATTTCCCACTACCCTGGAGCATTAAAAGGGACCCCCCCACTAAAAAATAAAAGATGGGGAGCCAAAGAATAAGCCACAACTTAACTTGCAGGCCCAAAGCAAAAGAAAGGATGGAGCCCTTCACTTCATGCGGCTGTCAAAGGGAGGAAATCTGAAGACATAAGGCTGAACAGATGAAGGAGAGGTCTGGGAAGATGCTGGGATCTGGTCCAGAGGAGGAAGGGAAAGAATTGTCATTTCAAATCTGATCCCAAATAACCAAAACACGATAGGAATTGGTAAAGCATCAGCAATGAGGGCTCCAGTGAATACTGAAGCATGAAGGTGGAGGGGCAGATAATAGAGATGGAATGATCCTATTACCAGGACAGGGCTTGAGACCTGATTCCAGCAGGATGGAGCACCAAGGCACTGAGCACACTCTAGCTCCCCACCTCTGGGTGGGGTTCCCAGGGACTATATCCAGGCCCCAGCTCTACTGAGAACTTCAAACATAACCAGGAAGAAATATTTTCACACCTGAGCCCTTACAGCTACTAAAAAGAAAACACACTACTTCCTCCCAGAAATTTTCTGTGCATTATTAAAGTCATGGAAGTAGAGGACAGTGGGAAAACTGTTTTTCTTTCTACCTCATCCCTCTACTCCCAGCCCAAATCCCACATCTGTAGGGAATTTTTCATGAACAGTGGAGTGTAACACATAAATCATCTGTATATGACCTATATAGCCTAAATCAGCAGACCCAACAGCTTTCGAAGGTGAAACTCATCTTTTGAGTCACAAGCATGGAGGTGCCATTGAAAGGCTATCAGAAGAAGCCAGGTGACTGGGGTAAGTCCACTGGAGAAGCACCTGCCAAATACCTAACTTCAAAAATTGTGAATATAAAATTGAGTTATTTCATGGGAGCTGACTGTTGATTTTTCTCCCTGGATTATTTATTTTTCCAGATCTGAGGCTACAAAAAGACTACAAAGGTGACTAAAGTAGTATGCACATACATAAATTAACAGATCTCTCTCTACCTGTGTACACATACATAAATTAACAGATCTCCCCAAAACCAAACATAATATTTTTATTTATTATTCCTTTATTTAAAAAATTACTTGATTCTCTTCTTTATGCAACTGTGGCAGGTATATTAATTATGTAGCTGTATGAGCATTTTTACAATAAATATACAAGACATAATTCCAATTGGAGTTACATATATAACTCCAGTTGCTGTCCAAAATATCAACCTAATAAATTTTATTAATGTAAAAGGTAAATTCTCAATTTAAAGATCGTTGCTTGAGTATAGAACCATATAAGAGTACAATAAGCTGTTCATTGTTTTTCCTTCATTCAAATGTTATGTGTTCATGAATAATTTCTGTAGAAAAACAGATTTATGCTGAAAATAAAGAAAAGGAGAGAAGAAAAAAAGAAGATAAAATTTGGGGATGATATTCCTATTTACAAAAATACTTTTTTTGCTTAAAAAAATTACACACTTTATTATAAAACTAAACATACTTTCAGCCATATGATCCATAAATTTCACTTCTTGGTATTTAAGCAAAGGAGTTAAAAACTTATATCCATGCAAAAACCTGCACATGGATGCTTATAGCAGCTTTATTCCTAATTGTCAAAACTTATAAGAAACTAAGAAGTCCTCCAGTAGATAAATGGAAAAATAAAATATTGTGTACACCCAGACAATGAAATATTATTCAGCAATAGAATGAAATAAGCTATCAAACTATAGGAAGACATGCAGGAAACTTAAGTGCATATTGCTAAGAAGCCAATCTGCAAAGGCCACATGCTCTGTGAATCCAACATCACAACATTCTGGAAAAGTCAAAATTACGGAAACAGTAAAAAGATCGGCAGTTGCCAAGAAATTGGGGTGGCAGTGAGGATAGTGGTCAAGGTGAATAGGCAGAGCACAGAGGATTTTCAGGGCAGTGAATATGCGCTGTATGCTTTTATGATGGCATACATATACCACTATACATGTGTCCATGCCCATATAATGTACAACACCAAGTGTCAACTCTAACGTAAACCATTGACTTAGGGTGACTTAGGTGTCCATGCAGGTCCATCAGTTGTAACAAGTTTGGATGGGAGACGTTGGCATTTGGATGGGAGACGTTGGCATTTGGATGGAGACGTTGGCAATGGGGGAGGTCTTTCAGAAGCAATAACAACAACTCTGTGAACTTGGAAGTGGACTTCCCCAGTCAAGCCTGCAGATAAGAATTTAATTCTGGCTGACACCTTATTGTAACCTCACAGAGGACCTAATCAAGACTTGCCGAGACCTCAGAAACAGTGAGATTATAAATGTGTTGGTTTAAGCTGGTAACTGTGGTAACACTGCTACTCAGCAATAGAAAGCTGACACACCCATAAACCAGGTATTCAAACTTGGGGTTTCCTCTTTCTGGGTTTCCTGCACTTATTATCTCAAAGCAGACTATTTTTTTTCTCTTCCTTAAAAAAAAAAGATTCTTTTTGTCTGGGTTAAGACCACATAGGAGCTGGGTAAAACCTCTTTTCCTAATGACCCCAAGCCCTTGGATTCTGCCTATGAAATTATCCTGGTATGGGTTATACATTTCCTAAACTTGCCTCAAAGTCCAAAGTATCTTTCCAATTCCATCCCTCGTAACCCTTCCACTGAATCCTTCCACCTTACCAGCTTCACACACTGCCTTTATCTGCCTTTCACCATTTCCTCAAAATAACATCTGTTACTTCAATGTATCCAAAATACAGGTGCTCTTAATTATTCTAGGGCCAGTTAAACTCTTGTTACACCAATCCTAATATAGTTGAGGTGGCAGTAGGATTTCTTGGATGGTAGTAGACATGAATATATTTCTAAGAGTTTGCCATTGTTTGAGAGGAAGCTTTCCCTACTAGGAACAAATGAAGAGGATTCTAGTCTTGGTTTTGCTAATCTCAACCAAGGCAAATTTGTGCACTGTAAGTTTCAGTTTCCTCAAAGGGAAATGATTCCTGGCATATTGTGGCAATTAAAAGTTTCTTAGATGATGAAGTCTATCTCTTTCTATACACAGTGGCAAACACACACACCATATAGAATAATTAGGGGTTTTTTGGTGGTGAGTACTGGGGAATGGACTCAGGGACACTCAACCACTGAGCTACATACATCTCTAGCCCTATTTTGTATTTTATTTAGAGACAGGGTTTCATGGAATTGCTTAGTGCCATGCCTTGCCGTTGCTGAGGCTGGCTTTGAACTTGCCATCCTCCTGCCTCAGCCTCCCGAGCCACTGGGATTGTAGGTGTGCACTACCACACCTGGAGAATAATTAGTTTCATGGTTTAATTTATATTAAACTTCTCAGAAAGTTACTTGAAATTAAATAAGGCTCTCTTTGACTTGAAGTAAAATATAGCAATGTTTATGAAACATGAAAACACATCTATCTATCTGTATTAGAGCTAAATTGTTATGAATATCAATTCTCAATTATCCACCATGATAAAAAGAATCAAAACATGAGTATATAGGTGGGGGTAGGCAAGAGATAGAAAGAAAGAACTCATGTTTCCACATGGATATTCATTTAAAAAGATTAATATCCTATTCAATTTTGGGCCTTAATTAGCTATAGTTGAAGGCAAACCTCAGTACTTGCTATACTTTTATGAGTATCCATTACTTGTTTTCCATCTCAATCAAAATGTGTACTTATACTAAATAAGCTAATATATTTATACTTTGTCTTGGACTTATAATAAGTTCAAAACATTAAAAGAAGAAAATATGCATTTCTAATTAGCTCAATCTATTTAGAAGTTATATTTTTAAATAATCTTAATATTAAGCCCAGGAACTTAAAGGAAATCCTATCTTGAGCAAAAGGCAGATGAAAGAGGATTTCCTTCTTGGCTATTTGACAAGACTGTCTGCCAGTTATCAACTTCTTGCTGCTCAGTTCCAAATCCACACCTCACTGCCCTACTCTGTAACACTAGAGACAGACCATGCTACCGTTTCTATTGACAGCCAGCATGGAGCTTACCTGGGAGCCAGCACTGGAGAGACATTGTTGATGCAAGAGTTCCTCTCTTCATACCTGTGAGGCTTTCCACCCCTCCCTTCCACAGCACCCAACCTGCAGTCCTGTAGGGGAGTAGCCAGTTGTGTTTACCACCTAATAAGGCACAGTATACCCTGCACATTCTACAAGTTCCACCAGCAGCCACTGTCTCCCTAACAAGTCTCAGTGGACCCCTGTGGGTACCTTCTCATCAAGTTTTATCAGTGCCCCATGTGCCTCCCAGAAAGTTTTAGCTACATCCTAATGGCAGTTTTCTTGCTCAGCAAGTTCCAATAGTTCCCCATAATGCAGCTTTGTAATGAGCTTTCAGCTGCAGCCCACTGGGTGGTTTCCTGACTGCCAGCTCCAACCTGCAGAAACCCAGCAGACTTCTCTACATCCACTGTGCCACACACCCTCTCCAACAAGAACTAAATCCCATCTTGGAATGGAGAGCCTCTTCCATGTTTGTTCTTTCCTTTGATACTCTTCTAATCTTCTAAAGTTAAGATTGTTTCCTTTTCCAACTATTCCTCTATTCTTTAGAGTTTTCTTTACCCCTTAGGAGTTAATCCCCTGTTGCTAGTTATTAACTACATTAAACCTTTCCTATTCTAATTATTGTGTCCTGAAATGGTGGCAGGAGACATTCACAGAGATGGGATTTGGGGATCAGTTTGGCTGCGGCTTTGGGCTTAAGTACAGTACTGAGGAGTTCCTTGTTGATGGGTCATGGGATGCTAATAATCTATGGCACACAGTGACATCACAATAGATCCAGCCACGATCTTTGGTTGATTGTAAAGAAAAGTCAACCAAAACAAATGCCTTGGAAGCCTAAGTGGCGTGGAGCTCAGCTGTAGGTGTCATGTGCACCACTGGCTGAACACGTCACCACAGCAAAAGAGAAGCAGCACACACACACACACAAAAAGAAGAAGCCAGGAAGAGAGCCCCTTCCTCTCATACTCAAAACATGCTTAAGAAATATGGCCCTGGTTGGCAAAGGATAAACACTAGCAAAACTCAGCTCTGGTATTGCAAGGCGGGCGATAGGGGTAGATTTGGAGCTGAGAGTCAATAGATTGATGAATAACTGGCACCCCTTCTAAAAGGAGGATGACTAAAAAATAAATAAGGAGGGGGAAAGCATGGAAACTGCCATTGGTGCTGCTCCCTCTTGATGCTAGAATGTTCTACAACTCCAGGTGTGTTGTTTTCAGTTAACCGCACAATAATACAATAACTTCTGCTTCCTACTCAAAGATCAGCAAAATTGAAAAATATGAAACTCTTATCAATACCCAAAACCAAACCTGAGAGCTAGAATCTATAAGAATGTCTTCTTCATTGCAAAATTTATTAGAGTAAAACTCAGAAACATCATTGGACACCAAAGTATACATTTGTTTTCTGAAGGGGAGAAACCAAGAATGGATTTCTCTAAAGGAAAGAAGGCGTACCTTTGCTTCTCTCTCCTACCCTCTCCTCCTTACTAAGAGAGGTAAACAAGTCATTCTTTCTTCATTCCCTGGCGGCTGTAAAGAACAGAACACCGAGAACTGCTTTTTATTGTCTGAGATCTGTTCTCTATCCATTATTCTCATCAGTGTCACCCTCCCTTTACTCGGTCTTGGTGAGGCAGGGAGAGGGAGAGTGGGGGTGTACAGCCACTGACAAAAGCCATTGCATCCTGGGAGATAAACATCCCAAAGGCAACAGTGTTACAGAGCCCTAAAGGACACTTAAGGCTCATGAGATAAATTTTCAGAATAAAGTTGTGGATTAGTTTTACACGCTACTACTATCTCTCTAAACAGTGCAGTGAAGCAATGTGCCCCGGGCTCATTGGCAGTGAAGATAAAGAAAGGTTGAAAATAAAAGAAAGGCAAATATTCATCAAACAAATACAAACAGAGGGAAAGCAGAGATGGACATTTTCATTCCAGACACAGTAGAATTCAAAGCCAAAAGCATTTAAGGAGGCAAAAGGTTTGGCAAGAAGTAGGATCCTAATAAAGACCAACCGTTGCAAAAAGTTTTACACCTAACTGTGTTACATCAAATTAGAAAAAACAAAAGCTGTTTGAAATGTGAGGAAAATTTAAAAGAAGCATGATGTTTGCACTTAGAGAAATCTGGGTAAACAGAAGGGAAAGTGTAAATGTTGTAAGGAGAAGAGTAATCACAGACACTTCAGCCACTGTCATCAGCCAGGACCTGGAAAGGGCTTTACCTCCAGCAACCCAGCACTGGGGACCCTGTGAACATGCCATAAGACAGGTCAGAGGAGTAACCATCAGTTTTTCCAAAGTATTCATGTGACTGGAAGAACAAAATCCCATTGTAGGAGACGCCTCATATCCATCAGCAATTTCCTATTGGTCAGTTCTTCTAGATTTGACCTTGTAAATTTCTAAAGTAGAAAATGAAGAGTCCTGATTATCTGCAAACCAATCCACTCCTGTAAGTAAATTAACACACAAGTGGCCTGGATTCTTTATCAGAAGCGCTCCAAATCCCAATACATTAACAAAAAAGATGGTTTCCACTTCTCAAAGAACTCATCCGAGATATTTAAAAGTCTGTCTGGTGCTAACACTATGCAGATTGTGCAGGATCTTTCCGCAAATAGGTACAGCTGGAAATGGTAGGTGAGTAAGAATGATTTGAGTTCTTCTTGAGCATAGGAGCCCAAATCAGAAACACCACGTTTGATTTTCGAAATTCTTGGGATTCATGGTCAGTGGAGTAGACCATAAACTGGACAACTATCCAACAAAGTGGGTAACAAGACCAAGACACATCAGAGCCAAAGGGGTTCTCCCTTCCTTCCCTCCTTCCCTTTCTCCTTTCGTCCTTTCCCCTTCATTCCTTCCAAATCTCCACATAACCTAATCTACTTCTATAGCCTTAATTCTTAATCGTATCCATCCCAGATTCTGTCTCACCCAAGATCACAGAGAGCAGTTGCTGGTGGATTTTCTGACATGGATGCCTGGTAGAGATGACAGATTCAAAATGATCCAACCCTAATGTCTTGGTCTGCTTCTCCTTGGACTTGGCTGCAACTCAGACTGCCCATCTAAATAAATGATCCCACTGTCCACCTAAAAATCAAAACAGCCAAAGGGGCAAGGAAATGAAGAAGGAGTGACTTATTTCCCTCTCTTCTTTCCGCATCTCTCTATTCCTTACTTGACTTTTCTTCTTTTCAGAACACAAGTATATGCTTTGGTTCCAACAATGTTTCTTAATTTAATACATTTTTGCAATCAGGAGGAAACCCTCAGAGATATTCTCATGGCCAGGTTGGATTTTGGTTTAGTGAAGAATTTTTCTGAATTGTTAGTATCTAAATGGGAAGGGAGAAATTACTTTGTCCAAGGCAAAGATATGACTGTCACTGAAGCGCCAGACCTATGTTTATTGGCGTGCCATTGAGATTCTGTAGGTCAGTCAGGTTGGTTAAAGATGCAATGTTAAAGGAGGGACAGAGCAACAGTCACTAATAATTAAATACAAAGTAAACAACACATCTTCTGTACCCAGGCATCTTCCCCACCCATGGAATTACTAATGAAATTCAGGTCACGGGGTAAAAAAGAGGTAGCTGTGTGCAAATTTTGAGAGTTTCATATTATGGCATACCTACATTTAAAACTAATTGATACAAGGCTACAAAAAGACTTCTGTTTTTCAAAAGTACATAAGGAGTCAAACTTTAAATGACAAAATATATGAGATTTATTAGGTTTCTTGTGTATAAAAATTCACTATATTGCACTCATCTGCTGGCTGAGAGGGAAAAGCCAATTTGCATGGCTCCTGTCTGTCATATGTGGTTTGGAAATACTTACGCATTCCAGATACTCTCAGTGTAAACTGGAGAATCATATTCTATTTCCACTGGTTTGCATGCATGCATACAAAACTTATTTTCCCACAGTGCCACATGAAAATAAGTGAAGAACTAACAGCAATGATCACAATTAATCAATGTCTTTGTTGACATTTCACAGCTGTGATGCTGAGGGGGATTCTTGTCCTTCATGTCTACAGCTGTGTCTTCTACTTTGCTTGCTCCATTCTGTTCCACAGAGCATTTAAAATCAGCAACTATCATGGAACACACAGTTTCTGGTACCTACTATGTGACAGGCCCTCTTCTAATCACCGAGAGATACTAAACAGAACTCTCACTATAGGGAGCTCATAGGCTAACGGGAAAGAACAAGAAGTAAATAATAGCGACCACCCAATGTGACAGCCGCTTTTGTAGAGTTGGAGTTATATATTATGTCCTATGGAAACAGGGAGTTGCCAAAACTTTCCAGAAGGTGAACCTGAGGAGCTGCAGTGAAGGAGGACTGGAAGGCATTCCAGAAAGTGGGAACATTGTGTGCGAAGCTCATCAAGAACACATACTTCAGGGACCTGAAAGACATTTTGCATGGCTCAAGGCCAGAGGTAAAGCCAGTAGAGAAAATAATTTGAAATCACATGAGAAAGAGGCAATAACTCTAATAAGCAATGCTATTTTAATAGTCGACATTTTTGTGTGAATGTTTAAAGGTGTTTTCTCACTAAGAAAACTTACAAGTTGCAGATGAACCAGATAATGTTACAATGCCCAGTATCCAGGCTCTGTCCCGTACTGTTTCTCTCCCAGTACTTAGAACAATACTTGGCACATAGTAAGTGTTCAACTAACACAAACTACTAATACTTCACATGATAGATAGCCTCTAAGGTGGTCCTCAGTGATTTGTGCATTGTGAAAACCCTTTCCCTTGAGTATGGGATAGACTCATTGACTCATTTGTAATGAATAGAATATGCCAGAAGTAATGAGCTGTCAATTCCATCTCATGTTATAAAAAGACTGTGGCTTCCCTTCTGGGCAGTCTATCATGCATTCACCCTCTGGGGCTTACTTTTTCTCTTGGATCATTTGCTTTCAAGTCTCAGACACTGGACAGCTTACGGAGAGGCCCACATGACAAGGAACTGAGCCACAGCTGAGTGATAATGCCAACTGCCAACACCTATGTGAGGGACCATGGGTGGGGATCTTCTGAGGCCTACCAAGAGCTCCACACGAGAGCTTGGGAGGGAATTCTCCAGTGCCCCAGGTAGCAGCAAGACTTGGCCAACAGCTTGACTGCAGCATCATCAGAGACCCCAAGTGAGGGGCACCCAGCTGAGCTGCATCTAGATTCCTCACCCCCAGAAACTGTGAGATAACATGTGTATGCTAGACCACTAAATTTTGATAGAACTTGCCTTGGCGCAATACATAACCAAGATACTCTTGTGCTACCTATTCCCCATTCTTCTCACAACCAGGTTCCTGGTGTTCCTCAAATGGGCACAGTGGTACTCGACTCAGTCATGGAGTACCACCTGAAACACCAGCATCTGTGATTAGGATCCCCATCACCTAGTGGAAAGTAGGCGATCTCATCTCCTTCTGAGGGGATGAACCCTGCTACCTTCAGTTCCCTTCTGATCACTGATGAGATGAGTCAACCCCAATCGCAGTGTAGACTGTTGTATGTATTCTCCCTACCCCTGATCTTGGGCAGGCCAGTGCTGTGAAGTAGTCTCCTACAAGCTACTACTAGAATTCAGTGACCCTTGTATGTGTAGAGGGTGACGATCACAGATGTCCACAGACAGACACATGAATATATTCTTTTTCCCCCCATAGGTAACACTAAATAATTGTGTGACATGTTTTAGCTAGTAGTTGCTAAACTGGCTGTCTACACTGCCCAGGTGGGAGCAGGTGGAACAATATACATTGCTTAGGGAACATTGAGTTTTTGGCAAAGAATTTTTGGCAGTTTATAACAATGTTGATTTGAAGTTAGTGGTTTTATATGTAAAAAAGATGTTAAGACCTTGTAAAGATGTTAAATATTTACACAAAAATTAAGCTCAGCTAAGAAAAGAACAGAAAAATTTAAAACCCATATGTACCTTCTACAAATTATTCTTTGCTAGTTCCTGGGGACTTTGTAGTAGTTTCTAAATCCATTTTAGGATATTAATATCAAGCAGCCACTGTGTACACAACACTGTGCCCCTAAAGGGTAACAGTACTTCATAGCCACAGGAAAAAGGGGACAAAGGAAGAAAGGGGACTTGGTACCTCTGTCCCTGATTCTGCCCCTCATGCTCTGCCATGCAGTTATCAGGAACTGAAGGACTGATGTGGGAGGATGTCCTTAGAGCCACTGCGGAGATGCCCACCAGTGGGGATGAGAAGTTCAGCAGCATGGACGTGGTACGGTGGGAGAGGACATTTGTGTGATGGCTCACATTGACAACCAGTGGGTTATGCTGGCACGACAGTTGATAGGTTCCTGAAGAGAAATAAGGAGATGAGAAATAATCCCTCCAGCCATTCAGCCAGCACCATCTTTCCACACCTATGTCCGTTCCATCCTCTCCATAGCTGTGTGAGGCAGGCACGCTCCTGAACAACCTTGGAGATAGACATCAAGCCAACTCCTGGATCAATGGATCATTCTCTAGTGGCTCTAAATGGACTATTCTCAGACTCACCAAGAAAGTGGTTGCTTCCACTGACATCAGTCAGGTAGAGGGTCACTGTTGGCCGCTGATGCTCCCCAGGGGCCAGGCCATCAGATGTCAAGAAAATGAAAATTGCTGCGGCAACTCCTGGTCTATTGAAACAGACCTGGGCATAAGCACATATATGGACGAGTCATTATTTCTGTGGCAATCAAGGCATGTGCTGTGTCATCTCTTTTCTTCTCAGATGGTTCACCATTTATAAAGTAAGAGATTTCTTCTCCTTTACAAATGGGAAAAATATGGAGTAGGCACAGAAGAGCATCCAAGGTCACACCCAAAGTCAAGATGAAATGGAAAGAAGATAATTTTCAGCTTCTAAGCATCCTATTTACCTTTTTCTGGAACTACCTTTTACCATAACTGTTTCTTTTTTACTTAGACCCATCATTCTTTAAATTTCCCAAAAAGATCACTCAAAGACAAGCTTGCTGGAGATAATAAACTCCACGGAGCCCTAAATTTCTCCTTTTCAGGAAAGTGAGAGAAGTGGACCAGGAGATCACTGAGCCAATATCCAAGTTAGCAAGCCAACTGGCTCTGAACTACCATGTGTGCTGCACGGCCACACCTTGCTATCCTTCCCCATCTCCCTCTCTATCCCTCCCTCCCACCACCAATGTTTCTCAGAACCTGTAAGTCACCATGTGAACTATGACACGGAAGGAGGCTTCTGCAGGCGATTGGTTCTGAGATTAAAGCCTGACAAACTCCTTATTTTTATGAAATTGTCCTGGTGTCCCATGCTCATCCACCCTGTCCCTGCCTGGAAAATAAACCCACGCTGAGACATAGAACTACTTTGTTATAATTTATGAGGACTATTCCTAGATGGTTAGGTCGATTAATACTATAACAGACTTTCAAAGTAAACTATGAAAATTTTGTCTCTGAGAATCTTTTAATAGAAAGGTAAACATCTTAGAGGTTCGAGGATGGAATAGAGCCTTTCCACAAGCCACTCCTAGGAGTTCAGTGCTCATTTTCCCCAATGGACTTTCTTGATGCAACAGTTCTACTTTTGTTTTCTATACCTGCGTGTTTCCCCTGATTTCTGTAGAGAATAGTGCCATTTTTCCCTGGTGTCACATGGATGTTATATTAATAGAATAAGGATTTTAATGAAATTCTGTATGCATCTGTTTGGCTTTTTATCAGGTACTCAGGAAATTTGTTTTCAGTGTGAAAACAGAACACTGCTTCTAATGGCAGGGACCTCCTCTAAAGTAGGGAGCAGAAGAGTAAAACACATTTTCCACTTTATTGAGAATTCCCTCTCGTCCACAGACTGGTGTCCCCTGAATCTTGGCAATGTGTTTTTAGTGTCCATTTGCACTGATGACTTAATCAGAGTGGTTTTATGATTTGCAGTGGTCAAGACAGCACAGTTCTCCCTTCTTCCTCTCCTCCTCAAGGGAAAGACCAGCCACACACGCTTTTTATACTCTTTTTATTTTCCCTCTTTGAAGTAATAAATATTCCTTCATAACTTCAGAAGCATCCAGACCCATAGGTTATAGGGTCCAATAGGAAGTCCTCTGTCCCTGTCTGAGTGAGGGCTAGACATGAAAGCACCCCAAGGAAACCAGGTGCCCAGGGCAATGCTCTCCACTCCAATAGCAAATGACATCAAAGCCTCCTGGGAACTCCCATAACCTCTTCCTTCTCATATACCACAAAAGAGACCTGAGCACTAGAAGAAAGTTCTGGGTCATTTCCTGAGCCAGGAACAGACTGAATCCAAACAAGCACCTGGTGGGTCTCCCTCAATAGGCCTCAGACCTAAAGAGGGGGTGGCCTCAACAGGAACAGGAGAGCTCAGTCTTCCCAGCCTCTGTTGGGCCCCAAGTAAATGCCACCCACTGAAACTACTTAGCAGAGGCAGGTCTCATGTTGTGAGCATTTCTGTCCTGAGAGCCTGTGCCCAAAGCTTCCAACCCCTGTTGCATCTCCTAGCAATGCCCCCTGTGTTCTAAGGCTTTTTGAATACCACACCCTTGAAACTCAGAGGCTGCTCCTGATGGCAATGTCTCTGTGCCATGGATTGTGGGAAGAGGCTTAAGTAGGAAAACCACAGGTGGGACTTCCAAAGCACATGCAAGCCAAGGCAAGTCAGGCTACACAAAGTGGAAGGACAAGAGCTTGATCAAGTTATGGGATGCTGAGTCTTGGATATTTCCTCCCTCAGTGACATAGGAAAGAAAACTGCAGTTCATTCTTACCCCAAGTATGCCCTGCAGCAGCAACTAGAAGCACAAGAAACTGAAAATTTTTTCACACAACAATTGGCATCTCCAAGCATAGATTAGCCTGAATCTGCACATACGTGCATCACCAGTCCAAGCAGAGGAAAGAGGAATGAAGCAAAGCTACCGACCAGAGGGAGTTGGCCAGGCAGAAGACCTGCATGTGGCTCTTGGATTAATCTCTACCACCTGGATAAATCTGAGTGATCCACCTCTCCTGTATGAGCCTGAGGTTTCTTTGTTTCCCCATAACTGAGAAAGAGACTACCTATTTGACACAGTTACTATGAAGACTAGATGAAACTGTGTGAGAGCAAGGGAGGCACGCCTATGGCATAGTAAGGTCTAGTGTTAGATGATTTTTATACAATGTTTTTCACCTAGTTTGCTTTGTAAAAAGAAAAAGTGAAAGGACAATATTTTAAAATTAAACATTTTCATGTTTTGAAATATAGAGAATTATACTTTTCTGAATGTATATGTTAAAAAGTTTTATTTCTGCTTTGTTCAGTTACCACTTGTGGAAATGTGGACTGTGGAAATGTGAAATGTGAACTTCAGGTTCTGGTTTCATAGAAACTGTCAATATTTGAAGTTCTTAGTATATTATGTATCTCTATTTTATAAATGGAATATATAAAATACATTTTATATATGATTCTGTTAATTAGAGAAATTTAGAAAATTTCTAGTTTGCTGTGCTTAGAGACATAGAAACTTCCAGAATTGATAGTGGAATTAGAAAATTAGAAGTATATTCTTTATTTAAAGATATTTAAAGAGTCAAGTCACAACTATTTGAATATGTTAGTAGCCTGGAGTATTTTCACTTTATGTGAAATAGTGAATTTTACATTCTTAGACATGAAAGACAAGTAGTAGCAGGAGTAGAACAATTGGCAACAGGAAGCACTACTATTCTACCTCCATATCACCTCTGCCACTGCAAGGGTGACATCCTCTGATCACATTCAATGTGTGATTCTGCATAGCTATCCCCTCCAGGACCAAGTTCACATGAAGTACAACAGGGACTGTTCAGACCAGGTATGTGAAAGATCCAGAATGCTAGAAAGTCAAAAGCATTGCTAGTTTTATCTTTCACCTTTCAATATTTGTTCTAACAAGGGGACTACACCATAGGTTACATAGGCAATATAAAATTGATTTGATCATGTCTCTTACAAGGAAGAAAATGCATAAATACATATCAGGTCTCTCAGAAAAGCAAACAGTTCTAAAGTATAAGAAATTGTTCCAAGATAGAGAGATTGTCAGTGAAATCAACTCAGTAAACCTATCACAATGTATTTTGAAACAAAGAGAAAACACAGAGCAGAAAGATGACAGTGATGGATGATAGATATAGATAGGTAGATATAGATGATATATATATAGGAAAAGATAGAGTTTCTAAGGAGATAGAGAAGTAGACTAGATAAAGAGAAAATTAGGTAGATCTAGATAGTTTATGTAGAAACAGAGATAAATTATAGAAATATAAGAGATGGGTGGATGGATAGATACATATTATAGAGAAAGAAAAAGATATTAGATATGATGAAGTTGGTGATGGACAGATCTACCACAGAGAGACAGAAAGACACTGATAGTGGGGAAAGCCAGCCCCACACACTAAGTTGCTTTTTCATTCAAAGACTGCACATTAACCACTCCATCTGACTGCTGGCCACTGGAGAAGGGTAAGGTTGAAAGAGTATCTCTCTAATGCTGAACGGTTTGGGCTTAAGAAATCCTTCTCTAGGCTGCCTGCTGGGCACGATACACTTGATATGCTCCCAAGTCAAGCATGTCAACTTCCAGGTCACCCTTTGTGGTGGTCACTGGATAGCAGACCCTAAAAGCATACCACAAACTTGAAAAGAATTTTCACTGAGGTTTTAAAATGCTTTTGGTTAGTGACTGGGTTGCTGTTTTCCTGTGCTTTTCCATTTTTACTCTTCTGTGGCACTTCCTGATTCCAGAGGGAAAGCAAGGCCCTGGGCCAGCAGAGAACAGGCGGCCTGACTTCCCTTTGCAGACCGTGCTTTGCCTGAGCCCCCACTGGCTCCTGGGGCTCATGAGGGTTTATTCTGAGTTGAGCGTTTTTATCCTCAGGATAAAAAGGTTGTATTATAGAAGTGGAAACAAAGATTCTCAAAAAGAAGTGTTTTTGTTTGTTTGTTTGTTTGTTTGTTTGTTTGTTTTGCCAGGGCAAATGCTAGAGGGGAAGGAAGAAACTTGGTTTTCCCATTTTAAGGTTTGCATTCTTCTGACTGCACCACTGTTCTTAATTTGAGGTGAGCAGGACAGCATAGATTCCTTAGAAAATGTGTTGACCTTTGAGACCTCTCTCTTTCCCCCAAAATGAACTCATGTAGACACTTAACTAACAGCTTTATACAGTTTTAGGGAGCTGGGAGATAACTTTAAAAGCCATTTGTGGTTCAATTAGGGTCTCCAGAAATCAGATTAAGAATACCTGTACTATTGGTTAAAACATTAAATGCTTTTTTGATAGGTGGAAGGATATAAAATATTGCCAAATTCATGTCTCAATCTAATAATATATATTTGGGGGGTACTGGGAATTGAACTCAGGGGGCACTCAACCACTGAGCCACATCCCCAACCCTATTTTGTATTTTATTTAGAGACAGGGTCTCACTGAGTTGCTTAGCACCTTTCTATTGCTGAGGCTGGGCTTTGAACTCATGATTCTCCTGTCTCAGCCTCTTGAGCCACTGGAATCACTGTGCCCAGCATGACCTAATAATATTGTCAACTGGGTGGAATTCAGAAATTTTGACAAGGTGAAGACTGATTCCCAGAGTTTCAAAGGCTCTCCCCTAAAGTCCAAATCTAATTGAGGGAAAAAGGCTGAGAGGCAACCAACTTCTTGTCTTCATGTCATCTTGGCTGTATTTATATGGAGGATGTGTCAAATGGCATGGGGAGTTTTGACTACTTCCTCCCCATGTCTAAGCCCTGCCTCTCTGAGTTAATCAAAGCCCAGATGATCTCCTGCGTTTTTCTTTCATGGTTCAGATAAGGCTGTAAATATCATGAGCAGCAAAATAGCACCGACTTGTTATTTTGTGGAACGAAGAGGTTCCCATTGTTAAGGCCTGTACTCGCTGTCCAGGGGTACACATTAAAAATGTGTTTTTTGCCAGTTAAGAGGCTTGGATCAAATCTGATGATTGCCTCAATTCCTTCTAAGAGCAAACCATCATTTTAGACACCAAGACTAAATCTACAGAGACTCTGTTAGAAGTTTCTGGGACTCAGAAGAGGGTCAGAAGGGGAGAGGACCAAGTGGATGCTCTGATGTGATACACCCCACCCCTTCTTTCGTGCCACTCAGGTCACAGCAAAGTCTCTTTCTGGAAAATGACCTCCATATGCAAGGTCATTGCATTTTCCTGGAGTGGGTGTTGGGGGGGGCAGTCAAGTCTAATGAAAGAAGATGTCTTTTGGTAGTAGTGGCGACGGTCGACAGGGTAAGACAACTTGAAAGGCTACCTCAGCACCCACAGATGTTGATCTCAGGGGAATTCTGCATGCAAATCTTCATTCAGATCCTGAATTGTGGGGAAACCACATTTAAGAACAAGCCTGAAATTGAGAAAAAATAATGCTATGGAAAACAACTGAAGAAGGTCTTCTTGGAACAAGAATGTATAAGTGAGGGAGGAATGAGAGCATTGCTGGGTGAAGCAAGTGTCCTTCCTGAATAGCTGTGAAACTGCCATGTTTGGGATTGGCAAAAGTTTCCATGTAAAATCAATGAAGAATGAGATTAGTAGCAATCAAATAGGAAAGGGGAAACCAGAGCTTTACCCTTGGGGAATAAACTATTCAGCCATGGTGACATTGACTTTTGGAGTGTACTAGGCTAGGTTTTGATATATGTGAAAATCACATACATGTAGTCATCTCTTTGCTTTTTTGAGATTCCCAGGGAAGGCAGGTATCCAAAAATGTCAATGTTCAGAACAACAGAATATTTTTCTTTGAAAAATCTTCAAAGAACGAGAACTTTTTTAGAAATTTCAATCATGCATATAGAAAAAAATTCTAATATACCTAAGAAAATTTTCTGCCATTTTAAACAGAGAATTCTGTACTCAACTTAATTTTCTCTTGATGAATTAGAGGGAATTTGGGAGCATTTGAAAATCAATTATTTCACTGAATGCTAAGAAAACCATCCCTAGAAGTAGTGCATCGCACAGTGAACATACACACACCTCACTGAGGATCTTGTTAGCATGCAGATCCTGCGTGAGTAGAGCTGAGACCTTATACTTCCAACAAGCTTTCTGGGAATGACATTGTGAAGTAACAGGCTTTAAATCGCTTGATAGCATCACCCTTGCCCTTAGCAGTTAGTAGTTGATGACTGTTATTTATCATATTCATTTATTAGTTTCTCTTAAAAATTCACTATCAAGGGTAAGTTTAAATGCAGATCTGGAAGGAATCATCCAGTCTAAACACCACATTTGAAAGAAACTTAAAGAAAACTCAAACCCAGAGAAATTACCTGAATTATATAAGGTTACTTGACCAGTTCATGGTAAAAAGCAGAGTTTGCAGTATTGTTTTTAAAGTGCACATTTTCTTCCAGTTTTGAAACCACTTACTAGTTTGTTGTTCCCTTTCTATAGGAGACTGAAAGTTCAGATAAATAATATTGTTAGATAAGTTTCTCTAAAAGAGGGTATTTTCACCTATCTTAAAAAAAAAAATCCAAAGTAATGATTGGACACCTAACTGCCTTCCACATGTGACTGTTTCTCTTTTGCTAAACAATAAAATCTGGATAATTCCTGAGACATTTGTGGTCATTGCTGAATAAGTGATTAGCATCTGACTGACTAAAGAAAAATTAGAAGAGTTCTAGGCTTAGTAAAAACAAACAAATCAAAAAACAGAATGTTTACTTCAATTCGAATATCTGATAAACAATGGATTTTTAATATTACTTTGCACAAATATTACATGAAGATATGCTACTTACGTAGTAAATAATATAGTATTGATCAATATTTATACTAAAATATCATGCACTGTTTATTTGAAATTGAAGTGTAACTAGATATCCTCCTCTTTAATCCAGTGTTAGAACTCACTTATAAAAGTTTGATTGTGGTAATCATTTCACAGTGTATACTCGTATATACATATCAAGTACACACTGTAAATACATGCATTTTTTTTTGGCAGGGGGTACCAGGGATTGAACTTGGGGCACTCAACCACTGAGCCACATCCCTGGCCCTAGTTTGTATTTTATTTAGAGACAGGGTCTTACTGAGTTGCTTAGTGCCTAGCCGTTGCTGAGGCTGGCTTTGTGATCCTTCAGTCAATCCCAGAGCCACTGGGATTACAGGCATGTGCCATCGCACCCAGGTAAACACATGGAATTTTAATTTGTCAGTAATTAAAAACAAAAAAGGTGTCAAACTAGAAAAAAATGAAAAAATAAAGACAGGGAAGGAGCAAGGAACAGAGAATGGAGGAAAGAACTTTGTAGATGATTTTGTTTATAATTATATACAGAGAAAATTAGTAAAAGTGGCAGATGCTTTTTCATGATCTGATGCAGAATGCACATTTTATTGTGGATAGTCCTTAACTTCTGAATGAATAAAGATTCAGCATTGAAGTGCTTCCTAATAAAATAAAGGACCAAAGGGAGGAGGAAAAAAACACCCTCTAATAATGTCACAACTGGCACAGTTGTTATGCTCTGAAAAATCCATGCTGGAAACAAACAAACAAATAAAATTAAACTCCAACAGGTTTTAAAAAGAAATGATGAGTTTTTACAACATACTTATAACCAAATGATGCTGAAAGCTCTATATGTCAAAATTATGGGCACAATTAATGTATAATTTAGAAAAAAACATTATCAAACACCAAGATCTATATGATTTCAATCACTATGAATTTATTGAGACTTGTTTTATGATCCAGCATATGTCCAGTGTTGGGAAATGTAATATTCACCTGCCACAGTTGTTCAGTAGAGTATTTCTGTAATGTAAATGAGGCCAAAACATTGTATGGTGATATTGAAACCTGACACATCTCTCATGATTTTCTTTTGTGTTCTTGTCTTATCATTTACTAGAAAATGGATGATAAATTCCAGTTCTGATTATGAATTTGGCTGTTTTTCCATCAGTTCTCTCAATTTTAAATTCATCTATTTTGAAGTTCTGTTTTTAAGTGCTTCCTTTTATAACAAGATTATTATGTCCTGATAAATTGACTATGTATCCTTATTAAATTTCCCTCTTTATCTCTCTGGCTGCTCAGTTTTGAACTCTATTTTGTCAGATATTACTAAACCACGTGAACTATCTTGGGCTTAGAGTTTACATGGTACATCATTTTCTACCCTTTTACTTTCAATCAGCATGTCTTTAATATTTAAAGTGCACTTTTTGTAGACAACATTAATTGTTTTTATTTTATATAATCTGACAATCTCTGCCTGTTTTGTGGCATCCTCAGACAATTTACATTTAACAGAATTAATGATATGGTTGGGCTTAAGTCTGCCATCTAAGTACTCATGTTCTCTCGGATCCATCTGCTGTTTATTTTTGGCTCTTTTCCTGCCTTATTGTGGTTGAATCGAGTTATTTTATTATTCCATTTAATCCCCTCTTTGGATTTCTTGCCTACAGCTATTTGTTTTTATGTGTACTTTTTGTGATTATTCTAGAGATTATAATATATCTCCAACTTATTCTAATATACATTCAAATGACATTACTATCCTATGAATAATGTAAGGACCTTATGGCAAGCAGCATTTTCCCACTTACTCCTGCCTAGTCCTTTGTGGTCCTCTATATTTGTTCTAGGAGGGGTAGCTGAGCTTGCTCACCTTCTTTTTTCACCCATTCACGGCTCACAGTTCTTTTCCTTCCTTCCCCTAGATGTTGATTCCTAGGTTCCTCCTTTACAATTACCCTGCATGCTCAACTCAGCCTCAGAGCTCACTCTGAAGAAACCAACCTGACACAATCGAAGAGAACCATTCATTCTCCCTATCCTTGAAAGTGTCCCTTTGACTGTGTTTTTTTATTCAACCTATATTCCATATTTTTTAGAAATTTGCAAAAAAAAAAAAAGTTCTGTGTCAGTTTTTTGCTGCTGTGACCAAATTATTTGACAAGAACATCTTAAAAGAGGAATGATTTATTTTGATTCATGGTTTTAGGGTCTCAGTTCATCGATGGACAGCTCCACTGCAGAAACATCATGGCATAAGGATATGGCAGAGGAAAGCTGCTCAACTCACAGTAGCCAGGAAGAAAAAAGAAAAGAGAGGGAGGGAGGGAGAGAGGGAGAGGGAGAGGGGCAGAGACAGATATAGCCCCCAAGAAAACACCTCCAGTGAGCTACTTCCTCCAGCCATGCCCCAACTTCCTACAGTTCCCAACAAAATAGTTCATTCAAATTATTAATCCATCAAATGAATTAATCCACCAATGAGGTTATAGCCCTACAATCCAATCATTGCCTAAACCCCCAATTTAGAATTTTGTAGCACTGGGGACAGTTTTAGTAAGCTTTTTTGTTTCTGTGACCAAAATACCTGACAAGAACAACTTAGAGCAAGAAAATTTTATTTGGGTCTCATAGTATCAGAGGTCTTAGTTCATAAATCTCTGACTCCATTACTTTGGCCCCAGGGTGAGGCAGAACATCACAGGGGAAGGGCCCAAGAGGAGAAAGCTGCTCAGCTCACAATGGGGTCAGGAAGCAGAGAGGGAGAGAGGATGCACACAGTCACAGGGAAGATGCACCTTCACAGGGCACACCCCAAGTGACCAACCTCCTCCAGCCACACCCCACCTGCCTACAGTTACCACCCAGTCAGTGCAATCAACCTAGGATGGACTGATTAGGTTTCAACTCTCACAATCCAATCATTTCACCTCTGAATACGCCTGCATCAACACAGGAGCCTTTGGGAGGACACCTCATATCCAAACTATAACAGGGCCCTTGCTTTTACGTGTGAGCCTTTGAGGGGACATTCCAGATCCAAAGGATAAAGGTGCTTTCCCCCATTCTGGACCTCAGCCACCTCTCCTTTTCAATCCAGCTCAGGCACAGTCCTACATCTTCACCTCTATTCTACATCTTGAGTAATATCAATATGCTCCCAATTGCCAAGGCTAAGACCTAATATCTCATTATCTATTCCTTAATTTACCCAACATTTTGAACATTACAAGTAGGTTTTCTGCTCAGTGCTGGGCATAGCTCCAGGACTACACATGATCTCTTCCTACAAGATCCATATAGTTCACAGGAGGGACAGACAGACAAGAGCAGTGAAGTATGCAGAAATGATGATACGTGTGCATTGAGTGGGGAGTGATTGACTATGCCAGCTGGGGTTCAGGAGGGAAGTTCAAGAAAGAATAGGCTTTATAAAGGAAACTGTCCTTCAGCTAAATCTTCAGAGGTAAGTGTGCATTTATTGGGGAAACCAAGTGGGAGAAACATTTACAGAAAAATTAAAAAAGGAATTTTCCACCCAGGAAGTTATGGAGATGTGAAAATTCTGGCATATTCCTACACTGTTCTGCCACTGTTCAAGCCCTGAAGAATGGAGCTGTCTATGGACTGAGACCTCTGAAACCATGAGCCCCTAAACAAACTTTTCCTCCTTAAAATTATTCTTGTTAGGTCTTTTGATCACAGCAGTGAAAAAGCTGACTGAAACAGAAATTGGTACCAAGAAGTGGGGTTGTTACTGTGTCTAACCTGATCATGTGGTTCAGATGCTTTAGGAACTTTTTGGAGTTTGTGGGAGGAATTTTGGAAAGTTCAGTGACTCAAGCTAGAAAAGCTTAGATTGTTGTAAATGGAGCTTAAAGGGTGACTCTGGTGGGAGCTCAGAAGACCAGAATGCTGATAGGACTGTGCACAGTAAAGAGTAGGGTCAGAAGGTTTCAGAGAAGAACTGTATTGGTAATTTGACTAGAGGCCATTTATGTTAAATTCTGACTGAGAAGTTGTCTGCCTTTTACCTGTGTCCACAGACTTTCTCTGAGGCTGAATTTAAAGACAATGGACTTCTTAATCTGGTGGAAGAAATTTCTAAGCAGCATAGTATTCAAGTGGTGGCATGGATATTGCTGGCAGCTTTTAGCCAAGTTTATTGTGATTACCAAGAGCGGAAAATAGATCTCACAGATTTGAAAAACGTGCAGTTTAGCCAGAAACTGTGAGTAAAACTGGGGCTAAGAAAGTGGTGGTGCCCAGGAAGTTTTTCTCAACATGCTCAGCCATCCAAGCACTCAGAGCCTGCTGTAGCCAAGGTCCCTAGAAGCTGTGCTACTGCTCAACATGGTGGCAGACCTTGGCTGCCCAAGACGCTGGTTCTGCTGGAATGCAGGGTGCTAGAGTTAGGGGGTCATGGAGGCCTCCACCAAGATTTCAAAGGAAAGCCTTGGAGACCAGGCAAAGTACAGCAGGGTCAGATCCCTGCAAGCTGCCCCCGAGAGCGCAATGTGAGGAGATGTGAGGAAGAAGCCAAAGCTGCAGTGGAGATCTCCCCCAAGATTAAGAAAGGCCAGTACTGTGGAATATCTGTTGAGAAAAGCTGCCGGAATCAGAGAAGGCCAACGGAAACTGGTGTGGACTGCAACAAGCAAAGCCATAGGGTGGAGCTGAATAAACCCCTGGGCTGCCTACGAGGGTGCAGGACTTGCCTGCCCAGCTGGATTGTTCTGGTCCAATCCCTTCTTTCTATGCCTCTATTTCTCTTTTTTGGGAATGGAAATATTTACTCTCTACTTTTATATATTGCATACATGTAACTTTTGATTTTAAGGGAGCTCATGATAAAAGTTTGCCTTGAGTTTCAGAGAAGACTTTGGATTTGAAATTTGGGCAATCTTGTAACTTTTGAGACTGAGGACTCTATTTTGTACTATGAGATGGGCATGAGCTTTTGGGGGCCAGGATAGAATGTTATGGTGTCCCTCAAAATACTCATGTTAGATAATTCAAGAAAGCTCAGAGGTTATGAGAACCTTTAACTTAATGCATTAATCCCTACCAAGGGTGGTAACTGTAGGCAGGTAGGGTGGGGCTGGGGAGGAGGTGGGTCCTTGGGGGCAAGCCTTTGGGGTATGCGTGTTATCCCTGAAAAGTAGGGCTCTCTCCCTCTGCTTCCTGATCGTCATATCCTGAGCCACTTTCCTCCACTACACTTTCCACCATGACAATCTGCCTCTCCTACAGCCCTAAAGAATGGAGCTAGCTGTTTGTCTACGGAGACCTCTGAAACCACAAGCCCCTCAAAAAACTTTTCTTGCTTGAAATTGTTCTTGTCAGGTCTTTTGGTCACAGCAGTGAAAAAACTGACTAAAAAAAAAACCCGAAAGCTATTTTATGACGACCGCAGTGTGGTGTGTGTGTGTGTGTGTGTGTGTGTGTGTGTGTGTGTGTGTGTTAAGATGTGATAAATAGAAAAACTCAGCCTAACATGAGCTTTATCTTACCTCCCTATTTCTGATTAGTTGCCATGTCTTTTGAGTCTGTTCTGTACTTTACTGTACCTGCAGCACAACCTATGACATTCTGTCTTCTACAATATTTGTGTACATATGTCTACTGCCATACATGCACCTTACAGATGAAGATGGTAATTCATTTATCTTTGAATCCCCCATATTACAGTATATTGTTTATATATGGCAGTGTTCATTACATTGAATTAAAAGTAGACATTGTCACAGTGTGGAAATAAGTATTCATAAATACCTTACAGCATTTATTGGAAACATGATATAGACCCAGGCTTAGCACACTACTGCCTGTGGGCTAGATCTAACCCATTCTGACCCCATTGCCTGTATAGCCTATGAGATAATATTTTTGTCATTGTTACATTTTCAAATGTTTGAAAAAAATAAGATGATTAATGTGAAAGTTATATAAAATTCAAACTTCAGTGTCCATAAATACAATTTTATTAGAACGTAGCCATATTAGTTCATTATTATCCAGGACTACCTTCATACTGACAACAGTGTCAAGTAGATGTGACACAGATTGTATGGCCCATGAACCCCAAAATTTTCTTAAGTTGGCTCTCCACAGAAAATATTTCCCAACCCCTGGTATAGAGAGGAAGAATCACGGGTTTTGGAATAAACTGAATTTGAATTTTAAGTTATCTAAAGTGTTAATCATCTCTAATTTTTAAGATAGCCATTTAGTAATGAAGAAAATTATATTTCTAAAAGATAATTTTTATGAGAATTAATAATAAAATATCTGGAACACAGTAAATTTCAATATAGGTATTTCTTCCTTCCTGCATAGTGTCAGGGATACTCATCTTTTAAGTCCAATAAATGACACATGAATTGCATTTTCTGCTTAAGATCATACTCAGTGTTTATCTAGTTGAACCCAAACAAAAAAAGAAAGAAATTACAGTTAACAGGCTTCAGACTTCATGTAGCAAGGGTTTCCAGGCAAACGTCCATAATGGGTAAATGATATGGAAGACCCTGGTGTTTAAAGCCCTGTGAGCATGTAGTGGTTTCTGTTAGGACTGCTAACCAGTCCAGCTTGAGTGAGACCTTTCTAAATTGAAGACATTTTAGAACAACCATGAAAATAAACATGAACATACGATCTTGTATATGTTGATGGGCTCCCTGTGAACCAAACAAGTAGCTCTTGCATGTCTGCTTCTCAAATTGTTTCATTTGTTGTCCATGTTACTTGCATTCAAAACACTTTCTGGAAGAAATAATGCTTCTGCCCCCCCCCCCCCCCCCCGTCCTTTGCTGTATCTAGAGTTTACAATAAACACTTAATAAATGCTACAAACTAAGTTCATAGAAACATGGTCCTACAAGGATTTAGAAGGAATTCACAAAGGGAGGAAGCCTTACCTTTAGAGTCTACATTTGTCTCTTTGTTTGAGTCACATTCCCTGTCTATCCTCAGTGCTTGGTTCTGAGGTGCTTGGTATAATGCAGGTGTTTAATGAATGCTGATGGTATGAGGCAAGAGAGTATAGAGGAATGAACACAGGACCAGTCAGAGGACTGAATTTGAGCTTTAGGTTTTCCATTTTGTACTTAAGTCATGTAGAAAAAGCACCTTTGAATCTTTGATTCTTACTTTCCTCATCTGTAAAATTGGAAAACATTTTCCTTGTCAAGCACATAGGGCTATTGTAGGGAGCAAATAAAATAGTCTATGAGAATGCACTTTGCAAAACATAAATGACTTCAAAATGTGTGTATTATTATAAATAATAAAAAGGAATCCAGGCTTCATGCTATATAAGAAAACTCATATTCTTGGCTTACTGGCTCAAGATTAGAGGAAAATAATGAAAACAGAAAATGTTACTTCAGTAAATATGGGCTACAATGATATAATTCTTATTGGGCAAGTAGCATTTTAGCAAATGAAAGATTTTGGAAAGATATTTTCAAAACTAATGTTTTACAGCACTGCTGTTTCTCACTTGTGCAATAAGTTTGTCTCTGGTCCACTGCATACAAATCATATTTGTGAATCAAATCAAGATTAAATTATACTAAAAGGAAGAACAAAGGATCAGAAATTCTTGTAGTCCTCAGAAAACTTTTCTAAAAAGAAAAAAAAATCCTAACAGCTTATTCTTTAAAACCACATTCCTAATTTTTATTTGGTATCAAATGGATTTGTGAAATTTATATTTTCTTAATAGATTTTATGTATTAGCATGACTTTCAATGATATTCAAGATTTTTTTCCCCTAATATAAAGACTTTTCCTGGATCAATTGTAAGAATAGAGTACAAACCTAAAATAGATGAGGTAGCAAATTGATGTGCATTAGTAGAATTCCAGTTGGAGATTTCTGCTTCCAGCTACGATAGAGTAGCTTATAATAGAACAAACACTCCTGACAAGAATAACCATAAAATATGAATTAAGTTAAAAAATGTTTGAAAGCATTTGAGAGCAACCAAGACCTAAGAGCCTAATACCGCCAAAGAAAAGAAATCACACTGAGGAGCTTAATGTCCTGTGCTACTTCAGCCTCAGAGGCACTTTTCATATCCCAGGCTAGCAGAATAGATTGTTAGAAGCCAAGCAAAAGTTGGCTGGAGAGAGGCCCAAGTGCCAAGAGGAACTTCTGGCAGATATGCACTGCTGGAGAAAGAGACTGCAACTCAGGGACTGTCCAGGTGGAGGGCCCAATGCCAGCTTCCAGTGGAGCCCCAAAGGGCTAGGCCACAGCAGAAGAGAAAGCTGTAACCTATTAGGTCTCATAAATAAAAAGCACAAGTTCAATATTCTTAATTACTTATTGGACTAAGGTGATCTTTTCTGAATCTTAAGACATGTCAAAAAAAAAATCATCTCAAAGGTATTATTAACCAGAATCTCTACAGTGTATTCTGTGCCCAAGGGCCAGGTAAAACATTATTCAGTACCATAGTAGAAAGACCAGATGAATGAAAATTAAGAGAGAAAGAGTCAACATAAGTGGAGCTCGGGTCACTAAGATATTGGTGCTTTCAGACACAGATTTAAAAATGATTATGATTTATTTTTTAATAGACTATGGAATGAAGAACTTCAAAAACAATAAAAATATATAAGAAAAATATGTAGGTATTACTAGATATTAAAAATATCTATTTCATATTTTAAAGAGAAAATTCACCAGGAAAATAAAGAAATTCTAAAATTATATACAGGCTGTTTCCAATTTACACAGTTCCCATATCCATAATAACATTAATAACAATTTTCTTAACTAAAACCAGTCTCTCAACAGCATGATTCAAACTTCAGTTAGCACATTATATGAACTGCAACTGAATGAAGTACGAACATCACTTCTAGCCTCTTAATCCAAATATTTCCATGCAAATAACAAATGGGCATCAGGACCCCTGACCAATCACATCACCTCTTTCAGAGTCTGTCACTGACTGGTCACTGGGTATTTGTTATTTAGGTCACACAGACACTAAATATGTCATTGTGCTGATTTCTTGCTCCCAGTGATACACCGCTAGATACTGTGAACATGGATAATCAAAAGAGAGAACTGGGGCTGGGGATGTGGCTCAAGCGGTAGCGCGCTCGCCTGGCATGCGTGCGGCCCGGGTTCGATCCTCAGCACCACATACCAACAAAGATGTTGTGTCCGCCGAGAACTAAAATAAATAAATAAATATTAAAAATTCTCTCTCTCTCTCTCTCTCTCTCTTTAAAAAAAAAAAAAAACAAAAGAGAGAACTGACCAATAAGGATGAAAGTGTAGCAAAGTTTGATAATGCTACAAGTGAAATGTGATCCATGGCGAACAGATCGTAGAAGGAATCACTGACTGAGAATGTTGACACTGGTGCCATTCAAGAGACTCTCAACACACAGCCTGAGAGACTCAGTGAGTGGAATTGTCATCACGAACCAGAAAAGCAGTTTTGACAAAAAGAATGAACACATCCCAGAGGAAACAATGTCAATTTGAAAAGTTCATGTTAAAGGAACTCTCACAGATGATGCATAACAGTGAAAGTGTGAAGAACAGCTGCGTAGCAAGGGATACAATGATTCACCAAGGCACAGGGACACTGCTGGCTTTGCAATGTTATGTTGCATGATAAGAAAAAAGGCAGGACGTGTTCCAGCTACTTATAGAACTTTTATTTTTTAAACAAGGAAATGCAACGCTTAAATTCTCCATGTTTCTAACGTTTTGACTGATGGTAAACTAAAGAAATAGTAGTTTCACTGTTTTCTCATTGCCTAACATATGTACAACTGAAAAGTAAGAGAGCATTTAATGTTGTGGAAAAAAACTTATAGGTCATGAAATGGTTGTGCTTCTCCCATGGACTACCATTTGATTTGCACAGTTTCAGCCTCATAGTCATTTGGAGGTCCCCCCACACCATCAGGTAAATTGAGGACTGCCTGCATAGTCACTAAGATAACCTCAAAGTGTATGAGTTAAAAAAGGACAAAACTAAAGAAGAAATAGACAAACCCAAGATTTTGGTGGAAGATTTTAACATGCATCTTTTAGGGACTGAGGGAAACAATGCAGAAAATATTGGGGAAATATATATAAAATGAAGATGATATAGGAAATTTTAAGAACATGATGGACCAACTTGACCTCCCAAATACACAGAATGCCATAGCGTCTGACAATTGCTATCTACATATTTCTTTATAGACAGCATTTGCCAGTATTGGCCATAACTCAAGTCTCAACAAATTTCAAAGGATTGAAACATATTAAAAAGACTGATTTATAGAATATCTGTAATTGAAACAAAAAGGTAACCAGGCATGGTGGTGTAGGACTATAATCCCAGCAGCTGGTGAGGTAGAGACAGAGAGGATCACAAGTTCAAGGCCAGCTTCAGCAACTTAGTGAGACCCTGTCTCAAAATGAAAAATGAGAAAGGCTGGGGATGTAGCTCAGTGACAAAGCACCCTGGCTTCAATCTCCAGTACCAAGACAAATCAAAAAAATGGTAACCAAAAAATGTTTTCAAGTTAAACAACCCACTTAAAAATAATTCAAGGGTCATAAAAGAAATCACAATCAGAATTTTAAAACATGCTTGAACTGAATGGTAATAGAAATAAGGTATGTGGAAACTTGTGGAATGAAGCTAAGTTGTGCTTCCAAAGAAATGTAGGTCTTAAAGGAATGACATATAAAGGGGAGGAGTAAAAATCAGTATTTTAAGCATAATCTCAAGGTAGTAGAAAAAGAAAGCAAGTTAAAAGTAAACATAAAAGGAAAACCAATAGAGCTGGGGATGGAGCTCAGAGGTAGAGCACTTGCGTATCCTGCACCAGACACTGAAAAAAATAAACAACAGCAACAACAAAGGGGAAGACAATAATAAAAAATAAGAGCATACATACCTTTGGTTGATTGCAAAGACACATTAATGAAAAACTTATTAAAATGATAAATGCTTAGCAAGACTGAACAAAAATACATACAAATTAACAATAGCATGCTTGAAAAAATATATCCCAGAGACATAGAAATAGTACAAAAAATAGAAAAATATCATAACAAACTTAGTAAGTTTGATATTTTAGGGGGAAAAATAGGCCAATGATTTGAAAAATTCAACTTGCAAAATTGGTCTAAGAAGATATAGAAAACCTAAAATTTCCTATGTTTGTTTAAAACATTTTTTAGGATATCAGAGATAATTTTATTTTATTTTTTAATTTTTAAAATTTTATTCTAATTTGTTACATATAACAGCAGAATGCAGTTCAATTCATATTACACAAGCAGAGTACAATTTTTCATTTTTCTGGTTGTATACACAGTAAAGTCACACCATTTGTATCTTCATACATGTACTTAGGGTAATGATGTCCATCTCATTCCACCATCTTTTCTACCCCCATGCTCCCTCCCTTCTCCTCCCTTCTCTTTGCCCTATCTAAAGTTTGTCTAGTAGATATTTTTGAGAGAATATTTTCACTTGATTTTAGCCAAAGGCCAAGAAGTGGTTAAAAAATATTTTCAGATGACTAGTTGTATTTAAATGTAGGATAAATATATCACAGAACAGTGTTTTCCAAATTGAAGGTGCATGTGGATCACCTGGGAATCTTCTTAAGATGCAGAATTTTATTCTGGGTTGGTTTAATTTATTATTATTTTTTTTCCTCAAAGAAAATTCCAAGCTCAGATAGCTTCAATGAGTAAGTACCTTAAAAATCAACAAAAACCTTACACAAAATATTCCAGAGGAGTGGAAAGAAAGACACTTATGTTAGGAGTCACACTCAGTCTTGAGCATAAAACCTGATAAAACAGTAGAATGAAGAAAATTAGGAGCCAAGCTCTCAGGGGAAAGAACAACAAAATGCCTTCAAACAGACTTCAGCACAATTTCAAAAGGGGAATACATCACCTCTAAATTGATTTTTGTTTGTTTTTTCCTAAGGCATCTAAGGTTGGTTTAATGTTTTAAAATTTATCAGTAGAAGCCAGGATATTAATAGAAAGAAGGAGAAATAAGATGATTATCTCAATAAATGCAGAAAAAGCATTTGATAAAATTTGACTCTTCCTCAGAAGACCATAAATGTTAATAAGAGAAACAACTTAAGGACTTAAACAACTTAAACAACTGAAGGACTATATTAGAAGACTCAGTGTTTTAGGATGAAATTTCTTTCCAAATGGATTTATAGCTCTAATGAAATCCCAGACAAAATTGCATTTATTTTTTTTCACATGTGCAAATTGATAAGCTTATCCCTACCTCACACACACACAGAAATCCCAGATGAATTGTAAACCTGAACATGAAAGGTAAAGCAATCACATTTCCAGAAGACAATATGGGAAAGCAGAACTTTTGTAATTTGTGACAGGCAAAGATTTACTACTACACTATACAAAATACTTCAACCCTACCACAAAAGAAAAGACTGTCTAAAGACGTCATTAAGAGTGAGGTACAGTTCTCAGGGAGTGCTTGAAGATACTAAAGAGCAAAGAGTTGCATAGGAGTTCATACGTAGAAAATGGCAAAATATCATATCAACTAAGAAGAAAATGACACACAACCCAATAAAAAATTGAGCACAAGACCTGACCATGCCTTTCAGAAAAGAAAAAGGAAAAAGATATACAGATGGCCAGTATAAATATAAAAGTTCCCAGTCTCATTAACCATGCAATACAAATGAAAACCATGGAGGAATACCTTGACATGCTCAACAAAACGGTTAAAATTAATACTTAAAATGCTAAGTATTGATGAAAAGGTGAAGTAATTAAAACATAAACTTCTGATAGGAGTACAAATTAGTACAACCACTGTGGGAAATTATTTGGGATTATCTACCAAAGCTGGCCTATCAGTGATCTATCATTTCTAAATATATTCATCAGTTTACATATGTTCACTAAAAGAAATGTACAGCAAAGTTTTATAGCAGAACAATTTTTAATAGTAAAAACTGAAAAACTAGGCATTATCCAAGTATTTAATATATGAAGATAACCAACAATATGGGCATTAGAATAATAAAATGTATCACAAGTTCATATATTGGAAGACTGCATTGCACTGAAAATGAACACTACCACCAGGGCAAGCAGTCAGAATTAAGTCGCATGAGAAAGACTCATACACAAGGGATATTGAGGTAAAGTTTTTCTAATAAAGTTTAAATAGGCAAAACTAATCTATGGTGATAGAAATAAAAGTAGTTGACACTCCTATTGCCTAACAATAGATAAGGCCACAAGAGAGCTGGGAATAGCTGATCCATGGGGTGGCTAGAGAGCATGTTCCACTCCTCCAAATTTACTGAGCTGTGTGTTTCTGATTTTTGCACTTTTCTGTGTGCATGCCACTTAAATACAGTGATCATGTGGACAGAAGTCCAAAATTCAAAAAGAGGTGAAAACAAATTCAAGATATAAACTCTTGGAGATAACAAAAGTAAATTTCCTGAAAAACAATTCAAATAGAAATTTTACATGCACACACATGCACTCAGGTGTGTAAGTGCATACACGTGCACTCCTATCTATCACTTTCACAGAAAGCACTAGGGCCACTTACTTTAAGCCAAACCTCATCTTCCTTCTCCAGGATACCTTCTGGCTGCTCACTCCCTTCATCCTGAGGTCTTTTTCCATTGGTAACACAGGGAAACCAGCCAGGAAGGGAATGTTGCTTGGGTAAATCTGGATGGTGTGATGTGCAAATCTGAAATGCAATTTCAATCAAAACTTAAGTGTGGAATGTAAAAGAGAAGGAAAGACAATAAAAGTCTTCAGTGCAAAACCAAGTTGTTACTCTCCTCCTGGGTTCCTAATAGTTCCATTATTGGAAGAAAAACTTTTCTCAATGTAGAATTTCTCAATGTTCTCTGTTAGCCTCAAGATATAACTTGCTCGGATAGAAAAACATAATGACAACTCTCAATGCACTAGGGATCTTGCCCAAATAATAGTCCTGGCAGATTTCAGGTAACTGTTCCAAAGATTAGCCATAGAAGTCTTTCAGGGATAACGGTTAGGTCTTCACCTTGTCTGAATAAAGCAGACAAGAAACAAAACTCCAGGACACTTCTTCTACTTCACTTAGGAAAGACAGCAGGTTAGACTGAAAGCCACTTGAGAGAGCTGTCATTAACTTAGAATCTCCCAATTCCCTAGCTTCCTCTCACTAGGCAGGAAATCTATGGAGAAAGATGGCAAATTAGGCAAAGAGAGGGTGGCAGAAAAGTCTAGTTGCCTGATCAGATCTATTTCCCTTTACCTTCTTATTAACCAACTCCAACTTTGTTCAAGTTTATTTAGTTCATAAATACTCAGGGTTCCTTACCACTAAGCTTGACAAAGTGGCCTAGATCTGACCAATAACATGGGTGAAGGCTTACGTGTTGAACTTCCAGAAAAGCTGCCATTTCCCCTGCAAATGGAAAGGTCTGCTGGCATGCGCCGATTTCCCTTTGGCCAGCAGCCTTCTTCTGCTTAAAATGCTGACTTCATGTAGAGGGGGAGCAGCAGGCATGATAAGAGCAGGAGGAAGAAAACTGCAAGCCAAGGATGAAAGATCTGGAATCTAGGAGGCAAGTGGGGCCTTGAACAGTCTCTGTGGAGATGTCTCCTTGTGTATAAAATGCAATTATTTCATTCTGGCCTGAAATGCTTGAAGGACTCTCTCAATTCTGTGAAAAGACTATATTGCTCATCATTAGGATGAACAGAAGAGTCTATTTGGCAGTGGAAGCATCTAGAATGACACCCAAGAGTCAAGAACCTTTAATCTTCTTTTAGTATTCAACTATAATTTATAAAGGTCATTATAACATCTTAGAGTCCACAGAGGATGTCCTATCTACTTAGGTGGATATTCAGCAACTATATACCTAAGGATTTGCTTTTAGGATTTCTCCAATAATAATGATTATCATTTAAATAACAGTGTACTTTGATAACTTTAATATGTACTTTAAATCTTATTGGATCCTTATATTAAATCTTTCAGTTAAATGCAACAGATACTAACATATTCATTGAGTCCTGAGAAGATAAATAACTTGCCATTACTTATCACCAATAGTGTAACCCAGATCCTCTGACTCCTTACTGTTGTTCTCTATTATTTTGAGATAAATTGTCTCAAACACAGAACCCAACTATAATTTCTGACATGTGTACTCATGAGTGAAATTGTGAGATGCATGTCTACCTTGGAATCAGAAGTCCCTAGATGAAGCCACGGAGGTTAAGTGGGGTGAATGCAAAGGGAGGGACTTCATGGCTAATCTGGAATCTTTTCACCTAACATGTTCTGAGATCAGTGAGGACAAAATTTGGTGTCAAAATCTAGAATATCCAGTCGTAGTGGCACTGGGAGGCTGACGCAGAAGGATCCCCCGTTCAAAGCCAGCCTCAGCAAAAGCGAGGAGCTAAGCCACTCAGTGAGGCCCCATCTCTAAATAAAATACAAAATAAGGCTGGGGATGGGGATATGGCTCAGTGGTCGAGTGCCCCTGAGTTCAATCCCCAGTACCAAAAAAAAAAAAAAAATCCAGAATTGAGTGCCTACTAAGTATGTGGAAGCCTCACTTCACAAAACAGTTCACCTGGCTTCATTTACCATGGAATGAGGCTCTCCTGTTACCAGGGAGACAGGACACTTCTTCTTGTCCTCACGAGAAGAGAAAGCCTGGGTGGCCCACTGGTCCAAGTATCCTTCAGGAGTATGGAGGCCGCAGTCCCTGATGCCGGTTTCCTTCTCAAAAGGCTCACAAATCCCATCTCCCTCATACGTGTAGCAAAGGCTTGGTTCCCCTGCCGAGAAATGTGTATGACACAGTGTTTTTATATTTTGTGGAGAAAAAGTCAACATGAGAGTGCTGCAGCATTTCTCCTGTGGCCCCCTGAGGTCTGGTGATTGCCAGGTAGCCTAGCGTCCACCCCAAACACACATACCACCTCTCCAAGGAAGAAGGCTCCTTTCTCATTCCTTTCATTAGAATCAACCTCATGATAAAGTCATAGAAAGGGTGGGGACTGGGAAGAGAGGACAGGCAGAACAAAAGCAGCTGTAGGTCGAGTGTGGGAAGAAATTTTAAGTTAAATACTTAGAGGAAGTTGGAGGTACAAAAGAAGGAAGAAAAAGAACAAGGAATTCAAAAAATGGAGTATTGTTATTATATGCTTAAATCCCCTTTATAGTCTTTGAAATATTAAAATATTTAAGAGGGTGGTCCATTGAATTATTTCTTTTAATCATTTTTTGGATAGTGCTTCTCTCATGTAATTGCTTTGAAACTAGATGCATGGGTTTGAAGCTTATAAGGTGTCCTGTGTTTTCTTTCTCTCATGTAGGACAATCATGTGAGGTGTGCAGTTTCTGCGTGTTTCTTTGGGGAGAAACCTGAGTCTCAGCACATCTACATGACTTGCTGAGGCACGCTTGCCTCCAGGGGCAGGTTCACTTCCTCCTGTGGCTCTGTACTGTCTCCTGCTGAGGCAGCAGACAAGTGAGAGGTGACTGTGGGGGGCTGGTGGCTGCAGAGCAAGCTTGCAGGCCCTGGGCAGGCGCTGCACTTGCAGGGTAACTCCCGCTAAGTGAAGAGTACTGACTCCACACAGACAGGCAGGCTTGCTTTCTCCACAGGTGGAAAGCTGAGAAGCAGTTACGAAGCCATAGATAAAGTTCTGTTGTTCTTGAGCCAAGATACTGGACAATTAATATTAAGTGCATGGTTCTTATTTCTCATACCTACCTAAATAGTAAGACATTAAAATAAGATCAAGATTGATACAAAATCAACACCAAGATGCATGTTCAGTAAGATCACTACTAAAGCTCACTGTTACTGTACCAGGCTTTCTGTCTGTATGTCCTCATGGCAAGCCCGCGGGGCTACTCCAGTGATTTGTCAGCAGCTCAGCTCCATGGTGACTCTATGTCTGTGCCCAGGCAGAACACTACACAGGATGCCATGCTGTTTGAGGCCCTCTGCTCCTGCATTCCATCCAACCTATGACCTACTCCAGCCTCTCCCCAAAGTGCCTTTGGAAGGACTTTCCCATATAATTCCCATCTTTCTCTCTTTATTTATAGTAATCACATGCACACACACACACACACACACACACACACACACAATGTTTTTCCATTTACAACCCAGTGACTGCTCTTTTCCTGTTGTCTATTATTTTTAAACATGGAATTAAAATTGTTGTCATGTTGTTTTTTCAAATCTATCTGAAAACAATAGACTACTTTTAAAACATATTTCCAATGGTTGCTTCAAATCTAATCTTTTTTTAATATTTATTTTTTAGTTTTAGGTGGACACAACATCTTTATTTTTTATTTTTATGTGGGGTTGAGGATCAAACCCAGTGCCCTGCGCATGACAGGCGAGCACGCTACCGCTTGAGCCACATCCCCAGCCCTCAAATCTAATCTTTTGAAAAACTAATGAGATAGAACTATATGCTTAACATAAAATGAGCTTATTATTCCCCGAAAAAGATGTTTAATGGTGGAACATACTGCTGTAAGTTTACCCAGTAAATAATTTAAAGATAGTCTTAAATATAGTATTTAAGTATAGTTAAAATAATTTAGATATAGTCTTACTGGAGTTAAAAGCTGAGGAAATATGAGTCAAACTTTATGGGATCCAATGCGATAGAAAAAGTAAAATCTACTCTTAGGTTAAATGAGACTTGAGCCGCACTGGGGGGGAGACAGTGTTTGGGGAATGTATGTTTATTTTCAATATGAGACCACTATGTGACTACCAAAAAGAAACGATGCAAAGAGAGGTGGCATTAACAAATACTTGTGCACAAGGGGGAGGAAATCAGCTCAGGGTATTCTGCACAGTCAAACCACATCTGGAGTATTGGATTCCTTTCTGGGCATTGACCACACAAAGCATGCCAGTTTGGGGTAGAGAGGGAAGGGTCTGGAAACCTAATCACATGAGGGGATGTTTGGGTTGGCAAGGAGAGTAATGAGGAGGCATTTGAAATATCTGAATGGTAGTCAAATAAAACAGGGAAAAAAATGTAACCTCTGTAGTCTCATAGCAAGGAAAATGCACTTGATTGAACACAGGAAAGCTGAGCTCCAGGGCTGGCTCTGCAGAGACCTTGTTGTATGCCCTAGGATGAGTCACCTAAATGTTCTGAGCCTCAGTTTACAGACTGGAAAAGGGAAAAATTTATAATAGTAAAGCTAAAGGCATTCTGCACTCTTGAATTATGTAAGTAAACGCTAGGGGTCTTTTCCTCAGGAATTGGTAGAAGGGGTTTCTATAAGAGCGTGAAGCTAGATAGTATCATTAACATATCAGTTCTCTTCAAGACTCTTGCATATGACAGGCACTGAATTTGTGTTACTACTGAATACATGTACATTGTGGGCATTTGTTTGTTGAACAAATGTTTGGATAGATAGATGGATGGATGGATGGTTACTAACATTCTACAATTTAGTTCTTGCTCAAGAGAGCAAGGGTATTTGTATGTTCTATATGTACCTGAAACCTTAATAAATTCTACATAATTGAAATCATAGGCTACTTCATCTTGAGATTTGGAGACAGTGAAGTGTTTTTAAACACACTACTGTTTAAAATAACTTTGCTGTATGGTTGTGCTTCACAGACTTGCTGTAATGCATGCCTCTGGGGATGGAAAATACTGCACTGAAGAAACCTTCAGCAATGGCTTGCATCAGAATTGGGAGAAGTGCTGTAGACTGGCTCCCGGGCCCAAGGGTCTAGAGTCAGAGTCATCTCGCCATGATCTATCACCAGAGATTCTCCTGGACTGAAATGATCTGGCCTTCTGTTGTCCTTCTGAGCTTATCCATTAAGTACAGACTCAGGGAGTCAGCCTGCACTCTCTTTGGCTTGGAATGTTTCCCTACCCCTATTTGTATGTAGAATCCATGTCATTGTGCTACTTATCTGACATTTTAGTGTTACATTTGAGGGCCAAAGAAAAATCCTTGGCAACATTAAGCCAGGAAACACTAAAACCTCATAGTTTTCTATAGTTTCAATCTAGAAATGTCCCCCCAAAGCTCATGTTTTGATAACATGGTCCCCAATAAAGAGATTTACTGAGGGAGGATTGACTCACATCAATGTTTTTCTACATGGCATCTAGAACACAATCTTGGAGGGCAGTACTTTTATATTTCTATTTTGAAGATAATCTATGCATATTGTGTATCATCTTGTTCAGTGCTACCCAATAGAAATATGATGAAAGTTACAGATATAATTTTCAATTTTCTAGTAGCCATGAAGAGTAAAAAGAAGCAGGTAAATTACTTTTAATAATATTATAGCCACCTCGACATATCTAAATGCTATCATTTTAATATGTAAGTAGTATAAAATTATTGAGTTTTTTTTTTTTAGGCAATGATGAGAGCTATAACCTCCTCAGTAGATTAACCCATTTTATTGATTAATAATTTGAATGGCCTACTGGGTGGTAGGCAGGTGAGGCACGGCTGGAGGAAGTAGGCTATGCCTTTGGGGGTTATGCCTTATGTAACTAGCTCCTCATGCAAATGTGTCCACCCCCACTTCATGTCTGCCTTGAGCTGAGCAGATTTCCTCTTCTTCCATGATGTTCAGCCTCACCTCAGGCCCTGAGCAGGAGTCGGATACTGTGAAGTGAGAACACTGAAACTGTGAGCCCCAAATAAACTTCTCCTCCTTTAAGTTGTCCTTATCAGGTACTCTGGTCACAGCAACAAAAAAAACTAATGTGGTTTAATTGAAATTCTAGAGCTGTATTCCCCTGGTTCAAATCCTGACTTGACCACTTCTAACAAATAAGCACATGCAAGTTATTTAAGCCATCTATGTCTCAATTCCCTCATAATCATGCTACATATTGAATGAGATAATGTATGTGGAATACTTAGTGCCTGGGATACAATGGAAATATCAAATGTCATTGCTATTATTGTTAACATTAAGCTATATGTTAGAAGATATTGGAGACTCACAAAAATAATTCCCAGGGATGCCTCTAAAAACAAGTTATAATTCTTGTCTGGAACCCCTGAACTCACCGATACAGTTGAAGCCTTTCTCTAGTTCACATGTCCTTGAACAGCCATCTCCATTCAGCAGGTCTCCATCGTCACACTCCTCTCCCAGGCTCCTAGGAATATATATAAACACACTCAAAGTGCTCTTTCCTGTTCAGTTACCATCATTTTAATTTCTTAAATCTCCCCATTACATAACAATAAGTCAAGCTGGGTACAGCAGGAGTTAAGAGAATTGTTTTACGGGGGAAAAAAATGCATTCAAAGTGATACAATTTCAGCAAAAATTGTTTATTGGTATGCTCAGTGGGTTGTGGAAATTCCTAGAAGTTAAGTAGCCCATGTCTCAGAAACATCTAGAAAATCCCCAGGAGAGTTCTTATTGTGTTTCTGGTAGAGGATCTTGAACTTAGAAAAGGCTTACTAACCCCAGGATGAATAGTCTTAGAAATTGTTCATTTGTAACCTACAACTTGGCTAAACTTATTAGTTCCAACAGTCTAAAAACAGTAGCATTGCTAGACAAAGCAATGACATTTACAATAGCTACCAAAAGATAAAATACCTAGGAATAAATTTAATCAAAAAGGTGGAAGTTCTCTAAAATGAAAATTAGAGAATATTGGTGAAAGAAATTGAAAACACACATACACACACACAGAGACACACACACACACACACACACACACACACACACACACACACAAAATAGCCAAAGAAATCTCAAGCAAAAAGAACAAAGAAGGAGGCATAATACTTCAAAATATACTACACAAAACAGTATGGTACTGGCATAAACCTGACCCACAGACCAATGGAACAGCATAGAGGGCCTAGAAGTCAACCCATACAACACAGCCAACTGATTTTCAAGAAAGGTGCTGACACATACTGGAGAAAGGGCTTTTCAATAAATGGTGCTGGGAAACTGGATGCCCCAGGCAGAAGGAAACTTGACCCTTCTCCCTCATCAGTCATAAAAATCAACTCCAAATCGATTAAGACAAGTGTAAGACATAAAATTACAAGAAGAAGACATAGGGGAAATGCTTCAGGACATTGGAATGGGTGAGGATATTTTGGATAAGACCCCAAAAGCACAGGAAACAAAAGCAAAAATAGACAAATGGGATTACATAAAAGAAAACTGATGTAGAGTAAATGAATCAGAACAGAGTGAAGAGATAACCTCCAGAATGGGAGAGAATATCTGTGAACTATGCTTCTGACCAGGAGTTAATATCCAAAACGAATAAGTTGATTAAAATGGCAATAGACTTAAATAGACATTTCTAAGAGGAAGACATACCAATGGCCAACTTGTATGGAAAAATGTTCAACATCACTTATCACCAGGAAAATATGAAAACCACAATGTCCTCACTCCAGTAAGATTGAGTATTTTTTTTTTAAGACAAAAGATAAACTTCTGGTAAAGATATGGAAAAAGGGAACCCTTGCACAACGTTGGTAGAAATATAAATTAGCACACCTCTTAAGGAAAAAAGTACAAAGGTCTCTCAACATATTAAAAATAAAACTATCATATGATCCAGCAAGCCCACTACTGGGTATGTATCCAAAGAAAATGAAATCAGTATGCCAAAGAGACATCTGCACCACTGTGCTCACTACAGCACTATTCAGAACAGCTAAGAACAGAAAACAACCAAAGTATCCACTAACTGATGAAAGAATAAGGAAATATGGTACATATACACAAGGGAATATTATTCAGCCATAAAGAAGAACAGGACCCTGTCATTTGCAGTAACATGGATAGAACTAGAGATCAATAAATAAAATAAGCCAGTCACAGAAGGATTAATGCTGCATGATCTCATTCATATGTGGAGTCTAAAATAGTTAAATATTTGATCTCATGGAAGTTGAGAATAGAATGGTGGTTAGCAGAGGCTAAGCAATGGAGGGATGAGGGAGGGATAGGAGAGGTCAATCAGTGTGCACTAGTTACAGTAAGAAGTTCTGGTGTCTGTTGACAGTGAAGTAACTATCAATAATAATCATGCACTCTATATTCAAAAAGCAAGAAGAAAGGATTTTGAATGTTTTCACCATAAGGAAATGGTAAAAGTATGCTTAACCTGACTTAAACACTACACAGTGTGTACATGTATCAAAACATTACATGGTACCCCGTTAGTATGTACATTTCATTCTTTATGTATCAGTTAAAAATAAATTTAACTTAAAAAATCATTTGACCATTAAGAAAAGGGGAGGGGTTCAAAAAATCCCATGTGGATTTTTTCTATTCATTTTTATCTGACATTTCTTTATATTTTAATCTCATTGTTTTTCTCTATCTAGATGTAGTTGCAAAAGTCGCAGTTTTGCAGAACTCAAATCTCAGGTCTGTTTACGACCCAGAGACTTAGGTGGTGGCCCCATTGCAGCTATATCTCAGTCCAGGACATCTGTTAAAGATTCAAATTCTGTTCTAACTCCCTACTACCACCTGGTGGAAACTACCATATATTTCAAGGCTGAGGGAAGAACAACGTCATTTTGGACCTCCCCGCTAATACAACTCATATAACTACACCGGGATTGAGATGGGTACAATAGTTTAGAGTGTAGGAAACATGAAGCATGTCTGATGACAAGACATGTGTGGTTTGAGTGCTTATGAAAGAACTAAAATTTGACTGTTCTAAATGTTGCCATTTTTCTCCTTGATTTCATCATGTCCAAAAGTGAATACGTATTTTAACCCATCAAAATAAATTTTGTAATATGTAAAGACTTTCAGACACAAGACATCATTAATAGCTCCAACCATTATTTAAAATGTATCTCATGGGATGGATTAACAATTAAATAATTACCTATGAGAATGCTTTAAAATGAAATTGAAGTGTACAATGGGTGCAATAGTGTAATAACCATGTTTTAAATGGTAAACTTTTAAGGGAAGAAAGGATAAAAATAAAAAAAATAATTTAAGAAAACACTCTTTTTCTACATAAGGCAATGGAGGCTACACTAGGGACCTTATCGGATGAGTGATCCCCGAGAAGTCTCCGAAATCTTTGCACCTTAGTCGGCTCATCTATAGAGAGAGGATTGACCCACATCAATGTTTCTCTACATGGCATCTAGAACACAATCTTGAAGGGCAGTACTTTTATATTTCTGTTTTGAAGATAATCTATGCATATTGTGTATCATCTTGTTCAGTGCTGCCCAATAGAAATATAATGAAAGTCACAGATGATTTTTAATTGTCTAGTAGCTATGAAGAGTAAAAAGAAGCAGGTAAATTACTTTTAGTAATATTACAGCCACCTCAACATATCTAAATGTTATCATTTCAATATGTAATCAGTATAAAATTATTGAGGTATGTTACATTCTTTTTTCAATTTAAATACTTGACCTTTATGTAGAACTCAAAATATGTAGTTGAAAGAGTAGATTCACCCACCCAAGTTATTCCAAGTCTTTAAATTAAAGGTTTTCTAATAACTGAATTGAGTTCCAGTTTTTAAACTACATTACTTAAAGTTAGATAAAATCGAATATTCAGTTTCTTAGTTGTATTTGCCACATTTCACAGCCTCAGGAGCCACATATGGCTGGCAGCTCCTGTGCTGGAAACACACACCAAGGGATCATCTTCTGAGGGGCTGCTCTAAATTCCAAGGGGCTTGCTGTGCCTGTTTTGACAGTCTTGTTGACAAGTGGTACCAGGTGGGTGGGATGGTTTGTCTGGCTTCTGTCTGATTTACATGTAATGGGTGTTTTCAGCTGAGGCAGAGCTAGGATTCAGTGATCATCTTCTTGCTGGGTGTCACAGCAGTCCTTCCTCCGCACAGAGAGAGGGTACATGCATAGGATGAAAAGTATATTTTGACAAAGAACTTATACAACCCAGTAGTCAAAAAGTGCTGCCTCAGTTGAAGCTACTTCAAGACACAGGAGCAAATGTGAATACATAAAGTTAAGAAGAAGGTCCTGCACACTGTTCTGCCCCACAACACCTAGCAAATGTGACACCTTGGGGCCTCAAGGTGGCTACATAAGAGATTGGCCTTCACAAGCCTATTACTTAAGGCAGAGTGTTTTGTTCAAGGAGGGCTCTGCCAATGCAGCAGTCAGAACACAGCCACCCAGACACCTTGACTTATGGGCTGCAGGCCTGAAATGAGACAGCCAGAAATGGAAACCAATAGCAACAGTTGGTCTCATTCTGTGTGCATAGGAAGCCTCCCCAGGGAGAAACTGGATTTGAGCAGGGGAGATGCGATAGCAGGCTGAGGTGGGAGAGGCAGTGCACTAGCAAGGTTTGTGTAATAAAGTGACCTCATTTGCTTCCATGTCTGAAAGAGGTCTGGGAATGTTTAGTGTTTATACTTGTATGCAAAGGAGTAAACTTACATACAGCTTAAGGATCTTAGAAGACTGAGAAGATAAACAATGTTCAGTGATTGCTAAATGATGGGATGGGATCTCAGAATTGATTCCCATTAGGGCCATTCACCTGGTTTGGGAAATTAAAAATAGGCTACCTTAATAGAATGCAGACTCTAAGACAAATCATAGTAACTGCCCTTCCAGCCTCCTCCTCCCAGAAGATTTAACATAACTAACAAATCAGGCTACATGTGCATTAAAGATACTTTGATGTAGAGTTGACAAACTGCCCTGGTTTTCCTGGGACTGAAGATTTTTCAGTGCTAAAATTGGAAAACAGAATGAATTAGTTCCCTATGTTGATATTGAAGGACAACAAGAAAGGAACATGGTATGTCAAGAAACCAAAGAGGTGTATTCCATCTTTATGTTGGTGATGTTTACAGAAAGGCTGGAAATTACATTTTAATTAGTTCTTTCAGCAGTCCAATGAGCAACTCACTTTGCTCAAAGCCATTTGGTAAAATCAAAATCATACAACTTATTAGTATAGGGTTATTAGTAAGGGTGGGCCATTGGTCCAAAATATATCCCCTTTCATCATCATTTGACATGGAGCTTTCTGCATAAATTCCTACCCTGAATAAGTGCCACAGTTATTCACTGAGGCTTTAAGGGGAGCCCTAGAGAATCAACTCCAATATCCCAATGCTCTGGGATGAGCTCTAAATAAAAGTGAAGAGGTGTCAGTGGCTTCTCAAGCTCATCCCAGGTCCCAGATTTTGTAATCTTAACACTAGAACCACCCAGGGCCTTGTCTCTACGTTTCTAAACTAGACGAGCTCAAACTGGAGGCTAAACCTTTTATGACCTGGCTCACATACTCCCACACACATAATACTTACCCTGCCACCTTCCCATCTCCACAGTAAGGAGCACCGTGGATGTGGTACAGAGGAGGTGAAGCTTCTCCCAATTCTGGTCCAGCCTCAGCTTGAACTTGGTACTGATACATCTGCCCAGGTATGACCTCCCTGTGGAAACCAATGGGTTGGTGACCATGGCCTCCTAAACACGGGCCTTTGCAGATGCTTTTCAGGACCGTAAGTGAAATGTTATGGGGAACATAAGTATTGAACATACCACAATTATCTGAAGCAAAGATCAGGGGAAAATCGTATAAAGCAGCATGTTTGAATCCATATTTATTTCTGTATTCCCTTAACATTCATATAGTAGATGTACAATAAGTGTCTGTTGAATTAACACAAAAGGTGAATGTCCCAGACAATCTAGAAGAAGGTTATGTGAAGAGTGTTTTAACCAAGTCAAAACAAAACAACCATTGGAAAACCAGTGTTCTGTATCTTCAAAGTAATCAGCCTGGAGAGGAAAGCTGGGGAATACGGGCTCAGTTGAGGCCATTCTTGGGTCTGTGGATTATAGTTCTCTTAGCTCTCAAAGGAATTCTTGTCTTAAGGAGACTTACCCTTAGGGGTAAGAGCAACTATCTCAGAGAAGAAGGTAAGAACACCTCCCATCACCATTTTGAGGAGGCAAAAATTCATGGTTAGAAATGCATTAAATTAATGTCTATCTACAATACCAGGAACGTGGCTGCAGCAGTTGACATGAGAGATGGAGGGAGTTTCTCAGACTATCTAAAGCCTAAGTACACATATCAGGTGGAGAAGGTGAGAGGCAGGGCACTTAGAAAGGGGAAAGTTCTGGAGGGGAGCTTTTAGTTCCAAAGACAAATTCTGCCTTCATCTTAATTTTGCCCAGTGCTTTCCCTGATTGGAAATCTACCACCAAAGTCAAGGTAGGAGAAGATTACCTAGGAAGACAGGATTTCATGGGACTGCTAAGGCTGCCATTCATGGCAGCCATAAATCCAAGACCCTCTTTGCTTTTTTTGTGGTGCTCGGGATTGAACCCAGGCCCTTGTGCACATGAGGCAAGCACTCTACTAACTGAGCTATATCCCCAGCTCAGACCCTCTTTTCTTAAACAGACTCTTCAACTCAACCACAAAGATTTCCCACCCTCACCTGATGTAGCAACAGCAAACAGGAAATGTCTTGGGATTTAAAAAAATACCTTTAAAAACCTCTGTACTGGTTTTTAGGAATTTTAATAGAAAAGACACTCAAATGTTAAAGACTTTTAAATTTTCAAATTAGCTCTCCTTTTAGGGGGTGGGGGAGCAAGCTTCTCATGAGAGTGCTGGATATTTTTAAAGCAAAATCAATTTTATTTTATATTCTAATCAATGCTGATGGTTTCCCTTTATAGGGGTTTTCTGTGGGACTTCTTGTCCAACCATGAATAAAAGTTGGACACTGTTATATGGCCGAGAAAAGGATGGATGGAAACACAGGTTTGTGTTTACTGTTCTTGGGGAAAAACTTAGCAGCAGGCCTTCAGTGCTCTGATTTTGTAAAAGGCAGTGTCCTAACTGAGGAAGCAGGGTGGAAATGCAATTCAGTTGGGAAATCAAATTTAAATCCTGAGTCTGCCATTCACCAGCTTGCAAACCAAACTGAAGTTCAGCCTCAGTTTTCTATCGATAAAATGGGATGTCACTAGCCTTAAACACTATGTGCATATGCATGTAACACCATGTGAACTGCCTTGTTAGAGAAGTTCAAAAGTGATATTTTTCTTTGTACATATACCTGTGATATGTCTATATGTTCTCCCATTTGCATTAGGTTTTTCATCATTTTACCTTCTTTGAGCTCTAATTAAAAGAGCAAATATGGGAAGAAAAATGTATTGGAGCTTAAGATGAACATTTTCTTTAGACTTTATAGCTGCGGTAGTGTGCCAAAGGCCACCCCATGCAGGATGCCCCTCTTAAGAGTCTACTTTGCCAGCTCTTGAAGCTGGAGTTGTCTGTATGGCTCACTTGGGCTAGTGGAACATTGTCTTGAGCAATATAAAGCAGAGATTTGAGACATGCAGGCCACTTGGGGCTTGCCCTCCCTGCTGCTGGGAACCTTTCCACCACCATGAGAAGCAGCCCAGTCTGGGACTTGATAGACCAGGCAGAAAGAAGCCCTCATCTTCCCAGCATGCCAGCTATCTCTGCTGAGGCTTCCAATGTGTGCACGAGGTCATCCCAGGCCATCTGGCTCCAGCCAAGTCCATCCAGACTAGAACACCCAGCCCACCCATAGCATCATGAGAAGTAATGCTAGCTGTTCTAAGTCACTATGTTTTGTCATGATTTCTACCATGGCAAAAACTGATATACCACCTCTGACAAAACTTTATTTTACCCTTGTTCTGCCCTCAGGGCAGTCTCTAAGGAGTTATGAGGTGAAGGGAATTTGTCTTTGGAGATACCCGTCTCCAAGTACAGATGTTGAATTCTTTGTAGGTAATCCCTTTATCTGAGTCTGTGTCACCAGCACTGAACAGACTGTGCCAGGAACACAGCAGAACTCACTAAGCATAGGAAGAAAGAACAGAAATAAGAGAAAGGAGACTTGGAAGAGAAGAAAATAAGAAGAGAGAGGGAGAGATGAGAAAAGGGGGAAAGAACGAAACACACGTTATGAGTGAGTCATGGGGCAGACTTTGGTGCCTGCAGGGCCTGTAGCCTGAGCTATAGCAGAGTTGACTGTAACTTGTGAATTTTACAGAAGCCATGTCAGATTGTTAGAAAGCTACAGCAAGAATCAGAAAGCAAATTGTCATGGGACTCAAGAATCTAATTCTGATGAACTTACTCTTGGCCAGTACATTCAGTCCAACTCAAAGACCTCATATACTAACCTCCTTTCCCCTTAATCATAATGATGGCCTCAGCAATCAGAACATCTGCTTGCCCCTTTCTGGGAAATATTTTTCATCTCAGACATGCCACTTGAGAATAAAATCCTCCCTGAGATTCTCAACATTTCTCCAGCTAAATGCATATCAGAAGATTACAAAGTGGAAATAAAAAAATAAAATTAAAAAGTGGTAATCAAATTGACTCCCAAGGTTCAGGAAGCCCCATGATCTGGAAGGCCTTGCAACCCAACTCACGTGTCTGTAAACTTCCTGCGAAGGTGTGTCACCACCATGGGCAAGCCGCTGGCAAAGGGTGGCTCCCGGAGAACCTGGTACCTCACAGGCCTGCAGCCAGAGCATAAGGGGCTGTGGGGCTGGGAAGTCAGGAGGGCTGCGTCAATCTCCATCCGCTCATCAAAGGTGTAGACTTTCACCCCTGAGACCTTCCCAGCCACGTGCAGTTTGATGGTGAGTGGGGTATCACAGAAAGTGTCTAAGGGACCCAGATGCACAGACTCCTGGTGTTCCAGCAAGATCTCTGTATCAAAGAGTGCCTGGGAAGAGTCCATGGAGAGGTAAGTGACCCAGAGGGTGAGGGTGTCGGCTTGAACTGGGTGTTGGAAGAGCAGCTCCAGGCTACAGCCTTCTGCAGGGCAGGGCACCGTCATGTTCATATGGTACAGGTGGAGCTCAGGACTCCAGGCCTGCAAGCTCGGCTCACAGGGCTGATCGACATCAGGAGGCCCTGAGGCAGGGGAGCAGAAAGGCACATCAGGAACTGCTACTAAAATCTGAAAATGACCCAGAACACCCCAAATAATAATAATAATAATAAAATAAAAATTTTAATCTGAAAATGAATGAGTAGCCCGTATCAGCTGTCAGAATGAGATAAGAAGGTGGAGAGAGCTTAGAATTCCTAGGGAAGTTGGCCAGCATAGCAGGTTGTGACTTAAGGACTAGTAAGGGCAAAGCATAACAGTAAAAGGAATGATGCTCTTGTCACTGTCACCTCTACCTGGTGTCCTTTAAGGGATTCAGCAGGACCTGGGAATGGGACAATCAGATCCCAGATGGAACCCTGAGACTGATGCAGAGATGTCAAGTCATGTTCTCCAAAAATTCTTGGGCAGAGGAGAATTGCATACTGAGTTCATTAATAATGTATGGTAAAATTAGTGCTTCTGAAGCCCAAGGTTAACTTCAGTTTGTCACTATCCTCTCTGTAGTGTACTTCATAAGACTTCTCCCATTCCCTAAGACCCCACTGTGGCATCTCATCTTCTCGACTGCTGGCCAGACTCTAAAACCATGTTTGAATTCTCCTGTGAGGTCAGGTGCATGTGAGCAGGTGGGAACTGCAGGGAGGAAATGCAAACACAGAGAGAGGACTGTGGGGAAAGGTGGAACTTGGTAACCAAGAGAAAATGTAATGTTGAAAAATAAAATGCAATAAGGTCAGCTCTGGAAATAATCCCGTAAGAATGGGTTTTATTTCATTTCATGTGAAGGGAATTGAAGAGAAGGTGTTGGATTAGAGGTCAGCCAGGTTAGGCTCCAACGGGCACTGTGCCCTTACCTTAGCTGAGGCAGCCATAGTAGGCACAGTGTTTTAAGCTTTGATTTGCTTATTTACAAAATACGCACTAATATTTAACTTCTGCCCTATTAGGGGAGTGTAAAATATCTATACAATATTTCATAGAAATGAAATAATAACATTTGCAAAAGTAGAATTATTTAGTCCTTCAGAATTTGGAAAATAAAGAATGGCCAAAAGCCCAGCAGAATAAGTTGAAACATGTATGTATGTGTGTAAGATGGTCCTTACTGGCTTTTTTGCCAACATTGTGAGTTGATTGATTGATTCATTAAAAACCATGTTTTGCATTACACCTGGTGCCAATCTAGGTGCTGGAGACAAGAGTGGTGAATAAGAGTGATAACAGTCTAAGCTTCGCCCATCTTACAACAGGTGATAGATATAACAATTAATTATTAAATAGAAGGACATAAAGTGTAACTTCAAGTAGTAATGGCATCTTTGAAGAAAAATGAAGGAATATAAAGGAATAGAGAATTATGAGGTGGGGATGGGAGCTATTTTAGATTATGAAGCCAGAGAAGTTTTGACCAAGAACATGATAATTAAGGAAGGCATGCACTTGATTCAATTCTCTATTCCCTATAGCATTTAGAAATTAAATGGTGATCAAGAAGAGTTAAGTAAGTGCCATGAAATACATTTTGTGCCTGCATTAAATGTCTGTGCTTGCTCTGTTGAGGGTTCAATTACTTTTACTTCCTGTATTTTAATTACGACCAGGTCCTTCACTCTTTCAAAGTAAAGGAAGATCAGTTTTTTTCTCATCCTAAGTTTCCAGTGCTTATCTCAAATGCCAGTAAAGAAAAGGCCTTGAAAGCCAACCCAGGGGTGGCACTGGCTGTCAGAAGCTCTTTATTATAATTTCATATGAAAGGTGAAATAAAGGACCTGGTTTGCCTGAAGATATAAGAATTAGGACCCAGAACTTCAAATTCTTTCACCTATGCCAGATAAATTTAGAACGCTTCCAAAAACTGAAATGAAAAAAATTCTGAGTTAATGAGTCCAACAGATATAAAAGTCCCAAACTAGATCAGTTTGCCACAGAAAGGGGACTTCTATGAAATGCCAGACTCTAAATGAGTCTACTGCAGCAATCCTAGGTGGCTCTCCATCCTCCAAGGAAATCTCTCATCTGAGAAAAGCCACACAATCCATCCTGCGGGCGCTTCCCTCCAGCTTTCTCCTTGAGGCTCTGTCACTTGGGTAACTGGAAGCCCAAGATGACCTCATGCAGATACTCTTAGGCCACTGTCCTTTATTTCTTGTCACAGTCAAGACTGCAAATTAATTTAAATAAGCCATGTCTAACACATCTTACTGGAGTCTTTTTTGGGTCTTAAGAATTATAAGTGGGCGGGGGGAGCAAAGACAAAAGATAACTATTAGGAAAGCTGCTGCAGATGTCAGAAGACATCAAGCCATCCATCAGGAGGTGCTAAAAGTCATGTCAACAGCATTTTCTGGTCTGGAACTAGAAAACGATCCATGCTGAAATTTGTCTTTGGAGCCCTGATGTGCCTATGTGAGTGCGAATGTGACTTTTTGATAAGTTGGAGGAGGGACAGGAAAAGAGATAATGAAAAACATCTCTCTTGTAGAGCTTAGCTCATATCCAAAGCACAACAAGTACCAGTGATTAATGGACTCGTAAAACAGCATAGATGAGAACGATCAGTGTGGAACACCTAGTCCACCCCACCCCCACCCCGATGCACAGGGCCAGAGTGTTAGTTCCCAGCAACTTGCCGTGCCCCCTGTCAGTCTCCTGATACAGCAGAGGAAGAGATCAGCTTACACTGCCATGTGACAAGGCTGCTCCAGAGACAATAGGCATGCGGAACACCATTGGCCCTGTCCCATCTGAAGTCACCCCTAGTTCAGCAGAATTCTCTGTCCCTGTGTGCTGTATGCTAATCTTTGCTTTATCACAGCCATTGGGCCTCAGTGTTGTGTGCTTATGAGACATTTGGCACACAGATGCACCGGGCAGTCTTTCTAAGGCCCTGGAGACACCCAGCAAGACACACACACACACACACACACACACACACACACACACACACACACATCTCTATCTCTCTCTCTCTCTCTCTCTCTCACTGCCTGTTCCTTACCATGCCGCTGCTCCGCCCTTCCTTTACCTTCACCCCCATTGTCAATGGCCACTAAGGCTCAATTTGAAAAGCTATGGTACTTTACCCACAGCCTCCTCTGGGGTCCAGTAGCCAGAGGAATCACACACTCGCCGAGAGGAAGCCCTGTGCACGTACTGATGGAACATCCCATCTTCTGTGCAGGCACCACACACGCTGCCTGGGGCCCTGGGGAGAGGAAGCAGTGAAGGTGGACATCCATTCTGCTGAGCTGGGACAAGAAAACTGAGAAGACCCAGGGGAAGGGCCTCTTACTGTGGGAGGCCCTAGAGGGCAATGGAAGCACAAGTGTTTGTCAACTCAACTTCCTCCTTATACAGATATCAAAATTGCAAAATTCATAGTGACATCAAAATCTGAAGGCCATGAAGGAGAAAAATTTAAGTCATAAAGGAGGCCTGTGGAATTTAAGTGGGTAGCTTCTGTCTTGGGAACACTAAACACAAAACAATTACAATCTGAATTGACATAAAATTTCTTTCTATACTGACTGTTGATAAATTATTAAAGACCCCTTGAATTTTCCCCACTAAAACAGACAGTAGTTTTCAGAGTGAACATTGTTTCAGACTCCCTATTTTAATTACATACATAAAATAAAAGTCTGTGAAATATAATGTCCCTCATGTCTCCACTGCCTATGAGGACATATCTGAACCCCTCCCCACAACCCAAGGTATAGCACAAGTCAGCTCCAGCCTCCCCTGCTGCAGTTCCTTCATTAGAAATGAAGGAATGGTATATTTCCATCCCAAAGAACATATCATTATTCCAAAAAGACATAGCTCCATGAAACATGCTGTCCCCCACTCCGAATGCCGCATGGCCTTTCCGAGCATCTCTGTCTGGCAAACTCCTATTCTTCAGGGGCCATTCTAATGTAGCCTTTGCAGGGGTACACAGGCTGTTTCCTCTAAGTGGCCAGCTCTCCCTCTGTGCACCCACGACACTCACTGGTTCCTCTCCTAGGAGTCTGCTTCGTGGTGCTGAGAATTTCCATTTAACTTCTTTCCTTTGCCGCTAAGCAAGTCCTAGCTTATTCTCTTTCCATCCCCAGCAGTCAGCATAGGGACCAGCTCAGTAGTTTGGGGAAGTGCTTGTCTTATAGATGTCTATGAAATAATTATTGGTTAATGATTAAATACAAGCACCATATTTGAGGTAAGCAGAATAAGTGGAAATAATAATAACTAAACAGCAAAGGGAAATCACTTGATAAGGCTTGTCTTTGGTACTTGGACTGCTTTTAGAAGCCCAATTTTGAACAACGCATCTGAAATGCAGGCGCTGAATCAGGAACACTCAATAGGTAGCATGTTAATAGCATATATTAATGTCATATTAAACATCTTACAATGTGCTAGAGAAACAGTGTTGTTAAACAAAGGGCATAGTTATGACAGCAGCTCCCATGTACCAAATGCTCCCATACCTGGCTGTGTGCCACATGTACTTCCCATAAATTATTTCTAATCCCTGTAACAACCCTCTGTTTACAAGGGAGACAATTCAGGCTCAGGGAGGCTAAGTAAATCGCCCAAGGTTACAAGTTCCTTAATTCTTTCAAGCAAGAGCAAGTTCCCAAACACCGTCTAGTGTCTGGTGCTTTGGCAAGTAAGAGGTGTGGCTGAGGCCCCCGCTGACTCCAAGTAGAGCTCACTCCTAACGCAGATGCGACTCCAAACCACATGTCCCTGATGCACTTGGCCCTTCCGGAGCTGCTCCTAGTGCGTAGCTGGGGCTCCTTTCTGACATAAGGATTCCAAATACCTACTGGGGTAGAGTAAACATAACTCCAGGAATGACACAAATCACCGGGCATGTGACGTGAGTCCCCCCAACACGCGTGTTGGGAGGCCTCAAAGCTAGCCCACCTAGCTGAGGAAAGGAAGCAAATTGCAGTCCTTTCTGCCAACAGGCTCTCAGCACACCAGCTCTGATGTCTGCTTTATCGTAACGCTTGTACCAGAGAGAGAATTGAAAGATTAAATTGTTTACATGTGTTACATAAACTGATGTAAAACTCCGGTTTGCGCGTACCCACAGAGGACTTACTGTTCAGCCAGTCCAACCGAGGCTGCACAAGGTCACACTTGCAGAAGGATGATTCTTAGACACATCGCATAGATGTGAGCTGAATCACCCAAAGCAGCTCGGGGAAGCCTGACTTCTGATGGCAATGCAGACGGTTTGGTAGGGTTGTGAGATCTCAATGATGTCATGCACTGAATGTGGATCAAGGTATCAGGGAAAAGGGCCAAGATCCCAGGAGGCTGAGAGTAACACTGAAAAATGCCTCAGCAGCTCTGTCCTCTCTTCATCTCTCCCTGTTCTCTTTCCCAGGCTTGCAGTAAAGCTCCAGGGACAGTCAACTCGGTAGCTGGGCCCTGACACCCAGCGGGGAAGTATGGCACAAGGATTCAGAGAGATCATCTATTTCGTGTCCCTCATTTCTGAATTTCCAGTGGATTCCCCCAGTTGACCTCTCTGTAGTTATAGGATCTCAGACTGGTTGTATTCTCTAAGCCTATATTTTTTAAGTAGGAGTTGAGCCTACCACAAGGACTACATAGGACAAGTACAAGAAAATAGCTACACAATGCCTCCCTCTCCCATCCCCCACGCAGATGTCATTCATTTTCTATGCTTTGTTTTTTGGCTTTTTTTAAGAATAATTACCCTGACATTCATTTATGCCAGTACACAAAAGAAAAAATATAATCTAGTTTTAGGTCTCATGTTTTTCTTCAATAAGCATGTAGTAGGTGTCTATTGCAGCAGGTCAAGAATCAAACAAACAAAAAAGTTCCTCTCTTATTCTTAGTCATTGCTAGATGAGTGAGGCTGACAGGAAGACACAGCTAATAAGAGTTCCATAAGCTAGTGGTTCTGGGGGTGGGAGGAAGGCACAGGGCAGCAGGAGGCAGAGATGGTAGAAGAGATGCCACTTATGTCAGTTGAGCCCTGATGCAATGCCCTGTGGCATGTTGTGCATTCCTACTCACCCATCTACCTGCCCAGTGGAAGCATGCATTCCTCTCTCCCCAGACACCACTGTGAAAGTAGCAAGCCACTGATGCATTGTCCCACCATGGAGGCAGGGGACAAATGTCCTCTCAGTTCCTCCCATTTATCCTGATCACATTGGCTGGCCTCTTCAGGCCCCATCCTGAGGAGCAAGTGCTAGAAGAACAGGTGCTCTACTAAGCATCCAGAATGCAGTAGGCTGGAAGAGGCAGCCCCAAGTGGAGAAGCCCATATACATAGTCCCATGTGGGGATTCCCCTTGGCTTTACATTCTTCCTCTCCTACAAACCACTGCAAAGAAAATGCTGCAGCTCACCTCTGGCAAGCACCCCTCTTACCTGTCATATACAACTCCACTAATGGGAGGCAGCCAGTGGATAGTGAGGGACTTGTGGGTCTGCCCAATGACCATGGGTGGGATGGGAATGGGGGTGGGCTTTCTGCTTTCACTCCACTGCTGATAAACAAGATCCAAATAGCAGTGCATTCGGGCCACTTGGTTAGGGGTGAAGCTGTCAGTGCAGTCATCATCTGTGGGGAAAAAAAGAAAAACACAAGTAATAGAGGTTTCAACCTGCAAACCACCAAGGCAGGGACAAATCCTGTCTTCTTAGTTGTTCCCAGCACCTAACCCAACACCTTGCACTTGTTAGGTTCAAAAAACACTCGTTGAAAGAATAAATACATTCTGTTCCAGAAAATAACTAAGTTAGAAGAGGAAGAGAGAAAGAACCTCCTTGTCTGCAAGTAAGGCCGTCAACTAATGGTGGCCTGGCCCAGGTGAGATTGGCACCCTGGAGCATAGGCTTGCTCTGAGCAAAGATTATTTACTCAGCAAACCACAAGATGGCAGTGTTTCAGCAGAGGGCCTGAGCCTGGGGAGCATGTAGAGTTATAGACACCTGCTTTATTGCTCAGTGATATTGGCCAAGGTTAATGAATTCTCAGGGGAGACACTGGAGGAAAATAAAACTAAAGTGTCAAGGGAGCAGCAGGGATGGGAGTGGTGGCCCAGTCTTACTTTTGGAACCAACAAATTCTTCCTACTAGGTACATTTCTCACAGAGTTACAAAGGAAGTTCTCTCAGTTTCAGGAATCTTTCCATTTAAATCACCAGTCACACACCATCTGGCTTCTTCAGTGTTTCCCCTGCCCATCTCAAAGATGGAGAACTTTATATGGAGCTCTTATCTCTGCTCCACATCATCCAGTCTCTTGCCTTGGCAAAGGCCACTATGTCCTTGCAACAAGGGAAGGCAGAGGTGTCAGTGCTTATAAATTCAATACCCCTGAATTATTCACCAAAATGCAACTTGGATAGAAACATCTTGGTGGGTCACAGGAAGAACTGGTGCAACACTCTTCCCTTCAAAGCCATGATGAGGGTCTGATGATCCTTTTATGCATAGTTCTAGAAATAAGAACCTGGAACTCAAAAAAACATTAACTTCTTTCACCATAAAATAGGTCATCAAATCAAATTAGTTCTGAATTTTTGGGGACAAATTTTCAGTCCATTATCAGTCTATTTCATATATTAGTGTTACTTTTTGCCAGAAACAAGGAAGATGTGAGAGACAGGAAAAAAGGAAAATCAATGAGCTAAATTGAAAAAAAAAAAAGCCATACAATACAGTTTTCCTAGGATGAAGAAGATACCATCTTAAAAATGAAATGCAACATTCTGGGCAGTGTATTGGATGGCAAGCTGAGAGTCAGTGTTCAGCCAGGGTTTGAGAAGAGAATCTGATTTTTTTAAGAACAAAACAAAAGGAATCCTGAGCTTAAATGAACTAAATGGCCTTGTTGGCCAACTGTAAAAGTAGTACAAAGAGCCAACTTGACCCGGAAACATCTTTCATCCATCCTTATTGGACTCTTCTTTGAAGTAAAAGCCCCAAAACATGAACAAGAACAAGAATCACCAAGTTCTAGAAGTTGAAGAGATCTCAAGAGGGCTTTTGGCTTTGTTTCATTTTTACTGTCCAAGAAAGAAGTGTGCTTTTCTTTTGCTCTCTAGTGGAAAAGAATCCATTCAACAAGACCCCTTAGTATCTCAGTATTTCCACAAGATTCTTCAAGGACATGGAAGAAAAATGAACATCCCATAATAAGTACACTTCAGTTTTCTAACATTTCAACTCTCTAACTGCTTGGTAATCTCTCTGGCCCCTACTCCTCTACCCTGCCACCCCCCAGAAGCCCTCAGGCTATCTTAATGAAAAAAAAAGGCACCAAGTCTGTTGGAGTACCTGTGTAGCTCATGTAGTTGCTGAATGGAGCCCCTGGGAAGTGGCTGAAGCCACAAGTGTCATTGGCAGGCTCAGGGTCCTGGCATAGCTTGCTCTTGGGAGTGGGGGCAGTGTCGGCACAGAGGTCTCCGGTTTCCATGGACGGCACTGTCTCCCTGCAGGGATCATCGCAGGATTCTCTTTCACTGACCCCTTTGAAAACATGGTAGAGTCCCAGAACATGCCCCACTTCATGGATCATGATGTTGGTGTGGCCAGGCATGCCATAATAGGCAGGATTGAGGACAACACCACCTGCAAAGGAAGGTTTGAAAAGCATCTCTCAGCAGAGAATGAACATCAGTCCTCCCTCCAGTCTTTGATCATGTCTTCTGATCAAATCTCCCAGTTCAGTCTCCAGGGAGATACTTAATAACTTCCAGTGGTATCCAAGTGTTGTGCTTCGCTCTCGTCATGAATATCCTCAGAACTAATCAATACACATTTCTTTATCCCCTATCTAGGTGAGTGTAGTCCTAGATATCAGGGATATCAGAATGAACCAAATAGCAAGAAGAAAGGTCAGGATTCCCAGCCTTGGCAGCACATTAAAATCACCTCTGGACATATAAAAAGTTCAAAACCTTTACACCAAAAATCAAATAACCCAATTAATAAGTGGGCAAAAGAATTAAACAGATACTTCTTAAAAGAAGAAATACAAATGGCTAAAAAAAACTTGAAAAAATGTTCATTATTAGCATTAACTGCAGATATTAGTTTCAAATGTATATATCAAAATGACGCTGAGATTTCATCTCATGGCAGTCAGAAAGTCAGAATGGCAGTCAACAAAAATACAAATAATAATAAATGCTGGAGAGATTGTGGAGAAAAAGGAACACTTTTACACTGTTGATGGGATTGTAAATTAGTACAACCTCTATGGAAATAAGTTTGGAGGCTCCCAAAAGACTATGCACAGAACCACCATATGACCTTGGTATTTATCCTGAAGAATTAAAGTCATCTTACTGCAGTGATATATGTATCCCCATGTTTATAGCAGCACAATATACAATAGACAAACTATGGAATCATCCTAGGTGTCCATCAATGGATGAATGGATAGAGAAAATGTAGTGTATATACACAGTGGAGTTTTATTTAGCCATAGATAAAAATGAAATTATGGCATTTGCAGGAAAATGGAGACCATCATGTTAAGTGAAATAAGTCAAACTGAAAAGGTCACGGGTCATATGTTTTCTATCATATCATATCATATCATATATAGATCTCCTTAAAATCAAAGGGAGACCAGTAGAAGAAAAGGAGCAAGGATGGGAGGCAGGGATGTGGAGGAGAAGTGCTAGGACTGAGTTGATGTTAGCCAAATTATACCATTTATTATGTATGTACAAATATGTAACAACAAATCCCATTATACACACAACTATAATGCACCAACAAAATGGAGAAGAAAAATAAAATAGACTGGAACAAAAAAAAATACAGAGGTTCAAATGCTACTCCCAAGAAATTGAATCTAAATATCTGGGGATATAATTCATGCATAAGTATTTGTTTTTAATTTTCCAGATAGAGAGCCATGTGCAGGCAAAAGCTCATGGATTTTGGAGCCCAGGAAATTAATGTCTGATACTGGCCCTCTCCATACCTGCTTTGAGGACATCTAACTGGCCTCTGAGAACCAGCTTTGCTGTTTGTAGAATGGGGATGATCACACTATTGTTTGGATTTTTTTTTTTAAGCATTTGGCACATTCTAGAGGTTAGTGAACGACAGTTGCCTATGCTGCTTCTGATTTCATCACCACTATTCTCAAGGACCTAACAGCCAGAGAGACAAAAGCTGAGTCTTGCTACCATGGAACTACCCCACATTCAGAATGTTGGGCACTGCAGGCACATGGCCAAAACTCACTCTCCAAAGACCTCCATGAGGACATCAAGGGAGGTGTTTTTGAGAAGAGGTATCACATTTAGTGGGGCTTAGATGAACGATACAATGTGTCACTGTCACCTTACAGAGAAAAGGCAAAAGCCCTCTGAGTGTCCAAACTTCTGTCTGGTTGTTAAAACTCTAATCCCTGTTTCCCTCTTCTCCCCAGGGGTGAGCCGTTGGACTTGACTGGTTTTCTTCAGCCCTCCACTGGGTCAGGATCAGATTGAACCTCATCTCTGTGCTGGCTTCTTTCCTTATCACCAACCACTTCCTACATCAATAATCTCCTAAGAAGAGTAGGCCCTCCAAAAGGACAGCCCAGGCTTCCCTTTGCCATGTTCTATACCAAGAACTATGCCCTGTTGCTGAGCTCTGTGCAATGCTTAGTAGGCAATGACAGACACAGTTTCACAGGCAGAATGTAAACACAGGTTATCCTGTGGGGGCCATTGGGTTCTATCAAATGAGTAACTTATCTGCCTTTCAGGTAACCATGTTGCTGCAAAGGGCAGTTTCTAAATCCAAGTTTTAGTCTTTCCTGGTGTACTCAGACACGTGACAGTGACCAAGCTATGTGCAACATATCCTGAGATAGTATCTACCCATCTAATCCCAGAACCAGATGTCAATCACCTTCTGTTTTTATCATGTCTACCAGTTGCAATTAAAATTAGATTCTCCAATGTTATCCTTTCCCCCTTTGTCTTTCCTTCTTCATGGTTATTCTCTGAACATTTCTTTAGTTTATGTACCATCATTATTGTATCATGAGATCAAAGTAACCAGAAAACAGGCCTATTTCTGGAACATCCACAGTATCCAGTATTTGAATAAACCTAGTGAAATGCTGAACTCTTACTTTCCAAGATGCCTGCCCTGCATGTCTCCATACCCAATTGCAGGGATGCCCATCACCCAAGTTTATGTACAATGACATGTTCAGTACTGAACTGCACAAATGACCTTCACACCCATGCGAGTCACCTGAGGGGACTGACTTCTGTTTTCTCCCAGTTGTCTTTCCAGTGCTTCCTCCCCACCCTTCTGCCTCATCATGATCCTTCCCTCCCACATTCATACCTCCTCCGCTCCTTCTCTCCCCCGCCCCCACCATCTCTAAGTAAGCTTTGGGTAAAAAAATAAAATAAACAACATCAACAACAATAAAAAACCTTTTTCTTCCAGAAATAATACTTCAAAAGTCTACCCCCTATTTTCACAAATTGGGTTCATAAATTCTGGTCTTGGGTGATACTTACTGAAAACAGCAGCATTGTTGATGAAATGCATTCAAGAAAAATGCAGTGAGCCATATTTCTCCTGAAAACTTACAACTTCTATGAAAATTTGTATTAAAAGCTCTGAAAAGTACTGCAGTGATTTTGTTTTAACACTGTGCTTACCAGACTTATTTGAACATACAACCTGTTTGGGTAGAATACACTTTGATGTCTCTGGAATACAGATTTCTTCGAGCATCACTCAGGAAACACTATAAAAGATGAACAAACTCCCATCGATAATTATTTTTTTTCACATGTGTCTTATCTCAGAGAAAACCTCAGACATTCCCTCATGCTATTCCTGGACCAGCCTGCCCTTTTGTGGAGAAAGTAATTATAGATGAACAGATAGGAGGTTCCTGAAACAAGGAATAGAAAAAGCATCAGAACCCACAGTGGAAGAATGCCCCAGAGTATGGCTTTAGGGACAGTCAGGGGAAATGTAGGGGTGGCCATTACACTGATGGGCTTCCTGTGAATGGCAGAAGTTTCTGCCTAAACTCCAAGTGAGATATTTCCCAGTCTAAGGATATTTTGCAGAGGGGGTTTAGAGACAGCTTTCAATAGCCAGCGTGTATACAAGTGGAGCAAGAGCCTGACAAGGCAAGCCCTGGATACTCCTGCAGGTCCCTTCACACCCAGGAGAGCAGGCCAGGTTCTCTTCCATGCACCCTTGATGACCCTTCCCTAAAAGGAGAATATGGAGTTAACCAGACAGGACATAAATTTCAACTAAAAACAAGCATTTTAACACATACTTGCAATAGCTATAATTTTTATTTCAGAGCTATAGGGTTTCTGCTAAAAAGTCATCAGTGTGGCACATTTAATGATGAGCTTATAGCTGTGTGTGTTATACAGAATAATGAACAAAATTTAGAAATGTGTGAAATATAGAACAAAATATTGCTCTAATTTAGGGATAAGTGCTGTACACATCAGTACATTTTAAGAAAAACGTCCAAGGTCCTGGGCCTCTTGTAGCCATTCTACCTGTTAGTGTACACAGTCATGAATCACCAGACTAGAGATAAAGGCACTGGGAGTGCGGCCTTGCCCTGTCAAGCTTAATGGCCTTGGTCCTATGCTTCAGTTTTCTCTAGGTCTCCTCAGCTAAAACAAGAGGGGCTACATTGACTTGTTAAATTTTTCCCTATTCTCATGCCAAGAGCTAACATGCAGGACTTTGTGAGACCATCATAAATACCACGTGAAGAAGTCTGTTATCATGGACCATTGGCCCTCTTAGCCTTATAGTCTGTGTTCCAAAACTCCCGTCCCTTAGCAGCAGATAGAAGTAGAAAGCTGGGAAGGAGATGTCAGAATTCTACCTCAGGTCTGCTGAAGATTTTCTAGTGGCCCCAATTGGCCATGAATCCTAACCCCTTCCCACCTTTATGTTCCCATCTCCTCTCCTGAGAGAAGGGGTCCCACACAGTACTCATTCACCTCTTATCCTCCCCCACAAAACAAACCACCCTTGTTGAATTATTAGGAGAGTGTGTTTAAATCATTCCCTCTCTCTCTCTCCTCTCCCTCACAAACTCACACACACACATACACACACACACTTATATCCATGTGGGCAAGAGAAAAGTGATGATTTAGTTTAGAAAAGTTCTTTCACACACACACGTATCCATGCCAAAAGCTGAGTGAAGCATAAAGACTTATTGCCCAAAATCTAAAAAGAGGATTGAAAGAACTTTTCTTAATTATTAAAAAAAATAATAATAATAAAGAAGGAACAAGACTTAATAATAAATAATAAATAAAAATGAAATTCCCAGAAGCAAACCTCTTCCTGTCCTCCCACCATCTGGGTCCACAGGGAGGGTCTAAGGGGCTGTGCATTTCTGCCCTCTCAGGGAAAAGTATAATCCTTTCCCAGAAGCAATACTGGGGCTTGGGGGTGATGGAACAACAGTAGAACATGCCTCTGGCAAGTACCATTTGATATCAGCATTCACACAGACCACCATCCCCTCAACACTGACACCTGCAGCCTATGCTTTCCAGCCTATGCAAGGCCAGCCTCAGTAGTGACCAGCCGACCTTTACATCAGTGTGTGGAGGCTCTTCCACAGATGGTTTCTGGAATGATCAGAGTCCCTTCTTTGGCTGTAAACATTCAGTGGAAATGTATTGATCCTTACCTTTGGGGACATTCTTAAAAGCTCTTGGAGCTATTTCCTGATCTATTCAATAGTAATAACAAGAGTTCCTATCTCAAAGGGCTGTTGAGAAGATTAAAGTAGTAATGTTAATAAATGAGCATTAGGTTTATTTCCTAGAGCAAAGCAACATAAAATATATATTAGACATTCGTTGACATGATTATAATTCCATGATGCAGCCAGGTAGGAAGTGCTCATTTGCTCCATCCCCGGGGCTCCTACCTAACCAGCTTCCTTCATCAGGAGAATGGAGGCTGGCCTGGCTGCAGGCAGGACAGATCTCTCAAGAGGAGGGCAGTCGTTCCAGGGAGAGTGGGAAAACACCTCACAAAACCTCGATTTGCCCCTAAGCTGCTAACCTTGCTTCCAGGTTGCTCTGATGCTAGACTCATGGGCACCCAGAAGACAGGCAGGCCTTGGTCAGGCCTGAAAATAGACAAGTTCCCTTCCCTTCAGACATCACAACAGGGTTCAAATCATCCCTCACAGCCTGAACCAAGTGACTGTGGAATGGAACTGGGTCTGTTAGGGTAATTCTTCATAGATCTTAATAGGAGGTTAATTTACACAGGATATCCTTGTTCTATAGTACCAATAATTTTCCTTCTCGTGTGGTTATTTAGATAGAATATAATTATCATTTCTTATACTCCAAACCACAGTTCTTTTTTGTCTTTCTTTTGTCTTGGAGGATAAAACGAAACCACAGGTAAAGGGGACAGTAGGGATGGGACTCCCTCCTCTAATGGGACACCTGTACTATACTCTCTGCTCTCACCTGTTACATTGAAACAGGAAATAGAAATATATGCCACTCTCTATTTTCAAATAGATACTGGCTCCTTGGTCTTCACCCCAAAGAGGTTCTTATTCTGTTCCCAATACAGAATATTTGCAGGCCAATAGAATAAGAACCCCAAACAGCAGAGGGATTTGGACTTATGGTAGTGTTGGATTCCTGAATAAGTAGCCTAGCTCTAAAGAATGGCTGATGTGAGACCAAGCAGAAAGGTGACACAGATGTGCCAGAGATTCTCTGAAGGCGAGGAATCAAGGGTCATCTCAGCTGACCAGCAACCACCTGAGGACTAAATATAAAATGTGCCGTTTTCCCTGTCGTCTTGGCATGTAGAAGCCATCACCACTGGTAGGCTCAATTGACTTGGAGTAAATGTCTGCTACTCAGCAACATGGGGGCTCAAAATAGAAATTAAGTTGAATGATAGAAGAATAAAGTTACATTTCTTGCATGCCTGAATGTGTGCGCTGAGACTTGAACTTAATGCAGGCCAATAACATCAGATTGCACATGGAACACAGAATGAATGGAGCTCCCTGGATCTAGCAACTGGTGGCCACATGTGGCACAGCTGTTCCTTAATGGACTGGCAGGGGAAATACAAACGCGCTGTCCTAGAAGATCTTTCAGCTTTGATTATGAGGGACAAGATAGCAGTAAGGCAGAGTTGTTGTGTGGTCTAGAAAGTGGTGCAGAGGGAAAAAGGAAAGAGAAGTTGCTGAGTAAAGGGTGAGATCTTAGCAGCAGATGGCCAAACTTTTAAGGGGATGGTAGATTTCCAAGCTGTGACTGGTGTTCCCAGCTTTAACACAAAACTGCTAGTGGCTAGTGAGAAGATTGAGTCCCAAAGCCACTTCTATTAAAAGAAGAAAGAAAAAAAAAAAAAACACCTCCGTTGGGCCATCTTAGAAAAGGACACTGGTTGAAATGACTTTAAAGTGATTCTGCAAAATTTTTAGGGCCAAATGTTATATGCCCATAAATGAGGGCTGGCCTGCAGAGGTCTACATAATTACTTCCAGTTACTGGTGAATATGCACTTCCCAAACAGTGAAGGGACCTGTGCGCCTTGGGACCTGAAGGAGGAGCATTCTGGGGTAGGGCAAGGAAAGAAAGCAGCATAGGTGAATACAAACACAAAGGGAGAAGGAAATGGAAAAGATAAAAAAGAAGAATGTCAAAGGAGCTAGAAAAAGGAGCAGACCTTTAACAGAATCATCCCAGGAACGGTGCATCCCTAAGCCTTGGGTTTATAGCCTCTGGTTTACTGCATGGAAGGCCATGCTCCACACAAGACTGAACCAGGACAAGAATGCGTGGAAGATGAAGATTTGCAGAGCCTGGCATTGTTTCTGTCTCCTGTGCACTCTTTCACTGACTCCCACCTGAACTGTAAAGCACTCAGGGCTCTTAGACACCTCAGATCATGGCAGAAGAGTAATCTGATTAATTAGTACTGAAAGTGCTGTTACAGAGGCACTGGAGACTTAATATATTATCATTCCCTGGCTTTTGCATGGGGGCAATGCTTCAAACACATACACACACACACACACACACACACACACACACACACTCACACACACACACAAAACCTCATGACAGAATTTTAGGTTCTACAGAGCATGCATTGGTGAAGCTATTTTCTATAATTTATCTACTTGTTAAATATTTATTAAGTATTATTTCTCTTCGAGGCACTGTTCTAGACCACTAAAGATTCAAAGAGGTGCTTTATTTATTTATTTATTTATTTATTTATTTATTTTTGTTTTTGTTTTTGTTTTGTTTTCTTTCTTTTTTTTTAATGGTTGTTCACAACATTACAAAGCTCTTGACATATCATATTTCATACATTAGATTGAAGTGGGTTATGAACTCCCAATTTTTACCCCAAATGCAGATTGCAGAATCACGTCAGTTACACATCCACAATTATGCCCTATTAGTAACTGTTATATTCTGCTACCTTTCCTATCCTCTACTATCCCCCCTCCCCTCCCTTCCCATCTTCTCTCTCTACCCCATCTACTGTAATTCATTTCTCTCCTTGTTTATTTTCCCATTCCCCTCACAACCTCTTATATGTAATTTTGTATAGCAATGAGGGTCTCCCTTCATTTCCATGCAATTTCCCTTTTCTCTCCCTTTCCCTCCCATCTCATGACTCTGTTTAATGTTAATCTTTTCTTCCTGCTCTTCTTCCCTGCTCTGTTCATAGTTGCTCTCATTATATCAAAGAAGACATTTGGTATTTGTTTTTTAGGGATTGGCTAGCTTCACTAAGCATAATCTGCTCTAGTGCCATCCATTTCCCTGCAAATTCCATGATTTTGTCATTTTTTAATGCTGCGTAAAATACTCCATGGTGTATAAATGCCACATTTTTTATCCATACACATTTTTTTTATCCTACAACACAATTTTTCATATCTCTGGTTATATATAAAGTATGTCGACACCAATTTGTGTCTTTATACATGTACTTTGGATAATGATGTCTATCACATTCCACCATCTTTGCTAGTCCCCTGCCACCTCCCTTTCCCTACCACCCCTCTGCCCTATCTAGAATTCATCTATTCCTCCCATGCTCCCCCTCCCTAACCCACTATGAGTCAGCCTCCTTATATCAGAGAGAACATTTGTTTTTTGGGGATTGGCTACCTCACTTAGCATTATCTTCTCCAGTGCCATCCATTTACCTGCAAATGCCATGATTTTATTCTCCTTTATTGCTGAGTAAAATTTCATTGTATATATATGCTGCATTTTTTTTATCCATTCATCCAATGAAGGGCATCGAGGTTGGCTCCACAGTTTAGCTACTGTGAATTGTGCTGCTATAAACATTGATGTGGCTGTGTCCCTGTAGTATGCTATTTTTAAGTCCTTTGGGTATAGACCAAGGAGAGGGATAGCTGGGTCAAATGGTGGTTCCATTCCCAGATTTCCAAGGAATCTCCATACTGCTTTTCATATTGGCTTCACCAATTTGCAGTCCCACCAGCAATTATGAGTGTCCCTTTTTTCCCACATCCTCGCCAACACTTACTGGTTTTTTTTTATTTAATTTTTTTTCTTTTTTTTATTGGTTGTTCAAAACATTACATAGCTCTTGATATATCATATTTCACACTTTGATTCAAGTGGGTTATGAACTCCCATTTTTACCCCATATACAGATTGCTGAATCACATCAGTTACACTTCCATTGATTTACATATTGACAGACTCATGTCTGTTGTATTCTGCTGAGGTGCTTTATAAAGAAACCTTTCAAATATCCACATACAAAAGTGATTATTTACTTCACATACTTATAAATACATGAGCCAGTCATTGGGGTCTAAAACTCTGGGGTATGAAGTTCAAATGCTAGGGTTATTTTGCCCAGTATTTTTATACTTCCTGTTTTCCAAACCCTAAAGCATCCAGAGTAATCCAATCTGATGAATATTATCTTCTAACAATTAAGTAATCTACAATAGCAACCAGCGAGATAATTCCCAGCAGCAGTCCTGTCTTGCTCACGTCACCCAGCCTACCTCTAAGAGGTCCCCACATAGATGCTGCACTGCAGCTCACATACTCCAGATATTCTTTCTCTCAAGGAAGAGCCACTGAGCTTTGGCATTTTAAGGAGAACAATGGATAGCAGATGAGATTGGCATTTCTTTGGCCTGACCATCTAGTGATGGCCGCATCAGTACATGAACTTGTGAACATCCTCAGGATCCATGCTTGCTGGAGTGCCTCTGAGAGGGCCCACCTCTCAGGATTCTCTCTCCCTCAGCATTCTTCCACAGGCCGTAAACATGCCAAGTCCCTTTCAATCTAAGACTTCCTTTAATTCACCACCACTGTCTAATTCTCACCCTTTGCTTACCAGGACTGGATGACTTCACAGCCAGGCTTTTTAAAAGATGCACCTGCCCTTCTCCACCTTTGGTAGACTCAGCCCCTAGCCATGTGGTTTCTGCATTGGTGCCCTACAGAAGCAATCTGGCAGAGACAACTAGAGACTTCCCTCTTGTCAAACACGTCGCTATTTCTTAGCACCTATTGCTCTCCCACATTGTGTACCACAATCTATGTAACAATCTCAGTGTCCAACCATTTATTAGGAGACAGTTTGAGGCTCAACCTGGGGGCCCCTCTACAAAAGTTCTGAGTGGGGGAAAGGTATCTAAGCTAGCTACTGCTGTCATCCTCTTCCCTGTCTCCTATCTGCATTGCTTCTTCCTGAGAACTGCCACACCCACATCATCCCTGGAATAGCTGCTCTCCTCCAGGCCACTGAATCCAAGTCCTTCACAGCCTTTGCCCAGACAGTTGTCCACCTCCCCCAAACTGCCCACCGTCACTTGCCCTACCCTTATCTCATGTCTAAGGAATCTCCTGTTACTTCTTATGAATAGCTCTACCTCTACAAGCAGTTGGATCTCTAAAAACACATTTATTCCCTCTATAAAAGAGTGAACATCTTTCCAGAGTATTAAAAGATCTCTGGGTTGGAGGTGTGCAGCAGGGGGCACAACCACGAAGGACCACTACAGACATATAACATTTTGAACTTCTACCATGACTATGAAAGCTAAGCCCCTACTATAGGCAAGGCATTCTTCTTCAGCTGATTATCCTCATTTTTTATATGAGGAAACTAAGACTTAGAGAGGTAACCTACTCTATAACCCATTTGTTGTCATCTGTTTGAAGCCATGGAACACTCTGTCACCCAGGAAAATGATTTTTCCTACAAGACATATTACCTGGATTCTCTAGAGAATTCTTTATAATTAAACCCCCATGAAGTGTGAGCCTCTCCCACAGGTGCTGGGCCCCTTGCACACTGAGGCCTACTGCTTGTGATCTCATTGGGTCCTGGACATTATGTGGCAGCACAGACATTTCCTTGAACAATCAGGAAGATGTTAGCCCAGAGCACTCTGAATGTCTAACTTCTCTGTCCAAATGACCCACATGGCCCTCTAACCTGACCATAATGTCTCCATACTTCATCTCTACACTGGTTGATGGATAATCCATGGGGGCCCTCCTCAAAACCCCCTCTTCTTTGGTTTCCCACTTCTGTGGAAGCTTCTTCTTAGCCAGATTTGTAGAATCCTCAAACTCATACATCCAAAACTAAACTGGCTCCCCATTTGCTCCTTCTCCTATATATTTCTACCATGGCACTACCATCCATTCTCAAACAGAGCTCTTTTCCCATCCACTTATTTATGTGAACAAAGTTTCTCAGTATATAGGGGTATAGAAGGAAAAACCAGTAGTATAAATGACACTACATCCTATCTCATTATAGCAATACTTAACTATCCATCCACAGATAAGAGAACTAATTTTGTGTGGGGGGAGCCACACTCATCTCATTAAAATGCACATTTTCCATGTATTTTGTTGCTGTTGTTCACCAGTAATTCAGCAATCAGTTGAAATGCTTTTTGTCCAACTGTAGAAATTAATCATTCAAATAATTTTCCAATGGAGCAGAAATTTTCAATATGTTATAACTTATATGAGATGCTAACATTGGGGAAATGGGTAAAAGTAACTCAGAATATCTTTATACCATTTCTTACAACTACATGTAAATCCATAATTATATCAAAAAATTAAAAGTCTGGTTTGAAAAAGTTATAATCTCCAAAGAGTTGCTTTATTCAAAATGCTTTTAAGCTGAGAAACAGGTGACAAACTAAAGATAATGAAAGAATGTAGTAAGTTACCTTAGTAAAAATTTTACAGAAGAATTGGAACAAAAACATAAATTCAAAAAGAAAACAGGAACAATAAATATTCCCCAATTACTAAAAATAGGTGCATGACCATGAATATTTAAAAATAACAGCGATTAACAAATCAGTAATGTTCTGGGGACATATTACAAAAGTAAATTCAAGATTTATTTTTAAATTGTCAGCAGTTTAAAACAAGATAATAGCAGCTGTCAGCCATGCCAGGAGCCAGTCCTCTCACTCTCAAGCCCTCCTCTGCCTGTCGCACGAACTCTGCTTGTCCTTCTCGCCTCAAGCCTCAACACTCTAGGAACCCCCTCCTGATGCCATCAGTGCAATCTACCACACTTTTTTCCATGCACCTACCTGGCCTCATGGGTAGCATCAGCACACAGGGTTTTCAGTGTGTCTCACTGGTCTGTCTCCCAGTCACACTGTGCATCCCACAAGAGTGAATCACTTTCATTATTCTATCTCTGCATCACCACAAAATACATTCTGCATTTGTTCCTTGAATGAATGAATGAATGATGAATGTGTTCTCATGAGTTTGTTATTAGTGGCTTAAAAAGAGTCTGGTCACCACTAATTCATATCTTCTATCTTTGAAGATATATCTTCAGTTCTGTGCTGCTTATTGTGGCTAACGATGTTCAAACCACTGCACATTAGAGGTTAAGGGGATCCCATTCATTCACTGATCCATGTACAAAAAAAAATTTTTCCCTGCATTTGCACAGCATTAGAAGTACAAAATCTGCTAAAAAGTAGAAATGGTGTTGATGGCAAAGCAAGACCAGTCAACAAATACCTCCATGTATCTACAGAGTGACTTAAGCCAATAGTAGTTGGAATTAGATTTAATTTTCCGACTTTTGGGCTGGCACACTGATCTGTAAGTCACTCAGCTGACTTTCAAAATGTAGGGCTTTGCATGTTGACACAAACATATGCCACTATCTTGAATCCTGTAAAAGCTCTATTTAAAAACTTCTGAAAGTCTTCTCTAACATGTTATCACAGCTGTCTGTACTACTTTATACCTGATTTAGGTCAATACAGCTCCTTTATTCCATCACAGTTAGGATTGAACAAGAAGAAATAAATAAGAGCCTGAGCAATTTCATATGACTCAGATCTGCGAGCTGTTCAGTCTAGTATTCTACTTCTGAAAAGCAACATTAAGAACCAGGTCATAGGAAGCACTTTTATCCCTCAAAAGTTTACAAACAAAATATAAATACCTTCAACTGCTGCTGCAATTCATTATGAGTCAACAACTCATGAGAGGAGGGAAACACTACTAGAAGCCATTTACATGCAATACCTTCTCACTTGTTCACCTACCCTTTCAGTCAATGAGACTCACAGAGCACCTGCTGAATGCAAAGTACTCTGCTTATGCATAGAGGTCACAGACTTTAGATTTCATCACTTTCTAAATGAACTCTGTATGTGTGTACGTGTGTGTGAGAAATTCTCTGCAGTTTTATCACACATATACATTTGTGTAGTCACTACTGCAATCAGCTTAAAGAACTAATCCATCACTGAGATCTCTCTCCAGTTGTCCTTCATAATTTTATCCCTATATCCTACTTCTCCACCATCACTGCCCCATTCCTACCCACTGACAACTACTCATCTGTTCTCCACCTCTTTAATTTTGTCATTTTGAGAACACTCCATAAATGAAATTATATAGTATGTAACTTTTGAGACTGGCTTTTTTTTTTTCACTCAGCATAATGCCCAGTCTGTCCAAGTCGTCGCTTTCATTAATACTTTGTTTTTACTGCAGAGCAGTATTCTACCATATGGATGTACCACAGTTTGTCCAGCAGCCAGTACTGAAGAACATATTTTATTATTTCCAGTTTGGAGCTATTATACATAAAGCTGCTGTGAGGATTCATGGACAGGTGCTTGAGTGGGCCTGTATTTTCCTGTCTCAGGGACTGATCACCAGGAGTACAATTACTGGCTCATATAGTAAGGGGTTCACAAGAAATTATCAGAGTGCCTGTGGCATATCACTTTCCGTAAGAATTCCAGTTTTCCTGCATCCCCACCAGCATTTAGCATTGTTTTTAATTTTTTCTTTCTCTTCTACAGGCAGGTATATAATGGTGCCTCATGGTGTTTTAATGAGCATTCCTCTAACGGGGGCTATTTTCCATCTCTGTATCCTCTGTGGTAAAATAATTGTCCATGTCTTTGTCCATTCTACCATTCTACTTCATTTTATTGTTAAGTTTTGCCAATATTTGTGCTTTACAAATAGTTCCTCCACATCTGTTGTTTCTTTATGCAAGTTAATAGAGTCCTTAGAGAAAAAGTTTTAAATTTTGACAAAGTCCAATTGGTCAGTTTTTATTTTTATGAACCATGCTTTTGATATCATATAAACACTCTCTGCTTAGCCCTGCCCTAAAGTTTTTCTCCTGTTTTCTTCTAAACATTGTGAGTTTAGATTTTTTACATTTAAATTTATGATGTACTTTGAGCTAGTTTCTGTATGAGTCCTGAAGTTCAGTTGAGGTCCACCTTCTTTTGCCTGCCGATGTCCACTTGCTCCAATACCATTTGCTGACACTAACTGTTGGCTTTTAATGTCTATAGTAAATGTGAAGATGTTACCCCATTCACTCCCCAGCATAGTAATATATTTCTCTGGGGTCAAGTTTCTTTTTTCCTTGACGAGTAAGGCTTTCTAGGAATTTACCAATCCTTTTCCTCTGAAAGGCTTTTTGCTCTGTTATTTTTTTCCTAATAAAAGTTTATTTTCTGTTTATTTATTTCTTCTCTTATTTTTATTACTTCCTTCTGTCCTTATTCTTTTAGTTCAATATTTATTCTTTGTTGGTTTCTGTAGATAGGTAATTAGTCAGACTTTCTTTTTTTCTAACATACAAAGCTACAAATTTCCTCATATAAGTCTTCTTTATTTTGTTCAAAATTTTTTCCTATTCTCATTATGATTTGCTCCTTAAGCCATTGGATAATTAGAAGTATACTGTTTAATTTCCAAATACTTGGGGATTTTCTTGTTTCTATTATATTTTTATCATTGATTTTTAGCTTATTTCCAATGAGAGGAGAGAACAAATTTTGTGGTCTCAATCTTCTACAATTTACTTTTTGGTACAGATACCCTTAGTAAATTTTCCATGGTACATGTTTTAGTCAGCTTTTTTGTCACTGTGACCAAAAGACCTGACACAAATAACTTAGAGAAGGAAAAGTTTATTTTGGCTCATGGTCTCAGAGTTTCAATCCATGGTCAGCTGACTCCATAGCTCTGGATCTAAGGTGAGGCAGAACATCACAGTGGAAGGACATGGTGGAGGAAAGCTGCTCAGTTCATGACATCCAAGAAGCAGAGAGCTTGAATGCAAGGAGCCAGGGATACTATCATCTCCAAGGACATATCCCCAGTGACTTCCTTCCTCCAGCCATGCCTTATCTGCCTCCAGTTACTATGCACTAATTCGTTCAAACTATTGATCCATCAATTGGATTAATCCAATGATTAGGTTAATGATTAGGTTATATCTCTCACAAACTATCATTTCACCTCTAAACATCCCTTCATTGTCTCACACATGAGCATCTGGGGAATGCCTTGTATTCAAACCATAACAAGACAAGACAAGAATGTATATTCTAGTCTGTGTTAATACACTGGTCTAACTTTGTTACTGAGTCAAGTTTTTTAATCATGTTTTTCAAATATATTTACTGAATGTTTGTTTATTCTATCATTTTCTGAGAAAATTATTTTAGTACTTCTTTTGAGAGAGAATTTTTTTAATATTTATTTTTCAGTTTTTGGTGGACACAGCATCTTTATTTTATTTTTATGTGGTGCTGAGGATCCAACCCAGCGCCCCACACATGCCAAGCGAGCGTGTTACCGCTTGAGCCACATCCCCAGCCCCTGAGAAAATTATTTTAAACCAACAAGTATGATTGTGTATTATTTTATTTTTATTATCTTTTTATCATTGATAACATTTTTATCAAATGTTGTTTATATATATTCAAGGTATTGTTCTTAGCTACACTCAAATTTGTCATGTTACATTTTCCCGTTGAATTTACTTTTATAATAAAATTAGTTCTATTCAGCTCTGATGATACTACCTTAAAGTATACTTTATCTGATGTTAGAAAGTTACACTGTCTTTTTTGGATTACTATTTGAATACATATATTTTCCCATTCTTTTATTTTCAATCCTTAGAATTCTTATGTTTAAGATGTGTCTCTTAGAAATATCATATGTCTGGAGTTTGTTTTCAGTTTGACAATTTTTGGCTCTGAATTGGTGTGTTTAGGCCATTTATATTTAATGTATACTAACAGATTTGAATCAATGTCTTACAATATGTTTCTATTGCATGATATTTATTACCATTTTCTTATCCTTTATTAACTTCTCTGGATTATCTCCTGCATTTCTAGTTAGCTAGTTAGAGATAATTCAATTAGTCTTCAATAGATCTCTAAAGATGACAACTTAATTTTTAACTTATTACTAAAATTAGTACCTTTTCTCGAGATATAGGCAAAGAAGCACTGTGATTTCATGTGCTTTTTTCCTGTCTTTTGTGATTCTATTGGCATAATTTAATTATGCAAATATTTTAAAGCCAAAGAGTCATTATTATCATGCTTTTAATATTTTTATCCTTTCCAGAATTATTAATTTCTTTTGACATATCTCTGTTTCTAACTTTGGTTATATTCTTTCTGCCTTCATAACTTTCTCTAGCATTTCCTTCTGCATTGGCATAAATTATCTCAGCTTTCATTTGTCTGAAAGTATGTTTAACTTCTTTCATTTTAAAAGATATTTGCCAATATAGAATTGTAATTTACTTTTTAGCATTTTAAAAAAGATATAAGTATGTTGTCTTATGACTCAGTTTTTGTTAAGAAGTCAGCAGGTCTGACTTATTGTACTTTTTAAGGTAACATATATTTTTTTTTCCCTTTTTTGGAGATTTGTCTTTGTCTTTGGTTTTTAGCTCATAATGGACCTAGATAAAATTTTCTTTCAGTTGATCCTGTTTGGGGTTTGCAAAACATCTTGAATCTGTAGTTTGATTTCTTTTGTTATTTTGCAAGATGCTTAGCCATTATCTCTTTGAATATTGCTTCTGCCCCCAATTTCTTTCTCCTCTTCTAGTACTCCAATTTATATTAGAAACATTTTATTAGTTCTCAAATATTGATCAACCCCTCTTATTTTTTTCATCACTTTTTCTCTCTGAACTTCAGCTTGTAAACTTTCTAGACCTTTAATTCTTATGCTCATAAACCCATCTACTAATTTCTTTATTTGAGTTACTGGTATTATTTTTTAGATTTAAAATATCCACTTGATTCGTGATTCTAGATCCCAGCTCTCTGAACAAACTCTTCATCTTTTTATCTATTTTTTCATGTTAATTATAATTATCTTAAAACCTGTGTCCAATAATCCCAACATCTGAATAACCTAGGGTCTGAATCTATTGTTTGATAGTTTATTTTTGTTTTGTTTACATCATTTGACCCTGTCTTCTGGAATAACTGGTAATTTTTTATTAACTGATGGACATTGTACATGAAAACTTATAGAGGCCCTTGATGGTATTGTCTCCCTCCGGATAATTTTTTATTTCATTTTGTTAGGAACTTAGCGTATAGGAAGCTAAGCCTCTTCCAAATAAGGGTTAAGCGTATTTCAGGCTGGCTTGCGGCCTTTGTGTGACTAGGCTATTTCTGTTTCACTTGCATAGAGGGAAACCAAGTGCCCCTTCAACAGGGCCTCTGCTCCATCTTCTTTCCCCCCCTCATGAGACTTCTGCGATCACTGTTTAGATTTTTTTTTAATCTCTCAGAAGTTATTTTCTACTTGTTTTCTTGGCCATTGGCCCTAAGAATGTGTAGTTTAATATCTAGCAAATGTTTTAAGAAAAATCACAACAGGAAATGAGGCTCACTTGTGTGCTTTCTGTTTTTCTGAAATCTTGGGCCTGAACTTGAATTTCTGTCTCCCCATTAGTGAGACTGAAGCAAGCTCCCAGCTGCTGCTCTCTAATCTGCTTTTATTCCTTTCACTGGAAATTTGACAATGTTCCTGAGTTATATACAGGGCTCACTTCAATGTGTTTTTCTTCTCTCTGGGATTAGACTCCTGAAATCCTTGTGCCTTGGCCTCTGTCTGACGCCTTCAAATAGTTAAGTTTTAACTAATCTATTTAGTTGTTTAACATTAAATGAATCTTGCCAATGCCCCTAGCTCTGATAAAGTGAGGAAACATTTAAGGATCTGCTTCAGCCCAGTGATTCTTATCAGGCAATATTGTCTCCGTGATGGGCAGGAAGATCACTTTTTAAGGTTCAGTTCTCAATAATATTCTTAGGCCCAGGGAAACTGCTTCTGAGTAACTTTTGCTGCCAGGACCCCTTACAGGTGCACCAAGAAGGTTACCTTTGGTGATTTGGGAGGTGCTATCTTACGGCGTGATGAGTACCCTCTGCAACTGTCACTTTTGATGAGGATAATTCAAGTCTCGCAAACTCACTATTCCATGGATTATTTGAATATGACCTTCTAGTCCACTCATTGCCACCATGAAGATGAGACTGGTTCACACTGGCTTTCACCTGGAGCACAGGGTCCTCTCCAGTTTACATGACCATCTTGGATATGTGTGAAAGAAACCCACGACCCTTCTCTGTCAGCCCCACCATAATCCTTCAGATTTCTTTTTGCTAAAACTATCAGCCACATACTGCTACCCATCACCTACAAGTCCTCTTTATGATGGCATCTACGCCCCAGCCAGCCATCTTTCCCTGGTGATCTATCCATTTACAATAATTGCAAATGAACCTGAACACATGCTTTGGTTTGTATTGGATCCCTGGAAATACCAGGTTCTTCATTGGAGTACTTGAAAATAGGTCATCAATACAAACAATGCTCTTGCCTTAGTAGCCTCAGGTCACCAATAACATCATAAATTTCTGGTATCTCATGTACTGAGAACTAAAAAATATGAAGCTCATGATGAAAGAACTGCTTTAGAACCGGAAAACTGTTTCAGATACAACAGAGCCAATAAAACTCAGCCACACATGTTAACGAAGTATTTGATTTAGACCCATATATACTTAATTTTATCATCCCTTTCATTGCCTGAGATGTGTGTATATATGTGTGTGTATACCTCAAGATAGCAACCTGATTCACTTCATGGTTTTCCATGTTCTGCTTCCTTCTTTTTTTAATATATATTTTTTTAGTTGTTGATGGACCTTTATTTTATTCATTTATTTACATGCAGTGCTGAGAATTGAACCTGGTGCCTCACACACCTGAGGCAAGTGCTTTATCACTGAGCCACAACCCCAGCCCCTCTGCTTCCTTCTTGAGCAGAAACAATATGTATGTTTTTATCTATTGCTAATTGACTCAACATCTTTCTCTTTTCCAATTGACAACATTAGCTATCTTTGGACATTTGCTCAGATTTTCTTTGTTAATTTAAGATGTCCTAGACTCCATTTCACAATGACTCTATTATACCTGGTGTGTGATACAGCATTATCCAATCTTCCTTTAATTTATTACTCTTTGCTTCACATTTTATAACCAAAAAGAATAGCTTTACATGACCTCTTTTAAGTCACCTATAAAATGATTTCTAAATTCTAGCCATTCTCTTTGAAATATTGAAATATTACTCTGAATTATGATAATTCATTATTAAAACAAATTTTGGTATAATTATATCTAATATTCTTTGAAACTGCATACAAATTGTACTTGATAATTGTTCTTTCTTTCACATGATAAATAAACCAATTTAATGACCCTTATTAGCTGGTATGATTCCCTATAGAATAAAAAGACATTGTAAAAGGGATTATCTTTCCTAAGTATACAGTTGTTATACTCAGTGTCTGCTCTTCCTAGGTGGGCTAGCATGCCCCACCTTCTGGAATTTCACAGTTTCTCCTTGAAAGCCCAGTTCACACAAGAAGCCCACCAGTTTCTGGTACAGTGATCGCTGTAAAGCAGGTCCCACCATCTAGTCCCTTCTGGTTAGTTTTCCTCTTGGGGCTCTCTAAGACTTAAAATGAGTCTTATTCATGCCAGCAATTTATTTGAGTCTAAATTATAGGTTCAGTCTAGAATATCTTGGGTGTTTGCCACTGTTTGCTCTAATACCTTTTATTGGCCTACACTGAGATATTTTGATAGAATCTCCAAAAACCTATCCTCAACCAAAGCAGTTAATTCATTGAGTAAATTTATTTTGTCATCCCTTCTTCTTTCCCCAAACTCACTTTCACAAATTTCCTTCAGACCTCCTTGGGTTTTGGGGGGAGGGGGTTGTTTTGTTTTGTTTTGTTTTTCTGCCATATTTGGCCTTTGTTTCACTTACCCAGGTGACTGACAGCTTCCTTGTCCCAAGGCCAGGTGGCAGCACCTGCCAGGTCTTCCCGCACTGAGCTGGCAAAGTAGACATTGAGGAAGTGAGTGCTGTTGAGCTGCAGGGCCTCCTTCAGCTCCTTCACACTCATGTATGCCCTGGAGAGTGTGAAAGAAGAGAAAATGTCACACCAAAGCATGGGTAATTAGAGAAAAGGAGGGCCAGACCTAAGCACTCTGATGGAATTCCCAGCCAGCATGGCCTTTTGGAGGGATGCAGAGTCAGGGAGCAGGCTACCATGAAGATATGAAGAGAGGGGTTAATACACCTGTGGGGTATTATTCCAAGTTACATAATATGCTACATTTTATAACACTATGATATCTGCATGGATACTCAGAATTTGACATCATTCTTAATTCTCCACTTACACCCCAACTATTTCTTCAAGAAAAAAAATCCAATGATATTACTAATTCTTTGCCTTCAGAATTATCCCCAGGTCATGGTGAAGAGCAACTTCCAACTTGTGGTCTCTGGTACTTTTCCTCACATTGAAAACTTATTACAACAGAAAGTCTAGTGAAGTCACTGTTCAAGCATATGTTTACTATCGGCATTTTTTTTTAAAGAGAGAGAGAGAGAATTTTTTAATATTTATTTTTTTAGTTCTTGGCGGACACAACATCTTTGTTTGTATGTGGTGCTGAGGATCGAACCCAGGCCGCACGCAAATGCCAGGCGAGCGCGCTACCGCTTGAGCCACATCCCCAGCCCATGGCATTTTTTTTTTTAAGGAAAAGGGAAAATAATGGCTAGAAAATTAAAGTGGTAAAAGAAGATTTATAGGTGTGAATGACATCATAAAGCCACTATAAATAATGGTAAATGTATGTACATTTCCCACTCCCACCCCTGAATCCACAGAAACTCACCCCCTACTCCTACTGCCTTGTGATATTTACTACATATCTTTATTGGTGGCCTCCAAAGCACTAGGCAATATTACATGCATACTTATGCACAGAATTAAAGCTCTATTAAAAACACATGCCTCATGGACCACAAGAAAGGAAACATGCATTTAGCCTCTTTTAGAAGCTCATATATAGTCAAAGACCTTCAGTTTTCTGGCACCAGTGAAATTTAAAACTTTCCATAAGCAAATAGAGTTTTATCATCCTCACTGAAGAGTAGTTTTAAGAACGAACAACTTAATCAGAGCCCTGGAGCTCCTTAACCTCCCTAGTTGTTTTGCACAGTGGCCACAGTCTACTATTGCAAATGAAGGGACCTTCCAATCCTACATCAGCGGGGAAGGTAGCCTCCTCAACCTGCACTGGAAATTTCCTTAATAGATTTCACTTTGCGATCACTATTCCACCAGGCATTGAAGTCTTCCAACTCAGAAGCTTACTTTAGGATATATGACCCTTCTTCTGCTGCACTGCCTCTCTACCATGCTGTCGATGCCATCTATTCACCCATGGGTAGGATGTGCTGGCAAGGAGCATTAGAGAAATAGAGATCCCAGAGAAGACCAGTTCAAAGGAGGAATCAAAGCAAAGAAGAAGAAAAATAAGAACCAAAGATGTTTGGGAGAAAAGGGATAGGGCTTTCAAATAGCATTTTATTAACTTATAATATCTTGGAAAAATAGTTCTCAGCCCCAAGAAATCATCCCAGCTCCATGAGGTGACATCAGATGAGATCAGCGGGATATTCCTTCCACTGCCTTCCTGGAGACACAATATTTTTGGGCTGTTGCCTGGTTTTCCCTGAACATTAGTCACATTCCCTTTCTCATTTCCTTTATTCTTTATTAAAATAATTATAACTTTACTGATGGTTTGGAGTGATGACATCAAGTCAATCTTCAATGTGGAGATGTTTCAATAGGTCAGGAGAGGGGAGGGGTAAGAAGGAGAGGAAAGGAGGGAATTAAAGACCAGTACTACACTCAGCCCAGGGGACCAAGGCAATCTGCACCCTTTCTCTGTTCTGAGCCAGGTTCCCAATTCAAGTTGGGAATTGGAACCTGAACAGTTTTCTCTTTTTGCCTCCCTCACTTTCCCCCAATCCCCTGGGGCCTGGCAAGGTCGATTGGGCTATCTCTGTGTTACTGGCTTCTCTGTCTACCATTTACCAGGCTTGGCTGGCATCCCTCTGTCCTCCCTCAACCCAGAAGTTCTGCTCATTTCTCTTGAGCACCTTCCAAGAGGCCTCCTCCTCCACCAACCTCATTAGCTGGTTCTACTCATCTCTCTTTTCTTCCTGTCCAGGCTATAAATTACCCTTCCCCGGGACAGTGCACATGTCAGTCTGGTGGCAAACAGGGTGTGGTGCTTGGATCCCTGCGTGCCACAGAAATAGATGGAAGTCAGCAAGTCCAAGGAAGAAAATGCATTGTAAATGCTAGAGGCGCCGGATGGGCATTAATTGAATTGATAAACAAAAAACTTATTTTTTCTGGGAATAAAGACTGTGATCTAGATTACTCTCTAAATCAGAGAGGATAAAAGTGTGTGAGGTCAGGGTGACTGCTCTGCATGCAGAAGTCCCTTCCTGTTAGATCCTATGTAACCATTTCAGAGTCAATCAGAGCAAATCCAGATAAAAGTCTTAGCTTCTCAACTAATGTGACCAGAGCCTGACTCAGAGTAGGGCAAAAATGAATACAGTTCTTAAATGCAAAGTTGAACAACTTGCTCTGATTTATTAAGGAATAAATGAGCTTAATATTCAAGGGAACAACATGAAATACATAAATGGAGTAAAATGTCCATAGGCCATGAACTGACAAGAACAATGCGTTCAAAGGGATGCATTTTATCTGCTTAATTTCTGCTGGAATCCCCCTTTTTCTTACCCTCTCCACACTCCAGTTGGAGATGCTGCTTACTCACCCTTCTGTCTGAGGGACTTGGACCATGCAAAGTGAAGTTGCATCTCAAATTTCATAAAAATTGTCTCAGAAACCAGCCCTCCCCAAGGCTGATGCATCAAGTCGTTATGCCCCATGGCTCAAGCCTGTTATTTCTGATGAATCCCAGGAAGAATATATGTGCTGCTTGACCACTCTAAGACTGATTTGCTAATTTAGGATAGGCCCTTGCCCAGTTTCCACTCCACTGTGTCTCACCATTTCCTGGGCTTTGTGCAGTCACTCTGATTGCTGCCATGCACCCTGAGCACAGACCCCCAGCCACATGCTGGCATTTAGAGCACACACAAGCCCCAGTGCTTGTTCAGTTTCTATGTAAAAGTGTATGAAGAATGACTCATTATGCTCTCATTTATTATCCATTAAGTAACCCTTTATAGACTGATAGAAATAACTCAAGAAGGCAGCCATAAAGAAGAAAAAGATTTTGAGCTATCTGAAGGAAGATGAAACAGTATCAAAAACTGGCATGCTGAAAATTAAGACATAAGGGATAAATGTGCACCCAAGACCAAGATCCACAGACTCACGCAGAGCAAGTCCTTACTGGGAACTACTTGCCCTCTGCAGGTAGGGAGGTGGCCTCCAGGAAACAAAAACACATGCCTCAAGGGCACTCCATAGGTCCTCACAAAACAACTTGTGCCAAAGCTGGATGTTTTTTTTCAGTTAAATTTAAACCTTCCCATCATTACTATAAACTATGGTTCTCTATCCAAAACACACAGAAGGGTTCCTGCCATGCCTCTCATCCCATCTGCCACTCGGCTTCCTATCACCTAGACTTCTCCCTGAACCCTTGCATTGTGCCCACACCTTAGGGCTTATGTGTCTACAAAACAACAATTGGCTTCTCCCAGCTGCCCAAAGCAACTTCAGAGACTTAGCTTTCTCTCTTCCTTTCAAATTCTTTTCTGCTCTCCATCACCATACCAGCTCCACTCATTTCCCATTTCCTGGTTATTCCATACAGGAAGAGCTTCAGCATCTGGCTCCATCCTCCCTTTCACCCCAGCTCTGATCATACCCTTTAGAAATGTCCACATTTATGTGAAACACCTCTGAGAACAGTCGTATTCTTGATTTCCTCGCCTCGGATAACCTGCACCGCATTCTCCTTTGGCCACCTATTCTCATCTCCACTCTTTCTCAAAAAAATTTTTTAGATTTGTGATCTCCTGCAGATTTTTAGTTTCACTTGTCTATACTTTCACTTGTTTATAATCATGTCCTCTCCAGGGATTGCTTGAAATCTTCCATATTCTTCTCTTGCCCCTGTGGGCTCAATCTCTTACTCCCTAGATAATCATGCCTTCTTCTTTGATGATAAAACCAAAGCCACCAGTCATGGACTCGTCACTCCCTCCCACACCCATACCCATGTGCTTAAACTTATTTACTTCCTTACCTATTTTTGCTCTTTCCTCTGGTTCCACAGGATGAGGTTTTCTGAGCAAACTATAACTAACACCCAGCCTTTTTCCTTCTTCCTTTCCAATTCAAACTTCCTAAGAGAATAATTTCCCCATCTCCCATTCACTTCTTTTTTCTATCTACCCTTATAATGCCATTATAACCCAGCTTTCATCTGAATCATTTTATCAAAATTGTTTTTATTATAGTTGTCTGTGACATCTTAAGTTTTCCTCCCTATAATATAAAAAAAAAATTTCAGGCACCCTCTTACTGGCACGGAATGCTGCATTTTATATTATTGGTTACTTCCTCCTCCCCAAGCTCTCTGTTTCCTTTGCTTTCACTGCAGTGCACTTTCCTGGTTTCCTCCTATTTTTGAGACCATAGATTCTCAGTCTCCTTTAGGGGCTCTTCTTCCCCCTTCTAAGTTATGCCCCAGAGTCCTGTGTGTGACCCATACTTTTCTTGCTCTCCGTGTCCACCACTGAGAACTCCTCAATTTTAAATGTTCAAGCAACATCACTGCTTGGATGGCTCTAAATATGTAAATGTACCCAGTCCCACTTCTCCCTCCAAGAGTAGATTCTTACTTCCATCAGTAAGTGAATATCTACCTAGTTTACCCACAGACACCTTGACAGCACCATGTCAGTGTGATGAATGGTTCTACCTAAGCACTAAACAAATTCAGACCCAGAAAATTTCAGTGCATTTAGAATAGTGGTCCTTTTGGCAAAGCTGTTGTAGCCATATTTTTCCATAAGTATATTTGCAAGAAGGGTTGAATTTTAGGTTACATGCAGAGGAGGTGCATGCGTGTGTCCATGAAAAGATAAAAAGTCAAGGACAAGGGAAAGAACACAATGGCATTTTGTGTCACTTACCTAATTTTACAAATTGGATTCTGAGCTCCTTGGGAAGAAACTAAAATAAGTCTTCATAAGAAATTTATGAGTCCCAGGATATACAGCTATTCTGCTCTAAGGCCTAATAAAAAGTATACCACCAATTGAGGATGAGGGTCACTCTCACCACTGCTGGCAAGAAAGAAGGGCTATCAGCACCATTCTGGCACTTGGGAGTTTTACAGCCTTGGGTTGCCCTAGAAGCCAGTCTTTGAGAAGGACAGCTTTTCCCCAGAACAAATGCAAGGGCAGAATACCATCTGGAAACTGAGTGTCAGCAGATGAGGTAGAGACCATTGCCAGAGTTCAATGGCAAACAGCAGGACAGCTGAGGGCACAGATCTTTAAGGTCCACTTTTCTGGGGATTCCAAGAACTGCTAGAGGAATGGGATGTTGTATGAAGATAAGATTTTGTAATTGTGCATTGAGCTAATGTAACTTGATGGTTAATAGTAGCATGAACTTGTTCATACCCACAGATTATGTGGACTAGAGTATACTCATTCTTTCCAACACTAAATTCACAAGCTTCCCATGCCCATTTCTCCTGCTGGGTCCCCCTCTAAATCAGTAGTACTCTTATTACCCTGCCATGAAAAAACTAGAAAACCCAGGATTTCTCCCTCCCCTTCACTCCCTCCAAATAAGCATCCATCTGACAATGACTATGGGAAGAAGAGACATATTGGTGATTATCGTTTTCCTCCTAAAGACCACATAAAATGACAGATATCATAATCCCTAAGACAACATTAATGGGAATATATTTATTTCTTGAAATTTATATGAAGAATCTGACAAGACTTATTATACCTAAACTATTAATTCATTTTGCTAATTCATATGAGAACAAACACTATTAAAAGGAAAATGGATTTTTTTTCCCTCTGGAAATGTTAAAGTTTTATAAGAACTTGAGGTTTAAATAAAAGTAACTAAAATCTAGTGCCAGAATATCTTCTGGGTAGGCAGAATAATGCCCTCAAAGATGTTCGTGTCCTTGTCCCCAGAACCATAAATATGTTAGTTCACATAGTAAAAACAACTCTGCATATATTACAGAGTATAGCCTTCAAGATGGGGAGAGTATTTTGAGGTATCTGAGTAGGCCCAATCTAATTATGTGAATTCTTATAAAGCAAAGGACTTCTCCCTCCTGTGGGTGGAGGAAAAGATGTGGCTATGAAAGGAGAGTCAGAGAGATGCTATGTTGCTGGCTTTGAAGGAGGAAGGGGATCATGCTCCAAGAAATATGGACAACCAGTAGAAACTGGACAAAAAAGAGAAATGAATTCTCCTCTAGACCTGGGAAAGAAATGCAGCTCTGCTGCCACCTGATCACCCAGGATGTCAAACTTCTGACCTGAAGAATTATGAGATAAACCACCAAGCATGTGGCAGCTTGTTACAGCAAGACTAGAAACTTAAACATTGAGCATAAAGGAAGCAGACATCAGGTTTTTAAAGATGTTTAAGAGAATTTTTTCTTAAATCCTTTTAAATCCTTTCCTTGCTTCCATGGGTATTCACAAGGAAACTATCCTTACTATGCCTTAGTTTCCTCAGCTGTAAAATGAGGAAAATAAAAGGATCTACCTTGTATTATTATCAGGAGGGAAAAAAAGAGCAACATTAATCAAGTGTCATACATAAGCATCCAACAAACCTTTTTATAAATAGCAATACCTATGGCTTTGAATGTTCACACAGTCAGCAACAAAGTTCAAAAATCAAAATACAGGAAAGCAAGCATCATCTCAGAGACTTGGTGGACAACTAATCATGGCTATGTCTAAAAAGGGGCAGGCCTTGCTTAAAAGAAGCAAATAAGTTGGGTATGGTGACTCATACCTGTAATCTCAGCAGCTCAGGAGGCTGAGGCAGGAGTATGGCAAATTCAGAGCCAGCCTCAGCAACTTAGCAAGGGACTAAGCAACTTAGTGAGACTCTGTCTCAAAATAAAAAATAAAAAAGGCTGAGTATGTGCTCAGTGGTTGAGCACCCCTGGGTTCAATTCCTGGTACAAAAATATAAAATGAAATAAGGGCTTCATGAGGGTGGAAAAAAAGAACGCAAACACATGTCCCAGACCCAGGTAAGCTCACAACAGGAAACTTTAGTGAAAACAGAACAGAAAGTAAATTCTTGGAGGCACAGTTGGCTAGTTAGACAAAGAGGAATGCTGCTACTTCCCAAAAGCAGGGTCTAACCTCGACCCAGAACAAGTGCATAGAGAAGAATGAGAACCTCAGGAGAGGCTCTCACCAGCAGAGGCTGACTGCCCAGAGCAATAGCACCACTTCTCATCAGTAACCTTTCTTGACTTTTGCAAATTTCAGGAAATGACAAAGAGGCATGATAGCTTGATTTTATATTTTTTCGTGACATGGAATGAATGAGTTCCTTCAATAAAAGAAAAGGTGATACCTTATTATTCCAATAGCCAAAGCTAGACAAGTCACCAAGGACTCAGGCCAAAGTAAAACAAACTTCCAAGGAGGAGGAGTGATTCCATGTCCTGGAACACTCAAGGGGGAAAAGGCCCTTTGGAAGTGGAAGGTTGTAAACCTTTAAAATCAATTTAGTTCTAGATCATCCTAACAAAGCTAGAGAGGAGATGCAAAGTGTCCAAAAGAGAACCAGATTTTGCAAGCGAATCTGCTGAACTCAAATTTTATGAGAACATATGTAGATTTTGGAAGGAGGAATTGCACACAGCAAAAGAAAAAGGATAAAAAAAGATAAAGTTCAGAGCTAGCATAAACAAGGAAAAAATGCAAAGAAGAATGAATTTTAAAATTTATATTCTTCAGAATATTAAGCAAAATAGAAAGAGAAATCATAATTACAAGAGACAAAAAATACAGAAAGAAAAAAACTGAGCACTTGCAAGCCTAAAGTGGAAATGTGTTCAATAATTCACTTACCTAGCAATCATTCATTTCTTTCTGAAAATAATAATTATCATGATTAATGAAGTCCCAGCTATAGCCAGATGCTATATGTGTGTGTGTGTGTGTGTGTGTGTGTGTGTGTGTGTATTTCATGTAAATCTGACTATAACCTTATGTGACTAGTATAATTTTTTTTTAATTTTACAGATAAGAAAATAAAGCTTACAGGGATTAAATATCTTACACAAAACCACATCCTGCAAGTTTGGAGAAAATTTTAAAACTCAAATTCCTCTAAATCCAAAGCATGCATTCTTTTTTTTTTCCCATTCTTAATTGGCTCTCCTTATTATCTGTGAGTCACTGTGTTGGGCTCTGGTAATGAAAAGGTACATGACTCTTGTTTTCAAGACGCTCATTCTAGTGAGTAAGTCAATCGTGTAAACAAATCATTAAAATACAAGGTGACAGGCACCATAGTAAAAATGTGCACAAAATTATATGAGAGAATGGGGGATGAAATGGAAAATATGCTTAGAGAATGGGACAAGAATAAGGCGCTGAAGATGCTCACGATGAATGTTATGAATTGGCTGGTGTGTGTCTGTTCTAGCCTCCTTCTAGAGTATTTAGCTATTCTATAAAATAGCACAGTTACAGTTTACTTTTTGCCAGCCTCTTACACCCAGGGACATGCATGCCATTTAGATTCTGCCTGTCCGTTGTGCTCTTGTTATAGCTAAAAGGTGGCTATGAGAGGAGGACCTTATTTCTGACTGTTTTCATTTCCTCTGTCTGCAATCATGGCTGGACTAATACAGTGTTCTGGCACCCTGCCATTAGCAGTGTGAGTCTTGAGGAGCAGGCTGTGTAGCCAGTGTACTTCACCGGTGTGAATCTAGCAGACACAGCACGGCTCACCAATGGCATCAGTGGCTTCCTGATCTTTAGATGTCTGTGGCAGCTTCCATGGCAGGTCAGTCTCCACCTTTCATGTTGATAGATGTTCCTTGATACCCAGCCTCAAACCTGCAACTTTGGCTCCTACAAAAATTGTCTTAAGTTAACTCGATTTTGTTGTATTAAATTTTCTTTTGTTGTTGCTATTGCTGTTAATAGCTACAGTGGTTTCTGTTTCCTGCAATTAACTCTGGACTGACCCAGAGACAGTATTCCAGGTGTGTTGTCAATACCTGATTTTTGTTCTCAAAGTAGGAAAACCAGAGGAGATAAATTCCTGCTGTTCAGCCACATGACTGAAACTAGAAGTTCCAGTTAACTGATTAAATAATGCAAGAATGATTTGTGAATGAGTTAGTCTCCAGAATAAGAAGAGGAACAGCCTCAAGTCCTAAAAGGACCCATTTTGGTGCTTATATAACAATTAACACTCATCTTTGCAGGCAATGGAGTGATGTAAAAAGGCTAAAGACTGAAATATCTCAACTTCCTATAGAGAAAAAAAGAAACTTGGATATTACAGATTAGTGAGCTCAATGTCAATTGTCAGAAATATTTTAAATGTATTATTAAATACATAATTTCTATTACTTAAATAAGAAAGATGTGACTACTGGACCCACCATAAAATCATCAGGAAGAAAGATGTAAAAACACATACAATTCTTTGGTTGTTGTTTTGCTGAATTCGCTAGAACAGGATGATTCCATGGTGAGAGTATATCTTAATTCAACAAGACATTGATAAATATCTCATGAGATCTTATTAAAAGAGGGTAGGGAAAATGGGTAGAAAGTGTGTATAAGTACAGATTTGTAAGAGTTAGTACCCAAACTTGGGACTTCCCCAAAGGAAGATTTTAATAGCTTAGTCCAGATCTCTGGGTTTATTCCTATTTCATTCGGTAACTGATTCAATATCTTCTAAGAATTCATACTGTGTAAGTTTATAGAACTCACAAATGACAAAAACATGAGAGATAATATTTAGTGTCAAAATGGAGGCTCAAGTATATCTCAAAAGCTGTAATAATGGGGATTAAACACAAAATATAAAATTCCAAAGTTTCCAGGTAAAATCTGTTTAAGCATACATGCAAAATTGATAAAAATTGCCCCCAAATACAGCATTAGGGTGTCTGTTTAACAACAACTAATACGAAAAAATACCTATAGGTTTCAGTTTCCAACAGTGTGACATGGGGCAAGATGTAGACTCCTAGGCTTCAATCCTAGGCACAGACTCAGTGCACAGCCATGAACAGATCTATGTGTGATCAGTGCAACCTTCTGTAAGGATACTGGAACTTTGAGATGCCTACCCAGAAGAGATCATTGAAAAAGGAGGCAGATCTGGCAACCACACCAGGTGAAGAATGACAGAAGAAATTGAGTATATTTAGTCTAGATGGCAGGGGTGAGTCAGGGACAGCTACAGAACTGTCTGAAAATTTGCAATTCAATTATATGTAAGAGCCTGGCTGTTTGCTCTGGAAGAAAGATTTGAGATCAATGGGTGAAAGTATGGGATGCCATATTTTGTCTCAGTATTTAGAAACTCTTACTAAATTTTAATTAAGAAATGACTTCTAGTCCCCTGTAAATAGCTAAGCAGAAGCTAAAAGGTCACTTTCTAGAGATGGTAAAGGGATAAATCTTATATTGAACAGAATACTAAGTTGAATCATCCCTCACAGCTCTGAATTATCACAATCTTGGAGATCCATTGCTTTCTCATTAATTTAATGATTATCTTAATTCAAATGATTCCTACATCTGTATCTCCGTTTTTATTTTCTTGCACTTTTTGAATATGTGCCCTGGGATAGCCCTTGTTGTGGATTCAGTTGTGTCCTGCCAATGGCTGGTGAAGTCCAAACTCCGTACTTGTGAGTGTGATTTTATGTGGAAATAGGGTCTTTGCAGTAACCAGGCTGAAGTCATTAGGGTGGGATTTAATTCACTATGACTGTGTTTTTATAAAAAGGGGACATGAGGGACGATCACAAGTCAAGAAACACCTGGCCTGCAAACGGCTCATGAGGGCAGCCCTCAGAAGGAGCCAGCTCTTAGGACACCTTGATCTTGGACTTCTGGCCTCCAGAACTGAGAGACAATATTAAGTGTTGTGACTTGAGCCAGTCAGTGTGTGTTACTCTGTTATGGTGGCCCAGGAAATAACATTATCTCCAATCAACAGATGGTCTACCACATGGATTTAATCTTCCCACCTGACCCAGATCTCTGGCTGAATTTAACTTTCTTTTCTATTCATATTATAATGTTCTACTAGTTGCTTAGCTTTACACTTAAACAGCTAGAAACCTAACTATTCAATTAGTTGCCAACTTTTATCAAATCTTCCTCCATGAAGTCTTTAAAATACATCCCAATTTTTCTGTTCTTGTGGCCATCTCCTAGAAAAGATGCTTTTTACTTTAGTTTTGATGTTTTGAAATGTCTTCTTCTTTTCCATTCTCTAATATCACATCCACTCTAGGCCCCCCTGAACAACATCAAACTGATGGCCAAGTCCACTCTGGATTCCTGTGGTGAACATGATAAAGTCCTGTCCATTTTTTTTTAGGTTGCTGCTCAAGGCCCTTTGATCTGGCCCCAACCTACCTCCAGACTCGCCCCAGCACAGCTATGGCATGGATTGAAATAAATCATTTACTCTGCTTTTATCCCCCTTTTGTTTGATTATTTTGTCCTCCTCTTACTTCTTCAATTATCAAAATTCCCACATTCAAACTCCTTTTCCTATCTCAGTTTTTCCAGGAAGCCCTCCCTGATCACTTCAGCCTAAAACTGAGCCCCTACATCTGGATCCCTTATCATTCAGTCTTCTCTGTACAAACAAATAGAATTGTGACATGCAAGCCTGCTTTGATAGTAATTGTCAACAATAGAGATCCTACCTCTACATCTTTAACTTAAAAAGGTATCTGTATTTTTAAAATGCACATCAAAAAGAATATAACAATTTTAAAAATGTATAGTATAATGGCATAATATAGTATACTATGCTAATGGAATAGGATAATAGCAAAAGAGAATATACTAGCAAAATACAAACAGCAAATTTCCATTCACATGGATCTGGAAAGATAACATTCATATCATGTGGCCATTTAAAATGATGATCTAGATCAATATTTATTAAAATGCAAAACACCCCTGTTATGGTTTGAGTTCATCCTCTCCAAAATTCAGCTGTTGAAATTCAATGTTCAACGTGACAGTTTTAAGAGATGGGCCATTAAGATGTGATCAAGCCATAAGGGCTCCTTCTTGTGAGTAGGATTAAGGTTTCCACCTTCCACCGTGAGGACACAGCTTCCTGCCCTCCAGAGGATACAGCAACAAGGCTTCATGTTAGAAACAGAGAGCAGCCCTCACTACACCTCTACCTGATCCTGGATCTCCAGCCCAGAACTAGAAAAAAAATAGGTTTCCATTTTTCATAAATTCCTTAGGCTCAGGCACTTTGTTATAGCAGCACTAAGAGATGAAGACACCCCCCAACATATTACTGAGTGATAAAGCAGATGATAGAACAGTAAGTATGAAATCCTATCTATTCAAGCCGTATTCATTTATCAAACTAGATCTCTAGAAGGGGATCAAACAGGTAATGGGATCTGAGGCAATTTTCTATGCTTTGCACACTTCTGTGTATCTTTAAAAATGTTTTCTAAAACACAATGCATTTCCGTAAGATATATAAGTGTGTGTGTGTGTGTATGTATATATATATATATATATATATATATATATATATATATATATATATAGTCTAAAAATATGTATATATAAAGTTAGAGCACTCATTCTTTTATTAGCTGGACAACATTCCCAGAAGGCAATTACTATGCTTTTGTCAGTGTGACAACAATTTAGTACATCATCTTGCATATTATCAAGTGTCTATTCAATATTGATTGACTATATAGTGATAGAGATGAACTCAAAGTGGAAAATAAAGCAGAACGCACCCTCATTCTACCCCTATCCCAAGTTCACTGATATTGCTGTACTGTAAAATCCCCATAAACCAGACAATACAGTTTTATCTAAAAAAGTTGAACTTGAAGGAGTATATATAGGACCTGCCCCCTCTGTTAGGCAACAAGGGACAAAAAATATACCCAAGCTCAAACTCTTCTCTCTCAGTCCTTAACAATGCTTTGTACAGTGACTAAAGGCAGAGCAGGTTCTTGGAACAAACACTCTAGCATGATAAACTCCCAGGGCTTGGGCAGAAATAGGCAGTGCAATTCCATAGGCATGACACTGGGTTTAAAAATAGAAAGCTTCTCCCAGGAGGAGTGGCCCTTGTGAGTGAGTGGAGCAGACACAATGTGTTTCAGATAATAGTAAAAACCCATGAAGTCACTCAGTAGTTTATTCATTCTTTTGTGACCTTTTTTCTTCTCCTGAAGCTCTTCCCTCCATTTAGACAATCTTAAAATGTTCTCTTCCACTCCTGTTTGCTAGCAAGGCATTCCTCCTGTAATATGTCATACATGTATATGCATACAACCCCCAGAAGTCAGTTTCTTCTGGAAAAAAAAAACCATTAAAATTCCCAAATTAAACTCAACAAATTAAATTCCCAACTCTCTTTTTTACTGAAAGTGAATGGATCATATAAGTACACCAATCGTGGAAAATCCCTTATGCTTTGATTTTAGAAAAGAGAACAACATGCTCATTAATTCCAAAAGGATTTATTGAACAAGTACATCTCAGGCCCTGTGCCGAATGGCCAGGAGACAAAGCTGGACAAGACCAGACAGCATGTTGACCATCAGAATCTATGGCTAATAGTGGAGCAGACTAGGAGCTCTCTGGTAAGAGAAGCAAACAGTGCTGTGAGAGCCCAGGGACAGGAGCGCCTGGTCAGGACCTAGGGTGTGGAGAGGTCTTCCCAGAATTGACACCTATACCAAAACCTAGCAGATAGAAAGGGGTTTTCCTGGGTGCAGGTGGCAGGGGAGGAGGAAGGATAATCCCCAGCTCCAAGGAGTTGGTTCATGAGAGTTATACACAGTAGACAGACGGATGCTGGAGAGGTTAGCATCAGTCAGATCCTGAAAGGTTTTACAAACCTCGGAAAGACATTCAGACTTTCTTTCTTTCTTTCTTTCTTTCTTTCTTTCTTTCTTTCTTTCTTTCTTTCTTTCTTTCTTTCTTTCTTTCTTTCTTTTTCAAATTTCCCTTTAATTCAAAAGGGCTTTTTATTTATTTGTTGTTGTTTTTTTTAATGTAGTACTAAGGAGCGAACCCAGGGTCTCGCATGTGCTAGGCAAGTGCTTTACCGCTGAGCCACAACCCCAACCCCAGACTTTTTTCATGAAGGGAAGCAACATGATTAAATTGCCTTTTAGAAAGATGAGTGTTGAGAGTATTATGTGGGGTTTGGTCAAGCCCACAAAACAGAGATGCTGCAAAAAGGCTGTGGTTGAATTAGAGTGATATTTATAAACAGAGCCATCAGAAATTGGAAATTCATTAGATGAGGTGGAGTGAGAAAGAGTCCACAATTATTCCTGAATTTTTAAATTGAACAACAGGATAGCTCAGTTACCCAGGAGGTCAAGGTTTGGCTGATGATCAAGCGAGAGATGCATTTAGATAGTTGTAGATGTGAGCAGAATGTAAGTTTAGAAAGCCTTAACATGTAGGATAATAATGAAGAGGTCACTCCTGGCTTCTTGATGGGTATACTCAGCACCACACAATGCTTAGGAAACCAGCAGAGAGAGAGAGAGAGAGAGAGAGAGAGAGAGAGAGAGTTCATTTTCAAAAACATACCCATAATTATGCAACCTGAACATCTAGAAGGAGGCAATATTAATTTTTCTTTGTTTAAAACAATAACTATTGCTGTGTATTTAATGATCCTTGAGGAGAACACTGTGACTGAAGCATCAAGCTCTAGGAATCTCAATCTTCCCTCCCCCCCTAATCTGGGAGCTAATGGCATCTATTCTACACGGACACCTGCCTACATGGCATGATTAGAAATTATAATGATGAAGATGATGAGTCTTCCAGAACACCCACATTCTTTTTAAGCTATTTCTGTGAAGTATGTCTACCGGAATCAGGTGGAGAACTTGCTTATTCTTTAATGTTTCTCTCCCTAAGTCTTCCAAAAACACTGGTAAAATCTAGGTGTGGATTTAAGATTTGTCATTAAAAATACATAAGTAATAAAACATATACCACATAATATAACAGTACAGAACAGTAAGCTACTAATTAACATCAAAAAGGAAAATCTTTATAGAGGAAGTGGTATGTATGAGATGAAAATTTGGAACTGAGAAATTACTCTCTTGGTATTAGCTAAATTTTTTCAAGCAAAATTCAGGGAGGAAATATCAGGTTTGTCTGTTTTTAGAAATCAGTAATGTCAACCTTTCAAAACCAAAAATCTATTGTGTATGCCAATTTTATTCATATTTGTAATGCTGCTTAAAAATATTTCTAAGCAAAAGATGTAGACCAAAATACATTGCCTACTTGATCATTCCCTGATATAGTACACTTCCTAATAATATGGCAATATTTTAAAATGTAATACTGCTGGGCAGTAAGTAGGGTCCTGTAATGAGAAAAAAAGAATTTCAAAATTAGAAGGAAAACAGATTAAATCACACTTAGGAGTAAATGATATCTAAGAGTAGCAAAGAATAACTAGTGTACATCATTGCTTAAGGCCCTATTTCACTGAAAAGAGTACTAAATTTAAAGGGATTTATGCACATCAAAAAGGTGTTTCATCAAATTAAAAACAAACTTCTTCACAATACCTGAAAGGACTTTTAAAAATGCATACAAGATAATAAATATACATGAATATCAAGAATTTTAAGGATAGAAAAACATGAGATAAAGCTGGGATCCAGTTTCATCATTTGTTTTTAGTGTAGAGTACTGTACAAATAAATGCCAAGAATATAATCATCTCTGCCTCAGAGAGGTTTGTTATCTCTTGGTGGGAGAGACAACTATGAAAAAGTTAGAATAAAAAACAGCATAATAATTAGGAGCTTACTGTTCTGTATAGTTATAGTATGTGTGGTATGTGTTTTTATTATAGCATGTTTCATCTTGTATTTTAAGTATTTGCTCATATTCCCTAGAAGACTGTGTACTACTTGAGGTCAGGAACCATATGTGTGTATTTGTCTGTTTATTGTGTAGTGATTAGCATGGTATCTATTGGATAAACACTCTATACATTCTTATAAAATCAATGAATACAAATTTAATAAAATATGTTGTTGTGAAAAAATACATAAGTAAATAAAATAAAATAAATAACAGTTCATCTTTTAACTGTGCATCATGGAACAGCAAAGGAGGAGATCTTCTATGAGTTCTCAAAAGCCTATTTTGGCCAAGGAAAAGGTATATGGAGAGAGCAGAGAGGACATAGGACACGTCTGAGGAATAGTAAATTTTAAGGAATAGGCAGAAGAGAAGCAACTGGCAAAGACATCTGAGAAGGAGCAATGAAGAAGTGGGAAGAAATCCAGGAGAGTTGGCTTCTCCCAAGCCAAGAAGGTCATTCCAAATGTTCCTGGCAATGGAAGTGAGAGAAGAACAGAAAAGTGTCTATCAGAAGTAGAGTAAGGAGACGGTTGGTAACTTTGGCAAAAGTAATTTCAGAAGAATAGTGGAGACAGAAACCAGATTGTAGTGGGTTGGAGTGAGTGGGGCATGCAGAAGAAGATGGTGGGTCTGGACAGGAGTCTCTGCAGGGAAGGAAGACAGGGAGGAGGCCGGCAGAGATAAGTGAGGATGGAAAGTTTTTATCATAGGAGACTTAAGCATCGCCAAAGTTGCTGAACCAGAAAAAGCCAGAAGGAAAAAAAGAATGAAGAGTAAGGAAAGAGTGCAGAAAATCAAGAGAATGTGATTCAGAGCCCAGCAGGAGAGATGCACTTTAGACAGGAGTGTGGTGGAGCTATTGGGTGTCACCCAAGTGGGCACCCCAGTCCCCTGCTACTGGTAGCTAACTGCTTGCCCCATCTTATAGAATCCCTGAGTTAAACAGCAACTGGCTTACGGGAGGTTATGCAGCAGCATGTAGCCAATGACTAACTTAAAGAAGGGTACAAAAAGCCAATCCTTTTCCCAATTATGGAACTGAATCCACAGTGACTTCATGCCTCAGAACTCGCTGATATCCAAGAGGCACACAGTTGAAATCACATTTTGCTTAGTTCCTTACCATGCCTCATCCTGTTTCTCTCACTATCCACTAAAAGATATCTCAGTAAATCACCAGGAGCCACATGCCCAACTCAGCCTCCCCTTGTTGGAAATCCTCTTGAAGACAAAGAGGAATACTTGCCCATGCAATAGACAATAGGAGAGGAAGGGACTGAGGTGACATTGCACTAAGGCGCTTGCAGGTGTGATCCAATGGCACTTAGGAATTGCCAGAAGTTGCCTGAACCAGCAGTGGAGGCTCACTGGTCATCATGCCTCAGGAGACAGAGGACTCCTATCTGCACCCTTGCTGAGAGCCATTGCCAGGTAGGAATGACGCATGGCAATTTCTTTGTCAGCCTACTCCATGTTGCTTAGAGGAAGGACTCTCCATTGTGGAAATGGGCTTGCCTTTGGACCCAGGTCATTTGCAGTGACATTGCATGTATGCTTGAGTAAGGTGACCTTGCTCAAGGACCAGGGCGGATGGATCCGGGTTTAGGGTGGATCAGGTTTTAGGGAGTATCCTGCTCCTTGGTCCTTGGGTTTAGGGCGGTTCCAGGTTTAAGGTGTACCCTGCTGGGAATAGGGCGTATCCTGCTGCCTCAGGCACGCCTGCTCCTTGAGTTCCGGTGGCGTTCTCCCAGGATTCAGAGAGTATTTGGGATTCAGAACGTGGATTTTGGGCAGAACGTGGATTTCCCCAGAACGTGTGTAGAGTGCCGGTGTGAGTTCGGGAATAAAGAATTGCTGTTTGAATCTACAAGGCTGTGAGTGGCTCCTGATTTTGTGCCCAGCCAGACTGCGGCACACCCTCTCCCCTGATAAATTTTCAGAAGCCCCCAGACTCTATTCAAAAATTTTGTTCCATGTCTCCTGATGAAGACACTGAGCTTTTAATGGGGAAATTTTTGTTTGCTTTTTCCATTGTCTTTTGTGAACTTTGACTCTTTTCCAGAAGGCTTCTAGACCAACCCTGCCTGTCTGAATGTGCAATTGTGGTAGTGACCCAGCAGAGAGAATTCCACATGCACACAGGGGCATGCTCCATATCCTCCCTCCTGCACTCCCAACTCCTGGCTTTCTCTTTTCCTCTCCTGTCCTTTGAGAGTTAGGGGCCAGAAAGGCATATCCTTCCAGCCACTCTGCCATGGTTCCTTTTCTGGTACAGGCTAGTGTTCCATCTAGAGAGCACATTTCTTCTCCTAGACCTTCACCCTCTCCTGCCCCTGACAGTCATGTTTGAAGCAATCTGAGGATCACTTTTTGGCTGAGGGATCCTATTCAGACTATGGGTGGGTGGTGACTCATGCTCTGTGGTCTCCCTGTGTTTACCATGGACGTTCTTATTCCAGCTGGGTTTCCCTTTGCCCATGAAACCTACAGCTAAGTCACTTCTCCATTTTTCTCCTTCTACCCACATACTCTTTCACCACTGATATACTCTAAAAGGCCTGTGTGTGTGTGTGTGTGTGTGTGTGTGTGTGTGTGTGTGTATACACACACTCTGGACCAAACATCTGCAAAATCTGGACTGAGGTTCCAAATCCAGCCTGTGACTAGTCTTGTATGGCCTATAAACTGAGCCTGGTTTTTATAAATTTTGGAGTTGCAACAAGAACCAAAAAAAAATGTAGAAAAAGAAGAAAATGTAAGCGAGATTATATGTTGCAAGTGGCGCACAAACCCACAGACTTCACATGTTTACTATTTGGTTATTTACATAAAAAAATGTGCACCCCTACTTTACACTAAGGTATGTTTCTAGTGTGTGGGTCTGAATTCAGTCAGGCAGAGTTAAGTCCAGCTCTGCCACTTACTAGCTATGTGATCTGGACTTACACCTAGCCTCTCTGAGCTTCTCATCTTCTTATTGATGTGAAGACAAAGATGGTATGCTAGATGGAGCACTTAGCATAGTGCCTGCCTATAAAAAGGGAAGAATAAACAGCAGTTTTTTGTTGTTGTTATTTTTTGATTCAGTGAGGTCTAATATACTTTTCATGTTCCTTCAGGAAAAATTAACACTCAAGAAAAAGCAAAATGTGTACAAACCAATGAGTGAACCAAGTCTCTCAGCTGACCTGTGATTTAATTTCTTTGCTCTCAAACAAGTGTCATGACATGGTTCTGTAAGGAGTGGAGGTAAGGCAATGTTTGTATCCTGACTCCACAACGTCTCTGCAAAGCTAGCTTTTCTCCTGTTGTGCTAGGGAGGAAGTCAGGAGTTGTCCTTTTTCCTCCATGTTCATTCTCACCACTTATGAGCATCCAGTTGCTGGAGCTCACCTATTTCACCTGTTATTTTCTACTCCATCCCCTTCACTTCAGAGTCACTGCCAGGGATCCTCATTTCCTTTTGTCCAGCCTATAGCAATGGTCTTTTGTCTTCTTGCCATAGTTTCATCTTCCCCAAACTATTAACCATATAGCTGCTGGAACAACCCATCAAAGCCATAAATCTGACCAAGTAGTCGTCCTCTTCCAGGCACCTCACCTCTCGCCACAGACTCACTTGTATTTCAGGTTCCAGCGACATCAAGCAGTTTAGAGTTCTCCACCCAGCTTCTCTGTTTAGAGCTCTTGTCATTTTGCTTGTGGTATGCCTCCCAACTAAGCACACCTCTTTATAAAAGTACTACCTACACATTATCAATAACTTAGAATACAAAAAAAAAACTACAAGAAAATTATTAAGTACCCAAATTCTAATCCCTTGGAAATTACTATTCTGGATATTTTGATGTATTTGCTTCTATCGTTTTTCTATGTGTGATTTACACAATAATTGACATAATTGGGGGTACAGTATTTCTATCTCGATCTGCTGGTATTTTGTCCTTTTTGATCTATACAATTTTTTTCATTAACCAGATGCACCATCCTTTCAATTATTGTCATGTAAATACCCACAAACCACACACATCAAGCACTAATGCCTGCCTCAGACCTTTACTTTTTAGGACAAAATACTTTTTCATATCACTCAGAGTCTTTCCCATAAAAGAAAGGACAACTTAGGCTATGCCCAGAAAAGCGGAACATTGATGGGATGAAAAGAAAAGTCTTCCTGTTTCAAAATTTTATCTAAATTTGCTTATAGAGGAAAGCAGCGATTTGGTTATAGACTCAAGTAGTAATTCTGAGGTCATGTATTCACACCTTTGAGCTGGCTTTGAGGTAAAATCACACGTGATCACAGAAACCTCCTTGACTGTCTGTGGAGCTCCTAATATGCTCCAAGGGTCTCAGCCTCTGTCACCAAGTGCTTCTAAAGACCAGCATGGGGATGAAACTGCTTGGTCTAGACTGAGCTGTATGAGAAGCAAAGGTTCCTCCAGTGCTGTTGGTGGAACAGGAGGGGACATACTCCTTGCCTTATTCTAAATGCAGATGGTTAAAAGTCCTAAAACTTCTGCAAAGTGAGGAGAGTGGCGAAGTCTTAGCCCCTACGAGTCCCATGTGCCAAGGGTAATGTTGGAGCCGATCAAGATTCTTGTATATTTTTTCTCTTTCTGGTTAAAAAGTAATCAGCAAATCCTGGGAGATGGCATAATTAGTGATAAAAATTTGAGCTTGGATTAAAATGACCCAGGTTCACCAGTGTTTGTCATTTTCTCCTTGAATGATTGGGGCATTATATCCTATCTCTAAAAGTCAGTTTCATGATATGAAAATGACCATGATCATTTTTAAAACAATCAAAATAGTATAAAAATGAGAATAAACATAGTATCTAACTTCTAAAATTGCTACACAGATTAAATGAAACAACATATGTAAAGCACATGGCAAATACTAAATATTTAGAAAGCAATTGCTACTTAATCTAATATTTTTCAAGCATATTTAAAAATGACAGTCAGTGAAAAGATGGAAAAAAAGTAGACAGGGAAATGAAACAAAGACAGAACTTATTACCGTTTCTTAACTGCTTGCAAATTCACAACGAGAATTTATTATTTTAGCAGAACTCAATTTAGCAGCCTCACAATGGTAGGGCCAGGATGCACAGGCAGAGGGCCCCCAGCTTCCAAAGACTTGGAGGCTGAGCTTCTCCACATGAGAGTGTCCTGAGGCAGAATTTGGGATTCTTAGTCTCTATTATTCCCACTCTACTCTAGTATTTGGAATGAAAAGTCAGGTCAACCAATAATAACTAACAGAAAATAGAAACATTAGGGGAAAGTACCAAGTGAGTTCATCCTAGTTTTTTAAATCTGGCATTTCTCCTAAGACATGCTTGACAAGCTAAACACAGGATGGATGAGTTGTCTGTTTAGCCTCATGCGTTATTTAAAAAAAAAAAAAAAAAAAAAAAAAAAAACCTTAGCATTCCCATCCCCAAGATCAATTCACCAAGTATTTTTGACATGATGCATTCTCATTTGCCTGCCCTATGCACACGTGTGAATGCACACTCACATGCACTCACAATTTCTTAGGACCCATTTTTATTTTTAGGCCAGAGACTCAGTGTTCCAGATCAAGGCTTTCTGCTCCTGAGCAGACATGCTAAAAGAGCTTTGTTGCCAGATATAAAAAGGCTGCTGTATAATTTATTAAAGGAACTTTCAGAAAGCTCTGATTACTTTTTAACCAGAAAGAGAAAAAATATACAAGAATCTTGATGGGCTCCAACACTGCACTTGGCACATGGGACTCTTGGGGGCTAAGACTTCGCCATGCTCCTCACTCTGCAGCCTGCTCATCTGCAGTGCACCATGGGAGGGTTCAAGTTCGTGGGCTTTCAGTCTTCTCTCTTCCTGTGAATGTGCAATTCCATTTTCCTAAATAATAGGGGAAACTGGGCCAAAAAAAACTCAAAACAATACATTCATTTAATACCTCTAATGGTTCTGCTGGGGCCTGCCAATGAAAATGCTGGCTAAATTGTTCCAGAGAGCCTTCTACCGGAGCTAAACAAAACCTGCCAAATCTCTACCCACCACCTTGTGCTTCCTGCCACTTCATTTTTTTTCTTTCTTTCTTTCTTATTTTTTTCCAGTTTGGTTTTTTCCAAGTAGAGTATGTAAGATACCCCCAAAATGTTTTTATTTTCAATATGTATTATGTCTGGGGTACAAATGCATGTTTATTTTGCAGGGTCTAGTGACCATATTTTCAAACCAGAAGTCAGAACATGGTTTTATAGTATAAGGTACTTTGTGAAACAATAGGATAGGATATTTGAAGCCATGCACATCCTAACATGTCTAAGTTGGGTCAACCTTCATTATTAAGGACATAAACATGCCTTAAATTGCATGACACATTTTCTCTAAAAATATTTTTTTTGACAATTTACTATTTTCTACCACTATGCAAGTCACTTGGGAAGATTCTGAGATGTTTCAACTAAAATGACAAGTTCTCCACCCTAAACAATAATTAACAAGTGGACCCCACCCTCTCCTTTCCCAAGGAAAAGGGTCATGGTGACCCTTTTAAGCAAACCTAAATTAGGGATTGAATAATCAGGAGAAAAGAGGGAAAAATGAGAAAGGAAAAAAATTAAAAAACAGAATTTAGGATCAGAATATAAAATAAGAAAAGAAAAAAAAGATTATGTGAGAGAGGAGAAAACTAAAATGTTCAAATAAGACAAGGGCACCAATTATTGAATCAAGAGCCAATGTTGTCCACCTATGTCTACCTTGTATAAGAATAGCAGTTAAAATCAGACAGAATTAGAATCCATGCCTTCTCAACTTCAAATTATCAAGAGAAAGCTATCCAATTCTCTCAAAATTCCTTCAAAAGCATCAAACTGTCACTGTGATTTGAAACATTGCTTTCAAGTGTTCTCATCCAGTGCAATTCTTATTAAAACTACACGAGTTCCCTGTTTCTACTATGACTCACATGACATCTAAAATAGCTATAATGCCACTTTCCATGAGTTCACCTTGCTCACAAGCACTCAGAACTCCTAATACATGTCTCACTGATATAATGATTCAAAAGACAGGGAAGGAGAACATGGAAATGTTGCTATGTGCATTGTCCCAGAGAGAGTCTGCACGCATGCGTTGACCTTACTCAACAGTGTGTCTTCTCGAGTCCACATGTTCTCATCTGTATCCTCCTTTATTCCACCATCCTGTGCCCCACTGCAAGCTAATTTTTCAAGGAATGAGTACCAGTCATATCAGTCTCTGCTCAAAAACCAACCATGGCTCTTTATTCTCCAATAACTAGTTTCAAAATGCTTAGTTTATGTTAAAGATCTTTTGTACTCTTGTTCTTTAGCCCTCAGCAAGTACCCTAATCAGTGGAATGGTTTTACTTTCTATTCCCTGATGATACCTAGAAATTTTCTTCAAACTTTTATGCATGCTTTCCCCCACTGCCAGCAATGTTATACCTGCTCCTCACAAGTCTTCTTGATTGATGGATTTACCACCTTCAGAAGTGCAGCTTCATTCCTCCCTCCTCACTTGGGTTGTACTATATATACAGTGAAATCTTTTACTTCATTATAACACGTAACCAATTTTTTACCTTGTTAAGAATTAATATCTGTGTATCTCCCTGCACCAGCACATTGTGAGTTCTTTTCATACATGTCTTAGTCCTTTTTTGTCTCTCATAAAGAATCTAGGTTCTCGAAGACTATACTAAATAAGTATTAATTTTATAAATGAATGAACAAAGGTCTTTATGTGCCAGAATGTACACTTGTTGAAACAGATTTCCAAATATTTTAAGCATCACAACTACCTCTGAGACTTGTCAATGTTCAGTACCCAGGATTTTTTTCAAAAAGGCTGGTGGTTCTGCTGATGATCCTGATGCTCAACAAAACAAGCAAGGTGACAATCCACAAAGTGTGATGATGGAAGACCATTTGACTCAGTGATCTCAAGTGATACTAAATTTAGAAGTTGAAATCAGTCCATCAATTATACTAACTTTCTCACTGTAAGGCATGTTAACAGAATCAAAATCATTTTCTCAAAGTACCCATTCTGACTTTCTACTCAGTTGATCACTCGAAGTTATTAACAGATACAGCCAACCTTTCTGAGAAAAAAAGATAATTCAGAGATATTTGACACCTAATTAAATTAAGAGTATGTCCAACTCCACTACTGAAACCTATTCCTGGCTCTAGATCTAAATTAATAGCTGAGAAACCTTAGTTTAAGCCACTTAAACTCTCAAGCCCCAATTTCCCCAATTAAGATATGAAAACACCTCTCCCCCCAAAAAGCATAGCCAATACTACTTAAAATTCTATATTTATCTTGGCAAAACAAAGAAGTTCCAGGAGAAGTCTCTGGTAACTTATGACTATCACCTTACTATTGTGTTTACTGACAGTGTCCCTTTCAAAATCTCCAAGCAGAATGCATCCACAGTATGCTATTTTATGTGGGTGTCACAGAGGAAGAAAGAGCATTGAGACATGGCTGTCTCATGCTCTTGACTCTGGTTTCCTGGTTTCAGAATTGAAGACAAACTTCATCTGGCATTCCAGGATCTGTGGGTTCTGGGTCTCCAGGATTCATTCCTGGTAATGTCAGGTTAACTCAGGGCATTTGGCAGCTCTGTACGAGGTGGCTGTGAGTAATATCAGTTTTGCAACCTCATTTGTCATATAATTAAATTATTATATAATGAAAAGTATGTACCACACAATAAAATGTTCATTCTCATATTGTGGTACAGTATACTTAAGCATAAAACAACCACAAGGGAGGATTGGAAATGACATGGAAAGGTCAGCCTTAAAATTATTTTAATTCATTTAGAAAAAAAACAATAAAAAGAAGAACAAACCCAGGAAGAATTAATTTCCAAACCAAAGGGACCAAGGAAAGTTGAGTGAAAAACAGGAAATTAAGGGAGACAAAAACAAATATTGGGTCAGAAAAACAGAAAGAGAATGGACCTTCAAGGTGGGGCTACTGTCACAATTCTCATGACACATTACAGAAGGCCATCAATTGAGAGTCATTACTATTGGCTCTTACTCTAAGATGGACTGGCCAAGCCCAAGAACTCCCAGCACTCCTCATGGCATGGAGTGTTGAGGGTAGCTATATGGAAATGTTTTCAAGCACTGGATTGACCTAGTATTGAGTTATGAAATAAATTTAGTGGGTTGCTAACCAGTATGCATTTAAAAAATAAAAAAGGAAAAGAAAAGGGGAAATACCAGCATATTTCATACACTACTCACAATAACCCATAAGTATCTGGAAACTTATTGGTTATCCATGTCCATAAATACACACAGATCTATAAACTCAGCTGTCATAAAATATGTTTTTCTAACTGGTGGTCAGATAAAAACAAATTGAAATTTTCTATTTACATGAGTATTTTTTCTTCTTAAATCATCCTCTGTCTCCCTAGATAGATCCTTTGCTTTCTCCTGGTTTCTAATATGTAATCATTCCCCAAAAGTTTAGTCCTCGAGTAGAAATACATGAAACTTCTAGCTCCAGAATTACTTTCTTTCCAAACTACAAAACTAAAATCATGAAAGTAAAAGTGATTCCTGTACAATCACTTCATGCAAATGATCTAATTCCTGAAAGCCTCAGGTTGAATCCCTCAAATTGTTTATACAACAATGCATACCAAGTGTAAGAGTTCTTGGTGCTCACTAGGTTTTTTAATAATTAATAGTACCCTGCCCCCGTGAGCCCGATCTTTCATCAGATTTCCAAATTTTACAAGATGTCACACCTTTCCAGAACCTGAATTATTGGAACAGTTCAGGACTCCTTTTTTCCCTTGACCCACCTGCCACTCACTGAGTCCCTCCCATCCTATAGGGTGCAACTTGTTCACAAACCTTTGCATTCCTCATCTTCTCCAGAGCCAGCTCCACTTTATCCAAATACACCCATCCATAGCTCCCATCTGTATGGACAAAGGTAGGAGGCTTGAAATCATTCATCTCAGAGATTGGCACTGCAGGCGCCCTTCAGCAAGTGACTCACCTCTGTGTACTTCAGTGTTCTCATTTATGAAAATTGAGATAATAAGCTTTCTTAACTCATCAAGATTCTGTGAGTATTAGATTTAAAGCACGAAGACTGGAGCCTAATACAGTGCTCAAAACCTTTTCCTCTTCCTCCTCTTTCTTCTCCTCACCTTTCTTCCTTTTCTTCTTCCCCTCCCTCTTCATCTTCTTCTTCTACTTCCTCTTTTTCTTTACCCTCTTCTTCTTCGTTGTCTCCTTCTCCTCTTTCTCTCCTTTCTTCTTCTCCTCATCCTCCCCTATCTTCATTTTATTGTTTACTGTGGTTAATATTTTCTCCCAGATTCTTTTCTTTTTTCCTACCATTGAATTACATCCTCCATAGAACACACATTTTTAATTTTTGTTCTAAGAGTCCTAGGACCCTAGGAGGCAACTTGGTAACTTCTGAAGCAGGAAGGAGTCTGCTGAGAGGTGTGTCTTCCAACCACTTGTCTTGTTTCTACTAGAAGCTTTGTTATTGCCATTGGAGGTTATTATTAAATTAATTCCATTAAACAAAATAGCTCCATTGCTAAAACAAGGTTTGAAACATCTCCCAGACCACTGGACCACTATTGGCACGACCAGACTTTGGTGTCTCACCAGTGGTCACACCACGGGTCATGGTGGTCAGCCATTCATCTCAATATTTGATTCTCTGGTTCTCTTTACATGCAGTGTTCCCCCAAAATTTCAAATTTGAATCAATCCCAGCATTTTTCTTCTTTCCAGTCCCCTGAGAATTGCTAGCACTGTACACATACATACACACACACACACACACACACACACACACACAAACACACACCCATTGGTGTCACTACTAATTCTTGGTCTTTGACCTCAGTTGAATGCTTCTTGCTGCCCACAGTCCAACATGTCTCTAGTAATCTCCTTCCTTCACTTCCTTCACTATTAAAAATCCCCCTTCCCTCCCTGAACCACTTGCCAAGCTAAACCCCTACAGATTTGCTTCCCAACTTAATGAGGAAATAGAATCTACATGGCAGAGCTTCCTGAAATTGCTCCTGCCCAGCAACAAACGTCCCCCCGTCTTCTGTTTCCTTTCTCCTATAGCTCATCTCCCCTCCTTTCCCTTCCACCTGTGTAATGGGTCCTACTATCTTCTACCTCACCAAATTTCCTTCACCAGCCACCCCTCCTCATGCTTGTACCCTGAAACTTTCATATGCTCTCTTCTATATTAATGCAAAAAGGTCTTCCTCACTGAAAAGAAATACTGCCTTCACCCGAGCTTCCAGTCTTCCATTCATGTCTCAATCAATGTTGAAAGTGTTCATCTCTACTTTTTCACTGCCATTTACGCCTCTCCCACTATTATCTGCATTTTATTCCCTCATATCACTTAACTTCCCACTATATTTGCAAATGATTTCTCCAAATTGTGGTATACTAAGAGATTTTTCTGTTCTGGTTTTGTTAGACCTCCCCACTGTACTTGATTTTTATACTGTGTCCCTTTTCTTTCCATTTTATTGAGATGGAACACATATACAATTCACTCATTACAGTTTGTTATTTTTGGTATAGGCAATTTGGGAATATTTTCAATATCACAAAGAGAATCCCATGTTCTTTAGCTGTTATCCCCTGCTCCAATCTTCCTCAGTTTTAAGAAACTGCTAATCCATTTCCTGTCTCAATAGATCTGCCAATTCTGGGCATTTAACATAAATAAAATAATACAATATGTGGTCTTTGGTGTCTTGTTTCTTTCACTTAACATAGTGTTTTCAAGCTTCATCCATGTTCTGACACATATCAGAACTGGGCTCCTTTTTTGTGTCTGAATAATATTCCATTGTATAGATTCTATATTTTGTTTATTCACTATATTCTTTCAATTCTTTTCTTCTAAAATTCTGAGACAACATACCCTCTGGCTTCCTTCCATCTCTGTTGTTTTCCAGTTTCTTCAAAGAGGTTTTCTTCCAACTCCTCAACATTTAACTATCTGTTGTTAACACTCAAGAGACTTTCCCTGGATGAATTTGTACAATGTACTTTATCAATTCTTACCAATTTCTTAATGATTCCCCAAACAATATTTCTGACCTACATACTGTCTTCTAAGTTTCAAAATGTGTATTTGATTTTTCACACATACATTTTATCTAGCTATACTTCTAAGTATTTCAAATTCAGGGGGTTTAAAGTCTAATTTCCTTCCTATGCCCACTCCCCATTTCCATGCAAGTTACTTCTCACCAGTTTTATATTATGGTGAAGAGTGTTCACTGTGTAGTTATCTAAGCCAAAAGTACATGAACCATTCTGTTCCCTCCGTTAGCCCCTTCCCAGATTCCATCAGTTCCTGAAGCCAGTACAGTCCTCAGTGTCCCTCACACATCCATCTTCTCTTCTACATTTCTACTTCCACTGCCATCTTATAGTTTAACCACTTGTCATTTTAGGGGGGTAAATTACTAAAATAATCTCCATAATTTCCCCCCAAATTATTCTCTATATTTCTACAAAATGCCAGTCTTGTCATATTGTCTATTTAAGTAAACTTCAGTGGCTCCCCTTCATTATCCTGGCCTGATTCTCTAGTGTTATCAATAGACTTTCCCCCAATACACCTTTTGCTCCAGCCTCACAAGTCTTGATTGTCATTTAACCCTGTGAGCTTTTGTAGAAATTTATTTGCTCTAGCAAATAATATATTACATACATTATTTTATTATCACTTTTACCTAGCTAACTTTTTCTCATTACTCAAAGTTCACTACGTAGGGATGCTTTTGCTCACCTTCCTGGTCAGTGTAGATAATGCTCATGGGTGCCTCTGGTTATATACTGATGACATTATGATAGAAAGTCTCTCTTCCACTGAACTTTGTGCCCCTGACTGCTTAGCACATTAGTATGTTTGACTGGTATGTTTGACTGCCAATTATGTTTTTAGAATTTTATGTCTTACATTTTCTAGAAATCCTTCTACCTAGTATATTTTAAATAACTGACCTATGTGCTTTCACAATCTAACCTATATATTTTTTGTGATACCCATCACATTGTACAACCATTATTGTTTATTTCCCAGTATCAGTGCCTCTCCAATGCCTGGTACATCATAGATGATCAATACACACTTACCTGATTAAAGAATATATGGAAGAGAATTAATCCGTGAAAGAAAGCTTTCATTCTAAGACTTTTACTGCTATATGCCCTAGCATTGAACTTGGACCTGTATCATCATCCCTAGGTACCTTTCCTTATTGCCTGCTCACTACCCTCAGCCTACACAAAATTAGATCCCATTCTAATTCACACGGAGACTCCTTTAAAGGTCTGACACTCTAAATAGGTCTTGATATCTGAGGCTCTGACAGATCCATCTGTTGCCAGTTGCCACTTGCCAACCTGCATATCTGGGATACACATACACAAAATTTTCCAGCATCACTGTGATCACCCACATGGAGACCCCATTATTCAATATTTTAATCTGTCACTAATGATAAACAGGATACATTTCCTTTTAACAGGAAATATATTCTTATTTGGCTAAAATTATGTAAATCATGTTCTACATAATTTCAGGCAATGCCAACCCAATAAAGGGGAAGCAGCTTTTGATGGACTAAGTTTCTCTCAAAGACTAAGAAATCATACTACCTGTATGTCCACTTTTATTGACCTACTCAGAAGGCACCTGGCCCTGACACTATGTGTGACCTCCTACTAGCATAAAGGAGTTATTGAAAAAAATGTCTTCCTCTGGCAAAATAATAGACTACAACAGATGGGGGTCAGGTTGGTCTGTTTACACCACTTCTTGATTGCTTTTCCATTGCTGGTGAAGGCCTATGTTTTATGGGTAGCATAAATCGCCACTTCAGCTTAGGATTCCATATTCAGCTGTTAACATAAAAGACCTGTCAAATGCAATACATCTTGTAAAGAGCTGAACCAGAAAGGAAGATTGAATTTTATCTGTAAGCAGGCCTTTAAAAATAGGAGGTTGCAAATCCATATTCAACACTGAGCAACAGTTTCAATTCCAGGTGATAAACTAAATAAAAAGGGAAATATAGAATTATCTTTTTAAAGGAAACTTTGAAAGCCAGTCTTCATAGGCCAATCATATCTATTTCTACTTGGCTTGATTTTATTAACCATAGATTTATTTGTACTTATATGTGTTCAAGAGAGTAATCATTAAAAGAAAAAGTCTAAGAGTAATTAGATGACAGTATCATAGAACATAAGAACACTCACAGAGGCTTTAATTCCCTATCTCATTATATTTTTACATTATGTCCTATTAATAAATTAAATTATAAAGCACTTTAGAGCATAAATCATGGAATATATCTTTGGGTGTCCATCACAGTCCCTCCCTACTCCTAGGGCAGTAGGGCAAACCTATGATTAATGAATGTAAGTAAAAGTCATACATACATTTAACCACTGTGCCCCTGTCTGAAGATAGTTCTGAACTTGGCAAATAGGTGTCAGGAGATGAAGAGTTCTGAGGCACCGGCATGAAAGATTTTCATCATTAGACTTCTCCCAGCACACCTTTGACTTTACCTTCTCTTATTTATTTGTACTCCCTTGGCCAAACTCCAACCCTAGTTAATTCAACTTTTCAGAAGATTACCTACACCCAAGTAGCTTAAAATGGTCAGAGAAAAACACAAATACGTTGTCTGGATTCCATTTAAAGGCATGATAATAATCTAAATGGGCTCCTTTGCCCCCAGATCCCATTGCAATTCCCTGGTCTGCTCATTTTCCTCTTAATCACTTTACACCTTTCTGCTCTTCAAACCTTCATCACCTACCTCCTTGCAGCTTCCTCTAAGCCAATTACCTTCAAGCTTCTGCCACAGTGAAACAGTATGAGAGGAAGATTCAACCAGGTCTCTCCATTGCATCTAACTCCCATCCTGCACACCCTTTCCTTGCTTCCTCTATTAGGCAAGGGAACTGAGCAACATCTGACCCCAAACCAATCCTCCTGTGTGTACCACACTCCATCCCCTCTCACCTTCCCTGGGACTCTCTCAGGAATGTTTTTCCATGGTGAAGATTAAGTTTTAAAATAACAGGTTCCACTTCAGAGCATATCCTGGGTATTCCTTGCAAGGAAGGATAAATTACACTGTGAAAATGGATATTAAATAGTGAAAATAATATCTATGTTCAGGTTATTTTAAAAGAGTAACATCAAAGTAAAATTCAGTTTAGGACACCAACAAAATTAAATCAAAACCTGGAGGCGGCAGGAAGATCTTTGGACTGGAAACAAAGAGACCTGGGTTAAATAACTGCTCCTGGGCAGCTCACTGAACCCTCTGGAGGTCAGACACAGAGATATTTACTATACCATTCAGTTCTCAAATTCTTATCTAAAAGCTTTTAGTCAGCTTTTTTGGAAAAAAAATTATGAGTAATATTGTGAACTTAATCTGACAATTATTTTCAGAACTGGTCAGTTGATAATATTTTGGATTTGATGCCAAATCAGTGAACACTCCTGGACATGGTCTTAGATCAAATCTATACAACTGAAGTTAGTTGAGTAATCATGTACCTTCTTGACGTAAAATTCCTTTAAAAAAAGTGTCAATGTTTCTTTTGGTGCCAACAATATAAGTCTGGATGTACAGGACTGAATCATTAGAGAAATAGGAAAAAATAAAGGACACAAGAGGAAAAACAGGTGTGCTTTGCCAACTATCCACATACCCAATCTTATTGCCAAAAATTACAGGATTTCCTTCTCTGAGTACCTGGCCCAGAAACACAGCAAGATTCTCATCACATTGCACTGTCCTCCCCAATCTCACTCTAATTACACACTCTCCCCTCTTCTTCATCCTTCAAATACCATCACTTTTGATCTCCATGTGAAACCAATTCAGGTATAAGTTCATTGATAAGACCTTTATTTTTAACCCAAACATAGTTTAAAACTTTTTGTCAAATAAATAACCACCCTTGACATATGCTTTATTAGTTTGGCTTTTCTGAAAGAGGGGCATGGATATACATTATGGCTCATTCAGAAATCTCCATCCCAAGGGTGAAAGGCAGACATTCTTTCCAATCATCCCAGGAATGAAATGTTAAAAAAATACTCTTATGAATATAAAGTTTAACTAAACAAGCTAGTGACATATAAAAATATATAGGAAGAGTCTATTTAAGCATGGTTCAAAGCCAGGAAGGCTAACTATATAAATCTTAGGAATATATGCATAGATGATAAAAATAAAAAATAAAAAATTATTATCAGAAAAATTATCAGGGAAAGGAGGAGGGTGAAATCATAAACAGAAGGATGTACACAGGTCTTTTCTAAGGCATGATGATGTTCTGTACTGTCATGAGGGGTAGACACCAACTCTGTAATTTTTCTTTAAATAGCTCATGTATATTTTATATACTCTTCTCTATATATGACTTTTTTCTTTAATTTCTTTTTTATTTTGTTGTATGTAACAGCAGAATGCAATAAAATTCATATTACACACATAGAGCACAATTTTTCATATCTCTGGTTGTACAAAAGGAGAGTCACACCATTCGTGTCTTCATACATGTACTTAGGGTGATGATGATCATCTCATTCCATGGTCTTTTCTACCCCTCTCCCCCATCCCTTCCCATCCTTTCCCTTTGCCCTATCTAGAGTTCATCTAATCCTCCCATGCCCCACTCCCCAAACACATTATGAATCAGCATCCTTAAATCAGAGAAAACATTCAGCATTTGGTTTGGGGGGATTACAATAAAAAGTAAATTAATACCAACTTTATTTATGAAATAAATTCAAATTATACTTTTCAAAGATTTGGCTCAACAATGGGATGAGGAGATGGGAAGAGGAATTATACTAAACAATTTCAGATTGTATCTATAGGATCTACTGGGTTGGGTTAGTATTCTATTCAACTGTAGTAGATTATATAAGAGAGAAAGGAGGTATGTTTCTCAGAGGCTGAGAATTATGTGTGCATTTACTAATTCATGGCTTTGATCAGCATTTACTGAAAGTCTACTACATGTCAGGTCCAATATTAGGCACAAGCGATGCAAAACTGAACAAGACAAAAACGCTGTTCTGTGTAATCCCCCCCCCCCCAAGAAAGTGAGTATGAGATTTACTAAGGTGACCTTCTCACTGCGGTTCATCCCCACCCCCAGCTGGAGGCTTTGACATCCTCCTCCTATTGTCTCTTCATCTCTAATTTCCAAGTCAACTATCTGGACAGGAGGGGTTTTTGTTTTGTTTCCATTGCTGGTGTGTTATTTTGTGTGTGTGTGTGTGTGTGTGTGTGTTGTGTGTGTGCTTTTTTATTTGTGTGTATGTGTTTTGTATTTTGTGGGTTCTTTTTTGGGGGAGGCAGCCTTGGGACCCATCACTTGGTGGAATGTGGAACTGACCAAGTTGTCAAACTCAGTGTCCAGCAGGTCAGAGTGAGCCCTGGCCTTCTTACCCCTGTGATGCTGACTGAATCTACTGAACAAATTCCCTTCCAAGCACTGGTCTGAATTCCTCCTGTAGGCTGGACTGCCATGGATCCTGGCCCTATTCTCAGTTGAATGATCTCCCAGAATGTGGACCCCAGGTTCCTCCTATCAGAGAGGAACTCTGAAATGGCTCAGTGATCCTTGAATGCAGGACCCTTAGCTGCTAGGACTGCCTGTTGCTTATGCCCACCCAACACCCCTGCCCTCACAGGAGTCCATTCTGCAACCGTTGAGGGGCTCAGTCCCAGCCCTGCCAAGTTCTCACTTTCCCCACTTTTCTCCTGAACAGTCCCAGGTGGATCTGCTCAAAAGCCTCCTAAAATCAGGACAACAGCCTTCCAAATGAAGCAATAGAGATGCCTATAGAGTGATTCAAAAGCAGAAGAACAGACTGGGGGTGAGAGTAGAAGGATAGTTCAGCTGGGTCTTAATAAGTTTACCAAGAAGGAGGAAAGAGGAATTCTAGCAGGCAAGAATGAATGACAGGGCTGGGAATTTAGCTCAGTGGTAGACTGCTTGCCTTGCATGTGTAAAGCACTGGGTTCAATCTCATCACCACATTAAGAAATGAATAAATAGAGATGTTGTGTCCATCTACAACTAAAAAAAATTAAAAAGAATAAAAAGAACAAAGGATGTGTTCAAAAGCACAAATATAGAGAAGAAGCCTGGCATGTTTGGAAAACAATAAAATGTTTTTGGCATTTGTGGAATGGTGAAAGACAAGAATAGAACAATGGATAAAAGGAAAATAAAGAAAGATCTTAAATACATTGCTAGTAAAAATATCTCAAAGTTGGTGTGCATTTAGGAAATTCCGATCATTAAAATGAGGCGGTAACTGGCCTGAAACACAAAAATGCATTCTGCTATTTGGGAATCAGTATGAATTCACTCAGTCATAATGTAAAAGGCTTAGTTTTCAAGGACCTCTAATTCTCAATGTGACAGGGTTGAGAGTATAACCAATCATAGGTACCATCTCTTCATTGAGGGGCTAGAAGTAGGTAGTCCACTGCCCAGATGTGCAGTTATTTAAAAGGACTTACTTAAGGTAACAAAAGAAGGGGGAGAGGAGATGCATACTAACTGCTGGTGAGTGTGATTAAACTGAATCAGACAAAATCAGATCCTCTGGGAACTCCTCAGAATCCCCAATTCTATTTCTTGGAGATCCAGGACAGCTGGATCCAGGACAGTCCCCTGTAGGAAAGCCAGCTGTACAGGGAGGGCAGTCTTCAACAGGGACAGTCCCAGGTGAAATGAGGACTGGCTGTTTTCTTGGCCTTGCCACAGTGAAGGTTGGCTCTAGCTCCTCCTGGCGTTGCTGGAGTTTACACTACTCGTTTCAATGGCCTCCTGACTGCCAGATCCTCTTTGCTGCCCAACAATCCATGTGGCCAATAGTGAATCATCGGAGACACACATGGACCTGTTCACCCCTCTGAATTAGAGGCACACTGAGTCAGCCAAAAGGATTGCTCGGAACAAAATGAGAAAGGGCAAAACACTGGGCTTGAGAGTAGGAATGAAAATGGACGTTCTGGGGACAAACGTGGAATAGGTATAATAATCATAAAAAGAACAAAATATATTGAGCTATTAATTTGGTCAATGACTTCCCTCATCATTTACTATGGTCTAAATGTTTGTGTTCCTCTAAAATTACTGCACTGAAATCTAATTCTCAATGTGATAGGGTTAAGAGTGATTAATTTAGGCAGGCCACACCCTCATGATTGGGATGGGTGCCCTTAAAACAGGGGCAGATGAGAACTGGCTTGCTTCTTCCACCACATGAGGCCACAGAAGATACCGTCTATGAGGAACAAGCCTCACCAGACACAAAATAAGCCAGCACTTTGATCCTGACCTTTCTAGAACTGTGAACAATAAATATCTGGTGATTATTAATTGCCTAGTCTATAGCATTTTCTTACGGCAGCCCAAATGAGCCATTATCATTTCTCTTGGACTGAGGTGGGTATACCTGGAGTAGACACTTTGGGAAGCAAACAGAAGTTGGCAAATCAATTGTACCATCATGGTTCACTAGCTCTCTGTACCTCAATTGTGCCCAAAGTCACCATCCCAACCTCAGAAGGGATCATGCATTCTATGACTCATCAGCATCACCGTAGCAATGGCATTTGCTTCAAGACAGCTTGATATCAAACAAATAAACAAACAAAAACTGGCTAATAGGGGACCTCTGGGGATAGTTGTTGGCCTAAGCTGATCACTTTAGGACCCTCAGCCCTTTAGAGATCACCCTCTGCCTCCTAAAGTCAGAGTTTTTACATTTATACTTTCAATACATTTCTGTAGCACCTATCTCTTGAGTACCTACCATGTTCTCTACATGAGACTTCATAAGCAAACCGTGAGGACATTGGCTGTTTCAGTTATTGAATGAGGACAAACTCATTTTTCAAAATGGTAATTAAATGATAAAATAGATGTAAAATACTTGGTTTCATGCCTGACACAAAAGCAGGTCTTAATGGTCATTTTCTTCATTTATGGAAGTGCAGAGATAAATTGGTACACTTCTCCTTGGGGAACTAACAGGAGAAATCTCGCAGTGTCCTGAAGTACTATGAGCTAGCGGTGGACAGCAGTTCCTGACTCAGGTCTAAGCTTAATTCCCAGCATTCTCAGGGAGATCCCCCACGAGATGTTTTCTCCTGTGTACCTTCCAGTCCTAATCCTACCACCCACTTTAGGTACTAAAGTAAAAGAAAACTGTGGAATATTTTATATTTAAGTATAATTGATTAATGAGGACACCACGGAGGTGCTGTCAAGTGATGATAGACATGAATAAAAGCTCTGGCCCAACACACTTCATAATTTGAAAAAAAAAAAGGTCCTTAATTATTATTTTTAAGAGAGAAAGGCAGAGACAGCAATGTTCCCTGGCCTGTGGTGGTGTTGTATTTACTAGAGGCAGTTACTACAACAGACAGGCCATTGACCCGGCTCGACTCCTCACTGACAGAGCAGGTGCCTCGAGGGAGTCTTCTGTGCCAGAGAAAAATTGCTGCCATCAACTGGTCCTTCCCAACGCTTTTAATAGAATTTTAATCTTTAATCCTAAGAAATTGACTTTGTCAAAAACAACTTCCATTGCTTCTCTCTCTCCTTCTCTCTTTCTCTCTCTCCTCTCCTCCCCCCGCCCACTTTCTCTTTTTCAAGTGTTTTTTTCAAACATAGGACCTACTATGCTAGGTTACTTGGAAAAATGAAGTTTGGTGAGTAAAGATTAAAACTAACTGAGATGTCAGTCATTACAGGCATTGGGATAAGGAGCCAGGAAGCCAAAGGCGATTACTGTGAGAAGAGTGGATTTGGTACTGTCTGTGACTGTGCCCAAAGCCTCATTAGGTTTTTGGATGAACCCATTCATCCTTCCGGATGTTAGACTTACTATCTTCCATTATAATGAGTGTTTGTTAGATTAAAAAACAAAACGACTACTCAGTCTGGGGATATCTCAGAAGACCCCAAGAAGTTTCTAATCAATAATTATCAGATGTCCTTAATCTCAGAGAACAAATTGAGCTTTTAAAGACACACATGAAGCTGAAGTTGTTCCTATAATAAACAGATGAGCCTTTCAGAGCTCCCTCCAGCCTGGGGCTTGCATGGCTGCTGTCTTCTCTCTTAGGAGCCACTCTGTGGGCATCTGCTCACCTCCCCCATGATCCTGCTCTGTGGAGTTTGTTACATCTTGCTGGCATCTCTAGCATCTGTCTACCTAGAGACAGAGTGTACCTTCAGTATAGAGCGCATGAAGATGTATTACATTTTTATAAGGAAAACAATGAGGAGAAATTAAGTAATATCTATCTTAAGGCAATATACATGAATTTTAATGCAAATAGAAGTTTAATTTGCTATCAATCCCTTCTGAGAGTATTTGTTCTATAATAGAATGACTTTCTGTAAATTAAGCCTCATTTTCCATCTTTTCCCCCCGTTGACTTCTATTGTCTAAGGGAGCTTGATATTGCCAGCACTCACCTGACATGTCAAGAATGAATTGGATAAATGTGTTCCCTAGAGCTACTTCTTTAACAAAAGAGGTATTGATAGAAATGTAGCAATAAAAATTCCAGGAACATATGCTCAGCAAACTCTTGTGAGGGCTAACAGGAAGAATTTTCATTGAACAAACTGGCCCTCAGAATGCATTGCTTTATGGGAATGGTCACAAAGCCCCAAAGAGCCTGCCAGTTGACTTCTTCGTTTAGAGACAATAGTTTCACACCGTTTTAAAAAATACTTTGCAAAGCCATCTCAGTCAACTGAATTGATCAGATGTCCTTAACCTCAGAGAAGAGATTGGCCATCACAACATGGCTTGTGGCTCTGGAAGTAGTGTGAGCTTTCATGCCCACTGCAAAAGGAGATGCTGTTTAGTTGCCAATCCAGCAGCCTCTCAGGGGCCCAGCCATGGCCAGCACAATCAGCCCTTCTGCTTTCCTGGAGGCACATTACCTGAGAGTCAGTTCTGGGCTTTAATCTTATTCTGAATTTATTTTCACATGTTCTTCTAATCATCCTTTGTATATTTTTGTTCCTTCTCCAGTACTGTCTACTCTGTTAATAACTATGAAATGTAACGCTGTTAATGACTGTGTTATGCAGGGCAGAAAAACATGTGACCACATAGGCAAAGGGAATCCATGTTTTCAACTTCTTCCGAGCCTCAAAGGATAGTTTTGAGACTATGGAGTGAGACAGAGGCTGAAAAATGGAAAATCTGGGGCAGAGACTTAGACCCAGTGTCCTCTGCCTCTTGTCTAATACCTTGAGTGTTTAGGGACACTGAGGAAACAAGTGGGGCTAGCTCTGTCTGGAGACAAGCTTCCTCATTCATAACATGGAATGAAAAGTTGAACTATATCATCTCCAAAGTCCATCTGTGACATTTAATGGCTCTGAATCTAAGTAGGCTTATTATATATTCCCAAATTTACCTGGACTGAATCTCCTTACAGATTTGCAGCAGCTGTTTTCTGAATCACTTTCTTTCATATCAGTCACTTGAGTACAAGAAGACTAATTAGGAACAATCTCCACCTCCCTCCAGCCCCTTCCCTGCTAGCTGCTTCCTTCTTTATCAGGAAGATCAAGCTCCATGCCTGCCTGGAGCTCATGCTTCTATGTCCATCCTCTTGTCCTTCCCCCTGGTTCTGAAAGAACATGGGCTTCCTTCAGTTCATACCCGGAGCTTGAGTTTTGAGTCCCTTCCACCCTTCTCTCCATAGGTAGCCTACTCTCTAATTATTCTTCCTTAAAACTGTTCCAGGATACCCGGGCACGGTAGTGCACACCTGTAATCCCATTGGCTTGAGAGGCTGAGGCAGAAGGATCACGAGTTCAAAGCCAGCCTCAGCAATAGTGAGGCGCTCAGCAATTCAATGAGACCCTGTCTCTAAATAAAATACAAAATAGGATGGGGATGTGGCTCAGTGGTTGAGTGCCCCTGAGTTTAATCCCTGTTACAAAAAAAAAAAAAAAAAAAAAGAAACAAACAAAAAAAAAACCAAAACCTGTTCCAGGATAAAAGTATTCCATCAACTCTCTAAAGGTTGAAACTGAGTACATAAAGTGTTGTTTTACTTGTGCTTACAAGCAACACCAGACTGACTCTTTAACAGAATATTAGATTTTTGCATAAGAGTTTTGTTCAAACTGCTGTTCATTGTACCCCATAGTTTCCTCTGTATGTGGTTCCTAGGAGAAATTTCTATCCAGTGGAATTACTCGTGCCAAGTGTTCTCTTGAGCAGCTTTGTATTCATCTTAGAAGTAGGGTGAACAATCTAACTATCTCCCTCTGTATTGATTTTGGTAAAGTCAGAGCTAAATATGTGACCTAAATCTGGCACTCTAATACATATGCAATCATTTAGCATAACAAAGTCACCATTGAATTCATACTTTTCTTATCTGTCTGATTTTTTTCTTACCCATATTTATTATTTTAAATGTTGCTTCATGTGAAAATATAAATCCATCAAGCCCTATCTGCGGTAAGGCGTGGTATTAACTAGCACCTAAACAAATGAATAAAAATTTCTTTGGAGACCCTTCATTTAGAAATATAGATGCAAAATGTATATGGATTTCTGCAGCCAGAAATAAGTAGAAATAAAGTCCTAATATATAAGAAAGTAAAACCTAGAAGACAAAGGAGTAAGCCTTGGGAAAAGATTCCTTAGAACTTAAGGTTTAGTAATGTTCACATCTTGAAATAAGATGGTCCATCACATCGCTTGCATACAGATGCTGGGATTGCTCCCCAAGATCTGTAAAGATAGGTGACCTACAGCTACCTTAGGCTACTTAGAAAGTAAAAAATGTGATTTTATCTATTTACTTCTTTGGAAGTGCAAAAAGGTACCAGAATGACAGGACTAGGGACAATGACTTGCTTCCATTTTATTAAAATTTATGGAAAAAGTAGACCAAATTAATGAACAGAATAGTCAGGTACAATTATAAAACAAATTTAGCTGAAAATATGAAGCTTCACAGGGAGTCAGTTTGAATAGTTGTCCTAATGTTGCCCTGTGAATGCCCCACAATGTTTTCCTAATTTATAGTTATGATTAGTCTGAATAAGTGGCAGTTATTACTATGGTCATTTATTCCAAATCTTACACCATATGCCAGGTGCCAATTCTCTGTTGACTGTACTTTTCCACTTAATAAACTCTCCTGTCTGGCCTCTGCTACTTATCTTTCAAGAACAACTTCCCCATATTGAGTCCCTCCAGTTTGGAAGCATGGAACATGTAAATGATTCTGAGAGTGATCAATCAGATGATAGAAAATTAAATCAGAGTTAATTTTGGGCTAGGGTGAAAGGATACTAGAAATAAAAAGACAAGTTGGTTAGTTACCTTAGAAATTCAGATTTAGGAGTCCAGAGATGATTAGAGATAGCTCTTGATTTTATTCTCCTCTATACTGCAATTATATGCATATGTGCCTCTCTCCCACATAAATGAGGGTAAGGATCACATCCCTAGTGTCCACTACTGTGTCTAAACCATAATACACATTCAATCAATGTTTGCTATGAACTGAATAAATTAATGAGTGAAAAAGAATGGGTAGAGGGAATCAAATGCAAAAGAGGTCCCTGTGCCCTTCATACTGGCTCCTCAACCAAGTAAGAAGTAATACTGCACAGCTGACAAGAGCAGGGTCACTTTGTCATCCTGACCATTACCACTCTCCCAAACCTGGAGCTTCCCAGAGCTGAGCACAGACTCCAGACAGTCTGACCAGATCTGTGTCTCCAGATACTTCTCTTGCAGTGATCTGGATGCTTTATACTTTTTCAGCAGAATCCCAGATAGCTGGCATATTTTTAGTGGCCTCATTATGCTTTTGATTCCTATTAAGCTTATGGCCCCCTGACACCCATGACAGCAAACACAGTCTCCACCAGCTTGGTTTACAAACACTGTATATCCTCTTGGTTTACTAATGCTTTATATACTAAACTCTAAGTTCATCATGTAAGTATCCAGGGTGTTGAGCTCAGCCCAGCACTCAATCCTTTTAAAATAATTTTGAGTCCTTACCTCTGTCTTAATTCTCAATGCTATGGCCTCCATCGTCCTAAAGCTTTCCAAAATTCATTAGGAAACTCAGAGTTACCTGCTAGGAGATACAGGCTTTCCTGAACAGCAAATCCTTTTGAAAGCACAGTAGAAAGGAGATGTTCATTATACTCAGCTTTGCATTTTTATACCCATATGAAAGAGGCCTCTGAGGAAAGACCAGGCAGAGGCTCCCTATGGGCCTCATTTCATGATGAATACTAATCAACCCTTCCCTATGAATTCCAAACTGAAATGAACACCTTTTTCACTTTTATTTTGCAGTCACCTCTTTGACATCTCCTTGAGGACACCTACCATCTCTTCCATCTCACCACTGAATCCAAGGCAATGTCTCACCAAACACTGTCCCTTAAGAAATAGTTTCAATTTATGAATCATTTTGAGTCATCATTTCTCATTTGCATTTTGCAATATGGCTTTGAGTTTGCAGTCAGGCACTTCTTTGCGGATCCTCCAACAATATCATTCTACTGTTTTGTTGCTCTGACGTTCAAGCCCTGCTAATGCTTGCCAGCTCCCAGAGAGAAAAACTGTGCTACAGCCTCCTGGGCTCTCTGTGATCTCTCCTAGCAGCTCATCTCTGCTCCTTTCCTTCTTAATCCACCATGCACATTCCCTGCTGCTCCCAATGCTAGGAATCAATCTCCTAGATTCCAGTGCCTTAATTCCTCCACATACCTGCTCTAATACGTCTTTTCAGTAAGGCACTCTGTGGATACCCTTTTATCGCTTCCTCCAAATACTCTGGATCCCGGGTGCTGCTGGATGTCTCCCTACAGCACCTACCATGATATATAAATCAAGCATTCTCTTGTTTATTTGTGGATTGCTGGTCTTCTCACATTAGATTGTAAGCTCCAGGAGGGGAGGGAAAAATTTCTTTTTCATCACCATACCTATAGGCCTCAAAAGGTACCTGGTCTAGAACAGACACTCAATGAATTTTTTTGACTGTGAATGAATGTGAATATGACTAAGCAAATGATTCAATAATGTGACCAGATCAGAGCAAGGATTAGAATCTAATTCTCCTTGCTTCTACTTTCCTAGTTCTTTCCACTCTGGCACAATGATCTCCCTAAGCAATTTTAACCTACTCTCTCCTGCTTAGGAGTTTACCAACATTTCCCTGCCTCCAGCCTCCCTGGTCCATAATATTCATTCTGCATGCTCCCTCTACATTTGTTTTCTAGAGAATCCAAAATACTCAATGACTTAAGACATCCTTTTCTGGCATAAGATGTTATGAAGCTCTGATCATCTTGCCACTGAAAATAGCAAAAACCAATTAATAAAATACAAAAATAAATTTTACATGCATTGCCAATCTGGGAGGAAACTGAAGGATATATTCAGAGTCCACATACAAAGTAAAAACAGGAATACAGAAAAGTAAACATTTCTTGAAGACACTGGCTACCCTGAGGGATATGCTCATTCTTGGTGTTCATAAACTTCAGTTTTATGGCTTCATGAGCATCTTGAATAGAAATCAAACTTTAAGGCCCATTCAAGTTAGGGAATTCGAAAAGAGAGACTTGTATAAAATCAGAGCACCCAAGGACTACACTGTCTATAAGTATCAAAATGGTAAAAATTAAAACTTTAACTTTATTAAGAACAAAAAATTCTTTCATTCCTTGGCCTTAATACAAAACATATGGGTAAAACTTTCCTTGAGAATTGGCATAATTTGTACCCCCAATTCTAATAATCCATGGTCTAAAAAACACCTTCATGCTAATAATGAAGTGGTTTCATGTTGCTAGTGCTATAAGCAATTGCCAAAAGTAAATGAGCATATCTTCAATTTATACCCAGAAGAAAATGAACAGGAAAACTTGTAAGGAATATGGGTTAACAATCAAAAAGCATAAAGCATAGCTGGGCAATGTGGCACACAACTGCAATCCCAGCTACTCAGGAGACTGAAGCAGGAGGATCTCAAGTTCAAGGCCAGCCTCTGCATCTTAGTAATAGCCTGTATCAAAATAAAAATTAAAAGGCCTGGGTATGTTGCTCAGTGAAAGAGTGTCCCTGAGTTCATTTCCAGTATTGAAAAAATAATAATAAATCATAAAATATACATGAAGAAATAAGACACCATGAGGAAGAGCCAGAAGATATGAATAACAGAATCAGACCAACTGTTGTAAAATATAGAAGATGGGCTTAATATGTTTTAGTTGAGCCTTTTCTTCTGAGTCAATTTGTAGATTCACATGTACTAGAAAGAGACATTGCAGAGCAATTATGCATACACTTTATCCAGTTTCCCTCAATAATGCATCTTACAAAACTATAATGCAGTTTCTCAACCAGGATATCTACATTGCACAACCCACTCATCTTGTTTAGCTGTACCCAGGTTTTCTCACACTCCTGTGTACATGTTGAGTTCTATGCAATTGTATCTCATGTGTAAGTTTGTGTGTCCATCACATTCATGTGTTTTTAAAAATAAAAGAGCATATCCATGATATGGATTAATAATAGAATTAATAAAAATGACTAAATAAACAAGGAAAAGAACCAAATATAATCTATGGAGATAAATACTATACTAATAAAAATTTATTGGTGGGTTATAAGAGCAAGTTAACCAAACCTGAAGAAAGAATCAACTGTGAAATAAACTCAAAAATAGTTACTCAAATGCAACTTTGAATAGCAAAGATATTAAAAAATCAAAGAGTTATCAAAAGATGTAGAGGGCAAAGAAAAGGGAATAATTAATATTTAATAGGAAATCCAGAAGAAGATAGCAGAAAGATCAGAGAGATATACTTGAACAGATAAGACTCATTGTGTCCCAGAATTGATGAGGACATGAATACTCACATTAGGTAAGGACAATAAATCTCAACTACACTAAGAAAGAAAAATCACACCAAACATAACAGAGTGAAATTGTAGAACACCATAGACAGAAAGAAGATCTCAAAAACAGCAAAAAAAAAAAAAAAGCCAAATAAATACAAAGGCAGGATGATTAGCTGAATTTTCAGCAGAGTTAATGAAAACAGAAAGCAATATTTCTTGGTGAGAGAAAGTGTTGAGAGAAAAAAACAGTCATTCTAAAACTATACACCCAACACAGGTATCTTCTAAGAAGCTTGGCACAGTAAAGACATCTATAGAGATGAAAAAGAAAAGCATATGACAAATAAACATTTAATAAATGAAATTTTAAAAGATATTTTTCAGGAATAAGAAAATTTATCTCGGAAGGAAAATCTAAAGAGAGTAGCTATTTAAACTGATTATATATATATATATATTTTTTTTCAAACAAAGATACATCTCTCTGTACATCTTTGACTACCAACTGCTGACTCTTCACCCTTAACCAAACATTTGATGACTATTGTCCTAATATAATTTTTCTAGTTTCTCTCCTTCTTACTGTTGTCTGGGGAACTTCCTTCCAGTGGTTATTCTAACAGTAGTCTTCATAGATCTGCATGTGACAGTGCATACCTTGTGTCACATCTTGTCCTTTGCCCAAGCAACTCTTCCTCCTGCTCTCTTCCTGCACATGATGGGGAACCCACTACCTATATGAAGTCCTTAATTTAAATAGTAATCTCATATCTTCCTTCCCTCATATCTTCAAGTACATATTCTTTGAAACAATCACCATATAATTAAAATCAACAAATATTTATAGTTTCCCTCAATTAAGTATTTTGCTGGAGACATGAGATATATATCTGACACAAGATGTGGGACACAGACTCTGCAGTCAGAGCTTAATCTCTGTCCTGCCACTGATTATTATCTGACTAACTAAATCAGCTTTCTCACATATAAAATGTAGAAGATAAAAACATTTACTTCTCAAACTCCTGTGAGATTGAATAAAGTAACCAGTGCAAAATGCACTTACTATCTTACTATGACCCAAGTGCTTTTAAATTCCAAATCATGGAATTCCAGGAATATAACTGAAATGAAAATTCCTGAGACTTTATATGACCAGGAATATCAAGGTTAAATGTCAATAAAGTATGCTTATCTAGAGTTTAATCTCCAAGAAGAAAATATGATAAACCAGCTCACTCTCCTCAGAGTGCTATACCAGCTGAGATAAGGAGTTGCCCTGAATCCCTTCCCAGCCAGCCTGTTTTGGGCCACAGACAGTTTCTGGCTTCTGACCTCACACATAATGATGAGTTTGGTAAATTCCCATTGACAGTTCACTGAATTCGAACCAAGATATTGCAAGAGACTGCAGCAATTACCAGTAGAATATGAATCTGCAGAAAAGGACTCAATGAGATAAAAATCTAGGAGCCACAGGAAGCTGAAGCAATGTTTTAGAAGCTCTGAGGCAATAGAAACTATGAGTGGCCAAGTAGCTGGCTATCAAAATCCGAGTGGTATAGAGCATTAAGGTGTAGAGAAACAGAGTTCCAGAACCTGCCTGTCATGGGCAGCCTTCTGACTCCACTGGCATCCTGTATGTCTTTTTTTTTTTTTTTTTTTTTAGGTAACTTCAGCAGTTTCTTATTTTTTTGTTTATTTTGTTTGTTTGTTTGTCTGTTTGTTTGGAAATGAGGATTGAACCATATCCCCAGTCCTTCTTATTTTTTATTTTGCAACAGAGTATCACCAAGTTGTATAGGGATTCACTAAATTGCTGACACTGGCTTTGAACTTGCATCCTCTTGCCTGAGACTCCCCAGCCTCTGGGATTACAGGTGTTTGCCACCATGCCCAGTTGTGGTCTCTCTTCTTTACAACTGCAAAAGCCTAACAAAAATGTTTGATAAGAGTCTTGGCTAACCTGTGACATCATTGTAGAGACCATCTGATCTCTTTTTGGGGGTCTGCGTTTTCACTCACTGTCTCCCCAGGTAAGGAGAATTCATTTTTGCTTCCTGGCTATTGTACTGGACTACTTCTCTGCTCATCAAAACTCACTTCATTTTTCATTCTTTTAGAGCCATCTGGAGCGCAGCTACTCAAAAGTTAAGTAAAGGACCCAAGGGCTTAGTGCTACTCTAACACGCTCGCCTCCACAGGCATCTCCAACTACCTTCCCTACTTTCGAATGTGGCAACAGTGATAGATCAGAACAAAAGATTACCAATGGAGGTTCCGGACACCCTTCTTCTTTCAATACAGAGAGGTTTCTATGCCTTTAAGTTTCTACCCTCCTTAAGCCTTTGCCTAACATTGTCAGTTGTCCTTCATCACTGATTTTCCATTAATATGTTAGGCCATTTTTACTAAGTTAATTGAGCACTTGCTGTGTTCCAAGAACCATGAACAGAGAATCTGAATTCTTGCATAAAGAGAGGAGTGACAAAGGATGATTACAGTATATTAATATATATGTGCACCAGGGAAGCAGTAGACAAATGTTTCTGTAAAGGCCTAGATGGTAAATATTTTAGACTCTGTGGGCCATGCAGTATTTGTGTTAACTATGTAGTTCTGCCATGTGACAGTAGCAATAGACAATTATGCAAACAAGTGGCTGTGGCTGTTCCAATAACATTTTATTTAGGAGAACATAGTGGGCCAAATTTCATCTCCTGGCCGTAGTTTGCCAACCACTGTACTGGAGGAGGAACTCTATGCCTTCATTCAAGTTATTTATTGAATATTTAGTCTTCCTTTTTCTGTTCTAGGTGCTTAGATGTGATAGTAACTCAAACACTCAAAAACCCTTTCTTTGTTACATTCCAATGAAGATTGACATTAAGGGAAATAAACAAAGTAGCCTGGTGGTGATGAATTCTAAAAAGAAAAATAAAACAGGAAAGAACATTAAAAGTCAAGGGAGTGTGTGGAATTTTAGATGGGGTCACAGGGAAAGCCTCCCTTACGAGGTCACTTTGAAAAATGCCCAGAAGGAAGTGGGAAAGCCGACTGTACAGAAATCTGGAAGGACGAGCATTCCAGCCAAGAGCCACTGGAAAGGTCATGCATGTCTGACAAGTCAAGGCCAGTGTGGCTGGAATCTGGTAAAGCAGAACAGAGTGGCAAGAGATGAAGCCACAGAAGTCTCTGGTGCTGGGCTGGGTAGGTCTGTAGAACCCATGCAATTCATTGCCTCTGACTGGGTCTGAGTTACACTCTAATAAGATTACTTTGGTTGTTGTGTTAAAAACAGACTGGGTGGGAGTGCAAGTGCAAAAATCATGACTGCTCATGAGGCAGTTGCGATGACCCAGGTGAGAGACGGCAAGGCCAAGAGCAGGGTAGTGGCACCTAGTGGATCTGAAGTGAGGGACTATAGCCATATTTTAGGATGAAGGAATGTTCCTAGGAAAGAGGAAATTTCATTCTGACAGACTTGAAGGACAAGTAGGAGTTAGTTATTAGATTGCTGAGCTTTGGAAATCAGGTCCATGGCTATTAGAGCAGTAGAAGAGAAGGGAGAGAAAACTTGAACTTTAGGAAACTCAAAAATAGTCGGCAGATTTCTCCAGGGTGTGGTGCTCTGATAAGACACCCATACAACTCTGATAAGGATGCCCATACCACTCTATGCTCCTCCACCATCCAGCCTATGCTCTGACATCAAGAGAATGAGGCTGTGGATTAGGGGAAGCCCCAGAAAACCAGATTTTTAGGTTTAGTTTCCCCTCCATTTCTTCAGGCACTATGATAACTCACTAACAAGGTTCTCAGGAAGAGGGAGAAAAGGAAAACATTTGTAACTGTGCAGTTGTCTTTCAGATTCCTAGGTTAAGTTCCAGGAAGGGATCCCTAAGTGAAATCAATTGAGACAGGCTGACAGCTGACCAGGGGATCAGGGCTAACAGCCAAGCTCGAAGTAAAGTGCCTAGCCACCTTGAATAACTGAATGTGGTTGGAGATTAGGGTCTCTCCTAAAAATTTTCTAAGAGGAAATGTTTGTAACCAGACAGACCACATGACTCTCTCACAAGTCTGTATATTTGGCCAGGAAATAAACACAAAAAGGAGAAAAACAGCCTCTCCCCACTCACCTGGAGAAAAAAGTACACATAGCCAGGTGAACAGAAAAATTAAATTTCATTTGCACTCTAAGATGGTGCCTATTGGAACTGTGGAGAAATTGGCCTGGAGGAAAATAAACAAGAGATGCTTCTGGGATTAGGTAAACCTTCTGAGCTTATCTATCAGTCTTCTCATTTCTTCCTTCCTATCCTCTTTGCCAGGTGACATAAGAGAAATTAAGACGTGTCGCTTTAGAATCTGCATACTTCCAGCACACTGAAATGGGGGGATTGGGAGATTATGTTGCTGTTCAGGTTTAGTTTCCCCTCCATTTCTTTTCACCCTGCCCTCTTCTACCCCTTACACTTATTTTCCCCATGCATGTTTTTTTTTTGTTTTTTGTTTTTGTTTTTTTTTTTTTTTTGGCTTCAGGGAACTTTGAATCTTGACTTCAAAAGAAAGCTATAATGAAGCCTGGCTGATGTTTAACAGACCCATCACTGCAGGGGCCCAGCCTGACCATTCGGTTCCTTTGGCTCCATAGCCACCAAGTGTGGGAGAACAGAGCACAGTTAATCCTGAGCAGCTAGGTCTGTGCATCACCAGTTTCTCCATCTGTTCCCTTTGATGCCACATGCATCAATCCTCATGTCCCAAGAAGAGCTCTCCTTGAGTACAACTGCAAGTACCACTCTCTCTTGCCCCTGCCGGGCACCTCCCAGTCTTCCTCCTAAGGTCTTCTTCAGAGAGAAGTGTGCCATTTGCTAGCATCCTCTGTGTTGCTTGAATCCCCAGCAAAAACACTCAGGGACCAGACAGGGTACTGTCAACATACAGAGATGTTAGCCACCACAGGCTTCAGAAAGTAAACGTTTGAATTTGTTTTAATCTGGTGATTTTTTTTTCTTCATCAGAAATATTATAAAATCTGAGACTCAGAAATACAAAGACAGAGTGAGACACACAGTTCCAGACTTAGTTGAATACACAGCTGAACTCTGATGAAAAGGAGAGAAAGCAATGGATGGAAAGGGCATGCAGCACCAAGTACTTTAACTCTGAGTCCTTGTTTTAAATAGAAAAATAATGGAAATACAACGATCAAATGAAGGTGAGGCCTGTAAGTCAGGGAAGCCAAGTTCACCTTACAGCACAGAAATTCACTTGTCTTGTCTCCCTGAGATGCACCACAGGAAACGGTCAATGATATTTGTGATTTTACCTAAGTGAACCCTCAATCCCCTTCCTTCCTTCAACTCCTATGACTGACACACACTCCCCTCCCCTCTCTCTCAGGGTAACTGGTATGTAGAAATAGACATCTGGCTTATGTAGCCCTCCCAACCTCAAGCCAAGTCCTTCTGTCTGGGTAATGTATCTATAATTCATATCTCCTCTGACTGGTCCCAAGACTGATAAATACTGTGTTTGATAGGCCCATCTGGGTTACAGATGTTCAATGCTGGATTCCTTAAACTCTCCCCTTCTTTCAGAGCCTTAAGGGAGGAACCTCTTTGGACTAGATTTCTAGTTTCTCACCAGGAGCCATTAGGAAGGTTGAGTAGGATTTGAAAAGTGAAGAAAATATTTGCACATCGACATCAATTACTAATGCAGGTTAGCTATCTATCTATCGGTCTGACCCCACTTCCTACCTCATTTCCTACACTTCACTGAACTGTGAAGGACTCTGTGCTGGCACACTCTGTCTACTCAATAAATATCAGGCAAAGCATTTGTTGAAGTTGGATCCCTTCAGAGTAACAGTATAATAGAACTGTGAATTTAAACTCTGTGACTTAATTGTAATAATAAGGATGCTATATATGGGTAATTTAGTCCAGAGATGACCATTAATTCCACCATGCCCTAAGGACCTCATAGAAATCCAGATTTCTATGTCTCCATGAATCCAAAGTCCTTTTGAATAATCCAAGCATGGCTCAGAACAGCAGACCATAATCTACATTCTGCTTCTCATGCCCCAGCCTGGATTAAAATCCAGAGATTTCAGATCCTAAACCCTTCCTTGAAGTTATCAGCAGTTACCTTTCATATATTCTATTTGTCCCTCTGTTTAGCGTACCATATCTAGTACATCATAGGAACTTTTTAAATAAGAATTTTTAAAATATTCTTCTCATTTGCCAGTGAGAGCCATAAAAAACATTTTTAATAATAAAAATTCAACACAAACAATGTATGGCAGAAGAGGGAGGAAATTCATACACAAAATGAATATGAGGGAGTGGAGGAAAAAAACCTCTCCCCTCTACCATCTTTCTACCTTCAGACTTCTTCCAAAATAGGAGTTTATAGATATTTTTCTTTCTTGAATTATTATAAATAGATATTTAAAGCTGTGGTTCTGTGAACCACACTAGACATGGTTCATGGTTTACCAGGCTGAAAGGTAGGTAGGAAAATTTTTTAGTATTATTTTTATCCTCACAAAAGTTCGCATCATTCAAATAAAAATAGACTAATACTAAAAAAAAAAAAAATCAAAAGATAAATCATGTCTTTAAAAGGTTTGTGAACTGGAGTACATATCAGTGGTGGAACACTTGTGTAATATGCACGAAGTCCTGGGTTCTATACCCAGAACTGTCAAAAAATTTACATATACACATTTACATGTAAATATAACTATTCACATATATGTGTATATATTTATATATTTTTGCATATATCTTTAACAATAAATAAAATAATTGGAAAACAAAATCAAGGAAATATAAAAAAATGGAACAAAATAAGAAAGGATAGAACATGAGAGAAAAAAGTAAGGTAATTAATTCAGGAGATTCATTCCCAGGTGTCTCAAGGAGAAAATATAGAACAAAGAAAACAGAATTAAAAAATATCAAAGTAATGAATTAAGAAAAATTTTCAGAGATAAGGGTCACAGTTGTCCAAACTGAAGAAACACACTGAGTGCTCATAGAAGAGAAAAAGGTTAGCCCTTAGAAAAGTTATAATGGGATCCCTAAAGTAAGAGGCTAAGGATAATATTTAAGATTCCAAAATGGAAAAATGTGTGAATACATGTTTTAAAAGACCAAATAATAAATTATCAGATTAGATTCTAGAGGAAATTAATTTCTTTAATATTTGGGAAAAAATGTTTTTTAAATCAGAATGTTATACAAAGACCAATTATCAGTTTTTTGTAAAGGCAGAATAAAAACACTCTTGATAAGTCATTTTCAGAGAAGTTTGCCCAAAACATCTTTTCTTAGAAAGTTACATAGGGTATTTTCCAGTAAAATAAAGTAGTAAATTCAGAGAAATTCATGTAATTCAGGACACATTGGCTGTATTTCAAAAAATTAGTGAAGTCCCAGAACAAGTATGCAGCCTACCTAAAGATAACTGGCCAATCAATATTAGAAAAAGAAAATAGAAGATCTAGAAGGGAAAGCTTCAGGTAAGTGTGTTAAAAAAAAAAAAAAAAACCTGCCAGGCAAGCCTATACCCCAGTGGCTCAGGAGGCTAAGACAGGAAGATCAAGAGTTCAAAGCCAGCCTTAGAAATGGTGAGGCCCTAAGCAACTTAGTGAGACCTGTCTCTAAATAAAATTCAAAAATAGGGCTGGGGATGTGGCTCAGTGATCTAGTGCCCCTGAATTTAATTCCTGGTATAAAAAAAAGATACAATTAGATTGTGTGATAAAGCATTTGGAAACAATTGAGGGTATCAAGGAAGACTAAAATAAGGAAGGAGAAAAGGAAGAAGGAAAGAAAAGAAGAAAGAAGGGAGAAGAGACACACGTATAGGATAGGGGATGGGAAGAGGTTGTGCAAGAATGAAAACAGGGTGACATTTTGTTCTAGATCACTGCTGTAATGTTAATACACATACAGTCATCCCTCCATGTCCAGGGGTTCCACACCTGTGGATTCAATCAAGAGTGGATCAAAAATAGTAGAGAAAAAGTTGCATCTGCACTGAATATGTATAAACTTTTCTCCTGTCATTATTCTTACAACAGATATAATAAATCATTTATATGGCATTTGCATGGTATCAGGTATTAAAAGTAATCTAGAGATATGAGTATATTATACACAAATACTATGCCTTTTGTATAGGGGAATTGAGTATCTGCAGATTCCCGTGTCCTGGAACCAATTCCCTAGGGATACCAATGGATGACTATACTGACTCAACTAAAAGTAAAAAAATAATTTGATTGGAAAGATGGAAAGAGAGAGACAATTTAAGAGAGTTGGTCTCATCTGTATCATAAGATCAAGTCAATTTTTAATATTGATGAATTAAACATTATAAATATATTTGGAGATATGTAGGTAACCAACAGAAGAGATAGGTAAAAGAATTATATTTGCCTACCTATGAGATCAAGGCTAGAGAGTGGAAAAGAATGGGGGAGAATCAGGCAGGAGTCTCTTGTTCTTCATAAATCTTTAGGTACAACTTGATATTTTTAACCATAAGCATTTATTACTCTGCTATTAATATTTTTAACACTCAAAACATAAATATTTAGGACTGGGAGTATAGCTCAGTGGTACAGCATATGCTTAACGTGTGCAAGGTCCTGGGTTCAATCAATTCCCAGTACCACCAAAAATAAATCATATAAATATTTTCTTTAATTCCACAAAGCAGATATTCTGTGTCAGGATACTAAAGTTTCTATGAAGAAATGTTGACAAGCCTTCTGGCTTTACAGATAGAATGGGATGAGCCCTCATGGCAACTCAGAGGCAGTGAGGGGAGTGAATTGTAAACACTCAGATAAGGACAATGCAGAGGGAAAGGGCCACCCTGAGGAAAATGATGTCTGCGTACCCTGAAAGACTGCTGTGGCCTGGATGGATGTCCCCAGAGGTCCTTATGTTAAAGGTTTGATCCCAAGGGTGGTGCTATTGGGATGTGGTGGAACCTTTGAAGGCAGGGCCTAGTGGAAGGTCTGGGGGCCATTGCAGGTATGCCCTCAAAGGGGATTGTGAGTGCCTGGTCTCTTCTTCTTCCTTTGTTGGTTACTGCTTTATGAGGTGAGCAGTTTGCTCAGGCACACACAGTCCTTCAATGATATGTCTTTGTAGGGGGCCCCAAGTGATAAGGCCACCTAATCTTGGACTGTAACCTCCAGAACAATGAGTCAAAGCAAACCTTTTCTCCTTAGAAGGGGATTATCTCAGGTGTTTCCTTATACTGGTGGACATTATACTGGTTGTTATAATGAGCTGGGGGAAAACTGGGAACAGGCCCAATTTTCCTATCTTCCTGGGGATCCTAAGACTTGTCAACCACTGCTATTGGTGAGGTTTAACTTAAGCTCAAGATTATCAAAATCTAAAACCCAAACCCAAAGAGAATTTTCTTAAGCAACTATTTCTGGTAATGTAATCAATTCCCTATGCATTATTATTATGTAACCAAAGACTTTCCATCTGTCAGTTCTAACAATACTAACTAATGTTATTTGTGTACATTGAAAATTTTAGAGGTACAACTTCCCTGTGCTTTATTTCATTTGATTCACAAAACAACTTAAGATAAATAGCAATACAAAGTATGACTGTAGTCACCCCCATTTTGCAGGCAACTCTCCTGAATTTCAGAAAGTGACTTTGTAACTTGCATACCAGTTCAGTAGCAAGGGCTCTAGGATTTAACTGTGTTCCTTGATTCCAAATCTTACACTCTGTCCTCAATACCATGTGCCTGAGCCACAGGCCAGTCTGTTAGTATTAACTGACAGCAGGAGGACTGCCCGTGGATACAGACACCATGAACTACTGAACAAATCATGTCCAACAGAAAGGCAGCCATTCAGGCCCTGGGAGCTGTGAGCCAGTCCTCCTGCCACCTGCCAGCCTTACACATTAGCTTAGGTGTGCCTTTTCATAATTCCAACAAAGGTACCAGTTGTACTAGGGACGCCTTGTCCACATAGACAGATTAACAGGTTTACTGCCTAACTCCCTCCTTTCCAACCTCTCTCCAACACCCCCCCCCCCGCCCTGCCTCTGGATCAGACACCAAATGAGAAGCTTTTTATCTATTTCTGTCTCAGAACAGAAGACACATCTGATGCATTCATTCATCAAAATAAACATGAGACAAATAATTCCACATTGGTGGCTGTTCAAGGCACTGGGAACATAGAGACAATACAGACAAGGCCCCTGTTCTCATGGAATCAGCAATCCAAATAGGAAAGACAGAAAAACACATGATTGCATAGAAAAAACATCTGAAGTGGTGTTGGGCAGGTGGTTAAAATTAGATGATAAGGGGCTGGGGATGTGGCTCAAGCGGTAGCGCGCTCGCCTCGCATCCCTGCGGCCTGGGTTCGATCCTCAGCACCACATACAAACAAAGATGTTGTGTCCACCGAGAACTAAAAAATAAATATTAAAAATTCTCTCTCTCCTCTCTCTCCTCTCTCACTCTCTCTTTAAAAAAAAATTAGATGATAAGCAACTCAGTGAGGACCTGTCTCTAAGTAAAATACAAAATAGGACTGGGATTGTGGCTCAGTGATCAAGTGCCCCTGAGTTCGATCCCTGGTAACCCCCCCACAAAAAATGATTGGATAGCTGCTTTAGACTGGGGGGTTGGGAAAGGCTACCCCAGGAGGTAGAAGGTAGATCAGGTAGATATTAGAATGATGAGAGAGAACCCACCAAGGGAAGATCAAGGAAAAGAGAATTCCAAAAAGAATAGTCAAGGTAAAGCCTTGGGGGTGGGAAGAAGATTCATCTATTGAACAGAACAGAACAGCCAGCAAGGCTGTGCCATGTGGGCAAAGAAAGTGATAGAGAGGAAGAAGCTGGCCATGTAGAAAGGGCCCGATCGCAGCAGGATCTGTGAGCCAGAGGAGGATTTAGGTATTAAGTGCAGTGAGGAAAAAGTCAGAAGGGGAATTACAGGATCTGATTTTCCCTCTACAAAAGACCCCTGTAGATGCCACATGGCAAATGGAAATTACTAGGGAACAGTAGAAGACTTTGGGAACCTGAGGCCAGGTGTAAAGTACACTTGTGCCCATGAATGCACTGAACTGCTCAAACTTCACCAAAGACCAAGCAGTTGTGAGATGTTTCCGTGGATTTGTCTGACTTTCGTAAGACCCTGTGACCACAGGAAGAACCGCCTATGGGAGTGCATTGACTGGTTGCTATCACGACCTGCAGTGTTTGTTCTCCTTGAGATCCTGGCCTGGTCAGGTACAGCGAGTCCTTCCACTCCCCTGTGCCTCAGGTACATGCTACACAGTTGTCTGCTCCACAGATCCTGAGTTCTGTGAAGACTGTCCCTTGTCTTCTGTGGCGCTAATTGCCTAACATGACACCTAGTCCTTCCTAAAAGCCCAATAAAGTATGAAAGAGTGGCTTAGTGAGACCCTAAACAACTTATCCATACCCTGTCTCAAAAAAGAAAAAGAAAAATGCTGGGACATGGCTCAGTGGTAAAGGGCCCCTGGGTTTAATCGCCAGTACCAAAAAAAAAAAAAAAAAGTGTGAAGCCAAAGGGCAGAACAATGTTGGAAACGCCCTCCATACAAAGGACACCCAAGCCCACTTCCTTACCTGTGGGGTGAGTCAGGGTCGAAGCAGGTCTTGCGAACGTCAGTCACCTCGGGGTCACAGCAGTCCCCATCATCAAAGTCGTTCAGCATGTTGTTGCATTCCACGTGACAGAGCCCGTCCCTGCGGTTCCAGGAATAGCAGCGGCCCTGTAGGCGGCAGTCACCTCCATCATAGCCGGTAAGCGGATGCTCACACTCAGGGTCGCAATGGTCGTTGCCAATCTTGCTGGGCTCACAGTTCACAAGCACAGCCCGGTGGCGCAGGGTGGAGTTGTGGACCTGGTGGATGCTCAGCTGCCAGCTGATGTTGTAGCGGCTGAAGGCCTCAGTCAGAGCCTCTTGCTGCCTGCGGATCTGCTCCTCGCTCACAATGGGATGCCCACCTTCATCATCACAGATGTTCACCACCTGATAGCGGATCACCTTCTCTCCCCGAAGGGGCCAGTGTCTGTTGTACTGGGAGATCAGTTCCACATTGTCACACACAGTTTGCCCACAGAGTGGGGGCTGCAACGGTGACATGAGCTCAGGCTCTGGCTGGTGGCCCTGGAGAACCTCCAGGCGGGGATATTTCTCATCCCTAAAGGGGACCCACTGTTCCTTCAGAGGATCAAAACTGGCCGTCAGGATTAGGGTGGTCAACTCCTCCACCCCACTGGGATGCTGTGGACTGTGCTGTAGGCGACTTTGTGCCAGGGCAGTTGCCCAGAAGACCAGAGTGCCCAGGTATCCACGGAAATAGTGCCCGTCCTCAGAGCTGTCTCCCCCCAGGAGCAGGGAGCGGCAAGAAGCCATGAAGGGGCTGTTCAGGGGTCCAGACTGATCTAGACTACTAGCCACCCGGGTGCCATCCACATACAGGGCCATGCGCTGTCCGTCGTAAGTGGCTGCCACATGTGTCCATGTACCTGGTTGGTAGCGTTTGTGGCCAGTCACGATGGTGGCTTTCTTCACACGATCAGTGCGGAGGGAGAAGAAGAAGCGAGCGTCTCGCCTTCCCTTGTCCTTCCCTGTACGGATCCCCAGGGCCCATCCCTTATCATTGACTGTGTGGGAGCAGTTATCAAACACGCCTGGGAAAGAAGAATCAAAGGGAGACATACCAGATACAAAGGGAGACGGAGAAAAGGAGAAGAAAACCCATGTAAATGGCCAGAATGTAGAGTTTTAATGGAAAAAAAAAGTGAGTGATACTGTTTCCCCACGTGGAGTGCTGGTCCATATCCCAAACTAGACCATCTGCCAACTTCCATTCTCAGAAGGAATCTGATTTGAGAATCCACCCAGTTTGGCCCATTCTGGTATTTTTAAATAACCAAATGGAAGCTGAAAAATGGGTATCCAATGCAAATGACAACCATCCTTTAGCACTTCATCAGGAACACTCTTCATGTCCCCGGACTCTGAGTCCTGGCCTTCCCTTACTGATCCTAACTCCTTTCCATTTCCTCAGAAGTCTTGTGGACAGTCCCTGATTTTACAAACAACAATAACCTCCTGTCCCCTCCAAAAGTCTTTTTTCTCTATTGAACATTAGAATGATGATTCTCATAGAGAAAATAAGGAGTTGGTGACTCAAGGAGTCTGTCAAAGACTATACATAACATTGTTCCTAGCCTGCTATTTCTTGCAGTACCTCTCAATGGGCAAGAATAATTTTTAAAATTTATTCATTTTTTAATTTATATATGACAGTGTAATGCATTATGATTCTTATTATACATATAAAGCACAATTTTTCATATCTCTGGTTGTACACATAGTATATTCACACCAATTCATGTCTTCATACCCGTACTTTGGATAATAATGATCATCACATTCCACCATCATTAATAACCCCATGCCCCCTCTCTTCCCTTCCAACCCCTCTGCCCTATCTAGAGTTCATCTACTCCTCCCATGCTCCCTCTCCCTATCCCATTATGAACCAGCCTCCTTATATCAAAGAAAACATTTGGCATTTGGTTATCAATCCCAGGGAACAAATGTTTCCCAGATAAAGCAATATGGTATCAGTCCCAGCTGAAAAAAAACAGGGAGTTGATTATGAGAATGACTGTTCTATACCCAAAGCTGCCCACCCACCATAACCACAAGCTGAACTTCCCAGATAAATGAAGTTCCCTGCCATTCACTGCCTCACCACCTTACTCAGAGCAGGCACAGGACTGTTAAGTTGATTTGAATGAACAAAGGCAGGAATACCTGCGGATACCCAATCACTGCTATGTTGGCAGGAAGAGAGGGTAGTATGGTCCAGTGTGTCAGGGCCATGGGCACAAGGGAACCAGAGGCAATTAGGAGACCTTGAGTGCTCCCAGCAACCAGTGGCTGATTAACCCACCCTGTCTTCTGGGGGGCCTCTTCTTATAGTCTCAGGGGTTTGAATTTGTAAGATAATGAAAGCAATATACGCTGACATGGAAATGTATAATAAATGTTTGTTGATCTGATGAATAAACAATGGGAGAAATCGACTATCCTTAGATTCATGTGCCCAGCAATAGTAGCAAGAGTCCTTCTTCCCCAGGCTGTTGAACAAGAATTTTATTTATCCTTGATCTTTTATATAGTCCAAGCCAACACTATTCATCTATGGATTGTCTCGATTTACAAGTAGGATGCTTCCCATTCTGATGGCAGTAGCTGTATTTTTATAAATTAACAGAATATCTGCTCTTATCCCAAAGTAAATTACATGTGAATTAAAAGATAAAAATTATTTTTTCCAAAGATAGCTCCTAACCGACCCAGTGATTCAAACAACAATACTTGGTAGAACTGATGATGAGAAGCTACATATAATGTGATGGAGACGCTCCCATTTGGGTTTGGGTTTTACTGTTTTTACGACTAGATTTGTTAAAGAAGCTTAAAAATATTGCTTTGAAAATTCTTGTGTTAGGTAGATTTTCAAAAAGTAAGGCAAGCTTGCTCAGATGGATACTTAGTTTCCTGATTCATATTTTCTTCTTGGTTCATATATTTTTATAAGTACTACAGAGCCTTAATTATGTGTGTCTGCTGACTTGTGAATGAGTGTGCTACAGTATTTAAAATAAGTACCAGAGAGGTACTAATTTGTCAGCTATATGCTGGTTTTTAGGGAAAGAACTGGGTAGTCCAATTTATATATGTTACATATATAGATATGTGTATGAATTGGGGTATAAATTACTACATTTGGCATATAAATTACCAGATAATTGACTTGATTATCTGCCAGGCATCTAGTTACCATTTTGAGCACTTTAATTTACTTAAGAACTTCTATTTAATTATCAATAAAATAATTATTTCTACTTACTTTCCTCAAAGGAAACTATAAAATTCACCATTGAGTTGCAAATTTGCTACATCTGCCAATTTCTGTGGTGTAAATTACTCCCACAATGGCCAATTTCAAGTTACCAACATGATGTCATAGACTTGGGGCTGGAGAGAGAAACACACAATTGGCTCTGGTGAGCCAGTCTGAGCCTTTTCCAGCACTGCAGGACTGAACAGGAAAGCAGATGCAAGCTGCCAGAGGTCTCCTTTTCCCTCTGACTAAAGTAGATGTGGCTGCTTTTCTGATGATCTGATTTTCCTGTGATTTTAAAAAGGGTAACTATTGCCCTTACTCTGGGTTTTGACTTTAATAAGATGTCTACTTGTGAGCAGTGACCAATCATACCTGGGCATAAAATGCATCCATCCAACACCTGCTTTTCAGTACCCTTTAACCACAAGCTAGGGTCACAGCAGCTGCAGCTGCACAGCCCCCACATATACCCTGAGAAGGACCCCAAGGCCTGCTTTCTCTACCTCATTAAGCAGAAACAAGACAAAATATGTTTCAAAAAGGAAGTTACAGAATCACCACATTTGAGAGACTTCTCTGAACTCTCAGTCTAGTATTATGAGGGCTGACAGACCAATTTCATTTAAGCCAGCACAATCTCTACGGTGCAACTCTGAGCTTGTGTAACATTGTGATTTTATAACTTTGGATGTACATGTGATGGAAGCAAGCACATTATAACTTGTTTATTCATCAAAGCCACATTCTTGGGAAGAACAGAGGGAACAAACAGATCATGAATATGATTTATGAAATCACTCAACACCACACTGAACTATGATAACTCATCGTTAGAAAAATCAGATCAAATGATGTAACTTAAAAGATGGTGATGGTGTTGAAGCCAAACATTCGGACCACATCATCTTAAAATTTTAAGAATAATTTTTTCATCTCTTGCTTACAACTACCTTCTGTTATATGTCAACGTTCATTAAATTTAAACTTGTTTTAACACCTTATCTTGTATTTAAACTGAGTTTGGAAGAAAAAGAAAGTAAATAAAGTGAGCATATCTCTTCTATTGTATTACTGCCCCCAGCTCCAAAATCACATTTAGAGACCATGGGTATCTTAAAAGAACAATACACTCATATGTGTCTTCCACAAAAATCATTTGTATCCAGTTCTCTACTATTATTAATTACCAGCATTTGGAAATATAGAGTCAACTTTCCTCAAGGAAAAAGTCCTCCTCTAAAATTGGATTATATTCTTCCAGACTGATTATGAAAACCTCTACTGAAGTGTGACTGTCATAGTAGAGGTTCACATGCAATGATGTCAAATGGAGAAATTGCAAGGTGTGGCTTCTATATGGGAGTAAACTTGCTTCTTTCCACTTCTTGTGGTCTTTCTT